>NW_027526361.1:101391348-102591348 GCF_048455015.1 Haemaphysalis longicornis | reverse complement strand
AATTTAACCTGCGCTTGTCGCAAACAGCGCGCATTGCTGGGTAAAAGCCAGCGTTACTGCATAAGGTTATTTAGTGACTAGCAAGAGTAGGGATTGTGCCCGGAATACATACCTGCTGATGCAATTCGCAGTTTCGCCCGAAAAAAAAAAAATCCAAAGCATGGGGCGGGTTCAGCTCGTCTTTTGTGTTCTTGATAATTTTAATGCCTGCTTCTTGAAAGTGATTTCCCAGGTGACTGGCAGAATCAGCGGAAAACTTGCTTTTCGGAAATCAACCGGAAAATTAGCTACATGCGCACAAACTGACGCTGCAAATCGAATGGTGACGTACACGGGCTAAGTTGCTAATATTTGGGCTTGCGGATCGTTATCGCTCGCCTCCAAGTTAAACGGTCGTTTAGGTGGATCACTCGTCATTGCACCGAGCGTTATTTTATCTTAGGCGCGGTTGCCTTTGCCGAAATAACCGTTTTTCGCTAATTCGCAGCGCCCGTATGCGACATTTCTGCCGCAAAAGTTCGGAGAAACCGGGCAGAAAAAGGGTTACTGTGAGCTACTACAAATGCTTGCGCGGTGTTGGCACTCTGTTACTATAAATTATTTGCAGTGCACTTGAAAGATTCTGCACAGGCGAAAAGCGAAAGCGACCGTGCGTTCTAGATTTCGGCGCACGTCAAAGATCCCCCAGGCTTTCAAGGTTAATCTGGAGCCCTACACTACGACGCGCCTCTTCGCCTGTCTAGCGTCGGCGTGTTAAATGAAAAAAATTGTGCGTATGAAGTATTATTTTGAGACCATTAGCTAGTAGCTTCTGACTTCGAGGCACCACCGCCGGCTGCACGGCCCCGCCAGCCCGGCCATGTTGTTTACAAGCGACCCGGTCAAAGTTAGCGGCGAGAAGGTAGAAGAGACAATCTGGCAACATTGATAAGCACCAAAATGGCCACCGCTGCTCACTTGCGTGCCTCAGTGACGGTACTCTAACCTTATTTAGTGACTCTAGTCTTACCCTTCTTCGCACCAGGGACCCTGAAACCCACCCATCACGTGAGACAGCCTACTAGGCTGGCATTTACCCGCTCCCGGTCATGCGACGCTTTCGCATGGTCCCTTGAAAGTCGTATTATTGGGGTTTCACTGTACTTTGTTTGCATTTCATTGGTATGTTTGCTCGATAGCCAAAAATCCCTCTGGGCACTTAAATCTACTTCCGTGCTTTGAAGGTGAAAGTATTATGGCTTTCCCTGGCAGTAGTTATCAAATGCAGTGGAACCCCGATAATACGACTTTCAAGGGACCGTGCAAAAGCATTGTATGACCAAGGTGCGGGTCACGGAGCAAGAATTATTGAGCACGCGTAATAGGGCTTGCTCCGGCGGCGCGATAACGTCACAGCGCCAGGCACGGCACTGAGGCACCATGTGGCGCGAGGTGCCAAAGAGAAAATTCGCGCGGCACGTTTTCCGAAAAGGCTCGCCAGTTCAAGGTCAGTCAGTGCATAGCCGGCTGCCGTCATGGGCAGACGCCGCCGACGAATTCTTCACGCATCGGAATTTCATTGGGGTAAGTTTGTGGCGGAAGTCTTGATTGTAACACATTCCTCATTTCAACACAGTTTTAGCAGCTTTTACACATCACTTCAGGAGCATAGTTTGTGTCTCTGGAAAGCATGCCTTTTGCATGAACTCGTTCAAGCTGTTCTCGTTCACTTCATTCAACTGCTCTTTTGATTTGACTAGGTCAGCTTCGAAAGCTTTTTTCCTCTCCAAAAGCAATTTCTTAGAGCGGTAGCAGGCAGTATACCGCCTTCGCAAGGCTTTTCAATCTTAATTCTGAACTCAAGGAAGGTCGTACTCGTGTCTGCTTCTTGCTCTTTTCCTTTCGAATTTTGTGGACCCGTAATGTGCTGGACAACGTCTTGCACGCACTGCATTGATCTTCTAGGCCACCAAGGAGCATGGGACACCTTCTATGCCGCCAAAATCCGGTCGCATGGACGGAGCCACATTCGAGTTTTATCGTGGAAAATTTTTCCTTTGCCGGACCGCCGCGACATACAGGTTTCTTGTGGAAGGTCTCGAGCATTTGCGTAACGTCAATAGCATTCTGGGTACTTGTGGGAACATTCACTACCATGCTGTTGACCTCGCGCTGTAGGGCATTCTCTCACATTTATGCTCCCTTTGCAAACCGTGAATTCAAGACTTGTTTGCAAACAAGGGGATCATTGGTGATGGCTCCTTCATCTCGACAAAGCAGATGCTGACTGCTCCTTCTGCGACGTCTTGTCGGCTACGGGCGACGCCAGGCATGACGATTTCTCGTTCCCCTACTAACTCATCTAACAAGCACATCTCAGGTGGCTGCAATTTCGGAATCTTGATTTGCGTATGCACGTCAGCGACACCAGAAGTAAGGGCACAGAGTGTGTGTGATCATCGCTTCCAACACCGCAGATGGCGCTGCTTGTTTCTTCGCCGTTCCCAGCATTGGTGCTAGCACTGCCAACCGCGGGGCTCATGAGCAACGTAGGAGGGGACAGGACGCATGGCGTCATTTTCCTCACCGCCTTCAGTAGTGTGCATGTTGGCGTCTTAATTAAACAGCCGAGTTCTCCGTCCTGGCATGATTCGAGCACGTTACGACGGGTCCAGTTGGCGAATAGAAGAGCTCTCTCTCTCTCAAGTAGCTGGGACAGCTTGGGAATATTGACGGCACAGCGTCTGGTAACAGGACAGGCCGTTTGGGTTTGTCTAGGACGACTTCGTTACCAAGTTCACCGTAATACCGCCGCCTCTCTATGTCACTCTCCAAGAAGTGCTTTTCGCAAACATAGTCACAAGACGTGAACTCCCGATCTTTTCTGGGAATAGCACGAGCCCACACTTCCAACCGTACCTAGTCAGTGGGAACTTTAAAGGTAACTACCTTTCAATTGCAGGATGCGTAGTCACTGTTGCAGTTCGGCACGACACATTTCCGTCCTATGCTCGGGAAGCACGGATGGAAAACACTTGCCTTTGGGAAACATGAAAAACGCGTAAATCTGAGAGGCCTGCGAAAGGTGAAAGCGGCGAGAGAACCACTCGTGGCGAGAATTCAGCGTCGGCAGACGTCGTCTGCTCCGGGATTCCTTCTAGTACTTCGTTTCAAGCGCGGTACGGCATGCAACTAGGGAAGTATTTATTAATAACTGCTGCTAAGATGTCCAGCACTTCTATTTATCTATTTTACAGAAAGAAGTCTGGCAATTTTTACAATGTATTCGATGATATTACGATTTTTGTGCGTCGCATCCTTAGAAGAACGTGTAAACTGTGGCAACGCGCTTGGCGCGTCATCTGTTGTGCTGCTCCGCAACTGCATTTCCTCCTCCCCAGACAGTGGCAGTAACGTGCTGCCCGCCTGCATTGTCCCAGCCCAACAGATTCCCCTTCTAGTAGACGGTCTTGCGCGACAGGTGGGCTGAGAACTTATTTAAACTACTATATTGAGCGCGTTTTTGTGTGATTTACGAACCTTCACCTAAAATCCCGAGTTAGAAAAAAAAGGAACTTTATTTTATGCCCCCTCCCCTCTACGGCGTTGAGCTAGCCCGCCAGCCAAGGCGCTACGCAACTCCCGTGCCGTCCGGCACTATTTATAAGCCCACCAGCCCCGCACCTTGCATGCGCAAGATAAGTCCGACGTGGGCGAGCAAATTAAGAGGGGAAAAAGTGAGTGTGAAACTGCCAAGGCCAAGAGAAACGAACGGTAGTGTCTGGCGGGAATGGAAAAAAGGCGGCAGAGAAAAAGGGAGTGGGGTGACAACGCCGCTTTGAAAGACACAGATCAACAGAGAGCGGAGATAGAGGGAAAGAGAGCGTTGTGAAAGAAAGAAACTTGGATAGAGCGGCCGAGGAAAGTGAGTGCTTGGTCGAGAAGAGGGGGCAAAGCAGGGTAAAAGGTGGGAAATACGCCGGTTTATCTGCGCCAGGGTCCTCCGTTGTATGAAGCGGACCGCATGCACCCGAGCGTCATATCGTTGGTGTTTTTAATGCATTGTTTCTATGGGGAGTTTGGTGGAACCGCGGTAATCCGTCGTAAGAAGCCAGTCGTCGTAATCCGGGGGATGTCACAGCGGGGTTCCACTGTACGTCTTTACTGATACATCTTGTTTGCACCTGCTTCTTTGCTTCGTTTCTTTGTCCGACAGGTAGACTGGTGTCACTTCTGACACCAGTGTCAACTTGAACATCTGAGCTACATAATTGCATCATGCAGAAATGTACAACTTTTGAAGCGAGCGCTATTGATGAAGTAAACTTTCGGGCCGATGCAGTTTTATCTAGTTTTGAGACAGTTCGTTGTGCTTTTAGTAAACTGGAGGTCACGCACTGTTCCGGTTTATGGAAGTGTGAACTTTATTCATCACTTATGAGGTTTAATGCGCCGACGCTACACAGGCAATGAGGCGCGCCGCTGTGGAGGGCTCCAGATTTTGACTAGCCTGGGGATCTTTAATAGGCTCCAAAATCTCAAACACATGGGCATTTTCGCTTTTTCCGCTTTTCACCTCCATCAGAGAAGCAGCCGCCATGTCTGGGAATCGAATCCGCGTCCTTGGGCTCAGAAGCACAATGCCATAGCCACTGGCCCACTGCGTGGGTGGAAGTGTGAGCTGTTACATTTGAAGCCCGCCAAGCCTTTTTGTTTCAACAGGCGTGGATGCGCGCACCATGCCGGAAAAATATGCACGTTGAAGTTTACTACTAGAACGGGCTGATTTAAAAATGACACTGGGCACCTGCATTCTCTTCAGCGTACCACGTGGATTATCGTATGTGGTTTTGAAGGCAATTGTAGCCTACACCTATTTTGCCAGAACTATTGTGCACTGTCAAAAGTTGTTTCTTTGCAAGGAAATTACGTCAGCATGCTATTGCACGGTCATGCATGAAAGAAAGCACATGCCCTTCTGAACAATGTGTCACCTGAAAATTGTGTTCCCATATTTATTCGAATGTACGTTGGTCTCCTGTAGGCCTCTTGTCACTGTTAAAAACCGCATGAAGGAAACAAAATGCTATCTGATAATGCTGCGTTGTGTGCGGTGACGACTTCATGTGGACTGCTCTTAGTTCTTTGGTCATTATTGCAGGATAACCTCCCTTGCATTGGGCGGTACTTTCTAAAAAATCAGTCGTCAACCTGTAACCAAATGAATATGGTATCATTATCCAGGTTTTAAACTGTCGAGTCACTAATCAGACGACAATTTTTGTCATGGTACACAGATGTTTCTTCGCTTGTTTTTTCTCTTTGTTCCCCTCATGTTGCTGTTTAAGCATTTATTTCTTCTTGTAAGGCAATTGTAATTATAGTGTAAAGATGTTTTTTTGCTTGTTTTTGCACCTTTTTTTACCGTATTTACACGATTGTAGGTCGACCCTTTTTTTCAAATTTGACAATCCAATGTTGGGGGGTCGACTTGAATCGAAATCAAACCGTCTACCGCTAGTAACGGCAACAGAAACGAGAAATCGGGGGTTCTGTGAGGTGGGGACAGCTTTGCACCCTCGTTCCCATGGTTATGGTCTAAAGTGTGAACCGCATGGGGCGTTTTCTGCTCGCGAAAATGCGCCGCGCTGACGCTGCTGCGAATACCACCCGCATGCCGCGCTATGCGATCGGCGGCGGCAACATGGCGGCGTCACCCGCCGCGAAGAGATGCGCGTAGCTCCTGCGACCGCTTCTAACCGCTCTTTAAGATATCACTGAAGGCACAAACGAAGGTGTTTGTGCAGGAAAGGAGCTGATAATGTGGTCGAAAACGACACTATAAAGCATCATCTGCGCCGCTAGGAAAAGCGCCAATCAAATATCTGCCACCGTGGTAATCCTAAAACAACTCCGGCGGCGCCAGCCGGCTGTCCCGAGAGCTTTCAAACTGCTGCCCTCCTCCCACTGCCGTGCTCGTCACGCATCATACCAAGGTAGAACTTAAAACGCTTAAAATCAGTAGAAGCAAAAGTTGCCCGCGCTACGCCGACGCGCACTAATCGCGTGCAAAAACGTGTCAAGAAGCATTTCATTCGTCTCTAATAAACAAAATGAGTATTAGCAAATCCCTTAATTCAATGCGCGGCGCTAACATAGCCCAAATCATATCACATTGTTCAGTACACTTTCGAACGCGATGGTGGGAGGTTAGTCGCTCAAAAGTAAATAGCACACGGTCGCTTCCGTCAGCCGCCATGTTGTTTGTTTCGGTATCGCGCAGCAGTGGCCGCTGCCGATTGCTTTGATGGTTGTCATCTCGCAGCGAATGAGTTCTTCCCGCTCAACCCACGGCCCATGGTTATTCCGGATGCTTATAGAAAAGCTTTTCTTTTTTAACATCTACCGCGCATACCGCGAGTGCATGGCTCTTGTGGGAGCATCGATCATTGATGGTAAAGCCACCGTGTGGGTTGACGGAAGCGCTTTTCTTTGTGATACAATTTTCTAGGCGGCGCTCGCATTTTTTTCTTTTCTTTTTCTTTTTTTTTTTTTGAGATGCTATTTTTTGGGGTCGACCTACATTCAAGTTGACTTGCATACAATCGTGTAAATACGGTATGTTGTTATTGAATAATTTATTTCTTCTTGCAAGACAATTGTAATTATGGGGTAAAAATGTTTTTTTGCTTGTTATTGCTCCTTTTCTTATTTTTTCGTTGAATAATTTATTTCTTCTTGTAAGACAAGTGTAATGATGGTGTAAAAATGTTTTTTGCTTGTTTTTGCCCTTTTTCTTTATATTCCTGTTGAAGTATTTACTGCCTCTTGTAAGAGGCAACTTTGAGGGGTAGCAGACAGGGAACCGGGATTGTTTTAACGTAATCCTACTGCATGCTTTGCTGCTGAGAAGCAGTGCAGAGGAAGGATGACAGCTTTTTTCCTTTGCTGCTACTCACTGTCATCTCAGTCTTTCAGATGACCTGATAGCTGTGCGTGTTATCTACACCGAACATGGTGAACAGTGCTGAGATGATCAACCTAGCAGTAGCAATACAGCAACTGTGGTTCTTTCTGCTGCACGCTATTAGTTTTAAGTCTTCGCAACTGTGTTTTGTTTTGTTTAATGGGGTGTGTGTGCGTGGAAGTCAGGCATGTGGTCTTTGGCAGGGGCAGCCATGATGAGGTGACGAGAACTGCTTAAATAGGGGCTGGTCGTTTTGGGTGTCTGCTGGGTTGGTTATGATTATTGCAGCACCAGCAATGCTGGCTGAAAACAACGATCAATATTCAAATTTTTGGGTAGTAGCTTTGCACCTATCGTTGTTTGTACGCGGAATGCTTGGGAGCGCTGCAATCACGACGCGTGCAGGCATGTCATGTTGTGCTCTTCTGTGTTTCGTGGGCATCATCAGTAAGCTAAAAAACACTAATACTGAATAGATAGAAAGACAAAAGCTGTTTTGCAACTTTCTCATTGGCATTTTTTCTCCTACCTTTGTTGCTTTAGAAGTTGGCCAATTAATCTCGACTGATTATCTAATTAAGCAAAATACAAAAAAATCACATGACACATTAACACAAAAGTGAGCAATATGCATTTGGTCGCGTCGACTTGGAGTGCATTGGCAATTTTTAAACTCTGGCTAAAGTAAACCGAAACACCGTGTGTACCCTGTAAATTGGGAAAATTCAACACCTTTGAGGATGCGCTGCTCTTGTCACAAATAGAACGACTTGTTCGCACCACGACTGGATGGTTCATCTTGTGGAGCATCCTCCAGAGAGGAAGATCCTAGAGGCAATAGCCAACCTCCTCCTAGAGCAACACACCAAAATCAAAATGCTCCCGCTGGCCAAGAATATGGACCCCAAGCTCCACCACTACAGAAGACAGGCAAGAATGAAATATTTGAGGAGGAAATTCTAACACCATGCTAACACTGTATAGATGCAATCCTGGGAGACCAAGTCCAACCCTACAGCAGTTATAGTTGACTACCAAGGCAACCTGCAGGACTGCCTCATAATATGAAACATGAGCATCGAGGTGGTCGAGACCGGAGCCGTTCTTCTGATAATGAGGCTAGATGAAAAGAATAATCAAGGACTGAACATCATTCGAGTACCCAAGCGAGCAACTATGAACGTCACGGCTGGAACAATCCGAGGCGGTTAAAACACTTCTCGCCACGAGGATGACAAAAGCCCACATGTAAGCTGGTGTCCAGTCCACAAGGGGCTGGAGAGTAATGAGGTGGCAAGCAGGGCACTGAGAGACCTAATGTACTGAGCCCTACGCGACCATTTATACCACTCCCCATTTCCAGAACAGTGCAGTGAACAGCTTGCAAACACAGACAGAGCAGGCAGACTTTTCCATCTCCTCACAAGGAGCTCAACACCCATGATTCGCAGACACAACAGCGAATACAAACCAATACCTTTATTCACAAGTCATGCTTAGCACTGATGTTTCCAAATTGCATACAAGAACACTGCATGCAGTGCAAAGAAAAGTTTACACTTTTCCATGCAACAGGGGGGTGCCGTTTCATGTGGCCCCGGACGACCAAAACCGACCCTTCTACTTTACTAGAAACATGGGAGGCAGTTCTGGCCAGCTGAACCTTATAGATGACCCGGTAAACTTAGTCAGAAGGGCAAGCAGGGTACTGCTGAACCTGAACCCTGGACATGGGGCCCCACCTACTAGTCTCCCTTTAATCTTTTTTAGCCTCTCTCCACCCTTGTATTTTCTAAAATAAAATATTTCTACTACTACTATGTAGCAAGCTTGAACCCACAGGGGAACGGAATGTTACCAAAGTGTAGCATAAGGCGAGATGTTTTTAGTGCAAAAGCACTAGATGTGCTATTCCTGAACAAGCTGTGACACTAAAGCTTCTCAAACCTCTTGAGCGACAGACTGCGAAGGCATCATCTGCGCTGCTAGGGAATTCCCCAGCACCTTAGACCTGCACAGAGCGGCTTGCCTTGCACCAGTGAGACGAGTCTTCCTCCTTCGTGTTTGTTCTTCTTCTTTCCCCTTCTGCGTGACTGCTGGTGCACTGCCATTGCGTTCGCTGCAGGAAGGGCTCTGAGTTTTTTCCCTCTCCTCCTCGCAGGCCTTTCTTCATCTTCTCGCTCCGGGGGTGACCGCAGGTGGCAGCAGCAAGGCCCTCCCCCAGGTCGTCAGCTGTTGCGCTGCCAGCAGTGCAACTTAGCGACATCGCGGCCAAGCCTGCTGAGGCGACACCGGCGCATTCACACGGGCGAGTGCCCACACCAGTGCAGCCGCTGCGGCAAGGCCTTCAAGCAGAAGGGCCACCTGATCACCCACCTGCGCATCCACCCGGGCGAGCGTCCGTACCGGTGCCACCTGTGCCCCACCACCTTCACCCAGAAGAACGTACTGGTCCGCCACGTGCGCAGCCACCCGAACGGGCATGCCTTCCACTGACGTTTGTACCGTGGTCTTGCACAGGCAGCCGCCCCAACGTGATCGGAGGTGAGCGAGCCGCCATTTCTGCGGATTGTTACGAAAGCAGCTAATGCAGTGTTATGCAGCACTCGAAAACATGTGGGGCTTGAAGAGAGCCTCGTTTATCCTACAACGAAACCTGGCTCCGAGCGAAAGTTTCTGTGTTGAACCCTCAACATCGTCACATCACCAGCCAAGTGACAATTGCTCCATGTTAGTGTGGAAAATGTGATTGTGGGTAAAACCTGTATCGGGCAGTGCCATCCTGTGTTGGTCTCACGTGACCACAGTAGAGTGGGTGTCCATTTGAACACACTGTGGGTGGGACTTGTACAGACAGGGCCGTTTGTGTCGGTCTCAGTTGACTGTCATACAGTGCCTATTTGTGTACACCGTGGTTGCGACATGTAGCCGACAGGGCCATTGTGCCCATTTGAACACGCTCAGCAACTTTTCAGACTGGCATAAGCGAAAAGACGCACTCTCATTAGAAATGGTTGGTCATGATGTGTTGCCATTGATACACGTGCGAGCGTGCACACTGTGTGTATGTTTTTCATGCAGTTTTACACTGTGGTGGTGCCGTCTGTTAGTGAACAGCAGCTGATGTTCAGTGCTTATGCAGTGTACCTCTTGTAGGATAATTTTGAAGGGCAGCTAGAAACACCGAGAAAGGCAAGAAGCGTAAAGTAATAAAGTGACAACCAATTACCCACCAATGGTTGCGTCTATCCTTTCACGAACATACTGTGGGAGTGAGTGCCAACCGTAATAAAAGAAAGGGAAGGAGGGCTCGGAGGTATGGTTGTGGAAATTGTTTAATTTAGGAGATGTCGTTTAGGCACAAACACTCGTTTATTGAAACGTTATATAGAACTACAATAGAGCGCAGGTACCTTGTTAGGCTTCCATACGCGCCGCCTTTTTTTCTCTCCCTCTCTTCTCTTCTCTTGGCTTGGATTCTTCCGGTGGTGTGGCATTGGCTAGCTGGACCAAGCTCTTTGTTTGGTTTCGGCTTCGCTTTTTCTTCACATTCCCCCCCAAAATGACGGCAGTCATTTTCTTTTATTGTTACGTTATTTCCTACCAGTACAATAGCTGCATCGGTTGCTGGAGCGTGGACCCTCCGGGCATTCTCAGGAGGCATGATTGGACCTTTCCATCTCGTCCCGCAAACACCTTTTGGATTCTAACAAGTCTCCATTGCTGGCAGGGTGGTTGAGAGTCTCGAAGGAGTACCAAGTCTCCAACCACAAGGATTTTTTCTTGGCATTCTTTTTCGTTGTGGAGATATCGTAGCTCTGCCATGTATTCCTTGGTCCATATATGCCATAAGGCTTTGATGCCCAGCTGTCGACTGGTCCAAAGCTTGTGCAGGCTGACGTCAATATTGTCGTTCTTCATACCCAGACTTGATAGCGTTCCCAATCATTTGCCTATCGAAAAAAGGGAAGGACATAGTGGTTGCGGTTCCCCCTAGACTCGTCATAGATGTGAGTTAACGGTCTGGATTCCAGCACTGCCTCTACTTCTGAAAGCACTGTTGCAAGCTCATTGAATGACAAATATCTTGAGTCATGTAAGTCAGTTACATTTTTCAGTGCAAGTTTGGTGATCAAATGCGTTCGTAAAACCCACCCCACTAGGCGCACACTCAAAGAGAAACTTCCATTCAATGCGTGCGTTTGAGATGAAATCAAGTGTTGTGGGATTGCGTATTGACATCCAGAGCTGTGAAAGTTTTTTGTTTGCTCTTTTGAAAGACATGGCGCTGTCGCTGCATACGACTCGGGGGATTCCTCTTTTGGATATGAATTTTTAGACTGCCGTCAGGGACAGTTCAGTGGAAATGTTTCTTATGAGCTCTAGATGAACAGCTCTGGTGACGGCTAGCCATGTGCGGATAGTCTTTTTTTTTTTTTTTTCCGAATCGAATACGAAGCAAATAGTGATATTGATGGAATATTTTTCGAGTAGTATCTGATATTTTTGAATCAAAGCGAATATTTTCTATTTGAATGTAATCCATAGTAAATATATTAAATGGAGCAATTATGCCAGCATAAAGGTCAATGGTAGTAGTATTAACATTGATTTTACTGCTTAATTAAGGGGGGACACTGGTCTTAAACCTATCTTCCTTGTTTTTTCACCAACTGCAATGAACCTTGACTCCCTGGTGTAGTTTGCTGTGCTGATCTCAAATCAGCACTTATTTTGTTTCTGTGCCAATTAGTTTTTAGTATAACTAACATTAATTAGTGATTTTTTGCGTAATTAGTTGAAAAAAAGCCTAACTAACTGAAAGTTGTTTTCTTCACACCAAAATGTACTAGAAAGCACAAGGAACACAATGTTACGAGTACTTTTTTGATAAGGCCACAAGTAGTGATTTTATGGCAGTTTAAAGTTTGTTGTTCAAAACTTGGCACCATGAGGTCTGGTTCAGAGCGAAATAAAATTTTTTCGACGCATATAATAAAAATTCTGTTCCTACCATTGTGTGCTTTGCACATTATGCTCCATGGCACAACAAAAATTATAGTTTTGTGTGCCCTGAGAGCTGAGATAGCTCTTCCGCAAGTTTGCAAACAGGCCAAAATTAGTGTTTTGAGAAAATGAAGAAAGAAACAGCAGACTTGTTTTCAGTGAGAACAACAACAAAATTGCAGTGTATTTACACTGGTATGGAGTCAGTAGCCACCAGGCACATAATCTGTTTGACTGGAGGCACCAGAGTGGCGCTTCTTGAAAGCTCGCTGCATGCCGTCAGCTGACTTGTGCTTGCGTGCAGAGGCGGATCCTCGACGGCGGTCTTTTTCTGCCATACGCTTCATGCTGGCAAGCCCAGGGTTCAGGTCAAGTTGCTTTAGAATAGAAGCCGAGGCTCTTTCGTTGCCTGCGTTAAACTTCAGCACCGCCTCAGCCACAGCAGCTTGCACAGTGAACAGCGACGAGTGGTTCTCCTTGGGAGCCAGGGCCCATATCATGGAGTGGAGGGACTCATTGGAGTTCTGCGTTTTGCCTTACAGGCAGCGCTGCAGGAGCTTTTCGTCCGAAAGACGCTCGTACACAGGTAGAAGAGCCTCGCACACGTGAGGTGGCAGGTTGTATCTGTGTTTTGGTGTGGGCTCCCCCTTCGCCTTGGCAGTGTTCCGCCGGCACCACGAGTCCGGGCCTGGTGGGCAGAGGCTGTGGTTGGACACAGGGTCGTTTGAAGTGATGTGGTGGTAGGTGGCCATCACCGCTTTGGGCATGGCCCTGACGTCGCCACTGTGCGATTTCAATGCCCAGCCATAATAAGAACTGAGCTTAGTGACAAGGTCGCCAGTTAGCCGACCCTTGCCACCGAGCCTCTCAGATGCTGAGTCCGTACCTTTTGCAAGCAGGTTACGCAGGGTGGTGCCCATCCTCTTCTTCACATGATTGACACAGTCTTCCTTCTTGATTGGAATATAACCGTACACCTTGGCACCCACCAACGCCAAGTAGGTGCGGCTGTCGCCGTCTGACAGAATTGTGGTGTACCTCAGTTTGTGCCGCTGCAGTGACCTCTCAAAGAGGATGAGACCGGCCTCCACCTCCATCTCACCAGCCTTCTTTTCCGTGTTTTTTTGACAGACGTGATTGTCCTTCCAAGCTTGGTAAGCTGGGTCGCCTACCTTTGGCCCGCGCTTGCACCCAGCACAAAAGTTGCTCAGCACGACGAAGTCTAGAACTAATCCTGTAAAGAGTTCGATAACCACGCCGACGCCGATGTGAGACGAGTGGCCTCGCATCATCCACGACCCGTCGTACGTAACACAAATGTTACCGGGGTTGTTCAGTTGCAGATCGTCGTAGAGCTTTCTCACTGAATGCGCACTTTCGGCCATCACTTTGTCGGCAGCGCGAGTCGCAGCGGGCGCAAGCTTCTCCTTCACGTAGCCTTGCGACGTTTTGGTGTGCAGCCCGCGGTGAGAAATGTTCATTGTAGCAAACACATCGTTCAGCGCGGTTTGGCGATTTCCCATAGCCTGCATCGCTCGCGTGGCGAGAACGTTCACGATAAACGGATTAACTTTCTTATCGCTGTTCACGCGGGGAGAGCTCCACTCCGAGGCAACATCACCGCAGGTCGCACACGCGATAAGCATCTTTATGGAAAGGCCGTACGCCCATTCGCCGGTTCTAAATGTCACGCTGTCACCGCAAACGCTGCACTTTACAGCCGACAGCAACACGTTGACGCAGTCCTAACTCGCAATCACGAAGCTGCTCTCGTCAGGTGGGCCGGGAGGAGTGTCGTCGGCGCTCGTGAACAAGTTGGATTTCCGCTCAGTTGCAGGAGTTGAAGAAAGCGCTTTCAACTGTTCTCGTGCAACCACCTCTCTCTGCAGCAAATCCTCAGGTTGCAGCATCACTGTGTCGCGTCTCATACGGTCGCTTTCCGACGCATTTCCGCTGACTGGTGGGGCCGTTAGGCCTACGTCGGCGGCGGTGGCTTTCGCGCAGCTCGGCGCAGGTAGCGCGTCAGGCCCGGCGCTTTCCTCCGCAACTGCAGGACTCTTGTGGAAGTTGTACAACAACCGCTTCGCTTTTTTCCCAAACTTGTGCCTCGTAGCAAACTTTAGCTGGGCCTTCGGCATGGCTCTTTGCTTGTCGTGCGAACACGATAAGCAAGATGGAGCCGCCTCGGATGCGCTCGCACTACCAGAGCAGACGATGCAAACCAGGCTCTGCCAATCAGGAGACGAGATTTGGTCACGTGCCTTCTCTCGGCGAATGGGATCGCTAGTTGCGGGGGTTTTTGGCGCCGTTTTGCTATTCGGCCAATGTCTGCACGGGGGCAGTTGTGGCGCGAAAAAAAAGCAGAAAAGCTGCTCTTTCAAACGATACCGAGGTTGCCGCGATCATGCATGCGGTACGACCGCCGCGCAACGCGAAAGTAGGGCCGTTTTTGCATCGGCTTCAGCAAAAATTCAGCTCCCACGCGCGTTATAAATCAATATAACGTTTTAAATACTGGTTCATGAGACACAAAACTTCGCACATAGAGAGAATAATAGTTGCGGAATTCGAAAATCTTATTTTCAAAAAATCGACTTTTTCGCGATTTTTTCGTCCCAAAGACCTGCGAAATGCAAGACAAAGAGAGTGACAATAAATTCAGGTTTAATGCAAGTTTATTGACAAGATATTACATCTGGTTCTGTGGTAGCATTGCTTGGTTTGCATTGGTGCACTACTTCAGTGGTGCGCTATTACTGTGGATAAACACGAGCTGCTCCACATGCTGTGGAAGGAGAAGTTGCCTCCTGCACGTGACAACATTTCCAGATGCTGAGAAAAGCCTCTCGCTTGAGGCTTGCGTGGCTGGTATTGAGAGGTACATAAGGGCAATCCTCGACAGTACTGGGTACCGGCTCTTCCCCGCGTTTTTCCACCAGAGGTAAGGGTTCTCAGAGCGACGTATTGCAGGCATGCGGAGATAGTCCTCTACCTCTTCGTGTGGTTGCTGTTGGGTGCTCGCCTGTGATGAGCTAGGAGAGGCCAGTGCACCAAAGACATCCCAGACATCACTGATCACAGGTGTACAGCTGGCATCAGCTTCCTTGCCACTGTCTGGAGGAAGGACCTTCTCCACAGCTGAATAGAGGTGATTCTTTAGCCACTGTTTCTCACTTGCTTCTGTGTAGCACACTGCCAACTGTATAGCACTCGGATCCAACAGGGTGCTTAAGGCATGTGCACTCTGCATCTTGATGTCCACGATTCGTGACCTCATGCTCCGCAGAAGGTTTCCTACAAACGCTGCTTCTTCGCCGCCATTTTGACACTGATGAGACAGACGAATCTGCATGCAGTGCACCATTGATATAACTCGAGATAGTGTGGGATCTTTTTCAGAACACGATTCCCGTGTTGCCTCCTTGACGCACTTCAAAACGGAGATGAATGACAGCAGCCATGAGACACCATTCAGTGCAAGTCAAGTTCTCTATCGTATCTTGTCCGGAGAGATCAACTGAAATTGCTTGTCGCAGCTTAAGTAGACGACACATCATCTCATACTCGCTGTTCCACCGTGTGCGAACATGCTGTATCACCTCAAGCGGTTCAAGGCCCATGTTCACTTGTGCTTCTCTTAGGCGGCTTCTTGCTTGCGAGCTCCTTTTGTAATGGCCCACAACGGCTCGGGCCTTGAAACAGAGCTCCTCGAACTCCGGAGTCTCCTTTTTCGCACTCTGAATGCACAGCTGCAGTGTGTGCACAAAGCAATTTATGCTCAACTATGACGTTCGCGACACTGCTCCAAGAAAATTCCTTGCGTTGTCTGTGATAACAAAAACGGGAATACCTTGAGGCAGGCCCCAATCTGCTGCAGGCTCGAGCAGCACGTCCTTCAGGTTAGCAGAAGTATGGCGCTCAGGCACATGCTTTCTCGCCAGGTTGTACGTGTGCGGTTGAAATTGTGAATCAAGCAAGTGGCATGTCATGGAGACGTAACTGTCTACTGTCCTCGACGTCCATCCGTCAGTGGTTAGGGAGTAGTACGACTTCCCCTTCTCAAAGTGATTGCGCAGCTTGCTTAGCACTTTTTCCTTTTCTTTAGTGTAAAGATCTGGAACAACAGTTTGGGAAAATGTGGTTCTTGACGGTACTTTGTACTCTGGTATGGCGGCATGCATTAATGCCAAAAACCCTGGCTCTTCAACGAGTGAGTATGAGTGCAGCCCAGTTGCAATAAATTGAGCAACCTTTTTTGTGAGCATCTTAGCGTGCTGGCTGTCATTACTTAACAGAGGTTTGAAGTGGTGGGGAGTACTTGCAAAACTCACGTTCGACCTTTTGTTGCCTGCTGATTTCTTAGCACTGTCAGCACACTCAGAAACATGGATCTTCTCGTACTCC
Organism: Haemaphysalis longicornis; assembly: GCF_048455015.1. Lineage (NCBI taxonomy): Eukaryota > Metazoa > Arthropoda > Arachnida > Ixodida > Ixodidae > Haemaphysalis > Haemaphysalis longicornis. Next base: position 102,574,991 of record NW_027526361.1, on the reverse strand, counting down.
TTAATTTAGATTGGCCTGGGTAAAGCCACAAGGGATTCACGTAGGTTGTGGTGGTCCCCATTGGTGTTTTCAAACACGTCTTACACGTGTGACACTTCGCAGTCTTAACAGAACGATCGAAGAAGTTCCATATAGCACTGCGTGGACTTCGCTGAGGAGTCCCGTCCATGTTTCCGGTGTGCACAGATCAAATGATGAAACCACAAAATTTGATGAGCGCTCACCGCACAGCCCTGATGCCGAGAAGGGAATTGACAAAGAATGCACCGCGAACGCGCGAAACACGCAGAATGGGCAAAATTAGGGTGGCTAGAATGGGAAGGTGTGATGACTGTGGCGCTCCGCGGGTGTTCCCCCGGGGCGTGCCTGCCGCTGGGGCAAAACAGGACGCTATCGTCAGGGGCGCCGTCAGCGTTTCCGTGGGGGAAAGCCGCTCCAGCGGCCAGCCTCTCTGCCAGCACCTGGACGCGGGCTATTCGCGGTGTGTTTTGCTGCAGATTATTGCGTGTTGCGTGTATGACTGCACTGCTGTGCGGTGGCGAAGATGCCTTCTACTTGAAATAAAAAACTCAGAGGTGGTGTTGCGTGCCAGGGTGCGATTCCGGATACAAATCTTATTCCGAAAGTGCCAAGACCTATTTTTAAGTGGTCGCGTGCTATTCCAAGGGCGGACAAGATGCTTCAGGACAATTGGGTTGTTTGTGCAAAGCCCTGTGACGCGAGATGAGTAGTTCTAGTATGTGATACAGTGAAAACCCTATCTAACGCAGTCACCGAGAATTATCTCACTAAATCGAGAACGTCATAAATTCAGGACTGGGACTGTCATTTTACAAGCAGTTGATGCCATTAACTCCATGCCTAAAGGGAGTCGCATCCCAGCAGCTACCACGACATCGTAACTGCGGCGGCCACGGCGCTCGCCTGACGATAATTAGGCGATGCACTAAAAGTGCGCGGTGAAAGTAATGAGCCAGATAAGGCTTGCCTTGAAGTCGCCCCAGGTAAAAATGTTTTTTCTAGCTGGATTATTGAACCAGAAATTTCGCTCACTAGAAATATTCTAGCTGGAAATAGGTTTATAGCTAGAAATTGAGTTTCTAGTTCATTTCTAGCTTAATTGACATTTACTTCCAGCTAGCATTTGTCAGGCCAGCTAGAAAAAAAAAACCTGCAAGCTGTAAATAATCGTCTCTAGCCAGGCTAAGAATTTTTCTAGTTCGAAGCTATCGAATAATCTAGTCAAATAAAGCCGGGTATTATGATTTCTTGCTAGACATGCTCTTTTCATTTTCAAGGGGAACGCGAAACAGCGCTTTCTGTTGTGCCACCTCCCCGCTGAGCGAAACGTTCTTGGCTCTCATATCCTTGAACCACATAAACAGGGCTTCCTCCAGCTTCTCGTGCAGGATATACGCCTTCTTGAGGTTATTTTTCTTCAAAGCAATTACAGAAGAAGTGGCATGGATGATGGCATCATTTCCCTAAAAGATTGTGGAAAGGGTGCTGGCCAGGGCGCCGTGCACTACGGGATTGTTGAGTAATTTATTACCTAAAGTTCCGTGAAAACAAAACTATATGCCTTGGTTTTTTTTTTTTTCTCTCTGAGGTGGCGCAATAATCTTCGTGGCGTTCTGTCGAAACACATTCGAAATTTCTCATTATTAGATCTGTCTAGCTCGAAATACTTTGTCAAATCGGGAGTGGCGGGGAATCTATTTCGAATTAGTTCGAGTTCATAAAAGCATTGAACCGTAGAAGCACTTGCAGGGGAATCAGAATTTGCTGTTAGATGGGCTTTCGTTAGATCGAGTTTTGTAGTATAGTAGCACCGCTTATTGCGTGCTACACACCTTTCATTTTAATTGGTATTTTAATTATAGAACGAATGAGAGCAAAGGCAAAATACAAGCTTGCGTAACGTCAAAGAAGAAGCAGAACTGAACTGCATTCTGCTTCATGCAATAAATTTTACTCGCCCAGGAACATGTTGGAGCTGTTTGTTTGGTTTTCGAACTACATTGAGAACGAAATGACTCCAGGATGTTGCATTACAACGTATGTCATAATTTCATGCTGATTTGGCAGGTGTAAACGAATTCAGTTATCTGCTTTCGTATGTAACTACGCCCACCACCAACAGCAACAACAAGAAAAAAACGAGTGGCAAGAATAAACATGCCCCGGGATTCTAGAAGATAGTATAACGCTCACCTCGGTGGAAAAAAAAACATTTTCACATAAACCCCACAAAAAGCACTGTACCATAGTTAAGCTCCCGCTCAGCGGCTTCAATGTGGCATTTCTCAAACGCCTGCTTGCTTTTTGGCAGCGTAAAACTCGGCTGTGTTTAGCCGTGTCGCAAACCCCATGTTAGCGGTAGCGTAATAGCCTTGCCTTGTCTAAAGAACTGTGGTATCAACTAAAATTTCTAGAGCTCAGTAACGCGTCCCCGCCTGTCGGGGCCGCGCGAGCTGACGGCACCCCTGACGACAGTGCCGCCACGCGGCATTCACGCAAACGGGGGCCAGCTTTTCCTCGCTGGTCATCACACCTTCCCATTCTAGCCACCCTAGCGAAATGTGACGAGAGAAAGCCAAAAGCTTCCCGTGTTGCCAGACTAGCAACATCGTAGCAAACTAGGCTTTAAAAAAATAAATACAAAATAGTCACAAAAATTTTCCGCTTATATTACATTACTTTATTACGTATTTACATGCGTTTTCAAAGAAAATTTGCGTCCCAATTCATTCCCCAGTCTCACGGTTGCTTTTGCTGGGAGGCTACGCTTTTGCGGGTTACGTATGTCACATGTATCCAGTTCTTGCTTAGCCTTTCGCATTTGTTTTTGTTGCTTCAGGGAACCAGTCGCACACAACGTTTCTATAGATACCGTAAAAACCCGCGTATAATACGAACCCGCGTATAATACGAGGTGTAATTCGGGGACATCAAAATCAGAAAAAAAGTTTTCATCCGCATATAATGCGAGGTAAAGAGCAAAACATTTATTTGCACTGCAGTTACCGTTCAGTCTGTGTCAGTTTTCGCTGGCACCGTCTCCCGACGTCCGTTTAGTCATCGTCAGGGTCGCTGCCGCTGTCTGCTGAAGTCGCCTTGTCGGAAATGTCTTCCCACAGAAAGTGGTCCTCAGTGCTATCAAGGGCGTTCGAGATGCCGCATTTCTTAAAAGAGCGACTGACGAGCTCCTCTGGAATGCTGGCCCACGCATCCGCGATCCAGCCACAAAGCACCGCTGGAGAAACCCGCGTCAGCCATTCGGTAGCTGTCACTTACGGGTATCCTGTCCTCATCCACTCTTGGTAGCAGGACCCGATGCAGTCTTTGAGAGGCTTGTTGATGCAAATGTCTAGCGGTTGCAGCTGCTGGGATGTCATTCCTCCTGGCATGACAATGAGTTCGGTGCGGGGTTCGTGCAACAACTTCTTCACGGAATCGGCCAGGTGGCAGCGAAAGGCGTCCAACACGAGTACTGACGGGAATCCCCAACAGTGCTCCAGGCCGCCGACACCACACAAACTTTATCCAGTCAAGCACCAGTTGCTTTCTCCACCCACGAATGCTGCCTTCGGTAACGCCGAACTGCCGTCCTGCAGCGCAATTTCTGATGGTCTCGGCACATAAAATAACTTTTCTTTTAATTGCAGCCGAATACTGTTTTAGTGCACCCGACATCTTGATAGACTTGCGGTGAACGTGCCGAGATCCTTCGCGTAGTCAAAACAATCAAAATGGCGCCGGCTGAGAGAAGCAGCAGCCAGCTAACGCCACAGCAAGATGGCGCTCCCTCCGCTGAAACCGAAAGTGCAAATTCTCGGGGGAAAACTTTGGTATCCACATATAATACGAGGCACAAATTTAACAGAGCAAAATTTGGAAAAAAACCTCGTATTATACGCGGGTTTTTACGGTACTTTATTTTTGCAAATATCTATAAGTGCTGGCCGCACACAGCTGGATTTTTACACCACCTACCCATCGCCATCATGAGTGTGTTTACCGTATTTATTCGAATCTAGGCCAACCCTGATTCTAAGCCGACTCCCGAAAGTCCGAAGCCATGAAAAAAAAAAACTTACCTCGAATGTAGGCCGAACAAAAAGGCGCGGTCAGCGTTCACAGAAAGAAAACACGTTTATTGAACATGAAGATGTGGTGCTCATTCTGAGTCATCATCGCTGCTAGCCTCTGAATGCCATTCTCGTTGCGGTGCACGCAAATATCCTCTCCCATTGCGTCCTTCAACGACGGGCATTTTTTTTCATTCACGCCGAAGGCCGCCCGGCTTGAACGTTCGACGACAACTCCACGGCTAAAACAACTTTTCTTTTAAGAGCGGCACTATAATGGCACCGCTTGTTTGGTGCCATTGCGCTGTCAAAACCAAACGCCACACCGCACGCAGACCACATCCGCACAATTCAAAATGGCGGCATCGCCCCCAGCTATGGCCCCTTAAGTGGCTACTGGCTCGTCTAGTAATGGCTACAATACTTTCTTTTCGGGGTGGCGCTAGCTGTGCGCCACTTCCCTCAATTTCACTTGGAAATTGGCGCGTGTTTCAAAATCCTCGAATCCAAGCTGACCCTAGAGTTTGCTATATCAGTATTTCAAAAAAACTATCGGCTTAGATTCGAATAAATACGGTACTTTCGTTTGTCCTTGCGTGGCTTTCGTCACCCGCAGTAGGATTGGTAGGAGGACTAGCGCACGGATGTTGGCAAAATGCTTTGTAAGCATTGTAGCACATGCTTTAAGACAGTCCTATCAAATATTAATACACACCACCATGTTCGTTCAGTAACTAAATATTTGAATCAAAATCGGGCAAACGTGCAAGGGAGGTTGATGCACTGATATGTATTCAGGCGCTAACAAATGGGTGAACAGAACGAATGACAGATGTCACACCATTTCTTGACTTGTGTGCGGCTGTTTGGGCGGATTTGCTTTTTTCTCTGATTGTGGCAGTTCACCTCAGCAGAGCTACCGAATTTCAAAAATATTCTAAAATATTCGAACTTTACAAACGGCCCTATTCAGTTTCGAAGCCCAAGTTGAATACCGGGTATTTGCTTCGAGATTCGAAAATTTCGAATATTCGCACATGGCTAGTTATGGAACAAGTGAACAATGTCGCATACGACTTGTGTATTGTGCTCTCTCCTTTGAACAGAAGCGGTCCCGCAAAGTCGATGCCAGTGACTTAAAATGGTTGTGGCTTAGTGACTCGGTCTCGCGGAAGCAGTGCGATTGCCTTGATGGCTGCGAGCATCGAACCTCTGACAGGTTATGCATCAGGTTATGCATCCCTTGATTATTCTTTTCACCATCTGGTGTGCACGCATGATGTTATCTGTTTCTCAAAAAAACTGAATTACATAAAAATGAATGAGGTCGACGCGAGTAGGGGGTTAAATATAATGAAAAAACTTTATTCACTCGCACAGAAACAACACGTCTTCTTTGGTCGAAGTCACAATGCAGAGTCCCCCCGAAACTTCTCTTCACAGGTGAGGGGGAAGCTCTCTCTCTCGGTCCGACCCCGCTGGGGCTTCGTGGTGCATCTTGGGTTTTGGCTTTCTCTAGGAGCTTGGCTGTCTGTTTTTCTTCTTTTTCGTTGCCGTTGGTTTTGAGGTGATTTCTTACATCCTCCCCCCCAAAATGACCATCGCTCATTTTACTTCTGTTTCCAAAGGGTATAGAAGCTGCACAGGATGTCGCAGAGTGGTCCCAGTTGACAACTTTACAGCACAAGACCGCGCTGCTCCGTCACGTCCCTTGAAAACTTCAACACTTCTTCCTGTTTTCCACATGTGTGGCTTTGCATGGTCATCGTGCACAATCACAATGTCATCCACCGAAACGAAGTTATCCTGCCGTGAGGGTATCAGGTGCGCCGGCCGCAACTGTGGCAGGTATTCCTTCTGCCATCAGTTCCAAAAGGCGTTGACAAGTGACCTTCGGTGTTTCCAGCGCCGGTTGATGTCCGCTGCTGTAGATGAAGGAACCGAGGTTTGTCGAGAGTTAGGTGATGCCATCAGTCTTTTTCCCGTCAACAGATGGGATGGCGTCAGCACTGATAGCTCCCCTGGCTCCTCTAGGGCATAGGTAAGTGGACGCGAGTTGATGGCGTCCAGCTCTCAGAACTTTTCCAAAATTGCTTGTTGTGTGATGTCGCTTTCCAAACCAATCTTTAAAATGTAGACGTTTGTCACCATGGTCAGAGCACTGTCAATGCTGAGGGGACCCTAGAATGTCCATCCAAACTTTGTCTCTATAGCTGCCAAGCCATTGTTCTCTGTAGAGCGCAGGACTTGACCTGACAGAAATTTCCAAAGATGATCGGCTACAATCAGAATTGCGATTCTCTGTACAGCTAGCATTCCTGGGTAGATTAGCTTGTCGGTGATAAGTCCTCCCTTAACCTCAATTTCCTGCACAAATGCATGGTCAATAGGAACCGGTACAACGTCTTTCCAAATGAATGGTACCTCCACGGCCTCTATGATCGTTTCGGTGTCACTGTACTGACTCCTTAAGCGCAGCTCTACAATGCGGAAACTTTCAGTCTTTGCAGCTGTCATTCCAAATTTGTTTAGGTGGAAGTCATTTCATCATAAAACCCACAGGTTAATAGTTTTAGAAACATCTTCCCGAATGAAGTTCTTTTGGCTTCCGCCGTCTAGTACACCACGGATGTAGCCGCATTTGTTTTCTCCGATGGCCCAAGTGCGGAACGTCTGCAGAGGCACTTCATCGTTCGTTTCTCTTTTAGTGGCTGCATGTACGTTGGTTGTGGCGGCTTCTTTCGGAGCAGTTTCTTCCTGAAGGTCCCTTCCAGCTTTCCCCCAGGCGGGGTTGCACACCGAAGAGGCATGGCGTCTGCTGCAGTGAAGGCACCTAACTTTGCTTTTACATCTTTTTGACAGGTGCCCCCACGATGTACAACGAAAGCAGCGCCCTGCTTTGGCCAATTTCTTCGTCTTTTCTTCTGGCGGGAGGGGAGACGGGCAGGACTGGGTCTCATGTTTTGTTGCGGTGCAGAAGAAACACCTCCTCGCCTGCTCTGTCTGCGTGTTAAAGGAGCCATGAAGAGAAAACACAAGTTTGGTTCATTCAAAAGATTGTCTCGTTAGAATCATACTGACACCACTTTTAACGTAAACTTCGCTCAAATAAGCTACATAATTAGGAAAAACGGGAATGGTCATGCGACCCACCAGCTCATTTCCCGCAACAGAACCTGTGATGTCACATGGGCTAAGCTCTGCGATTGGCGGAGGCTGGCAGAAGCAGACGCAAATTAGGTAGAGCTTACAAACTAGACGAACGAGCGATTTGCGCTTAAATTTAGGGCACATTCTTTACAAAGCAATAAGAATGATGGGGCAAACAGTGGAAGTTACGAAAGCACGTGTAAACATAGAAGTACTGATGCGTTCTGCTGTTCGTACTGCGCACAGCATGCTTTGGTTTAGCTGCACAGCACTACGGGGCTTGGGGTTGTTTCAGACGACACTGGCCGATTGACGCAAGCAACGGTGTCTTACGTGACCCCATTTGTCGAGCGAGCACTGTTTCAGGGAACGAATATTTTCTCCCAGAACAAAAACAAGCCAGGTTTAAATGCGGGCAAAAACAAACCAAACGCTTGCCACGGTATGGTGGCGCCATCTAGGTTACGGAACGTAAAGAAACGCGGGAACAAACCAACACCGCTGTACAGGGTGGAGACAACCTATGAACGGTCCCGTGCCGCCGCAATTGGGCCAACGGGCTCAACGCGTTATTCTTTTCGTTTCCCACGAGACCTAGCAACGCGAAACAGACAATATGATTCAAACTTCTTCAGTAAACCGCGTTGCGGCGATAATTTTAGCGCGGTTTTGACACAATGACTTGCTTCGGCGGTGAGCGAGCAACCGAACATGGCGGCGCCAGCGTTACGTGTCTCTACCCTGTACGGCGGATGCGTGAATGAAGGTACTCTAGGCTGCAGAGCAGTCGGTTCCCGTGATGTCACTTGGGACCACGAAAACGCACGATTGAGCGGGAAAATCAAAATTTTAACCTAAATTGTTTAATTTCTCAGTGAATAAAGCACCGTTTGTATCCGGACAAGCGCTGGGGGCACTATAAAACACGAAATCTTTCGAATAAAACCAACTTGCATTTTCTCTTCATGGCTCCTTTAAGTACTGCGGCGCTCGGCGCGCGTTGTTGTTTACGTTTCGCACCGCCATGTGGAACTTTGGGGGGTTTTGGGGCATGGGCGCCTTCAGTGCATCTTTCCCTGCTTTCTATCTCAACGAGAAGAAATTCAAGTATGTCCGACAGCCTGCTGTCTGCACCCAATGCCTAATAGGTGGTTGACTCATGCGGCGACTGATTGGTTGGAGTTTCGGCTCTGTTGGCTCGGCTCAGTTCCATATGGAAGTGCACAACCATTTCTTTTGGGAGCTCCGAGAGTATGACGTCGCTAAGCATTGCTGAGTAGGAAGACCTGCTCGTGTCGAGTCCTTTAAGTCCGCAAATATGGGCTTGCACGGGATCGTACAATCGGCGCAGCCCGCGGACGTCCTCGGATGAAGCTACGCAGGGAAGGGTTCTCAATTGGGCCAAATGTTCTTGTTCAATTCTTTCTTTGTCACCAAACCTTCACTGCAGTATATCTACAGCATCTTCATAGCATGTCTCTGTCGCCTGAAGCCCTCTTACTGCTGTCATGGCTGTTCCCGTAAGCAGCGATCTTGAATACTGGAACTTCTCTGCCTTTGAGAGCTCTATGTTGTCGTGCACTGCCTTTTGGAAACATTTCCAAAAAGCTTGCCATGCTGACTGCTCACGGTTGAAAGGTTCCAAGCGCAGCTTGGGCACCTTCAGTCCTTGTTGTCGAGGCTGGGCAGGCAGCTGAGGCTGTGACGTTGTGAAGTGGTTTGCGGTGTTGGTACTCGCCTGCAGTGCTGCGATCTTCGTTTTGAGGAGGCCGATGGCTTGGTTTGCGCGATCGTCGTACTCGATTGTCTCCACGTACTCTCCCTCAAAGGGGTCCTCTGGCAGGCCATCCTCGATCTGTTCGTTGATTTTTCTGAAGTTCGCCCTTGTTTGCCTCCAATCGTTGCAAGGCACTTAATTGTTCCACACCTGCGTCTTGCAGCACCGTTGTCACCTCGTTGATAATGACGGTGTTTTGTCGTCGCCGAGTGCGTCGCTTCACTTTCAGCTTCTTCATCGCCTTTGTCTTTATCTCTACTCTCGACCTTTGTTTACCTCAACTTTAGTCCTTACTGCCGGGTTTCTGCACCATTATATTATGTTTCTCAAAAAACTGAATTATATAGAAACCATGATGTCGACACGAGACTAGGGGGTTTAATATAATTAAAAAAACTATATTGCTTTCAGTTGTGCAGAAACAACACGTCTTCTTTGGTCGAAGTCACAATGCAGAGTCCCCCCAAAACTTCTCTGCACAGGTGAGGGGGGAAGCTCTCTCTCGGTCTGGGTCTGACCCCGCCAGCGCTCCGTGGTGCATCTCGGGTTTCGGCTTTCTCTAGGAGCTTGGCTAACTCTGTTCTTCTTTTTTGTTGCCGTTGGTCTTGAGGTGATTTCTTACATCGCACCTGTAGGGGACATCGGCGAGCGATCAGTTCTGCTAACCAGTGGCAGCTTGTTGCCACGATGGGGTGCTGTTCGTGGTACGGCTTCTCACTGTGCTGTAGTCTGCCTGTGATTCGGAGCACACCGGCATTGTCCATGAACACGGGAATATTTCAGAGTGGTGACTCTGTGGGAGAACGTTCGCCCTTTTGTGTGCATTCGATTTCTTGCTACAGATCTTCACAATGTGCCAGCCGTATCCAGTATTTCTTACCTTCGTCCAGTTTCTCTGTCGTTAACGAGCCAGATTCATTGCTGGTATGGCGCAGCTTGTGAACGTATCTCAGAATCCATGCGGTTACACGTAAAAGTCTCGTTGCTCTTGTGTCCAGCACTGTCTGTGACGTGGAGCTCGTAGCCTGGAGAACTGCTGGAACCCTTCTTCTGTTGCCGCTGAGGTGCTGCTGGGTGGTGAGCGGTTCGGCCAGAAGCTCTCTGGCATCCCCATCCACGCTGGTCCGTCGCACCAGACGGAACTTTCGATGAGCTGCTGACTGCTAGAACTTTGAGTAATGTGGACCGCTGGATTTCCAGATCCAGGACAGTGTCTCCAAAGCGCAGGGTTTGTGAAGCGTTGTATCTCGGTACCCCGATTCAAACTGCTTCCATTGGGACGGTTCGCCTGTCAGCCAGTGTAGGGCCACAGTCGAGTCTGTCCAGAAGTACCGTATTTACTCAAATCTGGGCCGGCTTAGGCCGACCACCAAAATTCAGAAGGTCAGAAAATAACAAAAGAAACGTTAACTTGAATGTAAGCCGAATGAAAAAAGGCACTGGAGTGAGACTAGAACATGCAGTTTATTTTTTTGCGGTGCTTGTCGCAGCATGTTCAATGCTGACTCACAGGCTGAACCTGAACCGCGAACTGCTTCATAAAGCAAGTGACCCTGCCCCTGCTGGCCTTGAACCGAGACCACACGATGCCTCAAATGTTTGCGATCTCCCTCGCCTTCACTGGTATTATCTCCGTCATCACAGGCATTCCGCCCTCTCTTTGCTGCTGGGTAAAATCAGCAACTTCCTTCTCCACCTCGTGGTGTAGATCTTTCTTGCGTCCTGTGAAGGCCATTCGCTTGGCGGCGCAGTTAAAAAGTTTGTTCCGCTGCTTCCACCATCGGCACACGTTCTTCTCATTGACTCCAAAGTCGTGCTGTGCTTGGAGGTTTAAAGTTCTCTCAGCCTCCAAGACTACCTTCCGCTTGAAGGCCGCAGCATAGTCGCACCGCTTCGTGGGCGCAATTGTGCATCGAACATGGGCGCTTCTTGAGTTCACTTGATGATGTACGCAAGCAAGCATGGAACGCTGAGAGCTGGGTTTACAACACATAATTCACAACGTTAAAACAGGCAAAATGGAGCCTGAAAACAATAGAGTTCTGAGAACCCATTGAGAATCTGCCAGCTGCCAAGCCTGTGGCCGTGAGATGGCGTTGAGTGTCTAGTGGTGGCAGGAAAGCCGCATCCTCGAATCTAAGCTTAAACGGCTCTTTAAAAATTATCAGCCTAGATTCGAGTAAATATGGTATGTCTCCTGCATTCGTTCCTTCAAGTTGTTTGTGATGTATCGGCTCAATCTAGCTGCCAACAAATGAGCCATCAGCTCCAGTCTCGGCAGTGTCAGCTGCTTGGTCGGTGAGATCTTTGACTTTTGCTTGTTCAACAAGTGCTCAACCAACTGATGGACTGTAGCAAAAATCACTTAGACGTGAGCTTCTGTTGGGTACCGAGTCATGTAGGAATTGACGGCAATGAAAAGGCAGATTCCCTCGCAGCCCAGACAAAAGAGCTCGAGGTGACGGAAACTCGTTTACCCTACCAGGATTACAGGCGGAGACTAAAATTATCAATAACGAAGAAGTGGCAGTCTGAATGGACAGAACTCAATGAAAACAAGCTCCACCTTGTCAAGCAGCACCTGAGAGAGTGGCAGAGCTGCAGGCATAAAGAAAGATTTGTAGAGGTGGTGTTATGTCGCCTAAGAATTGGGCACACGCGCTTGACCCACAACTTCCTATTGCTGGGAGAAGACCCTCCAGAATGTGAGCAACGTGGGAAGCGCCTTACAGTAATACACATACTTATCGAGTGTCCTAGTTACGAAAACAAACGTCGGGAATTTTTTTCCCACTTTTATAAATTTCAAATTCCATTGCACCCTGCTTTACTGCTTGGCGATGAACCCCTGGTTCCCTTGGAAAAGGTTTTTAAATTTTTGAGTGCCGTCAAGCTTTTAGACAAACTTTGATATTACCATGTTACATCATTTTTTCTTGAGCGGTTTTTAAATTTTTGAGTGCACTCAAGCTTTTACAGAAACTTTGATTTTACCACTTTACATGATTTTTACATGAACCTTTTACCGTAGTGAGTTCAAAATATTTACCTTGTGTCTGGCGCATTATAGCCAAATTTGGCTGCTGCGCCAATAAAATCCAAATTCATTCATTCATCCACATCTGTAACACAAATTTAGGCCACTGCCCCGTAGGCCATCAGCAAACACATGTAGCACTGTTTTCGGCGTTTGTCCAGTTGTGGCAGCACAGTAGCAATGTTGCACACGCACTGTCTGCAGTTCGTTCAATTCACGACACCACTGCACCCACTTAGTGTCTAAGTCCTGCGGCAGCACTTCGTCCCACTTCACGTTTCGTTGCCAGAGTTCCTAGAATAGAGCTTTGAATAGTGTCAGCCATCCAAGTGGATCATACAGTTGAGCTGTAATTTTCAGCACTGTTCTTTTTGTGCTTGTTCCAGGATTGGGTGGTGCACTTGGTGTGAATGTGAGCTCGGCGCTGATGGGGTTCCTTGTTAATCCCCACATTTTGAGAACACCTGAGAGGTATCCTAGAAGCTTGGAATCGTGACCATCGCTGATGTGTTCACTCACTTCCTTGCTGTTTGTAGACTGTTCATGTAGTTTCGTGAAGACAGCGTTGAAGATAGCATTAGCTTCTGCATAAATCTTCAAGGCTTCTTCATTTTCTGCTCCCGTTAGGAGGTCGTCTACATACAAACAGTCCACTAGAATTCTTGCAGTGACTGGATACTCTCCATCCACGCTCCTCAGGTGGTTCTTCATTCATCGCTGTAAGGAGGAAGGGACTTGCTGTTGTTCCGAACGGAACCCTCATCATCTACCATGCCTGGAGTTTTGGCTTCAGTCCAGTCATTTTTGGCACAGTCTCATACCAAAGGAATCTCAAGGCGTCTTGGTCTTCTTCTCGTATCTCGATTTGCTGAAATTCCTTTTGAATGTCTGTAACGAAGGCAATTCTGTGCCTCTGAAAGTTGAGCAGTAGCCCAGCAAGGACAGCTGTCGGGTTTAGGCCACTTTCAAGGTTTTGGTTGAGTGACTTCAAAGCGTGGAAAGCACTTGGACCCGTGTTGTGTCACTTGCCTCCCGTATCACCACTTGGTGTGGCGTGTAGTACATTGGTCCATCGGTCACATCCTCTTCCACCACAGCCCCTGTCAAGCCCTTCGTATAGTACTGTCGGATGACAGCATTGTTTGTATGCCGTAGTTCTGGGTCTTTCTTGAGACGGTTTGTTAGCTGCACCAGACGTTTTTCAGCGACTTCCTTGTTGTCTTTGAGTTCAATGTTTTCCTTCCAAGGAAGGGCAACTTCATACCTGGACCCAGCTCCGTTTCTCCAGTCGACTCCAATGTCCAAAGTGTTCCAAATACAGTGAAAGCCCAATAATACGGCTTTCAAGGGACCGCGCTAAAGCGTCGTATAACCGGAGCATCGTATGAGTGGGGTACGAGTACATGCCGGCCTAGTAGACAGTCTTACACAACAGGCCAGCTAAGAACTTATTTAAAGTTAAATGTGTTCTTGTGTAATTTGTGAACCCCTAACTGAAACTGATCGTTGGAAGAGGCCTTCATCCTGCAGTGGACATAACCATGCTTAAGATAAAGATAAAACTGAAACGGTAAAGTTTCTAAAAATAAAAATCCTGTTTGTGCCCCCCTCCCCTCCACGGCGTCTGCGCTAGCCCACCGGCCATGCGCTGCGTGCTACGCGACCCCCATGCCATCCGGCGCTATTTAATAGGGGTGTGCAAATAGTGAAATTTGATCCGAATGGAATAGTGTCGAATAGTGGCCAAAAATATCGAAATACCAAAGCTTTTATTTGAAAGAACAAGTTCGTTGGACACTAACAAACATATGCTCATGTCCTTGAGCTCGAAATAGTAAGTAAATGCACTAAAAGGAATTAACGAAATTACAAATTGTCATGTTACAGGTAGTACAAATTGTTATGAAGAAACACAAGCTTCTCCACACGAGCTGGCTTCAGGCTCTCTCGCCGTGATGTCACAGTGTTTCCCAAAGTGGAAAACATGCGTTCACTTGGCACCTCTGTGGCAGGGATGGGAAGATACCGCAAGCAGTTTTGGCAATACCAGGGTAGAGTGCAGCTCCATGCTCTTTCCAGTATATCAAAGGGTCCTCCTTCCTTGGCATCACGGGCTCATTCAGATACTTCCGTACCTCCTGACTGTAAGGTCTCGGGTTATTTCTCGGGCTTTTTTACGACACCAGCAGTTCAGCAGTTTCCCAGACTGCTTGCAGGCTTTTCTTAGGACTGGTTGGGGGTTTGGACAGTTTTTGCCTTTCAAACTGCTCTGAAGGAGAGTCCACGCGACCATATCGGACACTAACTTCTGCTGCAAGCAGCTCAACAGCCCGTATCTGGTCAAAAGAATCGATGCAGAAAATAGACTTAAACCTTGGGTTACACAGTGTCGCAAGCATCAGTTCCTTTTGCTTCAAGCTCTAAATAAGCAAGTTTTTGCTGAACAGACCGGCTTCATTTTCAATGTCACAGCTAGTGTCCCTTCAGAATTCGCTCTGTTCCATAGAGAAAAGGAACGACCATTGAAATCGTACCATACTTCTGGCCTCTCAAATCTGCAGTCGCATCCACAATGGGCTGCAGGACCTGCACCAGGCTTGCTGCAACATTCCACTTGCTTGGTGAAAGGCAGCTCACACTAGTTTCTGATGCTGCCATTTCAAGGGACACGGCATCTTTCAGCTCTGCCAAACGGCTCAACATGGCATGTTCGCTGTTCCAGCGTGTGTCGACATCTTGAATGAGACTTGCATTTGGCAGCTCCATGCGCTTCTGGCAATCTTTGAGTCTCCGAGTTGCCGGAGCACTATGCTTGTAGTGTCCCACTATGGCTCGTACCTTTTTGCAGAGCAGAGACACAGCAGGTGTCTCTTCTTTGGCGTTTCTCACTGCCAGCTGAAAAGTATGTCCCAAGCACTGCAGAGGGGTCCAATCCATTTGGCGTGCGGCTGCGCGAATATTGTGGTCATTGTCTGTGACGACATACGCAGGCACGTTGCTGAGGTGGAGACCAGTTCTCGGTGATTTTTTTTTCCATTTTTAGTACCCTAAAGGCCCTTCCGGGCATTACATAGGGGGGGAATAACAAAAGCACACGGTACACTCATGTGCCAAGAAAAAATACAGATGGTAAATATCTGTTTAGATTGAATTTAAACAAAATGTTACAATGGAACAAAAAACTCTGCGTGCAAAATACAGTGCAGTTTAAAAATAGTAGATCACCATAATAACAAGCAAACAACACAAAGTTAACCACAAAAATAAGATTACATAGGTTCTACCAATTTGGTCAAGCAGGTCTTGATGTTGGCCTTCTGGCAAGTGAGTGCACGCGAGAGTAAATGCCTTGATTGTGAAACTCCGCATCATGTAGTTGCATGTCAAAGAGATGTGACTTTGATTGGTCCTAGAGGTCGACATGTCAGTGGGGAACGTGATCGACTCCACTGAGTTTACCATGTTTGAAGCGATTTCAACTTTGAGTGAGTCAACTGTGCTTTGGCACTGCTCTGGAATTACTGTTCTTGAAAATGTTGCCCTGTGTGGGATCTTGTTCTGGGGCTGCAGGTGATGCATCAAGTCTTGAAATCCTTTGTTCTCGACGAACTCGTACGGCTGCAGATCCTTCGCGATTATGCGTGCGATGAACATGGTGGTCTGTTTTTTAGCACTCTCTGACAAGAGGCCTTTTCCCTTAGTCATGCCTAGCAAGGTTTGTTGGTCTGTGCCTTAGGCTGCTGGTTGGCATTGGCTGAATCTTGAATCTCCAAGTAGTGAGTGGGGTGTTTGCTCTTCAAGTGATTCAAGAGCAGGCTTGTCGTGCTTGCTGGCATCTTGAGCATGGAGCCGCATTTCTTGCAGATAGCAGTGCACGGACTTTCCTTCTGAAGAAATTTCCAAATTACACTTCTTTTTTTCACCGTAGCAATAGCCCGGCATGTGTACGTTACACAGGAGAAGAATCGCGTGTGTGCGACGACCATGGTGGCGACCGTCAGATTGGCTATGGATAGGCGTCGAGGAAGGGTCTAGGACAGGTGATGATAGTGTGTTACAACAAAGCCACAATCACAGAAATTTAACAAGTCTATAATTTTACACTATTTTGCAGCTGCACAGTCATGTGATAAAATTAATTTCAGTCGTTACAAAAAAAAACGATATTTTACGGCCGACCATCAAAGGGAGAAGATGCAGTGTCATTGAGTTAAATTCAAAGAGGATCGGTTGGCCGATGTCGATGATCGAAGCAATGATCCGATGAGATGATCGCTGAAACGATGGCTCACTGGCTCGTTGGCCGACAGCACATAGCCGATGACGGTCTACTCCAAGGAAACTCAAAATGTACAATACGTACACTTTATCTCATGATCGGATACAAGAGGTCGCGCAAGGCCTGCGTCAAGCGCCTCCATCGTCTCTTCTCATCGGGTGGTCACAAAAGCGTCAAGCGCTTCCGTCAGCCCGCTCGTCAGGTGGACACAAAAGCGCGGCGAATAACGAAGACGCCCCTGCGGTTTCTCCTTACGCCTCTCACATGCAAGTCAGCTCAGCCGGCGTGAAAACAAACACCATACAGGTAGACAAGCTAACCCCCAGTGAAAGATATCTAGTTGCCGGGCGGTTTTAAATAATAAGTGAGGGGCCCGAACTTAACAATTGCGATCACAAAACGACACTGTTGTAGTACCAGCGATTTTCGCCCGCAAATTTCTCATTTTGTGCCAACTACAACGCATCATATTTGTTTCCAACGCGGCAACGCACCCCATTATTACAAAAGCCTGCATGTGAGGAACGTTTTCTGCACGCTGGAGACACTGTGTCGCTCCTTCTTTTTGTGTATGCGAGTGACACAAAAAAAGCGAGGAACTATGCAATTACATGTTGGCAATGAAAAGTCTGTACGGGCGAAAAGGAGGAATATGTCCAAACATCAAAGACAACTTTCCTGGCCAGAAACGGGTCGCTGGCAATTGTTTGACCAAAAACTTTCGACATTAGGGTCAGTAAGGCCCACACTAATCTAGCCGCAACTTTGGCAGCGTTCTGAATATTGGCCGTCGAATTATTCACAAGTACAAATGCTGGGTATTAGAAAGTCGAATCAAATAATTCAGGCAGGAAATGTTCGATTCGAATTCGAAAATCGAATATTCGGACACCCCTACTATTTATAGCCCACCAGCCCTGTGCCTCGCACGCGAGAGATAATGCCGACATAGTCGACTTTGGTTTCGGTTTCAGTTTTTTCACAATGACATTGACACCGAAAAGTGGTTGCATATATAAGGAAAGTCATGTTGCCCTCCTTCTTCAGAATGGTTGGCTTCTGTTTCAACGAAACATTCACTAAATGGCAAAAATAAACCCCGGGATGAATTCGCATCCATTTATGTCGAAGTAATTTAGTGCTGTCTGCTCCTCCTAAGCGACGCCATATTGTTTCAAAGACACAGGATGCTTTTTCACTCCTTGAATGTTTCTAACTAAACCTTAAAATTTTTTGTGCAGTAAACTGACAACCAAGAACCTCAATGGCCCGAAGTTCTACCCTTCAGACAGAAATGCCTAAAAAGAGAAAAGAAGTCCCCCCCCCCACATTTTAGAGACCTCTCAAGTTTTTCATCTCCACCTTCATATCTTCCCGCTATGCAGTACAGTGGAATCTCGATGATACGAATCTCGCGGGACCGCGAAAAATATTCGTATCATCCGGAATTCGTGTGAGCCAACACAGACCAAAAAATTGAGCACAAAAAAAAGTTCATTTATTTCTTTGCTTACTTTTGCGTGAAGAAATCCGTGATGGTTTTCTGCCTTTTTTTTACTTCTATGTCGCCGAGCAGTCCTTTCTGGAGCGCGTAAAACTTGGCGCTCGTCTCCTCACTCACGGCGCCAAAGCTCACTGCACGCCGCAACACGTCAAGGGCATGCAGTGTTTCGCTCGTCGATGGTGGTGCTTCACTTCCACCGCAGTCCTCGCTGTCACTGTCCGACTGCTGCTCCAGCTCCTCCTGCATCTCGTCGACGATGTCTTCGATCGTCCGGGTACCGCAAGTGGCGAGGTCATCGTCGACGGTGATGAAATCGTGCGACGAGCATTCCACGCCGAGCTCGTCCCACTCTTCAATAGCCGGTGGCTCTTCTGGCTCTGGAGACACTGTCATTGCGGGGCTGAAAAAGCCACACTTGCGGAAGCAGTTTGCGATTGTGTCCGCAGTAACTCAGTCCCACGACATGGCAAGGAAGTGCACAGCGTCCAGCAGACTGATCTGAAGGTCTTCGTCCTTGCGATTAATTTTCGCCCGCAACCATTGCACCAGCATGCCTTTGAAGTGATGCTTTATGTTTTTTATGATTCCAGCATCAAGTGGTTGCAGGCGGCTGGTGGTGTTAGCCGGTAAAAATACCACTTTCACATGAGGCAGAACTACCTCTTTCGGGTGAGCAGAGCACTGGTCAATGAACAGCAAAACCTTTCTATTTTTACTCGCCATCTTGCAATCCAACAGTTAAATTTCGCCTCTCCATCTTCTTGCCGAACTGATGGAGACGAAATAGTGATGCTCTTTTGATGCGCGAGCCTAGAGGACGATCTCGACTCGCTCCGATGACCGACGACCGATGCTTGGAGCGGGTGAGGGATGAGGACTGCCTTCCTTGCTGGATATTAGGTTTATTTACACTATTTACATTACTCCAAGTTTACATCAGGTCAGAGTGACGGTTACATTGTCACTCTGACAGCAGCAGCCTGTTCGGCCGAGATCTATGCTGAACTAGATCCCCTCTCGACCGACCCTCGACAAAACCCAACACTCCGGTTTTGATACCAAAAACCCCGCCTCCAAGAAGGGGGGCGTTCAAGAAAGAGAGAAAAACCTTTCAAAACAATTAATACAAACCATTGATTGGCCACAGAAACCAGCCAATCACACACATGTCCCCACCTGCGGTCACGTGGCCCAACACTCTCTCTTATGCACTCGTAGTGCGTTTCCCACGCACGCTGTTGCACCCGATAAGCAAATACCCGACATCTGCGGCCTAAAGTGGACACAACATTATGTTCAGCGGGCGGCCTATGCTCAAAAGCCAGTCGACGGCTTACAGCGGTCTTTGCGGGACCAACATCCTCCCGCGACGCCGTGCGTCTGCGGCGGGACAATGAGGGTTGCTAATCCCCTCCCAGACGAAGGGCACCGCCGCCTGCCGCCAGTCCCACCGGAAGACGCGCTTCAGGCCCACTCGGTCGTCAACAACCAACGCCGCCGCCGGAGTCGAAGATTCTCAAAAACTTACACCGCGCGCCTTTCCGACACTATGAGACACACCATCATTCAGCTTCCCGTCAGCTGGTCATGCCGAATGACCCAGCCACCTCCGACGCGACAGAGATACTCAGGCTAATCGCCCCCGTCTTTTGACACACAAAAGGACGGGCACAAAACATGCTCTCCGCGTCTCCGAACTTGGCGTCCGTGCGGCTACATGAAAGGGACACAGGATAGCAGCTACCAGTGGAGGTGACGCGGATACGTGAGTTCCCGGCGGCTTTAATTAATTACATGCGGAGCCCGAACTTAACACCAACTGCGTGAGAAATTCCCTGAAGAATTCGCCGGTCATCCACGCCTTTTTGTTCGCCTTGTACACGCAAGGCAAACTACCCGCATTTTTAAAGCATCTCGGCTTTTGCGACCGCCCGATGACTGTTAGCTTCAGCTTCTTCGACCCGTCGGCGTTACAGCAGAAGAGCACAGTTACTTTCTGCTTGCTGTTTTGTCCACCTTGACAAGCTTCGCCTCTGAAGCGCAAGCTTTTGTTGGGTTGCAAATTAAAAAAAAGTCCCGCCTCATCTGTGTTAAACACGTCTCGTGCTTCGTACTCCGACAGAAGCGCCGGCAAAGTGTCGGTCACCCAGTTGCTCACCACCGAGTCGTCCACCTTCTTCCCTTTGCCACACACGGTTTTGTACACAAGGCCGTGCCGCTGCTTGAAACGGTGAACCCACCCGCCGGAGGCCTGAAAGTTCTCAATTCCAAGCAAAAGGGCGACGTCGTCGGCTTTCTCCCGGAGCACTTTCCCGTCGATGTTTACTCCAGCCGCAGTTATTTCCTTGAACCACATCAGGAGAATGTCTTCGAGCTTGACATGCTGGGCTGTTTTGGCCTGCTTGACGTTCACGCCGAAGAGCTGCACGTTTTTCAAAATGGCGTCCCGTTGCCCAACAATGGTGCACAACGTCGACAGTGGCAGGCCGAGCTCTTTTGCCAAGTCGCTGCGCTTCCTTTTAGGCTCCCTGTCGACTCTATTCAAAATCTCCAGCTTCTCCTTGAATGAAAGGGCTTTCCTTTTGCGCTACATAGCTGAGGCTCCTTTGTCCTCTTCCGAGACTGGTAAAGTCGTCTAAACAAGGGTTATCTACCCTGTTCTGGTTGGACACAAAAAGCTTCTGCAACAACACGTGCTTCGAAATGTCTGCTTTTCACTAGGTATTTTTGCATTTCTGAGGTTAGGTATTTTTGCATTTCTTAGGTCGGGTGCACAGCGCTGGTTTGCGCCTGTTGGTAGGACACGGAAAAGAATGGTAGTGGTAAAACAAGGACAAGCAAGTAGCCACACACAAGGCGCTAACTTCCAACAGTTTTATTTGCAGACAACTTCATATACAGTGTAGACCGCTTATAGTGCATGCAGTGGGAGCTGCAAAAATCCGCACTTAAACAAGGCATGTGTGAGTCCAACCATATCGCAGGCTACATTTCAATAATTTTTTGCTGATCATTACATGAACGAACGCTCTTTATTTTGTCTTTTTTTTTTTTTTTTTTTTTTTGCATAAGGCACTGCTAAACGGTTTCCAAACCACGAGCGCGGCTTTAGCTTATAGTTTGTGTTTATGTTTTGAGGGATCTGTGTCTCTTAGCGTCTATGCCGCTGAGAGGGTAGCAGCCCAGCTTATGCCGGCGAGACAACGTTGTAAGAAGGCAAGCCCGATTTCTGTTTAATCTGCGCCTTGTGTTCGTGACGCTGAAGGTGGTCGCTTATCAGGGCAACTTAGAGGTAGGGGAAACCTCCGGCGTTGCGGCACGGCTCGCTATCTCCAGGTGTTAAAAAAGGACAAAGGGTGGTTGTTTATTTGCACAAGGCTCTGATCACAACAGCTTACCGCGCCGGGGCGGCTCACTATCTTCAGCGGTGTGCTGAGAGTAAGGGCAGTTGTGGTTATCACACGAGTGCTAAACACAGGAACCAAGGGTGTCCTTTTTATTTTTTTAATTTTTCGTATCTAAGTTATAGGAGAGAAAAGGATTTTTTTTTTCTTCTTTTTTCCAAATCTAAAACGATGCCCCAGCTATACTGGTTGATCAGTGGACCCGTCAAAAAACCGCACTATAAACGGTATTGTGCTTCGGGCAACCGCATTATAAGCGGTATGCTTATGCATTGAGCTCTATGGGAGGCCTACCGGCATCCAGGAAAACCCCCTTTACGTTATGATTGGTCTATGCTCTATGTATACATAAAAACTGGTTGACGTCAACAATAATGTGAAGGACAGCGCAGGGGGCTGGTTGGCGTCACACTGCAAGCAACGCGGTTGCAAACCATTGTTCGAGAAGTGCGCAATTGTAGCCAAACACAACAGTCGGCTCACATGCAAGATATTGTAGGGTCATTTGATAGTGAATGGGGAAGACGACTCTGGCCTTATGAAAGAAAGAGCGTGTTTTTCTTTAATTGAATGTGACACAAATAAATATGCATAAAGACGTGTGTAGGAATACTTCTTTTGTCGTCGTAGGTTTTTGAAATAACCCAAAAGAAGCACTTCGTTGGTTCGTTCGCTAACTGTCTATTCTCACTTCTCGTCAGAGCCAATTCGAGCAGTCGCCGGAGCAATGCTCGTCCGTGGGCCCCTCCGAGTCGTTCTCGTTGCTTTCTCCCACTTCGGCGGCCACCAGGAGCCAGGCCCCCTCCCTTGCTTCCCGGAATTCTCCGAGCGGCCCCCTCCCTCCAGTCGTGGTGTCCCGTTACGGCCAGAGGCGCCACACAATGGCTTTTCCTTTTTGGCGCCCGGCCGTTCTGTCGTCCCTCTGTTCTCTCTCTCCACAACTGGACGGAGGGTCTGCGCACAGTTCTAACACTCCCCCCCCCCCGGAATGAGACAGGGCTCATTCTACGCTATGTTATTTCCAAAGGGAACAGGCGGTGAATCGGTTGCCTTACTGTTTTTCCCTGCGGCTTCGCAAGAGTGGATTTTGCCGTCTCGGCCGGGAAGCACTGCTGTCCCGATGCCAGTCTTCCTCAGCAGCCGCGGGCGGTCCTCCCATATTAACACCACGTCGCCGACCCGAGGGATCCCTCCTTTCGTTTTCTTCAAGGCGTAGGCCGAATGAAGCTGCCCCAAGTACTCTTTTCACCACACATTCCAGAGAAGCTGCAGGATCTGCTTTCGTTTCTGCCAGAGCAGTCGACAAGGCGTAGGCCGAACGAAGCTGCCCCAAGTACTCTTTTTACCACACATTCCAGAGCAGCTGCAGGATCTGCTTTCATTTCTGCTAGAGCAGTCAAAGCGAGGTCGCAGAGCTTTCCACGAATTTTTCCTCGTACAGTGGCAGTGTGATTAGGCGTCTTCCGGCCAAGAAGCTGGCTGGTGTGAGGAGGGCACCATCGTTAGGGTCGTTGTAAGTGTAAGTGAGGGGCCTGGAACTTATGACTGCTTCAACCTCGGTGAGCACCGTTGACAGCTCGACAAAACCAAGCGTCTGCCGGCCGATGGTCTTCTTTAGGGCCAGTTTGACGCTTCGAACCACATTCTCTCATAGAACCCTCCCCACCACGGCACTCGTTCAGCAATAAACCTCCATTAGTGCCAGAGTTGGAGAAGTAGCTCTGGGAATCGGGGTGCTGCAGGGCCTTCCAAAGATTGCCCATGTCTCTAGAGGCGCGTTTGAAAGTCAAAGCATTGTCCGAGTAAACTACCCGACATAATTCCCTCCACGACATAAAGCGAAGAAAGGCATGCATGAAAGTTCCTGTGCTGGTGTCTGTAACGAGTTCCAAATGCACTGCACGCATCACTGCACAGGTAAACAACACTATATACATTTTCACTGCCTTGTCCTTCTCGTTCACAAAAAGGAGGCCGGCAAAGTCAATGCCGACAACCTCAAAGGGCTCTGCTTGAGCGCTCTGTCCGGGGGGGAAGGAGTCCGGTGTCTGCCTCGATGTGGGAAGCACTGTACCACCGGCACACAGCACAAGATCGCACCACACTTTTCACGAGTTGACGTCCACGAACAATCCAGTGTTTTTGCCCTTACTCTGAACGTTGACAGGAAACCAAGTGGGTCGTACAGCCGAGCGCTTGTCTGTAGGACGAAGCGTTTCGTGTTTCTTTGCACCGCAGAAAATTCGATGACAGAATCTGGAGCAAAGGTTAGAAGGTCTTCGTTAGGTAACCATGTAAAGCCGAGAACCTTTAGCAGGTTGGCGGGTTGACCAAGAGGTACTTCGTTGAGGCTGTCCTGCACGAAAAGTTCTCTCATTTGGTTGTTGTTAGGCCCCCACTTGTGCAGGCCTTGCATCGATGCTGCAGCGAAAATGCGGTTAACCTCGCCGTACACCTTTACCGCTTCCTCTTTGCTGGAGGTGCTGCACAGCACGTCATCGACGTAGATGCAGTTTTTCAGCATCTTCGTTGTTTCTGTCTATTGCTGCTCCATTTTCTAAAGGTGGCACTGCAGCGTTGCCGTCAAAAGGAAAGGGCTTGACGTTGTCCCGAACGGCACTCAAGTCATCCTGAATGCAGTGATTTCCGGCAAGGGCTTGCCATTTTCGGGCTTACGAGTAAACCACAAAAATCTAAGTGCATCGCGGTCTTCAGGGGCGACACTTATCTGCAGAAACGCCTTTTCCGCATCAGCGACGAGTGCGACTGGGTGGCTTCGGAAATTTAGTAGCAGGCGCACGAGGTCTGGATTTAGATTTGGCCCACTGTCCAAGTTGTCGTTCAGCGAGTTTGCGTCCGTACTGTGCGATGACGCGTCGAACACGATTCTAAGCTTGGTTGTCGTGCTGTTATCTCGGAGAACAGGTTGGTGCGGCATGTAATAGCATACCTGCCAGGTTTCCCGAATTTTCCGGGAGACTCCCGAATTTTCATGGTTTTGTATGGTTGTACGACCGAAACAAAAATCTCCCGAAAACGCACCCGTCTTCGGCTTAATCCTTTTCCCAGTATGGCCAAAATGCGCCGGAGGTATACCTGACAATCCAACCTGACACCAGTTCGCATCATTATCAGTGAAGTGCTTAAAAAGCGAAGTCGGCCATGCGCAGACGGTGAACCTGTTCGTCCCATTGTTAGTTTACTGTTTATAAAAATGCAGCGCTGCCGCCGCTTTCATTTACGCACGAGCACGGCCGTTCTAAAGATTTAGCAAGTCTCCAGTGGTGTAGCTTGTTGTTAGTTTAGACGAAACAACAAAACAGTTCAGTTCCTGCTGTTTTGTATTGCGCTTGCAGTACTATTTCCAGGACTTCATGAAAAGGGTGGCGTTAGCAACGTCGAACATTTAAGTGGTGTAGCTTGTTGGTAGTATGGACAAAGAAACAGTTCATTTCCTGCTATCTTGTAAGTAAATAAAAAAAATGTGTGGAAAGTTACCCATTCTGTTGTTGCTAATACCCCCCCCCCCCGCCTTCCCCCGCCACCGGTAAGATCTCCCTAATGC
This sequence comes from Haemaphysalis longicornis, assembly GCF_048455015.1. Classification (NCBI taxonomy): domain Eukaryota; kingdom Metazoa; phylum Arthropoda; class Arachnida; order Ixodida; family Ixodidae; genus Haemaphysalis; species Haemaphysalis longicornis. The sequence goes on along the minus strand of NW_027526361.1, from coordinate 102,550,184 downwards.
CATTCCGGCAAACCTGGCAGGTATGTAATAGGTATGCTGATTGCCGTTGTGTGGATCAGTGGGTGCTTCCTCTGCTACGCCATCGTCAATCAGTCGCCGCATCTCGGTGTCATACGTTTCCATGAGTTTCGGGGCCCTGTTGAGCCTTTTTGTGAGGGAACGAAATCATTTCTCTGCTACCGCGTGCTTGTCCGCCAGCTCTGCGTCATCCTTCCACGGCAGCTGCACCTGGTAGCGGCCATTAACCGTCTCAAGGTTGTTCTTGAATTCGTCCTTAACCTGACAGTTCGACGGGTTTCGTGTTGTTTCCGACACACCGACACCCTCTAGCTCCCAAAACTGCCTCAAAATTGGCGCTGTTTCTTGGTCGGCTACTGTCGTACGTAGGACGACCGCATAGGCACAGTTTACCAACTGACATGTTGTCGAAGTTTGACCCTGAATTGCCCAACCAAATCTTGTCTCCACTGCCATGAGTTTGTTTTGCAGCTTTCTTACAGAGCCCATAATGTACTCCCAATAATACTCAGAGCCAACAAGGATTCAGGTGCTCGCGTTCGTTAGTACTGTTGTGTCCTCACTCAGTGGGCAGCGAAGTTCTTCTAGAGACCTGCGAATTTTGTCGTCAGGGCAGGGAATTTGTTGCGCGCAGATTGAGGGTGTTTCCAGCGCCTCAATTACCCATTCCGTGTTTGCATTATGCCTGCTGATGAGGCGAACCTCAACCACCCGGAATGTTCGTGCGTCGCATTGCCCTCCAAAGACTCCTATTGAGAGCTTTTCCGTGCCGAGCAGCCGACAGCTGAGTCTCTGAGACAGCTCCTCTGTTATAAACGATCGTTGGCGGCCGCTGTCGAAAAGAATTCTTGTGAGACTCTTTGCGCTCTGTCCACTGCTCCACGCTGTCACAGTCGGCATGAGTACGGATGGGAGATCGGTTGTGTTCTCGGATGCATGCAGAGAGATGGGAACGTTAAACACCTCCTTCACCTTCGTTTCTTCGCCATGCGCATGCATTTTCCTCAAGAACTCCCGGTCGCACATCGTCGTTGCGTGCCGTCGTTTGCAAGCTTTGCATTCGATGCTTGCCCTTCAACGGCTTGCAAGGTGTCCGCGCTTGGTGCACCAGAAACACCCGCCTTTCGATGTTTGGATGGCCTTCTTTTCTCTCAGGTCTATTTTTGCGTTGCAGTCGGGAGTGTCCACTCGCTTGTCCTTGTTTTCTTAGCGTTTCCATTATTTAGCACAGTTACTACCTTTTAGTGCGTCTTGAAACTTATGGCATAAGCCAGCTCGGAAAGGTTTTTGAACTTTCAGAGCTAAGAAATAAGTAGCATTGTTGAACCCTTCTCGTTTTGGAGACTTCACACCGAGCAGTTGGCCAGTGTTTTCTCTCTGTATGCTGGGGTTTCTTCCTCTACCTATTTCTGGCGCAATCATTGAAAGGGCATTTTCTATGCTGAGAATCATCAGTCGAAAGGAGGGTGCTCCTATCAGCGACAAGAACCACGTAATGTATGCCAGCGTGTATTACAACAAGGGTAAATGTAAATGCTTTGTCTTTGACTATTTGTGCTTGTGTACATATATGCGTGTCTGCCATTCAAACCTTTGAGACAATAAAAATTTGCTCCGAGCGTTCTGAGGTCTTTGTGTTCAGATACCAATTCACCGATGATTGGGATTATTCAAAATGGAGCGGAATACGATCAGAATTTCAGAAAATTGGAAACTCTGAAAAATACCGAAATTACGCTAAAAAATGAACTCCGAAAAACTACCACCGAATTTTGCCAAAAACGAACTCCGAAAACTCGGAGCCCTATGTATAATGCACTACCCTGGTAAGATTGTGCGCTGTTGAAACGTGTAATTTTTGCAAAAGAATGACACCTGCATGCTACTGCACAACCATGCGTGAGAGACAGTGTGTGCCATACTTAACAGCGTGTACCTGAAGAATATATCGCTATCTTTATTTCAACATACACTGGCCCCACCTTTTTTAGAGCCACACGAGGGCAAGAAATACTAACTGAATATGTCAGGTCGTGTGGGGGGGACTTCATTTGTAAGGGCCACTCTTTGTTTCGGCATTGGGTCAGCCTTCGTTGGTAATGATTGCAGGCTGACCTCCCTAGCATTGGGTGTTTTAATTGAACAAAAGCAGTCAACATGTAACTAGTCCTCAAGTTGTGGGTCAGTAATAAAATCGCAATAATAATTACGGTCGTAAAGTATTTTTAGGGGCGAAGCCCCTTAGGGGCTGGGGCTGTTGGCATCTCCTGTCATCGTCGTCGTCGTTGTGATCATCGTTCATGTCATGTTGTCACAGTACTAAAACACTGGGAAATTCGTTTCCGTCTCGCACTGTAGTGCTTGCATGTAACACATGCTTAAAAAACACTGGGACACTCATTTACGCCTCACACTAGAGAGCTTCGTGCTTCGTGACCTTTACGGTGAAGCTGTGTACCTCTACCTCCCAACGGTTCCATTCCTGTTGGCAAAAACGCCAAGAAGCCAAGAATACACTTATGCACGGCATGCTTCACCCATCACCAGGTTTCACGTCAGTGGCGACGGCCCAGGATTTCTTTGCTTGTTCTTACCCTTTTTTTTGTGTGTGTGTGTGTGTTGCTGCTGTAGCATTTTGGCAAAAGGCAACTTTGAGTGGTAGTCGACGCAGAACTGTGGCTGGTTTTAATTTAGTCCCACCAGGTGCTTTGCTGTTCAGAAGTTCTGGACAAGGGGGCGACAGCTTGCTGTCTTTTCTGATTCATATCAGGCTGTTGGGTAATCTGATAGCTGGGCAAGTTATCTACACCGAACTTGATGAACACTGCCGAGATCCTTGGTCTAGTGAAACTAGGAGGACAGGTGTGGTGTGGAAAAACAATGCCACGCACTGTTGTTTTTCAGTCTTTCGACTTTTTTTTTTTTTTTTTTTTTCATTGTCTTATCGGGTGCATGTGTGTAGAAGTTGGGCAAAGGGCAGGAACAGCCGCAATGAGGTGATGTCAACTTGTCGAATCGATTGCCATTTCTGGGTGATCCTATTTCTGACACCAGCAATGTGGCCCGAAAACTCCCAAGATTTTGAAATTTTCGGGTAGGCATGAACTTAGCAGATTTCAAGGCAAAGCATGGTGTGAAAGAAAATTTTTTCTGCCTGAGAGCACTGCATAGGTCATTCCTGAACAAGCTTTGGCTCCAAAGTTTCTGCAGCCCTTTGAAAGACCAGCTGCCGAGCCATCAAGAAAGAGGAGGCCTTGTATGCATTGCTAGGCGGTGTCCAGCCTGATCGAGACTGCGCGGAGCAACTCCTGGGACGCCAGACACCCTCCTCTTTGGTGATCAACCTTTTCTGCTCCTCCTGCCTCGCTGCTGGCGCACTGTCACCGTGTTTGTCAGTGGAAGGGTTCTCAATGTTTCCCCGTCGCAAAATTCATGTCCCTCCTTGATTGTTTTTTTCGCCGCTCGCCTTTTTTGGAGCGAACAAAGACTTGCCAGCGTAGCAAAAGAGTCTTTTCGTCTCCATTGCCGCACATGGGTTGGCCATGGCCATGTAGTTTGGGGAGAGGGGTAGGCGAGAGCGCCGCAGCCAGCGGAAAAGTTTTTCTTTCCTCCATGCAGCGAAAGTCCCCACCCTCTGGATTCTTGGGAGATGCAGGGCCCCAAGGACTGTGTGCTTGGTGCAGCATGGGGTGCGCGGGGAGAATGGAGTGCGAACTGGCGGTGGCCGGATGGGTGGTTGGTACGCAGCATCGGCCCTTGAGGGCTGTGTTGGGGCACCTGTGGGACGACAGCAGTGAACTCTGCACCCCCCAAAGATCGCTTCAAGGAAGTGGAAGTGCGCAGTCGAAGTTCACCCAAATTGCTTCACTAACGAACGGCACCCCACCACCCCATGCGTCACTCCAGCGAGACCGTCAGCCGGACTGCAGCTAAGCCGTTCTCCCCTTCTCCACTCTTCCTTGAACTCTCTCTAATTGCCTTTTCTATTGTCGTGCTTCCTTAAAGGGGCACTGACACAAAAATTTAGCATCTTGTTTTTTTCGTTGCGATAAGTAGCTAGTGACCTACTTATAACCTGTAGAAACCTCATTTGCTTCAGCGTGCTACGGTTGTTTAATTAGAGGGATTTTAAATGCGGCCAGCCGCAGTTTCGGTTTCAGCGAGTGCCGCGAAACGATGGATTTTGTGGATTTTGTGTGAACAAAGCTGACCACGTGACCGTCGGAGGGATATCACAGAGCAGAGCCGCCGTAGCACTGTCGAATCCGCATCGACGGCAGTTTCTGCGAATGCCCCCACGTACTGATCTCGTGAGGCGCTTAATTAAAAAGCGACCGTGGATGTGACACAGGCGCTGCGAGTGCAAATGCTACCGCGGCTAAAGAACGACGCGCGACGCTCGAGGCGGTGGGTGGCAAGACGCGCGCTGGGAGCAGCCGGCCGGTCTGCCTACAGGTCCGCCTACAGGTGTGTTCGGCTCAGCACTGCGGCGGATATTCGAGTGCCGCTCTCGTAAGCGGTGCAGATGACAATTTTTAATGCAACCCGCCATCGCATCATTAACTCCTTTCTCATTTAAGCCACTATGGTCGGGACTTGGGGACAATTTCGGGCAGCGGTAACAAGCTATCACTCGAGCTACCTGCGCCGGCCTGGGCCACTTCGCGGCCGTGGCCGCCGCCTGCACAGCGACCGTGCGGCTAGCTCAGTGGGCTTTTCGTGCCTCCGGCGCGTTTTCGCATCCAATGGTAATAAACAGTAATAGAAACAGAGTGCCTGGAATCGCTGTAGAACTTTGGTCGCGGCCAGCTGCCCGATTAGCTGACGAAATCACGGCGCCTCCGCCGCCAACGATCGGGTCGTTCGTTCTCGAGAGCAGAAGCTCCGCCCTCCGGCCCTCCGATTGAAGCGGCGAGCCGGGCGAGCCCGCGTAAAACGCCGGTAGTGCGGAAGCGGCAAACACAAACTCGTGACGTGTTTGGATGTTGTTTATTTACAATTGCGCGTGGTCCTCTGCTGGCTGCTCGGTTGCGTTTCGCACACTTCAAAATTGATTTTAAATATGTTCTAGGCTGTATTCGCCGCTGATATTTTGCAGACGATGTATATGTGTTCCCACCAATATATCTCCGACATTATCTCGCCTACAAAATTTTGTGTCAGTGCCCCTTTAAGTGGACGGCACGGACTTCTACATCCCCCATCTTTTAGTGCACCGTGTTGTGTGTGTCCCTCGCGGGCCTTTGTTGGCAGTTGGGGGAAGCCCCCAGCCCCGCCTATTGTACACCTTACTACCCCCTTCTTACTGTCGCCTCCTCCTTGGGCTTGTAACAGCGAGTGGCGTTTTGCGTTGTCTTCAATGTACTGTGTGTCGGTCTGATGTCAGCTCTAACCCCAACGTGGTGTCAACTGAGGGGCGGTGCACATTGCGTGCGTTTCGTGCCCCGCGAGGGTATTTCTTGTCTGGTGTATGAAAGTAATTGTGCTTGTTTGTCTTGACTCATGCCTCACGACAGTGGCTGATCAGGTGTGAACCCATTGCTGGTTAGCCAGTCCGAACGACCTCTTCTAATCGGCAAGCAGGGGTGGCGTTGTTTGTCGCCCCTCCCATTTTGGGCGTTGGCCTCGGATGGTGCTGTGGCTGGTGACATAGTCCTTAATCACATTAATTAAGCTTCCCTCTTTCCATCGGCCACTAAACCAAATCGGATTCGTGACACCCCCTCCCTTCCTGTGCAGGCCGTTCCTCCTCAAATGGGTGCAGGCAGCAGCACGGCCCCCCACCGCATGATCAGCTGCTTTGCTGCAAGCAGTGCAGCTACGTGAGACTGCACTCGAATAGTCTGAAGAGGCACCAGTGCGCTCACACGGGCGAGCGCCTTCAACCAGTGCAGCCACTGTGGCAGGACATTCGTTCACAAGTGCAACCTGCTCACCCACCTGTGCATGCACACGGACGAGCGTCCCTTGTGTTGCCACCTTTGCCCCTTGGCATTCACCCAGGACACCACCTTGGTCAACCACCTGCGCACCCACTCAAGCGAGAGGCCGTGTCTGCCCTGAGGCCTCCACTCATGGCCTCCAGCAGAAGAGACATGAGGAGAGGGTGCATAACGAGCGCCAGTAATTCATGGTGTAGAAGGAGCCCGGCCACGTGTGTGCCCAAACGCACGCCCCAGCAAGATCAGAAAGGAGCAAGCTCTTTTTGTGGATTGTTACAAAGCAGGCCAACTCCATGCAGCGGAAAACCAGCGAAGAAGTGGATGGCGATGCTGTCGGCGTTGGAAAAAAGTGGCTGTTCACTGAGTATCTCTCCGAGCTGGATATGTGGTGTCCAGCATTCTTCGCCAGCCACCTGGCAAGTATTTTTGAAAACGCAAGAAAAATAAATATCAGCACCATCCTGAAAAAAAAAAAATGCATGGAACAATCGTCTGCTCGGAGCCCACAGCGCCAAGTGGAAGTAAATAGCCGTTATTGGCTGCAGCCTCAAAGTACGCTGCTTCGCGTCTGGTGGCAACAAACACCAGCCACCGGACTCTATCTCGGGCAGAGAACCACTAAATGGGCACTTTTTCATTGCCCATGGCCATGCAGCTGCTGCCAAATGTCGTGTATTCCACTTCGTCGCCGGTTTTTCGCTGCATGGAGGTTGGTCTTTGTGCCGTGTGTCAGAAAGGGGGGGGGGGGTACTCAGAGTGAGAGCCCATCTTATAGAATCGCTCCAAGAGAAAATTTCCTCCTTTGTAATCCCCATCATCATCATGTCGTGGCCTCACTAGCCAGGTGACTATTACTCCCTGGGACCGTGGAAACGGTCATTGCGTGTTGGACCTGTGGCAGACAGTGACATCCTGTGTTGGTCACCAGCATCTCGTGATAAGTGCCTACTTGAACGTGTGCAGCAACTTTCCAATTGCACACAAGCAAGAAGACACTCAACTTTTTTAAATGTTGGCGTCGTGATGCGTCACTGTTCATACGCATGCAAGCGTGCACACTGTGTGTATGTCTCGTGTAATTTTCCACTGTGATGGTGCCTTTTGTGGGTAAGCAGCAGTTGATGTTCAGTACTTGTCGCATGCTCTTTTTCTGCAGATAAATTTAAGGGGAAGTTAGAAACATTCAGAGAGTGAACTGATATCATACTCTGGTTTTACATATCACTAGACGATAATTTCATCCCCTACTTTTTCAGTATGCTTTGTTTCCATGTATGATACTTTCTAAATGTTAACTCTTTCGTTACCGCGGGAAATTGACCAATTTTGAAGGGTCTAACAAAACATTTTTTTCGTGCTATACATTTTGGTTAGGCACACATTGCAGTGACATAAAATGCAGATTATTCCACGCGCTTTCCAACGACACCAGTTTTAATAATGTTTTCCTAAATATAGATTGCGAAAAAAATTATCGAATTCGAAATTTTTGTCCACGCGTCGTAGAAAATAAGAAAAAGTAATTTGTGTATAATAAACGACCAGTAGTAGAAAAAATTTAGAATATACATTTTGTAGGTAGACATTTCAAAAACCCGCCGTAGAAAAAAAATTGAGTTGCGCAGTACAATTTGTAAGATATAAAAGAAAATGATAGCCCGCGTGGTGCCCGTGCCATGTGGTGAAGCCCAACCACTATTTCAAATTTTGCTATTTTGGATGGTTCTCTAAAAGAAATCTGGTGGTTTGACATTATTAAAGGCTCAAATTAGCCTCCACGTGATGTAAAAACACCTTGTCAATGATTATGACCGGCACAATATTGAAGGCAAGCAAGCGATGTGAAAAAATCCGCTTGGAGTTGAGAACCAAACTCTTTGGTAGATGCTTGTTGACGTTCTGATGATCACTTATCAGTCAGAACTTTCATTTGCGGTTTAATATCATGTTCTGACTCACTAATGTAGCCCTGCTTGCAGGAATAACGTACGATGCGCTCGAATCATGCCCAGCAAGCTTTCACCAAGCCGCCGTCGGGCTGTAAAGCGAGTTCAGCACTACGAGCCTACTACATTTCAGCGCCACCTAACAATTTTGAAAAGAAATAAATACAAGGCTGTTGGAGACTTTGCCAGAACAGATAGTTGTACTAAGTAGCGACACTAGACCTCCGGAAATACCCTCGTATGAAACCGAAACTGGCCGGTGAACAGCTGGCGGTGCTCAAGGCCAATTGGAAGCGTTCTCGTCTGAACTGATACCCGATGACTTGGTGTTATCGTTTGACTTTGAGCGGAAGCTCTTATCGCAGAAACAAGGCGTAGATAAAGTGGAAGCACGAGCGGCATGCTCGTTTTGAGGAGCAGTAGCGGGCAACGGAAGCGCCATGGCAAATGAGCTTGTAGTTGGGTAACTGCGTAGTAGTGCCAAATATGAATTTCGCAATGCAAAAACGAAACCGAAACTGCTGGAAACTGGTTGAAAATGGCAGGCACACTCGCTAGACATGCGGGGGACCATCAGAAATAAGCTTCGGGAGAATAAAGCTGCCCTTTGTCCGAACCAAAGATCATTAGTGAATAGCTGGGGCCATTTTCAAGTAATTATCACCCCTTAACGCTGCCGGATTACAAAGCTAACCGCATTATTTGGTATTTGTATTGCCAGGAGCCTTTTGACAAAAAAAAATATTATGGTAATGCAGCCTAACCACGGTCTGCGTCCTTTTTCCTCAAGTGTAGCAGCCACGCCCCCTTCCTCAAAAACACACGCACCTCAGCTCGCAAAAAACGTCGTCGAAAATCTCAATGTCGCCGGAGCGGGAACATTTAAACTGATTCTAAAAGGGCAGCGCCTAGACTAACCACTGGCCGCATTAGGTGTAGGAGAAACGACTACAACATGTTGAAATAGGCAATATAAATCATCGATCACCGGTGATCGATTTGAATAGGCGTGGTAACGAAAGAGTTAAACCTTAGTGGACAGTTGGTGTCAGTTCATGCGTGTGTTTTTTCGCACTCTAAGTGTTTCTAGTTGAACCTTTTCTTTGTACAGTGAATCAGCCTCAGCGGCTGCAATTGTAAATCTTATCCAGAGTAAAGGATACAAAGAGGCTCCCAGTAGCTACCTACCTGGCATAGTGTAATCGTTGCTGTAAACAATTTAGCATGTCTTTTATTTCGTGGCTTTTGAGCATTTGACAGGATGCAAAAAAAAACGTTATTTTGAAGCTGCCATAGCAACACCTAATTGAAAAGTAACTTTTAATCTTGTAAGAGTTCCACGCAGGTGACTGCTGTGAATCGTTTCATGCGTTTTTAGCAACAATGAGGTAGGGATGTGGTGGCTGTGCAATCTTGTAATCGTATTTTTGAAATTCAAAGTTCTATTAAGAATGATGATCCTGCAAGTGTCTTAAGACAGCAAAGTAATCAAGCGCTGCAGCAATTTCCCCCCGTAATCACCACTGCCGTCTGCCTAATGCTTTAAATGCAAGTTTGGTTCATTTTAAAGATTGCCTCGTTAGAATCATACTGACACCACTTTTAATGCACACTTCGCTCAAATAAGCTGTATGATTAGGAAAATGGGGAATGGCCATGTGACCCACCAGCTCATTTACCACAACAGGACCTATGATGTCATACGCCAGCTGTGCGGTTGGCTGAGGCCGGCAAAAGCAAATGGAAATTAATCAGGGCTTTTATAAGCTTGCCAAATGAGCTATTTGTGCCTAAATGTAATGCATATTCATTTTACAGCAGTAAGAATGGTGCGGTAAACAATGAAAGTTACGAAAATACACGTAAGCATAGAAGTACCAATGTGCGCTGCTGTAGGTACTGGGCGCACTATGCTTGTTTTAGCTCCACAGCACTCCGCCGCTTTGGAGTTGTCTTACACGACACTGGCCGACTGGCTTAAGCGACATTGTCCTACGTGACCCTGTTTGCCGAGGATACCCCGTGTTTCACAAAGCGATTACTTTCTACCGTAACAAAACCAAGCCAAGTGCAAACACGGTCAGAAACAAAGCAACGGCAGGCAACGGTCCGCAGCTGACTATGGTAGTGCCGTCTGGGAGGATGGACTGTAAGCAAGGCTGCAGAGCGTAATGACACACTGGAAGTTCGTTTGAGTACCCTCGTGACTTCATGGCGGACGTCACAAAAACACGGTTTCGTGGAAGAATCAATATTTTAACCTAAACTGATTAATTTCTCAGTGAATATGGTATCGTTTGCTGCCGGACAACCGCTGGGGGCACTATAAAACACGAAATCTTTCGAATAAAACAAACTTGTAGTTTGTCTACCTGGCCCATTTAAAGAAACCCTGAAGCCAGTGATTTAGCACTGTCTAGCCACTTTACCAGATTGAATATTTGAATTCATAAGCCATGTAGAATGCTTTAGTGGTCAATTTGCATGCATTCTTTTAGAATTAAAAGCACGCATCGAAGTGCTGTTTTCTTCGTACTACCCTTGCCCACCGAATTGCTGGCAGTGTCTCTGACAACACTGGCAAGTCGTCAGGGGCTGAACTTACTAGACTGCTAGCATGCATACTATCTGTGCACAAAAAAACAATAAATTACAGGGACACATCATGATGTATTGAACGTGAAAGTACCATTGTTATGTTAAGCTTTAGAACAGTCTGAATGACAAATTAATAATATCTAGCGTACAGAGTTGAACCTTCAGGTTGTGCCCAAGAACGAAGAGTGGTGGCACCAGGAGAGGGGAAGCTTATTGTTGACTATTAGACGGTAACTGGCTGAAGGAGAAAATTTATTTTATGAGTCATTTTACCAAGCCCGGCCGATTGCTCTCCATCGGTGTGCCATCGGAGCACATCCATCTGGGCTATACATCAATATGGTGTTTGTGAGCAGCCATTTACAGTCGCTTGGCGCTACCAAGTCAGCTGATGTGAATGTTCTGTGGACAGCAAAGCACCTTCTGTGATTATCACTCCCAGTACTCCCCAGGCTATGCATGAGCTTAGATGAGGTCCAATTAAAGTACGTTCTTCGCATGGCAGGTCGCTCATATTTCAGCCAAAGTATTCTGTTGATCGACCAGATTTTAGGGGAAATCCCCAAGGTGGAGTAAGTTTCTGTGAAGGAAAGTTTGACATCCACATAAATGCAGCCATACGGCTACAAAGGAAAGCTATACAGCTTTCTCAGAAACTTCGTAGTTGAAAAAAAAAAAAAATTCGTCGTCCAGGATTCGAACCCGGGACCACTGCTTAACCGGGACCGATTAAGCAATGGTTCCGGGTTCAAATCCTGGACCAGGATGAATTGTTTTTTCAACTGCGAAGTTTCCGAGAAAGCTGTATAGCTTTCCTTTGTAGCCGTATGGCTGCATTTAGGTGGATGTCAAACTTTCCTTCACAGTATTCTGTTGAGTAAAGGAAGCGAACTGTGCACTAATAACGTGCAGGAGGAAAAGCAAGCACAAATAGACCGGAACTCCTGTTGGCGCAGTTTCAGGCAGGGTGCGCACGAGCACTGCGAAGGCGGGAAATTTGAAATACGTTGGACAAACCCTCTGTTGAATTCATCAGTAGAGGAATGAGACAGGGCGGCAAAGAGCATGGTGCGTGGTAACAGGTAGGAGTGAGTAGATAATGGCGCTACAGCCAATTATGGCGAATTGCTGGTTTGCACTTCCGGCAGCTTTCACATTGAGTAGAACGGCTTTAATTTTCTTTCCCTCTCGCAGGCCCTTCCCCCTCATCGAATGGCCACAGGGTGCGGCACGGCCCTCTGCCTGGTCGTCGGCTGCTATGCTGCCAGCAGTGCAGCTTCAAGGCACCACACCAGAGCCTGCTGGAAATCCACCAGCGCATACACACGGGCGAGCGCCCCCACCAGTGCAGCCACTGCGGCAAGGCCTTTGTGCAGAAGGGCCACCTGGACACCCACCTGCGCATCCACACGGGCGAGCGCCCCTTCCGTTGCCACCTGTGCCCCAGGACCTTTGCCCAGAAAAACACTTTGGTCAGCCACGTGCGCACCCACACGGGAGAGAAGCCCTTCCACTGCCGCTTCTGTCCCGAGGCCTTCACACACCGCATCCAACAAAAGACGCACGAGAAGAAGGTGCACAACCATTGTGTGAAGGCGAACACTCGCCCAAAGTGATTGAAGGAGGTTATGGTTTCTGTGGCAATTGTTGTGCTGCAAGCGATATACGTGGCATAGCAAGAGCGGAGGGGGGGGGGGGGGGGGGGCAGCTTATAAAGAGGGCAAATCGCCACTTGCTAGCGCAGAAAGTGTGATTGTTGGTGAGAGCTATGGCAGGAAGTGGCGGCGGCCCGCACTGGTTGCAAGTGGGTTGTGGCGACAGCCGGACCACTAGCGTGTAGAGTGCCTACTCGAGCGCATGCTGGAGCTTTGCAGACTGACACAAAAAGCACCCCTCTTGAAGAGGGGAACTTGCAATGTATCGCGATTTAGATGTGTGCAAATGCACACAGTCTGTGTAAGTAAGCCAGTGCAACCCCTGATTGTTGTTCCAGCCAGCCTAGTTGAACACGAGAAGACAAGAAAAACAAACAACCCATGAGACCCGAGTCCTGAACGTCTTCCAACAGGCTTACCTAGTGGGGCTGAAATTCTATCTAACACTCGAGGCCCAAACAGGAGCTCCCCTGACTGGGAAATGCTGCATAACTTGAACATGTTCAAGTGGCGACATAAAATGATTAAGGACACAAGGGCTCTGCTCCTCATGCTGACACCCTGTACCACTGCCCATACTGCAAGGACTCCACAGCAGGGCATTCAGCACCTCATATTGGGGCCTCCACTTGAAAGTGCCATCCTGCAAAGAGTGACAATGCCTGTGAATCCCAGCTGCACCAAGAAGGTTTTTCTCTTTCGGAGGGAATTTGTGGAAGAAATGGGCATAGCCCAGTTTAGTGTAGAAGATACGCCTAGAGTAGCCTGTACAAACTCTCGCATTCATTGGACCGCTGGCTGCTCCGTTCCCAATAAATATATATGTACATACATGTTTGCGTGTCACCCAAGTTGAGCACTTGATGCTAGACTGTGCAAGCGACAAGCCTCGTGCCCTGAGAAGCGATTCCTGCTTTGTGAGTTTGGTTCATTAGAGCCAACATATCGATGGCGCATACCACTCTGGAAGATTGGCAAAGTTGGACTTGCATATCATTGTGAAAGTATTATTAGTAACATCTTTATTGGATGTAGGGAGGCCAAGTTGGATAACATTGGGGGGCAGCTAGTGGTTACGGAGTTATTTCACTGTTTGGGCTTCATGTGAGAAGTGGGACCATTGTCGATTTTGATTACACTGCTATAGGGTGCGGCCACACTTGATAGAATAAAGTGGTGTGGAATGTAGAATGCTGTTGTCTAATGAAGTGCATTCTTACCTGAGGAACTAACAGATGGCGCCATGCGGCCAAGCTGAGTGCATAGACAACAGGACCCGACCCACGGTGCATGAAAACCACTGGTGGGAATAGCCCCCAACGCGGGGTCCCACAAATTAAATTCCTCTCTATCTCCATACCTGCCAGGTTTCCCGAATTTTCCGGGAGACTCCCGAATTTTCATGGTTTTGTATGGTTGTACGACCGAAACAAAAATCTCCCGAAAACGCACCCGTCTTCGGCTTAATCCTTTTCCCAGTATGGCCAAAATGCGCCGGAGGTATACCTGACAATCCAACCTGACACCAGTTCGCATCGTTATCAGTGAGGTGCATAAAAAGCGTAGTCGGCCATGCGCAGACAGTAAACCTGTTCGTCCCATTGTTAGTTTACTGTTTATAGAAACGCAGCGCCGCCGCAACTTTCATTTACGCACGAGCACGGCCATTCTGAAGGTTTAGCAAGTCTCCAGTGGCGTAGCTTGTTGTTAGTTTAGACGAAACAACAAAACAGTTCAGTTCCTGCTGTTTTGTATTGTGCTTGCAGTATGTACTATTTCCAGGACTTTCTGAAAAGGGTGGCGTTAGCGATGTCGAACATTTAAGTGGTGTACCTTGTTGGTAGTTTGGGCGAAGAAACGGTTCATTTCTTGCTATCTTGTAAGTAAATTAAAAAATGTGTGTAAAGTTACCCATTCTGTTGTTTCCCCCCCCCCGGGTAACATCTCCCTAATGCCATCCCGGCAAATCTGGCAGGTATGTATCTCAATTCATCGGCGTACAGTGAACCTTGAGCGAACGACGGCATTGAGTTACGACCACGCCGTGTCGGCCACTTCTCTTTCTTTTCTGTGCTTCAGCCATGTAGTCGCTTGTATTTGATATCTCTTCCTATGTTGTAATAAACTCAATTAACCCAGTATCATCAAAGTCCAGTGTTCAATACTAGAACCCAAAATGAAACATGTGATTCAGGTGGTTCTGCCTTTGTTAGGATGGATGTTTGATGTTGGGGGACACTTGAGCAGTTCCAAATGAGATGGTGGTGGTTGGCTTGTGTGGAAAGCTTTTGGTATGGGCATCTTGGTAGAAGATGAAAGGAAAACTAAAGGGTCTCAGCTAGGAGTGTAGGCTGCATTGGCTGTTTGCTTATTAAAGCGAAGCTTTCTTGGTCACACTGTGGTGGTGTTATAACCGAATGCACTGCAGGAAAGCCAACTTTACACAATTGGGGTGCTTATGATGGTGACAAAACCGTAAAAAACGCTTTCCTTGGTCAGAATCGAGCTTGGGTACCTAAAGTTATGAAGCCGTTTACTGATTGTGCCATTCCGACATGATAGAAGCAGCTGGATTTTGGATTTTTAAAGTTCGACTGAGGTGGCATGGGAGAAATCTGCAAGTTCACCCACATTCTCAATTACCTTTCCAGAACTTTGGAGTGTATTAAGGCCAGATAGTCTTGAAGGGGTGGCATCTTGGCATTGTTGCTTTTTAGCTTGCTCAAAGTAGAGGAGGTGCACCTGGGGGTAGTGTGTGAGATGTCGTTTCCATGGAACCAGCGCAGAGGGAGCAATTAACCTCCCCTGTGGTGCAGCATATGGAACCCAATTCCCAGTGCAGACCATAGAGTTGAGGATGTTGGTTGAATTTTAATGACACAAGGACAACTGGGCCAAACAGCGCCAAAAAAATTATTGTATCTGGTACTCGCTCCGTTGAAGGAGGCCAGTATATACAGGGTTTATACAAAATAAAATCGATTTTCGCTATGGGAAAATAGCGGCTAATTTGGACGTGCGAGCCAGTGCAAGTTGATGTTGCAACGATGTAACCACCTGGGGTATGCAGAGCGAAACATGCGTTTGGGATTTACGGTAGGAAGGAGCTAAATGGTGCAGCAGACGATCAGAAAATAAATACACCTAGGAATAAGCTATACTCGGTGACAACTTAAGAACGGCACCGGAAGTTGCCGCTGTGCCTTATCACCGTAGCCGGATGTTTCTCCGCGCGGCGCAACTAGGGCGTTACTGGGAATATTTTGAACATAGCATGAGCTGTTCCCGTGATTTTTTGGACTTAATATGCTTATAAACGACTCCAGTGACGACAAACAAACTGCGTGAGGCAAGGAAGACAATATCACGCATTCATAGCAAACCCCTTTCAAAACGCGCGCGCACTGACGTCACGGGTCCAGCGCTTTGGCGGAGTGATGCACTATATGAGGTGGTGCCGTTCTTGAGTTATAACCGAGTTATAGCAGACAATTAGAAAATCCGGTTTTCGGGCTCGAACATACAAATCAGCCGCCATTTTCCCACAGGCGAAAATCGTTTTTATTTATTTCCACGATAAACAGGTAAGTATTGTCGTAGTTCCCGGTGTCAAACAAAATAGACCACACAATGCGACCTTCGTGTGAAGTTTGAGCGCAAACAGAGCGGCGGTTCAATCAGGAAAAATCTTTAAAGTGTTCCAATTATCGTCGCAACACACTGTATATGGTTAATAATCTGGTGGACGAGAGGGTTTGTGGAGGATTATTTTGTGAGCTCTACAATGATTTGAAAGGAATATGTTAGGAAACAAATGATTGATAGAATAGGTTAAGAGTAATCATAACTGATGAAGCAGCACCCACTCTGCTGCTTCGGGGGGGCCCTGAGTGCTTGCAGTGACTGCAGCCAATTGTTCCACACCGGCAAACAGTCCTTCCCCCCTACAGTGCTGCCCTCTGGTGCCCGCAGAGAAGTGCCTGTTGCTGACCGTGTGTCCCTCTTGATTTTCTGCCAGAAACGCTTAGGTGCCTGACGGCCCGCCGGCTTGAGCTCCTCCATGAACTGCTTGTTGGTCCTTCTGATGCTGGTCTGCACCATGGCTGCTGCTGAGCGTTTGCAGTCCAAGGACTCCCATGCTCTCTCAGCAGCCTCGGGGTTCCCAGCTTTGTTCAGGCGTCGATGGAGGCTTCCTTTGCTGTACTGCAGCAGCCACCTCAGCATTCTACCACGCCTTCGGGCGGTGTGGCCGTGCTTTCAAAGGCAACTGCTTGCGCCACCATAGTTGATGTCATCGCGATACGACTTTTAACACCAAAGACACCACCAACCAAAGAGGAACGCGTTACCACAGAATGCCAAGATCATATGAATACGTAATAATGCTAAAAGAATGCATCAGTATAAAATTCTGAGAGAGCCATAGCTTAGGTTTTGTTTCTTGTTTCTCAGCAGCTATAAGCCAAAGCCCATAATCTTGCACTTAACGCCTATAAAGGTTCCATCCCAGAGTTTTTCAATATATACAGTCGAGAAACTCCGCTTCAGAATCCGCGCCGCGCGTGCACCGCTGCTCCGTTGAAGCTGAGGGGCAGGTGTACTGGCGCGCCTTGAAGATAAGTTGGCTTCGGTTGTCCATATCTCATGCAGTGTCAATCCTACAGTTTCCCTTCCCCTTTTACAGTATATTGTTATGCGCAGCTGGTGTATTGACATCATATAGTTCGTGTTTCCTTTCAACAAAAAGTACAATAGACTCTCGATAAACGGAACTTCAAGGGCCCGAAAAAATTAGTTTAACAGGAGCTCCATTTATTAGGACAGGTGTGAAAGTGCATATTTTTGTGCATATACACACTATTAATTCCATTTTATGGAACTCTAAGCACTAGAAGGTGAATGTAGCTAATAGTTCTTCAGAAAGCAAGAAAACTACAAGAGGGTTAGGCACAGCATTCAAAAAGTTGATTTCGCAAGAATTTGTCGCTGTGCACTACAAAATGCATCATTT
Organism: Haemaphysalis longicornis; assembly: GCF_048455015.1. Classification (NCBI taxonomy): domain Eukaryota; kingdom Metazoa; phylum Arthropoda; class Arachnida; order Ixodida; family Ixodidae; genus Haemaphysalis; species Haemaphysalis longicornis. The sequence continues at coordinate 102,533,014 of NW_027526361.1, read as the reverse complement.
TTTGTTTGAGTCCTTGCAACTGCATTTTCACGGAAGCTAGAGGCCTCAACTTTATGGGTGCTTACGAGCCACCGAATTTAGAAAACGGTAACGCTGTAATGAAGCATGAATAGCACCATGAAGGCATGAACGAGGCGGCAGTAGCTGAGCCCTGTAACCTCGGCGTCTTGAATAGAAACTGAACGACTGGAACAAGAAGTGCGATGTCATATTCGTTGCGCTAACACGGCTGACCACTAACGAGACAAGGCTTATAGGCAAAAAAAAAAAAAACATTGTGGAAGAAAAACTAAAACAAGAAAGAAACAGCCAGAACCGTAAAAAAATCTGATTCTCATGCAAATGGGTTTCACAAAAAGTTTCATTTCTGATACCGTTTACACAGTGACTCGAAAATTTTAGTTCCGATTACCAAGAGTTTTTTTTACGTTATATGAATACGAAACCAACCAACTCACAGGCTACTGTTCCGTTTATCGAGATTCGACTGTAGTTGCGAGTTAGCACTCGTCCAGTTGCCTTCTCCTTTGTCTTTCGTCTGTGCGCGCTGCTAGTCAGCATGAAGACTACAACTTGTGGCTACTCACGTTTTTGAATAAGTAATCGCAGATTAAATTATAAGGATCAATTAGAAACATTGGGAAATTGAAGAAACACATGGACATTCACTGATGCCAACTGACCACTTAAGTTTACTACTACTGTTAAGCAAATATATAAAAAAACGAAAACAAACCATACAGCAAAATTCTGCAAGGAAACCTGACTTGTCCTGCCAGTGTTTGGTACCATTATTAAACAGTATTGACCCCTCCCTTTTCTTTCTTTTTCCATTATAGTTTGCACTGTTCATTCAATGCATTTTCTCAACAGTGGAAACAAACTTCATCAGGCAGTAGGCGCCAGTTTATGTCTCTCTGAATGCCTGTCAGTTTGTGTCACTCTCTGAATGTTTCCAGCTGACCTATCTCTAGAAAAAGCACAAACGACGAGCACTCGACATCAACTGCTGTTTATCGACAAAAGGCACCACTGCAGCACGAAATTACATGCAACATATGCAAACTGTGCATGCTTGCATGCATATGAATGGTGACACATTATGATTCTAAGTTCCTAAAAATCGGTGTGTCTTCTTGCTTCAGTCAAGCTACAAAGCCATAGCACGCATTCAAATAAGTGCTCGTGAAGAGTTGCCGGTGACTGACACAGGATGCCACCGTCTGCTACCCGTCCCACCGACGACCAAAAATCAAATTTCCCCCAGCAGCGAGGAACAATCATCACCTGGCTGGGGAGGCACCGACGCGATGACAAACGTGGAAATTGTCCCTCGAAGTGAAGGTTCAATGTACAAAAAACAGGCTCTCTGAGTCCCCCACCCCTTGGCATGCATGCAACTGCTTTGTAACAACTGCCAAAGGGGGGCTTATTCCCTTGTGATCACGTTTAGCACGCACCCATTCTCCTCATGTTGCCCTACTAAGGGTGGTTGTGCTCCTTCTCCTCGTGTGTCTTCTGCTGGAGAAGACCAGTGAAGGCCTCAGGGCAGAAGCAGCACCAGAAGGGCCTCTCCCCCACGTGGCTGCGGACATGCCTAGCCAGGGTGCCCCTCTGGGTGAAGGTCATGGGGCACAGGTGGCAGCGGAAGGGGCGCTCGCCCGTGTGGATGCGCAGGTGGGTGACCAGGGTGCTCCTCTCCGCGAAGGCCTTGCCACAGTGGAAGCACTGGAAGGGGCGCTCGCCTGTGTGGATGCGCAAGTGGGCAACCAGGGTTCTCTTCTCCGCAAACGCCTTGTCACAGTGGCTGCACTGGAAGGGGCGCTCGCCTGTGTGGATGCGCTGGTGGGCCTTCAGTTTGCTCGGGTACACTGTCGTGAAGCTGCACTGCCTGCAGTGCAGCAGCCCACGGCTCGGCTGGGGTCGATGCTGCCGGCTACAGCCATCCACAGAGGGGAAAGAGACGCTACAACCTGCATCGAAAAGAAAGAGGGGAAAAAACTGAGAGCCATTGCACTGATGAACACAGTGGCAGTGTGCCAAGACAAAAGGAAAGAACCAGCACGGAAGGAGAAGCAGCGTGTCCGTTGGTGTCAGGTGAGCCTCTCTGCGCAGATATGATGCACCTACGCATTGCTTTGCAACGCAGACTAGTCCTCCTCCACCTCACTGGCTTCACCCAGGAGGGTTTCCGACTTGGCGGTTAAGGCTTGTTGAGAAACAGCACCCACATACACACACACAAAAATGCCCATCCAATCCATACGCATGGGCGCCAGCGAAGCTGTAACATATGCCGCTGGTATGTGCTCGCATGCCACTCTTTTGGTCCATAAAAGCCTTTCTCATTATACATTGCATGGTTCTAGTATTTCCTTTCGCTCCCATTCCCGCCCGTTGCATCCCCGTTGTAACCTGCCTGCTGCTCAGAAGTACACGATACGTGGCCTTCCCATTTCAAAGTAGCGTGTAGCTAGTCCTCGCCAGTGCCACACTGAGGTTGCTCATTCCAAACCACCAGAATCGCTTGATCGGTATTTCACTCTGTCCCTAGCTGTGAGAGCCCTCTGCTAAAAGAGCGATAAGACCAGCCAAACTCCCTCCCCTTATTATATTTCCTTTACAACGTGTTTGTTTCATGCATGCTTATCGAGTTTTGCTGTGGTAGTTTTCTGCGTACACAGGACTGCAGAATTTTCCTTTCAGCTAGCTACATAACGCTCCACTTTAAAACTTTCCTTTGACACTGCTCTTTGTGCTGAAAGCTGTTAAGTTTGTGCCTCCACAAAAATTTTTTAAATTCTGCAAGCTTTCTGGCCACACTTCTGCTGTTCCAAACTGCACCCCCCACACCCAATCTGCCGGGCCCTTCTTAAGAAAGTTCTTGTCACCTCATTGTGGCTGAACTGCCTCAGCCTCTATGCCTAACTTTTGCGTACAACCATCCTGTCAAGAAACACTACACAAAAAAGCAGTTAGAAAGACAAAGAAAAAAACAGCTAACGGCATAACTAAAAAAACTGTCTGCTATACTCGTCTGGGCCCCTCGGCATGTTGATCAGGTTTTACTTGCTGGAACTGCATGAATCAGCGGAACGGCCGCAATGATGTTCCCCAGAGATCGATCGTTGCGAGCTCGTTGTTAAAATGCGTTCACATCAGTTTTAAAAGATGACAGTCATTCTTGGGCTTCTTAAACACTAACATTTCAGTCTGCATGCCTGTCTGTCTGTGGTTCAGCCGTCCAGCCAAAACATAAACGAATTCTTGAACTGTTTACATCCTTCGTACTTGTCAACATTGTTCAGAAAAAAAAAAAAAAAAGAACCTCACACATATTTAAAGTAAAACATCAATACATAACTGACACTACCACTATTCTTTAACTGAAAATAGATGTGGCTACTTCTTGCGTTGAAAACAATATTTTAACCAGTCTCCGTGGACGCCATGTGAGGCGGTACAGTGTAGTGAAATTTCAGAATGGCAAAACATTATTTGTATGCATAGTACTGTCCACCACGAGGACTGTGAGAGCTTTTTCAGAGCTGAGGAGTCAGCTAGAAGCAATAAAAAATGAACCATATCTCTATGATCGAAAAAAAAATGTTGCCAACTTTTGCCGCACCAGCAAGCTGTTTCCTTGGCATAACTGACAGGCTCAATGCTGCTACAGTAAATATTATTTATTTGCACTTGGGCGGACACTGCGGGGCCTACGAATGAAAATTGTGTCCTAAATTTGCGTTTAAAAAATGAACCAGATAAAGTTTCGTCCATGGCAGTCATAGCAGGAATCAGAAATAATGAAGCTGCTGACTACCCAATGAACTGAAGGCACAAACTAGAAAATTAGTTTGAGCAAATTAAATTACTAAAGTTGATGTAAATTTGCCTGTGTCCTACTTGTGGCTGCACTGTTAAGTTTATTCCATTCAATCAAATATTTGGCTGTATAGCAAATGTCTGGTGTCTGAAGCCATATGTACTGAGCAGCACGAGAGAACACGCTATACACTGAACACGCCGGCCTCACCAACTGCTACAACGACAACCTACTAGTTTGCGGTGTATTATGATGCTACGCCAGCCTTTAAAATTTTTACATTTTTCTTGCTTCTTATTATATTGGCTCTTTAGTGCGCCAGAATTATTTACCACAAGAGGTCAAAAATCATGCATTGTCATGGCCAAGATTTCACACAACATAGCTAACAATACCGCTAAAAAAAACGTGAAAAATCTCGCGGGATGCATAGAAATTTTTGAGAATACGCTGATATACAAGACATGCCACGGAAGTTTACTTTTGCCAAGGAAACAAACCCTAGCGAGTAGTGACTACCTGGATGTATAAATCCAGTTTTCGGTATCCATAATTAAATGTCATGACCCCTCCCCTCCTTGGAATTTTTATTATAGTTTGCGCTCATTCCACAAACTTCATCAGGTCAAATTATGCCTGTTGAGTTCCCTCCGTCTCTTAATGTTTCTATACTTTGGTACAACAATTTGCGTTTAACAAATAGACCAGATAAATTTTCGTCCACGGCAGTCATACCAGGAATCAGAAATCATGAAGCTGCTGTCTACCCAATTAACAGAAGGTGCAAACTAGAAAAATAATTTAACTTTCTTAATTAATTTGACTTTCTGAATTAACTTAATGGCAACGGAAGTTGCCACTGTGCCTCATCATCGCAGCCGGATGTTACTCTGCGGGGCACAAGTACTCCGTTACTGGGATTATTTTGAACATGGCACAAGCCGCTTCCGTGATTTTTTGCACTCAATATGCTTATAAATTACTGCAGAGACGACAAATAACCTACATGAGAAAAGACAGACAATATCACGCATTTATAGCAATCTTTTCAAGACGCGCACGCCCAGTTGACATCCGTGTCCGTCGCGTAGGCGGTGTGATACGGCACATGAGCTATTGCTTTTCTTAAAGGAGCCATGAAGAGAAAACACAAGTTTGGTTCATTCAAAAGATTGTCTCGTTAGAATCATACTGACACCACTTTTAACGTAAACTTCGCTCAAATAAGCTACATAATTAGCAAAAACAGGAATGGTCATGCGACCCACCAGCTCATTTCCCGCAACAGAACCTATGTCGTCACATGAGCTAAGCTCTGCGATTGGCGGAGGCTGGCAGAAGCAGACGCAAATTAGGTAGAACTTACAAACTAGACGAACGAGCGATTTGCGCTTAAATTTAGGGCACATTCTTTACAAAGCAATAAGAATGATGGGACAAACAGTGGAAGTTACGAAAGCACATGTAAACATAGAAGTACTGATGCGTTCTGCTGTTCGTACTGCGCACAGCATGCTTGGTTTCGCTGCACAGCACTACGGGGCTTGGGGTTGTCTCAATCAATCAATCAATCAATCAATCTGTTTATTTGGCATCTACACACTTACAGATGCCGGGAGCACGGACAAAAAGCCAATAAAGTGGCTTGACGGGGTCCGTGCCCCTTAATGTACAGGTCAAGTAAAAGTGCACATTCAAATTGTAGCACAAGCTGCGCATGCATAAAATTCGCGTTTATACAATAAAATCAGCTAGCAACAACACCGCAGCACCACCGCATTTAGCGGTATAAAACGCAAACACAAATACACCCGCCCAAGATTACGCTAATACTGACAACCTGCAGGGTAGAAAAACAAAATGATAAGACATGACACCTAAGGAATCGAAAAATACTGACATCACGTAGTTCGAAATACAGAAAAATACAGACAAATATGTAGGAAGACCGAAAGGGAACAAAAATTACAAATCACAGGTTATATTCCGAGTTTAGCAACGTAGGCAAAGTATAACACAGCAGCTGTTTGCCATAATTTGTTCTCGGGATGGGAACAAGCCATGGTTCTGCATGACGTGTATTATGGCTGTGACTGCGGGGTGTTAAGTTTGCAATATGTAAAAAAGAAGAACTGCATCTTTTTCTTTCTTTGTGATACCGTTTAGTTAGTGTTTCATTATATAAATGCGTAACGGGACTGATATTCATAGTTTCAAAGAGTGGTCCTGTGTGCGCATCATACGTCGAGTTCGCTACTGCTCGCACAGCTTTCTTCTGTATTAAATGGAGTTTGCTAATGTTGGCATTTGTTGTGTTGCCCCACACAAGTAAGCAGTAATTGAGGTGGGAGAAAAAAAGAGAGTTGTAAATCAAAAGCTTGATTTTTTGGGGTAAGAAAAAACGCAACTTGGTAAGAATCCCAGCAGAACGCGAAAGTTTACCTACTACATTTTCAACGTGTTTGTTCCAGGTCATGGTCTCTTCAAAGTAAACACCGAGACTTTTAAAGTGGGACACAGTACTCACAGCAGATGCTCCGATGTGCAGGCAACCATCAATATAGGCTTGCGAATTTTTTGGCCTAAATAGCACGGCTTTAGTTTTTGTGGTGTTAATTTGTAACGCATTGATTGTGCTCCAGGCGTTTAGCGTTGCCAGCACATCGTTGGAATCACGCAACAATCGTGCAGGTGAATAATGTAGTGTCATCCGCGTAAATAACGAATTTTGCAGAGGTGGAAATATTCACAATGTCATTTATGTAGAGTATGAACAGTAATGGTCCAAGGATGCTTCCTTGGGGTACTCCTGAATTTAGAGGTTTACTAGCAGATATTTTATTATCAATAACAACAATCTGGCTCCGAAACTGCAGATAGCTTCGTAGCAGATCTAAGAATACACCCCTGAAACCATAATATTCAAGTTTTGTGAGCAGAGTTACATGGTTAATCCGGTCGAAAGCTTTTGAGAAGTCTACAAACACCGCTAGCGTTAGCAGCTTATTTTCAAACGACGTTAAAATTAACTCTTTTTGTGCCAGTAGCGCTGATTCCGTCGAAGACCCTTTCTTAAAACCAAATTGGGAATCGGTAATTATACTATGTTTTTCGCAGAATGTGGTCATTCTTCCTGTGATTATTTTTTCAAGGCCTTTAGAAAACACGGGTAGGACGGATATGGGCCTGTAATTAGATAACTCGTTTTTATCGCCGCCTTTAAATATCACGCTAACTTTAGCCATTTTCATACGGTCTGGAAAAACGCCGTTTGAAAGAGCAAGATTGTACACATGTGCAAGGGCAGGGCTGATTATGTCAAGCGTGTACTTCACGGGTCGTATTTGCATGTCATCGTAATCACATGACCTGCTATTGCGCAACGTACAAAATACGGAACAGATTTCAGCGCTACTTGTAGGTGTTAAGAATGCACTTTTGCAATTTCTAGCTGCCATATATTCGACGATATGAGGGTTATGAGTACTGTTTACAATGTTGACAAAGTAATTATTAAACTCATCCGCTAGCTGCGTTCCACAGGTTGGTTTACCATTTAGCATTAGTTCTGTGCTTCGCGTGAATTCTTTTTCCCTGCCAAGTAGGGAGTTTAGTTTTTGCCATAAAACATCCGTTCGTTTCATTGCCTCCTCGTTAAAGATGTTGAAAAGGTAGTTTCGTTTAGCCTGTCTAAGACAGTTTGTGACCTTATTTCGAAAAGCCTTAAATGCCACAAGATCAGCGGGGTTTCTAGTTTTTAGGAAACGCCTATAAAGAGAATCTTTCTCTCTTATAAGCTGCAAGGATTCGGGCGTAATCCATGGCTTTCTTGATTTTCTGGATCGCAAACGCTTGCGTGGGAAGTGTTTTTTATAGACCAATATAAATTGTGTCAGAAAGGCTTCGTAGGCAATATCCGGATCGTTTGCCGCATATACGTCCTGCCAGCTTATCGTAGCTAGTTCGTTACGAAAAAGGTCTAAAGTAACTGCATTGATATCTTGGAATGTTGGGCCGGGGCTTCGTCGAGGGTGTTTCGTTTCAGTAGTGTCTGTCATCAGAAAGATAGGTAAATGGTCACTGATATTTATACCAATGGTACCAGACTCAATATTGGGGTCTTCAACGTTTGTAACGAAAACATCAATTAGTGATGCAGAATCGGGTTGAATACGAGTAGGCACAGTGACAGTGTTTACAAATGCATTCGATGTCAATATTGTTGCAAATTCACGCTGTGCTGATGTCGGAGCTAACATATTGATATTTATATCACCACCCAAAACAAGTTTTAGACGGTTTTCGTTTATCCACCCTAAAAACGCATCGATAAATGATAGGAAGGCACACATGTTCCCTCCTGGTGGCCGGTATAAAACTGAAAAAACAAGTTTTCCGCTTAGCATTGTCAGAATCTCAAAGTCATCAGTAATCACACTGAAATCGTCGATGACTTGGCAGCTAAAATTATTTTTTGCCATAAGTAATACGCCTCCCCCTCTTTTAGTCGTGCGGTTTAGGTAGTAAGTATTGTATCCGGTCATTTTAAATATATTCTGCGTTTGCTGATACCACGTTTCGGTCAGCATGACGACATCGAATACGAAGTTAAAGCTCAGAAGTAGAGCATGCAGGCTATCAGCTTTATTGCAAGCTGACTGAGTATTTACGTGAAAAAAAGATAGGCGATGTTTTTTAGCTAAATATACATTGGTAACGTCACTAGTACTCAGCTGAGAGTAAGCCATCTCGGCTTACGAAATGATTCGATGCGCGCCTGCTTACACATCAGGCTATTGAATTTTCTCTAGGTCCTGCTGGCAGGTTATGCGCAGTGTCCGAGATGTGTCTGTCTTGCGGGCAAAGATTTTGCCGTCCTTTGTCCAGGCGTACTTCCAGTTTCGTTCCTTCTTTCGCGCGACAGCTTGCCCGAGCAGTTTTTTAAGAGTAGGACACAAATGCTCATTGACGAACACCGGTAAGGGTTCAGAGAAACCAAAACTGGACGCGCAGACCCGTTTCGTGCGTGCCTTCTCAATTACAGCGTCTCGCTTTGCACGTGAATGAAACTGCACAACCACATTCGGGCAACCCTGATCTTTCCTTGGTACACGATGGCACACATCGACGTCAGTTTCAGAGATCCGTTCATCGATAGCATCGCCGAGCATCCTTAGCATAGCTGGAAGATTTTCCTTGTCAACGGCCGGGAGTCCTTTGATCTCAATGTTCCTACTTCGCGAGTACTGCTCAAGGCTGGTCGTACGTTGCTCGGAGGATATCACAACTTCATTCAGCCTTTTGCATTCTGCTGCTAGATGCAAGTTCTCTTTTTTCAGCGCTGCGTTCTCTTTCTCGATTTTCGCGGAGCGCTTAGCCATTGCGTCAAACTGAGTGCTGAAGAAGTCAATAGAATTCTTTAGTTCTTTGAATTCCCTCCTCAATTCTTTCTCCATCTCTGTCCGCATGTCTCTCATTTCCTGCCTCAAGTCCTTCAAGAATTTAGCAATTTCATGGGGCATCTCGTATTGCGACATAATACAACCACAGTTTGGCAGCAGCGGAACAAAAAGCAATACGCCAGGCGGAAAAAACACGACACAAACCTGTGTTTCAAAAGCGTGACGATTAGGGCAGTGTACTGCGGTGGCCGCTGCTGCCAAATGAAGCCCGGAAGATCACCGCAGATGCTTTTACGGTGGGGGTCCCGCCGGTCATCGATGCGCAGATTCCTCTGCGCAGGCGTCACCTCGCTGGCAACGTCAGCAGGCCAATATGGTGCTCCACACAAGGCGAAGCACTTCACAGCAAACAGGCCAAGCGAGCGGCTGCGATTGGTTCCGAGGGGCGACGAGGCAAAGCTGGTCCGGCGGAGAACGCCAAAGGCCCAGCACCACCGTAGAGCAGGATCTGTGTTTCAAAAGCGTGACGATTAGGGCAGTGTACTGCGGTGGCCGCTGCTGCCAAAAAAGACGACACTGGCCGATTGACGCAAACAGCGGTGTCTTACGGGACCCCATTTGTCGAGCGAGCACTGTTTCAGGGAACGAATATTTTCTCCCAGAGCAAAAACAAGCCAGATTTAAATGCGGGCAAAAACAAACCAAACGCTTGTCACGGTATAGTGGCGCCATCTAGGTTACGGAACGTAAAGAAACGCGGGAACAAACCAACATCGCTGTACAGGGTGGAGACAACCTTTGAACAGCCCCGTGCCGCCGCAATTGGGTCAACGGGCTCAACGCGTTATTCTTTTCGTTTCCCACGAGACCTAGCAACGCGAAACAGACAATATGATTCATACTTGTTCAGTAAACCGCGTTGCGGCGATAATTTTAGCGCGGTTTTGACACAATGACTTGCTTCGGCGGCGAGCGAGCAACCGAAAATGGCGGCGCCAGCGTATACGTGTCTCTACCCTGTACGGCGGATGCGTGAATGAAGGTACTCTGGGCTGCAGAGCGGTCGGTTTCAGTGATGTCACTTGGGACCACGAAAACGCACGATTGAGCGGGAAAATCAAAATTTTAACCTAAATTGTTTAATTTCTCAGTGAATAAAGCACCGTTTGTATCCGGACAAGCGCTGGGGGCACTATAAAAGACGAAATCTTTCGAATAAAACCAACTTGCATTTTCTCTTCATGGCTCCTTTAAAGGAGTACTGACACGAAATTTTCATGTTAAGTTTTTGCTGCGATATGGGTGCCTACGAGCCCGCTAATCATGACATGGCACCTTAGACGGTTGTGAGCAGCGCAAATAAATATTTGCAGACTCATTTATTTGTGTTTCGGTTTTGACTAAATGAACACCGAAGCAGCCGCGATGACAGGAGAGCGCTCTTGACCTCACCATTCTCGTCGCATTACTGGCAGGTTGGATGCGCAAGTGCTCGCATGCATATACCAACCGTGGTCTCGACCATCTCCATGCACCGGGCAGCATAACGTCAGCCCCAAAATCGTGACGTGTACAAACGGTAGAACAGCATGCGCCAACCTCAGCCAGCACGTTAGCCACGACACAGGGCCCCTCATGTCGGCAGTTTGGGGCCAGGAGCTTTCTCGTGTGCACAAAGATTAAAATGGATTTAAAATATGTTGTACTGGACAGTAACTGTTAAGACTTGCTGGGAGGTGCCTCCAAATACAAAGAAAGCTTTTTACATAGTTATCCCAGCTTTGAAATTCCGTGTCAGCACTCCTTTAACTTGTTCTTGAGTATAGCTGCCCCATAAAAATATCTGTGCAAAGAGCATACGAAACAAGAACTGGATGTCAACTGCCGTTTACTCATAGAAAGCACCAACACGGTGAGAAATTACGAGTGACATAGGCATTAACTTATATGGATATAATTCGTGACCCATCACTCTTTCCACCTTGTTGGTTGTGTCTTTCTGCACAGCAGTAGAACGGGTTCAAGTAGGCACTCAGCACTAATGGGCCAGCCCCCTTCACGAGATGCTTGTGAAGGACACAGGATGCCACTGTCTGCCACAGTTCCCACCCACAGTCACACTTCCACACTAGCATGGGGCAATGGTCACTTGTTCGGTGAGGCGACGATCTGATGACAAACATGGAAATCTTCGCCCACAGGGAGCTCTCTCCCTAAGCTCCCCACCGCTTGGCGTGCTACACAACCCTTCTCCGTAACGATTCACATGAAGGGGCTTGCTCCCCTCGGGCCTCGTAGGAGCGAACGTCTGGGCAAACACACGGCTGGGGCCTTCCCCTCGTGCTGCATTACTCTCGGTGGTTGTGCTCCTTCTCCTCGTGTGTCTTCTGCTGGAGGCGACAAGGGAATGCCTCGGGGCAGAACTGGCAGCGGAAGGGCCCCTCCCTCGTGTGGCTGCGCACATGCCTAGCCAGGTTGGTCATCTTGGTACAAGCCATGGGGCACAGGTGGCAGCGGTAGGGGCGCTCGCCCGTGTGGACGCGCAGGTGGGCGACCAGGGTGCCCTTCTCTTTGAAGGCCTTGCCACAGTGGCTGCACTGGTGGGGACGCTCGCCTGTGTGGACGCGCAGGTGGGCGACCAGGTGGCTTTTCCGCACGAAGGCCTTGCTGCATTGGCTGCACTGGAAGGGGCGCTCGCCCGTGTGCGAGCGGCGGTGAATTTTCATATGGCTCTGGAATGGCGTCTTGAATCTGCACTGCTCACACTGGAGCAGCCGACAGCTCGGCTGGGGGCCATGCTGATCCCTGTGGCCTTCCAAGGAGAGAGAAGAGGGGCCTGCAACAGGAGGAGAGAAGCAGTGAGAGCCTTGCCTTTTCGAATGGGGTAGCAGTGCATAGATGGTAGGGGAGAAAAACTGGCGCAAAATAGGAGAGCGAGTCTCTGTTGGTGCCAGGCAAGCTGCTCTGCCAAGGCCTAGCATGCATGGGCGTTGTCTATCAGTGCAGATGAGCTGCCGCCTTTCAAGCTGGCTTGGCAGTCTTTCACTCAGGATGCTTTGAAAATTTCGGAATCGCGGTTTGTACATGGACACACCTTGCACTCGTATCAAATCTCTTCTGATGTCACTCTTTGTGCTCAAAGCTGTTACGTTCATGCCTACTTAAAAATTCTACGCGTTTTCTTGCCACACCACTGGTGTCCCGAAAAGCATCCGTCACCAAGGAGACACTCAATTCAACAGGCGCTTTCTAAGCAAGCTCATGTCAGCTCATACAGCTGTTCCTGCCTCAGCCTCTACCACGGAGCAATAATAATATAGTAGGTGAAACGAGGCTTTCTAGCACGGCCAGATAATGTCACAAGTGCTCGTAATAGGTTAAGCTAGCGGCTTCTGCCACAGGTGAAGAAACTGCGTGGCCGCAGCTTTCGGCATTGCACTTCACAGCCACAGAAAGAAGTGTGGCTGCTCTAATTTCGTACATCAGGTGCCGCCATCCTCTCCTTCACCATTGTGGCGATGAAGCTTTGGAGTCCGCCTTGGTTTTCATTGTAACATTATCTTGTCGCTCACCCGGGCTTATCATTATGGGCCGTTTTACCTCCCATATATTCTTGCTCCGTGGCCTCTACGCCTGCCTTCTACATACAAGCAGCCCGTCAAACAAGACCAAAAAAGTTTGGAAGACTCGGGAACAACAGTGTGTGACATAACTGAGCATGGCTGCTCTACTAGTTTCACTGTACCGAGAATCTTGCCAGTGTTCACCAAGTTCGGTGTAGGTAACACACCCACTCATCTGGTTATCCGACAGCCTGAGATGACAGCGAGTAGCAGGAGGGAAAAAAAGCTGTCACCTCCCTGTGCACTGCTTCTCAGCTTCAAAGCATGCGGTAAGACGAAGTTAAAACACTCATGTTTGCACCGTTATGACAATGGCGGTTTCATTTCTGACACAAACTTTTTGAACCTGAAAAATGAATACGACATTCATTCTGTTACAGGTTGTCTGCAATTTTCAAACATAACACGGCAAGTAGGGAAGTCGGCCTGCTGACATGACCAAAGAAAGTCGACCCACAATCGCATTTAAGAGCAGCCCGCATAAACCTGTCACCGTACACCACCTGACATATCAATATGGTGATCTTTTACTTTCGTGTGGCTCCTAGTAATGAGGAATAATTACAGACATACACTTTTAAAAAGGCCATGCACCTTTCTTTACACATGGCTTAGAAGTAGCACGAGGACAAATTTTCTTGCAAAAGAGAGAACTTTCAACAGTGCACAATCTTCCCAGTGAAGTAAGTGTCGCATCTTTGTCCTTTGTGTCATTTTTCAACTAGCCCAATCCACTATAAACTCCAATGTGTGTATTTTTCCAGTTTTGTGTGCACATCAATGCATGCTTGGCAGGCGCCAAGCATGACAGCTCATATTTCCATAAACCACAACTGTGTGAGACTGCAGATTTACCAAAAAAGTGTGAAGGTTGTTTGAATACTGGAAGGTGTATTAACCAACAAATATATTTCTTCAGGAGTGCTCACTTCAGGTACTGTACATTTCCCCATAATGCAACGGCACAGCTCGGATGTTTTTGGAGAAGCTAGCTTGCTGAAGTTCAGTACAGTTAAATGCATTTGAAATTGCATTTGTAACGAAGAGCAAACATAGCATGAAGATATGGAGGTGGAATTGGAAGATTTGAGTTATCTTTTAAAGGGGCCATGAAGACAAAATGGAAGTTTGGCTCATTTGATACTTGCTTTGTCAGAATAACACGGACACCACTTCTAATGCCGACTCTCTCGTATAAAACAAACAAACTTGTATTTTGTATTCATGGCCCTTCTAAATGGGGGGTGGTACAACTAAGCTGGGCCCTGCCCCTGCTGTACTACTGGTGGTGGCAGTGCGCTTCCTGCTCGTACGTCGACTGTAGGGGCCGGCGTGCCAAGGCTGTGCGGCAGAAGAGTCAACAGAAGGAACGCCTGGCCGTGTGGCTGTGCACATGGCCGGCGAGCGTGGTCTTCAGGGCGAAGGCCGCGGGGCACAGGTGGCAGCGGAAGGGCCTTTCTCCCGTGTGGACGCGCAGGTGGCTGACCAGGTGGTCCTTCCGCATGAAGGCCTTTTCGCAGTGGCTGCACTGGTGGGGGCGCTCGCCCGTGTGCGTGCGCTGGTGCCTCTTTAGGTGGCTCGGGCGCGATGTCATGAAGCTGCACTCCTGGCAGCGCAGCAGCCGGCGATTTGGAAGAGCCCCACGCTGCCACCTGTGGCCAAGCAGTGGGGGGGAAGGCCCTGCAACAGGGAGGAAGAGGAGCGCAAACTGGGAAACCTTTCCACCTAAAGAACGCGGAGGCAGTGCGCCAGCAGCAAGGTTCTAAAGACGGCAGTCTTCTTTGGGCTACATAAGCGTGAAAAATTTGTTCCGTCTCTCTGTCTGTCCCTCAATTCAGCCTTCTGGCCAAGAGATTAAACCATTTGTCAGAAAGAAGTATACCATGGCAGAACTGTTTCAAAAACAACCGAATCTGCTGTCCTAAGTCGTGCTTGTACTCATTATTTATCCCAAAGCTTCGGGCACAATTGCAGCAAAATAACCAGTTGGCCTTAAAATTAAACCATGAATTGGTTTTTATGACATCAACAGAAAAAAAAGCAACCAATTAAAAGCCAAAAAGAGACTTCATGAGCGAGGTAAAAGCAAGCACAAAACGAACACAGCTTGTATTACCGCTGTTTTGGGAAGAGAAAGAAATAACATAAAAAAGAGGATGCATGCTGTCCCAACAGACAGGTGGGAGCAGGGCAAAGGCGGGAAAATTTGAATTGCATTGAACAGACCTCCGTTCAATTCATCACAAGAGGGGAGGGAATAGCATGAGGAATGGGAGCAGAAAAGGAGTTACGTGGCAGGGGAGAAAGACAACTCTCGCCTTTCGGCGACGTTTGCAGTGAAGCAAGCAGATACGCGGTCCAATTTTGTGGAGCCTACCACAAAAAATTTCATTCTTGATTCATCTTTCACACATGAACCAGACAAAGCTCCGTCCACAGCAGTAATGCCAGGAATCAGCAAGGACAAAGCTGTTGTCTGTTCAAATAACTTAAAGGGACACTGAAGCAAATTGGTACAGGTCCCATTGTTGGCTGCATTATGAACTGTCTTCCACGTCATTAAATGACTGCTTAGCAAATTCTATGGTCCCAATTTATTTTTAGCAGTTGGCGATAGAAAGCCCCGTGCACCGACCGCGGCAACCGTATCGACTACCACAATGATGCCATACTAGTTTGCAGTCTAGTTTCATGCCATGTCAGCCTTAAAAACTGTAGCTTTTTTTTTCTTCGTTACTGTGGACATTTAATACAAAAGCATTAGTCAGCTAGGTAGGTGAAAAATGTGGTGTCGCCGAGGGAAAAGAGATAGCACACAATGTGGCTCATGGACAGTTCAGTTCACACAAGCAAGAAATGCCGGCATTTCAAAGAAAACAAAACAGAGTGAAATTGGTGGCACATTTCACACAAAAGCCCCAGTAAACAAAGGAAAGCAATTTAATCAAAACGAAAATTGAGAAAATGTGGATCCGGGTGAAAATCAAAACTGGAACCTCTGAAATGCAAGACAAGCAGGCATCCCCAACACTACAGTGGCTCAATGGCTCCGGCCATCTACAGGTGCACCCAGTGGATGCGTTGTGTCCTTTGACTTCGAAGAACACAGTCGCGACATGTACCGAGGCCTGCATTTGTAGTTCAGGCATGCTGATTATGCAACTAGCAATAACGCGAGTAACAGTGCATGTTTCTGCAAAATGCCCGCTTTGCTCAGTGTGGAACTACAGTGCGATCATGCAGCAGCTACTGAAACCAGCAATCATAGAGTACTGTCCAAACAGATGGTGGCAAGAAGTGTATATGGGAAACGAGTAGGACACAAAATGGGGAAATGATAATGAGGGGACACGCTCGACAATGACACATTAATGCATTTCCGTTTAACTACAACTTAAGGTGTCCTCATAATTTTGTGTTTGCTTGCTGTGTGCTAAGCATGCTCACAATCCCTTAAATTTAGCCCCGACGGGCTTGCCAGTATGTCATCATGGTCAATGTCAGCAATTCGGCAGGCCGGAGGGTGCAGAGAAAATAGCCCTTTCGACTTATTGCTCACTGAAAATGCACGTCAATCAACCACAAAAGTTTAACTGACAAATTTAAAGATACAATGTTTACAAGACGCTTGACGATAAAGTGTCATATCAACTAAGAATTTTTCATTGAGACTTGGCATTCTTCATACACCACCCCAGTGCTTTGTTTAAACGTGTCCACTTAGCGGTTAGCAACAGCTGAGCACATCAGACATCTGCAGTGTGACAACTCCAGGATTATCAGGTGGCAAATAAAGGGCACTAAACAAGGATGACCAACAATGGGAAACAATACAGCAGTTTGTAACAAATGAGCGTAAACTGAAGCAGTGATGATGGTGGCAGTAATGATATGTGCAGCAGTTAACCTCACAGCCAAAATGTTCCTAGAACGGTCACTTGTGATGCAACAACTACAACCCAAGCACAGCTGGAAACTTCCTTGTTAGCAAGGAATATGGCGAAGCTCAGTCACTTGGTTGGACTTGAGGTGACCACGACGAGGACACGATTTGACTGCTCAGTGATGCACAACAAACTTGGAGATCATGGCCGTGTCGGAATGCAGACGGTGGGCATCTTCGGCCCGATCTTTTGGTCCCAGCAGATCAGTTGTTCGCTGGCGAGACTGATGCCTGCAAATATGAAGCACGACTTATCAAGCCGCTTAAGTTTTGCGAAGTCACAAAGCATATTCTGCAAGCAGCTGACCTGACCACGGCTGCCCTCACGACGCCTCCCTAGAGTCTTCCCACTTTTGACAACTGACAATTGCAACAAGCGGCTCAATATGGGATTCAGTCTTGAGGAGCTTGACGGTAAACAGGTACCATAGTCGCTTTTTCGTGCTGCTAGATCGGAAATGGCGCTGGAGAAATCACCAGTAATAAGGCGTAACAACTGCACGACCAGACCAGTGCATATTTCGCAACCTAGGTGTCAAAATCAACCGCGCTCGATGTTAGACTCGTTGTTCAGCGAAGGGCAAAAACGCTAGCGGCAAAAACATAGGCAAGTGGGTCACAGCGATTGGAACGATCATTAGAGGGTGTCAGCCGCGCTGTCCCAGGCCGAACGGCGAACACTGAGGTGAAAAATGATGGACACAGCTTACCGACACCTTGGGCAGCAAATGCGCTGGTCAGTGCATTGTGGCTGTCACTTGCGCTTACCCAACGACCCATACGGTCGGCACATACAACGCCGGGAGCGAAAACAACTTCGTTCGTAAGCGTTCAGACCTCAACCTCAATCAAGCTGCTCTCATTTATCTTCGTTGTTTTCTCGTTCATAGTGAGTAAATTAAGCGAGAAATGCGGCGGCCGAGTATGGCACGCCGTTGTTCTCACAAACAGCATGCATCTTCAGCATTAAGCTGCGCGAGCCAGCGACTTTTCATTTCAATGGTACTCAACCAGCAAACGCCGCACGCAAAAAATCTGGAGCGAGTTGTCACTACGTATGAGCGTGAAACTATATGTTGTCAAACAGTTGTCAGAACTATAATGGTCCCTAGAAATATATCATAACCATGGAGGATGATCATAACAAACGAGTGGGCGCCGCCATAGTTGATATCATCGGGATACGACTTTCCTCGGGATGTTGGGATGTTGGTTTCGTATATATGATACCAACATTCAAACCGAATATGGTTTCTACTCGAAACGCGTCAGAACAGAATGCCACGATTATGCAAATACGTAATAATTCCAAAAAAATGCATCAGTACAAAACAAAACAAATCGAGCCAGCGAGTGACTGGCACTACCGGAATATTCCATATTTCTGGCAGCGCGTTATAATAGGAAACCATGCTTTTTTGTGCGTCAAAAACTTTACATTTACTTTGTGGCATTCGGCTTTGCCCAGTCGCCAAGGCAAGTCGCATCAAGATGGCATCAATCATGGCGGCGCCCACCTAATTGTTTGTTTTGGCAAGGTTGCAAGGCTTTGGCCGTGTTTGACAACTATCTACCGATTTATTTTTGAATTTGCTGCATACCGCTATGTGCCGGGCTGAACGTTCACGCGCTCGTGTCCCGGGGTTCACGCGCTCACGTCCCTGGAGATGCGCGATATGCGTTCCATCGCAGCTCTGCCATCGAACGCTGCTCTTTGCTCAGTGGTGATTTTGGTTGGGGTTTTCCGATTTACGGGGTGGCTGCTTGTTTAGTTTTATCTCTGTTCCCTAACCGCGGCAGCGGATAGGAGTTTATCATGTCATTTTCGTCTCCCGGCCAGGGAACTACTCCCTGGTTGGCTAGTCTCTCGACGCAGGACGTGCCTCTGGACTCCTTGCGGAATGGCGTCACGGCTATTCCGGTGGCTTTGGTCCCTACGAATGGCGGGGCGATCCGGCTCAAAAACTTCAAGACAATTCAAAAAGACCTTCAAGCGGTAAGCGAGCACTACAAGAACGTGAAGGAGGTGAGACCGTATGGAAAGGGTGGAATCATCTGCAAATCCTCAGACAAGGCCTGCTTGGCCGACCTTCTTATGTGCACGAATTTTGGGTCTTTCCCGGTGAGCCCTTTTGTGCCATCTCACCTTGCATGCTCCAAAGGAATTGTCCGCGGTGTTGATGTGGACATCTCTCCCAGTGAACTGCTAGACCAATTCCTGGATGCTGGCGTAGTCGCAGTTTACCGATGCTCCCGCGCAGTTGACAACACTCGCATTCCAACTGAGTCTGTGATAGCTACTTTTGCTGACACTGCATGCCCGTCAGAAATCAAGGTGTGGCCTTTGGTGTACAGGGTTGAGCCTCTATCGCCCCGTCCTCGCCAATGCCGCAACTGCTGGCGTTTCGGTCACAACACAGGGTCATGCAAATCCTCTACCCGCTGTGGCAACTGTGGGGGCGAGCACTTGGCTAGCCAGTGTACTGCTGTTGAATCTTCGTGCTGCCTTTGCGGATCTGCGCATCCAGCCGACTACTCAAACTGTCTGGCTCGTGCATCAGAAATTAATGTTCTCGAAGTACTATAAAAACGTCGATGCTCTCGTAAGGAAGCAATGGCAATAGTGAAAGAGAGAACCTATGCGTACGCTGGGGCAGTGGCTCGTCAAACCCCATCGAATGAACCATCTCTAGCAAAAGCCATATGTATTGCTTTGAAAGAAGTCTTGCCAGAAATTTCCGGCCAACTAGTGTTGTCTGTAACTGAACAGGTTACGTATCAAATCTGTTGTCGGCACATACACAGCAATTGGCGCAGGTTCTGTCGTTACCCTTGTCTGCCTTCCAGCAGCCGGGGTGTTGGCAGTCGGCATCCAAAACTTCCACAGAGCATGTACCCCAGACTTCAAGAGTTCAGACAATCATGTCCGAGTCGAGTCATCCATCGGCCACCGCACTCCAGCAGGCTGCTCCCAACGAGGATGGTAGGCAGATTTCAGCTACGACATCAACTGTTCAGGCTTCGACGCCTGTCTCGGCGGCCCCTCAAGGTCAGCCATCCTGCTCCGATCTTGATCTAGATAATGAGTTTGATATAGAAGTTGAAAACTCCGCAATGTCGGCAAGACGCCCTGAAAGTAAGAGATCACCTTCCAGCTCACAACCACCCACGTCCCCTTCAGAAGTGCGTTCGAAAAAAGCAAAAAAGGGCCAATCCGAAATTAAACTCAAAGAAAGCATTTTGGAGGCAGCTGTGGCTGCCATCAACTCCCCTTAATGTCCCTACGCATTCTTCAGTGGAATTGTCGATCAGTAATAGCGGCCCACGCGGATCTAAAATATCTTATCCACAATCATTCCCCAGATGTTATTATTCTACAAGAATCCTGGCTATCTCACGGCAAGCACTTCATGCTTCCAAATTTTAGTGTGTTTCGTCTAGACAGGACAACAAAAGGTAGTTGATTATTGATTCTCATATCGTTAAACTTTTGCCGCAAAGCCAAGTTGTCCTTCCAGTACTTCTCGTCAGAGTGTGAACTCATGGCCATTGATATCTTCCTCCCTGGGTGTGTGCCCTTCTCGTTACTTAATGCTTATTCCCCTACCGGTGTGCTTACCACCAATCCTCTTGATTTGGCCATGTCGTCCTGTCAGCAAAACGTCATAGTCGCAGGAGACTTTAATTCCCATCATGTTAGTTGGGGTTTCAAAACAGACATAAGCGACTGCTGGTTATTGGATTGGACCGCAGAAAATAACTTGGTCTGCTTCAACTCGGGCAATGCGACATTATTTAGGGGTCAAACGCATTCAGTTTTGGATTTAACGTTTGCAAAGGGCGGATTAATTTCTTCGTGAAGTACCATTGACTGCCCCTTGAGTAGCGACCATGTACCCATTGTTTTTAATGTAGCAGCCTCCCTGAGCGCACCAAATCATGTAGTGCGCACTTTAATAAATTATCAGGTAATGCAACAAAAACTACGCTCAGCCCTCTCCTCTCTACCTAAGGACCCTGCGGAAACGAGGGCTCTGGAGGTAACAACAGTACTAAAAAGTTCACTAAAAAACTCACAATTTATTGTTTCTTCAACTAAAAAAGACGGAGTCAGTCCTTGGTGGAACCAGGACTGCACCAGGGATTATCGTCGTAGAAAGGCGGCATGGAAGAAATTTATTCACAATCAAAGCCCTGATAACTGGGTGAATTTCAAATATTACTCTGCCATTTTCCGCCGAACTATATATGTTGCGAAGGAGGAGTTCCATAAAAGTCGCTTTTCCGCGCTTTCAGAAAAGAAAAACCGGCGTGCGTTGTTTGCATTCCTGCGCAACCGTAAAAGTACTGGTAATCCAAGTACAGTTGTTTCAGTTGTAGAGAAGCCGGAGGAAACTTTAGATTACCTCGAACAGATCTCTAGGGAATTACAAAAAAGGTTTACTGCAACCCTTCCTTCTATTATACTAGAAATAGACCCAGGTTCAGACTTTTCCGCGGTAACGATGGAAGAGATGGCTGATGTCATCATGCGTCTCCCGGACTCCTCTCCAGGGCCCGATGGTATCTCTACCGCCTGTATAAAGCTCCTCTTTGAGGAGTCGCCTGAGGATCTGTTAAATATCGTCAATACTTCCTTAGAAAAATCATGGATCCCTGCAGATTGGAAAATTGCGAAAATTGTTACTCTGCTAAAAAACCCTAGTCTAGGAACTATCCCAGACAACATTCTTCGAATTGCTCTGACTAGCAACTTGGTCAAGTTGGTGGAGAGAATTTTACATGGCCGTTTACTCCGCTTCCTCTCTAAAGAAAATATCCTTAGTCCCCATCAAATCGGCTTCCGCCCAGGCTGCTCTATTTATTTGGTCAGCTCACGTTGACTTGGAGAGCAGAATACAATTTTCCCGCAGATGTAAGCAGGTTTGCGCGCTGGTCACACTGGACGTGGCCAAGGCATATGACAGCGTGGAGTATAGCATCCTGATTGCCAAACTCAAGGATTATGGTCTTCCCAAATACATCATCTCCTGGATACAACAATTTTTAATTGGTCGTCAATATTTTTGTTCCAAAAATGGTTTTCATTCATCGACTCGACAGCAAACAAGGGGTGTTCTGCAAGGATCGGTTCTTTCTCCTATCCTTTTTAATATATTGCTGAGTTCTATTCCAATCAATCAGGCAGTTTGCTCTTATGTATATGCTGATGACATAGCTTTCTTTTCTGCTGCGTGGAATATTCACGATCTATATGAACAATTACAGGCATATCTGGGTTCTATCGAGAGGTGGATTACAGGTTTGAATGTGTCCATTAACGTCGCTAAATGCGCGGTCCTGGTGTTTACATTATCCACTCCTGTTAACCTTTGTTTGAGTTATCGCGAGAAGAACATTCCTCAGGTGACTGCTCTGAAATACTTGGGTATTATCTATGACAGTACGCTTGATTGGCGCCCGCACATAAACCACATTTCGACAAAAGGGGAAAGAGCTCTAGCATTGTTGCGTAGAGTTAGCAACAGAAAAATTGGCATGTGGAGGGACACCCTACTCTTTATATACGGTGGTTATGTAAGACCCATTTTAAAATTTGGGTGTGTCGTCTTTTCGGGTGCAGCAACGTACAAACTCCGTCCTCTTATTCTTTTGGAGCGACGAGCACTGAGATTATGCCTCGGCCTGCCGCGATATGTCGCAAACAACATTCTGTATTTAGAAGCCCGCTCGTCGTGTCTAGAGTCTCGATTTAAACTTTTAACAGTGCAGACTATGATGGGAATCTTCGAGTCTCTTTTGAGCAAACCTTTGTCATTGATGGTGGCTCAGCCAGCATTGTTTTTTAACTATCCATGGCCTCGATACAATCGTCCTCAATGTGTGTATGCCCAAAGCTTGCTTTCACCTCTCACCATCAGTCTTCCGGAAATTCTTCCGATGTTACCTGAAGTCGTACCTGTTTCTCTGTCCCTCAGTAACGTATTCCCCCATAACGCCAAACTGCTATCCACACGGATACTAATGGGTTTGCTGGATGAGCATCTGGGGAACTTGCGCTCACATGTGGTAGTGGCAACGGATGCATCGCAACGTGCGGAGAGGGCGGGCGTGGTAATTTTCAGCCCACAACTTAATTGGTCATTTTCTTGTCGTTTACCTGATTTTACTGGTATATTCTAAGCTGAGTTTTTTGCAATAGTTATGGCCTTAATAAAAGTACCTCCACAATATTTAATTGTTGCTATTATTTCTGATTCCCTGTCGGTTTGTACCGCGCTAACATCACCAAAAAATTAATTACTTATCCGTACCTTCAGCTGCCTTGTGCCTCCCCATTTACGCGACATTTGGGTCCCAGGGCACAGGGACCTATGGCTCAATGAAACAGCTGACTCATTGGCTGGTTCAGCTTTAGATGGCCCTACGGTGGACCTCAGCCCTACCCCATTTCTCCTGGCGCGAGCAAGGTTCCGCAGATATCTACAACTAGGGATGACACAGGGAGGTACTATCACAGGCTTGGATGACTATGCCCACCTTGCTTACACTTGGAATGTGAGATTTTGCGAGTCTCGCCAGTGTGAGGTCACTTTAACCAGCATCAGATGCAGAATACCGCAGCTTAATTTTTATTTTCATCGCGCTGCTCTCACCTCCTCCGATCTTCGTGCTGCTTGCGGCGAAATTGAAACAATTGAACACTTTTTCCTGTACTGCCGCGGTTTTTCTTTCATTCGGAAACGGTATCTAGCCGCAACAATTCAACGTATTGGCCTTCCTCTGTCGATGCCCGTGCTTCTTTCGTTCGGGGCCACATCCCTGGGGTTTTGTCATATAGGGATTATTGCGGCCCTTCACGCGTACATATCAGAGACCAGACGCATGTCCTGCTAACTCGGTCAAAATTTTTTAGCCTTTTCTCCCAAAAATTACATCATTCACTGATTCATTCCTTAGACTTATTATACAATTCGGTAACCGTCTCCCCAATTCCTACAGGCTGATTATATAGGGCCATGAGGTGGGTGTTTTAGCCCCAAAAAGCCACTCCGTTTCTTGGCCAATCCCCCACGTCGGTATGTGCCACTAGAAAAGGATCAACAACAACAACAACTGGCGCGACAAGCTCCGCTTTATTGGCTCGGCGGCCAGCATCGAGTGGGGCGTGCAGCTGTTCTACGCTATGTGGTGATTTTGGTTGGGGTTTGCCGATTTGCGGGGTGGCTGCTTGTTTAGTTTCAACTGTGTTTCATACCCATGTTAGCGGATAGGCGTTTACTTTGTCTCTTTCTTCTCCCGGCCAGGGAACCCCTCCCTGGTCGGCCAGTCTCTCGGCGCAGGACGTGCCTCTGGACTTCTTCCTGCGGAATAGCGTCACGGCTGTTCCGGTGGCTTTGATCCCCACGAATGGCGGGGCGATCAGGCTGAAAGAACAAGTCCATTTAAAAATACCTTCAAGCGGTAAGCGAGCACTACAAGAACGTGAAGTAGGTGAGACCGAATGCAAAGGGTGGAATCATCTGCAAATCCTCAGACGAGGCCTGCTTGGCCGACCTTCTAACGTGCAGGAATTTTGGGTTGCTCCCGGTGAGCCCTTTTGTGCCATCCAACCTTGCATGCACCCAAGCAATTGTCCGCGGTGTTGACGTGGACATATCTCCAAGTGAATTGCTAGAACAATTCCTGGGTGCTGGTGTAGTCGCAGTTTACCGCTGTTCCCGTGTGGTTGACAACGCTCGCATCCCCAGTGAATGTGTGTGGCTACTTTTGCTGGTACTTCATGCCCATCAGAATTCAAGGTGTGGCCTTTGGTCTACAGTGTTGAACCTTTTATCTCCCCCTCATCGCCAATGCCGCAACTGCTGGCGTTTCGATCACAATGCAGGGTCGTGCAAATCATCTATTAGCTGTGGCAATGGACCTCTCCCGGGGTACGACGTCATGCGGCGGCCATGACGTCACGGCGAGCGCATGTGCTGGGCGTGGCCGGGAGCGTGGTTGGCAAAACATTAGGACCGGCGCGCGGCACGTATGCATTTAGGCTGCATTAGACGCGCTCAAAAGGGGAGTTTTAAAGACGATAGTCTTTCTTGGGCTACTTAAACCCAGAAATTTTGGTCTCTCTGTATGTCTGTCTGTCTGTAACTCGATTCAGCCACCCGGCCAAAGTAAAACTGATATTGCGCAATAGTTCTATATACTCACAGCCAAATGGAAACATCTAAGCTTGGTTTATATGTTCATACTTATCAACTTTGTTGAATAAGAAGAAGACATTATGCAAATATAAGACAGGAAATTAGTACACAAGGGATATCTTTTATTAAAAAATTCATGGATGCTTGGTTTTTTTATAACAAATGATATTCTACATCTACTGCAGAAAACCGCTGCCTCCTGGCGGCATATGAAAAATCACGCGGCAACAGCAACGAAAGGTTCCACTAGCTATGTTCCACGTTCTCCTTGGAACGCATGTGGAGCACTGCCACGCGGTTCTCTAATTGTAGTCGGCCGCCTCCATTCACGCACGTCTTCACCGTACTGCAGCGCTTGCGTCGAGGAACCCGGCCTGTAGCAGTGGATTGCGGTAAATTAAAATCGCCTTGCGCAAAGCTTTAGTGTGTTTACCTTGGGATGAGCGTGACGGTACAGGAACAGCATAAGAGGTGAGCGGGAAAGCAAAGGGGGGCATTTCCTTGGCAAATGTCTACAAAGACTATCGTTTTTTGACGACATTTGCAACGAAAGGAGCAGATACGCGGCCAATTTTTTGTTTGTGTTGGCTTTTTTGATGCTGGTGGGCTGCCGTGCTCCCGCCTACGTAAATCGTGCAAGCAAAATCAGTGGCACCAGACACTTTCGCGTCCCCAAAGAGGTAAATTCGGCGGTTACTGTGGATGCACGCAATGCGCCGAAGCGGCTAGCAGCTAAAGCAGCGACAGGGTCTGCTCTTACTCATAACAGTTTCCATTCGCGAACTTCTGCTGTGCTTCAATGTGCCATCCCACCGCCCACACTGGCAGTCCGTGCTGATTAGTGCCATGAAACGATGCTGTTTGTCAACCGGCTGCTATCACGCAGCACCTGCAGATATTTGGTCCAGTGAAATAGTGCCGGGGGGGGGGGGGGGGGGTAATTTTCTTGCTGCGAAAAATTGTCATGTTTTGACGGGGTAGAGTACTGTGTTAAAAAGACAATGCATGGGTAACCTTCTTAGCCGACGCGAAGACATAAATGTTTCGTCGAGCGATCCGCGATAGCCGCCTGTTGCCAGATCGACCACGACAAGTTTGGTCGTATGGGGGAATCTGTACAAGACGAACGAAATTTATTGCTTGTAAGTGCAATAAATTTTTGCTTGATCAATTATATTTTGCCTTGAGGATGTGGCAAAACAGAGATGCTTGCCGTGCTCACATGCATTAAGCATCATGCCTTTGCCGCTAGATGGGTCGCTCACGCGTCCCGAAACTACTCGAAAAATCTGTTTGCCCTAGGCAAACGGACTTAGTGAATGTATTCTTTTGTTGCGACCTCCCGACGCTGGCTTGTGCAGCGGGCGTGCAAGTACACTAACTTTAATTATCATGAAATAATGACTACCAAAAATTATTTCACTGCCACTGTCGCAAGCGATACGCACTAACCATGTGTGGCTGATACGTTACTCTCACCGTGGCCTCCGCGATCGGCTGCCGGCGGCGCGCCGTTGCTCCGGCCGTTCCAATCGGCCGGAGAGAGCGTAATTCCGAAGAGGCCGTTTCGCCGTTTTCTGCCGCACCGCGGCGCGCGTAGCCTAAGGTCGTTTTCCCTGGCGCGGAGGACGAAAACTCGGGCTTCGCAGCCTGTGTGCGACGTTTAATAAAAAAGTTACCGCACACCAATGCAGGTGAAAGGTAGAAGTACTTACTGGTGCCATTAGGGTTACCGGTGCTTTGAATTTTTGACGTAGACTATGCCCGGGGTGATGCATAAGTGAATTCATTGCACAGCAGTATTCTTTTTTGTAGTCACCCATGGTTCCAAAACCAAACACGTTTTCCGGTTTTATTTCTGAAAATCTCGTACATGATGTTTGGAACGCACGGAACGCATATTCCGTGCGTTCAGAGCAAGAACCAAATTATAGGAATTCAGCCGACCGAAATCCAACAATTAGTAAACACGAAAATACCCCCTATGTCGTTTCCTTTTTTTCCCTTTAAACATGCGGTCTTTGACAGATGAAGTAGATGACATGGCAACACTACTTGAAACGTTTGGCGTAACTTTTCCCGCGATACTATTAACAGAGACGTCGTATACTTCAGCATCTGAAGTGTATACTGTCCAAATGGCTGTCGGTATTTTCTCCGCAATAGGCAGGGTAAACGTGCTGGTGCCGTTTATTGGCATGCATGCTTGCATATACAAACGTACAGAGGTACTTCCAGTCTGCGATAAATGGACCTGGTCTAAGTATTGTAATAAAAATCTTTACCCGAGTTACGATTGGTATAGTTCTCCACTTGATGTGTTTATTCACTAATATCCCGAACAACTTACTTACAGCCGATGTTTTGCATACAGATATTTGTGATCAGCTTAACTGCTCACCGAAAAAAATAATGCCCTTAATATGTCATGACAACAAATTAGCAAATCTGGAAATTCAGAAACAGTCGTTCGAAAAAATACATATGTAGAGTCGATAGCGACATGAAAAGCATCGCGGAATATCATAACTTTTTCACTCACGGCAAATAATTTGGTAGCGTGATTGCAGTAGGTACTTGAAACCCCTAAGCATATTAAATAAAACGCAAAAATATGATTTATTCGTACCCGTGGAAGCCTAACAGATTATTTGACTATCGTAGTCACCTGCCTATAAACAATATACGAGAGCTTATTGGTATTACGCTGTTTTCGCGCGCACACGCACGCACGCACACACACACACACACACACACACACACACACACAATGGATACTCAGAGCGTTCGAAACAACTTAAAAGGCAAAAAAGCATATGTTTGCGCAGCGATATCGCGCGAAAATGATGTAACAGCGAAAAAAGAATTCAGCACGCTGGCATTCACTCTGCCCGAAATGACAGAACCCTTCTCGCCATTCGCTTTTCAAGCAAACGACCACTAAAGCTGCGTACAAAGCCAATCGTAGGTGTTAAACAACGTACGTTAAACAACTTTGTACTTGTAGGATCGAGTCAAAACACATAGACCATATATTCAAGTTTTCTATCCCGAAGACGCGACAACGAAGGCTGATTTACAACTCAAAGCGCAGGCAGCGTTGGCCAGACGAGCCTCGCTTCAACCTTAGGCTAACGGCGCCGCCTCGCGGCGTGTGTCGGAGTTAGCAAAATTACACCGCTCCCTTTGTTTCCGCGCCGAATGGGACGGCCGGAGCAACGGCGCGCCGCCGGCAGCAAATCGCGGAGGCCACGCTCTCACAATGACGTTGAGCCATTTCGCGATTTCGCTGGGGAAAAGGTAACAAAAGAATCGGTCACTCACGTAGAGCACGACATCGCCGCGATATTTTTATTGGAATAATTTTTGGCTTTTGTTCTTTATGTTTCTGTTTCATTGCTGTTTATTTTACTTGACATGAAATCGTGTGTACGCCACTGTCTCCGGGCGACGCAAACAGACCAAGAACAGGGAGCGTATGTGCTGCCTGAGGCAACGCGTGACCTCGAAAACAACCATGAATGAGCTTTCCTTGGTATGTGTCCAGACACATAGCATCTTAATTAAAAAAACATTCTTGGAACGCATCACAACAGCACCAACCTTCAGAATGACCCATTTAGGCTATTCTGTCGCGCACTTATTATCCGAAAGCGTCACCCATCAGTTGACCGTATGGTACACGAAAGTGTTGTGGAGGTTGTAGGTGCAGAAAGCTACATGGAGGTGCGACGGCCGCAGCTAGGATAGCTGGACCCCCCACCTGAAATGTAGGCGGCCAACAACGGACTGAACCAACGGCACATCGTTTCTTTCGGGTGCCGCGCGGCCAGGCCGGCATCTCGGCGCAGGCGCGTTCTGCCAACCGCCGCCGCATTTTGCGACCCCCAGAAGGCGCCACCCGTCGCGCACGTGCACTTTGTGACGTCGCGGTGTTTACATACAGGGAGAGGTCCATTGGGGGGGGCGAGGGCTTGGCTAGCCAGTGTACTGCTGTTGAATTTTCGTGCTGCCTTTGCGGATCTTCGCATCCAGCCGACTACTGAAATTGCCCGGCTCGTAAATCAGAAATTAATGTTCAGGAAGTGCTCAAAAAACATCGATGCTCTCGTAAGGAAGCAATGGCGATAGGGAAAGAGAGGACTTATGGGTACACAGCAGCAGTTGCCCATCAAACCCCATCAAATGAAGCTTCGCTAGCAAAAGTCATAGCTATTGTTTTGAAATAAATCTTGCCTGAAGTTTCCAGCCAAATGGTGTTGTCCGTAACTGAACAGGTATCAAATTTGTTGTCGGCCCATACACAGAAAATGGCGCAGGTTCTGTCTTTATATACCCTTGTCTCCCTTCCAGCAGCCGGGGTGTTGGCAGTCAGCATCCACAACTTCCACAGAGCATGTGCTCCAGACTTCAGGAGTCCAGACTGTCATGTCCGCATCCAGTAATCCTTCGGCAACCGCACTCCAGAAGTCTGCTCCCAACAACGGAAGCCAGATTTCAGCTATGACATCAACTGTTGAGGTTTTGACTCCTGTCTCTGTGGCTCCTCAAGGTCAGCCCTCCTCCTCTGATCTTGACCAAGATAATTAGTTTGATATGGAAGTTGAAAACTCCGCAATGTCGGCAAGACGCCCTGAAAGTAAGAGATCACCTTCCAGCTCACAACCGCCCACGTCCCCTTCAGAAGTGCGTTTGAAAAAAGCAAAAAAGGGCCAATCCGAGGTTAAACTCAAAGAAAGCATTTTGGAGGCACCTGTGTCTACCATCAACTCCCTTAATGTCCCTGTGTATTCTTCAGTGGAATTGTCATTCAGTAACTGCAGCTCACACAGATCTAAAATGTCTTGTCTGCATTCATTGCCCAGATGTTATTATTCTACAAGAATCCTGGCTTTCTCAGGGCAAGAACCTTATGCTGCCAAATTTTAGTGTGTTTCATCTTGATAGGACAAGAGGTGGTGGATTATTGATTCTTATATCACTAAACTTTTGCCACAAAGCCAAGTTGTCCTTCCAGCACCTCTAGTCAGATTGTGAACTCATGGCCATTGATATCTTCCTCCCTGGGTGTCTGTCCTCGTTTGTTAATGCTTATTTCCCTAACGGTGTGCTTACCACCGATCCTCTTGATTTTGCCATTTCGTCCTGTGAGCAAAACGTCATAGTTGCAGGAGACTTTAATTCTCACCATTTTATTTGGGGGTTTAAAACAGGCATGAGTGGCTGCCGTTTATTGGATTTGACAGCGGAAAATAACTTGGTTTGCTTCACCTCGGGCAATGCGACATTCTTTGGGAGTCAAACGCATTCAGTTTGAAATTTAATGTTTGCAAAGGACAGATTATTTGTGGAGTACCTTCGACTGCCCCTTGAGTAGCCACCATGTGCCCATTGTTTTTTATATAGCAGTCTCCCCGAGCACACCAAATCGTATAGTGTGCACTTTAATAAACTATCAGGTAATGCAACAAAAACTAAACTCATCCCTCTCCTCTCTACCTAAGGATCTTGAGGAAGCGAGGGCTCTGGAGGTAACAACCGTACTAAAAAACTCATTAAAAATCTCGCAATTTATTGTTTCTTGAAACAAAAAAGATGGAATTAGCCCTTTGCGGAAATCAGGGCTGTGCTAGGAATTATCTTCGAAGGAAGGCGGCATGGAAGAAATTTATACAAAATCAAAGCCCTGATAACTGGGTGAATTTCAAATACTACTCTCCTATTTCCACCAAACTATATCTGTGGGGAAGGATGAATTCCATAAAAGTCGCTTTTTCGCGCTTTCAGAAAAAAAAAAACGGCATCCGTTTGCACTGCTGCGCAACCGTAAAAGTACTGATAATTCAACTACAGCTTTTTCAGTCGTAGAGAAGCCAGAGAAAATTTTAATTTACCTTGAACAGATCTCTCAGGTATTGCAAAAAAGGTTTACTGCAACCTTTCCATCCGTTATAGGTACTCTAAAGGCCCAACCACACGCACGCGTAAAACCGACATACTCGCGCAATGACGTAAACCGGCGTAAGCGCATAAGGAACTGGCGTACGCGTAATGTATTGGTATGCGCTTGTTACGCCCAAGTCAGAGCGCGCCAGACATTGACGCAAACTTTCGGACGTACGGTGTTGACGTACACCTCTAGTGGTGATGTTATCGGCGGTCAGGTCGCATAACAAGACAGTGAAGACAGTAAATAAGCTAACTTCACTATTCATTATGCGATAAAACGAAGTAATTTGTAAAATACGGTGACCAAACAACCGGACAAAACGCGAAGCAACGAGCAACTATGGAGCAAGGCAGTTTTACGCCAAATGTAGCGGAAGGGTTTTGTGCCTGCCAAGTATGCATACTAATCCTTAACGTTTTTAATGTCCCAAGAACTGTTTTAATTGTTTCTGTAATGAATATGCATATTTTTGTGAGAATAGGCATTATTTGCTTTATTTGAGTTAAAATGTAGTTGAATTGTTCGCCACAAAGCTGAGTCCGAAGTAGTCGAGCCACACTGCGCGGCGCATTGGTTTACGCGCGCAGTGCGGCGATATGTGGTTACTCGCCCTCTCCGACATCGTCGGCCGGCGTAAAGGCAGCGGCCGCCGGAGGCGTACGTCGTTCCGCGAGTACGTCGGTTTTACGCGTGCATGTGGTTGGGCCTTAATGAAGAGAAAACACAAGTTTGGTTCATTCAAAAGATTGCCTCGTTAGAATCATACTGACACCACTTTTAACGTAAACTTCGGTCGAATAAGCCACATAATTAGGAAAAAAGGGAATGGCCATGCGACCACTAGCTCATTTCCAGCAACAGAACCTATGATGTCACACGAGACAGCTCTGCGATTGGTGGAGGGCGGCAAAAGCAAACGAAAATTAGGCAGAGTATAAGACTGCCGAACGAGCTATTTGCCTTAAATTTAGGGCACATTCTTTTTAAAGCGTAAGGATGGTGGTAAGTGTAAGTTACGAAAGCACATGTAAACATAGAAGTACCGCTGCGTACTACTGCTGTTGGTACTGCGTGCACTATTCTTGTTTAGCTGCACAGGACTGCGGGGCTTTGGGGTTGTCTCAGACGACACTGGCCAATTGATTGACGCGACGGTGTCTTACGTGAACATATTTGTTAAGTGAGCAGTATGTTTCACGAAACGATTTTCTCCCAGAACGAAAAAAAAAAGGCAGAAAACGACACGACATGGTATGGTGGCGCCATCTAGGTTCAGTAACGTAAACAAACGCGTGAATACCTCGATACCAACTCTGCCGTACAGGTTGGAGACGCCCTTTGACCGGTCAATGCCGCTGCGATTGGGTCAACGTGCTCAGCGCGTTGTTCGTTTCATTTCCCACGTGACCCAGCAACGCGAAACAGGTAAGTTGATTCAAACTTTGCCAGTTAACCACGTTGCGGCGATACCTATAGCGCGATTTTGATACAGTGACTTGCTTCGGCGGCGAGCGAGCGATCTAAAATGGCGGCCCCAGCGTGTACGTGTCTCTACCCTGTACGGCGGACGCGCGAATCAAGGGATCCCAGGCTGCAGAGCGGTCTGTGATGTCATTGCAGCTACGAAAACACACGATTTAGCGGGAAAATCAAAATTTTAACATCAATTGATTAATTTCTCAGTGAATAAAGCAGCGTTTGCATTCGAACAAGCGCTGGGGGCACTACAAAACACGAAATCTTTCGAATAACACAAACTTGTATTTTGTCTTCATGGCTCCTTTAAAGGAGCCATGAAGAGAAAATACAACTTCATTTAATTTGAAAGAACTAATATGCAGTATGTCACTCAGCTTCATTACAGCCACAAAAGATGTTTTTTTTAAACAAAAAAAGCAAGAAGTATTTAAAAACTTTCAAATTTTGCACCAGTTACGTGTTATGAGCAAGAATGATGTCATACGGGCCAACAATAAAGCATAATTTTCAGTACATTAACTGCACATTAGCATTCAAGGGATGCGGTCAAATGGAACTAGAGGCCTTATTACAGACGTCCAGTCATATGTCGTCGCGACAGGTCAGCTAGGCAGCCGCCAAATGCACGAACAAGGTTCCGTGACGTCATAGAAAAGTTGCGGGAAATTGGCTGGGGGGTCGCGACTGCTTCACACGTTTTCGTTAATGTCTCTGTTATTTGTTCGAAGATTGTGATGATATTGGCATCATTGTTATCGGGACTAAACAGTCTTTGTAATAAACCCAACTTGTATTTTTTCTTCATGGCTCCTTTAAATAGACCCAGGTTCAGGCTCTTCTGTGGTAATGATGGAAGAGATGGTTTATGTTATCATACGCCTCCCGGCATCTTCTCCAGGACCCAATGGTATCTCTATCTCGTGCATAAAGCTTCTCTTTCAGGAGTCACCTGAGGATCTGTTAAATATTGTCAATACTTCGTTAGAGAAATCATGAATTTCCGCAGATTGGAAAATTGCGAAAATTGTTACCCTGCTAAAAAACCCCAGTCTTGGAACTGTCCCGGACAACATTCTTCCAATCGCTCTGACTAGCAACTTGGTCAAATTGGTGGAGAGAATTTTACATGGCCGTTTACTCCGATTCCTCCTTAAGAAAATATCCTTAGTCTCCATCAAATCGGCTTTCAGCCAGGCTGCTTTATTTGGTCAGCTCACGTTGACTTGGAGAGTAGAATTCAATTTTCCCGCAGAAGCAAACAGGTTTGCACACTGGTCACACTGGACATTGCCAAAGGAAATGACAGCGTGGAGTATAGCATCCTGATTGCTAAACTCAATGATTTCGGTCTTCCCAAATACTTCATTTCCTGGATACAGCAATTTTTAATAGGCCTTCATAATAGGCCGTCAGTTCTTTTGTTCCTAAAATGGTTTTCACTCATTGACTCGACAGCATACAAGGGGTGTTCCACAAGGATCAGTTCTCTCTCCCATTTTTTTATATATATTGCTGAATTCTATTCTAATCAATCAAAAAATTTGCTCTTATGTATATGCTAATGACATAGCCTTCTTTTCTGCTGCGTGGGATATTCATGATCTATATGAAGAGTTACAAGCATATCGTGGTTCTTTCGAGAGGTGGATTACAGGCTTGAATTGGCCCATCAACATCGGCACATGCGGAGTCCTGGTATTTCCAGTATCCACTCCTGTTAACCTTTGTTTGAGTTATCGGGAGATCATTCCTCAGGTGACAGCTTTGAAATATTTGGGTATTATCTATGACAGTACACTTGATTGGTGCCCACACATAAACCACATTTCAACAAAAGCTGAACGAGCTCTTGCATTGTTGCGCAGATTTAGTAACAGAAAAATCGGCATGCGGAGGGGCACCCTACTCTTTATTTTTGGTGTCTATGTAAGACCCATTTTAGAATTTGGGTGTGTCCTCTTTTTCGGGTTCAGCAGCATGCAACCTCCATCCTCCTATTCTTTTTGAGCGAAGAGCACTAAGATTGTGCCTCGGCCTTCCGCGATATGTGGCAAATAACATTCCGTATTTAGAGGCTCGCTTGCCGTGTCTAGAGTCTCAAATTAAACTTCTAACAGTGCAGACTATATATGAGAATCTTCGAGTTTCATCTGACCAAATATTTGTCATTGATGGTGGCTCAGCCAGCATTGTTTTTCAACTCTCCATGGCCTCGATACAATCGTCCTCAATCTCTTTATACCCAAAGCTTGCTTTCACTGCTCAACGTCAGTCTTCTGGCAATTATAAAGTCGTAACTGCTCCTACGTCCCTTGATAACGTATTTCCCAATAATGCCAAACTGCTATTCACGCGGATACTAATGGGTTTGCTTGACGAGTGTCTGGAGAACTTGCGCTCTCATGTGGCAGTGGCAACAGATGCATCGCAACGTGCGGAGAAGGTGGGCATTGGAATTTTCATCCCACAGCTTAACTCTTTCGCTACTGCCGGAAAACTGACCAATTTTTAGGGGTCCAAGAAAACAGTTTTTTCGTGCTAAAAAATTGGTTAGGCACTAATTGCAGGAACACAAAATGCAGAATATTTAACTGCCTTTCCAGTAACACCAGTTTTTTAAAGGTTTTTATATATCATAGTTGTGAAAAAATTATCAAAATCAAAATTTTTGTCAAGTTGTCGAAAAAAATGATAAAAAAGGAGTTGTGCATATCAAACCAATGGTAATAGAAAAAAATTAGAATATACATTTTGTAGGGAAACATTTCCAAAACGCTCTAGAAAAAATGTCGACTTGCGCGAAACAGTTTGTCAGATATAAAAAAAAATGTTAACACGCAAGTCATGCGGTGAAGCCCAACCTCCAATTCAAAATGTGCAATTTCGGGTGGTTCCCTGGAATAAATCTGGCGGTTTGACATTATCAGAGGAACCAATTTGCCCACACATAATGTAAAAACATGTTGTCAATGACTGACTTTGCATTTACAGCAAGCACAATATTTGGGACAATATTTGGGATGCGGAAAACAACATGCATGAAATTGAAAACGGAACGCCCTGGCTGATGCTTGTCGTTCACGGTCAGTTATCTCTCAAAACATAAAGCTGAGCTTTGTTATCATCTTCTTACTCTAAATTGTAGCCTTGCTCGCAAAAATGAGGTACGATGAGCTAGAATCGTGCCCTGCGATCTTTGGCCGAGTAGCAGTTGCGCAATGAAAAAGATCAGCACAACGAGCCTCCTCTATTGCAGTGGCACCTAAAATTTTTATATGAAACAGTACAAAAACTTATTGGAGACTCCGCCCGAATAGGCAGTTCAACTAAGCAGCAACATTAGACACCCGGATATTACCCTGGCATGGAAACGAAACTAGAAGGCGAACAGTTGGCAGTGTAAGGCCGGTTTGAAGCGCTGTCCTCAGCGGAACAGATATCTGGCGACTAGCTGTGATCTTTTGACTTGCATCTGAAGTTCTTATCGCAGAAATCGGGTTAGGGTGGGGGGAAATCAGGCGCGGCATGCTTTGTTCGAGGATCAGTCGCGGACACTCCAGGTGCCATGGCAGGCAGCCTTGAAGTTGGGTAACTGCGTAGTAGCGCTAAATATGAATTTCGCGATGCGGAAACGATGATTGATTTGATTTGATTGATTGTGGGGTTTAACGCGCCGACGCAACGCAGGCGATGAGGCGCGCCGCAGTGGAGGGCTCCGGATTAATTTTGACCACCTGGGGATCTTTAACGTGCGCCGAAATCTCGTACACACGGGCGTTTTTGCTTTTCGCCTCCATCAGAAAAGCGGCCGCCGCGGCCGGGAATCGAACCCGCGACCTCGTGCTCAGCAGCGCAACGCCTTAGCCACTGAGCCACCGCGGCGGGTGATGCGGAAACGAAACCGAAACTGTTGTAAACTGTTTGCGAATGGTCCTGGGGTAAGTAGAACTACCACAGAACTTAGAACAATAAAACTACCTAAAATCATAAAGTAGCTTTGCAACCAGGCACTGCTTGACATTTTCAGTCGATTTCTGGGATTATTACTGTCAGAGCGCGAACCTGACAATTGAACATCGTTTGCTAGTTCACCATTCACGCCCTGATAGCAAAAAATAAACGCTGGTGCAGAGTAATTATGAGTTGCACGCATTCTTCGTTGGTAGCAGTGACGCGCGATGACCACGCCCCTTTTTCATACCCAGGTGATTCAAAAGCTTGTCAAAAATCACGTTTCCTTTCCAAAAATGAAAACAAAACTGATTTTGAAAGGCAATTTTCTGATCTAACTCCGAACAACAGCCTTACTTGTTCGAGAAAGGCCTGCAACGCTATGAAAAGGCACTCCCAAAGTATCGATCAAATTGATCGATTTTGATAGGCACGGTAGCGAAAGAGTTAATGGGTCGTTTTCTTACCATTTACCTGATTTTACTCCTATATCAGTGATGTAATAGCTGTGCCAATTGCACCTAACTGCACCGAGACGTAAATCCTGCTTCATTTCAAGCAATCTGCACCAATCTTGCGCCGACTCCTCGTTTCGCCGAGCTTCGTCGATGTCTGGTGGGAGGAGTCCTCTTTACGCCATGAGCGTTGAAGAGGAGGGAATCTTAAGTGTTTTCTGCTTGCAAAAATGCGCCACGCACACCACAGGCGCGCCGACACTGCCAATGAACACCCACACGCTGAGCGCGCCATGGCCGGCAGCGGCAACATGGCAGCAGCTTCGGCCGCGAAGTGGTATGGGGATCTTGAGCAACTGCTTCTAACCGCTATTTAAAATGCCGCTCAAGGCACACATAAAGTTGCTTGTGCGGTAAAGAAGCTGATAATGTGGGCGAAGACAGTACTATAAAACATAATCCGTGCCGCTAGTGAAAGCGCCCATGCAATATCTGCGGGGGTAGTAAGCCTGAACATCTGCGGCGGAGCCAGCCGGCTGTCTTGAGCACTTCAAAACTTCCGCCATGAGGTGCGTGCCTCTCCATTGGGACAAGTCGGCAGGCTCCTCCCACTTCCCACTGTCGCGCGCATCGGAAATCAGTTTCTGACTGAGGTAGAAGCTGACGCAGGCATGATATCGTCGATGCGGGCGTGAAAATATTGCGCGGGCAATGCCGACACGCACGAACGTGTGTAAAAACGTGCCATGCAGTTCACGCTTTGCTATCTGCTTTGCAATAAAGCTTGGCAGGAGTTCACTTGACTAGCTCCTAGGGGTCGAGATGGTGAGGGTAGCAAGGGTAGCTTAGTGGGAAAGGGGAAAGGGACGAAAGTTCAAGATGGCTTAGTTTGGGCCCAGCTGTAAGCTTCCAAGCTTTGAAGAAAGTGATCTTGTCTGAGTTCAGGAGGAATGCTACAGGAGCGCTTCAGGAAAGCTTTTTCTGATAAAACTTTGCAAAGCTACTCTTCGTGAAGAATGTGGTCGAAGTTTTCACTGATATTTTTGTGTTCGTTGCAAATAAGTTAGCCATTCGTACACCTACTCTATGATCATCATAGGTGAGCCTTGTTCACAAGCTGGGTGGACACTTCGTGAAGACAGCGTCTTACCGCTTGAAGAAAGCGAGAGAGTTGCCGTTGTTGCAAACCTAGTCCCCTGCGAATTGGAAAGTGAGAGTAGAAGTCGGAGAGGACACATAGCATGCAATTTCGTCTTGGGAACCCGGAGAGAAACAGATGCTTTAATTGGGCGCTAGAAGCTTTAACATAAAATGCACTCAGTACCTTCTGTCGTGGCTGCGATTCGACAATGTCATTTTGCAGAGCCTACGCTTCTTAAGCCCACAGTTTGAAGAACAGAAGTCCTCTTGCACTCATTTTAGGGTGCTAGCTACCAGGCTGCCGTAAGTAATCAAATCCTGCAGTGCCTTTACTTGGATGGATGAATACATGCTCTTCCAACTCGAACGTGTTGAATCAAATCTGTCTACACAGATTGACGAGTATTGGAAGGAGGCTGAAAACAATGCCGAATTCCCTCTCTTGCTAGTGAAGACATTGCTTCACATTTTACATAGAAATGCAGATGTGGAAAGGGGCTTCATTGAGAACTGCCGGCACCTTAATGAAAGGGCTTCGTTGACGATACAAATTGTTAATGGCATCAGGGACACTGTTTCGTTCTTCAAGCACTTTGAAAGAGATGCAAGTCACTTGACACCAGAGGTTTTGAGAGCAGTACGAACGTCCAGCGAAAACTACCAAGAGCGCATTGCAGCTGAAGAAGCTGAGGCAGCTAAGCAGTGGTGTCTTGACCCAGCCAAGGCTGGTCCTAGTCACCATGGCCGAGTCAGGCTCCTGCGAGAAGTGGAGACCGCAAAAGAAATGCTGGCAAATGTGCAGCAATTAGCCACGGCGTAAAGTCTAAGAGCTTCAGTGATGTCGAAAGTGGACACTCTTTTCTAGCTGAGGGCAAAACAAGAATTGCGGCAGCACTAGACAAATGGCACAAAAGAAAACTTTTGGCCAGTCACGGTAGTTCTACTTTCATGTATATTTAACCAGAGAACCATGGGTTTGGCACAATTTCCTGTTTTCTTTTATTACATGTTCTGCTTACTCTAGTCATGTTGTGTTTTATTGCCATGTAGTCGTTTTTTGCTTCAAAATGTTCTAATCTTTTGTACGTACATCAAACTGTCCACATTATGTTACTGTGTTTCATTCATTATGGTTTTGCCAAACGTTCTGCTGCCTACCAATTAGAATGCTACCCCGATAGTCATTTTTTACACAAAACAAGTTCTGTCATGATCTGTTGGCTCATGCAGGGAATGTACACACTCTCACGATCTCTTTCGGTGCTTGTTTTGACGCATTTCATAGTCACTGCTAAAAGACGTGCGGCAAAAACTGTTCTGCACCGAAGCATTTTACTTGTTTAAACATTTCTGTGTGCCCAGGATGCTGCTTTTGGGGATCTTCTCGGTTGTTTTGCTCCTCTTCTAGCAATCTTTCTCAAATCCTAATGCTCGTTCTGCTGCTCCTAAAGTCGATTTTTCTGCTACGAAACCTACTTTTGGCTGCTCCAAAAGCTGCTCCAAAATGACCCGGCCCAATCACATCACTGCTATATTCGAAGCTGAGTTTTTTTTGTGATATTTATGACCTTAAAAGGTTACCTCCACAATATTTAAATGTTGCTGTTATTTCTGATTGATTGCCTGTCTGTTTGTACCACGTTCACATCTGCGCATTCCTACCTTCAATTTCTGTGTGCCTCCCCATTTACGTTACATTTGGCTCATTTGGGCCCCAGGTCGCAGGGGCCTATGGCTCAATGAAACGGCTGTCTCTTTGGCTGGTTCATCTTTAGATGGCCGTATGGTGGACCTCAGCCCTACTCTATTTCTGTTGGTGCGATCAAGGTTTCGCAGATACCAACAGCTAGGCATAAGTAGGACTTGATTGCTGGCTAGTTGGTTCATGATGTACAGAGGAATAAGTTTGCGCAAAAGATGAGGACGAATAGGGGAGAGGACAGGACGAGCACAACTTCCAACTTTATTTTGCATGAACTAGCAACACACATAAATACCCCCACTCGTGTCACCCTCCTTCCTATCACCAGTTGCACCACCCGATAAGGCGTAACAAGAATCACAAATCAAATACCACAAACAAAACAACCATTCGATAAGAGGGCGTAATAAAACAGTATGCGCCAGATAACAGATACTACTTAGACTGTGTACGTCTTCTACAAAAAAGCACGTGTTGCACTTAAAATCAAAGATGAAGGAATAAAATCAAAGCCAAAAAGGCATAAAACCACTAAGAATAAGATGTAGACTGCAGTTTTACCTGCAGTCTACAGTTGTCATCCATCAAGATCATTTTTATGTTCAAAAATCAGGCGTATGCATAGGGTCATCAATAGCTCCTGCTCTCTCTGATATCTACATAGCATCATTTGATAAACGCCTCGAAGGACAGCTTAAAGCTTTGTGGGTGGTGAAGGTTCTAAGATATGTAGATGATTATCTCATGCTTGTAACAACTGCTTACACTGACCTTCAAAACCAGGCTTAAGAAATTGTCCATTTTATTTCAGCCTCTAATGGACTTAATTTTACCCATAAAATTCCACAACACAACTGTGTACAATTTTTAGATTTAAACCTCAGCATTTCAAGTAATTACATATGCTGGCGATTCAACAGCGCACATTCAAAGCTGGTCAAAAAGGGCATTGTTATGAATTGTTGTTGCGCTGCTGTTTCTAACAGTCATGCCAGCACAAATTCTGAAAGCTTCGAAGCTCAAGTGTCACGCCTTCAGTTAGCAGGTTACACTTCATTCTTCATCAGTAGCGTCTGTGAATCACTTTTTCAAAAAACCAAGCAAGCATCTAGCACAAAAGAACAGCAAAAAGACAAACGTAACAATCCACACGTCATGCCTTACATCCACAGAGTGTTGCATGACATTAAAAAAGTAGCCAGCCGGTGCAATGTAAAAATGTTTTTTTCAGCCCTGTGTAAATTAGCAAAACTGTGCCCAATAATGTCTAAAAGAAAAAAGAGAGTGTGTGAAAAAAGACACGAAAAACGCTACACGAAATGCGTTTCAAACCTAATCTACACAATTCCTTTGACCAGCAAAAGGCTATACATTGGTCAAACTGGGCGCTCTTTTAATGGGAGCGCGGGAGCACAGTCTTTCTGTTAAAAATAAATCAGGGGGCATCTGACTATGCATTTTAAAACCTGCGGGTGCATTCCCAAGCTTGAAGATACTGAATTCGTTGCATGAGCTAAGGATTAAATGGAGAGAGAAATAATAGAAGCCTACAGAATTAGAGCCTTTGGGGAGAAATTGCGTCAGCACACCCTCGGTAAGCCTCCTCCCACTGAGTTAGCCTTCTTAGAAGGTCATGTTTAAAAGGCTTTGATATTTGTAGTCACTT
This sequence comes from Haemaphysalis longicornis, assembly GCF_048455015.1. Lineage (NCBI taxonomy): Eukaryota > Metazoa > Arthropoda > Arachnida > Ixodida > Ixodidae > Haemaphysalis > Haemaphysalis longicornis. The sequence goes on along the minus strand of NW_027526361.1, from coordinate 102,491,676 downwards.
TTAGGCTTTTTTAAATGTTGCAATGTGCACTCTGTGTTGGTCACCATCTATTTTTAGCGTTTTTATGCCTTTTGGCTCCAATGTTATGCTTTTATTCTTAATACTAAAAAGATTGTGTAAGCTCGAAATTTGATGCGTTTTAGCTGCTCATAAGTCTCGCAAACGCAAACTGTGTTGTTCTTAACTTCGACTCTATACCCGTGTTATCATGTTATCATCTTATTCTTTGTGGTTTTATGCCCTTTTCGCTCTGATTTTATTCGTTCATCTTTGATTTTAAGTGCGACACGTGCTTTTCTGTGGAAGACGTACGCAGTCTAAGTAGTATCGTTTATCTGGTGCATACTGCTTTATTACGCCCTTTTATCGAATGGTTTTGTTTTGTTTGTGGTTCTTGTTACGCCTTATCGGGTGGTGCAACTGGTGATAGGAAGGAGGGTGACACTGGTGGGGGTATTTGTGTGTTGCTAGTTCATGCAAAATAAAGTTGGAAGTTGCGCTCGTCCTGTCCTCTCGCCTATTTGTCCTCGTCTTTTGCGCACTTATTCCTTCGGGCTAGGGATAACACAGGAAGGTGCGATCACGGGCTTGGATGACTATGCCCAACTAGCTCACACTTGGGATGCGAGATTTTGCGAGTTCCGCCATTGTGAGGTCACTTTAACCGGCATCAGATGTAGAATACCGCAGCTTAATTTTTATTTGAATCTCACTGGTCTCACCTCCTCTGGCCTTTGTACTGCTTGCAGTGAAAGAGAAACTATTGAACACTTTTTCTTGTACTGCCGTGGTTTTTCTTTCATTCGAAAAAACGTTATCTAGCCGCACCAGTTCAATGCATTGGCCTTCCTCTGTCAATGCCTGTGCTCCTTTTATTCGGGGCCACATCTTTGGGGTTTTGCCAGACGAATTATTGTGGCCACTCACGCGTATATATCAGAGACCAGACGCCTGTCCTGCTAACCTGTTCAGAAATTGGTTTTTTAGCCTATTCTCCCAAAAATTGCGTCAATCTCTGATTGTTTAATTCTATTTATAATTCGTTAACCATTTTTCCAATTTAATTCTACAGGCTGATTGTATAGGGCTATGAGGTGGCGTTGTAGCCCCAAAGAGCCACCCCGTTTCTTGGCCCACATGGGTATGTGCCATCAGAAAAGATACAACAACAACAGAGCGGGCTGCTTTTTCTGACACCATGTTTTAGCTGTATCCACCGGCTAGACTCTGACTCGCTTCCGATAAATGGCATTGACACTTGACACTGGCGACGAGGGTGACCAGTTTTAAGAACTGGCGGACTGACCTACAGCGACATGGTGACGCACGGCTCCATCACAGAGTTTTCGGGTACGGGCTGGGCTTTGTGGTCGAAGCGACTTCAGTTCTACTTCGAAGTCAACGGCATCTCAGAGGATGCTGGGAAACGTGCCGTTTGGCTGACCCTTTGTGGACTGACTGTGTACGAGACGGTAAAAGCATTGGTGGCACCCCAAAGACCGAGTGACGTTCTTTTGGAGGAGATCACTTCAACCCCAGGCCATTCAAACTCTACAGTCGCTGTCGTGTCCAACAACGCGACCAGTTACCAGGCGAGTTGATCACAGCTTACGTCGCCGCCCTTGAGACTTGGCGGCGCAGTGCAACTTCGGCACACCGTTGTCGGTGGATGCATCGCAAGGAGACGGATCAGGGCTGCAGGCAACAATGCTTCTCCTCGATGTCATGTTACGTGACAGATTAGTTTGTGGTTTGCAAGATGCCTATCTGCAACGTCTCTTCGCCGAGAAAGATTTGACGTTCCAAAAGGTGTTGGACATGTCTCTACCAAGTGCCAAGTTGCAACAGCAGAGTATCAAGGGCAGCGTCTCGGAGGTGAACAAATCCAGTGCAAAGGTACCTGGGAAGAATTCAGCGCACCTGACATCGGACAAGCCCTGCTACCGCTGTGAGGAGCAGCACAGCTCAGATTCCTGTGCACACACCAATCATGTTGCCGTTTTTGCAGGAAGGTGGGTCATAATGATAAGGCGTGCATAAAGAAGAAAAGCAAGAGACCACAGGGCTAGACCTCACAGTGGTAAGCTACACACAGTCCTTCCACCCGTTCTGAGCAATACCTAGCCATGGCACCAAGACCAATGCTACAACCTCAATCATGTCTTGGCTACGTCCGACACCAAGGCACCCAGTAGAACTTCACGTTCATGGTGTGATTCTACTTTTCGAAGTTGATTCTGGAGCATCGCACTGCATAATCAGCAGAAACATTCTGCCATGCTTGGCCAAAGCAGCACCCTCTCTTCTGGATGCGCCTGTGGCTCTGCGCACGTGGTCAAGGGAAGGCCTCCAAGCACTGGTAACTGCCATTGTTGAGGTGCGGTACAAGGGTACGACCCAGAGATTACCATTGGTGATTATGAAGACACCTGGATGCAACTTGTTAGGCCGCAACTGGTTCGAGCCACTAGGCATCGGCATCCGTGGTATTAACCTCCTAGCCTGTGGCAGCAGCATTAAGGTCATTCTGGAAAGGTTTGGTTCTGTTTTCGACGGCAAGTTGAACGAATACAATGGCCATTGGTTAAGCTTGACCTCAAGGACTTGGTATCGCTAAAGTTCCTCCGTGCTTGTCCTGTGCTGTTCGCACTTAAAAAGCATGTCGAGGAAGAAATTGACCTGCTAACCAGGCAAGGTATCATCAAACAAATACAACATCCCGAATGGGCCACTCCTGTTGTCATCATTCTGAAGAAGAACGGGCGCATTCGTCTTTGTGGTGACTATTAAAGCACTGTCAACAAGGTGTTGACAAAAGTTTCATATCCTCTACCCACCATAAGCGAGGTGCTGGCAAAGCTTGAACGGGGGAAGTTGTTCTCGACATTGGGCCTGACCCAAGCCTACCAGGAGCTCAAGGTCACGGATGAAACAGCTGTCATCTTGACAATACGTCCAAGGGCCTGTACCGTGTCAAGAGGTTGCCGTTGGGCATCTCGGCTGCTCCTGCCATTTTCCAGCAATGTATGGAGACCACCCTGGCTGGAATCAAAAGTGTTTGCGCATAGCTGGATGGCATCATAGCTTCAAGTTTGCGCAAGAGGAGCATAATGAGTGTCTGGGTTTAGTCCTTGCAAGACTACAGGCTCAAGGACTACGAGCCAAAATGTCTAAGTGCTGTTTCGGGCTCCGAGAGGTTGTTTACCTTGGACACAGGATTGATGCCAAGGGAATTTGAGCGATGGGCGAGAAGATTAGGGCGATTAAGGAGGTGCCGGAACCCACATCCAAGGCTACACTGCAGTCGTTTCTTGGCATGATTTTCTTGTATGACCGGTTCCTGGAGCATCGTGCCACCATTGCCAACGGTCTCTACCAGTTACTCGCCAAGAATGTGCCTTGAGATGGGAAGTGAAGCATGCTGTAGCTTTCAAATGGCTCAGACAGCTTGTGGTGCGGAAAACTGCTGGCTCATTACGTCCCATCGAAACCGTTGATCCTCTCCTGTGACGCCTCACCGTATGGCATTGGCGGAGTCCTTGCCCAGAAACACAGTCAAGGCCGGGAAGCCCCCATTGCTTTTGCGTCCAGAACTCTAGGCCCAGCTGAGAGGAACTATTTGCAACTGGATAGGGAAGTTCTTGCTGTTGTTTTTGGCGCCATTCACTTCCACCAGTACCTGGCAGGCCATCACATGATCATTTACACAGACCACCAGCCTCTACTGGGGCATCTGAGCCCCGGGAAACTGGTACCGGTGGTTGTCGCTCCTCGCATGGAGCTCTGGTGCATTAAGCTAGCTGCGTATGACGGAGTTAGCGTGTCGGCCTTGCAAATCGCATCAAAATGCTGATATCCTTAGTCGGCTTCCGCTATTGCGCAGCGTTGATGAACCATGGCCTCCCGCTGACGTGCTCATGACAGAAGCACTTCTGAATCCCCCACTATCTGCTGAAAAGATAGCCTCATTGACGCAGGAAGACTCGACGCTTCGTCAAGTCTACAGTGCGTTCTGAAAGGCCAGGATTCGTGACCTAACTGCGGACACCTTCCAAGGTTTTCGTAAAAAGGACACCGAGCTGTCGACACTACGTGGTTGCCTGCTTTGGGGGTCACGGGTTGTGATACCAATGGTGGTTCGACCTGAAGTTTTGAAACTTAGCCATGCCGGTCATAGAGGTGTAGTCGCGGTGAAGGCGGTGGCACGCAGTTACGATTGGTGGCCTGCTACAGATGGAGAAATCAAGCGAACAGCAGCTGGTTGTGTTCAGTGCCAGGAGTCCCGGCGAGACGAAGCCAGAGTTCCTTTGCCTATTCATCGCGCCCTTAGCAGACGCTACATTTCCACTTTTCTGCACCGCTCGAAGGGCGAATGTTCTTGTCGTCATCGATGCATACACCAAATGGTTGAAAGTGCGGCGCATCCCAAACACTACGGCGGCAATGGTCATCCTGGAGCTTCGTGTACTGTTTGTGACTTGGATATCCGGAGAAGCTCGTCACCGACAATGGTACTGCTTTCGTTGCAGCCGGAACGACAACATTTTGTTAGAGGAAAGAATTCAGAAAATTACAAGTGCTCCATACCATCCGGCAACTAACAGCCAAGCAGAATGTATGGTGTATGAACTTAAGCTAGCTCTGGGGAGAGAGAAAGGTTCAGACATCAACCTGCGCTTGGCAAGATTGGTTTTTGATTAAACAGCACTCCATTGTTAGCTCCTCAACAGGGAAAAGCCCAGCACAACTAATGGTCTGTTAAGAATTCCGGACAAATTTACAGTTGCTAGTGCCTACTAAACCCAACAGTCATCCAGAACAGGCCGACACTTTGAGAAAGGAATATTAGCTACAACAGCAAGTTTTCATTAGAAACTTCGGCAATAGGCCTCGGTGGATTCCTTGCATGCTACTCGAGAGGAAAGGACTTTGCTCGTGGTTAGCCCAGACGTCTGCTGGACAGGTTCACATACATTTCAACCATTGACGCGTATGGCGGACTGAGTACCCAGATCAACCGTTGTCTTTACCGATGCCGTTAACCCGAGACACATCGGGTCCGGAGGTAACTTGTTCGGGAGAAGAGCTAGCGCCCAATGCGGTTGTCGACACGAAAGAAGGAACCCGTAACGAGACGTGTGATCAGAAAGACAGCACACCCGCTGGAAGCCCTTCTGGCGAAAAGCTAGTGCCGGCCACTACGGTTGTCGATGCGGAAAAAGGCGCAGCAGCATGTCCTCAGCCAGAATTGCAACGGTGCACAAATCCACCGAGGAATCGACGTCGTCCCGCAAGATATAGAGACCCAAACTAGCAGTGGGGAGGAGTGCTACATACCGCTATGTGCCAGGCTCAGCATTCATGCGCTCATGTCCCGGGGTTCATGCGCTCATGGCCCTGGTGCGAGAGCGGGCTGATTCTTTCAACACCATGTTTTAGCTGCAGCCGGTGGCTGGACTCTGACTCGCTTTCTAGAAATAGACGGCATTGAGACTTGACAAAATTGAAACATTTTCATGACTCCGGTGTGGCATTCGCTGGCCGAACACCTAAAGAAAATGAAAAATTGTGTGTTTTCTCATCTTAGAACTGGCGACACATGCAGTTTATGAAAAGTACAGCGTGTCAATTCCGGCCGCCTGCCGCAATGGTTGCTTGATTCCAGGTTTCACTGATTTGCTGAAAACAACAAGACAGCAAAGATAGTGAACAGTGGTGCAATCGAGTTTTGGACGAGTACCAGTGCAGTTTTTGCTCCCAGAAGTGTATGTGCCGGCAGTCCTGTGTGTTCACCAATTCATCATTGCATGCAGTGGTTGCGCTGGGAAAGTGGGGCCTAACCCGCTAATCATTCGAATCGCCGTGACTCACTCGGTTTTTGTAGCAGGCGTTTTCTGCAAGGTAAATTTTGATGGTGTTCATTTTAACTCCTTGGTTGCAAAATACGCATTTCTGAATCCGATCACGCTGGTGGAAATGCTGTGAGCTACTCCTGATATAATCATGAATCATTGATCTTACCAGCGTCATTTTCTAGTTGGCTGCACAAAAAACTACTGTGCCGTCTAACAATGTGCTGTCTCAAGTTATCAAGCTCCAAAAGAGAAGTACAGTCAGTGGAAATGCTGGTTTGGACTGCTTGTTGGAGTTGTAAATTGTCGAAAGCAATAACGTGTTGTCATGAATGCTCACTTGGCTGACACAGCGACTTGTAGAATAAGCTTTGGGATTTCGCAAAACTGAGCGGCTTGTTTTGTCGTACTTCACGTTTGCAGGCATCAGTCTCGTCAGCAAACCCTTGATCTGCTGAGACGAAAAGATCGTGTTGAAGAGACCCGCCGTCCACATTCTGGCAGCGCCATAATCTTCAAGTCCATTATGCGTGACCGAACAGTAAATTTGTCCAGTCTCCGTGGTCTGCTTTTGTTCTACCATGTGACTGAGCTAGCTGTACATCTGCTAGAAAAAAAATGACAGCTGTTCAGCCCACAAAGAAGACCGTGTTCGAAACGACAGTTATAGTGACATTTGGTTGCATCGCTAAGTGCTGCATATGTCAATTGCACCCACATTCATCAGTGCTTGAGCTCATCACTCATGAATTACAGACTCCTGTGCTGTTTCCTGTTGTTGGTCGTCCTTGTTCAGTGCCCTTCATTTGCCACCTGATGATGCTGCGGTTGTCACCTTGCTGATGCCTGATGTTCTCAGCTTTTGCTGTTCAAAGGAAGCACTTGGGGGTGTATGAAGAATACCATGTGTCAATGAAAAAGTATTAGAGTGCAGCTTTTATGCGACCGCTGTTGTGGTTTCGCTTCACCGTTGGCGTAACCGAGCGAATGGAAGGGACACCCAGGGTGAGCAGGATAAAGTGAGCAGGAAACTGTTATGGGGAGGGCGGTACGCCGAGACCACACGAGGCGTGCTTGGCGGCAAAAACATGCTGCAAGGTAACGCCAGGGTAGTGCATGCTGTCATGCATTCGACGCTGACGAGTCCACTTCTTGAGACGAAGGAAATGCTGCATCTGCCGCTGCAGCTAAACGAGCCGTCAACGCCAGGATTCACCGGTGCATGTCGCTGAAGCAGCAGTTATGTGCCATGTGTTACAGTCTGTCTTAAATTCTTTGCCTCAACATATTTTGTTGAATCGAAACAGATAAACAGCTGCGTTGAAATTTCACATTAGGGAGTATCGTAATCATCAGCGATATTTTTTTTATTGCCTAGAGCATGGTTTCTCAAAGTGGGTTCCGCGGAACCTAGGGGTTCCGCAGGCCCCTCCTCGGGGTTCCGCGAGCCACTGAAATTTTCCCTGGTTCCGCACTAGCCAAGTAACTTAGATGGCGAACCCTAGGTGCAATCGATCTAAGGAACCGCCATTACTCATGCCCGAGCGTCAATAAGCACATCTCAGTGCATAACAGAAAGGTACGAGCTGCGCAGTAAATCCCACCAGCAGCTTGTAACCAGCCAGACTCCCAAAACGGGCCAAGTATTGCACTTGAATCTCGGCCTTATATTACCCCCAGGCGCATTTCTTTTGTTTGGAGAAAGGTGCCGCTAGCATACGCGCTCACGTAAAGTCGGCATTCACGTGCAATAAATTCGAAAGCAAGCAAGCTTGCTTCCTTTTGAATTTATTGCACGTGAATGTAGCGTGAACGGAATGAAAAATTGGGGGGGGGGGCGGAGAGGGGTTCCTTGGCACTTAACGGAGCTTAGAAGGGTTCCCTGGGACCAACATGCTTGAGAACCCCTGGCCTAGAGGATACTTCGTCAAGCATGTCCACAATTCCGCCTGTATTTACCCTTACATAGCTATGTATATGTTGGCTGCTGGTCTAACATCCTATGGCATAAGGGGACACTTCTATTGTAAACATTGTCTGTTTTGATTTATAAACTAGATTTTATGGTTGGTTGACACGCATTCCTTAATCATCAAAGTGCAGTCGGGAGTGCTTTTTTCCCCATTCAACATCTTTTTACCATGTTTGCATTGCCCGTGCACATGTGTTGGAATAGTACTGTCTCAGGCTTCAGTAGATCCCACATGATAGCACTGTAGTTGAACACTGAGCAAAGTGGGCATTTTGCAGAAATGCACATTGTTACTCGCTTCATTGCTAGTAGTATAATTAGCATGCCCAAACTACAAATGTAAGCCTTTGTACATAACTCAAAGGCCTCAACACATTGGTTGAGTGCACGTTTTGTTCACTGGAGACATTACGCCACTGTGGTGTCGGGTATGCGTTCTTAGTGGCATTTCATAGGCCTTCAGTTCCGGTTCCCACCTGGATTCATATTTTCTCATTTTTTCTTTTCAACAGAATTGCTGTACTGTGTTTATTGTGGACCTTTCTGAAAAATGTGCCGCCAAGTTCACTCTTTGTTGTATTCTTTGGGTTGTCGGCTTTGAACCATCTGTCAGCCACGTTTTACACTATCTTTTTGCCACAGCGATGCCAGATTTTTGACCTACCGAGTTGATTGATGCTTTTGTAGTAAACATTCCATGCTAACAAACAAGGAAGAAGCTGAAGTTTTGAAGGCTGATGTAGCACGACATCAGACTGCAAACTCGTATGGCCTCACTGCTGTAGCTGATAGAATCGCCTTGTTTGATGTATGGATTTTTCTGTTCTGCTACCTGCTACAAATGACTTGAGACTCTAGAGGTTGCTAAATAATCAATCAGGTGGAAGGACTTCATAACACAGCTACAAATAGTACATGGACAGATTTGCTTCAGTGTCTATTTAAGTTCAGTGGGCAGACAACAGCTTTGTGTTTGCTGACTTCTTGCATGACTGTTATGGATGGAACGTCACCTGGTTCATTTGTTAAACGTTTTTCTGGTAGGCTTCTTTCTGGTAGGCTCCCAAACATTCCGTAAAAGTTTTTATGAGTATCTGCTTGCTTGACCCACAAATGTCGCCAAAAGATGTGCTCTGCCTCCCCAGCCACATAACTTCTCCGCTCTCTGCTTTTCTTTCCCACCTTTTTGCTTTCCCATCCCTCTAGCTATTTTCTCCCATCTCGCTTCTCTTGTGACGAGTTGAGTGGAAGTGTGTTCAATGCAGTTCAATTTTTCCGCTTTCACACTGTTTCTGCGCATCTGTTGGGACAGTGCACACCCTTTTCTTTAACCCTTGTTTCTTGCTCTGCCTAGAACAGCTGAGAGCTGGTCAGTTCTTTCTGTGCTATCTATCTTGTACCTCGCATACACTGTACTCTTTCTGTGCTATTTTTAATACACTGTTTTTTCCCTTTTTTTATCATAAAAACCAACCCATGGTACCTACCAGTTCAGTACTTACATTTTGCGTCAAATGTTTCCTTGGCGATGAATAATGGGGACATGTAGGACTTAGGCCAGCAGATTTAGTGCTTTGGGGCAGTTTTGCCAGTAGATACCTCTTTTTAGTGCTTTGGGGCAGTTTTGCCAGTAGATACCTCTTTTTGATAAATGTTTTAAAAAGTTTGGTCGGAAGTCTAAGCTGAGCAAAAGACAGACGAACCAAAATTCTTGCCTTTTAAACTTTGCGGCTGGCGCGCTGATACTGCATTCTTCGCTGGAAGTGCTCTCAGTAGTTCCCCTTCCTCTTTGTTGCAGGCCCTTCCCCCTCTGCGAGTAGGTGCAAACAGCAGCAGAGTGCCACACCAGGTGGTCGGCTGCTGCGCTGCCAGCAGTGCAGCTATGTGACACGGCTCTCGAGCAGTCTGAAAGTCCATCAGTGCTTCCACACGGGCGAGCGCCCCCACCAGTGCTGCCACTGCAGCAAGGCTTTTGTGCTGAAGAGTCACCTGGTGACCCACCTGCGCACACACACGGGTGAGCGCCCCTACCAGTGCAGCCACTGCAGCAAGGCCTTCGCAGAGAAGGGCCACCTGGTTGAGCACATGCGCATCCACACGGGCGAGCGTCCTTTCCGTTGCCACCTGTGCTCTTCGGCCTTCACTCAGAGGGCCCACCTGGCCGCCCATCTGCGCACACACACTGGCGAGCGTCCCTACCAGTGCCACCTGTGCCCCAGCGCATTTGCCCGGCAGAGCATGCTGGCGAGCCACTTGTGCACCCACGTGGACGGCCATTCCTCCCGCTGACTCGTCTGCTCTGTGGCGTTCGCATGTTGTCTCAGCAAAAGACGCAGAAGAGAAGCACATGGCCACCAGCAGTAGCGCAGGGGTAGAGGAGGGCTCAGCCATGCGTGTGCTGAATTTGATTGAAATGAAGCAAGCCCCTTTTTGAAGATCATGCCGAAGCAGCGGTATGCGGCGCGCTGATGGGGGGGGTGGGGGCTGTGAGTGTGCTCTATTGTTCAGTAAGACGTGATTCTTGGTGAAAATTCCCACGTTGGTCGTCACATCGTGGCCTCGCCAACCAAGTGACAACTCCTTGCTAGTGCCTGAAGCGTGGTTGCAGGTGTGCCCTGTGGCTGACAATGCCATCTTGTGTTGGTCTCAAGCGACCATCGTACAAAGCCCATTTGAACACGTGCTGCAGCTTTGTGGACTGACACAATCAAAAATACACACCTCCGTTGAAACGGGGCAACCACAATGCGTCACCATTGATACACATGCAAATGCGTATGTTGTGTATGTCTTCTATGCGATATTTCATTCTTAGATAGGTGTTAGCCATGTGCAAGTCTGGCACTTCCATTGCAATGCAAAACATTAAACCTGTTGATGCGCCATGCCCACTTCTAAACTGACTTAATAGATGCCAAACAATTTTAACACCAGAGCTGTTTAAAGGAGTCATGTAGACAAAATACAAGTTGGGTTTATTAGAAAGACTGCTTAGTCCCAATAACGATGATACCAATATCATTGCAATCTTTGAACAAATAACGGAGATATTAAAGAAAACGTGTGAAGCAGTCGTGACCCCCTAGCCAATTTCCTGCAACTTTTCTATGACGTCACAGAACCTTGTTTGTGCGATTGGCGGCTGCCTAACTGACCTGTCGCGACGACACATGGCTGGACATCTGTAATCGGGCCTCTAGTTCCATTTGACCGCATCACTTGAATGCTAACGTGCAGTTAACGCACTGAAAATTGTTTTATTGTTGGCCCGTATGACGTCATTCTTGCTCATAACACGTCACTGTGGCACAAAATTTGAAAGTTTTTAAATACTTTTTGCTTTTTTTTCGTTAAAAAATCTTTGGGGCTGTAATGAAGCTGAGTGAGATACTGAATCCTAGTTCTTTCAAAGTACACGAAGTTGTATTTTCTCTTCATGGCTCCTTAAGCTTGAGCTTGGTCTGGTGGCGTTTGCAAAATGAGTTTACAAAAAAACTAGCACACGTGGGCCTGCACCTCATAAAAAGTGTCTGGCATTGTCCAGGCTTGCACGTAGGCTTCTGCCGTGTGAGCAGCTCGAAAAAAAATGCTAAGAAAGTAGTTCACGTGTATTTGCGCCTGAAATCAGAGCACTGACTTGGACTTGGCAAAGGTGGTTGCTGCAGGTTTTAATGCATGCTAATGCAGTCCACTTCGGGATTGTTATGAAAGCCTGTGGACGAAACGATCAGAGCGTTCCAGTCATGGAGTTTGGTTCATTAGAGCCAAGATACTGATGGCGCATACAGTCTTGAAGATTGGCCACGTTGGGCTTGCATATCATTGTGGGAGGAGTATTAGTATTAGAACATCTTTATTGGATGAAGGAGGGCCGTGGGCCAAGTTGATAACGTTGGGGGACAGCTAGTGGTTACAGAGTTACTTTACTCTGGTCTCCATGTGAGAATTGGGTTCATTGTTTGTCTTGGTTACGCTGCTATAATGTGAGGCCACACTTGATAGAATAAAGTCATGCGGAATGTAGGACGCTGTTGTCTAATCAGGGGCATTGTTACCTGAGCAACTTACAGATGCTGCCACGCAGTCAAGCTGAGTGCATAAATGGCAGGACCAAACCCACGGTGTATGAAAGCAGCTGCTGGGAATAGCCCCCAAACGAGGTCCCACAAGTTCAATTCCTCTCTGTCTCCCTTTGGCGGTGCACAGTGAACCTTGAGCAAACAATGGTATTGAGTTACGACCATGCCCTATAGGCCAGTTCTCTTTCTTTTCCTTGCTTCGGCCATGTAGTTGCTCATACTTGCTATCTCCTCCTACGTTACAATAAACCTTATTAACCCAGTACAACCGAAGTCCAGTGTTCTATACTAGAACCCACAACGAAACATGCCTCTAGTTGTGTGTGATTCAGGTGGTTGTTCCTTGATTAGGATGGATGTTTGATGTCAGGGGAAACTCGAGCAGTTCCAAACGAGATGGCGGCAGTTGGCTTGTGTGGAAAGCTTATGGTATGGGCATCTTTGTAGAAGATGAGGGGGAATCTCAGCTAGGAGTGTAGGCTGCATTGGCTGTTCTCTTATTAAAGCGAAGCTTTCTTGATCTCACTGATGGCGGTGGTGTAACCAAACTGAACTGCAGGAAAGACAACTTTACACAATTGGTGGGCACACGATGATGAAACAAACTTCCCGTGATCAGAATCGAGCCTGGGTACCTCGAGTATGAAGCCAGCGTCTACGTATCTGATTGCTCCGTTCTGACACAATGGAAGCAATTGGATTTTGGACTTCAAGTTCAACTCAGGTGGCATGACAGAAATCTTCGAGTTGCAAATATCTGTCTCCTAAGAAATGGATTTCTTTGAATGGGCTTTGATTTTTAACCTCCCCAGAACGTGGGAGTGTATTAACCCTGTATAGATCTCTTGAAGGGGTGACATTTTAGCACCATTGCTTTTTAGCTTTCTCAAAGTGGGTGAGGTACAGAGCTGGGGCAGCGTGTGAGATGCCGCTTCCATGGAACCAGTGGAGGGGCAGCATTTAACCTCCCCTGTGCTGCAGTGTATGCAGCCTGATTCCCTGTTCAGGCATCCTAGTGTCCTGATGATGATGATGGTTGAACTTTAATGGAGCTAGGCCAACTGGGGCAAAGAACGCCAAAGAAATCCTCGTGTCCTGGTACTTGCTCCGTTGGAGGAGGTTACTATCTGGTGGATGAGAAGGTTCATTGAGGAATATTTTGTGAGCCCTTCAATAACTTCAAAGCATCATGTTAGGAAACAAATGATTGATGGAATAGGTTGAGAGTTATCATAACTAATGAAGTTCAGTTTTCACTGATGAAAATGGCAGCTTACCACACTTCGCTCGTTTTGAAAATGTGAGCCCTATCAATAATGTTATAATATCTCAGCAGGGCATACTTTCATTACTTCTCAATTTAGACTCCAAAAAATCACCTGGTGTATACGGCATTCCTAACGCATTCCTAATTAGATACGCTGAATGCTGCTCACAGTACCTCTGCATTATTTACCAGAAGACTTTGAGCTTACCACAAGTTCCAGAAGATTGGAAGTACGGTAAAATTGCCCCATTTCCTAAAACCAATGACTCGTCCAATATGGCATTATACAGGCCAGTCTCTATACTATGTACTTGCGCAAAAGTCCTAGAGCATGTTATCTTTAAGCACCTGACAATTTTTCTTGAAGGAAACAATTTTGTTGATTCTCGCCAACACCGATTTCGAAAGGGTGTCTACTACAATGCAGTTACTTTAAAAAGTACATGATCTTGCAGCAATATTAGACAACCAAAGTTGATGTTTTTTTAGGTTTCGAAAAGGCTTTTGACCGTGTGAGCCACCAAAAGTTACTCATCAAGCTTAGATCAATCTTCAAAAATGCCGAAGTTGGAGGATGGATAGAAGCCTACCTTTCGTCCCGCAGCCAGATCGTAAACTTTAAAAACGCCTGCTCCCGTCCCCAGACTGTTCGATCCGGCATACCTCAAGGATCTGTCTTCGGACAACTACTCTTTTTAATTTTTATTAGTGATATTCTCCAAGATATACCAGAAAATATTCGGCTTTTTGCAGACGACTGCATACTTTACCAGAAAATAACTTGCACCGATGATCAGCTTAAACTAAATTTGTCATTAGCAAAAATTGAATTATGGTGTAAATCCTGGCAAATGAAGGTTAACGCAGAAAAAACTAGCGATGACATTAACAAGAAAGCGCCACCTTTTGCCTTTTTTGTATTCTATTAACGGCTCTCCACTATCATCTGTTGCAAGTTATAAATACCTGGGCGTCATAATTACTTCCGACCTGAGCTAGAACGAGCATGTCATGTACATCCAGAAGAAGGCCATGCAGAAATTAGGATACCTAGGACGGTCATTGAGAAGGTCAACATGTGAAATAAAATTGATGGCCTACAAAACATACATCAGACCTGCCTTCGAGTACGCTTCTGTCGTTTGGGACCCAATACGAAACTTAACATCACCAAACTTGAAAATGCTCAACGTAAAGCAGCGCGATTTATTCGTAACAGTTACAGCTGGAAAACATCGCCTAGTACCCTTTTGCAAAGCGATAACTTAGACAGTCTTCAACTCAGGCGATATCGTGAGCGGCATAAGTACATGTATTTGTTGTACCATGGCAAACTACAGGCAAGTAAAAACGAGTATATTGAACATGTTACTCGGCGATTCACGCGTGCGCAACATTCCAAAAAGATTAGGGAATTCTCTTGTCGAACGGAGTCTTTTAAACATTCATTCTACCCAATGGAATAAACTGCCTGCAGAAATTGTAGAGCGTGATAATGTACAATCATTTATGTCCGCAATCAACGACCACACGCAGTCCGACATTCCCTGTGTATCTTTGTAGTGCTTGGCTGCACCTGATTGAATGCTTTTCTTGTTCATGGTTCTTTCTAAATTATTTGCATTTGTGTTTTCCACTTGTTTGCTTCCCTGTGTGATCTGCGTGTTCAATTGATGTTATGCCGAGCGACAAAGTCATCGTCTTTGAAGTTCCCCGTTCTTTATTGCTGTTTTATTTTGCCACGCGAACAAATTGCGTTCCTCTGTTGGTTCTATGCACGTTATTTCCTGCAGTTGTCTAAAACTACTCCTGTTCCCCTGTTTTTGTATCATTATGTTTGTCCGCTCCTGCCTATGGCTTCTTAAATGAAGCTGGTAATACCCTGCAAATAAACAAATAAATAAGTAAGTTGATGTCACGTGATGGCATATTCAGCTTTTCAAGGGCCGCGGCTGCATTGGTTGGAAATCAGAGATGACGAGCCGGATAGGTAGGGTAGTTATTGCAGTACCAGGTGTGCAGTTGACCGTTGGTTTTGGATGTGTTTGACAGCTATATTCCAATTTATTTTTCATTTGAAACATTTGTTCAGCAGACTAGTGTCCTATCATCAGTGAAAATGTCATTCTTGAGAGAGTGAAAGAATGCGATTCAATTTTCAATATAGCAAAACAAAAATTGAGCCAGCCAGTGACTGACACTACCAGAATATTTCATATTTCTTTACTTTTTATTTTGTGGCATTTGGCTTTGCCAAGTTGTATCAAGATGGCATTATTGATGACGGCACGCAGTTGGCCGTTTGTTTTGGCTGTGTTTGACAGCTATATTCCGATTTATTTTTCAATTGAAACATTTGAATGACTGGTGTGACATTCACTGGCCAAAGGAAATGAAAAATTGCATGCTTGCGCATCTAAGTGGCGAGACGTGCAGTTAATGAGGACATGGCATGTCAGTACCAGCCACGTGTCGTAATGGTTGCTTCGTTCTAGGCTGCACATGCTGCGAACAACAAGTCATCTGAGATAGTGGACAATGGTACAATCGAACTTTGGACGCATACCAGTTGAGTTGTTTTTGCTCCTGGAAGTGTATTTTCCGACCGTTCAGTGTGTTCGGTTATTCTAATTGCATGTGGTGGTTGCACTGGGAAAACGGGGCCGACACCTGCTAATAATCGTTCAAATCGCCGTGACACTTGTTTCTGTAGTAGGCGTTTCACGCAAAGGAAGTTTTAATGGTGTTCATTTTAACCCATTGGTTGCGAAATACGCATTTCTGAACCCGACCACGGAAGCGGAACTGCTGTTGGCAAGCTACTCTTGATGTAATCCCAAGTTGGCGAGCTACAACACGAAAAATCTACTGTGTTTTCTGTAACATTGTGCTGTCTCAAGTAATCAAGCTCCAAAAGACTGAAGGACACACAGAACAAATCTCGTTTTGAGCTGCTTGTTGCAGTTGTAAATTGTTGAAAGCAAAAAAGGCTCTAAAAGGCTGTCGTGAATGCACACTTTGGCCGGCACGACTTGTAGAATAAGCTTTCTGATTTCGTAAAATTAAGCGGCTTGGTTTGTCCTGCTTTACATTTTCAGGCATCAGCCTTGTGAGCAAACCCTTGAGCTGCCGTGATGAAGATCGTGCTGAAGAGGCCCACCGTCTACAGTCTGACAGGGCCATTATCTTCAAGTCCATTATTCCTGACCAAGCAGTCAAATCGTCGATTCTACATGGTCTCCCCTGTTCTACCAAGCGACTGAGCTAACTACATCTGCTAGGAAAAAATGATAGTTCTAGCGACATTTTATTTCATCCCTAAGTGCTGCATATGTCAATTACTGCCACATTCATCAGTGCTTCAGCTCATCGCTTGTGTGTTAGACTGCTGTGTCGTTTCCTGTTGCGCGTCCTTGTTCAGGGCCCCTCATTTGCCACGTGATGCTGCTGTGGTTGTCACCTTGCTAATGTTCTCGGTGTTCTCAGCTTTTGCTAATTGCTAAACGGACATGTTGAAATGAGGCACACATGGGGGCGTATAAAGAATACCATGTGTCAATGAAGAAGTATTGGAGTGGTTTCGCATCGCCATCGGTGTAACCAAGAGAATGAAAGGTGCACCAAAAATGAATGACATAGAGTGAGCAGGAAAGTGTTATGGGGAGGGCACTATGCCGAGGCTGCACGAGGCATGCTTGGTAGTGGAAACACTGCAAGATAATGCCAGAGTAGTGCATGCTGCTGTGCATTCGACGTTGATACGACCACTCATTGAGATGAAGGAAATGCTACGTCTGCCGCTGCAGCCAACGCCCGAATCCAGAGGTGCATGTCACTGAAGCAGCAGTTATGCACCGTCACTAACAGTATGTCTGAAATTCTTTGCCTCAACATATTTTGCTTATTTGAAGCAGGTAAACAGCTGCACTCATATTCCACTGCATAATCAGCAAGTTTTTTGTTGTTGTTGACGTCATACTTTATCGTGAAGCATGGCCGCAATTTTAGCGGATTTGCCATTACATAGCCTTGTATATGAGATCAAGAAGTTTGCGGGGATAAATTGGTCACAGTTGGCACAGGACCGAGGTAATTGGAGAATAATGGGAGAGGCCTTTGCCCTGCAGTGGGCGTAGATAGGCTGGTGGTGGTGGTGGTGATGAGCCTTGTATATGTCGGCTGCTAGTCTAACATCTTATGGCATAAGGGGACACTTCTGTTTTAAATGCTGTCTGTTTTAAACTAGGTTTTATGCTTTTATCGTTGATTTACACGCATTCTTTAGTGAGTAAAGTGCAGTTGGAAGTGCTCTTTTCCCCTGTCCACCTTTCTTTTTTACCATGTTTGCATTGCTCGTGCAACGTGTTGGGATAGTACCGTATGAGTTCAGGTTTCAGTAGATCCCACATGATAGCACTGTGTTGAACACTGAGCAAAGTGGGCATTTTGTAGAAATGCACATTGTTACTCGCTTCATTGCTGGTTGTATAATTAGCATGCCCAAACTACAGATGTCGGCCTTGATACATAAGTCAAAGCCCACAATGCATTCGTTGAGTACACGTTTAGTTCTCTGGACACATTGAGCCACTGTGTTGTTGGGGATGTGTTCGTACTGGCATTTCATATGCCTTGGGTGAGATTTCCACTGGTATCATATTTGCTCAATTTGCTTTCGACAGAATCGCTTTACTTTGTTAACCGGACCTTTTACGAAAATATGCCACCAATTTCACCCTTTGTTGTATTCTTTGAGATGTCAGCTTTGAACCATCCGTCAGCCATGTTGTGCACTATCTCTTTGCCACACCGATGCCAGATTTTTGACCTACTGAGTTGACTGATGCTTTTGTAGTAAACATTCCATACTAACAAACAAGGAAAAAGCTAACGTTTTGAAGGCTGGTATAGCACGAATTCAGACTGCGAACTAGTATGGAGTCATTGTATTTTCTGATAGAGTCACCTTGTTTGTGCATGGGGTTTTCTGTTCTGCCACCTGCTATAAATAACTTGAGACCCTTGAGGTTGCTAAATAAATCAGGTGGAAGACACTTGATACCACAGCCACAAATAGAATCGGGTAATTTGCTTCAGTCTCAAAGTTCATTGGGCTGACAATAGAGCTGTGTTCGCTGACTCCTTGCGTGACTTTTGTGGATGAAACGTTATCTGGTTCATTCATTGGTTTTTTTTCTGCTGGGCTCCCAAGCAGTCCGTTAAACTTCTCTTGTGTATCTGCTTGCTTCACTGCAAATGTCGCTGAAAGACGTGTTCTGCTTCCCTTACCACGTAACTTCTCCACTCTCTGCTTTTATTTTCCACCCGTTTCCTTTTACAGTCCTCTAGCTATTTTCTGCCCTCTCGCTTCGCTTGTGATGAGTTGAACGGAGGTGTGTTCAATCAACACCACCTAGAACTGCTGCTTAAATGCAGCTTAATTTTCCTGCGTTCACACTGTCTCTGCCCATCTGTCGGGACAGTGCACCCCTTTACTTTAACCCTTGTTTCTTGCTCTGCCTAGGACAGCTCAGAGCCAGGTCCATTCTCGTGCTATCTTTTACCACACTGTAATCTTTCTGTGCCATTTTTAATGCACTGTTTTTTTTTCACTTACCGTAGAAATCAACCCATAGTACTTACCAGTTAAATACTTACATTTTCTATGAAATGCTACCTTTGCGATGAATAATAAGGACATATATAGCTTAGGGCAGCAGATTTAGTTGTTGAAGCAGTTTTGATAATACATACTTCTCTTTGATGCATGGTTTTAAATTCGGGTCAGAAGCCTCAGCTGACAGACAGAGAGACGAACCAAAATGTTTGCCTTTTAGACGTCGCTGCTGGCATGCTGCCACTGCATTCTTTGTTGGAAGTGCTCTGAGTGGTTGCCCTTCCTCCCTGTTGTTGCAGATACGCCAGCAGGGTGCCCCACCGGGTGGTCACTTGCTGTGCCACCAGCAGTACAGCTATGTGACACTGCTCTCGAGCAGTTTGAAAATTCATCAGCGTGTCCACACAGGCGAGCGCGGGCCCCCAGCAGTGCTGCCACTGAAGCAAGGCTTTTGTGCAGAAGAACCACCTGGTCACTTACCTGCATGCACACACACGGGCGAGCGTCTCTTCCGCTGCCACCTGTTCCTCGCAGCCTTCGCACAGAAGGCCCACTTGACCACCCACCTGCGCATGCACATGGGCAAGTGTCCCTTCCAGTGTCACCTGTGCCCCAGCACATTCACCCAGAAATGCACGCTGGACAGCCACGTGTTGAACCACTCGCCTGGCCTTTTCTTCCACTGACTGTTCTGCCCCGTGGCCTTCACTTGCCATCTCCAGCAGAAGTCACAGAGGGGGAAGGACACGGCTTCCACCAGTATTGTAGCAGGAGAACTGGGCCATGTCTGTGCACAATGCGAGTGGAAGGAAGCAAGCCCCCGTCTTGGCGGATTGTTATGAAGGAGTGTTGTGTGGCAAGCCAAGAAAGAGGGGTTCAAGTTCACCAAGACTTGATTACAAGTGAAAATTTCTACGTCGGTCATCACATCAGGGCCTCACTAGCCGTGAAAGAATTGCGCTAGTGCAGAAAGTGTGATTGTGGGTGGAACCTGTGGCAGGCAGTGTTGAGTGCTCATTTTAACATGCACTGCAGCTTTGCAGGCTGACAGAAGCAAAAAGACGATCCTCCATTTAAAACCAGCAATTACGATGCGTCATCATATGTACATGTGCTGATACGCATGCTGTGTGTATGTCTCATTTAAATTTCCGCTGTGATGGTGCCTCCTGTTGGTAAACAACAGTTGACGTTCACTGCTTGTCCCATGTGTTCCGTGTACAGGTGATTTTAAGGTGCAGCTGTGAAAATGCAAAGCGTGAGGAAACATAAGAGGCATAAACTGATGCCAACTAACCATTTAACTTTGTTTCCACCATTTCACAAATGTATTGATTAAACGAACACAAACCGTAATGAAGGGACAGACAGACAGACAGGGAACTTTATTAAAGGTCCTGAGGGACTATCCTGGATGGCCTCTAAGGGTCTTCATCGGGTAGTCGCTGGCCACACCCGCGCAGGAGGTGAGAGACCTTGGTCTTCCGCCCTCTCGCAGGCCCTCTGGACAGCCATGAGTTGCTTGTGCAGATCGTTGCTCGAGAGAGCGCTCGTCCATTCGTGCTCGGTGCTGTAGTCCGTGGCCGCACGTAACGCAGGACATTGCCAGAGCATGTGTTCAAGATTGCAGTAAGCCTCTGAGCAGTTAAGGCAATTAGGTTCACTGGAAGGCAGGATAACGCTGAACCTGCTTCTAGTCGGAAACGTATTCGTCTGTAGCATTCGGAAAGCTATGGATTGTGGTCGTGTGAGCTTGGGGTGAGGTAATGGGAGTGTCCTCCGGGATAGCTGATAGTGGGAAATGATTTCATGAAAAGTGAGTAAAGGGTCTCTGTACTCGCCCAGCCTGTCACTCGGGATAGCGTTAGGACCGGCGCGGCACGTGAAACCTCGCGCACGGTCGTTAGCTAACTCGTTGACGTTGGGGATTTCTGGGTGTACTGTGTGTCCCATATGCGCGGGGAACCATGCAATGTTGAAGGCTTCTTCGCTGCGTGCGGTGAGAATTTTGGCTGCGTCCGTCGCAATCCTCCCCAACAGGAAGGCCCTGGCCGCGGAGCGAGAGTCCGTATATACGTTGGGCCGTGACAAGTCTTGCATTGCTTGAGCTATCGCCACTTGCTCGGCTATGACTGCAGTCGGTGCTTTGATGGTCGCCGCGGATAGAACGGTCCCTGCGAAGTCCACCACTACCGTCGTGAAAAGTCCGGGGGTCGCATTCTGGGCAACGTCTACAAACGCCGTTTTTGTGGGGTTCTTCGCCGCGTGTTGTAGGAGGGCTCGCGCTCTGGCTGCGCGTCTTCCCTCATTATGCTGCGGATGGACGTTCCGTGGGATAGGCTCAACATGTATGGTTTCCCGTATATGTGGGGGGAGCTGTACGGCATGTTTTTTCAGGTCTTCCGCTCTGTAGCCCAGGGTGCGCAGGATCTGGCGACCCGCTCTCGTTGTGAGAAGACGTTGTGTCTGGGCAGTGCTCTGTGCTTCGATAACTTCATTCAGGGTATTGTGCACCCCGAGAAGTTAGTTCCAACCTTTCGGTGCTTGCCGTGATGGGGATACCCAGCACTCTCTTAATGCTCTTGCGCATAAGTGTATTGACCTTTGTTTCCTCCGCTTTGGACCAGTCAAGTGCCGCTGCCACATAGTTTATGTGGCTCATCAGAAAAGCATGATATAATCTAAGCAGGTTGCTTTCCGTTAGGCCTCCACGTCGGTTGGATACACGGATGATGAGTCTAATCATGTTCTCTGTTTGAGTGGTGAGCTTCTCGATGGTTTTCATATTGCTGCCCTGTGCTTGTATAAGGAGCCCAAGGATGCGAATACATTCCACTTTAGGGATGGGTTGGCCATTCTTTGTATGTAAGTTGATGTCCGTGTGCTCTGGCGGGGGCATGCCGCGTCCGCCTTTTCGGGAGGACCGGTAGAGAAGCAGCTCAGATTTAGAGGGTGATAGCTTTAGTCCCGTTCCTACCAGGAAGCTCTCTGTGACCTCAAGCGCTTGTTGTAACCTTTGTTCGATGTCGGCGTCGGACCCGCCTCTGCTCCACACCGTGATGTCATCGGCGTAGAGCACATGGTGTACCCCTGGAATCTGTGCGAGTTGCTCCGACAGCTTCTTCATTGCAATGTTAAATAACAGCGGCGAGATGACCGCCCCCTGTGGTGTGCCTCGTGCTCCCAGAGTGTACTCGGCAGACTTGACGTGCCCGATTTTCAGTGTGGACTTCCTGTTCCGGAGGAAAGATCGAACATAGTTGTGAAAATTTTTACCCAGGTTCATCTGTGATATGGCCTGCAGGAGATACTTGTGTGAGACGGTATCGAAAGCCTTAGTAAGGTCGAGGGCAAGGATGGCTCCTACATCCTTGGTGTGACGGTCGATGATTTGGTGCTTGATCATTAGCATCGCATCCTGGGTAGAGAGACCTTGGTGAAAACCCAGCATGTTATATGGGAAGAGGTCATTGCTCTCAATATATTGAGATATGCGGTTGTGTATAACATGCTCGATGACCTTTCCCACACACGAGGTAAGGGAGATAGGTCGGAGGTTCTCGGGTGAGAGTGGTTTTCCGGGCTTGGGAATGAGGATGACCGACGCCAGCTTCCAGTCATCAGGTACCTCTCCCGTGTCCCATACGCGGTTGGCTTCTTTGGTGAGTAGCTCGACCGAGGCGCTGTCAAGGTTGCGTAGTAGTTTGTTGGAGATGCCGTCGGGCCCTGGGGCCGACCCCCCGTTTAGTTCTTGTAAGACTGCCCATATTTCCTGTACCGTGAAAGGGGACTCGAGTTCTGTGATGTCAGTACCCCGATAGTCTGGGTAATCTGCATCATCAGCTGGGCCCATGGGGAGATATCGATTAGCCAGATCCTGTAACAGAGCTGCATCGTCGATACCTGCCATCTTTTGCTTGTGGATGATGCGGTCGATTGCGAGTCGTTGATTCCCTTTGCTCTCTGAGTCATCCAGAAGATGCTTTAGGAGGTCCCATCGGCCACCTACCCTCATTCTCCCGTCCATTAAGGCGCACACTTCCGTCCACTGTTGCCGTGCAAGCTCCTCCGTATGCCTGTTGATTTCTCTGTTAAGTTCGGCTACCTTTTTGCGGAGACGTCTGTTTAAACGCTGTGTTTTCCACCGAGCGAGGATGGATTCCTTTGCCTCGAGTAGGTGTGCTAGGCGGGCGTCCATGCGGGTAACCTCTAGGCACGTCTCAACGCATCTCGACGCGGCTTGAACATCCTCTTTGAGTCGTGCGAACAGACTTGCTGTGTCCTCGTAGGTTGTGTGATCACCACTGCGGAGCTGTCTGAAAGCGTCCCAGTCTGTGATTTTGAAGGTCCGTTTCGGGCGCGTTTTAATAGATACCGTGACTGAGGTTATATAGTGGTCGCTACCCAAGTTCTCCTGGAGGTTAGCCCAGGTTTCACCCGTGATGTTCTTGGCGAAGGCAAGGTCCGGGGTGGTGTCTCTTGCCACTGACGTTCCAATCCTCGTGGGGTACTGTGGATCTGTGAGCAGCTGCAGAGAGCAGTCTGTGGTTGCCTGTAGGAGACTGTCCCCTTTCTTGTGTGATTTATGTCGTGGATATCCCCATGCTGCGTGAGGTGCATTAAAGTCTCCAGCGATAATGAGCGGTTTATTCTTCGCCAGAGCGCTCGCTTTGTTTATGAGAGCCTTAAAAGATTGGTGGTAATCAGAAGGTGCGCTATAGACGTTTAGTATGAATAGCTGGTCGCGCATCTGGCTGTTCGGTACAATTTCAACCATGATTGCCTCGATACGGGAGTTTCCCAGGTTAAGCTGGTGTTCTTGGAAGGAACAGTGCCGAGCGACAAGCGTCGCAGTGCCGCGTTGATCTTGTGTGTGCGATGCCACAGTACGAAAGCCCGGTAAGACGGGTGCGTCGCAGAGGGTTTCTTGTAATAAAATGACGTGCGGTTTCTTTGTCTGTGCTGCAATGTACTGCTGAAGCGTGGTTCTGCGTTGTTTGAAACTGGCGCAGTTCCACAGCCATATTGTTAGTTCTTCAATGGCGACTGGCATGATGGTAGGTCTGGTCTGTTACTTCCGTCATGCCCGTTCGCGCATGTGCTCGACCGCTGGGTTCTTCCGTGGATAGGTTCATCGGGCTGCTTGGGCGAAGAGTGAGTTTTGCGCTTTCTAAGGTTGCAGTTCTCTGAGAGTATGCTGCTAAAGTGCTTTGAACTGCCGATATTCTTTGGAAAATGATGGCCATGTCGTCGGACATTGTCTTGATAGTGACTGTTAGTGTGGTTAGCGTTTCTTCGATTGTGCTTTTCGGAGTATCGTGTGGCGCGGGAGCCTTACGCTTTGCTACCTTAGCTGAAACCTCTACTTGAGGAGATGTAGGAGGTGAGACTTTTTCAGCGCGTAGCGCCTCATTCTCTGCCTTAAGTCGAGCGTTTTCCTCTTGGACCTGAGTAAACGTTTTCATAAGCTGCTCTAGCTTGTGAGTGACGTGATCGAGTTTCTGCGACATTTGTCTATTCTCAGCTACTAACTGGTCCACTCTGGGGTCGTTTACATGCTCTGGCAAAGGCCCTGGCGTTACCTGTTTTGTATCTTGCGCCGTGCCCTCTTTGACCTTGTCCGCCCACAAAGAGGAGGTCTGGAGGTCCTATTGCCCGGATCTTCCTCGAGACTGGGACCGGTGGCTGGCCTGGAACCGTCTCCTGGACTGGGCGCGGCTCTGGCGGGTATGCGACCGGCCCTTGGAGACGCTGCGTTTTCGGCTGCCGGAAGAGGGCGAGCGCTCTCTCCTGAGGATCATGTTCTGCTCCTAATTTTTCTATATATTTTGGTTCTATTTCCGTCATATATCTGCCAAATGGCAGAAACAAATTTCAGTGGACAGTTGGCTTCAATGTACGTATGTTCCATCGGTCCCTCAATGTTTCTGTTTGAATGTTGTAATGCTTTGCACAATGAATTGTCCAACAAAAGTCTGCCTATTATACTCTTTCGGGACAAAATACGTTCTGCCTCACTGCTCGTGCACTGCCACCGTGGTTTCTGCTGGAAGGGTTCTCAGTGTTTCTCCCTCTCTTTCTGTTTGTTGCAGGCCCTTCCTCCTCTTCTAGTGGGTGCAAGCGGCACCACGGCCCCCCACTGCATGGTCGGCCGCAGCTGCGCTGCCAGCAGTGCAGCTATGTGACACTGAACCCAAACCATCTGAAGATCCACCAGCGCATCCACACGGGTGAGCGCCCTCACCAGTGCAGTTACTGTGGCAAGACATTCGTGCACAAGTGGAACCTGGTTGCCCACCTGCGCACGCACACCGGAGAGCGTCCCTACCAGTGCCACCTGTGCCCCAGTGCCTTTGCCCGGCAGAGCACGCTGGAGAGCCACTTGTTCACCCATGTAGACAGCCGTTCCTTCCACTGACTCGTCTGCCCCCTGGCCTTCGCTTGTTGTCTCAAGCACAGGACGCAGAGGAGCAAACACGCGGCCACCACCAGTAGTGCAGGGGAGAGGAGAGCTTGGCCATGTGTGTGCACCATGTAATTGAAATGAAGCAAGCCCCTTCTTGAAGATCATTACAAAGCAGTGGTGTGCAGTGCCATGGGTCGCACCTGCAACCACACCTCAGGCACTAGCAAGGAGCAATTGTCCCGTGGATGGTGAGGCCACGATGTCACAACCAATGTGGAAATTTATATCCGGAATCACGTCTTGCTGAACGATAGTGCCATCTTGTGTTGGTCTCAAGCGACCACTGCACAGTCCCTATTTGAACACGTGCAGAAACTTTTTGGACTGACACAATCAAATATACACACCTGTGTTGCAAAGGGGCAACTACAATATGTCACCATTGATTCACATGCAAATGCACATGCTGTGTGTATGTCCCCTGTGCGATATTTTGTTCCTAGATAGGTGTAAGCCATGTCCAAGCCTCGCACTTCTGGTCCAAAGCAAAACATTAAGCATGTTGATACGCCATGCCGACTTCTAGACCAACTTAAAAGATACCAATTTTAACACCATAGCTGTTTAAGCTTGAGCTTGGTCTGGTGGCATTCGCGAAATGAGTTCACAAAAAAATACCGAGCACACATGGGCCTGCACCTCGTGAAAAGCGTCCGGCAATGTTCAGGCATGACCGTGGGCTTGTGCCACGTGAGGAGATCCAAAAAAAAGCCAAGAAAACAGTTCACGTGCATTTGCGCCTTAAGTGAGAACACAGACGCCACCGAATTCGCGAAGCCAGCTGCTGCAGGCTTTAGCGCGTGCTAATGCGGCACACTTTGGCAAAGGTGTGAAAGCCTGTGGACAAAACGATCGGGGCCTGCCAGTCATGGAGAACTTTGAGCAGCAAGTTAAAAAATCCACATGATTTGCAACAGCTGGTTCCCCAACAAAGGAAGGGCCGCCCCCTCTGTTATTCCGTCAGCTTTGCGCTAGTCCAAGCTGCTGCATTCTCTTTTTATTTATAAAATGTACAGTTGATCTAAGGGAACATTTTACTATTTAAAAAATTGTAGGTCTGGCAAAAAAAATATTAGCATTGCTGAGGCTCGAAGCCTCAGTCTGTTCTAAAATCCACGATTCTACTCCTAGGGTACTAAGGCAGAATACTGAAGCACTTTAGCAGTTGCATATAGGAATAGAAAGAGTGTTTGAAGCGAAGCAGGCGCTGGGCGCGCTTGGGAAATGCCAGGCTTGTACCCTCACGGGAACCGAATCCTACGTCGCTCGTGCAATGCTTTCTCTTAGTAAACAGCAGCTGATGGGCAGAGCTCATCCCATGTGCCTGAAGAAATAATTTTAAGGGACATCTAGACACATTGCTCAAGAACACACACACACACACACTTCATAAAAGGAAATGGGCAACACGTGTGCTGTTAATAACCGACCATATTTAAACCTAAGGGAGCATTGCCGTGCGTGTCACCGTTGCACAAAGTTGAAGGGAACCACGTGCTTGTACTGGAACAGATGTGCAAACTTGGGAGATCATGGAGACATTTTATAGAGACGATGACACTTGTGTAAGCCAGCAGTCGGAGGCCCTCTCGGAAAGGGAAAACTGATATCTTGCCACTTCATGGTTGTGTGCACAATGATCTGGGCAATGGAGGACAGCCTAGGGGAGGGAGAGAGGAGTGCTCACGCTTGTTTTCGTGTGTGGCTTCTGTATTTTTACCATAATAAAATTGTAGTTGATAGTCTGCATTCGTGTGTCCCTTCCTTTTTCTGAAGTGTGTTGCGGTTCTTTTCACTATAAACTGATACCAACTTGCTCGGTTTTTCGCTCTTCTAATGCACCTAGAAACATCGAAAGAGTTGGCACTCTTTGACCTTAGTTGGCTATGCGCCTTTAAAATCCAAACATCAACATCAAGAGAGAGAGAGAAACGTTTATTGCACAAAAAAAGAAAGAAGCGATAGATGATCTTGGATGATTTAATGTTGATCATTCAGGGTGGGTGGTGCCCCTAGTCTGGGATGACATGGCCTTCAGCTGCTTGTCTGGCCTGGATCACCAGGCCATGCTGGTTTCCCAGGATCTCGCCGGACGGCAGGTCCCCCCACTGTTCCATCAATGGCGCCAGGACTTCTTGCTTGACACCCCTGCAGTTCCATACCATATGGTAGAGAGTTTTGGGCGTCCCACAAAATTTGCAGTTGTAACTGCAGTAGCAGAAAAAGAAGACAGCTGCCACCTTCTTGGGCACTACTACTGCACTGCAAAGTGAGGGCTGGGATTAAGTTAAAGCAGTTGCTGTTCTGTTTCTGCTAGCTGTCAGAGTTGCCTGTAACAGCAGGCAATAGGTGCTTCACTGCAGCGACGAGCGGAAGAACGACAAAGACAAGCAATATTGTTTTTTTTTTGGTAACAGGTTGACTGTTTTTTTTTTCTCAAAGAGACCACAGGCGGTATGAAAATCAGGCTGCTGTCATTAGCTAAGAAAGCTGACGCACAGCCACAACCAAGACTGGTCGGCATGAAGTTGTCACCACACACAACTCTGCTTTTTCAGTCGGTATTTCTTGCCCTCGAGTGGCCTATATGGGGCCTATGGATATTCAAGTAAATACGGTAGTACAATTTTCACGTGACACATAGTTATGTGGTGCAAACTAGATGTGGACGAACGTCCTCAAGCAGGACACGTGGCTCCTTTCACACATTCGAGCAATAGCATGCAGGTGCGATTTCCCTCAAGAGTCAAAACGGCACGATGCTCCCGTCGGAGTAATTGTCCTATTTTCTGGACTATAAGTCGCACCCCCCTCAAAACGGCAGTTTCTCTAAAAAAAAACATAAGTTGCACCGTGTATAAGACACACCGGCCAGTGTACAAAACGGACTTCTTAATCAGGTAAACTCGGAGTATCAGTTAGTTAGAAAGTGCAGCGAAAGTACATATGGTTGCGGCAGCCACGGCCTCTGAATGCATCCCCCAATAGCAGCGCTAGACGTGTTCATCTACCACCCAAAGTCTAGACAGAACTAATTTCTCAAAAATGGTTTATTGTTACACAGATGGCATGTACTTACAGACAGCGTTTAGGCAAAACCATCAAAGCCTTCTTCCTCCAACTCACTAACAAATAATTCATTCATTTAGACCATAGAGCTGTGTCTCTGAACGTGCACTGACATCACGCAGCACACAGGCACATTTTTGAGAGCGGACCGTGTGCTGCCGCCACATACCAAATTTATTCCATACATAAGTCGCACCGGTGGATAAGACGCTGCAATGTCAGTAAAAAAACGCGACTTATACACCAGAAAATAGTGTGCAGTTGTCATAACAATCAACATGGGAACTCGGAAGGGAATGTTGGTGCCCAGTTTCATTTTTTAGACAGTCCATCCCATTTTTTCCAGTGTTTTGCATGTGGCCATGGATGTTGGACATGGAAACCTGGCAGAATCCGAGTGTGACAGATTACGCTTCCATAAACCAGAACAGTGCACAAGCTTTGCAGGTTTACTGAAAAATGCAAATCGTGCCAGTACTAGAAGCTACGTAACTGAAAATGCCGTGGCCTAGAAATAGATCGTCGTGGCCTCGAAATAGCCCACGACATGGCTGACGGGTGGCTTAAAAATGAAAAATGACCGACCTCTAAGAGAACAACAAGAAAAACAGATATGAAAGGATTCTCAGGTTGGCACTAAATTCCTCGGAGAAGCTTTCACAAAGGAAAGTAATTGAGTTCCACACAAAATTCCTTGGGAATTTTTGGTCTGGCTGGGATTATATTGAACCCAGGGTGTCCGGAATGCCAGTGGAAATTTGTGTTAAAGATATGCTCTGAGGCCTACATAAGCTACTTGGGCATGTTAATTACAGAAGTAGCAATTCAACAGATAACCAAGTGTTTCTCTGCAAAATGTCTGCTTCGGTCAATACGAAATTGCAGCAACATTCACGGAATCCTGCAATCATACGGCACTGTCCCAGCAAATAATGCGTGAGCACTGCAAACACCGGGAGAAGAAAAGACACAAAGAAGAAATGGTGGTGATGATGATGATGAATACAGAATCGAGATAACATGTTAAAGAACCTCACAATAGTGTTTTCACACTCTACGCGTTATAGGTTGTCCTCAGAATTTTGTCTGGACGCATGCTAGCAATGGACCTTTTTCCAGTACCGGTCCCTCTAGCGGCCGCCACGGCGAACTAAAAATGGCAGTAAGGCACACCCCCAAGAAAGTTTGGCTTTCGGAGAACTCGTGCACAAAATATCCTGGTCCTGCTGCCCCTCCCGCACTGACCCGTCACCCCCACCTTTCACATGAATGTCACGGTAGCAGGCGAACGTTCTCGTGACTAATCTGCCGTGTTCGAAGCGCTCCCCCCCCCCCCCCTTTTTTTTTCATTTTCGTAACCCCCTCACTGGCACCCATGTGCTGGAAGCGTGGTCAGTCTCAAGCGACTTCGCCCCTTTTCTTAGAAAGCCACTATTGTATGCACGTACGATCCCACCGCGAGGAGTCCAAAGAGAAAAAAAAAAAGAAAACGTGCAGCTTATAGCCGCTCCCTACGCAGAAAACCGAGGGGCGCGCTTGTTTATTTTGCCCGAGGCGCCTGCCAAGAATGGCGGACCGGCAGCCCGCGCATGCGCAGATCGCTACTGGAAAAAGGTCCATTCGTTAAATTTGGCCCTGACTACTTGCCACTGCCATCAGGGACAATGTCAGCAACTCACAGGGCAAAGACGGTATGAGGAAAGCAGCACTTCTGAACCTTATTTTAATACCAAAAAAATGCACGTGAATTGACCAGAAAAACTTAATACACGTCCTCTGCATTCAAAAATTCAATCTGGTATGGTGGCGAGACTGCTTGCAACTAAAGCCGGCAAAGGCAAATACAGGTGAAATCAGTGTAGCACTTGATTATTACTGTTGTCTCCAAGACACTTGCAAGATCAGTCTGTACAGAACTTCGAGTTTAAAAATACAGTTACAGAATTACATGGCCACCACATCCCTTCATCACCAACGGTTTACAGCTTTCACGTGTAAAAGTATTGACAAGCCGAAAGCAGTCACTTTTCAATTAAATGTTGCTATACCAGCTGCAAAAGCAACTTTTTTTGTGGTCAAGTGCTCGATATCCACAGAATTAAAACCATGCTGAATGACCCATAGCTATCAAGTGCTACTGTACCTGACTACTACTGCTTTCGTGAGAAGTGCCAAAAAAACAAAAGCTTTTTTCTTTTAGAACTTTTCTGAGAAATTAGGATCACAGCAAAGCAAACAGCTGTTCCGTGATGACCAACTGGAAGTTTTTCGTTTTCTAGCTTTGAAATATGCAGTTTTAAGAGAGTCAGCACATAAGGGAGCACACATTAATGCACAAAGTGTGCAAGTAAGTGCACTTGTTAAATTGTTATGTGCCACCACATGTCCCACACCACAACAGCATCCAGTCTCCACATTGCTGATTTCAAATAAGGCATCCCCCAACAACTGGGCATTTAATTCGACCAGCCTTTTCTCAGCAAGTTCACGTCAGCTCATTGTTCCTGCCTAAGCATCCATGCCCGACATTCAAATGCCTGGTAAAACGGAGCACCTAGGACAAGCCCTGGAAGTCAACTGCTGTTTATCGACAGAAGGCACCATCGCAGTGGGAAATAAGATGAGAGGCATACACACAGTGTTCGCGTGCGTATGAATGGTGAAGAATCAAGACTTTTCAATGCGGGCAGGTCTACTTACTTGTGTCGGTCAGCAAAACTGCAGCATGCGTTCCAGCTATAGGCACGAGACGTACGTTGGTGACTGACGCAGGATGCCACTCTGTCACAGGTCTTACGCACAATAACACTTGCCATGCTAGGGAGGAGAAATCGTCACCCAGATGGAGAGGCCACAATGTGACGACGCCGAGGACGATGAACAAGAAATACTTCTCTCGGAAATTTTCACCCGCTCCACGATAGGGTGGGCTCTCTCTATCTCACAGCCCCCTCGTCCCCCCCCCCCATTTCGATGTGCTGCATAAAGGCCTACCTCCATGCAGCGAAGAAGTGGAGAACGAAACGCCTTTTCAGCGGCTATCCGCCTGAGCTGGATTTTGGGTGGCTGACATTCACTGCCGCCAGAAGTGGCCAAGGAAACATTGAGACTGAGAAAATCGTGGCTTTCTTCTTCCGCTCTGAGCTTTGGGCGTGGGCTTCTGGCCAACAAACAGCAGACGATAGTTTGGCACTTCTGTTTCTAAGGTAGCGTCATTTTTTTTCACGTCGCATCCACAAAAATGGACAGGAAGGCTCATGTGCTGGTCGTCCGGCAGCAGGCAGCAAACGCTCGCTCCCACATATAAATCTTATAGAAGAAGCCCCCAACCCAATCTGTACCACTCCTGTGGACCCTGGCCCACACTGGTATAGGCGGTAATGAGGCAGCCCACCATCAGGCTCTAGTAGAGCCACTAAATGAAACCTGATCTAGTGGCTCTAGGCCTGAGCATTGACCACCCATACAGGCCCTTCCTTTCTGCCCAACCGTGACTATAACAGCTTCTCAGTATGAACCTCTGACATATTGCAACGTCGCCCATAACTACCGACTTCTCCGCAGCCGCTATCCTCCACCGCACCCATCGTTGGGGCACGCTGCAGCCAACATGTGGCGCAAGCTGCAGCCTTGCATTCGTCGGACCCGCAGAATCGACATGAACGCCTAAACAAGCTCGATCCAGAGCGGAAGTTCTGGGTCAGTCATGCTCCTCGTCTTCGCCGAAGTCAAGAGACATTGCTACACAGGCTGCGTCTTGGAGTAGCGTTGACTCGGAAGTATCTTCACACAATCGGACGAGAGGACAGCCCAGACTGCCTTCTGTGCGGTTGTCCTGAGGCTATCGAACATTTGCTTAGTGTTTGTCCAAAGTACTCCAGTCAGCGAATGAACTTTGAGACAGCTTTACAATGCTTGGACACTCGCCCTCTGACCGAACAAAAGATTTTGGGCACGTGGGCTGACAACAGGAAGCAAAACCTAGCCGTTAAAGCCCTGCTTACATTTCTTGGTGACTCTTTTTTGGATTCTCGCCTCTAGGTTGCGCCAAAATTGAACAGACTGCGAAATAATGTCTGAGCAGTTTTTTTTTTTTCATGGATGATAGTCATGTGCTAAAAAGTGAACTGTAGTCATCTGATTCAGCGCCCCGTTGTACGTGAGACGTTTATTGGTTTTACTGCTTGTACATAGTTCATTTTTTGCTTTCACTGTCATTTCCCAAACCTTCCATATTCATTCCTTTCTCTTTCTGTCCTCAGTACCCTCCCCCCAGAGGGAAGTAGCAGGCCCAAGATCAATTTCTCAGGCCGACCTCTTCTCCTTTTCAATAAACATTTACTCTCTCTCTATCCTAAAAACGCACTTCTTCCCCAAGAACCACATTCACACACGCACGCACGCCAGCACAAATTTCCAAGACCACACTGACAGGACTGCCACAAATGGGATACCCACTTTCATTGACTCTGTGAATGTCCACGTGACCCCTTTCCCGGCTACCCCCCCCCCCCACTGGAAACTGGCATTGGGGAGCTCGGACCTGGTGGTTCAGGAAACTCCCATCGCATAAGTCCTTGCAGTCCCCGAAGCCATATGGGCGTCGGCTGTCCTTCTGCCCGAAAACCCAGCTGTGAAAAATAAAGAGGTTCTTCCTCGCTCACTCTCTCCCTCCAGCTGGGACAGAGTTGTGGTGAACAGCTGCTTTCTTCCACTCTGATGGCTTTGTTCACCACTTCGTTGTCCGTCTTCTGCTGTGCTAAGAGGCAGGCTCTTCTCAAGCACATTATCGACAAAGAGCTGTTCTCACAACACTGACGGTGGAGAAGCCATTCGCCCCGTCTTCATCACACTAGATTGGTCTTAACAGTACTTTCTTAATGACCCGCAAAAATAGCTCGCTATCTTCCGGCAGTGTTGCAGAGTGTGTGCGCACACACACGGCTGGGCTCTTCTCCCGCCCTCCAGCTGCACTACTCGTGGGGGCAGTGCGCCTTCTCTTCGTGCTTCTTTTGTTGGTAGCGGCGAGCGAAGGCCTTATGACAGAAGCGGCAGTGGAAGAGCCTCTCGCCTGTGTGGCTGCCCACATGGTTGACCAGCGTGGTGTGCTGGGCAAAGGCCATGGGGCACAGGTGGCACTCGTAGGGCCTCTCGCCCCCGTGGACGCGCAGGTGGCGGACCAGGTTGCACCTCTGTGCGAAGGCCTTCCCGCAGTGGCTGCACTGGTGCGGGCGCTGGCCTGTGTGGATGCGCAGGTGACTGACCAGGCTGCTCTTCCACACAAAGGCCTTGTCGCAGTCGCTGCACTGGTGGGGGCGCTCGCCCGTGTGCGTGCGTTCGTGTATCTTCAGATGGCTCGGCCATGGTGCTACGTAGCTGCACTGCTGACACTGCAGCGGCCTCTGGTCACCCACGGAGGAAGAAGGACCTGCAATGGGGAGAGAGGGGAAACACTGAGAGGCCTTCCTGCAGCAAACACGGAGGCAGTGCACCAGCAGCGAGGCCGAAGACGAAAGAACAAACGCGAAAGAGCAGGTCACATATCTGTTAGGGCAAGGCAAGCTGCTCTGCACATGTCTACGGTGCCTGCGCATCGACTAGCAATGCTTATCGGATAAGCCCACCGCTTCCTTGATGCCTCCGCAGTCTTGTGTCAAGAGGCTTCAGAAGCTTCAGTACCACAGCTTGCCCAGGAATGGTACATACGGGGCTTTTGCACAAACAAGATCTTATGTGCACACTTCTGCAAGATTCTGCTGCCCTATGGGTGCAAGCCTGCCGCTTCCCGCTCACACCCAGCAGCCTGTTCGCTTCAAATACGCCTACCATTGATGTGAGCGCCTGCTAAAAGAGCTCTGCTGTTCAGCTTCAGTAACTTTGGTATAAAAATGGAGGTTTTGCCAAGCACAGCCTGGCTTTGAGCTTCAGCAGTGCCAAAGCTTTTGGAAGAACAATGATGTTTCTTGGCTGCTGTTCTCCTGGCTCAGTTCTATGAATGGCCTTCATCAAAAAGGCTGGCGTGGTATCGTTTAGGTCAATTTAAAAATGGCACGCGGCACACCGACACGTTCCAGTAATGTTCTGCACTGCACAGTAAGTGCATGTCTTGTAATTAAATAACGCCACGCTTTGAACTAAACGCTTCCAGCTCACGCCTACCCAAAATTTTTATTATTTCTCCCCATTTTCAACCAGCATTGCTGCTGCTGCAATAATCACCCACCAAACAGACACCCAATATGACCAGCCCTATTTAAAAGCAATCCCCTCATCATGGCTGTTCCTTCCACAGACCGCATGCCTGACCACCATGCACACAAACCCTATTAAACAACACAAGACACAGTGGTAAAGACAAAACCAACAGCACTGCTTCTCAACAGCAAGGCAGGCAGGAGGATTAGGTTAAAACAGTGACGGCTCTCTGCCTGCTACCCCTCAGAGTTGCCTCTTACAAAAGGCAATAAATGCTTCAACAGCAACATTCGGAAAAGGGGAAAAACAAGAGAAGAAACATCTGTGCACCAATATAACAGTTGTCGTATGATTAATGACATAAAAGTGAAAAACATGACCAAAATTTCCACAATCATTTGGTTACTAGTTGACAACTGCTCTTTTAGGAAATACCTGTATGATGACCAAATAAAGTCTACCCACACTCACAACCAAGAGCGGTCCGCATGAACTTGTCACAACACACAGTGTAAAATAATCATACAGCATTTTGTTTACTTCATGTGGCTTTTAACATTGAGAAGAGGCCTATTGGGGTACAACGTACATTCGAATAAATACGGGAACACAATTTTCAGGTAGCACATAGTGAAAAAACGCACGTGCTTTCTTAATAGCATGCAGGCGTGATTTTCTTGCAAAAGAGACAACTTGCAACACTGCGATGTTCCCGGCAAAGTAAGCGCATACTACATGCCCCCAAAACAACACACAATAATCTTCATCGTACTCTAACATGAAGGTAGGTAACCGGGGTCACTTTTAACCAGCCCATTCAAGAGCAAAATCAGAATACACACACTTCTAGGCAAGGTGGTATCCCTCCACCATGGGATCAGATGTACAAAGGGCAGACATCGCGATGGTTGAACGTGCACTTGCGCAAGCATGTGCGGAACATGAAGACTGGGCAGCTCAAATCACACTGCCAGAAATGAAAATGCATGGCTCGCTCTAACGAGACTGTAGTAATAGAAAGGCATAAAAAACCAGCTCGCAAGAGAAATCATCACAGCATTTGAAATGTCTTGCCTTGGTGATGCTTGCATAAGCATTCCATCTTTGGGTTTATTGGCCAAATAAATCGCACATCTTGCGCTTGAATAATTCCAAACAGCCGCACGTTCGTTCTCTGCCTTTTTGTTTTTTTGAGTGTGTGTGTTTGGCGGTGCCAGGTGTCACACAGTTGTCGGCTGTTGCCTAGTTATATGTACATAAGAGCATGAGCTGCGTCAAAAAAAAAAAATGTTACCAGACGGATAGTTACATGCCCTGTAGAGTCTAACTGCTTGCCGACATGTGCATGTTTTATGTGTGTACAATGAGTGGTTTTTACGAATAAATGTTAGATGGAAGTAGGACCAGACTTTAGCAAGACGTCAAGCACAGCCGCATCAGGCAGAAAATGAAGGGCATTGCACAACAATGACGAACAAAGGGAAACAATACAGCAGGTTGTAACAAATGATTGACCAGCTCAAGCACTGATGAAGGTGGCAGCAATGACACAAGCAGCATTCAACGTTGTACCAAATGTTGCTAAAACCATCATTTGTGATCCAACAACAGCATTTCAAGCACAGCTTTCTTCCTGGGTTGAACAGCTGCCACATTCATTGTTAGCAGATGGATGGCACAGCAAGTCTCAGGCACTTTGTTGAACTAGAGGTGACCACGGGGTGGAGACGATTTGAATGCAAGGCCGTGCATAATGGACTGGAACATGGTGGCCTTTTGAGAATGGAGGCGGTGGCCCTTCTCAGCACCACGGTTTCGTCCTAGCAGCTCAGGGTCTTGCTGAGGAGATTGATGCCTGCAAATATAAAACATGAAAAACCACACCGTTGCATAAATGCGAAGTCGCAAAGCTTATTCTACAAGCCGTTGTGCATGCGGAGGGTGCTTTCACGACGGCTCCAATTCTAAGTTGCAACACGCTGCTCGATACTGGATTCACATTTTGTGTGCTTTGGTCTTTTGGGGCTTGACTGTCAACTGAATAATGACATTTGATGAGAGAACAAATGGTTATGGGGAGCACGATGTTTTTTCGTGCTGCTGTCTTGGAAATGACGCTGGAGAGGTCGCCAGTAATATAGGACTCGGCAGGCAATTACTCGTTTCACTCGCACCAGCAACTCAGTGCGGGAAACTTCGTCTGCTCGGTAGGGTTGACAAGTGCGTATGTCGCAATCCGGGCGTTAAAATGAACCGTGTTAGAACTTTTCCACGTAAGACTCGTTGTTAGGCGCGAGGTAAACACGCTTGCGGCAAAAAACAACGCAACTCAGTCACGGCGATTTGGACTTATTAGCGGGTGTCAGCCTTGCTGTACCCGCATGACCACCGACGTGGAAAATGAAGGACAAGAAACTAATAGATTCTCTGAGCTTACCGAAACCTTTGCAAACCAGTCACAAATTGCGCTGACCAGTGCATCATACGCCTGTCATTTTCGCGTTGCCAAATGACCCGAACGATCGGCACATACACCGCCGGGAGTGAAAACAACTAAGCGCGTACACAACCAAACTGGATCAAAACGCTCTTCGTTATCTTCGTAGCTCTGCCGTTCATACTGAGTCAACGAAGCATGGAATGAAACACCAATCGCAGCTGCGGCCGAGTATGAAACGCCGTTACTCTCACAACAAAGGGCACGCTTCTCCACTGCTTAGCTGCGCGAGGAAGCGACTATCTCTTTCCCTGTATACTTGGCCCATAAACGTCGCACGAAAAAACAACATCGGGAGCCAGGTGTTCCTCTATATTAGTATAAAACTGCACGAGTTTTCAAAAAAATAACTTAAAAAGCATTGTCCACGGTCAATAAACAGCAAGGAGGAAGAAAATGTTTCCTTCCTCCATGATAAGCAGTTGGGCGCCGCCATTGTTGATGCCATCGTGATACGGTTTCGGAAGGGGAAAAAAAAACTCTGCAAACCATAAAAAGTGCAATATGTAATGCATAAGGCTAGCTCGTTAAAAACATTATGCTGTCTAATTAGATCGGGTCGATCGGGTATCTGAGGAAAAAACCGGTTCCGAAGCATAACCCATTACACTGACTTACCTGGAACTGCAGTCGTCGTGCTTCGGTATCAGTTATTTTTCTGTGAAAACGTGTTCTAAATAGAGAGTATATGATATTATAACGAGCTAGCCTTTGTTCAGTATTTTTAATTAGAAAAGACGTATTACGATGGCATCAACAACGGCGGCGCCCGCCGCCCAGTCGTTTTCGTTTGGTTGGTTTTGGTCTCGCCGGATCATTTTGACAGTGTTTGACGTCTCTTTGAGTTCCGTACTATTACAGAGTGACAACTAGCTGCCAATCGCGGGTCAAGTACCCAGGGAAAAAAATTCGTGTGTTCGCGCAGCTTAGCAGTGGAGAAGCGTGGACACTGTGAGAATAACGGCGGCTCTTACCCGGCCGCCGCCGCCTGCCATGGGTGTTTCACTTAGCTATGTTTCACTAACTCACT
The DNA here is from genome assembly GCF_048455015.1 of Haemaphysalis longicornis. Lineage (NCBI taxonomy): Eukaryota > Metazoa > Arthropoda > Arachnida > Ixodida > Ixodidae > Haemaphysalis > Haemaphysalis longicornis. The sequence continues at coordinate 102,453,632 of NW_027526361.1, read as the reverse complement.
AAGAACAACAAAACAACGAAGAGCGGTTTGATAGAGTTCTGCACGCGTACCGATTTAGTCGTTTTCGCCCGCGGCGGTGTACGTGGCGAACGTTCTGCTCATTCGGTAACGCAAAAGTGACAGGCGTATGATGCACTGGTCAACGCAGTTTGTAAGTGTTTTGCCCAGGTGTCGGTGAGCCCAAAGAATTTATTAGTTTCGCGTCCTTGATATTGCACGTTGATGTTCACGCTAGTATAGCGGGGCCAGGTTCAAACCATTCAAATCGCCATGACTCACATGCGTTGTTTTTGCCGCAAGCGTTTTTACCTCTTGCCTAACAATGAGTCTTAATTAGAAAAAGTCGAACACGGTTCATTTTTAACGCCTGGATTGCGAATTACGCACTTCTCAACCTGACCGCGCAAACGGAACTGCCAGCAGCGAGCTGCTGGCAAGATCGAAACAAGAGCAATGAATGACCTATCTGTTGTGACCAGTTACTGGCGATCCCTCAACCGTCATTTCCGAGGTAGCAGCGCGAAAAAGCTACCGTGCTCTCCGTAACCGGGCTATCCCATCAGGTGTCGCGATAAATCAGTTGACAGTCAAGCTCTGAGAGACTGAAGCACACAACGCATATCCCGCGTCGAGCTGCTTGTTACAGTTTTGAAATAGAGGCGTCATGAATGCACCCTTGGCCCACACAGCCGCTTGTAGAATAAGCTTTAGGACTTCGCAAAACTGAAGCGGCCGGGTATGTCATTCTTCATATTTGCAGGAATCAGTGTCATATTTGCATCAGTCTTCATATTTGCAGGCATACGCATGAGCAACATACGCATGCATGCTGCTCACGGAATTTACCACTGTGATGGTGCCTTCTGTTCGGAAAAAGCAGGTGACGTCTGTTTCTCGTCCCGTGAGCTCTTTATACAGATAGCTTTTGGGGGGCAGCTAGTAAAATCGTGGAAGTAAGTAAATGCAGAGTACTAATAAAGTGATGGCCAACTGCCCACTCAAGTTTAGTTCTACATTTCGCAAATGTGTTGCAGGAACAAGTCCGACCATAATGGAAAAAAGAAAGAGGAGGAGGGCTGGGTAGCATGATAGTGTTACCAAGAACGGATTGTATTCATCGAGAGTCATGTTTCCTTCCACCCCCTCCCAATTTTCAGTACGGTCTGCTTCCATCTCGTTGATACATTCACTTCATGGCAAAAATAAGCTTCTTGGGCAGGTGGCATCATTGTGTCTATGTGTAGGGGTAGTAATAGCAGTCAGTGTTGTTTGCTGACGCAGGCTTATGCTTGCATAGAACTTTCGCCGCTTGCTCCGCATAAGTGACACCATATCGTATCAGAGGCATGCAAAGCCACCAGTCATTGCTTTGTCTTGTTCTTTCACTCCCTCAAAGTTTCTAGTTCACTTTTAAAATTCTATCTACAATGAATTACCAAACAAGAAACTCAGTGCCCACGAGTGTTTTCTTTTCACGAGTGAAATGCCTGAACAGAGTAAAGGAGGCAAAGTGCCTCTTTGTAGCTGCCTCCTAGACACTGTGTTGTCATTGCTGTGAACAGTTGTTTCCTACCCAATATTCCATTGCCACCTCCACATCATCATGTTATGTAAGCTAAGTGTCACAAGCGCAATGACTTGAATGCACTGAACTTCGGCCGGTTTGCTTATCCAAAAGATGTCCGAGCTGTGACGTTACATTATTTGCAAAAATGTGCAGTTGCTGAAGTGAGCACTCTTATACTCGATGGCTAAGGCATTGTGTTGCTGAGCCCAAGGACGTGGGTTCGATTCCTGGCCCCGGCGGTCACTTTTATTATGGAGGGGAAAAGCGAAAACGTTCGTGTGTTCGAGATTTCGGCTCATGTCAAAGATCCACAAGTGGTCAAAATTAATCTCGAGCACTCTACTACGGCGCACCTCATCGCCTGTGTAGCGTCGGCTCGTTAAGCCTCATAATCAATCAATCAATCACTCTTGAAGAAGTAAATTTGTGTGTCTATCCAGCTTTTTCTGGCATTGTTGCATTTTTATAGTAAAGCTGTGGTCCCGCATCGTTCTAATTTATAAAGGCGGGAGCTGTCACGCTTGGAACCTGCCAAGCCTCCCTGACACGCATGGATGTGCACACAGAACTGGGAAATTGCACACAGTGGGGTCCACTGTTGTACAGGCTGGTTCCAAAGGGACTGGCATTCTCTTCCGAGTTTTTCACGTGATGTACCATGTGTTGTTCCCACGACAATTGTATACACTTACTTCGGTGGGAAGATTGTGCGCTGTTGAAAGTTGTCTTTTGCAGCAGCAAGGCCTTCAAGTACCGCCCCCAGGCCTTCAAGTACCGCCCCCAGCAGAGGAAACACCAGGAGGAGGAACACGGCGACAGCCAGTAGTGCAGCGGGATGGGAAAGACCCAGCCGTGTGTATGTGTGCATACAGTCGCTCCAGTAAGGTCAGGGAAGTGAACCCCTATTTGTGGATCATTATGGAGAATGGTTGTGTAGCATGCCAAGAGATGGGGAGCTCAGCGAGACAGCCTGTTTTTTGCTACAGCGACGTCTTACCTCGAGCGAAGATTTCCACGTTTGTCATAACATCGTCGCCTCGCCAGCCATTGCTCCATGCCAGTGCGAGAAGTGTGATTGTGGGTGGGAACTGTGGCAGACAGTGGCGTCCTGTGTTGGTCTCGAGCATCTCATGATGGGTGCTGGCCCACTAGCACATATTACCTACTCTAACACACACCCCCTGTTCTGCAGAAAGAAATGAGCAAGGTAGTGGAAATTGTGGTGGGTCAGCAATCATACGTATGCAAGTGCATGCATACGTCGCTCGTGTAATTTCCCACCATGATGGTGCCTTCTGTCGGTAAGCAGCAGTTGACGTCCAGTGCTGAACCTGTGTGCTGCTTGTACAGATACTTTTAAAGGGGCAGCTAGAAACATTCAGAGTGTGAGGGAACTCTGTAGACGTGACCCCGCCGTGATGGTGCCTTCATTTAGTAAACACAAGCTGATGTCCACTGCTTGGCTGTGTGCTTCTTGTAAAGATAATAATGAAGGGGCAGCTAGAAACATTGAGAAATAAAGAAACACAGAGACATGAACTGACAGCCAAGTACCTACCCATTGAAGTTTGTTTCTACCCTTCCGCAAATGAATTGCAGAAGCCAGTATTACCGTAAGGGAAAAAAGAGGAGGGTGGGTTGGGGGGGCATGTTAGTGATACCAAGCACTGGTCGTATACATCAAAAGTCATGTCCACCCCCCCATTCTCAGTATGGTTTGCTTCCATCTCCTTGACACGTTCACTTAATGGGAAAAATAAACTTCAAGGGCTGTTGGCATCGTTGTGTACCTGTGTAGTGGTAGTAGTAGCAGTCAGTGCTGTTTGCTGAGGCTGGCTTAGCTTCGCAAAGAACTGTCGCCAATTGCTCTGCCATGCGACACCATATTGTATCAAAAACACGCAAAGCCACCACTCATCGCTTAGTCTTGTCCTTTCATTCCGTGAATGTTTCTAGCTGACTTTTAATATTCTATGTACTGTAAATTACCAAAGTACCTCAATGGCTGCAAGTGTTTTCTTTTCACAAATGAAATGTCCAAAAAAAAAAGAAATGGAGGCAAAGTGGCTCTTGATAGCTGCCTCCCTGACACAGTGTCATCGTTGCTCAGTTGTTCCCCCACCCCCCACTTAAGAGATTTCTCAAGTGCTCCATTTCCACCTTCATGTCTTCATGTTGTGCGACATCTGCGTCGCATATGGAATCACTGAAATGCATTGAACTTCTGCTGGTTAGCCTCTCCAAAAGACGTCTGAGCTGTGCCGTTGCCTCTTGCAAAACATTAAGGTACTGAAGTGAGCATTCTATACGATGTACATTTGGGGGTCGATGCCACTTCTATTAGCATTAAAACAATTTGTTGCGTTTTTGTTCAGTAAACCTGAGCTCGTGCACTGTTCTGGTTTGTGGGAGTGTGGGCTGTCACGCTGGGGGCCTGCCAAGCCTCTGTGTCTGACATACACAGACAACCAACCACACAGCATCGTAAAAATAGCCACGTCGAGGTTTACTGTGAAACTGGCTGGTTTAAAACAACACCTGGCGCTTGCATTCTCTTCCAAGTTTCGCGCGTAGGCGTGGCTTATTGTATGTTGTTCCCTTGGCAATCGTATATACTTACTTCGAGGGAAGATTGTGTGCTGGTGAAAGTTATTATTTTTGCAAGGAAATTACGCCTGCATGCTATTGCTTAACCTTGCGTAGAATAAAGCACTTGCCATTCGTAACTACATGTCACCTGAAGAATATATTCCTATGTGTATTCGAATGTACATTGGCCCCAGATAGACCCCTTCTCATTGTTAAAAGTCTTATGAGGGCAAGAAATACTGAACATGCCAGGTTGTGTGTGGTGGGTATATCATGTGGGTATACCTTTGGTTGAGACTATGGGTCAACCTTCTTTGGTCATCATTGCAGACTCCCTAATAAAAAAAAAGCAGTCAAGTCGACTTGTAACCAAGTGAACACGGTATTTTTACTCAGGTTTTTCACTGTCGTGTCATTAATCAGACGACAATTTGCTTGTCTTTTACCCTTTTTCCTCGTGTTGCTGTTGAAGCATTTGCTGCCTCTTGTAAGATGCAACTCTGAGGGGCAGCAGGCAGAGAGCTGGGACTGTTTTAACCTAATCCTACCGCATGCTTCGACGTTGTGAAGCAGTGCTCAGGAAGGCGACAGCTGTGTTTCCTTTCCTGCTACTCATGTCATCTCACGCTGTCGGATGACCTGACGGCTGTGCATGTTACCTATACACCGAACATGCGGAACAGTGCTGAGGTGCTCAACCTAGCAGTAGCAGTTCAGCAACCGTGGTTCTTTCTGCTGCGCTGCGCACTGTTGGTTTTAAGTCTTTGCAACTGTGTTTTGTTTTGTTTAATGGGATGTGTGCACGTGGAAGTCGGGCATGCTGTCTGTGGCAGGAATAGCCATGACGAGGTGACGGGAACTGCTTAAAACGGCGCTGGTCATATTGGTGTGTTTGGTGGGTGATGGTCTTGCGACCGCAGCAATGATGCCTGAAAAAACAAAACGGGCATTATTAAAATTTTTGGGTAGACGTGAGCTTAGCAGCTTTCGGGGAAAAGCGTGGCGATATTTCATTCCGATATAAGTACAAGCCAGGCACTTCCCATGCATTGCAGAACGTTAACAGAACGTTTTGATGTGGTGGGTCCTGTTCTTAAACCAACCTAAATGATGCCGCACCACCTTTATTTTTGAAGGCAATGCATATGATTGAGCCAAGAGAACAACAGTCGAGAAACATCATTGGTCTTTAAAGAGCCTTGGCACTACTGTGGCTCAAAGCCAGGCTGTGCATGTAAAAACCTGCTATTCCATCTGGAGGGTACCGAAGTCAAACAGCAGAGTGCTTCTAGCAGTTGCTCACAATTGAAGGTGTAATCGAAGCGAACAGGTAGATGGCTCTGGGTGTGTGCAGGAAGCGGCAGGCTAGCACCCACAATGGACGGAATCTTGCCAAAGTGTGCTGTCACATGAGGTATCTCTAGTGCGAAAGCCCCGTATGTACCATACCTGGGCAAGCTGAGATACTGAAGCTTCTGAAGCCTATTGAGCAACAGATCTTCGAGCCATCAAGCAAGTGGAGGGCTCATCTCTGTTGCTGGGCAGTGTTGAGGCTCATCAGGGCAGCTCACCTGGCACCAACGAAGACGTTCCCTCCACTCTTCATGTTTGTTCTTTCTCCTTTCCGTTCTACCTCATTGCTGCTGCCCTGCTTCCATGTTTGCTGCAGGACGGGCTCTCAGTGTTTCCCGTCTCTCCCCATTGCAGGCCCTTCCTCCCCCCCTTCTGCCTCCGTGGGTGACCAGAGGCAGCTGCAGTGTCAGTGGTGCAGCTACGTAGCACCATGGCCGAGCCATCTGAAGATCCACGAGCGTACGCACATGGGCGAGCGCCCCCATCAGTGCAGCCACTGCGGAAAGGCCTTCGTGCGGAAAAGCCACCTGGTCACCCACCTGCACATCCACACGGGCCAGCGCCCACACCAGTGCAGCCACTGCAGCAAGGCCTTCGTGCGGAAGGACCACCTGGACGTTCACCAGCGCACGCACACGGGCGAGCATCCCTACCGGTGCAGCCTGTGCCCGGCGGCCTTTGCCCACAATACCAGCCTGGACACCCACTTGCTCAGCCACACGGGGGAGAGGCCCTTCCACTGCCGCTTCTGCCCCCAGGCCTTCAAGTACCGCTTCCAGCAGAAGAAGCACGAGGAGAAGGAGCGCAGCGACCGCCAGTAGTGCAGCGGAACGGGAAGGACCCAGCTGTGTGTGTGCGTGCATACAGTTGCTCCAGTAAGGTCAGAGGGAAGTGAGCCCTTTCTTGCTGGTCATTAAAGGGAAGGGTTGTGTAGCACGCCAAGAGGTGCCGAGCTCAGGGAGAGAGCCGGCTTCTTCCTAAGACGACGTCTTACCCTGAGCGAAGATTTCCACATTTGTCATAACATCGTCGCCTCGCTGGACAAGTGACCATTGCTCCGTGCTAGTGTGAAAAGTGACTGCGGGTGGGAACCGTAGCAGACAGTGGCGTCCTGTGTTGGTCACAAGCATCTCATGATGGGTGCTGGCCCACTAGCACATAGTGCCTACATGAACACACACCACCGTTCTGCAGAAAGAAGCAAGCAAGGTAGTGGAAATTGTAGTGGGTCAGCAATCATACGCATGCAAGTACATGCAAAAGTGAAAACGTTTGTGTGTTCTAAATTTCGCCTCATGTTAAAGATCCCCAAGTGGTCAAAATTAATCATGAACCCTCCACTACGGCGCACCTCGTCACATGTGTAGCGTTGGCGCGTTAAGTCTCATAATCAAAGAAGTAAATTTGTGGGTCTATCCAGCTTCTTCCAGCGTTGTTGCATGTTTCGAGTAAAGCTGTGATCTCACATCGCTCTGTTTTATGGAAGCGCAAGCTGTCATGCTTGGAACCTGCCGAGCCTCCCTGTCTGACACGCATGGATGTGCACACAGAACTGGGAAATTGCACACATTGAGGTCCACTGTTGTACGGGCTGGTTCAAAAGGGACTGGCATTCTCTTCAGAGTTTTTCACGTGATGTACCATGTGTTGTTCCCACGACAACTGTATACACTTACTTTGGTGGGAAGATTGTGCGCTGTTGAAAGTTGTCTTTTGCAGCAGCAAGGAAATTATGCCTACATGCTACGGCGTGGCCATGTGAGAGAAGGCGTGTGCCCTAGTTAATGTATATAATGTATATATATAATGTATATCTAGTTAATGTATAATGTATATTTGAATAACACAGGCATACCTTAACTATGCCTGTGTTATTCAAATATACTTCGCCCGCAAGTAGGCCATTCGTTATTGCTAACAGCTGTGTAAAAGTAAAATACCATCTGATTATGCCAGGTTGTGGGGTGACAAGTTCATGCTGGCCGCTCTTAGTTGCAACTGTGGGCTCACTTTCTTTGGTCATGACAGCGGGCTGACTTCTTTGCTTGTCGGTGTACCTTCGGAAAATTGCAATCAACCTATAACTGAATGAATATGGTATTCATTTTTCAGGTTTTAAACATTTGTGTTAATAATCAAACCGCAGTTGCAATCATGGTGCAAAAATGACTGTTTTAACTTCATTGTATCGCATGCTTTGCAGTCGAAAATCAGTGCACAGGGAGGTGACAGGTTTTGTTTTTCTTTCCCGCTACTCGCTGTTCTCTCAGGCTGTCGGATAACCTGATGGCTGGACACGTTATCTACGCCAAACTTGGTGAACACTGCCGAGACTCTCAGTCTAGTAGAACTAGTAGAGCAGCCATGCTGGCTTCGGTTACGACACAACTGCTGTTTCTAAGTCTTCTAAGCTGTTTTTTGTTGTTGTTTGACAAGTATTGTACGTAGAAGTCGGCAATAGAGGTTGAGGCAGGAACAGCTCAATGAGGGGATGTGAACTTGCTTAGAAAGAACCTGTCGAATTGAATGGCCACTTGGCAAAGGTTGCATTTTGGGACACCCACGGTGTGGCAAGAAAACCTGCAGTATTTTTGGGTAGGCGTGAACTTTGCAGCTTTCAGCGGAAGGAGCGATATCGGAATAAGCTTGGTGCTAGCACTAGATGTGCCGTTCTCAAAAAAAAAAAAAAAAGAAATTTCAATTCTCCTGAGCGAAAGACTGCCAAGCCAGCAAGAAAGATGAGGGCTCCTGTGCGTTGCTAGGCAACGCCCGTGCACATTAAGCCTAGCAGAGTGGCTCGTTTGGCACCATCAGAGACGCTGTCTCCTCCTCTGCGGTGGTTTTTCCACCTCGCTGTTGATGCACTGCTGTCTCATTTTCCAAAGGAAAGGCTCTCAGTGTTTCCCGTTCCCTTCCTGTTGCAGGCTCCTCCGCACTTCCTTTCCCACGAGTCCGCAGGGGCGGCCTCCCACCAGTTCATTGGATGTTCAGCTGTCTGCAGTGCAGCTTCATGACGCCGACCTCGAGCAAGCTGGAGAGCCACAGGCGGACACACACGGGCAAGCGGCCTAATAAATTGCATATCTTGCCCCTGAATAATTCCAAAGAGCTGCATGTTCGTTCTCTGCTTTTTGTTTTTTCGTGTGTGTGCTTGGCGGTGCCAGGTGTCGCACAGTTGTCGGCTGTTGCCTAGTTATCTGTACATAAGAGCATGAGCTGCGTCAAAAAAATATTGTTACCAGATGGATAGTTACATGCCCTGTAGACTCTAATTGCTTGCCGACATGTGCATGGTTTATGTTTGTACGATGAGTGTTTTTAACGAATAAATGTTAGATAGAAGTAGGACCAGACTTTAGCAAGACGCCAACCACAGCCGCATCAGGCAGAAAATGAAGGGCATTGCAAAACAATGACGAACAAAGGGAAACAATACAGCAGGTTGTAACAAATGATTGACCAGCTCAAGCACTGATGAACGTGGCAGCAATGACACGAGCAGCACTTAACACTGTACCAAATGTTGCTAAAACCATCATTTGTGATATAAAACTACATTTCAAGCACGGCTTTCTTCCTGGATTAAACAGCTGCCACATTCATAGTTACCAAATCGATGGCACGGCTAGGCTCAGGGAGGAGGAGGAGGAATCAACTCTTACTGAGCCCAAGAAATCGGTGGTGCGCACTGGCACCAGACGGGGTGGTTCCCTAGTTACGGGACCCATATGTTCCCAGCAGCTCCTGGCCCCTGTCTGTCAGTGCGAGCTGAGTCGGCAGGGCGGGGCTGGTCAACAAGGTCTCCCATCGCTCAAGGGGTTGCGGATTGGGGGTGTTGTGGGGAAGGGAAGGAGGGGGGGTCTTGAGTTCTGTACACTCTGTCAAGATGTGTGGCAGGGTGCCCCTCTCTCTTTTGCAAAACGGACAGAGCGTATCGTGTTCCGCAGGGTACATGAGGTTCATCAGTACGGGATGCGCAAGCGATCCCGCCTGCGCTCGACGCAGGATCGTCTGTTGCTGCCTAGTCAGTTTGGGGTGCGGTTCCGGCAGTCTGCGCCTCTCCTCTCGGTACATCCGGGTAATGTCCCGAAAGCTGGTAACCGGGTGCGGTAGCTCTTCCGGCTCGTTCTCAGGCACTTTGTTGAACTAGAGGTGACCATGGGGTGGAGACGATTTGAATGCAAGCCCGTGCATAATGGACTTGAACATGATGGCCTTTTCAGAATGGAGGTGGTGGATCTTACCAGCACAATGGTTTTGTCCTAGCAGCTCAGGGTCTTGCTGAGGAGACTGATGCTTGCAAATATAAAACATGACAAACCACACCGCTGCACAATTGCGAAGTCACAAACCTTATTCTACTAGCCGTTGTGCATGCGGAGGGTGCATTCACGACGGCTCCAATTCTAAATTGCAACAAGCTGCTCGATATTGGATTCACATTTTGTGTGCTTGGGTCTTTTGGGGCGTGACTGTCAACTGAATAATGGCATTTGATGAGAGAACAAGTGGTTATGGGGAGCACGATGTTTTTTCGTGCTGCTGTCTTGGAAATGACGCTGGAGAGATCGCCAGTGATCGGACGCAACAGACAGGCCATAACTCTTGTTTCACTCGCACCAGCAACTCGGTGCGAAGCTTCGTCTGCTCAATCGGGTTGGGAATTGCGTATGTGGCAATCCAAGCGTTAAAATGAACCGTGTTCGAACTTTCCCATGTAAAACTCGCTGTTAGGCGCGAGGTAAAAACGCTTACGGCAAAAACACAAGTGAGTCACGGCAATTTGGACGATTATTGGCGGGTGTCACCTCACTGTACCAGCGTGAGGAACGTGAAAAATGAAGGACACAAGACGCGCGCTAATAAATTCTCTGCGCTTACCGATGCTTACCGACTCACGAACTGCGCTGACCAGTGCGTCATATGCCTGTCATTTTCGTGTCACCGACTGAGCCGAACGGTCGGCACATACACCGCCGGGAGCGAAAACGACCAAACTCGCACGCGTCCGGAACACGATCAAGCCGCTATCCGTTATCTTTGTTATTTTTTCGTCCATAGTGAGTCAATGAAGCATCGAATGAAACACCCATTGCTGGCCGGCGGCCGGGTATGACACGCCGTTGTTCTCACAAACTGCACGCTTCTCCAGTGCTAAGCTGCGCCAGCACGCGACTTCCTTTTTCCCTGTGTACTTGAACCACAAATGTCGCACGCAAAAACGAAATCGGGAGCCAGTTGTACGAGCGTCAAAACAACTGTCAAAACCATCTTCCACGGCCAGTACTGGGCGCCGCCATCGTTGATGCCATCGTGATACATCTTTCCAAAATAAAAGAAACACTACAAACCAAAAAAGTGCAGTGGTTAACGCTGAAGGCTACAAGCTTGTTAAAAAACGATATGCTGTCTGTTTACAACGCGTTTCCACATAGTAACCGGTACCGAAGCGGAACCACAGACACTATTTTGTTTGCCACCTGCCCTACCTATCCATTACTCTTCCTCAACCAATCCCCTCATCCACTCCTCCAGCAAAAAAAGTAAAGCGTTCCTTACCGAGACATGAGGGTGCCTGCATTGGGAATCGGAGTGCACACGCCGCAGAACCGAGTTTAAACACAACCCCCCCCCCCCCCCCCCCCCTACCCCCACCCCGTTGGTTCCCACGAAAGCGACACCTAGCTCCCACGCTACTCCCAGGTCTGCGTCTTATATCCACTACAAGAAATCCAAAAGGCAACATGACCAAGGCTTCACCCCTTCGGATCTTCTATGAGGCCTTGATGTAGTCCCACGTTCTATAGACATATTGTTAAAAAGCAAAATTTCACCGCAGCCTACACTTCTGAAAATTGTGGTATCCCCTCACAAGCTTCTTCCAAGATGCCCATTCAGCAAACTTTCTGCACAACCCTACCTCCACCATCTTGTTTGTCAGGTAGTGCAACAAATTTCACCCAATATCAAACATCCATCCCAGCCAACAAACAACCATCTGACCCACGCACAACTGTAATTGCACTTCTTTAGATGTACTACAAAAGACTCCTATATTTCATGGCACTTATTCTATTAGTAGTGACTTCGCATTAACAGCGTTCTTGAGACCAGAAATGACCCCATGTCTCATATGACGACCGAACAGAGAAAAATTAACTCCAATGTGAGCGACCTGAAACCCGCATCATGTGTGCTCCACAGCAATTCAGAAAGGTCGGGTGAGGCATGCACATGGAGCGATTTTGCAAGCGACTTGGGGAGCGACGCGACTAGCGATGAACTACTTTTCGCCGCGGACCAAGTCGCTCATCGAATCGCTCGGTTCTGGGTCGCCAGAAACAGTTGCTCGCCTCCCGGAAGTGGTTTCAGCGACTAGCCAAGAGGAGAGCCCCTACGTGAGCACGCAATCTCCGGTTTTGGAAGATAACAAAGCGGGGGGGGGGAGATTTTGCAAATCCACGCAGACAACGTTTGCGGTGCAGCGGCAAAGAAAGCTTTGCATGGCAAAGCTTGTGTACATGCTGAAGCAGAAGCAAGAAGGCTCCCGCACACACTAGGTGAGACCCGTGTGGGAAAAACGACGTCAAGAAAGCGAATTCTTCACGGCGTTCATGTTGGAGCCGAGAGACGAGGTGCAGAAGGAAAAGCGTGCGCTATCGCTAACCCAAGCCAGTTTTAGAGATGCGATGAAGTGCAAAAGGTAGAAAGGCGTAATACTTTTCAGTCATGCTTTTTATGACAAATGAACAAAAAAAAATGTTTGCAAACAACCAGCGTACCAAGCGCGTTACTATGCGCAGTACGGAAACATTGAAATCGCCATCCTCAGTCGCTCGAGTCGTCGCTGTCATGTGGTTGCGTCGGCGAGCGACTTCGGTTCAGCGACTGCGGATCCTAGTCGCGTCGCTCGTCGCGTCGCTGGAAAAATCGCTCCATGTGGTTAGCGCTTTATATCCGCTCCGCTACAAGAAATCCAAAAAGCAACATGACCAAGGCTTCACCCCTTTAGATCTTCTATGATGCCTTGATGTAGTCCCACGTTCTATAGACATATTGTTAAAAAGCAAAATTTCACCGCAGCCTACACTTCTGAAAATTGTAGTATCCCCTCACAAGCTTTTACCAAGATGCCCATACAGAAAAATTTCTGCACAACCCTACCTTCATTATCTTGTTTGTCAGCTAGTGTTCGAATTTCACCCAATATCAAACATCCATCCCAGCCAACAAACAACCATCTGACCCACGCACAACTGTAACTGCACTTCTTTAGATGTACTACAAAAGACTCCTATATTTCATGGGACTTATTCTATAAGTAGTGACTTCGCATTAACAGCGTTATTGTGATCAGAAATGACCCCACGTCTCATATGGCGACCGAACAGACAAAAATTAACTCCAATGTTAGCGACCTGAAACCCGCATCATGTGTGCTCCACAGCAATTCAGAAAGGTCGGGTGAGGCATGCAAGTCCAAATGTCACCTCACCAACTCTTGTTTGGAGAAAATAAAAGTTTTGTCAATGGCTGGGCAATGCTTCGTGTGCGCATTGAAAGTACACTGAGCACAAGACTGTCGCTAGAGGATCACCTGCACTACCTGCACCAGTAGAAATGCATCATCTGCAACCAAACCAAAAGCAACGAGCGCATTCTTGGAAGTTTGAACCCGTATATGAATCGGTAGGAAGCAAGCGAGTAGTAGAAAATGCAGGTGGCCATTCCTAAACAGTCAGCAGGCAGTCAGTGAATGTTTTGCAAAGGTGAAAGACACTTGATTTATTTGAACGCGTCGTTATGGTCGCCACCTTTCCCCGGAAAAAAACCTGACCCTTCAAGGGGGGGTGAGGGGGGTATTTAGATGGTTGACTTAGTGGGGATAAAAAAAAAGAATCCATGTTTTATGACATGCAATGCCATATGCATTGTAGCGTTTTCCTAGAGAGCAACCAACACAATGTTTGTACTGAAAGTTACTGAAATTTTGGTTATTGCTCTAAATGCGCTTCACTGAAAAGTAACCGCACGTACTTCGTCCGTTAAAAGCTCTTTGCATCTTGCCCGAGTTCGCCCGCACATTTTCTCTGCTTCCGTGTCTTTGCGCAGCTTGCCGACACGTATTTATCATCTTAGTTGCCAAAATGCCAAAAAAATAAATAATCACAGCACGATAGTCGAAAAACCAGTCGATGACGGCCGGTTTGAAGTATTAACCAGCAACCAGCCCGCTGTATAAAAAGCCGGGCAGGTGGCAACCCTTTGCATCGTTCACCAATACCAAAAGTCACCCCCCTACAATCAGTCGGTTCATCAAGCTTCGATTGAGAAGCCACTTTTCTGATACGGAAGTTGTCCTGAGTGCCATCGAAATACCGCACATCTGCCACAGCATTGAGGATTTGGCAATGACCTTCATCATGGCATGCAAGGGATCAGGAATGGGCATTGCTGATGAGCTGCTGCAACTTGACGACGTCACGCGTGGAGGTACAAGCGTTCTGATTGCATTGCACCATACATGAAACCTAATGACTGGCAAATTGGTGGGGCCTGACAAAACCATGCTCTCATTGCCCCAAACTAAAAATCATGTACCCTTGCATCTGACGTGGACAATGGTTAATTGCTAAGCTTCCTCGTGAGGGATTCTTTCGTTGTCCCCTGGGTTTGGACTCTGACCCACACGCAGCTTAGACTTTTGATCACACTAGCTTTGACTTTGACCCTTCACCATTAGTGAGTAAATACTGGTCAGCCTAAATATAGCTGGGGACACAGACACAGATGAAAGGCGAAGCACAAGCGCTGGCACTACCAACTGAATTTTATTACGCCTCCCCTGGTACATTTATACGCTCCTCTAGCCACGTGGTCCAGGTACAACAGCACGAAGAAATAGTTTCTCTTTACCGGTTAGCACAACTGCCGCAGTGCTGACACAACCGTCGACGTCCTCTTCAATTTCCATCGCTTTGATGATTTTGTGTGCAAGCCTATCACTGTTTTTATGCATGGTCACGACAACAGGTGCGCACTGAGGTAGAAGACTACAAACTCTAGGCTTCTTGGTTTCACTGAATTAAACATACCACAGCTGTGTGCTCGAACTCCTGCCCATTGCCTCCTTGGTCGCAGACCCTCATGTGCCAACCTAGGCAGGCAGCTCAGGACATGCTCCAACCACCTTTGTGCTCACAGAAGCCATGCAGCAATGTTGATGTTGCGAGCGTCTGACAAAACTTCTGGACAAGGCGGATGAAAGGACAGCGGTTGCAGCAGCAGTCTGCACACTTTGTGAGGAAGAAAGCAGCCATGAAAATCAGAGAAGGGAATGTGGCAATAGTTTACCAAGACACCCTGCTAAATGTGGATACTCCCTAAACTCGAGGAGGTCTACAAAACTGCTGGTGGTTCCAGGTGTGGGATGGACTTAGTAACAACCAGGGTTGCACAGACTTGACCTTCTTGATATTTCTGCCTAGCCAGTTTCCCCACAGCCCGGAATGTATAGAAATTACTATTACTATGTTTCTCCGAAGCATGTTTCTCATCATTGCCATTCTTACGGCCGTCATGTTTACCCGCTTTAAGGCTCTCTTTCTGCAGTTCGGCATAGAGCACCTGAGCTGGGCGACACGCAAATAAATACGTCCTCTGTTGGTTATCTAAAAAGTTCGATTTCTCAGTCCCTGCTACGGCTCGCTCAGTACAGACGTAAACTGATGATAACTACCCAGTGAAGTTTGTTTTTGCCACTAAGCAAGTATCAACAATGGAAGCAAACCACACTGAAAGAGGGGTTGGGGAGCATGACTTTCTGATACATAACGTGGTTTTCCCAAATGATAGGAGCAAACTTCAGTGGGTAATTTCCATCAGTTTATCTGTGTCAAGTCCCTCACCCTCTGAATGGTTATAACAGCCCCTTAAACTATCTGTGCAAGGAGCACATGGGACAAGCACTGGACGTCAACTGCTGTTTACCTACAGAAGGCACAACTGCAGTTGAACACTACGTAACAGGAATGCACACAGTGCGCGCATTTTCACCAATCGTGACATATCCCGATTCCCCCTGTTCAACAGGGGTGTGTTTCTTGTGTTGGGCTGCAAAGCTAAAGCATGCATTCAGGCAGGCACTCTACACGCTAGTGGGCTTGCCCTTGTCCCAACCCACTTGCAACCAATGTGGCTCGCCTCGTAACCTACCGCTAGTCCCTTTCACAATCTCACTTTCTCAGCCAGCGAGGGGCAATGGTCAACCAGCTGGTGAGGCTGCAGGATGTCATAATGAGCGAGGAAATTTTTGCTCGAAGCGAGGTTTCGCTGCATGATAAAATGGGCCCTCTTTATGAGCCGCTCTCCGTCTTGGCGTGCTGGGTACATCGCTTGCTTCGTAACAATTCGCGCCGAGAATTCGCTCTCCTCCAGTCACATTAGGTGAGTGTTCGCGCGCACACACGAAGGTTGTACGCCTACATCTAATGTGTATTCTGGTAGGGTGGTGTGTGAGGGCCCTAGAGAAGAAAGGTCAGTGGAAGGGACGGCCAGCCGTGTGGCTCCGCACGTGGCCGGCCAGGTGGCTCTTCTGGGCGAAGGCGCTGTGGCAGTGGAAAGGACGTTCACCTGAGTGGGTGCGCAGGTGGGTGGCCAGGTGGACCTTCTGCACGAAGGCCTTGCCGCAGTGGCCGCACTGGAAGGGGCGTTCGCTCGTGTGCGTGCGCCCGGGCTTTTTCAGATTGCTCGAGTCTGGCGTCATGTAGCTGCACTGCTGACAGCGCAAGAGCCGACGACCCGGTGGGGGGCCGTGCTGCACCCTGCGGGCATTCGGGGAGGGAGGAGAGACTGTGGCAGGGATGAAAGAGAAAAACTGAGATGCCTTCCACAAACGAACCCGGTGACAGCGAGGCAAAAGTGCAAAGAACCAGCACGAAGGAGGAGGGAGCGCTGGTGCCAGGTGAACCGCTCTGCTCAAGCCGTGTGCCAAGGCGTTGCCCAGCAATGCTGACGAACCCTTCTCTTTCTAGCTGGCGCGGCAGAATTTCACTCAGGAGGCTGCAAAAGCTTCGCAATCAAGGCTTGTTCAGGAACGGCATGGTTAGTGATCTTGCACACAAAGGGTCTCCTGTGTTACCATTCTTTCGCTAAAAGCAACTAAGCTGATGCCTATCCTATGAAGCCATGGGAGTTTTCATTCCTAGAGGTGCTTTGACGTCCACAGAACATTCGCATCAGCTGACTCGGCAGCTAAGGGCAGCTGCTGTGTATGGTGTTCACGAATGTCAAGTGGTTGGACAGTCCGGTTGCATCTGCTCCACTTGAGACGCACATACATGCACGCGTACAGTGGCCGGTACCACAGGAGGGTAATTGGCCAAGGCTTGGTAAAACGGCTGATAAAATTAATATTTTCCGTTAAAGTTTCAATCAACCAGAACTTCACCTTCTACTGGCCTAATCCTGGGCATAACTTGGTGCACCTAAAATATTGGTACATGACGGGTAACAGCGCGAAAACTGAACGAAAACACGAAAAGGGCGAGACACAAACAAGCGCTTGTTTGTGTCTTGTCCAGTTTTCGTGCTGTTACCCGTCATGGAACAGTACCAACTAGCCCAGCTCACAACACTCCTGCAAATATCGGTAACTTATTTGCACTGTTCTGGAGCGTGCCATGATGTACTTTGGAACATAAACCAGATAAAACTCCATCTATGGCAGTCATGCCAGGAACCAGCAAACTTTTGTAAAGCTGTTGCACTTCCAATGAACTGAAATGGTAAGTTAGCAACGTAAGTCTAGTAATATAAGTTAGTAAACGGAAAGTTGCTTCCATTTGTGGCTCTCTTGTCAAGTTTGACCCACATAATAAAATATTTCACTGTTTATTGAATGCATATGGTTTCATTATGCGTAGCATGTAGAAAAACAAAAACCCAATAAACCAACTACGGCGACCCCAGCAACTACCGCAATGACATCACACCCGGTCGCAGAGTTTTTTCGTGATATGTCACACTTCAAAATTTTCATTTTTTCCTTATTTGTTACTAGTAACTTTTAGATGCGAAACATGAGTAAATGCAGTAGGTAAAAAATCAGGCATCGTCGTGGCCTAGGAATAGCCCACTTAATGGCTGTCCGGTGGCCTAAAAATGAAAAATGACCGCCCTCCAAGAGAACAACAAGAAAAACAGATGAAAGGATTCTCAGGTTGGCACTAAATTCCTCGGAGAAGCTTTCACAAAGGAAAGTAATTGAGTTCAAAAAAAAATTCCTAGAGAATTTTTGTCTGGTTGGGATTATATTGAACCCAGGGTGTCCGGAATGCCAGTGGAAATTTGTGTTAGAGATATGCTCTGAGGCTTACATAAGTAATTTGGGCATGTTAATTACAGAAGTAGCAACTAAACAGATAACCAAGTGTGTCTCTGCAAAATGTGTGCTTTGGTCAATACGAAACGCAGCGACATTCACTGAATCCTGCAATCATACGGCACTGTCCCAATAAATAATGTGTGAGCACTGCAAACACCGGGAGAAGAAAAAACACCAAGAGGAAATGGTGGTGATGAGGATGATGGTTACAGAATCCAGAAAACATGTTAAAGAACCTCAGAATAGTGTTTTCGCATTCTATGCGTTATAAGTTGTCCTCAGAATTTTGTGTCTGGATGCATGCTAGCAATGCGTTAAACTTGGCCCCGACTACTTGCCAGTGCCGTCAGGGACAATGTCAGCAATTCACAGGGCAAAGAGGGAATGAGGAAAGCAGCACTTCTGAACCTTCCTTTAATACAAAAAAATGCACCTGAATTGACCAAAAAAAGTTAATACACGGCCTGTTCATTCAAAAATTCTATCTGGTACGGTGGTGAGACAGTGCTTACAACTAGCCAGCAATGGCAAATACAGTTGAAATCAGTGTAGCACTTGATTATTACTTTGTCTTCAAGACACTTGGAAGATCATTCTCTACAGAACTTCGAGTTTCAAAAATACAGTTACAGTATTACATGGCCACCACATCCCTTTGTCACCAACGGTTTGCAGCTTTCACGTGTGAAAATTTTGACAAGCCCAAAGCAGTCACTTTTCAACTAAATATATACCAGCTGCAAAAGCAACTTCTTTTGTGTTCAAGTGCTCGATACCCACAGAATTAAAACCACGCTCAATGACCCGTGGCTATCCAATGCTACTGTACCTGACTACCACTGCTTTCGTGAGAAGTGCCAAAAACACAAAAGCTTTTTTTTTTTAACTTTTCTGAGAAATTAGGGTCACAGCAAAGCAAGCAGCTCTTCCGTGATGACCAACTGGATATTTTTCGTTTTCTAGCTTTGAAATATGCAGTTTTAAACAACAGGAGAGTCAGCACATAAGGGAGCACACATTAATGCACAAAGTGTGCAAGTAGGTCCACTTGTTAAATCGTTATGTGCCACCTGCACATGTCCCACACCACAACATCGTCCAGTCTCCACATTGCTGATTACAAATAAGGCATCCCCCAACAACTGGGCGCTTAATTCGACCAGCCTTTTCTAAGCAAGTTCACATCAGCTCATTGTTCCTACCTAAGCATTCACGCCTGACATTCAAATGCCTGGTAACAAGGAGCACCTGAGACAACCCTGGAAGTCAACTGCTGTTTATCGACAGAAGGCACCATCGCAGTGGGAAATAAAATGAGAGGCATACACACAGTGTTCGCATGCGTATCAATGGTGAAGAATCATGACTTTTCAATGCGGGCAGGTCTACTTGCTTGTGTCGGTCTGCAAAAGGTTCAGCATGCGTTCCAGTAGGCACTAGTCACGAGACGTTGGTGACTGACGCTGGATGCCACACTCTGTCACAGATGCCACACTCTAGTCTCTGTCACAGGTCCCACGCACAATGAAACTTGCCATGCTAGCGAGGAGAAATTGTCACCCAGATGGAGAAGCCACAATGTGATGACGCCGAGGACGATGAAAAAGAAATACTTCTCTCGGAAACTTTCGCCCGCTCCACGATAGGGTGGGCTCTCTCTATGTCACAGCCCCCTCTCCCCCACCCCCATTTCGATGTGCTGCATAAAGGCCAACCTGCATGCAGCGAAGAAGTGGCGAACAAAACGCCTTTTCAGCCAGCGGCTATCCACCTGAGCTGGATTTTCGGTGGCTGGCATTTGATGCCGCCAGAAGTGGCCAAGGGAACATTGGGACTGCAGAAAATCGCGGCTTTCTTCTTCCGCTCTGTGCTTTGGGCGTGGGCTTCTGGCAAACTAACAGCAGACGGTCGTTCAGCACTTCTCTTTCCGAGGTAGCGTCAATTTTTTTTCATCTCGCGTCCACAAAAATGGACACGAATGCTCATGTGCTGGTTGTCAGGCAGCAAACGCTCGCTCCCACATATAAATATTATAGAAGAAGCCCCCAACCCAATCCGTACCACTGCTGTGGACCCTGGCCCACACTGGCATAGGCGGTAATGAGGCAGCCCACCATCAGGCTCTAGTAGAGCCACTAAATAAAACCTGACCCAGTGGATCTAGGCCTGAGCATTGACCACCCATACAGGCCCTTCCTTTCTGCCAAACCGTGGTGTATAAGAACTTCTCAGTATGAACCTCTGACATATTGCAACGTCGCCCATACCTACCGACTTCTCCGCAGCCGCTATCCTCCACCGTACCCATCGTTGGGGCACGCTGCAGCCAACATGTGGTGCCTCCTAAAAACGCACTTCTTCCCCAAGAACCACGCTTACACATGCACGCCAGAAAAAGTTTCCAAGACCACACTGACCGGACTGCCACAAATGGGATACCCACTTTCATTGACTCTGTGAGTGTCCACATGACCCATTTCCCCGCTACCCCAACCCCCAACACTGGAAACTGGCATTGGGGAGCTCGGACCTGGTGGTTCAGGAAACTCCCATCGCATAAGTCCTTGCAGTCCCCGAAGCCATATGGGGGCAGGCTGTCCCTCTGCCCGAAAACCCAGCTGTGAAAAATAAAGAGGTTCTTCCTCGCTCACTCTCTCCCTTCAGCTGGGACAGATTTGCGGTGAACACCTGCTTTCTTCCACTCTGATGGCTTTGTTCACCACTTCGTTGTCCGTCTTCTCCTGCTAAGAGGCAGGCTCTTCTCAAGCACATCATCGACAAAGAGCTGTTCTCACAACACTGACGGTGGAGAAGCCATTCGCCCCATCTTCATCAGTATTTCACTGCATGGAGGTTGGTCTTAAAGGCCAACTGCACTCAAAATTGCGACTGCGCGAAATCACAGTTCCTGCATACTAAAAAAGACGGCGATGTACGAAGTATGACGCCTAAAATGTGCGTAATTACGCCGCAAGCGACCAGCAAACTGGGACGATTTTGAAAACGAAACTGGGCAAAACGCGGCCATTATGGGCAGGCGCAAGTGACGTATCAGCTGTCGGCGCGAGCGGCCAGAGGGCCTGGCCTGATGGCGCGAGCTGTGCGGACCGGCCGACGCAGCCGGCTCGGCCCGCCAGGGGGAGAGTGTGAGCGCGCGTGCGGGGGTGTGAGAGGCGCGCGGAAAAGCGAGCGCTTGTCCCGCATGCACGACACTATTCGTGCGCTCCGACAGCAGCACACCGCGTAGGCATGATGTCGCGACGACACTTGAACAGGAGATAACCGTGCGGTTAATGAAGCCTCTTCGGAGCCATGAAAGCCAGGCGTACCGGCGCGAAATACGAGTTTCCTGGATTCTCCCGCTGCGAGGCAGGCCGATCGACCTGGACGGCTGGCATGTAACTTCCGCTAAATGGCTGTTTACGCGACACGCCGGCAGGTGCTTTGTCATATGCAACGGCATTATTTTGAGTGCCTGAAACTGAATAACCACGCATTGCACAGAGCTACCGGTCGCGTCGCAGTAGTTCTCATGGTACCTACTACACATTTCGAAGGCATTTAGCCAGGGTGAAATTTGAGTGCAGTTGGCCTTTAACAGTGCTTTCTTAACGACCCGCAAAAAGAGCTCGCTATCTTCCGAGAGCGTTGCAGAGTGTGTGCACACACACGGTTGGGCTTCAATTCAATTCAATCCGATTTATTCAGCATCTCAGCAATGTTTGGAGCACAGGCAAAAAGCCAATAAAGACTTGACAGGGCCTGCGGCCCCAATGCATGGAAACAGCACGGTCAAAATAACAACACTACACTGTGTTGAAAAAAACAAGGATAACTGCATGGTCCGCATCGACCACAAACAACACTAGTAAACATACGCAGGTACATACACTGCGTAAACACATGTCAGGGTGCAACTGCAGTGTAGAAATGAGCAGTATAAATAAGATGCAATCGGACTAAAAACAACATAAAAGTACCAGCAAGTCAGCATAAAAACACACGCACAAAAAAAAAGAATGACAAGGCATGAGTATAAGAAACCTTCAAGTTTGCATGAACATTGCGCGCAGCTCCTTAAGAGATATGGATAATATATCTATGTTATGATGCAGAGCCAATTCATTTAATAATGTTGGAAGCAAGCGCTTGCTTGCTTGTTTCCGGAGAACGGTGGTGCGTGTTCAAAAAAACACTATGTGCTGGTGGGCCAGCACTAATCGTGATATGCTTGAGACCAACAGAGGATGCACTGTCTGCCACATTGTTCACCCACAATTACACTTCCCACGCTAGCATGGAGCAATGTTCACTTGTCTGGTGAGGCGACAATGTTATGACAAATGTGGCAATCTTCGTTCGGGGTAAGACGTCGTCATAGGACGAAACAGGCTCTCTCCCTGAGCTCTGCTCCTCTTGGCGTGCTACACAACTATTCCCTTTAACGATCTCCAAAAAATGGCTCCCTTCCCTCTGGCTTCGTTGGAGTGAGTGTCTGCATGCACACACATGGCTGGGTCCTTCTTGTCCCGCTGCATTACTGGTGGTCGCTGTGCTCCTTCTCCTCATGTTTCTTCCGCTGATGGCGATGGGTGAAGGCCTCGGGGCAGAAGCGGCAGCGGAACGGCCTCTCCCCCGTGTGGGTGCACACGTGGCTATCCAGTGTGGACCTCACAGCGAAGTCCATGGGGCACAGGTGGCAGCGGAAGGGGCGCTCGCCCGTGTGCGTGCGCAGGTGGGTGGCCACTCTGCTCTTCTTGTTGAAGGTCATGGGGCACAGGTGGCAGCGGAAGGGGCGCTCGCCCGTGTGCGTGCGCAGGTGGGTGACCAGAGTGCCCTTCTCGGCGAAGGCCATGGGGCACAGGTGGCAGCGGAAGGGGCGCTCCCCCGTGTGGGTGCGCAGGTGGCCGATCAGGTGGGCCTTCTGCACGAAGGCCTTGCCACAGTGGCTGCACTGGTGAGGACGCTCACCCGTGTGGATGCGCAGGTGGTTGTGCAGGTGGGGCTTCTGCACGAACGCCTTGTCACAGTGGCTGCACTGGTAGGGGCACTCGCCCGTGGGCAAGCACCGGTGTGTTTTCAGATGGCTCGAGAACGGCGTCACGTAGCTGCACTGCTGGCAGCGGAATAGCCGACGACCTGGTGGGGAAGGTGGAGGTCCTACAAGAGAGGAAAACAGAGAAGCTGAGATCCCTTCCACCTATGAACACAGTGGCAGCTTCTCTCTCCCAAAGGCAAGCGAGGTTTTAAAGGGGCTATGAAGACAAAGTATGTTTGTTTCATCTGAAATATTTGGTGAATAAACCCACGCTCCATTCACTCAGAAATCAAACGTCTGAGCCAAAATTTTAATTATCCCACTACATGTTTTGTGACATCAGCAATCACGTATCCAGGAAAAGTGCCTAAAACGAAAGTTAGTAAACTGACTAACAGTGCTGGAAATGACAAAACATCTTATGTTGCCTTCTTTACCATCTGCCTTCACAGATGGGGCAATAACACCGCCCGAGAACCGCTGTATGCAGTTGCATTGTTTCTGACCTGATTTGTACCTGGCTTGTTTTTCTTAACGTTTTTAATAAGAGTAATCCACCGTATGAAATTGGGTATGCTCAACAAACAGGGTCACGTAAGGGACGACCCTTTAAGCTAAAAGACATTAGATAGACTACCAGATGGTATAAACGTAGCTACACAATGGCAAACACTGGACATATTGCTGCCCCAATGTAAGATTAGGTGTCATATCAAGAAAAAACTGTTCCACGGACGAATCGCATTCTCCATACACCACCCAAGTGCTTCATCTAAACATGTCCACTTAGATGGCAAAGCACACCAGACTATAGCAAGATGACAACCACAGCATCACCAGGTGCGAAATGAAAGGCACTGAACAAGGATGACCAAGAACAGGAAACAACAGAGCAGTTTGCAACAAATCAGCGACCAGCTCAAGCACCAATGAAGACTGCAACAATGGCATAAGCAGCATTTAACGTTGAAACCAAATGTTGCTGGAGCCGTCACTTGTAACCCAGCAACTACGTTTCTAGCACGGCCTTCTTTTTGGGTTGAACGACTGACAGTCTTTGTTAGCAAAAGGTATGCCCAAGCTCAGATTTTTGGTAGAACTAGACATGACTATGGGGAAGAGACAATTTGACTGCTTGGTTGTGCATAGTGAACTCGAAGGTCATGGCCACGTCAGAATGCAGACGGTAAGCCTCTTCAGCTCGATCTTCTCGTCCCAGTAGTTCAGAAGCTCGCTGACTCTCGACACTGATGCCTGCAAATATAAAGAAAGACATACCAAGCCGCTTCAGTTTTGCGAAGTCACAAAGCTTATTCTACAAGTGGCTGTGTGGGCCAAGGGTGCGTTCGCGACGCCTCCAATTCAAAACTGGAACAAGCAGCTCGACGCGGGATTTGCACTGCGTGCTTGTCTCTCGGAGCTTGACTGTCAACTGATTCATCG
This sequence comes from Haemaphysalis longicornis, assembly GCF_048455015.1. NCBI lineage: Eukaryota > Metazoa > Arthropoda > Arachnida > Ixodida > Ixodidae > Haemaphysalis > Haemaphysalis longicornis. Next base: position 102,429,257 of record NW_027526361.1, on the reverse strand, counting down.
CGACACCTGATGTGATAGTACGGTTGGTTAGAGCCCAGTACCTTTTTCGCACTGCTAGCTCGGAAATGACGCTGGAGAGATCGCCAGTAATATACAGGACACAAAAGATAGGTTAGTCAGTGCTCTTGTTTAGATCTTACCAGCAGCTCGCTGCCGGCGGTTCCTTTTACGCAGTTGTGTTGCGAAGTGCGTATTTCGCAATCCAGGCGTTAAAAATGAACCGTGTTGGACCTTTGCCAAGTAAGACTCGTTGTTAGGCGCGAGGAAAAAACGCTTGCGGCAAAAACAACGCAAGAGTCACGGCAATTTGGACGATTATTGGCGGGTGTCAGCCTCGCTGTACCAGCGTAACCACCAACGAGCAAAGTGACGGACACAAAACTAACAGATTCTTTGAGCTTACCGGCACCTTGGCCAAACAATTACAAACTGCGCGGACCACTGCCTATCATTTCACATTGCCGAATGAGCAGAACGGTCGGCCCACGCACTGTCGTAAGCGAAAAGGACTAAACTGGCACGCGTCCAGAACTCCATGTAACCGCTATACATTATCTTCGTCGTTTTGTCGTTCTTAGCGAGTCAAGGAAGCATAGAGTGAACCATCCAATGGGGCCGGCGGCCAAGAAGGACCCGCCGTTAGTCTCACTAGGCTCTGGTCTCACACACTTCTGCACCCCTAAGCTGCGCAAGCATGAGGCTTCTTTTTTCCCTGTGTACGTGACCGGCAAACGTGGCACACTAACAAGAAATCGGGAGCCAGTTGTCATAGTTGTACGGAAGCCTGCAATATGTCAAACCATAGCCTCCTTTATTAACGCCTTGTGCCTGCTCAGTGCCAGAAATTCCGCCGTTCTCTCTAGTGTCGCCCTAATCCCAGGTTCTCCTGTGTTGGCGAGGGCACGGTCACCATTTGTCTACACACCTGGCAAAATGAGTGGTTTGAAAAAAAGTTGTCAAGTCCCTTCACAAACAAAAAATACGTGTGTATAAAGGTGACTCTGCCTCTAGCACTGACGGGCAAGTGCTGTTTGAACAAAAAAGGTATACAAATTCACGAGGCCAGAAATAAAACCATCTAGCTAGGGCGACGCTAGAACTTAATTGTGTAATTATAAAAGAGATGGTCTCTCTCAGGCTACAAGCTTGTTCGTTTGAAAATAATTTGACGCAAAAGATTATTCAGCCAGAAATGTTACGGGTGAGTTTACTAGTGGGTTTGTGACCCACTGGGAATTGATCGGTTATTCGATATGTGATTGGTAAGGGAAGAATGAATGTACTGGGGAGAAGCAGCGAGAAACAAGCTAAGTGCATGCTGATCGTTTATCCTAAGCGTATTCAGGCGCTCTCAAATACTGAGCATCGCCTTGAGCTGAAGCTTGAAGTCGTCATTCTTTGCGCAGCAGCCAGGCATTGCCGATTACCGCGTCGTCAATATATCTACTACATGCGCGATGGCAACATTTTGTGGAGCAGCGGCGAAGGAGAAGTAGGGAAGGGATGGAGGACGGTTGGCGCGTAACCTTTCGGGGACCGTAAAAAATATTAGCCACAGGACAAGACTTAATAGACTCGTAGTCGTAAGTAAAAAAGGGGTGCTCAACTGTTTGGACTTCTTGAAACAAAATGTAATTAGTATGACTCAATTATCACGAAACATCGAGTCAAGAATCATTTTTTTTCACTTGTCAACTTTTCACTTATCAGCGGGAGAAAAGCTAACTGGCGCTTATCGCAGTGACAACCATGAGTTCATGTATACATTTTGTTGGGAAACTGCCGTAGCGAACCCAAAAGGGCGAGCGTGCAGGCAAAAACAGTACACTGAACTCAGTTTAGTAGTTCTGCGACACCACGCATAAAACTTCGGTCTTTAATACTGGCTCATGAAGTTCAAGCTCGCCGTTTTCCGGACTTTTGTAACTGGAAGACGCCTTCGTGTAGCAGACGACACTGAGGTGCGTTTCAGTTCGCCTCCGCCTAAAACAGAAGTTCGCATCGGCATGGCCATCGAAAAACCTGGGATGTTGGCGCCCCCACAGTGAATGGGCTGCTGCAATAGGTTTCGGGGCGATTGAGCAGGCACAGTAGGTTATATAGGAGTCTATACTACTACTAAGTGATTCAGGTGAAAAGGAAAGGAAATGCACTGGGGATATTATTGAGCTCATCTGGGGGCTCACCTGCATACAACCCAGTGCGGGAGGACAAGGAGGAGGGGGGATGAAAGATTATGGAGGAGAAAGAGGGTGGTAAAAGAAATAGGTAAGCTGAAAAAAGAAAAAGAGAGTGGAGCCTCTACGCTAAACTAAGTGAAGCACCAGCAGCAATGGCGCAGACAGCAGTCTGCCGTCTACAGGTGCTTGGTGAGTCCGGCGGCCTCAAGGTAGAGCGAGAGGTGACGGAAGACGTCACGGCGGGCGCCGTCAGAGCCCGTAGGGAACAGCAGTTCATCGAGGTGCTGGTGGGGCAGCCCAAGACGCTAGAGTGAAGTCTGCAGCACTCCTCGCTGTGTTGCAAACTCTGGGCAGGAGCAGATCAAGTGCTCCAGCGTCTCGGGCTTGGGACAGTAGGCACAGGTGGGGGAGGTGCAGCGGCCCTGGCGGTGCAGTCGGGCTGCCACATCACAGCAGTCGAGCCGCATCCGGAGCAGCAGGCTGCAGGCGTCCCTACTCAGACGCCCCGGGAGGACCCGAGGGGCCTGGCCGCTCACTACTCGGTGGTCTGGGTGCATGGTCAGGGCCACTCGGGTCAGCTGCTGGCGTGCGACGTCAAATGCTGTGACGTCCCGGGAGACAGGGGTGTCCGGCTGGTGGGCATCCTTGGCCAGGGCGTCGGCCTCCTCGTTCCCCGGGAAGCTCATGTGGGGCGGCAGCCACTGTAGTCGGACGCTGCAGCCACCAGCTGCCACTGCGTGCAGCTTGGCAGCCAACAACAGCTCTGTGTGCCCGCCGGAGCTGGACGGCTGGTCTGCCGCCCGCAGTCGCAGCAGAGCTGGCCGGGAGTCCGTCAGGACCAGGGCCTCGCTGTCCTGGCCTGCCCGCTCGAACAGCAGGTCCGCAGCCAGGTGCAGGCCGGTCAGCCCCGCAGTGGTCGATGACACGGGGAAGGGCAGGTGGCATGCTCGGCTGGCGCCCAGCGCAGGAGCCGTGCACACGGCTGCCGAGTTGCCTGTGTGGGGCAGCACAGAGCCGTCTGTGAAGACGTGCAGGCGGCGTCCGCTGACGTCTTGATACAGCAGGGTGGCCACCTCCTGGTAGATAGCTGTGTGGGGGGGGTGGTGCGCTTGCTGCGCACCCCGGGCAGCCTGGTGGCGATCTGCAGGGCCTCCCCCGTGCCGGGCGGAGGCGGCTCCAGACGGGGCCGCTGCGGAACGACAATGTTTTCATCGTAGATCTGCAGCAGCGTGCCCATCTGTGAGTTGGGCCGGCCACGAAACCGCTGCAGCAGGGCAGCCCCCTCCAGGGACTTCTGCAGCCGGTCGATCTGGCGAAGGCTCATCTGGAGAGTCCGCAGCTCGATGGGCCATGTGGCCGCCTCCGTGTAGAGGTGGCCGCCACGGGAGAGTACCTGAGGAGGCCCAGACAGAGCTGGATGGCCCGGCGCTGGTCCAGCTCCAGCTCGCCCCACTGGCGGCGCTTGAGGTGCACAAGGGGCAGAGCATACAGCACGGCCGACAAGGCCATGCAGATAATGATGATGCTTAGTGGCTTCCCCTTTGTAACGGGGTGGCATTGCACAGCAGCCTTAGTCTCAACGCCACTGTACAATCACCTCGCCAAAAAAATATAAACAAAAGAAATAAAAAATAATGTCAAAATAAAAACAAAATACTTTTACGATATTTTTGTGCTAGTCTGACTTCTTTGTTCGCATGTCTTCCCAGATTGTTCTCTGCTCTTTTCCCACCAACATTCTAACCTTCTTTTACTAACCTCTACTGCTGTCCAGTTCACTTTCCACTAACCTTAAAGCCAAGGGCTTCCTGAAGCTGGATGGCTCCATCACTGAGGACTGGACGGATACTTTTGCACTCTGCATAGTTTCTGGCTCATTTCCGCAGCCTGCGCATAGTTTTTCCAGTAACGGCTTGCGAATAAGCGTTTTTGTCCGCAGCAATGCACTCCCTTTGGTATTATCGAATAATTTTTCCCTTGTGATCTCCTGCTTCCCGATCCTGTAGATATCTAAGGACTTCTTCGCATACATCCTTTTTTTCCAGGTCGTTGTCTCTGTTTCTTTCACTTCATTTTTTGCCTTGGTCGTTTACCCTGCACTTCCAGGTTTCATATACTTTGTCTTGAGCCTTCTGGTTCTTTTCTTCCATTGTGTGTCCACACTTTTCATGTAAAGATACCGTAACACTTTGGCCGCCCATCTCTGATCATCAATATTTCTAAGTCGTTCTTCAAAACATATTTTGCTCTGTGCTTCTCTCACTTCAAAGCATGCCCGTCCCATGTCTCTCTGCACTGCCTCGTTTGTTTTACTGTGTGCTCCTAATGCCAATTGACCTATGGCCCTCTGATTTACTTCTAGCCATGATTGAATCTCTGATTTGACACACACTACTGCGTTTGAAAAGGTGAGTGCTGGTACCATTACTCCCTTCCAGATTCCTCTCACTACTTCATATCTTACCGTAAAATCCCGAGCAAGCACCCCCCCTGTGGTAACAGATAATTTGAGGAATTTTTGAGGGGGGCCCTTGCTCGGTCGTCGACCGAAATTCAAAATGGCGGCGTATTATCCCGAGCAAGCGCCCCCTCCCCCAATACCTATCCCGCAAAAGTTTTTACGGTAGCGGACCGGAACTCAATATGGACGCAAAACACTCGCTGAGAAAAGAAATAACTTTATTTCCACCTCTTGATGTATTGCGACGATGCTGCGAAGTTCCCGAGCTTCAGGTTGTCCGCGATTTTTCTGGCCTCTTCAGCCAACAGCCTGTTGCTGACGGCACGACCGGCACTCCTCTCACTCTCGAAAAAGTTCTTCACTGAATACAGGCGCACCGTTGCTTAGCTTCCGTTGTGCCTTTCCTTTTTCGTAGCTGCGCTGTAGTACGGTTTCAAAGTTCTTGTCCCATTCGCGCACTCTCTTCCGGTCGATCCCGAAATGCCGCGCAGTCGCGTGCACGTTTCTGCCGGTTTGTCGATGCCATTCTACAACCTCAACCTTTTTTTTTCACTGTGTACGAATGCATCCTTCTCGCTTACGTCCCGCACACGTGGGACAGTCCACACGTTTTTCGATAATGGCAAATGGCGACTGACAGCAGCTATGCTGGCTCCGGCTGGCTCACGTTTCGGCCAGCTTCGGCTTCGGTCGTGTGCTGGCTACGCATGGGGAACAGATACTGCACGAGACATACGTAAGCCCAAACAGTTTATTTTTCTAAAAAATTGCATCATTCTATAATTTAACATGCAAATATTTAGCAAAAAAAGAAAAGAAAATACTAAACAACTAGGTAAGAGGTTTTGTGAAAATGGGTGAAGCGCCGGAAAAGGTTAAAAAAAGGCAGGGGGCGCTTGCTCGGGATTTGGCGCCAATTTCAAATCACTCGAGAATGGAGGGGGGGCGCTTGTCCGGGTAGGGGCGCTTGCTTGGGATTTTACGGTATATCCCCAGAGTGCTCTGTGCTTCATGGTAGAGGCGTTTATTCTGCCTTTCATTCTTAAATGCTCCTCATGAGTTTTTAGATACGCCTGACCTTTGTTTAACCATATGCCCAGATATTTGTATTCCGTTACCCACGGTATTGCTGCTTTTTGAACGAATACCGATTCGTTACGGCTGTTGTCATTAAAAACTAGAACTCCCGACTTTGCTGTGCTAAACTCTAACCCCAGTTCAGTGGCTTCTTCCCCGCAGATATCTGTGAGCTGTTGCAGACACTGTTTGCTATCTGCTAGTAGTACTATGTCATCTGCATATATCAGTCCTGGGATATGTTGTTCCACTTCCTGTCCTATGCGGCTATAACATAGATTGAAACCTATTTTACTGCCTTCCAGCTTTCTTTCTAATCTAGCCATGTACAGCATAAACAGCAGTGGCGACAGAGGACAACCCTGCTTTAAACCTCTATTTGTGACTACCGGTTCCGTGCACTTTTGGTCCTCCCAGGTAATTTGCACCTTGCTCTCATTGCAAATTCCCTGCAACAGCTGTATAAAGTCCTGGCCTAATCCCTCTCGCTCAAGTATGCTCCATAGAAGTTCTCTATCTACGTTGTCGTAGGCTTCCTTTATATCAAGAAATGCTATCTATAGTGGCCGCTCCTGAGCCATTGACACCTCTATGCATTGGGTTAGGACAAATAAATTGTCCTCTAAGCGTCTGTCTTGTCTGCAACTATTTTGTAGTTCTCCCAGTATGCTGTTCCCCTCTATCCACGCCTGTTGTTCCGCTTTTATTGCATTGCCAGCCTGTATGCCACTGACATAACTGTAATAGGCCTGTACGAATTGGCATCAGCCCTGTCGCCTTTACCTTTATATATCATCTTCATCCTGCTGTTACGCCAATTGTCCGGTACTTGCTTAGTTAGTTTTTATCACTTTTTCGATTGCTCGAATCAGTTGTGCCTTGCTTTTTGGACCCAGTAGGTTGACCAGCCGTATAGGAATTTCATCCGTCCCTGTTGCCGTATTAGCTGGAACATTTTCTTCGGCTTTTTTCCAGTTTAGATTCTCCAACTTTAGCTCTCTATCTGTACGCACTTCGATTGCCCTACTCCCTGAATGTACCGCTTCTTCCCCTTTTAGTACCTGGCCTTCGCCGTTTATGACATGACGTTGTACTTCTGTCTTTTTCCTTAGTTCCTTTACATGATTCCAAAACTTTCTCGGCGCGCCTTTATCCTTTGCCCGTATATTCGAGACCCATCCCACACTTTCGGTACCAATTCCACTTCAAAGTTATTTTCTCTCTTTGCAATCCCATTTGCTTGGCCTCCCTGTGCTCTCTCGAGGTTTGCTGCCTTTGTGTTATAGCTTCCTTGATGTCCTTGTTCCACCAGCTTCTAGGTTTTCTTTTTCCTTTGCGGTAGTTGCGTTCTTTCGCGTTCGTTATCTTTCCTTGAATGAAACCAATCAGTTCGCTGTATTCCTAATCTTTCGTAGGTTGTCTCTCGATTTCCGTCTCCAGGCTTTTTGCAATATTAGCGATTTGCTGATCATTTAATTTCAAGTCATGTACCACCGTTTTCTGGCTTTGACCGTCTATTTTTCCAAAAGTCAATGTTGTCCGTTTATGGTCACTTCCTAAGCTGTGATCTATTTCCATTTGAGTCAACCTTTCATACACTCCTTCTCAAAGGAGGCTGTAGACTATACTGGACTGCTTTTCCCCTCGTTCCCAAGTAATTTGTCCCTCACATTTATTCTCTCTGCTTACTACAATGAGATTATGTTCTTCACACATATCTAGTACGAGTTTGCCGTTGCGGTCTGTGTATCCGTCCAGGTCCTCAATGTGGGCATTCATGTCTCCCACTAGAATCACTTCTCCCGATTGTCTTAACTGATCGAGGTCCCGCTTAATGCATCCTACCAATTTTTCATTCTTTTCTCTAACCTCCCTGTCATCACCTGACCAAAGATAGGCGACTCCCAACAGCGTTTCTCTTCCCGCTATCGCGCCCTTAACCAACATGTTCTTCGCAGTCTTCATTTACTCTGTGCCAATTGGCTCCCTGTCGAATAAGCATGCCGACCCCTCCCCTCTTCCTAGTACCTATCGTTCTGTTACAGCCTTGCCATATATATTCATGCATTGCTGGGGCTCTTCTAAATCTCGAAGAAAAGTTTCTGTAAAGGCATATACTTCAGTTTTTTTTTTCTAGTTGACCGCGAACCTCTAACCATTTTTCCCGTGATCTGCCACCGTGCATGTTTATGTAGTTAATCTTAGTCACCCCATGCTTTTTCTTTCGGTTAATTCTCTTCCAATGTTTGGGATAAGAGTCGGTCACCGGGGGGACGTCGCTTGCCTCCTCGCTCGCCTGCATTGCTACCTCATGCCCCTTTCTAAGCTTTTGTGCGCCCTGTGTGCTAACTTTGGTACTTTCCTTTGCGCTGTACATTCGACTTCGATCGCAATCACTTGTCCCTGCCGCATTTTCACTGTGCCTGTTATTTAGTCCAGCTTCCGGGATGCTCTTGGCCCCCCTAAAAAGCTACCGCCCGCGCAGCTAGTCGCCTCCCCACTGGCTCCACTACGCCCTCAGTGAAATGTACTCCGTCCCTAACAAACGCCCGGCCCCGGCCCGCACGGTGCACTTCCCGGTTGAGGTCAACCACTTCAAAATTCATTGCTTTAACGAGCGTCCAAATTTCCCTGTTGGCTTCTACCACTGCCCTTGCTACGGGGCCTCCTCTACCCTCAACTTCCGGCACCATGCAGACCGCGATCTGGGCGTCATCCGAAATTGCCCGGAGTTCATTGGCCCCCTTCGCCACCTGCTTCGCTATGCCTTGTCCTCTTCCCTGAAGCACGTCGTTTAAGCCCCCCATTATCACCACTAGGTGCTTCTCTGTCATTGTGTCCCACACCTGCTCTTTCACCTTCTCAATCATCGCGCTAACCATCTTTCCAGGGAGCGTGCTAGCCTTAACTCTGTTGTCCTCCCCTACCCTTTTTGTAATCACCTGCTCTGCCCTGCGCATGTTCGAGTCGCCCACAATGGTGACTCACTGCTCCCTTGGTTCTTTTGGCTGCAGAGGTGTTTTTGCTGCCAAGGCTTTCGTGCTGATTGCCTCTGAGTAGCTCTTGCCCGGCGGCGACCCCTTCCCTTCTTCCACGACAGCGTTAGGCCCCTTTCCGTGACCAGCGATGTCATGTCCGCCCGCTGCCTCATGCTCGACGGCCCTAGCCTCCCCTTGTATTCCCGCCTCGGAGCCAGGCACCCTCGGTGCGCTTGCCCCGTAGCGTACGCCATTGCTTTCTGGAATGGCATTCCTCGGCACACACACTTTCTACCTGGGCTAGCTTCCTTTCCAGCACCTCCCGCTGTTGCCTTTCGGCTTTCAGCGCCTCCACTAACCCGTCAACCTGTACCTTCAGTTGCTCCTTCTCCTGCTCTAGCCGGTCGAGGCGTGACTCCATTACACACATTCTACACATGAAGTCCTGCTCTTCCACATCCTCAGCTGTCTTGAACCTTGTATCCTCGAGTGAATACTCCCGCTTGCACGTCATGCACGCAACGCCCGGCTTCTTTTTCGTCTCCGGCATGTTTGGGAGCTACCTGACTGCCGTCCACAAAGTTATTACTGCCGCTTTCTCCCGCACGTGCTACGCTCGAAAAGAAAGGACAAACACTGTGCGATGCTTGCCTACAGCATCTTCCTTTGTTGGTGCACTGTCCAAAAGGTGCTTAAACACACTACTAACACTAAACGTTACTTCTATTTGCTCTACAGCATTACCTCCCTAAGAAAAAAAACAAAACAAAGACAAAGACGGCGAAAGGAGGACCCGCGCTCCCCCCTGGTTGCGGCGACAGGGGGCGGGGCGGGGACACCCCTAGTAGCCCGAGCCGCAGGCCAGGCCCATTGCTTCGAGGTCAGCCCGATACCTAGAATAGGTAGATAGAGAGGGGTGACGGCGAAGCGCTGCGTGGCCTGACCCGCACCCCCCGCCGGACAACGCAATAAAGGTCATTTCTCTCTCTCTCTCGACCACCTCTGCCACGCGAAGTACTTCTCATCGATGGATCTGAAGACCGGCTACTGGCAAATCGAAGTGGAGAGAAACCGAGAGAAGACTGCATTTATAACCCCGGACGGCCTATACGAGTTCAAGGTGATGCCGTTTGGGTTGTGCACGGCGCCAGCAATGTTTCAAAGAGTCATAGACACGGTGCTAGCTGGCCTGAAGTGGCACACCCGCCTCATATACCTCGACGATGTTGTGGTATTCTCCCGGACTATCGACGAACACCTTGCAAGGTTGCAGTCTGTACTCGAGGCCATCCGTACGTCGGGGTTAACGCTGAAGCCTGAAAAGTGCCGCTTCGCGTACGAGGAACTCAAGTTTTTGGGCCACGTCGTCAATGCCGCAGGAGTCCGGCCTGATCCGGCGAAAACTTCCGCCATAGCGAACTTCCCAAGACCGAAAGATAAGAAGGGCGTGCGAAGATTTCTCGGACTATGCGCATACTACAGACGCTTCGTCGCAAACTTCGCCCGCATTGCAGAGCCACTCACCCGCTTGACGAAAGATAGCACCCCTTTCAGCTGGGAAAATGCCCAAGAAACAGCATTCTGCGAGCTGCAACAATGCCTGCAAAGACCGCCTGTAATCGTGCATTTTGACGAAAACGCCGAAACGAAAATGCACACGGACGCCAGTGATATAGGCTTGGGCGCCGTCCTCGTACAAAAGCAAAGCGGGTGCGAGAAAGTAATCGCCTATGCCAGCTGTGGTCTGTCCAAAGAAGAAACTACTCAGCCTGTGAGAAAGAGTGCCTCGTGATTATATGGGCCATTTCAAAATTTCGCCCATACGTGTATGGAAGACCGTTCAAGGTGGTGACAGACCACCATGCGCTGTGTTGGCTCGCCAATTTGAAGGACCCCTCTGGCCGCCTTGAGCGATGGAGCTTGCGCCTGCAGGAATTCGACGTTACGATTGTCCATAAATCCAGCAGGAAAGATTCCGACGCCGACTGTCTGTCCCGTGCCCCCACTGACCCACCACCACAAGACTCCGATGAAGACAGCGCGTTCTTCGGAGTCGTGACTGAGAGCGACCTGGCCGCCCAGTAGCGTGCCGACCCCGGTAGCATTTCGGCTGGCGTACCCACAAATTTTCCCGCCATTTTTTCGCGGGGCTACCATGGTTGCCAGACCAGGACTGCCCTCTGTTGATTAGATCGCATCATCCGTAAAGGCTGCGGATCTGTCAGCCCGCTCTGAGTATACAAAACCCCTGCGCGCTCGCGCCGCGGGCTCGAGCCCGGGTTTTTTTTTCGCTTCGTCCTCACGGGAGGTACTACAAACGTATGGGGCCCGTAAAGGCAGTCCGTAAAGGGAAGGGCAGTCCTGGTCTGGCAACCATGGAGACGAAGCGAAAAAGCTTCTCAAAAGCTTCAAGACCTATTCCACTGCAAAGAAACATAACTGGGCGATTGCAGGGGGGCCTCTAGTTCCGTTTGATCATATCACTTCAGTGTTTACGTACAGTTAACATACTGATGACTGTGTTATAGTACAGTGGCTAGAATAGGAAAGTGTGATTAGCGGCATGCAGCGCCTACGAGGCGCTTTGAAGCCGCCAATAGGGATCCGCGAGGGGGTACACGCGATCGTTTACACGTCGCCTGCTGAGGCGCGCACGGATCGTCTGCAATGCGATTGCCGCTTTGCCCAGAGAGAAGCACCGCTTGTTTCCTGTGCTGTAGCAGGTTTAACTGCCGCCAAAGCAGAGCCACAATTTTGTGCCGGGCCGCTCTACGGTGTACAAGTCCTGCAAAAAAAAACTGTCGTTGTTTGGCGTTCCGAAGAACGCGTGTCGACGTCTATATTGGCGCAGTGGCGACGAGCAATACTACGTACTGAGAAGCAGCTCAAGGAAAACACCACTATGTGCGAGCTACACTTCGACGTGAGGTAAATCTCCCGGCACATTGAACATACCGTGAACTGAGAAGTTGTCTCAATCTACAGGGGCAGGCCTCGGTTGCCCCCGGAAGCTGTGCCCACGCATTTCCCAATCTTCCGAAGTACCAGCCGAAACAACTTCCCCGAGCAGGAAGTGTCAAGCGAGAAGTGCACCCGCGGCCCCACCCAGCAATAAAAAAGCTAAGGATGGTGACTCCCCTGTGAGTGCAGAGTTTGAAGAACCCCATGCTTCTTTTCTGTCAAGAACTTAACCAGGGTGTCTAGCAAATTGCCTAATTCAATTTCCCTGACTTTTCCATGTTTTCCATGACCATTTTAGTCAAAATTCCCTGACCTATACAACAAGCGCCATTCTGTGGAAATGGTCAGTGAAGCATATAAAAAGCGTAGAGAAAAGACATTCTATCGTAGGGAAAAACACATTTGTTGCAAGTGCCCTACTTCTCAAAATGCACTTTGAATAACTCAGTTTGCTCGTCCAGCTTGAGGTTTGCTTGCCTTCAGTTACAGCTTCAGAGAGTTTTTTCATCTTGCGGGATAAAAGCTTTAAGTTGCGCTTCAGCCAGCACTTTTTTCTTTTTTTCTTGATTGTCCTGGCTCGAAATGCAACGTGAAACGCATGGTGCGTTTTTGAATGCGATTCGGGCACGTTGGCGCTGCGCATGCGATTTTTTGACGCCCGCGTCGACGATTCGCGCGCGCGGTAGCTTCTGCCTCGCTGAGGAAATGACGCGCGTCGCGCGTAGCAGTGGGAAGAGCCTGGTGACGTGCGCCAATGGGGAGCCGCGCGCCTCATGGCGGCAGTTTCGAAGCACTCCAGACAGTCGGCTGGCTCCGCCAGGGATGTTTAGGCTTACCACCCCGGCAGGTATTGCATGGGTGCTTTCACTAGCGGCGCGGATGATGTTTTATAGTACCGTTTTCGCCCACATTATAAGCTCCTTTACCGCACAAGCAACTTCGTGCATGCCTTGTGCGGCATTTTAGAGAGCGCTTAGAAGCGGTCGATCGAACTTCGCGGTCGAAGCCGCCGCCATGTTGCCGCCACCGGCAGCACCGCGCGCAGCGTGTGGGTGGTTGCGCGGTAGCGTCAGCGCGCCTGTGACGTGCGCGGCGCGTTTTTGCGAGCATAAAACACCGCATGCGGTTCATGCTAACCTTTTTGATTATGTAACTCTGGCTCCTGATGCCATAAGAAATAACTTCTTTCAAGATTAGCTCCCGAAAAGCGCTGCCTTTTAAAATTCGCTGGAAAAAAAAAGCGCGTTGTGCGTGTGATTTGGGCACCACACACATCGTCCCTCTGCACAAATGCACCCAGCAACCTAAGCCAGCTGCGAGCTGTGTGAACCGCACGGCGAGTTTCTGCACACGCTTCGTGCACGGTATTTTCACGGCCGCGTCAACGATTTCGTGCCTGTGGTGGCTCCTTTCCTGCACAAGCAAGTGCGTTTGGGCCTTGAGTAGCATTTTAAAGAGCGGCAAGAGCGGCCGTTGGAGCTACCTAGCGTCACTAAATAAGCTACCGCACTACTCCGCGGCCGGTGCTGCCGCCATGTTGCCGTCACCTGCCGCTTGGCACACACCGTGCGGGTGGTTTCCGCGGCGGTGTCAGCGCGCCTCAGGCGTGCGCGGCGCGTTTTCACTTGCAGAAGAACCAGAAAACGTTTCATGCGGTTCCCCTTTCGTCGCGCGCGAACGTGTTACGTTCGGTAACTTCTTGGGGGGCCTCGAACATTGGTTTCCCCTATTCTAAAACAGTGTGGGCAGGCCCCGAAGTGTTTTTCCCTGACTGGTAGTACTTGATTGAAAAATTCCCTGACAATTTCCTGACTTTTCCCGGTGGCTCAAAATTCCCTGACTTTTTCCAGTTTTTCCGGTCGCTAGACACCCTGTTAACCCTACCTTCGGTAACATGGGGGAAACCACACGCTGAGTGTTTCGCCCTTCACAATGGCTTACAGCGTGTGTCACACTGCGCAGGATGAAGCGAAAGCCCGCACACGTACCCTTCCAGACAATGGAAGCATTTACGAAGCATCTGACATACTGGAAAAGTCTGCCACTTTGTTTAGGCCTTGTCGTGCAAGGAAGAACCACTTTGAGCTCAATTTCCTCACGCAACAGCAGAACCGAAGGTCGAAAACGCTTTTCCGAAGACATTTCGAGAAAAAAATGCCTGAATTTGTTCACACACCAAAAAAGAACTAGCAGCGAAAGGCAAGGCCCATTGAGCAAAGAAAGTTGATGGGTTCGAGACTTCGTAATTTTCAAAAAATCATAAGAAATTCACCAAACGTGAGCAGTTTTTGTCTGTCTGTAACGAGCACGTCGAAAATAAAATGCGTGTTTACCAGTTACCAGTCCACAATTCTTATTTGGGTTTCATCACAGCCAGCCGGCTATATTCGGCTGTCAAAGCGCGTCCTGTCGGTTGTAATCTGCGATGATACAGCAAAACCCCGTTACAAGAGACACCTGGTTATAAGAGACATTTGAGTGAAAGCGGTTTGGTTGGTTTTCCTATGTTCGCCATGTTAGCAACACTGCATACAAGAGACCTTGGTTACAAGAGACATGTTTTTAAATGCAGAGCATTTCTTTAACTCACATGTAGCGTCCGCCGTCCGTCCGCAACAGCTCAGCGCGCAGGTGCGCCCTTTCCCCCACTCCTCCTCTCCCGCATCACGCTACCCTCATCGCTCTCAACAACAGGTCCGCACCCCTCCCCCTACACTATAAAAAATAACACTTATCGGCGCCTGGTTTCGATCCAACGACCCTGCGGGCTGAACGCAAGGTACAGGGTGCTCTACCCACTGCGCCACAAAGCCGACACAGATTCAAAGGCTACGAACGCGCCTTATATCCTTGACTCATTCAAACTACGTCAAGAAGCTGCTGATACAACGCATTCACTACCTGTGGGCGGAACGCGAGGTACATGGTGCTCTTCCCACTGCGCCACAAAACCGACACAGAATCAAAGGCTACGAACGCGCCTTATATCCTTGACTCATTCAAACTACGTCAAGAAGCTTCTGATACAACGCATTCACTACCACCAACTCCCCAAACACTAAACGTTAACGCAATACACCCACCCCCTATGCGACGCATTTACTCGAGTCCCCCTCGCGGGGAGATGGGCCCAATTTTTTTGGCTCCCTTGAGTGTCTCTTGTAATGAGGTTTTATTGTAGTAGCTCTTAAAAAATACGGCATTCATTGCATCTCAATTTGCGCTAGCACGCAGAATAGCTCTCAAAGAAGCTTTCTCGGTGTGGTGCTGCGCGAATACATTTGTACTCCATAATCCGTCGCCGTCGCAGTGAACATGTAAGCGTGTGACAGCGCCACCTGGAATTTCCTCCAACAGCGTCACGCGGGAGTGGGCACGGTCATCACACTTTCCTATTCTAGCCACTGTAGTTATAGTGCATGCCTAAATGACATCACTCCTACCCATATTACATCAATGTAGTTCGAAATTGGTATTTTTTTTCGTTAAACTCGCCCCATGAAAGCCTTGATGTTTGCCTATCAATTACATCTGCCTATCAATTACATTTGCAGCGTGCTCGCTGCTTATACCTGTGTACACAAACAAACCGTAGACGCTTTCACGTTCCAGGCACATCTTAAGATTCTCTTTGAGGTTGCTTTTTGAGCCTGTGCAGAACCCATGGGTCTTCAATGCTGGAGTGCATGTATGTGTATTAGACATAGTGGTCGGCCAAGTGTACACCCTTCCTATTACCGTCTGTAGAGCCTCTTCTTTGACCCTATCGTCTGGGTGTCCTGAATTAACTTCCTTTGCATGCATGAAGGGACTCGGTCAAGTCTGGCCAACATAGCGAATACCACAGGATATACAGTGAGACATGAAACTTATACCAGTGCAGTAGCTATGAGATGAAGCACCTAGCTAGTCTACCTTGGACCCAGGTCCTAAATTGTCATAGAATCATGTATTCTACTAGGAAATTTTTGGTTTCTACTAGGAAATCTTTTAAGTGCTGAGTATCATGCAATTATGATGCTTGTGGCGCATGCTCACAAGACTTTTCTGCTCATGAAACGTATCCTTGGTGTAAAACAAATTTTAAGCTACAATTTCGTCCACTCGAAAATAAGAACTTCCCGATTTTTCCGAAGAGGAGATCTACTGTAGTGGCACGTACGCGGTACGTGTGGGGACACCAAAAATTACCTTTCCTATTCTTGGCGCAATTGTTCGTAATTGTAATATGCACATGTGCCTAGTAAAAACAAGTTGCCGCCACTACCCTTCGTCCTCAGCACTGTACATTCCAATTATCTTTGGTGCTGCTAAGTTGTCTTCATTTCGAGAACACACACCGTGATTTCAGGTCGCCCAATTTAAGCATTCTGAACTTGCCGTGGTGCAAAGTGTTGATAGCAGATGCCGCCACGCCAACATGCGTCAGAAGGTTCACAGAATTACGCTCGGACGGTGTCTTTTCTTGTGTCGAACGTAGCTTGTTCGAACGGGGCTAGTCGGCTGTGCGATGTCGTCTCACGTATGCGAAAACTGTACGCAGGTACCATCGGCGTCCACCAAGCATAACCAAGTGGTCACAGGTCAACATTACTTGAGAGCGGCTATTTTGCTGCCGTCTGGAAAGGCTGGCTGGGTCCCCACGCAATACCGTAAAAACCCGCGTATAATACGAGGTTTTTTTCCAAATTTTACTCTGTTAAATTTGTGCCTCGTATTATATGTGGATCCCAAAGTTTTCCCCCGAGAATTTGCACTTTCGGTTTCAGCGGAGGGAGCGCCATCTTGCTGTGGCGTTAGCTGGCTGCTGCTTCTCTCAGCCGGCGCCATTTTGATTGTTTTGACTACGCGAAGGATCTCGGCACGTTCACCGCAAGTCTATCAAGATGTCGGGTGCACTAAAACAGTATTCGGCTGCAATTAAAAGAAAAGTTATTTTATGTGCCGAGACCATCAGAAATTGCGCTGCAGGACGGCAGTTCGGCGTTACCGAAGGCAGCATTCGTGGGTGGAGAAAGCAACTGGTGCTTGACTGGATAAAGTTTGTGTGGTGTCGGCGGCTTGGAGCACTGTTGGGGATTCCCGTCAGTGCTCGTGTTGGACGCCTTTCGCTGCCACCTGGCCGATTCCGTGAAGAAGTTGTTGCACGAACCCCGCACCGAACTCATTGTCATGCCAGGAGGAATGACATCCCAGCAGCTGCAACCGCTAGACATTTGCATCAACAAGCCTCTCAAAGACTGCATCGGGTCCTGCTACCAAGAGTGGATGAGGACAGGATACCCGTAAGTGACAGCTACCGAATGGCTGACGCGGGTTTCTCCAGCGGTGCTTTGTGGCTGGATCGCGGATGCGTGGGCCAGCATTCCAGAGGAGCTCGTCAGTCGCTCTTTTAAGAAATGCGGCATCTCGAACGCCCTTGATAGCACTGAGGACCACTTTCTGTGGGAAGACATTTCCGACAAGGCGACTTCAGCAGACAGCGGCAGCGACCCTGACGATGACTAAACGGACGTCGGGAGACGGTGCCAGCGAAAACTGACAAAGACTGAACGGTAACTGCAGTGCAAATAAATGTTTTATGTGCTCTTTACCTCGCATTATATGCGGATGAAAACTTTTTTTCTGATTTTGATGTCCCCGAATTACACCTCGTATTATACGCGGGTTCGTATTATACGCGGGTTTTTACGGTACTCACTCACAAGCAATTTTCTCATGTTTTCAGATAGTGCTTCTAACAATATGAACTCCGGTTTATCTACGTTGTCGGCCCGAGAAAATCGGAGCTTCGTCCCGCTTTAGGATACGTGACTCCATGTACGCGATATGGCTGCAGCAGCAGCAACGCCGGCTGCTCCCGTAATAACAAAAATTGTTTGTTCAGAAAAGTTCTAGCAGTAGAATGGTGTGTTAATTTGCACAACAAATAAAAAAATGTGTATTTCTTACTACACCACACAAAATAATGGCAATTATTGTTATGATGTCATCATGACATCACACGTGGCAGCAGCCACTACAAGGGGGCGTCTCGTGCCACGCGCATGGCACGAGACGCTGCCTAACATATGGATATGATTCGTGACCCATCACTCTTTCCACCTTGTTGGTTGTGTCTTTCTGCACGGCAGTAAAACGGGTTCAAGAAGGCACTCAGCACTAATGGGCCAGCCCCCTTCACGAGATGCTTGTGAAGGACACAGGATGCCACTGTCTGCCACAGTTCCTACCCACAATCACACTTCCTGCACTAGCATGGAGCAATGGTCACTTGTTCGGCGAGGCGATGGTGTGATGACAAACGTGGAAATCTTCGCCCACAGGGAGCTCTCTCCCTAAGCTCCCCACCCCTTGGCGTGCTACACAACCCTTCTCCGTAACGATTTGCATGAAGGGGCTTGCTCCCCTTGGCCCACGTAGCAGCAAATGTCTGGGCACACACACGGCTGGGGCCTTGCCCTTGTGCTGCACTACTGGCAGTGCTTGTGCTCATTCTTCTCGTGCGTCTTCTGCTGGAGGCAACAATGGAATGCCTTAGGGCACAAGTGGCGGCGGAAGGGCCTCTCCCCCATGTGGCTGCGCACATGTCCAGCCAGGTGGGCCTTCTGGGCCATGGGACACAGCTGGCAAGGGTAGGAGCGCTCACCCGTGTGTATGTGCAGGTGGGTGACCGAGGTGCTCTTATTCATGAAGGCCTTGTCGCAGCTGGCTGCAATGGAAAGTTGCACTCACCTGTGTGGATGTGCAGGTGGCTGGCCAGGTGGCTTTTCCGCATGAAGGCCTTGCTGCAGTGGCTGCACTGGAAGGGGCGTTCACCTGTGTGCGTGCGGTGGTGCCTTTTCATATCGTTCAGTTGTAGTGTCTTGAATTTGCACTGCTCACACTGCAGCAACGGACGGCTCGGCTGGCGGCCATGCTGCACCCTGCGGCCACCCAAGGAGAGGGAAGAGGAGCATCCTGCAACAGGGAGGAGGAGAAGCAGTGAGAGCCTTTCCTTTGCGAATGTGGTAGCAGTGCATAGGTGGAAGGGAAAAAAACTGGTGCAAAATAGGAGAGAGTCTGTGTTGGTGCCAGGCGAGCTCTCTGTCCAGGCCTAACATGCATGGGCCTTGCCTATCAATGCAGATGGGCCGACGTCTTTCTTGCTGGCTCGGCATTCTTTCACTCGGATGGCTTTGAAAATTTCGGAATCGCGGTTTGCTCATGGACGACACATATAGTGGTCGCATGAAACTTCTTCCAATGTCGCTTTTCCTCCTGGAAGCTGCAAAGTTCATGCCTAAATAAAAGTTCTACACGTTTTCTTGCCACACCACCTGTGTCCCAAAATGCATCCCTCACCAAGGAGACACTCAATTCAACAGGCTCTTTCTAAGCAAGCTCACGTCAGCTCATTGAGCTGTTCCTGCCTAAGCCTCTACACCCAACTTCTACATACAAGCACCTTGTCAAACAGCAACAAAAAAAACAGTTGGGAAGACTCAGGAACAACAGTGTGCGACATAACTGAGCATGGCTGCTCTACTAGTTTCACTGCACTGAGAATCTCGGCAGTGTTCACCAAGTTCGGTGCAGATGACACGCACAGTTATCTGGTTATCCAATAGCCTGAGATGACAGCAAGTAGCAGGAGGGGAAAAAAAAGTTCTCACTTCTCAGTGCACTGCTTCTCAACTTCAAAGCATGCAGCAAAATGAAGTTAAAACACTTATGTTTGCACCATTATGACAATGGTGGTTTCATTTCTGATACAAACTTTTTAAACCTGAAAAATGAATACGACATTCATTCTGTTACAGGCTGACTGCAATTTTCAAACATAACACAGCAAGTAGGGAAGTCAGCCTGCTGTCATGACCATAGAAAGTCGACCCACAATCGCATCCAACAGCAGCCCGCATGAATCTATCACGCTACACAACCCCACATATCAATATAGTGATCTTTACTTTCGTGTGGCTCCTAGCAATGAGAAATAAATACAGGCATACATTCTTAAAAAGAGCACACACCTTCCTACATGTAGTGTGTCGTGTCGTGTCTTTGGCATTGGAAGAGTACGCGATGAACCACACGATAAACTCTGAAGAGAATGCAGGTGCCTGGTGTCATTTTACAACCAGCCTAATCCACAGTAAACTTCAATGTGTGTATTTTTCCAGTTTTGTGTGCACATCCATGCATGTCAGACAGGGGTGCTTGGCAGGCTCCAAGCATGACAGCTCACACTCATATAAACCAAAACAGTGCGAAACCACAGGTTTACAAGAAAAATTTAACAGTAATTTGAATACTAGAAGAAGCTGTATTAGCCCAGAAATTTATTTCTTCAAGAGTGCTCACTTCAAAACATCTACATTTCCCCATGATGCAACGCCGCAGCTCAGATGTTTTTGGAGAAGCAAGCTTGCTGAAGTTCAGTGGAATTACATTTGTTATCGCATTTATAACGAAGAGAAAACATAGCATTAAGATATGGAGGTGGAAATGGAAGATTTGAGTGATCTTTTCAAAGGGCCATGAAGACAAAATGCAATTTTGGCTCATTCGATACTTGCTTTGTCAGAATAACATGGACACGGACACTTCTAACGCAAACTTCACAAAAATAACCTGTATAACGAGGAACACAGAGAACAGCCATTCGACTAACGAGTTACTTTTCCGCACTGAACTTGCCACATATTACGGGCGCCTCGTTAAGATGGGCTGAGGCCGACAAACTCCAATGCAAAGTAGGGTTATTATAAGCTTGCAGAACAAGCCATTTATTCTTAAATTTAGAGCACACTTTTTAATAGCAGTAAGGATGATGGGCTAAACAAAGTTACCAATGAATATGTAAACATAGGAGACCTAGTGCGTGCGGCGCACACTATGCTGGCCGATGCACAACCGTCTGGCGCGTTGGGCTTGTCTGTCACGACACTAGCCAACTGGCATAAGTGAAACTGCCACTTACGTGACCCTGTCTGTCAAGCCATACCCAATGCTTCACGAACCGATTACTATCAACTGTAACAATAAGCCTGGTACAACTTAAGTCAGAAAGTGTCTCGTACTGCAGTTTCATTATTTTCTGACACCGATCTAAGCCTGACTGTTTAAACCTCATGGGCAACTTTACCACAGAATATCAGACGCTTTCATCTAACGAAAAATATAATTGCAATGCCAAGCTTGCTCTGCACAAAATTAAGCAAGTGGGCATCAGTGATTGATTTGTTTGCATTATATTATTTAGAAGATCGAGTAGGTAAGGGTGTGAGTAGATGCTTACAAAATCCAAACCGCTTCAACCGTTTCGGCATGACAGTATCGGAGAGACGTCGTCTTTATAACACAAGGGACCCCGCTTCGATTTCGACCCAGGGAAGCGTTTTTTTCTTGTTTCAACATAATCATCATCATCATCATGTGCCTTCCCATCGTGTAAAGTTGGTTTCCTGGAATAGGCTTCAATTACGACACCGCCATGAGTGAAAGAAAGCTTCCCTTTGTAAAAAACAAGTGCAGACAGCGGCCCTTAGATGATATCATTGCACTATGTAGGCAAGTAGAAGGTAACTGGGGTAACAAAAAAAAACATTAGTTAACAAACTAACTTCAGTTATAGGTGCCTGCCCTGAATACGTCATTGCCAACATCATGAAGCACGCGATGTAGGGGGAGAATTGAAATTTTGGCTTAAATTAGGTAGTTCCTCAATGAATAAAGCATCATTGGCTGCCAGACAATCACAGATGGCAGTAGAAAATGCCGAATCTCTCATGTGAAACAAACAAACATATTTTGCCTTTATGGCCCATCTAAATGGGAAGGGGGGGGGAGTACAACTGAGCTGGGCCCTTCCCCTGCTGTACTACTGGTGGTGCAAGTGCGCTTGCTCCTCGAGCGTCTTCTGCAGGAGATGGCATGCCAAGACTGCGCGGCAGAAGAGTCAGCGGAAGGAACGCCCGGCCGTGTGGCTGTGCACATGGCCGGCGAGTGTGGTCTTCAGGGCGAAGGCCGCAGGGCACAGGTGGCAGCGGAAGGGCCTTTCTCCCGTGTGGACGCGCAGGTGGCTGACCAGGTGGTCCTTCCGCATGAAGGCCTTTTCGCAGTGGCTGCACTGGTGGGGGCGCTCACCCGTGTGCGTGCGCTGGTGCCTCTTTAGGTGGCTTGGGCGCGATGTCATGAAGCTGCACTGCTGGCAGCGCAGCAGCCGGCGATTTGGAAGAGCCCCACGCTGCCACCTGTGGCCAAGCAGTGGGGGGGAAGGCCCTGCAACAGGGAGGAAGAGGAGCGCAAACTGGGAAAACTTTGCACTAAAAGAATGCGGAGGCAGTGCACCAGCAGCTAGGTTCTAAAGACGCCAGTCTTCTTTGGGCTACATAAGCGTGAAAAATTTGTTCTGTCTCTCTGTCTGTCGCTAAATTCAGCCTTCTGGCCAAGAGATTAAACCATTTGTCAGAAAGAAGTATACCATGGCAGAACTGTTTCAAAAACAACCGAATCTGCTGTCCTAAGTCGTGCTTGTACTCATTATTTATCCCAAAGCTTCAGGCACAATTGCAGCAAAATAACCAGTTGGCCTTAAAATTAAACCATGAATTGGTTTTTATGACATGAACCGAAAAAAAAAGCAACCAGTTAAAAGCCAAAGAAAGACTTAGCAGGAGCGAGGTACAAGCAAGCACAAAACGAACACAGCTCGTATTACCGCTGTTTTGGGAAGAGAAAGAAACAACTTATAAAGAAGAGGATGGACGCTGTCCCAACAGACAGGTGGGAGCAGGGCAAAGGCGGGAAATTTGAATTGCATTGAACAGACCTTCGTTCAATTCATTACAAGAGGGCTGGGAATAGCATGAGGAATGGGAGCAGAAAAGGAGTTACGTGGCAGGGGAGAAAGACAACTCTCGCCTTTCGGCGACGTTTGCAATGAAGCAAGCAGATACGCGGTCCAATTTTTTGGAGCCTACCACAAAAAATTGCATCCTTGATTCATCTTTAACAAATGAACCAGACAAAGCTCCGTACACAGCAGTAATGCCAGGAATCAGCAAGGACAAAGCTGTTGTCTGTTCAAATAACTTAAAGGGACACTGAAGCAAATTGGTACAGGTCCCCTTGTTGGCTGCATTATGAACCGTCTTCCACGTCATTAAATGATTGCTTAACAAATTCTATGGTCCGCATTTATTTTAGCAGTTGGCGATAGAAAGCCCCGCGCACCGACCGCGGCAACCCTATCGACTACCACAATGATGCCATACTAGTTTGCAGTCTGGTTTCATGCCATGTCAGCCATAAAAACTGTAGCTTTTTTTTTTCTTCATTACTGTGAACATTTAATACAACAGCATTAGTCAGCTAGGTAGGTGAAAAATGTGGTGTCACTGAGGGGAAAAGAGAGCACACGTGGCGTGGCTCATGGGCAGTTCAGTTCACACAAGCAAGAAATGCCGGCATTTCAAAGAAAACAAAAAAGAGTGAAATTGGCGGCACACTTCACACAAAAGCCCCGGTAAACAAAGGAAAGCAATTTAATCAAAACGAAAATTGAGAAAATGTGGATCCGGGTGAAAATCAAAACTGGAACCTCTGAAATGCGAGACAAGCAGGCATCCCCAACACTACAGTGGCTCAATGGCTCTGGCTATCTACAGGTGCACCCAGTGGATGCGTTGTGTCCTTTGACTTGGAAGCACACAGTCGCGACATGTACCGAGGCCTGCATTTGTAGTTCAGGCATGCTGATTATGCAACTAACAATAACGCGAGTAACAGTGCGTGTTTCTGCAAAATTCCTGCTTTGTTCGGTGTGGAACTACAGTGCGATCATGCGGAAGCTACTGAAACCTGCAATCATACAGTACTGTCCAAGAAGTGCATATATGGGAAAAGAGTGGGCCCCAAAGGGGGAAATGATAATTAGGGGGTACACTCGACAATGACACATTAATGCATTTCCGTTTAACTACAACTTAAGGTGTCCTCATAATTTTGTGTTTGCTTGCTGTGTGCTAAGCATGCTCACAATCCCTTAAATTTAGCCCCGACGGGCTTGCCAGTATGTCATCATGGTCAATGTCAGCAATTCGGCAGGCCGGAGGGTGCAGAGAAAACAGCCCTTTCGACTTATTGCTCAGTGAAAATGCACGTCAATCAACCACAAAAGTTTAACTTGTAAATTTAAAGATACAATGTTAACAACACGCTTGACGATAAAGTGTCATATCAACTAAGAATTTTCATTGAGACATGGCATTCTTCAACACCACCCCAGTGCTTTGTTTAAACGTGTCCACTTAGCGGTTAGCAACAGCTGAGCACATCAGACATCTGCAGTGTGACAACTCCAGGATCAGGTGGCAAGTAAAGGGCATTGAACAAGGATGACCAACAATGGGAAACAATACAGCAGTTCGTAACAAATGAGCATAAACTGAAGCAGTGATGACGGTGGCAGCAATGATATGTGCAGCAGTTAACCTCACAGCCAAAATGTTTGCAGAACGGTCACTTGTGATGCAACTACGTCCTAAGCACAGCTGGACACTTCCTTGTTAGCAAGGAATACGGCTAAGCTCAGTCACTTGGTTGGACTTGAGGTGACCACGACGAGGACCCGATTTGACTGCTCAGTGGTGCACAACAAACTTGGAGATCATGGCCGTGTCGGAATGCAGACGGTGGGCATCTTCGGCCCGATCTTTTCGTCCCAGCAGATCAGTTGTTCGCTGGCGAGACTGATGCCTGCAAATATGAAGCACGACTTATCAAGCCGCTTAAGTTTTGCGAAGTCACAAAGCATATTCTGCAAGCAGCTGAGCTGGCCAGAGCTGCCCTCACGACACCTCCCTATATCTTTCCACTTTTCACAACTGACAATTGCAACAAGCGGCTCAATATAGGATTCAGTCCTCAGGAGCTTGACGGTCAACAGGGACCATAGTAGCATTTTCGTGCTGCTAGATCAGAAATGGTGCTGGAGAAATCGCCAGTAATAAGGCGTAACTGCACAACCAGGCCAGTGCATATTTCGCAACCCAGGTGTCAAAATCAACCGCGCTCGATATTAGACTCGTTCAGCGAAGGGCGAAAACGCTAGCTTCAAAAACATAGGCAAGTGGGTCCCACCGATTGGAACGATCATTAGAGGGTGTCAGCCGCGCTGTCCCAGGGCGAACGGCGAACACTGAGGTGAAAAATTATGGACACAGCTTACCGACACCTTGGGCATTAGAGGGTGTCAGCCGCGCTGTCCCAGGGCGAACGGCGAACACTGAGGTGAAAAATGATGGACACAGCTTACCGACACCTTGGGCTGCAAATGCGCTGGTCAGTGCATTGTGGCTGTCACTTGCGCTTACCCAATGACCCATACGGTCGGCACATACAACGCCGGGAGCGAAAACAACTTCGTTCGTAAGCGTCCAGACCTCAATCAAGCTGCTCTCCTTTATCTTCGCTGTTGTCTCGTTCATAGTAAGTAAATGAAGCGCGGAATGCGGCGGCCGAGTATGGCACGCCGTTATTCTCACAAAGAGCATGCATCTTCAGCGTTCAGCTGCGCCAGCCAGCGACTTTTCATTTCAGTGGCACTCAACCAGAAAACGCCGCACGCAAAAAATCTGGAGCGAGTTGTCACTACGTATTAGCGTGAAACTACATGAGTCGTCGAACAGTTGTCAAAACTAGTCATAACAAACGGATGGGCGCAGGGATGGCAGGGATGTCATCGTGATACGACTTTCAAAACGAGACACTAACCATAGTTTCTTACCTGGAACTGCAGTCATCGCGCTTCGGTATCAGTGATTTTTCTGTGGAAACATGTTCTAAACAAAGAGCATAACAATATTTTAAAGAGGTAGTCTTCTTCAGTATTTTTAATAAAAAACACCTATGACGATGGCATCAACAATGGCGGCGCCCAGTCGTTTGTTTTGTTTTGATCTCGCCGGATCATTTTGACAGTGTTTGACTTCTCGTAGAGTTCCGTGCTATTACAGAGTGACAACAAGCCCTCAATCACGGGTACAGTACCCAGGGGAAAAAAAAAATTGTGTGCTCACGCAGCTTAGCAGTGGAGAAGCGTGCACATTGTGGGAATCACGCGGCTCTTACCCGGCCGCCGCCTGCCGTGGGTGTTTCACTTAGCTATGTTTCATTAACTCACTAAGAACAACAAAACAACGAATATAGCGCAGAGCGGTTTGATAGAGTTCAGCACGCGTACCGATTTCCGCGGCGGTGTATGTGGCGAACGTTCCGCTCATTCGGTAACGCAAAAGTGGCAGGCGTATTTTGCCCAGGTGTCGGTGAGCCCAAAGAATTTATTAGTTTCGCGTCCTTGATATTGCACGTTGATGTTCACGCTAGTAGAGCGGGGCCAGGTTCAAACCATTCAAATCGTCATGACTCACATGCGTTGTTTTTGCCGCAAGAGTTTTTAACCTCTTGCCTAACAATGAGTCTTAATTAGAAAAAGTCGAACACGGTTCATTTTTAACGCCTGGATTGCGAAATACGCACTTCTCAACCTGACCGCGCAAACGGAACTGCCAGCAGCGAGCTGCTGTTAAGATCGCAACAAGAGCAATGAATGACCTATCTGTTGTGACCCGTTACTGGCGATCTCCCCACCGTCATTTCCGAGCTAGCAGCGCGAAAAAGCTACCGTGCTCTCCGTAACCGGGCTATCCCATCAGGTGTTGCGATGAATCAGTTGACATACAAGCTCCGAGAGACTGAAGCACGCAACGCAAATCTCGCGTCGAGCTGCTTGTTACAGTTTTGAAATAGAGGCGTCATGAATGCACCCTTGGCCCACACAGCCGCTTGTAGAATAAGCTTTGTGACTTCGCAAAACTGAAGCGGCCAGGTATGTCCTTTTTCGTATTTGCAGGCATCAGTGTCGAGAGTCAGCGAGCTCCTGAGCTACTGGGACGAGAAGGCAGGGCTGAAGAGGCTTACCTGCTGCACTCTGACGTGCCATGACATTCGAGTTCATTATGCACAACCAAGCAGTCAAATCGTCTCGTTCCCATAGTCACCTCGAGTTCTACCAAGTGTCTGAGCTTAGCCATACCTTTTGCTAACAATGACTGTCAGTAGTTCAACCCAAAAAGAAGGCCGTGCTAGAAACGTAGTTGCTGGGTTACAAGTGACGGTTCCAGCAACATTTGGTTTCAACGTTAAATGCTGCTTATGCCATTGCTGCAGTCTTCATTGGTGCTTGAGCTGGTCGCTGGTTTGTTGCAAACTGCTCTTGTTTCCTGTTGTTGGTCATCCTTATTCAGTGACCTTCATTTCCCACTTGGTGATGCTGGGGTTGTCATCTTGCTATAATCTGGTGTGCTTAGCCGTCTAGATGGACATGTTTAGATGAAGCACTTGGGTGGTCTACCGAGAATGCAATTCATCTGTGAAACAGAGTTTCCATGATATGATACGTAATCTTACGTTTTGGCAGCAATTTGTCCAGTGTTTGCCATTGTGTAGCGACGTTTATACCATCTGGTAGTTTATCTAATGTCCCATAGCTTAAAGACTCGCCACTTATGTGAATATATTTGTCGAGCATACCCAATTTGTTAGGGTTGATTGCTGTGAACGGTAACAAAAATAAGCCAGGTACGAGTCAGGTTAGAAACAAGTGCATACAGCGGTCATCAAGCTGTGTGATCGCACCAAGGCACATGGTAAAAAAAGAAGCAAGAGATGTTTTGTCATTTCTAGCAGCCTTAGTCAATTTACTAACTTTTGGTTTAGGCACTTTCCCTAGATACATCATTGATGATGTCACAAAATAGGCACTTTCCCTAGATATGATACATCATTGATGATGTCGCAAAATAGGCACTTTCCCTAAATACGTCAGTGCTGATTTAACAAAACACATGATTGAGTGGTAGATTAAAATTTTGGCATAGACATGTTTCGAATGAAACCAACTTGCATTTTTTCATCATGGCCCCTTTCTAACCTCACCTGCCTTCGAGAAAAAAACGGCCACACTGTCCATCAGCTGGATGTTTCCCTTCCTGTTGCAGGTCCTTCCCTTTCTCCGAAAGGCCACAGGGTGCAGCACGGCCCTCCCCGGATTGTCCGCGGTTGCGCTGTCAGCAGTGCGCCTATGCAACTCCAAGCTCAGGCAATCCGAAAAGGCACTGGTGCACACACACGGGCATCGCTCCTTACAGTGCAGCCACTTCGGCATGGCGTTCGTGCAGAAGAACAGCGTGGTTGACCGCCTGCGCGTCCACACGAGCGAGAGTCCTCTTGGAAAGGGGCACCCACAATGCGTCGCTATGAGCAACATACGCATGCATGCTGCTCACATAATTTACCACTGCGATGGTGCCTTCTGTTCGGAAACAGCAGCTGATGTCTGTTGCTCATCCCGGAGCAGCTAGTAAAATCGCGAAAGTAAATAAATGCAGAGTACTAATAAAGGGATGGCCAACTACCCACTCAAGTTTGGTTCTACATTTCGCAAATGTGTTGCAGGAACAAGTCCGACCATAATGGAAAAAAGAAAGAGGAGGAGGGCTGGGTAGCACAGTAGTGTTACCAAGCACGGATTGTATACATCGAGAGTCATGTTTCCTTCCCCCCTCCCAATTTTCAGTACGGTCTGCTTCCATCTCGTTGATACATTCACTTCATGGCAAAAATAAGCTTCTTGGGCAGTTGGCATCATTGTGTCTATGTGTAGGGGTAGTAATAGCAGTCAGTGTTGTTTGCTGACACAGGCTTATGCTTGCATAGAACTGTCGCCGCTTGCTCCGCCTAAGTGACGCCATATCGTATCAGAGGCATGCAAAGCCACCACTGATCGCTTTGTCTTGTTCTCCCACTCCCTGAATGTTTCTAGTTCACTTTTGAAATTCTATCTACAATGAATTACCAAACAACAAACACAGTGCCGACGAGTGTTTTCTTTTCATGAGTGAAATGCCTGAACAGAGTAAAGGAGGCGAAGTGCCTCTTTGTAGCTGCCTCCTAGACACTGTGTTGTCATTGCTGTGAACACTTGTTTCCTACGCCAATATTCCATCGCCACCTCCACATCATCATGTTATGTAAGCTAAGTGTCACAAGCGCAATGACTTGAATGCACTGAACTTCAACCGGTTTGCTTCTGTGAAAGATGTCTGAGCTGTGCCGTTACATTATTTGCAAAAATGTGCAGTTGCTGAAGCGAGCACTCTTATACTCGATGGCTAAGGCATTGTGTTGCTGAGCCCAAGGACGTACCTAGGTTCGATTCCTGGCCCCGGCGGTCACTTTTCTGATGGAGGGGAAAAGCGAAAACGTTCGTGTGTTCGAGATTTCGGCTCATGTCAAAGATCCACAAGTGGTCAAAATTAATCTCGAGCACTCTACTACGGCGCACCTCGTCGCCTGTGTAGCGTAAAGCCTCATAATCAATCAATCAATCACTCCTGAAGAAGTAAATTTGTGTGTCTATCCAGCTTTTTCTGGCATTGTTGCATTTTTATAGTAAAGCTGTGGTCTCGCATCGTTCTAATTTATGGAGGCGGGAGCTGTCATGCTTGGAACCTGCCAAGCCTCCCTGTCTGACACGCATGGATGTGCACACAAAACTGGGAAATTGCACACATTGGGGTCCACTGTTGTACAGGCTGGTTCAAAAGGGACTGGCATTCTCTTCAGAGTTTTTCACGTGATGTACCATGTGTTGTTCCCACGACAACTGTATACACTTACTTCGGTGCTTCGGTGGGAAGATTGTGCGCTGTTGAAAGTTGTCTTTTGCAGCAGCAAGGAAATTATGCCCACATGCTACGGCGTGGCCACGTGTGAAAGAAGGCATGTGCCCTAGTTAATGTATGCCTGTGTTATTCAAATATACATCACCCTCAAGTAGGCCATTCGTCTTTGCTAACAGCTGTGCAAAAGTAAAATGCCATCTGAATATGCCAGGTTGTGGGGTGACAAGTTCATGCTGGCCGCTCTTAGTTGCAACTGTGGGCTCACTTTCTTTGGTCATGACAGCGGGCTGACTTCTTCGCTTGTCGGTGTACCTTCGGAAAATTGCAGTCAACCTATAACTGAATGAATATGGTATTCATTTTTCAGGTTTTAAACATTTGTGTTAATAATCAAACCGCAGTTGCAATCATGTTGCAAAAATGACTGTTTTAACTTCATTGTATCGCATGCTTTGCAGTCGAAAAGCAGTGCACAGGGAGGTGACAGGTTTTGTTTTTCTTTCCTGCTACTCGCTGTCATCTCAGGCTGTCGGATAACCTGATGGCTGGACATGTTATCTACGACAAACTTGGTGTACACTGCCGAGATTCTCAGTCTAGTGGAACTAGTAGAGCAGCCATGCTGGCTTCGGTTACGTCACAACTGCTGTTTCTAAGTCTTCTAAGCTCTTTTTTGATGTTGTTTGACAAGTATTGTACGTAGAAGTTGTACAATAGAGTTTGAGGCAGGAACAGCTCAATGAGGTGATGTGAACTTGCTTAGAAAGAGCCTGTCGAATTGAGTGGGCACTTGGGAAAGCTTGCATTTCTGGACACCCGTAGTGTGGCAAGAAAACCTGCAGAATTTTTGGGTAGGCGTGAACTTTGCAGCTTTCAGCGGAAGGAGCGATATCGGAATAAGTTTAGTGCTAGCACTAGATGTGCCGTTCTCCAAAACAAAAAAGAAATTTAAATCCTCCTGAGCGAAAGACTGCCAAGCCAGCAAGAAAGACGAGGACTCCTGTGCGTTGCTAGGCAACACCCGTGCGTGTTAGGTTTAGCAGAGCAGCTTGTTTGGCACTATCAGAGACGCTGCCTTCCTTTCTGTGTTGGTTTTTCCACCTTGCTGTTGATGCGCTGCTGCCTCATTTGCCAAAGGAAAGGCTCTCAGTGTTTCCCGCTCCCTTCCTGTTGCAGGCCCGTCCTCCCTTCCTCTACCAGGAGGCCGCAGGGGCGGCCTCCCGCCAGTTCATCGGATGTTCAGCTGTCCGCAGTGGAGCTACATGACGCCGGCCTTGAGCAAGCTGGAGAGCCACAGGCGCACCCACACGGGCGAGCGCCCGTTCCAGTGCAGCCACTGCGGCAAGGCCTTCGTGCGGAAGGACCACCTGGACGTTCACCGGCGCACGCACACGGGCGAGCGTCCCTACCGGTGCAGCCTGTGCCCGGCGGCCTTCGCCCACAATAACAGCCTGGACACCCACTTGCTCTGCCACACGGGGGAGAGGCCCTTCCGCTGCCGCTTCTGCCCCCAGGCCTTCAAGTACCGCCCCCAGCAGAAGAAGCACGAGGAGAAGGAGCACAGCGACCGCCAGTAGTGCAGCGGGACGGGAAGGACCCAGCCGTGTGTGCATGCGCGCGCAGACACTCACTCCAACGAGGTCAGAGGGAAGTGAGCCCCTATTTGTGGATCATTATAGAGAATGGTTGTGTAGCATGCCAAGAGGTAGGGAGCTCAGGGAGAGAGTCTGTTCCGTTCTACAATGACGTCTTAGCCCGAGCGAAGATTTCCACGTTTGTCGTAACATCGTCGCCTCGCCAGCCAAGTGACCATTGCTCCGTGCCAGTGCGGGAAATGTGATTGTGGGTGGGAACTGTGGCAGACAGTGGCGTCCTGTGTTTCCCTCGAGCATCTCATGATGGGGGATGGCCCACTAGCACATAGTGCCTACTTGAACACACACCACCGTTCTGCAGAAGGATACAGGCAAGGTGGTGGAAACTTCATATGCGTGCAGTGCATGGATACATCGCTCGTGTAATTTCCCTCCATGATGGTGCCTTCTGTCGGTAAGCAGCAGTTGACGTTTAGTGCTGGACCTGTGGGCTGCTTGTACAGATACTTTTAAGGGGCAGCTAGAAACATGCAACGAGGGAACTCTGTAGACATGACCCTGCCTTGATGGTGCCTTCATTTAGTAAACACAAGCTGATCTCCACTGCTTGGCTGTGTGCTTCTTGTAAAGATAATAATGAAGGGGCAGCTAGAAACATTGAGAAATAAAGAAACACAGAGACGTGAACTGACAGCCAAGTACCTACCCATTGAAGTTTGTTTCTACCCTTTCGCAAATGAATTGCAGAAGCCAGTATTACCATAAGGGAAAAAAAGAGGAGGGTGGGGGGGGGGGGGGGGGGGGCATGTTAGTGATACCAAGCACTGGTCGTATACATCAAAAGTCACGTCCACCCCCCCTTTCTCAGTATGGTTTGCTTCCATCTCCTTGACACATTCACTTAATGGACAAATAACCTTCAAGGGCTGTTGGCATCGTTGTGTACATGTGTAGTGGTAGTAGTAGCAGTCAGTGCTGTTTGCGGAGGCTGGCTTAGCCTCGCAAAGAACTGTCGCCAATTGCTCTGCCGTGCAACACCATATTGTATCAAAAATACGCAAAGCCACCACTCATCGCTTAGTCTTGTCCTTTCATTCCGTGAATGTTTCTAGCTGACTTTTAATATTCTATGTACTGTACATTACCAAAGTACATCAATGGCTGCAAGTGTTTTATTTTCACAAATGAAATGTCCAAAAAAAAAAGAAATGGAGGCAAAGTGGCTCTTGATAGCTGCCTCCCTGACACAGTGTCATCGTTGCTCAGTTGTTCCCCCACCCCCCACTTAAGAGATTTCTCAAGTCCTCCA
Source organism: Haemaphysalis longicornis (assembly GCF_048455015.1). Lineage (NCBI taxonomy): Eukaryota > Metazoa > Arthropoda > Arachnida > Ixodida > Ixodidae > Haemaphysalis > Haemaphysalis longicornis. The sequence continues at coordinate 102,396,964 of NW_027526361.1, read as the reverse complement.
TTTCCACCTTCATGTCTTCATGTTGTGCGACATCTGCGTCGCATATGGAATGACTGAAATGCATTGAACTTCCGCTGGTTAGCCTCTCCAAAATTCGTAGCGTTTTTGTTCAGTAAACCTGAGCTCGTGCACTGTTCTGGTTTGTGGGAGTGTGAGCTGTCACGCTGGGGGCCTGCCAAGCCTCTGTGTCTGACATACACAGACAACCACACAGCACCGTAAAAATAGCCACGTTGAGGTTTACTGTGAAACTGGCTGGTTTAAAACAACACCTGGCGCCTGCATTCTCTTCCAAGTTTCGCGCGTAGGCGTGGCTTATTGTATGTTGTTCCCTTGGCAGTCGTATATACTTACTTCGTAGGGAAGATTGTGTGCTGGTGAAAGTTATTATTTTTGCAAGGAAATTACACCTGCATGCTATTGCATAACCTTGCGTAGAATAAAGCACTTGCCCTTCTTAACTATGTGTCACCTGTAGAATATATTCCTATGTGTATTCAAATGTACATTGGCCCCAGATAGGCCCCTTCTCATTGTTAAAAGTCATATGAGGGCAAGAAATACTGAACATGCCAGGTTGTGTGTGGTGGGTATATCATGTGGGTATACCTTTGGTTGCGACTATGGGTCAACCTTCTTTGGTCATCATTGCAGATGCCCTAATAAAAAAAAAAAAAAGCAGTCAAGTCGACTTGTAACCAAGTGAACACGGTATTTTTACTCTGGTTTTTCACTGTCGAGTCATTAATCAGACGACAATTTGCTTGTCTTTTACCCTTTTTCCTCGTGTTGCTGTTGAAGCATTTGCTGCCTCTTGTAAGATGCAACTCTGAGGGGTAGCAGGCAGAGAGCTGAGACTGTTTTAACCTAATCCTACCGCATGCTTCGATGTTGTGAAGCAGTGCTCAGGAAGGCGACAGCTGTGTTTCCTTTCCTGCTACTCATGTCATCTCACGCTGTCGGATGACCTGACGGCTGTGCATGTTACCTATACACCGAACATGCGGAACAGTGCTGAGGTGCTCAACCTAGCAGTAGCAGTTCAGCAACCGTGGTTCTTTCTGCTGCGCTGCGCACTGTTGGTTTTAAGTCTTTGCAACTGTGTTTTGTTTTGTTTAATGGGATGTGTGCACGTGGAAGTCGGGCATGCTGTCTGTGGCAGGAATAGCCATGACGAGGTGATGGGAACTGCTTAAAACGGCGCTGGTCATATTGGTGTCTGTTTGGTGGGTGATGGTCTTGCGACCGCAGCAGTGTGGCCTGAAAAAACAAAACGGGCATTATTAAAATTTTTGGGTAGACGTGAGCTTAGCAGCTTTCGGGGAAAAGCCTGGCGATATTTCATTCCGATATAAGTACAAGCCAGGCACTTCCCATGCATTGCAGAACGTTAACAGAACGTTTTGATGTGGTGGGTCCTGTTCTTAAACCAACCTAAACGATGCCGCACCACCTTTATTTTTGAATGCAATGCATATGATTGAGCCAAGAGAACAACAGTCGAGAAACATCATTGGTCTTTCAAGAGCCTTGGCACTACTGTGGCTCAAAGCCAGGCTGTGCATGTAAAAACCTGCTATTCCATCTGGAGGGTACCGAAGTCAAACAGCAGAGTGCTTCTAGCAGTTGCTCACAATTGAAGGTGTAATCGAAGCGAACAGGTAGATGGCTCTGGGTGTGTGCAGGAAGCGGCAGGCTAGCACCCACAATGGACAGAATCTTGCCAAAGTGTGCTGTCACATGAGGTATCTCTAGTGCGAAAGCCCCGTATGTACCATACCAGGGCAAGCTGAGATACTGAAGCTTCTGAAGCCTATTGAGCAACAGATCTTCGAGCCATCAAGCAAGTGGAGGGCTCATCTCTGTTGCTGGGCAGTGTTGAGGCTCATCAGGGCAGCTCACCTGGCACCAACGAAGACGTTCCCTCCACTCTTCATGTTTGTTCTTTCTCCTTTCCCGTTCTAACTCATTGCTGCTGCCCTGCTTCCATGTTTGCTGCAGGACGGGCTCTCAGTGTTTCCCGTCTCTCCCCATTGCAGGCCCTTCCTCCCCCCCCTTCTCTCTCCGTGGGTGACCAGAGGCAGCTGCAGTGTCAGTGGTGCAGCTACGTAGCACCATGGCCGAGCCATCTGAAGATCCACGAGCGCACGCACATGGGCGAGCGCCCCCATCAGTGCAGCCACTGCGGAAAGGCCTTCGTGCGGAAAAGCCACCTGGTCACCCACCTGCACATCCACACGGGCCAGCGCCCACACCAGTGCAGCCACTGCGGCAAGGCCTTCGTGCGGAAGGACTACCTGGACGTTCACCAGCGCACGCACACGGGCGAGCGTCCCTACCGGTGCAGCCTGTGCCCGGCGGCCTTCGCCCACAATACCAGCCTGGACACCCACTTGCTCAGCCACACGGGGAAGAGGCCCTTCCACTGCCGCTTCTGCCCCCAGGCCTTCAAGTACCGCTTCCAGCAGAAGAAGCACGAGGAGAAGGAGCACAGCGACAGCCAGTAGTGCAGCGGAACGGGAAGGACCCAGCTGTGTGTCTGCGTGCATACAGTTGCTCCAGTAAGGTCAGAGGGAAGTGAGCCCTTTCTTGCTGGTCATTAAAGGGAAGGGTTGTGTAGCACGCCAAGAGGTGCCGAGCTCAGGGAGAGAGCCGGCTTCTTCCTAAGACGACGTCTTACCCTGAGCGAAGATTTCCACATTTGTCATAACATCGTCGCCTCGCCGGACAAGTGACCATTGCTCCGTGCTAGTGTGAAATGTGACTGCGGGTGGGAACCGTAGCAGAAAGTGGTGTCCTGTGTTGGTCACAAGCATCTCATGATGGGTGCTGGCCCATTAGCACATAGTGCCTACTTGAACACACACCACCGTTCTGCAGAAAGAAGCAAGCAAGGTAGTGGAAATTGTAGTGGGTCAGCAATCATACGCATGCAAGTACATGCAAAAGCGAAAACGTTTGTGTGTTCTAAATTTCGCCTCATATTAAAGATCCCCAAGTGGTCAAAATTAATCATGAACCCTCCACTACGGCGCACCTCGTCACATGTGTAGCGTTGGCGCGTTAAGTCTCATAATCAAAGAAGTAAATTTGTGGGTCTATCCAGCTTCTTCCAGCGTTGTTGCATGTTTCGAGTAAAGCTGTGATCTCACATCGCTCTGTTTTATGGAAGCGCGAGCTGTCATGCTTGGAACCTGCCGAGCCTCCCTGTCTGACACGCATGGATGTGCACACAGAACTGGGAAATTGCACACATTGAGGTCCACTGTTGTACGGGCTGGTTCAAAAGGGACTGGCATTCTCTTCAGAGTTTTTCACGTGATGTACCATGTGTTGTTCCCACGACAACTGTATACACTTACTTTGGTGGGAAGATTGTGCGCTGTTGAAAGTTGTCTTTTGCAGCAGCAAGGAAATTATGCCTACATGCCACGGCGTGGCCATGTGAGAGAAGGCGTGTGCCCTAGTTAATGTATATAATGTATATATATAATGTATATCTAGTTAATGTATAATGTATATTTGAATAACACAGGCATACCTTAACTATGCCTGTGTTATCAAATATACATCACCCGCAAGTAGGCCATTCGTTATTGCTAACAGCTGTGTAAAAGTAAAATACCATCTGATTATGCCAGGTTGCGGGGTGACAAGTTCATTCTGGCCGCTCTTAGTTGCAACTGTGGGCTCACTTTCTTTGGTCATGACAGCGGGCTGACTTCTTTACTTGTCGGTGTACCTTCGGAAAATTGCAATCAACCTATAACTGAATGAATATGGTATTCATTTTTCAGGTTTTAAACATTTGTGTTAATAATCAAACCGCAGTTGCAATCATGGTGCAAAAATGACTGTTTTAACTTCATTGTATCGCATGCTTTGCAGTCGAAAATCAGTGCACAGGGAGGTGACAGGTTTTGTTTTTCTTTCCCGCTACTCGCTGTTCTCTCAGGCTGTCGGATAACCTGATGGCTGGACATGTTATCTACGCCAAACTTGGTGAACACTGCCGAGATTCTCAGTCTAGTAGAACTAGTAGAGCAGCCATGCTGGCTTCGGTTACGTCACAACTGCTGTTTCTAAGTCTTCTAAGCTGTTTTTTGTTGTTGTTTGACAAGTATTGTACGTAGAAGTCGGCAATAGAGGTTGAGGCAGGAACAGCTCAATGAGGGGATGTGAACTTGCTTAGAAAGAACCTGTCGAATTGAATGGGCACTTGGCAAAGGTTGCATTTTGGGACACCCGTGGTGTGGCAAGAAAACCTGCAGAATCTTCGGGTAGGCGTGAACTTTGCAGCTTTCAGCGGAAGAAGCGATATCGGAATAAGCTTGGTGCTAGCACTAGATGTGCCGTTCTCAAAAAAAAAAAAAAAAGAAATTTCAATTCTCCTGAGCGAAAGACTGCCAAGCCAGCAAGAAAGATGAGGGCTCCTGTGCGTTGCTAGGCAACGCCCGTGCACATTAAGCCTAGCAGAGTGGCTCGTTTGGCACCATCAGAGACGCTTCCTCCTCCTCTGCGGTGGTTTTTCCACCTCGCTGTTGATGCACTGCTGTCTCATTTTCCAAAGGAAAGGCTCTCAGTGTTTCCCGTTCCCTTCCTGTTGCAGGCTCCTCCGCACTTCCTTTCCCACGAGTCCGCAGGGGCGGCCTCCCACCAGTTCATTGGATGTTCAGCTGTCCGCAGTGCAGCTTCATGACGCCGACCTCGAGCAAGCTGGAGAGCCACAGGCGGACACACACGGGCAAGCGGCCTAATAAATTGCATATCTTGCCCCTGAATAATTCCAAAGAGCTGCATGTTCGTTCTCTGCTTTTTGTTTTTTTGTGTGTGTGCTTGGCGGTGCCAGGTGTCGCACAGTTGTCGGCTGTTGCCTAGTTATCTGTACATAAGAGCATGAGCTGCGTCAAAAAAATATTGTTACCAGATGGATAGTTACATGCCCTGTAGACTCTAATTGCTTGCCGACATGTGCATGGTTTATGTTTGTACGATGAGTGTTTTTTACGAATAAATGTTAGATAGAAGTAGGACCAGACTTTAGCAAGACGCCAACCACAGCCGCATCAGGCAGAAAATGAAGGGCATTGCAAAACAATGACGAACAAAGGGAAACAATACAGCAGGTTGTAACAAATGATTGACCAGCTCAAGCACTGATGAACGTGGCAGCAATGACACGAGCAGCACTTAACACTGTACCAAATGTTGCTAAAACCATCATTTGTGATATAAAACTACATTTCAAGCACGGCTTTCTTCCTGGATTAAACAGCTGCCACATTCATAGTTACCAAATCGATGGCACGGCTAGGCTCAGGGAGGAGGAGGAGGAATCAACTTTTACTGAGCCCAAGAAATCGGTGGTGCGCGCTGGCACTAGACGGGGTGGTTCCCTAGTTACGGGACCCATATGTTCCCAGCAGCTCCTGGCCCCTGTCTGTCAGTGCGAGATGAGTCGGCAGGGCGGGGCTGGTCAACAAGGTCTCCCATCGCTCAAGGGGTTGCGGATTGGGGGTGTTGTGGGGAAGGGAAGGAGGGGGGGTCTTGAGTTCTGTACACTCTGTCAAGATGTGTGGCAGGGTGCCCCTCTCTCTTTTGCAAAACGGACAGAGCGTATCGTGTTCCGCAGGGTACATGAGGTTCATCAGTACGGGATGCGCAAGCGATCCCGCCTGCGCTCGACGCAGGATCGTCTGTTGCTGCCTAGTCAGTTTGGGGTGCGGTTCCGGCAGTCTGCGCCTCTCCTCTCGGTACATCCGGGTAATGTCCCGAAAGCTGGTAACCGGGTGCGGTAGCTCTTCCGGCTCGTTCTCAGGCACTTTGTTGAACTAGAGGTGACCATGGGGTGGAGACGATTTGAATGCAAGCCTGTGCATAATGGACTTGAACATGATGGCCTTTTCAGAATGGAGGTGGTGGATCTTACCAGCACAATGGTTTTGTCCTAGCAGCTCAGGGTCTTGCTGAGGAGACTGATGCTTGCAAATATAAAACATGACAAACCACACCGCTGCACAATTGCGAAGTCACAAACCTTATTCTACTAGCCGTTGTGCATGCGGAGGGTGCATTCACGACGGCTCCAATTCTAAATTGCAACAAGCTGCTTGATATTGGATTCACATTTTGTGTGCTTGGGTCTTTTGGGGCGTGACTGTCAACTGAATAATGGCATTTGATGAGAGAACAAATGGTTATGGGGAGCACGATGTTTTTTCGTGCTGCTGTCTTGGAAATGACGCTGGAGAGATCGCCAGTAATCGGACGCAACAGACAGGCCATTACTCTTGTTTCACTCGCACCAGCAACTCGGTGCGAAGCTTCGTCTGCTCAATCGGGTTGGGAATTGCGTATGTGGCAATCCAAGCGTTAAAATGAACCGTGTTCGAACTTTCCCATGTAAAACTCGCTGTTAGGCGCGAGGTAAAAACGCTTACGGCAAAAACACAAGTGAGTCACGGTGATTTGGACGATTATTGGCGGGTGTCACCTCACTGTACCAGCGTGAGGAACGTGAAAAATGAAGGACACAAGACGCGCGCTAATAAATTCTCTGCGCTTACCGATGCTTACCGACTCACGAACTGCGCTGACCAGTGCGTCATATGCCTGTCATTTTCGTGTCACCGACTGAGCCGAACGGTCGGCACATACACCGCCGGGAGCGAAAACGACCAAACTCGCACGCGTCCGGAACACGATCAAGCCGCTATCCGTTATCTTTGTTATTTTTTCGTCCATAGTGAGTCAATGAAGCATCGAATGAAACACCCATTGCTGGCCGGCGGCCGGGTATGACACGCCGTTGTTCTCACAAACTGCACGCTTCTCCAGTGCTAAGCTGCGCCAGCACGCGACTTCCTTTTTCCCTGTGTACTTGAACCACAAATGTCGCACGCAAAAACGAAATCGGGAGCCAGTTGTACGAGCGTCAAAACAACTGTCAAAACCACCTTCCACGGCCTGTACTGGGCGCCGCCATCGTTGATGCCATCGTGATACATCTTTCCAAAATAAAAGAAACACTACAAACCAAAAAAGTGCAGTGGTTAACGCTGAAGGCTACAAGCTTGTTAAAAAACGATATGCTGTCTGTTTACAACGCGTTTCCACATAGTAACCGGTACCGAAGCGGAACCACAGACACTATTTTGTTTGCCACCTGCCCTACCTATCCAGTACTCTTCCTCAACCAATCCCCTCATCCACTCCTCCAGCAAAAAAAGTAAAGCGTTCCTTACCGAGACATGAGGGTGCCTGCATTGGGAATCGGAGTGCACACGCCGCAGAACCGAGTTTAAACACGACCCCCCCCCCCCCGTTGGTTCCCACGAAAGCGACACCTAGCTCCCACGCTACTCCCAGGTCTGCGTCTTATATCCACTACAAGAAATCCAAAAGGCAACATGACCAAGGCTTCACCCCTTCGGATCTTCTATGAGGCCTTGATGTAGTCCCAAGTTCTATAGAGATATTGTTAAAAAGCAAAATTTCACCGCAGCCTACACTTCTGAAAATTGTGGTATCCCCTCACAAGCTTCTTCCAAGATGCCCATTCAGCAAACTTTCTGCACAACCCTACCTCCACCATCTTGTTTGTCAGGTAGTGCAACAAATTTCACCCAATATCAAACATCCATCCCAGCCAACAAACAACCATCTGACCCACGCACAACTGTAATTGCACTTCTTTAGATGTACTACAAAAGACTCCTATATTTCATGGCACTTATTCTATTAGTAGTGACTTCGCATTAACAGCGTTCTTGAGACCAGAAATGACCCCATGTCTCATATGACGACCGAACAGAGAAAAATTAACTCCAATGTGAGCGACCTGAAACCCGCATCATGTGTGCTCCACAGCAATTCAGAAAGGTCGGGTGAGGCATGCACATGGAGCGATTTTGCAAGCGACTTGGGGAGCGACGCGACTAGCGACGAACTACTTTTCGCCGCGGACCAAGTCGCTCATCGAATCGCTCGGTTCTGGGTCGCCAGAAACAGTCGCTCGCCTCCTGGAAGTGGTTTCAGCGACTAGCCAAGAGGAGAGCCCCTACGTGAGCACGCAATCTCCGGTTTTGGAAGATAACAAAGCGGGGGGGGGGGGGGGAGATTTTGCAAATCCACGCAGACAACGTTTGCGGTGCAGCGGCAAAGAAAGCTTTGCATGGCAAAGCTTGTGTACATGCTGAAGCAGAAGCAAGAAGGCTCCCGCACACACTAGGTGAGACCCGTGTGGGAAAAACGACGTCAAGAAAGCGAATTCTTCACGGCGTTCATGTTGGAGCCGAGAGACGAGGTGCAGAAGGAAAAGCGTGCACTATCGCTAACCCAAACCAGTTTTAGAGATGCAATGAAGTGCAAAAGGTAGAAAGGCGTAATACTTTTCAGTCATGCTTTTTATGACAAATGAACAAAAAAAAATGTTTGCAAACAACCAGCGTACCAAGCGCGTTACTATGCGCAGTACGGAAACATTGAAATCGCCATCCTCAGTCGCTCGAGCCGTCGCTGTCGTGGTTGCGTCGGCAAGCGACTTCGGTTCAGCGACTGCGGATCCTAGTCGCGTCGCTCGTCGCGTCGCTGGAAAAATCGCTCCATGTGGTTACCGCTTTATATCCGCTCCGCTACAAGAAATCCAAAAAGCAACATGACCAAGGCTTCACCCCTTTAGATCTTCTATGATGCCTTGATGTAGTCCCACGTTCTATAGACATATTGCTAAAAAGCAAAATTTCACCGCAGCCTACACTTCTGAAAATTGTAGTATCCCCTCACAAGCTTTTACCAAGATGCCCATACAGAAAAATTTCTGCACAACCCTACCTTCATTATCTTGTTTGTCAGCTAGTGTTCGAATTTCACCCAATATCAAACATCCATCCCAGCCAACAAACAACCATCTGACCCACGCACAACTGTAACTGCACTTCTTTAGATGTACTACAAAAGACTCCTATATTTCATGGGACTTATTCTATAAGTAGTGACTTCGCATTAACAGCGTTATTGTGATCAGAAATGACCCCACGTCTCATATGGCGACCGAACAGACAAAAATTAACTCCAATGTTAGCGACCTGAAACCCGCATCATGTGTGCTCCACAGCAATTCAGAAAGGTCGGGTGAGGCATGCAAGTCCAAATGTCACCTCACCAACTCTTGTTTGGAGAAAATAAAAGTTTTGTCGATGGCTGGGCAATGCTTCGTGTGCGCATTGAAAGTACACTGAGCACAAGACTGTCGCTAGAGGATCACCTGCACTACCTGCACCAGTAGAAATGCATCATCTGCAACCAAACCAAAAGCAACGAGCGCATTCTTGGAAGTTTGAACCCGTATATGAATCGGTAGGAAGCAAGCGAGGAGTAGAAAATGCAGGTGGCCATTCCTGTGCAGTCAGCAGGCAGTCAGTGAATGTTTTGCAAAGGTGAAAGACACTTGATTTATTTGAACGCGTCGTTATGGTCGCCACCTTTCCCCGGAAAAAAACCTGACCCTTCAAGGGGGGGTGAGGGGGGGTATTTAGATGGTTGACTTAGTGGGGATAAAAAAAAAGAATCCATGTTTTATGACATGCAATGCCATATGCATTGTAGCGTTTTCCTAGAGAGCAATCAACATAATGTTTGTACTGAAAGTTACTGAAATTTTGGTTATTGCTCTAAATGCGCTTCACTGAAAAGTAACCGCACGTACTTCGTCCGTTAAAAGCTCTTTGCATCTTGCCCGAGTTCGCCCGCACATTTTCTCTGCTTCCGTGTCTTTGCGCAGCTTGCCGACACGTATTTATCATCTTAGTTGCCAAAATGCCAAAAAAATAAATAATCACAGCACGATAGTCGAAAAACCAGTCGATGACGGCCGGTTTGAAGTATTAACCAGCAACCAGCCCGCTGTATAAAAAGCCGGGCAGGTGGCAACCCTTTGCATCGTTCACCAATACCAAAAGTCACCCCCCTACAATCAGTCGGTTCATCAAGCTTCGATTGAGAAGCCACTTTTCTGATACGGAAGTTGTCCTGAGTGCCATCGAAATACCGCACATCTGCCACAGCATTGAGGATTTGGCAATGACCTTCATCATGGCATGCAAGGGATCAGGAATGGGCATTGCTGATGAGCTGCTGCAACTTGACGACGTCACGCGTGGAGGTACAAGCGTTCTGATTGCATTGCACCATACATGAAACCTAATGACTGGCAAATTGGTGGGGCCTGACAAAACCATGCTCTCATTGCCCCAAACTAAAAATCATGTACCCTTGCATCTGACGTGGACAATGGTTAATTGCTAAGCTTCCTCGTGAGGGATTCTTTCGTTGTCCCCTGGGTTTGGACTCTGACCCACACGCAGCTTAGACTTTTGATCACACTAGCTTTGACTTTGACCCTTCACCATTAGTGAGTAAATACTGGTCAGCCTAAATATAGCTGGGGACACAGACACAGATGAAAGGCGAAGCACAAGCGCTGGCACTACCAACTGAATTTTATTACGCCTCCCCTGGTACATTTATACGCTCCTCTAGCCACGTGGTCCAGGTACAACAGCACGAAGAAATAGTTTCTCTTTACCGGTTAGCACAACTGCCGCAGTGCTGACACAACCGTCGACGTCCTCTTCAATTTCCATCGCTTTGATGATTTTGTGTGCAAGCCTATCACTGTTTTTATGCATGGTCACGACAACAGGTGCGCACTGAGGTAGAAGACTACAAACTCTAGGCTTCTTGGTTTCACTGAATTAAACATACCACAGCTGTGTGCTCGAACTCCTGCCCATTGCCTCCTTGGTCGCAGACCCTCATGTGCCAACCTAGGCAGGCAGCTCAGGACATGCTCCAACCACCTTTGTGCTCACAGACGCCATGCAGCAATGTTGATGTTGCGAGCGTCTGACAAAACTTTTGGACAAGGCGGATGAAAGGATAGCGGTTGCAGCAGCAGTCTGCACACTTTGTGAGGAAGAAAGCAGCCATGAAAATCAGAGAAGGGAATGTGGCAATAGTTTACCAAGACACCCTGCTAAATGTGGATACTCCCTAAAGTCGAGGAGGTCTACAAAACTGCTGGTGGTTCCAGGTGCGGGATGGACTTAGTAACAACCAGGGTTGCACAGACTTGACCTTCTTGATATTTCTGCCTAGCCAGTTTCCCCACAGCCCGGAATGTGTAGAAATTACTATTACTATGTTTCTCCGAAGCATGTTTCTCATCATTGCCATTCTTACGGCCGTCATGTTTACCCGCTTTAGGGCTCACTCTTTCTGCAGTTCGCATAGAGCACCTGAGCTGGGCGACATGCAAATAAATACGTCCTCTGTTGGTTATCTAAAAAGTTCGATTTCTCAGTCCCTGCTATGGCTCGCTCAGTACAGACGTAAACTGATGATAACTACCCAGTGAATTTTGTTTTTGCCACTAAGCAAGTATCAACAATGGAAGCAAACCACACTGAAAGAGGGGTTGGGGAGCATGACTTTCTGATACATAACGTGGTTTCCCAAATGATAGGAGCAAACTTCAGTGGGTAATTTCCATCAGTTTATCTGTGTCAAGTCCCTCACCCTCTGAATGGTTATAACAGCCCCTTAAACTATCTGTGCAAGGAGCACATGGGACAAGCACTGGACGTCAACTGCTGTTTACCTACAGAAGGCACAACTGCAGTTGAACACTACGTAACAGGAATGCACACAGTGCGCGCATTTTCACCAATCGTGACATATCCCGATTCCCCCTGTTCAACAGGGGTGTGTTTCTTGTGCTGGGCTGCAAAGCTAAAGCATGCATTCAGGCAGGCACTCTACACGCTAGTGGGCTTGCCCTTGTCCCAACCCACTTGCAACCAATGTGGCTCGCCTCGTAACCTACCGCTAGTCCCTTTCACAATCTCACTTTCTCAGCCAGCGAGGGGCAATGGTCAACCAGCTGGTGAGGCTGCAGGATGTCATAATGAGCGAGGAAATTTTTGCTCAAAGCGAGGTTTCGCTGCATGATAAAATGGGCCCTCTTTATGAGCCCCTCTCCGTCTTGGCGTGCTGGGTACATCGCTTGCTTCGTAACAATTCGCGCCGAGAATTCGCTCTCCTCCAGTCACATTGGGTGAGTGTTCGCGCGCGCACACGAAGGTTGTACGCCTACATCTAATGTGTATTCTGGTGGGGTGGTGTGTGAGGGCCCTAGGGAAGAAAGGTCAGTGGAAGGGACGGCCAGCCGTGTGGCTCCGCACGTGGCCGGCCAAGTGGCTCTTCTGGGCGAAGGCGCTGTGGCAGTGGAAAGGACGTTCACCTGTGTGGGTGCGGAGGTGGGTGGCCAGGTGGACCTTCTGCACGAAGGCCTTGCCGCACTGGAAGGGGCGTTCGCTCGTGTGCGTGCGCCCGGGCTTTTTCAGATTGCTCGAGTCTGGCGTCATGTAGCTGCACTGCTGACAGTGCAAGAGCCGACGACCCGGTGGGGGGCCGTGCTGCACCCTGCGGGCATTCGGGGATGGAGGAGAGACTGTGGCAGGGATGAAAGAGAAAAACTGAGATGCCTTCCACAAACGAACCCGGTGACAGCGAGGCAAAAGTGCAAAGAACCAGCACGAAGGAGGAGGGAGCGCTGGTGCCAGGTGAACCGCTCTGCTCAAGCCGTGTGCCAAGGCGTTGCCCAGCAATGCTGACGAACCCTTCTCTTTCTAGCTGGCGCGGCAAAATTTCACTCAGGAGGCTGCAAAAGCTTCGCAATCAAGGCTTGTTCAGGAACGGCATGGTTAGTGATCTTGCACACAAAGGGTCTCCTCTGTTACCATTCTTTCGCTAAAAGCACCTAAGCTGATGCCTATCCTATGAAGCCATGAGAGTTTTCATCCCTAGAGGTGCTTTGACGTCCACAGAACATTCGCATCAGCTGACTCGGCAGCTAAGGGCAGCTGCTGTGTATGGTGTTCACGAATGTCAAGTGGTTGGACAGTCCGGTTGTATCTGCTCCACTTGAGACGCACATACATGCACGCGTACAGTGGCCGGTACCACAGGAGGGTAATTGGCCAAGGCTTGGTAAAACGGCTGATAAAATTAATATTTTCCGTTAAAGTTTCAATCAACCAGAACTTCACCTTCTACTGGCCTAATCCTGGGCATAACTTGGTGCACCTAAAATATTGGTACATGACGGGTAACAGCGCGAAAACTGAACGAAAACACGAAAAGGGCGAGACACAAACAAGCGCTTGTTTGTGTCTTGTCCAGTTTTCGTGCTGTTACCCGTCATGGAACAGTACCAACTAGCCCAGCTCACAACACTCCTGCAAATATCGGTAACTTATTTGCACTGTTCTGGAGCATGCCATGATGTACTTTGGAACATAAACCAGATAAAACTCTATCTATGGCAGTCATGCCAGGAACCAGCAAACTTTTGTAAAGCTGTTGCACTTCCAATGAACTGAAATGGTAAGTTAGCAACGTAAGTCTAGTAATATAAGTTAGTAAACGGAAAGTTGCTCCCATTTGTGGCTCTCTTGTCAAGTTTGACCCACGTAATAAAATATTTCACTGTTTATTGAATGCATAGGGTTTCATTATGTGTAGCATGTAGAAAAACAAAAACCCAATAAACCAACTACGGCGACCCCAGCAACTACCGCAATGGCATCACACCCGGTCGCAGAGTTTTTTCGTGATATGTCACACTTCAAAATTTTCATTTTTTCCTTATTTGTTACTAGTAACTTTTAGATGCGAAACTTGAGTAAATGCAGTAGGTAAAAAATCAGGCATCGTCGTGGCCTAGGAATAGCCCACTTAATGGCTGACCGGTGGCCTAAAAATGAAAAATGACCGCCCTCCAAGAGAACAACAAGAAAAACAGATGAAAGGATTCTCAGGTTGGCACTAAATTCCTCGGAGAAGCTTTCACAAAGGAAAGTAATTGAGTTCAAAAAAAAATTCCTAGAGAATTTTTGTCTGGTTGGGATTATATTGAACCCAGGGTGTCTGGAATGCCAGTGGAAATTTGTGTTAGAGATATGCTCTGAGGCTTACATAAGTAATTTGGGCATGTTAATTACAGAAGTAGCAACTAAACAGATAACCAAGTGTGTCTCTGCAAAATGTGTGCTTTGGTCAATACGAAACGCAGCGACATTCACTGAATCCTGCAATCATACGGCACTGTCCCAACAAATAATGTGTGAGCACTGCAAACACCGGGAGAAGAAAAAACACCAAGAGGAAATGGTGGTGATGAGGATGATGGTTACAGAATCCAGAAAACATGTTAAAGAACCTCAGAATAGTGTTTTCGCATTCTATGCGTTATAAGTTGTCCTCAGAATTTTGTGTCTGGATGCATGCTAGCAATGCGTTAAATTTGGCCCCGACTACTTGCCAGTGCCGTCAGGGACAATGTCAGCAATTCACAGGGCAAAGAGGGAATGAGGAAAGCAGCACTTCTGAACCTTCCTTTAATACAAAAAAATGCACCTGAATTGACCAAAAAAAGTTAATACACGGCCTGTTCATTCAAAAATTCTATCTGGTACGGTGGTGAGACAGTGCTTACAACTAGCCAGCAATGGCAAATACAGTTGAAATCAGTGTAGTACTTGATTATTACTTTGTTGTCTTCAAGACACTTGGAAGATCATTCTCTACAGAACTTCGAGTTTCAAAAATACAGTTACAGTATTACATGGCCACCACATCCCTTTGTCACCAACGGTTTGCAGCTTTCACGTGTGAAAATTTTGACAAGCCCAAAGCAGTCACTTTTCAACTAAATGTTGCTATACCAGCTGCAAAAGCAACTTCTTTTGTGTTCAAGTGCTCGATACCCACAGAATTAAAACCACGCTCAATGACCTGTGGCTATCCAATGCTACTGTACCTGACTACCACTGCTTTCGTGAGAAGTGCCAAAAACACAAAAGCTTTTTTTTTAGAACTTTTCTGAGAAATTAGGGTCACAGCAAAGCAAGCAGCTGTTCCGTGATGACCAACTGGATATTTTTCGTTTTCTAGCTTTGAAATATGCAGTTTTAAACAACAGGAGAGTCAGCACATAAGGGAGCACACATTAATGCACAAAGTGTGCAAGTAGGTCCACTTGTTAAATCGTTATGTGCCACCTGCACATGTCCCACACCACAACATCGTCCAGTCTCCACATTGCTGATTACAAATAAGGCATCCCCCAACAACTGGGCACTTAATTCGACCAGCCTTTTCTAAGCAAGTTCACATCAGCTCATTGTTCCTACCTACGCATTCACGCCTGACATTCAAATGCCTGGTAACAAGGAGCACCTGAGACAACCCTGGAAGTCAACTGCTGTTTATCGACAGAAGGCACCATCGCAGTGGGAAATAAGATGAGAGGCATACACACAGTGTTCGCATGCGTATGAATGGTGAAGAACCAAGACTTTTCAATGCGGGCAGGTCTACTTGCTTGTGTCGGTCTGCAAAAGGTTCAGCATGCGTTCCAGTAGGCACTAGTCACGAGACGTTGGTGACTGACGCAGGATGCCGCACTCTGTCACAGATGCCACTCTCTGTCACAGGTCCCACGCACAATGACACTTGCCATGCTAGCGAGGAGAAATTGTCACCCTGATGGAGAAGCCACAATGTGATGACGCCGAGGACGATGAACAAGAAATACTTCTCTCGGAAACTTTCACCCGCTCCACGATAGGGTGGGCTCTCTCTATGTCACAGCCCCCTCTCCCCCACCCCCATTTCGATGTGCTGCATAAAGGCCAACCTCCATGCAGCGAAGAAGTGGCGAACAAAACGCCTTTTCAGCCAGCGGCTATCCACCTGAGGTGGATTTTCGGTGGCTGGCATTTGATGCCGCCAGAAGTGGCCAAGGGTACATTGGGACTGCAGAAAATCGCGGCTTTCTTCTTCCGCTCTGTGCTTTGGGCGTGGGCTTCTGGCAAACTAACAGCAGACGGTCGTTCAGCACTTCTGTTTCCGAGGTAGCGTCAATTTTTTTTCATCTCGCGTCCACAAAAATGGACACGAATGCTCATGTGCTGGTTGTCAGGCAGCAAACGCTCGCTCCCACATATAAATCTTATAGAAGAAGCCCCCAACCCAATCCGTACCACTGCTGTGGACCCTGGCCCACACTGGCATAGGCGGTAATGAGGCAGCCCACCATCAGGCTCTAGTAGAGCCACTAAATAAAACCTGACCCAGTGGATCTAGGCCTGAGCATTGACCACCCATACAGGCCCTTCCTTTCTGCCAAACCGTGGTGTATAAGAACTTCTCAGTATGAACCTCTGACATATTGCAACGTCGCCCATACCTACCGACTTCTCCGCAGCCGCTATCCTCCACCGTGCCCATCGTTGGGGCACGCTGCAGCCAACATGTGGTGCCTCCTAAAAAAGCACTTCTTCCCCAAGAACCACGCTTACACATGCACGCCAGAAAAAGTTTCCAAGACCACACTGACCGGACTGCCACAAATGGGATACCCACTTTCATTGACTCTGTGAGTGTCCACATGACCCATTTCCCCGCTACCCCAACCCCCAACACTGGAAACTGGCATTGGGGAGCTCGGACCTGGTGGTTCAGGAAACTCCCATCGCATAAGTCCTTGCAGTCCCCGAAGCCATATGGGGGCAGGCTGTCCCTCTGCCTGAAAACCCAGCTGTGAAAAATAAAGAGGTTCTTCCTCGCTCGCTCTCTCCCTTCAGCTGGGACAGATTTGCGGTGAACACCTGCTTTCTTCCACTCTGATGGCTTTGTTCACCACTTCGTTGTCCGTCTTCTCCTGCTAAGAGGCAGGCTCTTCTCAAGCACATCATCGACAAAGAGCTGTTCTCACAACACTGACGGTGGAGAAGCCATTCGCCCCATCTTCATCAGTATTTCACTGCATGGAGGTTGGTCTTAAAGGCCAACTGCACTCAAAATTGCGACCGCGCGAAATCACTGTTCCTGCATACTATGACTAAAAAGACCGCGATGTACGAAGTATGACGCCTAAAATGTGCGTGATTACGCCGCAAGCGACCAGCAAAAATCGACGATTTTGAAAACGAAACTGGGCAAAACGCGGCCATTATGGGCAGGCGCAAGTGACGTATCAGCTGTCGGCGCGAGCGGCCAGAGGGCCTGGCCTGATGGCGCGAGCTGTGCGGACCGGCCGACGCGGCCGGCTCGGCCAGCCAGGGGGAGAGTGTGAGCGCGCGTGCGGGGGTGTGGGAGGCGCACGGAAAAGCGAGCGCTTGTCCCGCATGCACGACACTATTCGTGCGCTCCGACAGCACCACACCGCGTAGGCATGATGTCGCGACGACACTTGAACAGGAGATAACCGTGCGGTTAACGAAGCCTCTTCGGAGCCATGAAAGCCAGGCGTACCGGCGCGAAATACGAGTTTCCTGGATTCTCCCGCTGCGAGGCAGGCCGATCGACCTGGACGGCTGGCATGTCACTTCCGCTAAATGGCTGTTTACGCGACACGCCGGCAGGTGCTTTGTCATATGCAACGGCATTATTTTGAGTGCCTGAAACTGAATAACCACGCATTGCACAGAGCTACCGGTCGCGTCGCAGTAGTTCTCATGGTACCTACTACACATTTCGAAGGCATTTAGCCAGGGTGAAATTTGAGTGCAGTTGGCCTTTAACAGTGCTTTCTTAACGACCCGCAAAAAGAGCTCGCTATCTTCCGACAGCGTTGCAGAGTGTGTGCACACACACGGTTGGGCTTCAATTCAATTCAATCCGATTTATTCAGCATCTCAGCAATGTTTGGAGCACAGGCAAAAAGCCAATAAAGACTTGACAGGGCCTGCGGCCCCAATGCATGGAAACAGCACGGTCAAAATAACAACACTACACTGTGTTGCAAAAACAAGGATAACTGCATGGTCCGCATCGACCACAAACAACACTAGTAGACATACGTACATACACTGCGTAAGCACAAGTCAGGGTGCAACTGTAGTGTAGAAATGAGCAGTATAAATAGGATGCGATCGGACTAAAAACATAAAAATACCAGCAAGTAAGCATAAAAACACACGCACAAAGAAAAGAATGACAAGGCATGAGTATAAGAAACCTTCAAGTTTGCATGAACATTGCGCGCAGGTCCTTAATTGAGAGATATGGATAATATATCTATATTATGATGCAGAACCAATTCATTTAATATTGTTGGAAGTTGAAATTTTACCATTTGGTCACCATAATTTGTTCGGCATTACAGGATTATCCATTCTTTAATATGGCGAGTGGGATACGGCGGGATATATTTTTCTAGATGAGATAAAGTAGCCAAAGCCTTGTGGTTTTTGCTTACATCCAGCTTGTAGTAATGGCAAATTCTGAAATTATATAGTTGACCAACGCGAATTATATTGTATTTTTTAAACATATTACTTGTGTGACTTAGATAAGGCGCTCTGCATACCATTCGTACAATACGTTTCTGAAGTACAAGTAGCCATTGAATGTTTTCCATGGTAGTTGTTCTCCAGATTAGTGACACATAATTTAATTGAGACGAAAATAAAGAGTTATAAAGCATAACATTGATCGGAATTGGGAAATTGCAACAGTGACGGCGGAGGACGCCAATTGTACTAGATAATTCCTTCAGCAAATACTCCATGTGGCTGTCCCACGTCATATTTCAGGAAAAATACACACCTAAAGTTTTGAAAGACTTCACAACTTCTATTTCGATGTCATTTAGTATGAGGGGTGGTAGATCAAACGGTTTGTTACGCGGGTGGAACATAACGGCTTTGGTTTTTTTAATGTTTAATTTCAAATCATTGTTTTTAGCCCAGTCATTAATTATCCCAAGAGTTTGATTAGCTCGGATAGATAGGTCTGTTCCTGAGCGACCTGAAAAAAACAAACTGGTGTCATCTGCATATATGATGCACGTTGCAGTGTCATCAATATGCATGATTTAATTAATGTATGAAACAAACAGAAAAGGGCCCAAAATACTCCCATGGGGGGACACCTACTGTTATTCGTTTAACGGCAGATGGCCATCCACTGATTTCTGCGTACTGTGACCGATGTTGCAGGTAAGATGATATTAGTGACAGGGCAGTTCCTCTTATTCCATAATGCTGTAATTTCAGTAGAAGTACCTCATGATTAATTAAGTCGAATGCTTTTGTGAAATCAAGAAAGATGCCGAGCACCATGTTTTTGTCTTTGAAATTCTGCAATATGAATTCTTTCTGTTCCAGTAATGCCAATTCTGTCGATCTATTTTTGAGGGAAGCCATATTGGGCGGGCATTAAAATATCGCCCGCCCAATCTTCTCCCGCCCTCCAGCTGCACTACTCATGGGGGCTGTGCGCCTTCTCCTCGTGCTCCTTTTGTTGGACGCGGCGTGTAAAGGCCTTGGGGCAGAAGCGGCAGTGGAAGAGCCCCTCGCCCGTGTGGCTGCGAACATGGTTGACCATTGTGGTGTATCGGGCAAAGGCCATGGGGCACAGGTGGCACTCGTAGGGTCTCTCGCCCGTGTGGATGCGCAGGTGGCTGACCAGGTGGGGCTTCTGCATGAAGGCCTTGCCACAGTGGCTGCACTGGTGCGGGCGCTCGCCTGTGTGGATGCGCAGGTGGCTGACCAGGTGGGGCTTCTGCATGAAGGCCTTTCCGCAGTGGCTGCACTGGTGCGGGCGCTCGCCCGTGTGGACGCGCAGGTGGCTGACCAGGTTGCCCTTCTCCACAAAGGCCTTGCCGCAGTGGCTGCACTGGTGCGGGCGCTCGCCTGTGTGGATGCGCAGGTGGTTGACGAGGTGGGGCTTCTGCACAAAGGCCTTGTCGCAGTGGCTGCACTGGTGCGGGCGCTCGCCCGTGTGGATGCGCAGGTGGCGGACCAGGTGGCCCTTCTCCACAAAGGCCTTGTTGCAGTGGCTGCACTGGTAGGGGCGCTCGCCCGCGTGCGTGCGCTCGTGCATCTTCAGATGGCTCGGCCATGGCGCTACGTAGCTGCACTGCTGACACTGCAGCTGCCTCTGGTCACCCACGGAGGAAGGGCCTGCAACGGGAAGAGAGGGGGGGAGAAAACAGCCCTTTTTGCAGCAAACACGGAAGCAATGCACCAGTAGCAGTGAGGCAAAAGGGGAAAGAACAAGTGTGAAAGAGCACGTCAAGTATCTGTTAGCACAAGGCAAGCTGCTCTGCACATGTCTACGGTGCCTGCGCATCGACTAGCAATGCGGATAAGCCCACCGCTTCCTTGATGCCTCCGCAGTTTTGTTGCTCAAGAGGCTTCAGAAGCTCCAGTACCACAGCTTGCCCAGGAATGGTACATACGGGGCTTTCGCACAAACAAGATCTTATGCGCACGCTTCTGCAAGATTCTGCTCCCCTGTGGGTGCAAGCCTGCCGCTTCCCGCACACACCCAGCAGCCTGTTCGCTTCAAATACGCCTACCATTAATGTGAGCGACTGCTAAAAGCGCTCTGCTGTTCAGCTTCAGTAACATTGGTATAAAAATGCAGGTTTTGACAAGCACAGCCTGGCTTTGAGACCCAACAGTGCCAAAGCTTTTGGAAGAACAATGATGTTTCTTGGCTGCTGTTCTCCTGGCTCAGTTCTATGAATGGCCTTCATCAAAAAGGCTGGCGTGGTATCGTTTAGGTCAATTTAAAAATGGCACGCGGCACACCGACACGTTCCAGTAATGTTCTGCACTGCACAGTAAGTGCATGTCTTGTAATTAAATAACGCCACGCTTTGAACTAAACGCTGCCAGCTCACGCCTACCCAACATTTTTATTATTTCTCCCCATTTTCAACCAGCATTGCTGCTGCTGCAATAATCACCCACCAAACAGACACCCAATATGACCAGCCCTATTTAAAAGCAATCCCCTCATCATGGCTGCTCCTGCCATAGACCGCATGCCTGACCACCATGCACACAAACCCTATTAAACAACACAAGACACAGTGGTAAAGACAAAACCAACAGCACTGCTTCTCAGAAGCAAGGCAGGCAGCAAGATTAGGTTAAAACAGTGACGGCTCTCTGCCTGCTACCCCTCAGAGTTGCCTCTTACAAGAGGCAATAAATGCTTCAACAGCAACATTCGGAAAAGGGGAAAAACAAGAGCAGAAACTTCTGTGCACCATGATAACAGTTGTACGATTAATGACTTGGTGAAAAACATGAGCAAAATTTCCACAATCATTTGGTTACTAGTTGACAACTGTTTTTTTAGGAAATACCTGTATGATGACCAAGTCAAGCGTACCCACACTCACAACCAAGAGCGGTCCACATGAACTTGTCACAACACACAGCATAACATAATCATACAGCATTTTGTTTCCTTCATGTGGCTTTTAACAGTGAGATGAGGCCTATTGGGGGACAACATACATTCGAATAAATACGGGAACACAATTTTCAGGTAACACAGTTAAGAAACACACGTGCTTTCTTAAATAGCATGCAGGCTCGATTTTCTTGCACAAGAGACAACTTGCAACACTGCGACGTTCCCGGCAAATTAAGCGTATACTAGTTGCCCCCAAAACAACACACAATAATCCTTACCGTACTCTGACATGAAGGCAGGTAACTGGGGTCATTTTTAAACCGGCCCATTCAGGAGCATGGTCAGAATATACTGAACCAATTAGCGAACCATCTTTCCCACTCTTTTCACCCCACCTGAATCGTCCCCGATCCCCCTTTCTTGAGATCATCGCTCCCGTCTATTAGCCCAAAAATGTCCTCCAAGAAGGGATACACATTCCATAATTCCGCCGTGAGTCAGCTCTCTGCCCCCTAACGCTTCCCAGGTGGAGGAATTTTCTCCCAGGAGGCTTCGGGCTGAGGTGGCCCTCACACCTTCTGTCCCTTCGACTAGGGACACTCACAAGACGACCCAGGAACTTGTCCCAAGTGTCCGGCTCCGGCGGCTGAAGCTGATGCCAATTATCTTTTGTAGATGCGCGCGGGAACAAGGACAGCTCGAGATGACGTGCTCAGAAAGTTTGGTTTCCAGGGGACTAAACCGGATGACTACAAGTGCTGGGTGCAGGAAGATAGATACTGCAGGTCGCTGATGGACTTTCTACATGTAGCTGGACTTCATGCATACCGGTCCACTCGAAAACTTAATCGGTTTCACGACTATCCGTGCTTTTTGCAACACTCTCGCTTGCTTTCCTCGTTTCTTTTCTTTCTGCGGCTTTCCTACTTTCTTCTCCCTTGTTTTCTTTCAACCTCCTCTCATACGCCGTGTGGCAAACACATAAAGCGAAAAAAAAAAGTAGTAACCTTCAACCTGCATATTTTTCCGGCAGTGCGTGCACGTCCAGGGATGTCAGACATGAAGGCTTGGTGGGGGCCAACGTACACACACTTCCATAGACCAGAACAGTGCATGACCGCCGGTTTACTAAAAGACGCAACAAACTGTCTTAAAGCTAGAAAAAGCTGCATCGGCACAAAAGTTTACTTCACCAAGAGTGCTCGCTCTCTGGTGCCATACATTTCTGCATGGTGCGATGCGGCAGCTCAGAGTGGTGTCATTAGTGCAACCAGCCTGCCTGTAGAGGTGGTTTGCCCCAAAATATGAAGAAAGAAAGCAAATAAAGATGAAAACACGGTGTTGCAGTAAAAAAAACCTCCATAAATATTGCCAGGGGAAGCCACAATGCTTTAACCTTCGAAGCATGGAAGCAGATAAGAAATTTTTTGCCAGTGAGCAAACGTATCAATGAAATGCAAACATATTTGGGGGGGGGGCACATAATCATTTAGCCCTTATAAAACTAGGCACAGCTGAACTCCACTCCCCTCCCGCATCTAATCTAATCTAGATATAATCTAATGTAAGCTAATATGCTGCCATGCACTGCTGCGCAGTGAGCTGCCAGCATCCAATCTAGTAACGTTGGCCAGCACTGACAGCTGTGAAAACTAATGGTGGCACCATGGAAAGATGTCCTGAAGATTGGCCACATTGTGGGGAAAGGTCTTCCGTGTACCACAGGTTCAATGGAAGGACCTAAAATCGCTACATGAAAAAAGCGAGTGCCTTATGGTAGACGTGCTGCCTTCGGCCAAGTTAGCATCATTTTCTCAGTTGGAGCCTCATCGTTGAACTGCTCTCCACTCAACACTCAAATTAACGATTTGTCAAAGATTGCCAAACTGCATATATAAAAATCAGGCCTCACCAATTTTCCCAAAAAATCAGCCAGAAAAAATTGCACGGCGAGTATGAACACAGCACACAGACTATTTTTTTTTTAAATCTGGAAACGAGTGATAGGAACATCATAGTCGCAGCAAACTAGTCTGCTTTGATTTTGTATTTTTTTCTACCCTGTTTTATTCGTAAGGGCGCGTTTTATATCTAGTTATCCGATGAACTGTATTTTGCAGATTAAAGCACACTTCTAGGCAAGCTGGTATTGCATTGTAGACATCCAATTCCTCCACCATGCGGTCAGATATACGTAGGGCAGACATCGCGATGGATGAACGTGCACTTGCGCAAGCATCTGCGGAACATGAAGACTGGACAGACTGGGCAGTTCAGTGCACAAGGCCAGAAATGAAAATGCATGCCTCGCTTTAACAAGACTGTAGTAATAGAAAAGCATGAAAAACCAGCTCGCAAGAGAAATCCCTATGGCATCTGAAATGGTTCGCCTTGGTGATGCTTGCATAAGCATTCCGTCTTTGGGTTTATCGGCCAAATAAATCGCATATCTTGCGCTTGAATAATTCCAAACAGCCACACGTTTGTTCTCTGCCTTTTTGTTTTTTTGAGTGTGTGTGTTTGGCGGTCCCAGGTGTCACACAGTTGTCGGCTGTTGCCTAGTTATCTGTACATAAGAGCATGAGCTGCGTCAAGAAAATATTGTTAACAGACGGATAGTTACACGCCCTGTAGAGTCTAACTGCTTGCCGACATGTGCATGTTTTATGTGTGTACAATGACAGTTTTTACGAATAAATGTTAGATTGGAGTAGGACCAGATTCCAACAAGACGCCAACCACAGCCACACCAGGCAGAAAATGAAGGGCATTGCACAACAATGACAAACAACGGGAAACAATACGGGAGGTTGTAACAAATGACCAACCAGCTCAAGCACAAGCACTGATGAAGGTGGCAGCAATGACACGAGCAGCACTCAACATTGTACCAAATGTGGCTAAAACCATCATTTGTGATCCAACAACATTTCAAGCACGGCTTTCTTCCTTGGTTGAACAGCTGCCACATTCATTGTTAGCAGACCGATGGCACAGCAACTCTCAGGCACTTTGTTGAACTAGAGGTGACCACGGGGTAGAGACGATTTGAATGGAAGGCCGTGCATAATGGACTGGAACATGGTGGCCTTTTCAGAATGGAGGTGGTGGGCCTTCTCAGCACCACGGTTTCGTCCTAGCAGCTCAGGGTCTTGCTGAGGAGACTGAGGCCTGCAAATATAAAACATGAAAAACCACACCGTTGCATAAATGCGAAGTCGCAAAGCTTATTCTACAAGCCGTTGTGCATGCGGAGGGTGCTTTCACGACGG
Source organism: Haemaphysalis longicornis (assembly GCF_048455015.1). Classification (NCBI taxonomy): domain Eukaryota; kingdom Metazoa; phylum Arthropoda; class Arachnida; order Ixodida; family Ixodidae; genus Haemaphysalis; species Haemaphysalis longicornis. Next base: position 102,372,410 of record NW_027526361.1, on the reverse strand, counting down.
CTCCAATTCTAAGTTGCAACACGCTGCTCGATACTGGATTCACATTTTGTGTGCTTGGGTCTTTTGGGTCTTGACTGTCAACTGAATAATGACATTTGATGAGAGAACAAATGGTTATGGACAGCACGGTGCTTTTTCGTGCTGCTATCTTGGAAATGGCACCGGAGAGGTCGCCAGTAATATAGGACTCGGCAGGCCATTACTCTTGTTTCACTCGCACCAGCAGCTCACTGCCGGAAGCTTCGTCTGCTCGGTAGGGTTGAGAAAAAATGAACCGTGCTTGAACTTTCCCACGTAAGACTCGTTGTTAGGCGCGAGGTAAACACGCTTGCGGCAGAAAACAACGCAACTCAGTCACGGCGATGTCAGCCTTGCTGTACCAGCATGACCACCGACGTGGAAAATGAAGGACAAGAAACTAATAGATTCTCCGAGCTTGCCGAAGCCTTTGCGAACCAGTCACAAATTGCGCTGACCAGTGCATCATACGCCTGTCATTTTCGCGTTACCGAATGACCCGAACGATTGGCACATACACCGCCGGCAATGAAAACAGCTAAGCGCGTACACAACCAAACTGGATCAAAACGCTCATCGTTATCTTCGTAGCTCTGCCGTTCATAGTGAGTCAACGAAGCACGGAAGGAAACACCCATCGCAGCTGCGGCCGAGTATGAAACAAAAAAGTACACGCTTCTCCACTGCTAAGCTGCGCGAGCAAGCGACTATCTCTTTTCCGGTATACTTGGCCCACAAACGTCGCACGAAAGAACAACATCGGGAGCCAGGTGCTGCTCTACATTAGTATAAAACTGCACGAGTTTTCAAAAAAATCGTTAAAAACATTTTTCATTGTCAATAAACACCTGGGCGCCGCCATTGTTGATGCCATCGTGATACGGTTTCGGAAGTAAAAAAAACTATGCAATCCAAGAAAAGTGCACTAGGTATTGCTGAAGGCTATTTCATTAAAAACAATATGTTTTCGAATTAAAACGAGCATCCACAGAATATTAACCGGTAGGCAAGGTATCCAAGGAATGTCTTACCTGGAAAACTGCAGTCGTCATGTTTCAGTATCAGTTATTTGTTTGTGGAAATGTGTTCTAAACAGAGAGCATAAGATATTATAGCGAGCTAGCCTTTGTTCAGTATTTTTAATTAGAGAACACGTACCAAGATGGCATCAACAATGGCGGCGCCCCGTCGTTTGTTTTGTTTTGATCCCGCCGGCATAGAGTTTCTCACTAGCTTTGACATCTCGTAGAGTTACTTGGTATTATAGAGTGACAACTAGCTGCCAATCGCGGGTCAAGTACCCAAGGGGAAAAAATTCGTGTGCTCGCGCAGCTTAGCAGTGGAGAAGATTGGACACTGTGAGAATAACGGCGGCTCTTACCCGGCCGCCGCCTGCTATGGGTGTTCTCGCTAAGAACGACAAAACACCGAAGATTGCGGAGAGCGGTTTGATAGAGTTCTGCACGCGTGCCGATTTAGTCGTTTTCGCTCGCGGCGGTGTACGTGGCGAACGTTCTGCTCATCCGGTAACGCAAAAGCGGCAGGCGTATGATGCACTGGTCAACGCAGTTTGTAAGTGTTTGGCCCAGGTGTCGGTGAGCCCAAAGAATTGATTAGTTTCGCGTGTTAGTGTTCACGCTGATAGAGCGAAACCGACACCCTGTAATAATCATCAAAATCGCCGTGACTCGCATGCGTTGTTTTTGTCGCAAGCTTTTTTACCTCTTGCCTAACAATGAGTCTTATTTAGGAAAAGTCGAACACGGTGCATTTTTAACGCCTAGATTGCGAAATACGCACTTCTCAATTCGACCGCGCAAACGGAACTGCCAGCAGCGAGCTGCTGGCAAGATCGAAACAATAGCAATGAATGACATATCTGTTGTGACCTGTTACTTGCGATCTCTCCAGCGTCATTTCCGAGCTAGCAGCGCGAAAAAGCTACTGGGCTCTCCGTAACCGGGCTATCCCATCGGGTGTCGCGATGAATCAGTTGACAGTCAAGCTCCGAGAGACTGAAGCACGCAACGCAAATCCCGTATCGAGCTGCTTGTTACAGTTTTGAATTGGAGGCGTCGTGAATGCATCCTTGGCCCACACAGGGGTTTATGCAGAATTTCGATTTTGGGGGGCTGTCGGTGGTATGTTTGGGAGGGTGTTGTATAAATCCCTAGGCAGGGTGCTTGTGGTTGTGGAATCTTTTTGGGGGGGTGTCGAAGTCCTTCTGGGGGGGTGTTAGGGGGGGTGTGTATAAATCCCTGGGCCCACACAGCTGCTTGTAGAATAAGATTTGTGACTTCGCAAAACTTAAGCGGCCTGGTATGTCATTCTTCGTATTTGCAGGCATCAGTGTCGAAAGTCAGCGAGCTACTGGGACGAGAAGGCAGGGCTGAAGAGGCTTACCGTCTGCATTCTGACATGGCCATGACATTCGAGTTCATTATGCACAACCAAGCAGTCAAATCGTCTCGTTCCCATAGTCACCTCGAGTTCTACCAAGTGTCTGAGCTTAGCCTTACCTTTTGCTAATAATGACTGTCAGTAGTTCAACCCAAAAAGAAGGCTGTGCTAGAAACGTAGTTGCTGGGTTACAAGTGACGGTTCCAGCAACATTTGGTTTCAACGTTAAATGCTGCTTATGCCATTGCTGCAGTCTTCATTGGTGCTTGAGCTGGTCACTGATTTGTTGCAAACTGCTCTGTTGTTTCCTGTTGTTGGTCATCCTTGTTCAGTGACCTTCATTTCCCACCTGGTGATGCTGGGGTTGTCATCTTGCTATAGTCTGGTGTGCTTAGCCGTCTAGATGGACATGTTTAGATGAAGCACTTGGATGGTCTACCGAGAATGCAATTCATCTGTAAAACAGAGTTTCCTTGATATGATACGTAATCTTACATTGTGGCAACAATTTGTCCAGTGTTTGCCATTGTGTAGCGACGTATATACCATCTGGTAGTCTATCTAATGTCCCATAGCTTAAAGGGTCGCCACTTATGTGAATATATTTGTCGAGCATACCCAATTTCTTACGGTTGATTACTGTGAACGGTAACAAAAAAAAGTCAGGTACAAGTCAGGTTAGAAACAAGTGCATACAGCGGTCATCAAGCAGTGTTATCGCACCATCCGTGAAGGCACGTGGTAAAAAAAAGAAGCAAAAGATGTTTTGTCATTTCTAGCAGCCTTAGTCAATTTACTAACCTTTGATTTAGGCAATTTCCCTAAATACGTCATTGCTGATGTTACAAAACTTATGATTGAGAGGGAGGTTAAAATTTTTGCGTAGACATGTTTCGAATGAAACCAGCTTGTATTTTTTCATCATGGCCCCTTTATAACCTCACCTGCCTTCGAGAAAGAAACGGCCACACTGTCCGTCAGCTGGAAGGGCTCTCAATACTTCCCTTCCTGCTGCAGGTCCTTCCCTTTCTCCGAAAGGCCACAGGGTGCAGCACGGCCCTCCCCGGATTGTCGGCTGTTGCCCTGTCAGCAGCGCGGCAACAGAACTCCAAGCTCAGGCAGTCCGAAAAGGCACTGGTGCACACACACGGGCATCGCTCCTTCTAGTGCAGCCACTGCGGCATGGCGTTCGTGCAGAAGAACAGCGTGGTTGACCGCCTGCGCGCCCACATGAGCGAGAGTCCTCTTGGAAAGGGGCACTCACAATGCGTCGCTATTCTTGCACGTGCAAACACATACGCATGAGCAACATACGCATGCATGCTGCTCACGGAATTTACCACTGTGATGGTGCCTTCTGTTCGGAAAGAGCAGGTGATGTCTGTTGCTCGTCCCGGAGCAGCTAGTAAAATCGTGAAAGTAAATAAATGCAGAGTACTAATAAAGGGATGGCCAACTGCCCACTCAAGTTTGGTTCTACATTTCGCAAATGTGTTGCAGGAACAAGTCCGACCATAATGGAAAAAAGAAAGAGGAGGAGGGCTGGGTAGCACAGTAGTGTTACCAAGCACGGATTGTATACATCGAGAGTCATGTTTCCTTCCCCCCTCCCAATTTTCAGTACGGTCTGCTTCCATCTCGTTGATACATTCACTTCATGGCAAAAATAAGCTTCTTGGGCAGTTGGCATCATTGTGTCTATGTGTAGGGGTAGTAATAGCAGTCAGTGTTGTTTGCTGACACAGGCTTATGCTTGCATAGAACTGTCGCCGCTTGCTCCGCCTAAGTGACGCCATATCGTATCAGAGGCATGCAAAGCCACCACTGATCGCTTTGTCTTGTTCTCCCACTCCCTGAATGTTTCTAGTTCACTTTTGAAATTCTATCTACAATGAATTACCAAACAAGAAACACAGTGCCGACGAGTGTTTTCTTTTCATGAGTGAAATGCCTGAACAGAGTAAAGGAGGCGAAGTGCCTCTTTGTAGCTGCCTCCTAGACACAGTGTTGTCATTGCTGTGAACAGTTCTTTTCTTTGCCAATATTCCATCGCCACCTCCACATCATCATGTTATGTAAGCTCTGTGTCACAAGCACAATGACTTGAATGCACTGAACTTCGGACGGTTTGCTTCTCCAAAAGATGTCTGAGCTGTGCCGTTACATTATTTTCAAAAATGTGCGGTTGCTGAAGCGAGCACTCTTATACTCGATGGCTAACGCATTGTGTTGCTGAGCCCAAGGACGTGGGTTCGATTCCTGGCCCCGGCGGTCACTTTTATGATGGAGGGGAAAAGCGAAAACGTTCGCGTGTTCGAGATTTCGGCTCATGTTAAAGATCCCCAAGTGCTCAAAATTAATCTGGAGCACTCCACTACGGCGCACCTCGTCGCCTGTGTAGCGTAGGTGCGTTAAGCCTCATAATCAATCAATCAGTCACTCTTGAAGAAGTAAATTTGTGTGTCTATCCAGCTTCTTCAGGCACTGTTGCATTTTTATAGTAAAGCTGTGGTCTCGCATCGTTCTAATTTATGGAGGCGGGAGCTGTCATGCTTGGAACCTGCCAAGCCTCCGTGTCTGACTTGCATGGATGTGCACACAAAACTGGGAAATTGCACATATTGAGGTTCACTGTGGAACGGGCTGGTTCAAAAGTGACATCAGGCACATGCATTTTCTTCCGAGTTTGTCACGTGATGTACCATGTGTTGTTCCCACGACAACTGTATACACTTACTTCGGAGGGAAGATTGTGCGCTGTTGAAAGTTGTCTCTTTTGCAGCAGCAAGGAAATTATGCCTACATGCTACGGCATGGCCATGTGTGAAAGAAGGCGTGTGCCCTAGTTAATGTATGCCTGTGGTTTTCAAATATACATCGCCTTCAAGTAGGCCATTCGTCATTGCTAACAGCTGTGCAAAAGTAAAATACCATCTGAATATGCCAGGTTGTGGGGTGACAAGTTCATGCTGGCCGTTCTTAGTTGCAACTGAGGGCTCACTTTCTTTGGTCATGACAGCGGGCTGACTTCTTTGCTGTCCGTGTACCTTCGAAAAATTGCAGTCAACCTATAACTGAATGAATATGGTATTCATTTTTCAGGTTGTAAACATTTGTGTTATTAATCAAACTGCCATCATTGTGCTAAGATGACTGTTTTAACTTCATGGTATCGCATGCTTTGCAATTTAAAAACAGTGCACAAGGAGGTGACAGGTTTTGTTTTTTGTTCCTGCTACTCGCTGTCGTCTCAGGCTGTTGGATAACCTGATGGCTGGACACGTTATCTACGCCAGACTGGGTGAACACTGCCGAGATTCTCAGTCTAGTGGAACTAGTAGAGTAGCCATGCTGGCTTAGGTTACGTCACAACTGCTGTTTCCAGGTTTTCTAAGCTGTTTTTTGTTGTTGTTTGACATTTGTTGTACGCAGAAGTCGGCAATAGAGGTTGAGGCAGGAACAGCTCAATGAGGGGATGTGAACTTGCTTAAAAAGAGCCTGTCGAATTGAATGGCCACTTGGCAAAGGTTGCATTTTGGGACACCCACGGTGTGGCAAGAAAACCTGCAGTATTTTTGGGTAGGCGTGAACTTTGCAGCTTTCAGCGGAAGGAGCGATATCGGAATAAGTTCAGTGCTAGCACTAGATGTGCCGTTCTCCAAAACAAAAAAGAAATTTAAATCCTCCTGAGCGAAATACTGCCAAGCCAGCAAGAAAGACGAGGGCTCCTGTGCGTTGCTAGGCAATGCCCGTGCGTGTTAGGTTTAGCAGAGCGGCTCGTTTGGCACCATCAGAGACGCTGCCTTCTCTTCTGTGTTGGTTCTTCCATCTCGCTGTTGATGCACTGCTGCCTCATTTGCCAAAGGAAAGGCCCTCAGTGTTTCCCGCTCCCTTCCTGTTGCAGGGTCCGCCTCCCTTCCTTTCCAGGGAGGCCGCAGGGGCGGCCTCCCACCAGTTCGTCGGATGTTCAGCTGTCCGCAGTGCAGCTTTATGACGCCGGCCTTGAGCAAGGTGGAGAGCCACAGGCGGGCACACACGGGCGAGCGCATGTTCCAGTGCAGCCAGTGCGGCAAGGCCTTTGTGCGGAAGGACCACCTGGACGTTCACCGGCGCACGCACACGGGCGAGCGTCCCTACCGGTGCAGCCTGTGCGCTGCGCCCTTCGCCCACAATAACAGCCTGGACACCCACTTGCTCTGCCACACGGGGGAGAGGCCCTTCCGCTGCCACTTCTGCCCCCAGGCCTTCAAGTACCACCCCCAGCAGAAGAAACACGAGGAGAAGGAGCACAGGAACCGCCAGTAGTGCAGCGGGACGGGAAGGACCCAGCCGTGTGTGTGCGCGCAGACACTCACGCCAAAGAGGTGAGAGGGAAGTGATCCCCTATTTGTGGATCATTATAGAGAAGTGTTGTGTAGCACGCCAAAAGTTGGGGAGCTCAGGGAGAGAGTCTGTTTCGTTCTAAAATGACGTCTTAGCCCGAGCGACGATTTCCACGTTTGTCGTAACATCGTCGCCTCGCCAGCCAAGTGACTGTTGCTCCGTGCCAGTGCAGGAAGTGTGATTCTGGGTGGGAACTGTGGCAGACAGTGGCGTCCTGTGTTGGTCTCGAGCATCTCATGATGGGGGAGGGCTCACTAGCTCATAATGCCTACTTGAACACACACCACCGTTCTGCAGAAAGGCAAGGTGGTGGAAATTGTTCATACGTATGCAAGTGCATGCATACGTCGCTCGTGTAATTTCCCACCATGAGTGTGCCTCGTGTCGCTAAGCAGCAGTTGACGTCCATTGCTGGACCTGTGTGCTGCTTGTACAGATACTTTTAAGGGGCAGCTAGAAACATTCAGAGAGGGTGGGAACTTCGATGGCTACCACTGGACGGGGATCACATGATGAGGTGTTAGCTATAACATCTTCTGACAGCATTTTTAAGCTGTCTGGAGTAGAAAGGTGCCTCCGGAACCCCGTTTGACGTGGGTGTAGTTGGCCTGTTGTTTCTAAATGCCATTGAATTCTTGTGAGAACTATCCTCTCCATAAGTTTCATAATGTTAGAAATCAAAGAAATGGGTCTCAGATTCTCTATTTGTGTGAGAGGTTTGCCAGGCTTTGGAATGGGCACCACCCACGATTTCTTCCACTCATTAGGCAGCACAGAAGATTCCCAGATAGCATGGAGCCAGTCAAGGAGTTGCTGCTTGTGCGCTTCAGGCAAGTTGCGAAGGGCCGCACAAGTGATCCCATCCAGACCAGGTGTGCTCGTTATTTTGGTTTCCTGAAGAGCTGATAGAAGTTCGGCCATTGTAAACGGGTCATTTAGACTGGTGTTCATTTCGGGAGGCGTCGTGCGCGGGAGAACCGGCGCTCTTGGCTTCACCCCAAGTGGGGGTTGTGGAAAGAAAAGTTGGCCGGCCTGTATCGCAAGATCGGTCTTTGTGATCCCAGTCGAAGAGCTATGTTCTGGCCCACCGTTGTGTTCTTTCTTTTGTCCTGCATGCCACGAAAAGTTGTCCAGACTTTGCTGAGCCCAGTCTACGCATTGAAGGCGGCGCAGTAGAGGCTGTTTGTGAATGTGGTGCACCCAGCTGCCATATGGTTGAGGGTGGCTAGGTGGTTGCACTTGGGGCACAGCTTCGGGTATTAGGTTGGGTAAAGTTTGTCAGCTTTAGTCCCCTCGGTTTGCTGATGTTGAGGATTACTTTCAATGTGTTGTGCCTTTATTTTTATTTTTTGCATTATTGGTCGTAAGAATTTTTATTTCTTACTTTATGAGAGAAAAAATGAGGGTTAATTTTGCCCCTTGCCGAGGACATACGCAGAACACAGAGGCACTGCCCAAAAAGCGCCCTCCGGTTGCTGTTTTGCTGCACGTCACTGGAGCAGTGCGGGAAAGCCCATTGTTGTGAGCAGAGAACGCAGTGCATCTTTTCGATCGTTGAAATGCCTCGAAAATTTATTCGGAATTTTGAAATTGGTCTATTTGATCTGGAGATGAACTGAATTTTTCATTATTTGCTCTGATATTTTAAAGCTTGAAATATTTGAACACCTCTCGTGTGATGGTTGTTTTGTGGTAAGAGTTGTACTGCTTCCTCTATTGCGGGGATGCTGGCCATCAAATATATCTGAACAAGTGAATTCAGTGGTTTACTTCTTTTGTTAAGATCTGCAATGTCCCTGAAATGGCGGAAGCGGTAAGACCTCCGAGCAAACAAAAGAGAAGGGCAGCCACTGAGTCCCCTGCACTGGCACGATGGAGTAGCTGCTCATTATTCACCAACCATCGAAACGGGTGTGATGGCACGTGGCATGTGTGTGCTTGCACAGATGTGATGGCAGAGGGTGTGACGATGTGGGACGCACACACGCCGGTCTCTTGCACCACATGCAGGTGAGCCTGGAGCGCGATGAGCGAGTGGTGGACGGCCGGTGTTTCAGCCTCACAGCCTCATAGCGGAGGGCACAGGCCACCGACCCGGACACCCAGAGCTGCTCCTTTTTGAGGTAGTATGGCACCACGTTTTAAGTGCAGAGCACTTTAAGGGCTCACCATGTCGTCGTAGCTCGCTGTAATGCTCTATGCCAAGCAACTGCCGAAACCAGGCGGCGCAGCGAGATAATGGAACCAAGTAGAGCCCGGCGTTCTGTCGTAGGGCATCCTGCAGAGGCTTCGAAAACCAAGCGGTTTAAATAGTCATAACCGTTCAAAACTCGTGAAATGCTGGCGCTTGTTTAGCGCCCCGTTTAGCGCAAAAAAAAAAAAAAAACTGCACGTACATTTGACGCAAAATATATGTAAATAACCGGCAGCCCCCACGTTCATTTAGTTCGGAACGCTTGTTGGGTTGGCTTTTACGATAGTAAGCGAAAAAAAGTGGCAGCGCGGGAGGAAAGTGGCACGTGCGAGAGCAAAAGCAAGCACAAAAAGAACAGAACTCCCGCTGGCACAGTTTCAGGCACGGGGCGCACGAACACTACAGAGGCGGGTAATTTGACTTGCTTTGGGTGGTAGCAGTGAGTGGATAACGGCACTACAGCCCATTATGGGGAATCACTGCTTTGCACTTCCGACAGCTGTCACAGTGAGTGGAACGGCTTTAATTTTTTTTTAATAAGTGCGGAGCACTTTAGGTTCCCTGGTTTTTATCGTAGCTCATCCAGGCTCATGGCGTCACGGCGCCACGTGCCCAAACAGATGCTTTAAAGGAGCCATGAAGAGAAAACACAAGTTTGGTTCATTCAAAAGATTGTCTCGTTAGAATCATACTGACACCACTTTTAACGTAAACTTCGCTCAAATAAGCTACATAATTAGGAAAAACGGGAATGGTCATGCGACCCACCAGCTCATTTCCCGCAACAGAACCTATGTCGTCACATGAGCTAAGCTCTGCGATTGGCGGAGGCTGGCAGAAGCAGACGCAAATTAGGTAGAACTTACAAACTAGACGAACGAGCGATTTGCGCTTAAATTTAGGGCACATTCTTTACAAAGCAATAAGAATGATGGGACAAACAGTGGAAGTTACGAAAGCACATGTAAACATAGAAGTACTGATGCGTTCTGCTGTTCGTACTGCGCACAGCATGCTTGTTTAGCTGCACAGCACTACGGGGCTTGGGGTTGTCTCAGACGACACTGGCCGATTGACGCAAGCAACGGTGTTTTACATGACCCCATTTGTAGAGCGAGCACTGTTTCAGGGAACGAATATTTTCTCCCAGAACAAAAACAAGCCAGGTTTAAATGCGGGCAAAGACAAACCAAACGCTTGCCACGGTATGGTGGAGCCATCTAGGTTACGGAACGTAAAGAAACGCGGGAACAAACCAACACCGCTGTACAGGGTGGAGACAACCTTTGAACGGTCCCGTGCCGCCGCAATTGGGCCAACGGGCTCAACGCGTTATTCTTTTCGTTTCCCACGAGACCTAGCAACGCGAAACAGACAATATGATTCAAACTTCTTCAGTAAACCGCGTTGCGGCGATAATTTTAGCGCGGTTTTGACACAATGACTTGCTTCGGCGGCGAGCGAGCAACCGAAAATGGCGGCGCCAGCGTATACGTGTCTCTACCCTGTACGGCGGATGCGTGAATGAAGGTACTCTAGGCTGCAGAGCGGTCGGTTCCAGTGATGTCACTTGGGACCACGAAAACGCACGATTGAGCGGGAAAATCAAAATTTTAACCTAAACTGTTTAATTTCTCAGTGAATAAAGCACCGTTTGTATCCGGACAAGCGCTGGGGGCACTATAAAACACGAAATCTTTCGAATAAAACCAACTTGCATTTTCTCTTCATGGCTCCTTTAAAAGATCACCGTTTCCCCTGGTCGAGATCGAACCTGGGTCTCCTTGCGTTAGGAAGCTGTGATGTCAATCCCATTGCATCACAGAGGCACATGTTACTTATGTGCAAAGTGTTGGGGGTGGTCTTTGCGCTGCACCATTGCCACGGACGCTGCCGTTGCTAGGCCACAAATGAGCGCACAATAACCTAAAATAAGAAAAAAAAATCACTAATTAGCACATTAGTTACCCCAAATTAATAAAAACTCCATCCAGTGTCTCTTTAGAGGCCTTTTCATGGGCTGACTACTTTTGGTATCAACGCCAGGCTGATACTGAAACTAGCCTTCGGACCCTCTGACAAATCACTGCTCCGCACTTCATCATGTTGACTGGAACTGCTCTAATTTTTTTGCTGAAGTGTCACAGTATTGGGGCTTCAAGCACTTTTTTTGTGTACAAATGACTCATCACATGCTCATGCTCAAATTTCTTGCCAAGATTGCAACTTATCCTTTGTTTATTTCAGTGATCATGATCAGAAGCAGCACTTGCCTGGTTGCTCAGAAATTGATTGGAAAAATATAGTTTGGGAGCTAAAAATCACCTGGACATTTTCACGGGTCTCCTGTTTGGGTAGAAACAAGCCACCATGAACTGTGTGGTCAATACAGTGGGGAATGAACAGAGCTCATGGGTCAATGGTAAACTACAAAGCGAAAAGCTTTCACTGTTGCAGTTATCGGTGGTAATGCCAAACTGCTCCCCCGTCTTCAGGCCACGCACCAAGCAGTGATTTTGAATTAGTAATCTATGAACCCCTTTACCACCACACTCATTAGTCACTCAGTTTCACTGCATTGCACTGTGCAATGTCTGGCCTTGCGAAACACTGTGCGAGCCGTGTGAACCTAAAGCCTGCCACTGCATGTGTTGTGGCAACAATTACCGATAAGCTCTTGCTGTCTGCTTTTCACTTTTCAGCTTCACAATCGTCCAAGTTTAAATTAGTTTGTAAGTGCCTTGCCTCCTACTAAGGCAGTCTGTGATTTGAACTTTCTTGTGTTGCCGCTTGTTCAAGGACAGTGTTTTGGTAGTGTGCAAGACCCCCTCTCCTTATGCTGCATAGTTTGCACCTTCCCAAAAGTCACACTGCCCCATAACAGCTATATTTTTTAGAAATGGTGTACCTAAGCTGCACTTTTATATAAACTGCAATTACCCCCCCCCCCCCTCCTCGTATAATCAGCATTTTGCCTAAAAAATTTTACTGCGTACATTGCGCTGCCTCAATTTTTGAAAAAGAGTACAGTAAGACCTCTTTATAAGAGGCACCTGAATAAAAATAGTTTGGTTGGTTTTTCTATGTTGGCCATGTTAGCAACACCACATACAAGAGAGCCTGGTTACAGGAGACACGTTTCTAGGGTCCCTCGAGTGTCTCTTGTATTGAGGCTTTACTGTATACCTTGTATGCGTGAAAGTTGTATCCTTTATAGTCGTTTTGTTTCAACCTGCAGTTGCGTCAACATTACTGAGGCTTTCATTTACACAACTTTCCTTCAGAAAGGAGCGCTTGCCATCGCAGAAGCTTGTAGAAACAAACTGTGTGATGAGTTTGCATGTTGTTTTTGGAGTGCTGATTTTTCTATGGTTGTGTACAATCACAGTGCATAAGAGATTAAACTGTCAATCTGGAAGCGTGTGAGTTCAGTGTGTTGGGCTCCTAAGATGGCTAAACCAACCGCCTTGGCAGCCTTTTTATTTCGTTTTGCTTCCTTTGCAGAATTACGAGAGCCGAGGCAAGGACATCCTGCTGCCCACTGGCATCTACAGTGTGGAGAGTCCTGCTTGTGCCAGCAGTGCTTTGCGGAAGCGTTGGGTTCATCGTTCGTGGTGCTGCGTAGGGTGCCCAGCCTTTTCGAAGTACGTAATAGAGTGTCTCTGCTAGGAGTTCTGAAACAGCAGAGGCCGCATAAAAACACTGGATTGGACGTTTTGCGAGTGAGCGAATTGAGGCCTTGCTACATCTAAGCCGACCACAATGCAAACTGCAAAGACACAGTTTACAAAGTTCTAGTAGAGCACGGACTGCTTCCATCAGCAATGGGATCTTCAGTCTGTGCGTAGTTGATCTTTGGTATGGGCACCATTGGCCTGGAGATAGCACATTAACCCACTCTGCATTCTTCATACAGACCTTTAAAAACAGCCACATTGCTTAACTGCAATGTCTAAACTTTTGTCTACCATCCTCATTCTGCAGCAGTTCATTGAAATTGTCTTGGACATTGCTGCTTTGTACCATAACTGTAATTATCTGTCTCAGTGGCCCAACCTTGTCGACTGAAGGCTCTGACCACGAATATTCCTGCTTCAGCCCTTATTAAAGTTTTTTTCACTATCTCTATCTCTCAACCCATACAGGTTGTATAAATTAAATCGATTTCTGCTACTAGCTTCACTGCTCTAAGTAACCTTATTCTTGAGACGCTGCTGTTTTCACCTGTGTTCTGTTCTATTGTTATTGATATTCTACTGGGCAGCAAAGAATGACCTGTCTTGTCAAAGGCTCCCTTTAATTTTTTTTGCCACCATTGAAGTGACTGTAGAACGCACATTTTCTGGCATGCGTTTCATCAGGTGCAACGGGGAGGCTTAGCTGGAAGACAAAAAGCTATCGCCATACATGGTCTTTTCTTTCATCTGTTTGAGTATGAATTGTGAGCTAGTACAATAGTGGAATGCTAGCCGTCTTTCTACTTTGTGTAAAGTAGCTGTAAAGCAGGTGCAGTAAACCTCTTCAGCAAAGTTGTGGCCGGTCATTGTATGCTGCGCTTTGTGCAACACTCCTTATATTTTATGATCACTTTAAAGCACAAGCCGCGGACAGCTGCCTAGCTATTTTCAGTCCTTGTACTATGCATCGGAAAAACGTACGTGAAATAAACACTGAAAAGCTACCCCCAAAATTGATTAAAGTTAAACATTGAAAACTCTGGGTTGTATTCGTGTAAAGAACTTCAAGCAGTCTGTTATAACGTCTGTTCTCTCTTTAAGAATTTAAATTCACAGATAGGGTGTTCTTTCAATCCAAGGTTGGAATATGAGAGGTACCTGCCGCTGTGGCTTAGTGGCTAAGGCGTTGTGCTGCTGAGCCCAAGGAACGCGTGTTTAATTCCCGGCCGTGGCGGCTGCTTTTCAAATGGAGGCGAAAGGCGAAAACGCTCGCGTGTACGAGATTTCGGCGCACGTTAAAGATCTCCAGGCGATCAAAATTAATCTGGAGCCCTCCACTGCGGCGCACCTCATCGCCTGAATAGCATCAGTGCATTAAGCCCCACAATCAATCGAGTATGAGAGGTCAGCGATGGAGGAAAGGGGATTTCCATCTTGAGATTTCCTCAAGTAATTGTGATGTGCCTGGAGCTGATAAGTACAGCATGTTCTGTCTTCTGTCTTCACTCATTTCACGAGGCCTCTCTTTCCAATGAGACATCCTTTTTCTTCCCACAGGATGACCTGAAGGAGTATGGCCGACAGCACGGCCACTGCCCCTACTTCATGGCACGGCAAGCTGTGAGTGTCTTTCTCTTGTCATCCGTTGGCTAAGTGTCACAAGGCTTGAGGTAAATGTCACAGTTAGACCCTCCTTTAAAGGCCAACTGCACTCAAATTTCACATCGACCAAATTTATTTTTAATGCGTAGTAAGCACCCCCAAATCAGCTGGGACACAAATGGTAGCCCCCTGAAACGCCTCGTTAATCAGTCAGAAGCGGTTAAAAAGCTCCGCCGCAGACCACGCTGCACCTGCCAGCGGAGCGCGTAAACGGCCATGACGCTCCTGTGACGTTCTAGCCGACGGGGGCTTCTTCCTCTGGCCAGCCACGCAGCGGGAGAACCGGTTGAGCTCGGCTGTGGACACTTCACCCATTCACTGCCCCGTGCGCACGTAGAGCTTGCGCGCAGTCTTTCTCCCGAGCTGGTGACCGTTCGGCCGCTCGCTGGACGGCTGCAATGTCACTGCAATGGCCGCACTCTCCTCGGTTTCGGTTTCAAAATCGCCGATTTTTGCTGGCTGCTTGCGGCGTCCATGCACATATTTCAGCTGTTGTATTTTGCATGTTGCTTTCTTTCTAGGCAGACTACATGAAAATAGGGTTTTCAAGAGGTCGAAACTTTGAGTGCAGTTGGCCCTTAAAGCCTGAGTACTGAGACAAACAAGCGTGCTCTGGTGTTGCAAGTTGTTTCAGAAAAGTTCCTGGCCACCTCTAACGGATCTTGTGAGATGAGGGTTTTGTGCCTCCTTCTGAGACAGCATTGTGGGTCACTTTGTTTCAAACTTACCATTACATTTGAAGGGAGGAGGAGGGAAGAATGCCGGTGGGAGTGGGGAAAAAGGGAATGTTGGAACAGAGGGGAAAAATCTTGCCTGCTGAAGGAAAATATTTTGGTTTGCCGACTCAAGACTTTGAGACAGAGACCTTCTTTTCTCTAGCCTGGCAAGCATGCGGCTACCCACTAAGGTGCAAAAAGCATGTAGAGGATGTGGGAAGATTTAATCCAATCGCCATACAATTTAATCCAAGCGCCAGCCAATTTAATCCAAACACCATCGAATTTAATCCAAGTGCCAACCAATTTAATCGAGCTGTTGGAAGGTTGTTCAGGGGTGTTTTGTGGGTCATTAAGCGAGCTTTGCGGGCTTTGATGCGTGTGCTGTGATGAAAACGTGGTGTTCCTTGATGTCTTACGTGCGAAATATCATATGCGCGTAGCTTAATGAGCATTTACTAACAACCGCAGATCAAGAGAGCGGTCTCGTTTGATCTGTAGGTGGCGTGTGGTGATCGTCTGCGAGATCGTCAGAAGTGTCGTCTGCTCGCGTATTGTTACCCCAGCATATTTGCCAGCGTATTTTCATGCGAGCAGACGACACTTCTGTCGCCAGCAGGTGATATTTCTGACGATCTCGCAGACGATATTATAATTCGGAAATATTGCTTAACACTTCAGAAAATCATTAATGAGTTTTTACCAAGGCATTGTTACGCGAGGAGCAGACGATAATTCTGACGCGAGTTACACTACGCTGGCAAGTCGGGTGGTGTAACAATATCTTAACAAACGATACTTAACTTCTTAAGGCATTGTTACGCGAGGAGCAGACGATAATTCTGACGCGAGTTACACTACGCTGGCAAGTCGGGTGGTGTAACAATATCTTAACAGACGATACGTCTAAGAAACTCGCAGACAATCACCACACGGCACTGATGGAGTAAAAATACCGCTGTCCTGGCCTGCGGGTGTTAAAAAATGTCCCGAGGAAGACCGAAGAAAGCGCCGGGTGAAGGCAAGAAAAAGTACAATTCCGTTCCAAATGTCGACAGAGCCCAGATAGTTGAGGTTTATGGGCGCGGTGGCGACTTGAAGCTTCTAGCTGAGACGCTTGGCATAAATGTCAAGACGGCCATTGAGAACATCAGTCCCGTTGAATGTGCAGCGTATGACAAACACAACTTTTCGTTAGTTCGCGCTGCCATTAACATGGAGAATATGTAACCACATTCAGTACGATCGCTACATATTACACCTCGAGATGTCGCGAGGTGTCGTAAGACTGTTCACTTGTTCCTTGTGTGGTGTAATGTGAAAGACCCACTAAATAAAGAATTTTACATGGTCGAGTCATATAGCCGTTATGGCCGCATGCAATTTTATAAGATGTGCGGATCGTGTGTCATGAAAACGAGTAAATCAAAGGGCCTTATTTCATATCCGTTAGGCCATAACCGAGTAATGGCAGAATCGGGGGGGGGGGGGGGGGGGGGGGGGGAGGGAAGGGGGGGGGGAAGGGGGGGGGGGGCGGTAAAAGTGATGAGATGTCTAAGTGATTATTTACCACTCTCAAGTCTGACTGCAACTACAGGTTTTCCGGCTCAGGTTAATCCAAATGTCCATAGAATATTTAATCAAAGCGCCAACCACTTTAATTCTTTTGCCAACAAAATTTATCCAGGTACCGCAAGAATGTTCAGGAGAGTTTTGGGCGAAATTGGGCCCAGCTTTGCGGACTTTGTTGCGATTGGTGTCGTGAAAACGTGGTGTTTATTGATCCATCATGGGCAAAATGTCTTATGTGAACACCTCAATATACATTTACCAACACGCGCAGATCATTTCTGTGAGCTGATCGTCTGCAACAGTACCATCGATAACACGTCAGAAGTACTGTCTCATCTTCGCGTAAAAATGCCCTCAGAATTTCCTTTGATAAAGACACATTACATAAATGCCCTTTGCATTTCGATTTTCAATAATGCAATGCTTTTATGCAGTGTTAAGCAATATTTCCGAATTTTAATATCGTCTGCGAGATCGTTAGAAATATCGCCTGCTGGCGACAGAAAAGTCGTCTGCTCGCGTGAAAATACGCTGGCAAATATGCTGGGGTAACAATACGCGAGCAGATGACACTTCTGACGATCTCGCAGACGATCACCCCACGCCACCTACGGATCAAACGAGAATGCTCCCTGATCTGCAGTTGTTAGTAAATGTCCATTAAGTTACGCGCATATATTTCGCACGTAAGACATCAACGAAGACCACGTGTTCATCACATCACGCGCATTAAAGCCCACAAAGCTCGCCTAATGACACACAAAACACCCCTGAACAACCTTCCAACAGCTGGATTAAATTGGTTGGCACTTGGATTAAATAATTTGGCACTTGGATTAAATTCAATGGCATTTTGATTAAATTAGATGGCACTTGGATTACATTGGCTGTCGCTTGGATTAAATTGCATGGCGATTGTATTAAATTGGGCGGGAAAACCTGTAGTTGCCAGACCCCCGCCGTGTGAAGCTTTCCATTGAGCTCTTAGCATACTTGAAGCCAATTCTGTGTGGCTAACTTGTCCACATACCCTTGGGCTCCGTGATTAAGGCGGTAAAGACATTCTTTGAGTATGCTGTTATGCTTGTCACGTTTCCAGCATTTGACAGCAGCATGGCGCTTTTGCCAGAGGGTAAGGAGGTGTTGGTCAATGTAGTGATTGGATTCGGTGCCGCTTGTCCCTTTAGTGTGTACGTACCACCGCCAAGATGACGTCGCTCCATTCAGCAAGGGGGATGCCGCTCGTGTCAATTTCTTGCAGGTGTTTGCGGACATTCGGCGTTTTCGTTATACTTGTTGTGGGCCTGTTTGACTGCTTTCTTTTTGATAATCGAGTAAGAGGGACACTTATTCAGATAATGTTGTGCTCCCTCCCGAGAATGCAAGGTTCGCTTTCAGCAACATCAGAACACATAGCAGCTCCAGAACTCCATTTTTTTTAATAATACTGTCAACCCTCGCTTGAGGGTCATAACAGGGAGGGAGTACAATAGTGAGTACGAACAGAAAACCAAAAAACAACAAAGGGCAATCACAAACCAATGCGCACAGAAAAACAGAATTGGCAGTAGTTCAACCATGACCAAAATAAGCATCAATTTCTCTCAAAAGTTTGCACATCGCTACTATTAACAACATGGTGGGGTAAACAATTCCATTGTTCTATAGCATCCGGAAAAAATGACCACCGAAAGATGTCAGTGCGAGCGTTGAAAGGTTTAATAGGGGCATCATGATTCAATCTGGCACTACGTTTTCCGGAAAGGCGTATGTACTCGTCTTTAGGCATTTTTAATATCCCTTGGATTATACGAAATAATGTTTTAAGTTTTTGTTTTCGTCTTCTAATTTCTAGTGATTCTAAATTACATGAATTGCGCATATCAGTTACTGAATCCCACCTTCTATATCTAGAGCACACAAACTGTGCTGCACGCCTCTGTATACGTTCTAACTTGGTGACCAAGTGTTTCTGGTGAGGCCTCCAAACCACAGAGGCGTACTAAAGTCCAGGTCTAATATATGTTTGGTATGCAAGCAGTTTAATGTGTTTCGGTGTTTTATGCAACTTCGCTCGTAAAAAACAAAGTTTTTTAAATGACTCGGAACAAACGATTCAATATGACGGTGCCAAGTTAAGTTGCTTGCAATTGTCAGCCCTTAGTATTTAAAATAAGACATAATAGGGGCATGATTTAATCTGGCGCTACGTTTTCCGGGAAGGCGTATATACTCGTCTTTAGGTATTTTTAATATCCCTTGGATTATACAGAATAATGTTTTAAGTTTTTGTTTTCGTCTTCTAATTTCCAGTGATTCTAAATTGCATGAATTGAGCATATCAGTTACAGGTTAGCCGAGATGGCATTAGGGAGATCTGACCCGGGGGGAGGGGGGGGGGGATAGAAAAATTAGTAGCAACAGAATGGAATAATTTACGTTTACATGCATTTCTAATTTAGTTACAACAGAGTAGGAGCTGAACTGTTTCATCCAAACTACTAACGAGCTACTACACCACTTGGTCAGCTGCTAAATTTTCGATGCGGCTGATGCTGCCTTTTTTCAAGGAGCCCTGGGAATACTGTCGAGCATAACAATGTTCGTTCCTGCTACACTTCGACAAAAGAACGCGACTGAGCTCGGATTGTGCCAGAACTTGATGCTCGGAAGTGGGGGCAATTTTGTTTTACCATGCTGAACTGCCTCTCGCCTTCAGCGTTACTGTGGTACTGACCAGTTCAACTTGCGCGCATTGCCAACCATGCTTTATACGTTATTACGATGTCCAGTGGTGTAGGATGCGATTGGGTTGTCAGGTAGCTTTAGCACAATGTGGCTAGACTGGGAGAAAGGTTTAGCCAAACACAAGTGTGTATTTGGGAGATTTTTGTTTCGACCGTACAATCGTACAAAACCATAAAAATCCGGGAATCTCCCGGATAATTTGAGAAACCTGGCCAAGTATGCTAACCGGTACATGTGGTGGGCGCGGACGGTGAGGCCACTTATTATTGCAGGAATTCCTGCAGCATGTTGAAAAGAGCCTGCTTTAATTGGTTATTTTCGGCTCCTTTCGCAAGCTGCAATGATTGTGGCACTGTGACAGGTTAATAGCATGTGCTCTAGAGTGATTTCTGCCTGTTCTTGTTGCGCTAGTGTAACATATTCTTCTTTGAGTGTAATGGTGGACGCACCAAGGAAGTCGTACAGGTCGGGTAACAGCTCTGCTAACGCGGTCGCATCATCGCTCATCGTGTGGACACCGCCTCATCGCGGGACGTGTCCGAGTCGCGAGTAGAAATGTGCTTCAGCCAACCTACCGGCGTGTAGTATCGCATGGCTCAAGCAGAGGTTCTTAGTGGCACCCTGATGTCCCAAAAACGTAAAAGGCTTCGTTTGGTCAACTGAAAGACCACCTATCTTGGTTACTGGAAAGACAAGGGCTCAGTAATGTGATAGTTTCACTAGTGTCTCTACATAATCGGCGCGCTTTTCCCCTATTGCTCGGTGCCATTGGTCAGTTCGCATCACTTGGAATTTGATTACAATGTGACGGTACTCTCAAGCGACGGTTCATGGGAGCAGCCATTTTGTTGTTTATGCATTTTAGCCGGTCAACTCTGGTAGGCTTAGCTTGTCCTCCCCGCTCTGTGGCTGCACGCGACAGATGTTGCTCCAAACGTAACTCAAAGATAATGTATCTATATGCATTTCAGCAGCAGAAGTGGGTCTGAAGATGTCATTTTGCTGCATCTTTGGCAGTGTTAACAAACAACTCGGTTGAAGCTATCGGAAAGGCCGCAGAAGCGGCAACCTCTCAACACTAATAAACACCAAAATTACTGCCGTTGCGGGCTCGCGTGCCTCGGTGGCGGTACTCTGATACCATATCTAGTGACAGTAGTTTCACCCTTGCTACCATGGAGGAAACGCTTGCTGCTGTTCGACAGACGTTAGCAAATGCGTATCTGTCACACCGAAACTGAAACCAAAACCAGTTTATCGGGAACTACCTTGTTGCAGTAACACAAAGCAGAGCTCCCTCCCCCGTCTGCAGCGTTCTCTCCATTGCCATGAAAAGTTGTCCCGGAGTATTATCTTCACAAGAAGCACACGGCCAAACAGTGGACATCAGCTGCTGTTTACTAAGAAAACGCACCATCCCCGTTATGTCTACCCAGCTGAAAAAAACCATTGGGAGTCCAGTTGGGCCAACTGGTGATGCAAGTCGCCTGATCTCAATTCTTTGTTTTTTCAATGAGTTTCGTTTGTTCGAATTCGTTTTAAGTAGAACTGACTGAGAGGTTTCAGTGGCCGACCAATTGTAAATTCCATTTGGCCAGCCAATGGATTTTTTCGGCCGAGAATCGGCCCCTTAAAAGTATCTGTACAAGGGCCACACACAACAAGTACTCAACGTGAACAGCTGTTTACGACAGAAGGCACCATCATGGTGGGAAATTACATGAGCGACGTATGCATATGCACTTGCATGCGTATGATTGCTGACCCATCACAATTTCCACCATTTTGCTCGTTTCTTTCTGCAAAATGGTGGTGTGCGTTCAAGTAGGCACTCTGAGCCAGTGGGCAATCCCCCGTCACGACAGAGGACGCCACTGTCTGCAACAGTTCCCACCCACAATCATACTTCCCGCGCTGGCATGGAGCAATCGTCACTTGGATGGTGAGAAGATGATGCAATGTCAAGCACAGAAATCTCTGCCTGGAGCCAGACGTCATTGTAGGACGAAAAAGTCTCTTTTCCTGAGCTCTACCTCTTGGCAAGCTACACAGCCCTTCTCTATAATGATCCCCAGGAAAGGGCTCACTTCCCTCTGTCATGAGCAACCCCCTGAACGGGTGTGTGCCGAGACCCCCCCGAAGGTGCATGCGCCGAAACCCTCCCAAGGAGTATGTCCCAGTCAAGAAGGTACGAAGGGTGCCAACAGGGAAATGCACAGGGAGAGGAGAAGATGAAGGAGGAGGCAAGCGGGGGAGAAGGAGGAAGACACGGGAGACCAGGCTACGCTCCTGGAAGTGACCCCAGTGTCATTGGGGCCCGGCTACGCCTCAGGCCTACTGACTGGAATTCCAGGCGACGATCCTGGAGGGAGACCCCGAGGCACGGAGCAAGAATTATTGAGGAGGCAAAATAGGGCTGGCTTCAGCAGCAGAATAAAGTCACGGCACTGGGAGCAGCAGCGACGCACCCTCTGTCGTGAGGCGCCAAAGGGAAAAGGCTCGCCGGTTCAAGGTCAGTCAGTGCGTAGCCAGCTTCCGCCGTGGGGAGATGACGCCGACGAATCCCTCGCGCAACTGGACTTTCATTGGAGTCGGTTTGCGGCAGAAGAAATCATCGTTTTAAACATTTTTCGTGGGACGAAGGGGATTTGATTTTTGTAGAATGCGAAACCTACAATAAAAAAAACGTGGTTGAGAAGCTGGGTATGATTAGTTCACATGAATGATGGTTCTTACCTTCTATGCCATTAGTTCATATTTAGACTGTCCTAACTTCCTCGCCCTGCCTGTGCAACATGAAAAGCACGCACAAATCAGAGAAGCCGCCCGCGAGAGGCGAGAGTGGCATGAGTGAACCACTCATGGCGGGATGGCAGCGTCGGCAGATGTCGTCTGCTCCGTCCGGGATTCTCTCAGAAGACTGCTTCGTTTCAAGCGCGGTACGGGTTGTAACTAGGGCAGTATTTAATAATAACTGCTGCTAAAATATCCAGCACTTCTATTTATTTATTTTACAGAAAGAAATCAGGCAATTTTCGCAATATATTCGATGATATTACGATTTTTGTGCGTCGCGTCCGTAGAACATGTAAACTATGGCAACACACTTGACGCGCCATCTGTTGTGCTGCTCCACAAGCTGCATTTCCTCCTCGCCAGGCAGTGGCATTAACGCGCAGCCCGCCCGCGCTGTCTCAGCCAAGCAGATTCCCCTCCTGAAATACTTTCTCCGTGCCCCACGGCAATGCTCCGTCGGTGCCTCCAGGTTATCAGCTAGGCTACCGGGCTGGGACGCTCGGGCTACGCACCGATGCCAGCTCAACATCGCACGTAAGGCTACGCCCCCTTGGCTGTTAGCGGCGACAGCTGGACCCACTTCCTGCAACCCTCTACGAGACGCGACGGTCGCCTTGATCCAACGTTTCTTCGACTATTTACCATTACTTGTCTTGTGCTCCGAAATACCGTCGCCATCAATTAAAAGTTTTTCTGTGTGTCCAGTCCGCTTGATGAATTGATGTGACACCCTCTGACCTCATTAAAGCTAGTGCCTGCGCACTCACCCACCTGGTCCCATCCCCTCCAGCTGCACTACTGGCAGTGATTGTGCTCCTTATGTTTCCTCAGCTGGGGGCGATGGGTGAAGGCGTGCGGGCAGAAGCAGCAGCGAAAGGGCCTCTCGCCAGTGTGGGTGCGCACGTGGCTATCCAGTGTGTCCTTCACAGCAAAGTCCATGGGGCACAAGTGGCAGCGGAAGGGGCGCTCGCCCGTGTGGACGCGCAGGTGGTTGACCAGGTGGCGCTTCTGCACGAATGCCTTGCTGCAGTGGCTGCACTGGTGGGGGCGCTCACCCGTGTGGATGCGTAGGTGGGTGACAAGGCTGCATCTCTGCCCAAAGGCTTTGAAGCAGTATTGGCACTGGTGGGGGCGCTCGCCTGTGTGCTTGCGCTGGTGGATCTTCAGCTGGCTTGGGGATGGCGCCATGTAGCTGCACTGGTGGCAGCGCAGCCGCTGCCAACCTTGCAGGGGGCCGTGCTGCTGCCTCTGGCCACCCACAGAGAGAGGAGAGGGGGAGGGGCCTGCAATGGGGAGAGAGGGGAAACACTGAGAGCCCATTCAACAGCAAACATGGAGGCAGTGCACCATCAGCGAAGGCAAAAGAAGGAACATGAAAGAGGAGGGTGCATCTCCGTTCGAGCCAGGTTAGTCCCTCTGCACACGCCACCCAACAAGCCTGGACACTGCCCAGCAGGCCTTTATCTTGATGTCTCGGAAGTCTGTCACTCAAGAGGCTTCAGAAGCTTCAGTATCATGGCTTGTCCAGGAATGGCACATCTAGCGCTCTTGCACTAAAGAGACCTCATGTGACAGCACACTTTGGCAAGATTCCGTCCCCTATGGGTTCACGCCTGCCACTTCTGCATACAGCAAGCGCCATCTACCTGTTTGCTTCGATTACACCTTCTATTGTTCTGCGCAACTGCTAAATGCCCTCTGCTGTTCAGCTTCAGAACCCAGGGGATAAAAACGCAGGTTTTGATGCACACAGCCTGGCTTTGAGCCACAGCAATGCCAAAACTTTTAAAAAACCAATGATGTTTCTCAACAGTTGATCTCTTGTCTCAGTTCTATGCATCGCTGTCTTACATAAAGCTGGCATGGTGTCCTTAAAGTCGGTTAAAATGGCACGCAGCATACCAACATGTTCCATAATTGTTCTGCACCGCACCACAAGTGCCTGTTGTGTACCTATCTCTGAATGAAATATCGCCATGCTTTGCCCTGAAAGTTGCCAGCTCACGCCTACCCCAAAGTTTTATTATTTCTCGCCATTTTCAGCCAGTATTTCTAGCTGCAATAATCAAAACCCACCGAACAGACACCCAATATGACCCCTTTTTAAGCAGTTCCCGTCACCTCATCATGGCTGTTCCTGCCAGACTTCAGGCCCAACTTCCAGGCACATACATACCCCATTAAACAAAACAAGACACAATTGCAAAGACTTAAAACTAACAGAATGCTGTGTAGCAGAAAAAAACCGCGATTGCTGTACTGCTCCTGCTAGGTTGATCACCTCGGCACTGTTCACCATGTTCGGTGTAGATAAAATGCACAGCTATCAGGTCATCCAACAGACTGTGATGACAGTGAGTAGCAAGAACGGAAAAACAGCTGTCTACTTTGGTGCAGAAACACAAAGCAGTTAGGTTTTTCCCCCTTTCTTTCCATTGCCATGGAAAGAAGTTTTTCAGTATAGCTGAACCTTAAAATTAGCTTTACAAGGAGCACAGAGCCAAGCAGTGGACATCAGCTGCTGTTTACTAACAGAAGGTGCTATCACAGTGGGATTATGTCTATCGAGTTACCTCATTACCTGAATGTTTCAGCACAGAGGACAAGTACTGGACGTCAATTGCTGTTTACTGCAGAAGGCACCATCATGGTGGGAAATTACACAAGCGACGTATGCATGCACTCATGCATATGAGCAGAGTCCTATCACAATTTTCACGACCTTGCTTGCTTGCTTCTGGAGAACGGTGGTGCGTGTTCAAAAAAACACTATGTGCTAGTGGGCCAGCACCAATCATGATATGCTTGAGACCAACAGAGGATGCACTGTCTACCACATTGTTCACCCACAATTACACTTCCTATGCTAGTATGGAGCAATGGTCACTTGTCTGGTGAGGCGACAATATTATGACAAATGTGGCAATCTTCGCTCTGGGTAAGACGTCATCGTAGGATGAAACAGGCTCTCTCCCTGACCTCTGCTCCTCTTGGCGTGCTACACAACTACTCCCTTTAACGATCTGCAAAAAATGGCTCCCTTCCCTCTGGCCTCGTTGTAGTGAGTGTCTGCATGCACACACATGGCTGGGTCCTTCTTGTCCCGCTGCATTACTGGCGTTGGCCGTGCTCCTTCTCCTCGTGCTTCTTTTGCTGGAGGCGGTACTTGAAGGCCTCGGGGCAGAAGCGGCAGCGGAAGGGCCTCACCCCTGTGTGGGTGCGCACGTGGCTATCCAGTGTGGCCCTCACAGCGAAGTCCATGGGGCACAGGTGGCAGCGGAAGGGGCGCTCGCCCGTGTGCGTGCGCAGGTGGGTGACGAGGTTGCCCTTCTCCGCAAAGGCCCTGCCACAGTGGCTGCACTGGTAGGGGCGCTCGCCCGTGTGCAAGCGCCGATGCGCTTTCAGATGGCTCGAGAACGGCGTCGCATAGCTGCACTGCTGGCAGTGGAATAGCCGACGACCTGGTGGGGAAGGCGGAGGTCCTGCAAGAGAGGAAAAGAGAGAAGCTGAGATCCCTTCCACCTATGAACACAGTGGCAGCCTCTCTCTCAAAGGCATGCGAGTTTTTAAAGGGGCTATGAAGACAAAGTATGTTTGTTTCATTTGAAAGATTTGGTGAATAAGCCCACGCTCCATTCACTCAGAAATCAAACGTCTGAGCCAAAATTTTAGTTCTCCCACTACATGTTTTGTGGCATCAGCAATGACGTATCCAGGAAAAGTGCCTAAAGCAAAAGTTAGTAAACTGACTAACAGTGCTGGAAATGACAAAACATCTTTTCTTGCCGTCTTTACCATCTGCCTTCACGGATGGGGCAATAACACCGCCCAAGAACCGCTGTATGCAATTGCTTTGTTTCTGACCTGATTTGTACCTGGCTTGTTTTTCTTAAAGATTTTAATAAGAGTAATCCACCATAGAAATTGGGTATGCTCGACAAACAGGGCCACGTAAGGGACGACCCTTTAAGCTAAAAGACATTAGATAGACTAGCAGACAGCATATACATAGCTACGCAATGGCAAACACTGGAGGAATTGCTGCCACAATTTAAGATTAGGTATCACATAAAGAAAAAACTGTTTCACAGACGAATCGCACTCCCTGTATACCACCCAACTGGTTCATCTAAACATGTCCACTTAGATGGCTAAGCACACCAGACTATAGCAAGATGACAACGACAGCATCACCAGGTGCGAAATGAAAGGCACTGAACAAGGATGACCAAGAACAGGAAACAACAGAGCAGTTTGCAACAAATCAGCGACCAGCTCAAGCACCAATGAAGACTGCAACAATGGCATAAGCAGCATTTAACGTTGAAACCAAATGTTGCTGGAGCCGTCACTTGTAACCCAGCAACTACGTTTCTAGCACGGCCTTCTTTTTGGGTTGAACGACTGACAGTCTTTGTTAGCAAAAGGTATGCCCAAGCTCAGATTTTTGGTAGAACTAGACATGACTATGGGGAAGAGACGATTTGACTGCTTGGTTGTGCATAGTGAACTCGAAGGTCATGGCCACGT
Source organism: Haemaphysalis longicornis (assembly GCF_048455015.1). NCBI lineage: Eukaryota > Metazoa > Arthropoda > Arachnida > Ixodida > Ixodidae > Haemaphysalis > Haemaphysalis longicornis. Next base: position 102,345,714 of record NW_027526361.1, on the reverse strand, counting down.
CAGAATGCAGACGGTAAGCCTCTTCAGCTCGATCTTCTCGTCCCAGTAGTTCAGAAGCCCGCTGACTCTCGACACTGATGCCTGCAAATATAAAGAAAGACATACCAAGCCGCTTCAGTTTTGCGAGGTCACAAAGCTTATTCTACAAGTGGCTGTGTGGGCCAAGGGTGCGTTCGCGACGCCTCCAATTCAAAACTGGAACAAGCAGCTCGACGCGGTATTTTCGTTGCGTGCTTCAGTCTCTCGGAGCTTGACTGTCAACTGATTCATCGCGACACCTGATGTGATAGTACGGTTGGTTAGAGCCCAGTACCTTTTTCGCACTGCTAGCTCGGAAATGACGCTGGAGAGATCGCCAGTAATATACAGGACACAAAAGATAGGTTAGTCAGTGCTCTTGTTTAGATCTTACCAGCAGCTCGCTGCCGGCGGTTCCTTTTACGCAGTTGTGTTGCGAAGTGCGTATTTCGCAATCCAGGCGTTAAAAATGAACCGTGTTGGACCTTTGCCAAGTAAGACTCGTTAGGCGCGAGGAAAAAACGCTTGCGGCAAAAACAACGCAAGAGTCACGGCAATTTGGACGATTATTGGCGGGTGTCAGCCTCGCTGTACCAGCGTAACCACCAACGAGCAAAGTGACGGACACAAAACTAACAGATTCTTTGAGCTTACCGGCACCTTGGCCAAACAATTACAAACTGCGCGGACCACTGCCTATCATTTCACATTGCCGAATGAGCAGAACGGTCGGCCCACGCACTGTCGTAAGCGAAAAGGACTAAACTGGCACGTGTCCAGAACTCCATGTAACCGCTATACATTATCTTCGTCGTTTTGTCGTTCTTAGTGAGTCAAGGAAGCATAGAGTGAACCATCCAATGGGGCCGGCGGCCAAGAAGAACCCGCCGTTAGTCTCACTAGGTTCTGGTCTCACACACTTCTGCACTCCTAAGCTGCGCAAGCACGAGACTTCTTTTTCCCCTGTGTACGTGACCGGCAAACGTGGCACACTAACAAGAAATCGGGAGCCAGTTGTCATAGTTGTACGGAAGCCTGCAATATGTCAAACCATAGCCTCCTTTATTAACGCCTTGTGCCTGCTCAGTGCCAGAAATTCCGCCGTTCTCTCTAGTGTCGCCCTAATCCCAGGTTCTCCTGTGTTGGCGAGGGCACGGTCACCATTTGTCTACACACCTGGCAAAACGAGTGGTTTAAAAAAAAGTTGTCAAGTCCCTTCACAAACAAAAAATACGTGTGTATAAAGGTGACTCTGCCTCTAGCACTGACGGGCAAGTCCTGTTTGAACAAAAAAGGTATACAAATTCACGAGGCCAGAAATAAAACCATCTAGCTAGGGTGACGCTAGAACTTAATTGTGTAATTATAAAAGAGATGGTCTCTCTCAGGCTACAAGCTTGTTCGTTCGTAAATAATTTAACGCAAAAGATTATTCAACCAGAAATGTTATGGGTGAGTTTACTAGTGGGTTTGTGACCCACTGGGAATTGATCGGTTATTCGATATGTGATTGGTAAGGGAAGAATGAATGTACTGGGGAGAAGCAGCGAGAAACAAGCTAAGTGCATGCTGAATGTTTATCCTAAGCGTATTCAGGCGCTCTCAAATAAGGAGCATCGCCTTGAGCTGAAGCTTGAAGTCGTCATTCTTTGCGCAGCAGCCAGGCATTGCCGATTACCGCGTCGTCAATATATCTACTACATGCGCGATGGCAACATTTCGTGGAGCAGCGGCGAAGGAGAAGTAGGGAAGGGATGGAGGACGGTGATCGCGTACCCTTCGGGGAACGTAAAAAATATTAGCCACAGGACAAGACTTAATGGACTCGTAGTCATAAGTAAAAAAGGGGAGCTCAACTGTTTGGACTTCTTGAAACAAAATGTAATTAGTATGACTCAATTATCACGAAACATCGAGTCAAGAATCATTATTTTTCACTTGTCAACTTTTCACTTATCAGCGGGAGAAAAGTTAACTGGCGCTTATCGCAGTGACAACTATGAGACCATGTATACATTTTGTTGGGAAACTGCCGTAGCGAACCCAAAAGGGCGAGCGTGCAGGCGGAAACAGTACACTGAACGCAGTTTAGTAGTTCTGCGACAACACGCGTAAAGCTTCGGTCTTTAATACTGGCTTATGAAGTTCAAGCTCTCCGTTTTCCGGACTTTTGTAACTGGAAGATGCCTTCGTGTAGCAGACGCCGCCGAGGTGCGTTTCAGTTCACCTCCGACTAAAACAGAAGTTCGCATCAGCATGGGCATCGAAAAACCTGGGAACTTGGGGCCCCCTCAGTGAACGGGCTGCTGCAATAGGTTTCAGGGCGATAGAGAAGGCACAGTAGGTTATATAGGAGGCTATACTACTACTAAGTGATTAACGTGAAAAGGAAAGGAAATGCACTGGGGATATTATTGAGCCCACCTGCATACAACCCAGTGCGGGGGAGGAGGGGGGATAAAATATTATAGAGGAGAAAGAGGATGGTAAAAGAGATAAGTAAGCTAAAAAAAAGAAAGAGAGAGTGGAGCCTCTACGCTACACTAAGCGAAAGCACCAGCAGCAATGGCGCGGAGAGCAGTCTGCCGTCTACAGGCGCTTGGTGAGTCCAGCGGCCTCAAGGTAGAGCAAGAGGTGACGGAAAACGTCACGGCGGGTGCCGTCAGAGCCCGTCGGGAACAGCAGTTCATCGAGGCGCTGGTGGGGCAGCCTAAGACGCTGGAGCGAAGTCTGCAGCACTCCTCGCTGTGCTGCAAACTCTGGGCAGGAGCAGATCAGGTGCTCCAGCGTCTCGGGCTTGGGACAGTGGGCACAGGTGGGGGAGGCGCAGCGGCCGTGGTGGTGCAGTCGGTATACCACGTCACAGCAGTCAAGCTGCATCCGGAGTAGCAGGCTGCGGGCGTCCCTGCTCAGACGCCCCGGGAGGACCCGAGGGGCCTGGCCGCTCACCACTCGGCCGTCTGGGTGCATGGTCAGGGCCACTCGGGTCAGCTGCTGGCGTGCGACGTCAAATGCTGTGACGTCCATGGAGACAGGGGTGTCCGGCTGGTGGGCACCCTTGGCCAGGGCGTCGGCCTCCTCGTTCCCCGGGATGCCCACGTGGGGCGGCAGCCACCAGCGGCCACTGCGTGCAGCTTGGCAGCCAACAACAGCTCCGTGTGCCCGCTGGAGCTGGACGGCTGGTCTGCCGCCCGCAGTCGCAGCAGAGCTGGCCGGGAGTCCGTCAGGACCAGGGCCTCGCTGTCCTGGCCTGCCTGCTCGAACAGCAGGTCCGCAGCCAGGTGCAGGCCGGCCAGCCCCGCAGTGGTCGACGACGCGGGGAAGGGCAGGCGGCATGATCGGCTGGCGCCGAGCGCAGGAGCCGTGCACGCGGCTGCCGAGTTGCCTGTGTGGGGCAGCACAGAGCCGTCTGCGAAGACGTGCAGGCTGCGTTCGCTGACGTCTTGATGCAGCAGGGTGGCCACCTCCTGGTAGATAGCTGTGTGGGGGGTGGTGCACTTGCTGCGCACCCCGGGCAGCCTGGTGGCGATCTGCAGAGCCTCCCCCGTGCCGGGCGGAGGCGGCTCCAGACGGGGCCGCTGCGGAACGACAATGTTTTCATCGTAGATCTGCAGCGTGTCCATTTGTGAGTTGGGCCGGCCACGAAACCGCTGCAGCAGGGCGGCCCCGTCCAGGCACTTCTGCAGCCGGTCGATCTGGCGAAGGCTCATCTGGAGAGTCCGCAGCTCGATGGGCCATGTGGCCGCCTCCGTGTAGGTGGCCGCCACGGGAGAGTACCTGAGGAGGCCCAGACAGAGCCGGATGGCCCGGCACTGGTCCAGCTCCAGCTCGCCCCACCGGCGGCGCTTGAGATGCACAAGGGGCAGAGCATACAGCACGGCCGACGAGGCCATGCTGATGTGCTTAGTGGCTTCTCCTTTGTAACGGGGTGGCGTTGCACAGCGGCCTTAGTCGCAACGCCACTATACAATCACCTCGCCAAAAAAAAAATTCAAAATAAAAAGAAGATACTTTTACGAAATTTTTGTGCTAGTCTAACTTCTTTGTTCACATGTCTTTTCAGACTGTTCTCTGCTCTTTTCCCACCAACAGTCCAACCTTCTTTTACTAACCTCTAGTGCTGTCCAGTTCACTTTTCCGCTAACCTTAAAGCCAAGGGCTTCCGGAAGCTGGATGGCTCCATCACTGAGGACTGGACGGATACTTTTGCACTCCGCACGGTTTCTGGCTCATTTCCGCAGCCTGCGCATAGTTCTTCCTGTACCGGCTTGCGGATAAGCGTTTTTGTCCGCAAGCAACCCGCTCGGGCTTCAGAAAGCAATGCACTCCCTTTGGTATTATCGAATCATTTTTCCCTTGTGATCTCCTGCTTCCCGATCCTGTAGGTATCTAAGGACTTCTTTGCATACATCCTCTTTTTCCAGGTCGTCTCTGTTTCTTTCATTTCATTTTTTATTGCCTTGGTTGTTTCCCCTGCACTTCCAGGTTTCATATACTTTGTCCTGAGCCTTCTGGTTCTTTTCCTCCATTGCGTGTCCACACTTTTCATGTAAAGATACCGTAACACTTTGGCCGCCCATCTCTGATCAGCCATATTTCTAGGTCGTTCTTGAAAACATATTTTGCTCTGTGCTTCTCTCACTTCGAAGGATGCCCGTCCCATGTCTCTCTGCACTGCCTCGTTTGTTGTTTTACTGTGTGCTCGTAACGCCAATTGACCTACGGCCCTCTGATTTACTTCTAGTCATGATTGAATCTGATTTGACACACACTACTGCATTTAAAAAGGTGAGTGCTGGTACCATTACTCCCTTCCAGATTCCTCTCACTACTTCAAATCTGTTATATCCCCACAGTGCTCTGTGCTTCATGGTAAAGGCGTTTCTTCTGCCTTTCATTCTTAAATGCTCCTCATGAGTTTTTAGATATGCCTGACCTTCATTTAACCATATGCCCAGATATTTGTATTCCGTTACCTACGGTATTGCTGCTTTTTGAACGAATACCGATTCGTTACGGGCGTTGTCATTAAAAACTAGAACTCCCGACTTTGCTGTGCTAAACTCTAGCCGCAGTTCAGTGGCTTCTTCCCCGCAGATATCTGTGAGCTGTTGCAGACACTGTTTGCTATCTGCTAGCAGCACTATGTCATCTCCATATATCAGTCCCGGGATATGTTGTTCCATTTCCTGTCCTTTGCGGCTATAACATACATTGAAACCTATTTTACTGCCTTCAAGCTTTCTTTCTAATCTAGCCATGTACAGCAGTGGCGACAGAGGACAACCCTGCTTTAAACCTCCATTTGTGACTACCGGTTTCGTGCACTTTTGGTCCTCCCAAGTAATTTGCACCTCGCTCTCATTGCAAATTCTCTGCAACAGCTGTATAAAGTCCTGGCCTAATCCCTCCCGCTCAAGTATGCTCCATAGCAGTTCTCTATCTACGTTGTTGTAGGCTCCCTTTATATCGAGAAATGCTATCCATAGTGGTCGCTCCTGAGCCATTGACACCTCTATGCATTGGGTTAGGACAAATAAATTGTCCTATAAGCGTCTGTCTCGTCTGAAAACATTTTGTAGTACTCCCAGTATGCTGTTCCCCTCTATCCAAGCCTGTAGTTCCGCTTTTATGGCTTGCATTGCGAGCCTGTATGCCACTGAGGTAACTGTAATAGGCCTGTACAAATTGGCATCAGCCCTGTCTCCTTCACCTTTATATATCATCTTCATCCTGCTCTTACGCCAATTGTCCGGTACTTGCTTAGTTTTTATCACTTTTTCGATTGCTCGAATCAGTTGTGCCTTGCTTTTTGGACCCAGTAGGTTGACCAGCCGTATAGGAATTTCTTCCGTCCCTGTTGCCGTATTAGCTGGAACATTTTCTTCTGCTTTTTTCCAGTTTAGATTCTCCAACTTTAGCTCTCTATCTGTACGCACTTGATTGCCCCACTCCCTGAATGCTGTAGCCCTCTCCGTTTTTCTGAACTTCTCTTGTATCATTGAGCGAACGTGAAATACCGCTTCTTCCCCTTTTAGTACCTGGCCTTCGCCGTTTATGACATGACGTTGTACTTTTTCGGTCTGTTTCCTTAGCTCCTTTACACGATTCCAAAACTTTCTCGGCGCGCCTTTATCCTTTGCCCGTATATTCGAGACCCATCGCACACTTTCGGTACCAATTCCACTTCAAAGTTATTTTCTCTCTTTGCAATCCCATTTGCTTGGCCTCCCTGTGCTCTCTCGAGGCTTGCTGCCTTTGTGTTATAGCTTCCTTGATGTCCTTGTTCCACCAGCTTCTAGGTTTTCTTTTTCCTTCCTTTCCGGTAGTTGCGTTCGTTCACGTTCATTATCTTTCCTTGAATGAAACCAATCAGTTTGCTGTATTCTTAATCTTTCGTAGGTTGTCTCTCGATTTCCGTCTCCAGGCTTTTGGCAATATTATCGATTTGCTGATCATTTAATTTCAAGTCATGTACCACCGTTTTCTGGTTTTGACCTTCTATTTTTCCAAAAGTCAATGTTGTCCGTTTATGGTCACTTCCTAAGCTGTGGGCACCTATTTCATCTATTTCCATTTGAGTCAACCTTTCATACACTCCTTCTGAAAGGAGGCTGTAGACTATACTGGACTGCTTTTCCCCTCGTTCCCAAGTAATTTGTCCCTCACATTTATTCTCTCTGCTTACTACAATGAGATTATGCTCTTCACACATATCTGGTACGAGTTTGCCGTTGCGGTCTGTGTATCCGTCCAGGTCCTCAATGTGGGCATTCATGTCTCCCACTAGAATCACTTCTCCCGATTGTCTTAACTGATCGAGGTCCCGCTTAATGCATCCTACCAGTTTTTCATTCTTTTCTCTAACCTCCCTGTCATCACCTGACCACAGATAGGTGACTCCCAACAGCGTTTCTCTTCCCGCTATCGCGCCCTTAACCCACATATGTTCTTCGCAGTCTTCGTTTACTCTGTGCCAATTGGCTCCCTGTCGAATAAGCATGCCGACCCCTCCCCTCTTCCTAGTACCTATCGTTCTGTTACAGCCTTGCCATATATATTCATGCATTGCTGGGGGCTCTTCTAAATCTCGAAGAAAAGTTTCTGTAAAGGCATATACTTCAGTTTTTTTTTTCTAGTTGACCGCGAACCTCTAACCATTTTTCCCGTGATCTGCCACCGTACATGTTTATGTAGTTAATCTTAGTCACCCCAAGCTTTTTCTTTCGGTTAATTCTTTTCCGATGTTTGGGATAAGAGTCGGTCACCGGGGGGACGTCGCTTGCCTCCTCGCTCGCCTGCATTGCTACCTCATGCCCTTTCTAAGCTTTTGTGCGCCCTGTGTGCTAACTTTGGTACTTCCCTTTGCGCTGTACATTCGACTTCGATCGCAATCGCTTGTCCCTGCCGCATTTTCACTGTGCCTGTTATTTAGTCCAGCTTCCGGGATGCTCTTGGCCCCCCTAAAAAGCTACCGCCCGCGCAGCTAGTCGCCTCCCCACTGGCTCCACTACGCCCTCAGTGAAATGTACTCCGTCCCTAACAAACGCCCGCCCGGCCCCGGCCCGCACGGTGCACTTCCCGGTTGAGGTCAACCACTTCAAAATTCATTGCTTTAGCGAGCGTACAAATTTCCCTGTTGGCTTCTACCACTGCCCTTGCTACGTGGCCTCCTCTACCCTCAACTTCCGGCACCGTGCAGACCGCGATCTGGACGTCGTCCGAAATTGCCCGGAGTTCATTGGCCCCCTTCGCCACCTGCTTCGCTATGCCTTGTCCTTTTCCCTGAAGAACGTCGATTAAGCCCCCCATTATCACCACTAGGTGCTTCTCTGTCATTGTGTCCCACACCTGCTCTTTCACCTTCTCAATCACTTCGCTAACCATCTTTCCAGTGAGCATGCTAGCCTTAACTCTGTTGTCCTCCCTTACCCTCTTTGTAATCACCTGCTCTGCCCTGCGCATGTTCGAGTCGCCCACAATGGTCACTCGCCGCTCCCTTGGTTCTTTTGGCTGCACAGGTGTTTTTGCTGCCGAGGCTTTCGCGCTGATTGCCTCTGAGTAGCTCTTGCCCGCCGGCGATCCCTTCCCTTCTTCCACGACAGCGTTAGGCCCCTTTCCGTGACCAGAGCTCTCATGTCCGCCCGCTGCCTCATGCTCGGCGGCCCTAGCCTCCCCTTGTATTCCCGCCTCGGAGCCAGGCACCCTCGGTACGCTTGCCCCGTAGCGTACGCCATTGCTTTCCGGAATGGCATCCCTCGGCACGCACACACTTTCTACCTGGGCTAGCTTCCCTTCCAGCTCCTCCCGCTATTGCCCTTCGGCTTTCAGCGCCTCCACTAACCCGTCAACCTGTACCTTCAGTTGCTCCTTCTCCTGCTCTAGCCGGTCGAGGCGCGACTCCATTAGACACATTCTACACATGAAGTCCTGCCCTTCCGCATCCTCAGCTGTCTTGAACCTTGTATCCTCGAGTGGATACTCCCGCTTGCACGTCATTCACGCAACGCCCGGCTTCTTCATCGCCGGCATGTTTTGGAGCTGACTGCCGTCCACAAAGTTATTACTGCCGCTTTCTCCCGCACGTGCTACGCTCGAAAAGAAAGGACAAACACCGTGCGATGCTTGCCTACAGCATCTTCCTTTGTTGGTGCACTGTCCAAAAGGTGCTTAAACACACTACTAACACTAAACGTTACTTCTATTTGCTCTACAGCATTACCTCCCTAAGAGAAAAACAAAACAGACTTATCGCATTCGCCGTATGGGCTGTCGTCGCTGCGCTGGGAACACACGTCTGTCTTCCGCTGCGTCCGCCTCCAACGTTGTAGATGCGCAACGAAACCTGGTGGGAGCAGCCGTTGCCACGGGCCAGCAGCTGCCGCACTCTGCACAGCACCCCAGGAGCACGTTTCCGCAAGGCCCGTGCGGCTGGGGCCCAAGTCAGCCGGCAGTTGACCAGCAGGCCCAAGTAGGTGACCTGGAGGCGCCGCGGGAGGGGCTGTTCGTTGAGGATGAGCTGCGGCGTTGTACAGTGGGCGGCTTTCCCCCTGGGGTGCAGCATGAGGGCTTGGGTTTTGGCCTCGTAGGGCACCAGGCCATGGCTTCCCAGGAAAGCCACGACCGAGTCCAGCGCATCCTGCAGGCACGCCCTCACGTGCCTGTTCATCCTGGTGGGCCCATGCGTCCAAATGGCGATGTCGTCCGCATAAACTGCTATCCCCACTGGGTACTGGTGTCCAGCGGGGAAGCAGTCTGGAAGGGGGTCAGCACCAGGTTGAACAGGAAGGGGCTCAGCACGCCTCCCCGGGGCACCCCAGAGCAGACAACCGTGGACTGCTGGTTGCCTGACCGAACTAAACCTGGAAGGTTCGGCCAGCCAGGAACGCCTGCACGTAGCCCCTGAGGTGCACCACAACGCCCATGCCATCCAGCGCCTCCAGGATGGCGCCGTGCGGGACAGTGTCGAATGCCGCCTTCATGTCGAGCAGCAGGAGGTAGGCCACCTCCTTGTGGTGGGCCTGCTCGAGCACGGAGACGACGTCGCCCAGGGAGTCAGCCGTGCAGCGGTGCCGCCTGAAGCCGCTCTGCTGCTCCCGGAACACTGCCCGCTGGTCAGCGATCCATCGCAGACGTGCCAGGGCCACATGCTCCAGCACCTTGCCCGCCGTAGACGTGAGCGACACCGGGCGGTCGGACGCTGGCTCCGTGGGTGGCTTGCCGACCTTGAGGATCGGAGACACCAGGCCCACCAGCCAGGCTGCCGGGAGGATGCCCGTCCACGCGCGGTTGAAGAGCCGCAGGAGCGACCCCAGGTGGGTGACGTCCAGGTTGCGCAGCATCTGGAACGTCACCCCATCGATTCTCGGGGCGCTCCTGCATTTGGGGAAGCAGTCCAGGGCCGCCTGCAGCTCCCGCAGGGTCAGCTCAGCGGAGCACAGGGCCACAGCTCGGGGCTCGGGGAGGGCAGCCGCAGTCGCGTTCCGCCGGGCAGGAGCGGCCGGGCAGGCCTGGACAGACTGGGCGAACTGGTCCGCGAGAAGCTCTGCCAGGCCCGCCCCCGCGATGTTCAGGCGGACGGCAGCAGACTGCAGCCGGCGTTGACTGATGGTTGTAGGGTGCAGCAGGGCCTTGAAAGCACGCCAGGACCTCGCTGGGTCTCTGCTCGAGTCCATGGAGGAGCAGAGAGACTCCCAGCCCTGCAGGCGTCGCTGCCGAGCCCGTCGTCTGCACTGGGCGTCTACCCGCCGCTGCTCTGTCCAGTCACCTGGCCGCCCGCTCCTGATGGCACGCCGCTGCAGCTGGTTGCGGCGCGCCCGAAGCCAGAGCAGCTCCTGGCAGTGTCGTGCAGAGGGGTAGCTCCCCCCATACCTTGTCGGCACTCTGCACGACAGCTGCCAGGAAGTCGGGCTCCGGATCCTCCAGGCACTTCGCCACCTCCTTGCGGAAGTTGCCCCAGCTGATGATGGCATAGACCCTGGTGTCGGCACGTCTGCGGTCGCCCATGGGGGTGACCAGAATGGGATAATGGTCTGACCCCCAGGTGTTGGTGGCAGTCTCCCAGCAGTAGGGTAACCGCTGCGACACCAGGGTCAGATCGATGTCAACTGCAGTACGGTGTTCCGATGGCCAGGGCACACAAAGGTGGGGCTGCCCGTGTTGGCGACAAGCAGCCCGCAGGAGGTGGCGGTGTCCAGGAGGTCTCGGCCCCTGCCCATGGAGCGCAGACTGCCCCAGGCCGGGTGGTGGGCGTTGAAATCCCCACACACCACCGCGTCAGGGCGCAGGAGTGCCCCCAGTTGGCGCAGCGCTGTGGCGTCCCAGGGAAGTGTTGGCCGCACGTACACGCTGGCCACGGTGGTGTCCGTGGACCCCATTCGCACCGTGACAGCGGCGAACTGCATGGGGCCCTCCGTGACCAAGCCCGTGTCGACCGGGGCGCTGCTCAGTGCGGCCCGCACATAGATGGCTGCGTGGGACTTCCCTGGTGCAGGGGTGAGACAGCTGCGCATATTGCGCCTTTTTGATACAATTCCATTTTCCTGCGCCAAGCTGCTCCAAAAGCATGAAAATTGCGAAAATTGCGCCAAACTGCTCCAAAAGAGCCTGAAAGGCACGGATTTTGATGCTCATGTCAGTTCCGGTAGCGACGAAAGCCTCCCGCATCCCAGTGACCGCTTTTATTGGCGGTCATTTGCAAACACAGAAATGGCAAAAATAGAAAGACTGAAGAAATGAAGCAAACGATAGCTTCTAAAACACGATTGGCTTTCTGTCCGGGTTCGCTGAAACGGCCTTCCCGATTAGGCATCGCTGTGGCTACAAACATGGCCGCCGCCTGATCTGCCTGCTACTGCCTACTTCACACGCTCACTGCACATCGCCGATATTTTCCCTGGTTTATTTTACGCTATCAGCTCGGTTCCAGTCTATTCATGCTATCAATTGTGGCTCTGAACAGTGACGTTAACGCGGGGATATGGTTTGAGATTGGTGCGAGATTACGAGAAGTTGCGCGGCTCGTAAAAAAAGTTTTGAAATGTGGGGTTTACAGCGTCGGCGTGATTTGTCCTTGAGTGCGAAACGCGGTGCGTGCGTCTATAATCGGGTTCGTGAATTGAACTTTTTGGCTCGTTGTGGTGTTATAAAATGCTGAGGTGTTGCTATGCTTCGAAGCGCGATCGTGAGCCTCAGCCCGGGAGGGAACGGTCGGCACGAAAGTTGCGGGCTGCGCTGCGGCGCTGCGACCTGTCCAGGCAGCGCCCAATAGCTGCAGGACTGCATGGTTGCCATAGCACGCGACTAATAACACTTGATGTATGCGAAGTGAAATTTAATCCCCAAAACTGGGTGGCTAAACAGTAACGCTACTCAAATGATCACCGGGTGGACGTGCGCCCCACGGACTGCAACGGGTAGGCTGGTTGGTTGGGCTATGCGACCGTTAGCTCGAAGTTGCTCAACTGTTGCCGTGACTACACTCGTTCGTACAACGCAGCCTGGGATTACAAAAATAATAATTTCAGCATTGAAACGGTAAAAAAACACGCCACAATTGCAGAGCCCTTAAACTTGATAATGTTAACGACAGTTTTGTTGTCAGTGTTGCGTACAGCCACAACACAATCTCACCAGTTAGGAAAAAGGTAGTGCAGTTAGAACTTTGTGATACTCTTTAAAAATTCTTTCGCGTAAGGCTGTTTCAGTGTTCTGTGTATTCAAAACTGATTGGAATGTGTACTTGACCCTTCAAATTGCTGAAATTGTGATTTTTTAAGCTCACAAGACAATGTATTAAATGTCCCTACCTGCTCCAAATCAAGCTTCTTCTGCTCCAAAATCGAAATTTTGTTGCTCCGAAAACTGCTCCCAAATCTCTTTGGGCTGTCTCACCCCTGCTGGTGCGTGGTTAGCATCGAGGCATGGGTGGACGCTGCAGTCGCGCAGGGAACAGCTGGTGGGGCTGGGGTGACACACGTACCCCGGCAGGTGCGGGGAGTCGACACTGATGTACGCCTCCCGGGGCGCCACCACGTCAAACTGCTCCCTTAGCAGATGGTCCGCTAGCTCTGCCTGGCGGGGCCCCAGATGGTTGCAGTTCCACTGCAAGATGTGTGGCCACTGGCCTGTCCTACAGGGTCTGCTAGCCATGCTGGGGGGCAGGGGCAGGGTTGATGTGGGCCAGGGCAGCAGTGGCCGCCAGGCGGGCGGGGTCGTCAGCAGGCAGGTGGCCCACCAGGCTCTGGACCAGAGCCAGGAGGACTGGCACCAGCTGGGGGCGGCAGGGCTTGCTGGCGGCTGCTGCATCGTGGGCTGCTGGACAGGAGGGCGACGGGCTGTCTTTCGCTGCTGCCGCTGCTGTCCCTGGTTGGCGGTGGGCTGCTGCCACTGGCTGTTGTGGTACTGCTGCTGACTGCTGTGCTGCAGCGGGCTGGTACGATGCCTGACCATGTCCGCGTAGCTGGGGGGCTGCTGACCAGTGCGCAGTGACGCAACGGCCTGAGCACGGGGCACAGGCTGGGGTGTCCGTGCCATAGCTGTGGCCACCCGACGTTCCTGCTGCCAGCGGGGGCAACGGGGGTTGGTGACGGCATGCGCACCGCCGCAGTTGGAGCAGCGGAGGGCAGCGGCACTACACTGCTCGGCAGTGTAACCCCCCCCCCCCCCCCCTTCCCCCCGCAGCGCGCACACCTCTCCTTGCCCCTGCAGCGGGCCGTCACATGGTCGAGGCGGCCACAGCGTGCACACTGCGTGGACCGCGGCCTGCAGCCCCTCACAGGCAGCAGCAGCTTGAACACTGCCACAAACTGGGGAGGGGCCGGGGCAGCGAACTCCAGCAGCGAACTCCAGCAGCAGAGCGCCATCCCCCTTCCGCACCACATTGCTCGTGCAGAGCAATGCGATTCGCGGGACGGCCGGCACGGACAGCAGCAATGCCAGCCACACTCTGGGTGGCCAAGAGTACAGCCAGACACTCGTCCGTCTCGGCATCGGCCGCCACCACGTTCAAACGGGTGTTGACCCTCACCTGGGACACTCCAGAGGTGGCGGCGAGCTCCCGGGCGATGGCCTCCCTTGACGTGGCCAGGAAGGAGGCAGTCCGGTCGGCAGGTCGGAAGAGGCAGGTACCGGCGGCCGGCAGCGCGATCGGGCGCCGCGAAGCCAGTTTCCTGGCCTCCCGCCGGCCCGCCTTGCTTCTCTGTGTGGTCCACATCCCCTCCGGATCCACGCCGGGAAGTTTGGATGGCGTAGGGCAACCCGAAGGGCCGCCGCAGGCCGCCGCGTTGACGAGAGGCGAGCCGGGCGGCTGTTTGTTTACAGCGCGGGCGCCGCCGTCTTGTGCGGCGGCCTGGGCGGCGGAAACAGCAGCCGAAGGCGTCCGCGCTGCGTGGAGAGGGAGCAGCGGGAGCCTCGGCGGCCCGGGAGGCAGGGCCAGGGGAAGCGGGAGCTCGTCCGATGAGCTGGATGGGGAAAGGTGTTCATCCACGCCGTCCATGCGCGCCTCCGTCCCGTGACTCCCATCGGTGAGGGAGTGGGCAGAGTGGGTGGTCGGGGCCTCGGTGGTGGAGGCGTCGGAGACGTCCTGCTCCTTCCCCAGTGCCTTGACCAACGTTACTAGAACCTTGACCTTGCGTGGGGGGCGGCAGGCGCCCATCGAAGCGGCGATGGCGGCTATCTGGCTGTACATGCGCTCGGTTACCGTGCACACATCGTCTTCGGAGCTGGCGCCGAGATTGGCGTAGTCGTGATCATGGTCGTACGCGCGTTCTCGGGCGCTCCAGCGTGTCCATATCTTCGTCATCGTCGCTGCTCGCGGGCAGTGGGACGCGGACACAATCGAGGAGACTCGGGCCGGCAGGCGCGCATGTTACGACCACCGTGTCCCGAGTTCGTTCGGCGGGCGGTGGGGCCGGTGTTTGCCTCGGCGAGGAGCGGGGGCCGGTAACCGTATGCTTGCACGAACTGTTGTGCACTTTCCTGTTCTTGCAGGATCAATCAAAACAGACGCATGCATAAACTACTGTACATAAACAACGTTATTGTATCTATAAACGTTGTACATAAACAGACGACTAAGCGCCGCCATTATTGATGCCATCGTTGTACGGCTAGTACGGCCAAGGTAAATTACCTTGGTACGGCTTTTCAAATCAAAATACCGTACCAAGGCCAGTTCGCTAAAATATAATAAGGTCTTTGTTTAGGACACGCTTCCACACAGAAATAACGAGTACCAAATCGGAACGACTGCAGTGCAAACGAAGACAAATACAATAGTGTCAGTGTAAATATTGAGTGCAGAATTATGGGTTCTGCTTCGGTACCGGTTATTATTCTGCGGACGCGCATTGTAAACAAAAAGCGTATTGTATTTTTAGCAAACTTGCCTTTAGCATTAATTGCGGCACTTTTGGTTTGTAATGTTTTCTTTTTTTCTTCAGAAAGCCGTATCACGATGGCATCAACGATGGCGGCATGCAGTCGTTTGTTCTTTACATTTTTTTTTTCTTTTGGCAGTTAGCTCCCGATTTCTTTTTGGCGTGCGCCGTTTGCGGGTCAAGTTCCCAGGGAAACAAAAAGTGACGATCTCGCGCAGGGCAACTGAGCAGCGAATTAGCGTGCGCTTCGTGAGATAACGAGATAACGGCATAACGGCATGTCACACCCGTCGGCCGGCCGCACTGTGTGTTACATTCCATGCTTCATTGGCCCACTGTGAATGATAAGACAACAAATACAATGAACAGTGTTTTGATCGAGTTCTGGACGCGTACGAGCTATTTGTTTTCTCTCCCGGCGGTGTATGTGCCAACTGTTCCGTTGACTCGGCATCGCGAATGCACTGGTCAGCGCAGTTTGTAAGTGCTTGCCCAGACAATTTTAGTTCACATTTTGTGTCCTTCATTTGCACGTTGGTGGTCTCGCTAGCACAATGGCGCTGACACCCGCTAATAATCATTCAAATCGCCGTGACTCACTTGCATTCTTTTATGCCGCAAGCGTTGCCTCGTAACAGCGAGTCTTGTTTAGGAAAGTTCGAAAAGGTTCATTTTAGCGCCTGGGTGGCGAAACGCGCACGAGCAGACGAAACTGCCGGCAGCCGAGTCACTGGTAAGAGCGAAACAAGAGTAAGGGCCTGTCTGTTGCGTCCTATTAGTGTCGATCTCTCCAGCGTCATTTCCGAGCCAGCAGCACGAAAAAGCTGCTGTTCTGTAAAAAGCTGCTGTGCCGAGCTGCTTGTTGCAATTACGAATTCGCGAAAGCAAAAAGGCTCTACCTAGCCGACGTCACTGCACCCCTGTCGCTAACTGTGGTATGTGTTGCTTCACAATTTTGCAGGCACCAGCCTTGTCAGCGAGCTCCTGATCTGCTGGGACGAAAATATCCACCGTCTGCATTCTGATCTGGCCACGATTTCCAAGTTCATTATGCATGACCAAGCAGTCAATTCGCCTCCTTTCTGTGATCCCCTTCAGTCTTACCAAGTTCCTGAGCTTAATCAAACTGCTAACAAGGACTATGCCAGTTTAACCCAGAAAGAATACCGTGCTTGAAATGTAGTTAGTTCTGGCTTTACAAGTGACAGTTCTAGCAACATTTTGTTACAATTTTACGTGCTGCATGTGTCATTGAGGCGGTCTTCGTTAGTGCTTGAGCTCATCTCTCATTTGTTATAGCCCACTGTGTTGTTTCTCTTTGTCTTTGACCTTGTTAGTGTCTTTGACCTTGCCACCTGATGCTGCGTGGGTTGTTGTCTTGCTGATGTCTGATGAGCTCAGTTGTTCCTAAGTGGGCGTGCTTGAATGAAGCACTTGGGTGATGTACGGGGCATGCCACGTGTCAAACACAGTTTTTTCTTGATATAAAACACTATCGTCAAATGTGTGACAGCAACTATGTCTGTATTTGCTATTGGATAGCTATGTATATACCGGCTGCCAGTCTAACATATAGTAGCGTAAAGGGGCACTTACGTAAATTGTAAACGTTGCCTGTTTTGACTTTTCAAGCTAATTTCTAGCTTTTATGGGTGATGGACATGCATTTTGAACGGGCAAAACGCGGTTGGAAGTGCTGCTTTTTCCGCACCCATTTGCCCGAAAAATTGGTGATATTGCCCAGGACGACACTCTGGCAAGCACTCGGGGGTTGAATGTGACAGATCGTCTATCGTGTTTAACATGCGGCGGGCAAACAAAAATTACCAGCACACCTTATGATGCAATGAATGCAAATGCATTAATGTGGGACTGCCCAACGCGTCCTCTCGTTATAATTTCAACCTTTGCATCTTTCTGTTTGTACCCTTGTTCGCATTGCTTCACGGAGCAATAATATATAGGAGGCGAAACGGCACATTGCGGCAAGTGCGGGCGAGCGACCAGATAATGTCACAATGAAAACCAAGGTGGACAGCAAAGCTTCGTAGCTGTGACAGCGAAGGAGAGGGTAGCGGCACTTTATAGACAAAATTATATCGGCCGCAATTCATTCTGTGGCTGCACAGCAAAATGCCAATCGAGCCGGCAGGGCAGTTTATTCACCTGCAGCAGATGCCGCTAGCTTATCCTATGACGAGCGCTTGTGACATTTTATGGCCGGGCTAAGCTTTGTTTCGCCTCGTATCTTATTCCTGCTCCGTGCGTTGCTTGCACACCATTCGTTGCGACGGTACCTTATGATTGCAGGTTTCAGTAGGTGTCTCATGGGGGCACTCTTGTTGAACACCTAGGAAAGCGAGCATTTTGCAGAAATCCACATTTTTACTTGTTTGATTGCTAGTTGTATAATTAGCATGCCCCAACTACAAATGTAGACCCCGGTACATGTTTTTAACACGTCTTTTCAATTCAAAGGCTACAGTGCACTCACTAGGTACGCCTACTGTTAGCTGGAGCCATTGCTGTGTCGGCAATGCCTCCTTGTCTTGCACTTCAGGGGCCTTAGGTTTGATTCACATCCAGAGCTGCTGCTTACTGGAGCGTTCCAGAGAAATATGGCATCAATTGGAGCATTCTTTTATTTCTTGGTATTCTTTAAGATGCCAGATTTTCTTTAGTCGTGGTGACACCGGATTTTCGACCTAGCGAGTTGGCTGCTGCTTTTGTATAAAACAGTTCGTACTAACAAAGAAAAAGCTATAGGGTTTTGAAGGCAGACATAGCATGAAAACAGACTGCAAACTAATATGGTGTCATTCGGGTAGTTGATAGGGTCACCTTAGTCGATGTATGGTGCATTCTGTTCTCACACTTGCTACACATAAGTTGAGAGTGTAGACCCGCCACGGTGGCTCAGTGGCTACGGCGTTGCGCTGCTGAGCACGAGGTCGCGGGTTCGATTCCCGGCCGCGGCGGCCGCTTTTCTGATGGAGGCGAAAAGCAAAAACGCCCGTGTGTACGAGATTTCGGCGCACGATAAAGATCCCCAGGTGGTCAAAATTAATCCGGAGACCTCCACTACGGCGCGCCTCATCGCCTGCGTTGCGTCGGCGCGTTAAACCCTACAATCAATCAATGAAGTTGAGAGTGTAGAGATAGCTAAACATTCAATCAATCACATGACAGACACATCATGTCACAGCCACAAATAGGACCTGAACAAATTATCTTTGGTGTCCCTTTAGAGCCCATTAGGCCGCCAACATGTTTGTTCGCTAATTCCTGGCGAGACTATTGTGGACGGAATTTTATATGCTTCCGTAGCTAAAGGGGAATTGAGCACACAAATTTTTTTGGCAGGCTCCGAAACAGTTTGCAAAAAATTGTCTGCTTGCTTCAGTGCAAATGTCGTTGAAAGCACGCCCTTCCTGTTTGTCTGTTGCCTTCTGATGCTATCCCTCTCTTTTCGCTCCTGTTGCGATGATTTTAATAGAGGTTCATCGACTGCAATTCAATTTTCCCGCATTCGTACTGCTATCGGCCACCTGTTCGAGAGCACGTACCCTTTTTTTTAATCTTTTCTTGCTCTGGATAAAATAGCATGAACACAAGCTCTGATTTTTTTTTTTTTTTTTGTGCGAGCTTTTATCTCGCATGTGCTGGAGTCTTGCTCTCTGCACCATTTCTAATGTACTTCTTTTTTCTTTACTTGATATAAAAACCAACCCAACCTGTATACCTCACTAAAAGAATACTGGAGCTACTGGTGAAGTTCTTACATTCTGCCTTAAATGTGTGTGAGGTTTCCTTTGAGACAAATAATGAAGGCGTGTGACTTAGGCCAGCAGATTTAGTTGTTTGGAGTCGTTTTGCCGATACATACCTCTTTTTGATGAATGGTTTGAAATTTTGGCTCGAAGCCTCAGTCAAGAGACATGCAGACGAACCAAAATTGTTGCTAAGGTATAAGCTTGGGCGTGTTGGTACAACATTCTTGGAACAGCGCACAGGGACGAGGTGTTGACGGGACACAGCAAAGGCTAACAATAGGTGTTTGTTGCACGAAATTACTTATATGCAGGATTCCGTTGCAACAAGGGGAGAAGAAACGCATAGACATTTCAAGCTGTCACTGCGGCTCGCGTTTTACCATCAGACAAAATAGAAATTTCTTTGTCGGTTAACAGCACCGAAGGATAGCTGACTCGCGTGCCTTTGTTAGAATAAATCTCGTACACTTCAACAATATCCGTTGTCGTTTGATTCTTCGTTTTATAAATTATGGAGCATTTTCTAAGGACAGGATACCAACCACAATCTTGACAATGTTCACCTAAATGTCCATTATCTCCTTTTTTCATGCTATTGCACTCCTCATGCAATCTGTCCGTTCCTCATCTTCCTGTTTGTCCTATATACTTGCTACTGCATTTATTTGGTGGTAATGAAGAAACCATGCCACAAATGGTGTGCAATGTTTCATGCTACGCGTACCACACTGAAAGTGGTCCTCATTAACTTTGTTGCAAAACAAAAGTCTGCATATAAGTAATTTTGTGCCATAAACACCTGTTGTTAGTCTGTGCTGTGTCCCATCTACGCCTCGTCTTCCTTTTTGCTATGCCACGAAAATTTTCGCATTTAGGTAGTCCACAAGACTATCGTCTTTCAAGTGTCGCTGTAGATGCACTGCCCCACATTTTTCACTGAAAGTGCTCTCAGTGTTTCCTTTTCCTCCCTGCTGCAGGCCCTTCCCCCTTCGCGAGTGGGCGCAGGCAGCAGCAGGGTGGCCCACCCAGTGGTGGGCAGCTGCATTTCCAGCAGTGCAGCTACGTGACACCGCTCTCAAGGAGTCTGAGGAGCCACCAGTGCGTGCACACGGGCAAGCGTCCCCACCAGTGCAGCCACTGTGGCAAGGCCTTTCTGCGGAAGGGCCACCTGGCCGGCCACCTGCGCACACACACGGGCGAGCGCCCCTACCAGTGCAGCCACTGTGGCAAGGCCTTCGCGGAGAAAGGCCACCTGGTCGGGCACGTGCGCATCCACACGGGCGAGCGTCCCTTCTGCTGCCACCTTTGCCCCGCAGCCTTTGCACACAAGGCCTCCTTGACCACCCACCTGCACATCCACACGGGCAAGCGTCCCTACAAGTGTCACCTTTGCCCCTGCACCTTCACCCAGAAGGGCACGCTGGACAGGCACGTGTTAAACCACACGGCTGGCCGTTCCTTCCAATGACTCTTCTGCCCGTGGCCTTCGCTTGTCGTCTCCAGCAGAAGACTCGGAGGAGGAAGCACATGGCCACCACTAGTAGGGCAGCAGGAGAACTCTGGCATGTGTGTGCACAATGCGATTGGAAGGAAGCAAGCCCCCCGCTTGGCGGATCGTTATGAAGGAGTGTTGTGTGGCATGCCAAGAAAAAGGGGGGCTCAGAGAGAGGGCCAGTTTTATCGTTCACCAAGACTTGACTCTGAGTGAAAATTTCCACGTTTGTCGCCCCATCAGGGCCTCACTAGCCTGGTGACAATTGCACCACGCTAGCGCCGAAAATGTGATTGTGGGTGGAACCTGTGGCAGGCAGAGTAGAGTGCTCATTTCAACATGCACTGCAGCTTTGTTGGCTGACAGAAGCAAAAAGATGATCCTCCTTTGCAAAGCAGCAAATGTCACCATAGATATGTGCTCGTGAACATGCTGTCTCTATGTCTCGTATGTAAATTCTCACTGTGACGCTGCCTTCTGTAGGTAAACAAGTTAATATTTAGTGCTTGCCCCAGGTGCTTTTTGTACAGGTATTTTCAAGGTGCAGCTGTAAAAATGCAGTGTCAGGAAACATGAGGCGTGGGCTGATGCCAAGTAACCATTTAACTTTGTTTCCACCATTTGACAGATGTATTGTACAAATGAGCACAAACCATATTGAAAAAAAAAGCAAAGCTTTAAACGACACCCACAACAATTGCCCATGCAGCGTAACTTGAATTCACACACATGGCTCTACAAAAAACGAAACCAGAGATTATGCCAGCCGTTACCTAGGATTCGCACTAAAGAGCACCCTCCCCTGCCTCTCCCCAGCCGTTACCTGGGATTCGCGTGGGTGGTGTCCTGAACGAACATGCGTCGGTGGAAACAAATCGGAGAAGCAATCATCGCTAAAGCAAACAAATTCGTGACGCCAGTGCGGCCGCCGCTCTGAGCAAGCACCTGCGCGGGGAACGTTGGGTAACCGTTCGCCGCGGCATCTGCACTGTGCTCCATGAATGAACCCCGCCCTCCCCCTCTGCCGCGTTGGGAGTTCCTTGTTCCGCATGCCACAAAAGAACCATTGGCTAGTAGCGCTAGAAAGCTTTGGTTTAAAAATGCAACGAGGCAATTGTAAATAATGTTCTCTTCCGACTTTTTCTATATAGTTTGTTTGTTTCCATTTCTTTCATATATCAGCCAAATGGCAGAAATAAACTTCAGTTGGCATCAGTGTACATATTTGTGTTCCTTCACTCCTTGAACGTTTGTTTGACCCTCTCGATATTCCTTGTGAATGAATAATCCAACAACGCCAGTGGCTGCATGTTTCACTTTTTAGGGACGAAAGACTTGAGCGATTCCTTTAATGGAGGCTGCTGGGGAACAACTGATTACAGCAAAGATGACAATGTGTCCTGGAGGCAGCTGCTGGGATTTCATGCCTGAAAAGATTAGAGGAGGCACAGTGGCTCTTGGTAGCCGCCTTCCAGAAAGACTGTTACCCCTGATGCTACCCGTGTCCTTTCGCTTCTCTTGCAATCAGTTAAAGGGAAGTTTGTTCAAAGCAATTCAATTTCCCTGCATGTGCAGTGCTTGTACCCACCTGTTGTGAGAGCGCGCAATATTTATTCATCTTTTGTTTATTGCTCTGCCTAGAAAAGCACAAGTTCGCGCTCCGTTTCTTTCTGTGCGAACTTTTACCTTGCACTTACTGGAGTCTTTCTGTGCCACTTTTGATGCACTCCTTTTTCTGCACTTGATGTTAAGATATAAAAACCGTCTTTCAAAGGGCGAGCAGGAGGGCCGCACAGGCAGTAATACATCTTCTCTCTTACTGCCTCTCATCACTCGTTTCATGTGTCGCCTTCCAAGCGCCCCCCCCCTCCCCAGGCACTGAATGAAAACCAGGCCCAAGGTGTATACATAACTAAAAGAACACATGGCCCACAGGTTAAGTACTTACATTTTGCCGCAAACGTGCGTGAAGTTTCCTTTGCGATGAATGATGGGGACATGTATGACTTAGGCCAGCAGATTTAGTTCCTTGGAGTGGTTCAGCAATACGTACTTCTTTTTGAAGAATGGTGTGAACTTTTGGACAGAACGCTGAGTCGGGGGATAGACGGGCAGATCGAAACTTTTGCTTTTGAGTAGCCCAAGAAAGACTATCGTCTTTAAAATGTCGCTGCTGCCGCCCTGCCACCGCGTTTTGTGCTGGATGGACTCCCAGTTTTTTCTCGTTTCTGTCTGTCGCAGGATCTCCCTCCTCCACCTCTGTGAGCAGCCACAGGCGGCAGCACAACCATCCCTCGGCTCGCAGGCTGCTGCACTGTCAGCAGTGCAGCTTCACGACACCACGCCCAAGCACAATGACGGTCCACCAGCGCGTACATACGGGTGAACGCCCCTACCGGTGCACACACTGCAGCAAGGCCTTCAAGCAGAAGGGCCACCTGGATGACCACCTGCGTATCCACACGGGAGAGAGGCCCTTCCACTGCCATCTCTGCCCCATGGCATTTGCTCAGAGGACCAACTTGATTGGCCATGTCCACACGCACGCAGCTGGGTGTTCATTCCACTGACTCATCACGATGGCCTTTGCTTGCTGTCGTGCTGATGGTGCTTTTGAGAATCTCGTGCGCTGCAAGGACATTTGGCTTCTCACCGCATTCGATTCGATGCATGATTGCCAGCTTCATGGTGAAAGGCAAGTTCGGCTTCTACGCACTAGCTAGACCATTCAAATAAGCCTTAATTTAGTGACCCTAGCACAAGCCCCACGCCTGCACTGTGGAGGAAAGCCCACAAAGTGCAAACAATGCAAGCACAATGAACGAAAAAAAAGAGCATGGTGGGCTGGCCAAGATTATTTTTTGCATGGGTATTGTCGACGGCTCGCCCTACACTGCGGCGGTGCAGTGAGGATAGAAAGAGCGAGGGGAAAGGAGCCAAGAGCTGCCCGCTGCCGGTGAGCAGCCAGGCTAAACCACTTTTAGGGGTATGCCGGTAGAATTTCTTTCTGCTGCAGAAAAACCCAACTTGGAGGGGCTCTCGTGCGGCATTTGGCATTCGATATATCAGGTGTTGCTGGTATTTTAGTTCGATATAGGCGTAATTTTTGCTATATATTCTTACTGCAAATATACCGTGACCAGAAATAGGTTGATTACAGGATAATTCGATGTAAATGAGTTCGATATAGTCAGGTTTGGCTGTGTATGGTAACCAGTATTACTAATAGCTCTTACAGTGTACATCGCTCGGACTGAAGAAATGACAATGTATCGCACACCACACAAGCAATGCCGAATTCCTTGGCCACAAACTCCCACCTAAATTTACCACGTTGGGAAGTGCTAAGTGAGATTGCAGCCATGCGATGTCTTGCATTTTCTGAAAAGCCTTGCCGTAGTCAGGGTCCCAATGGGCATCACGCTTGCACTTGACGTCCGTGGCCTAATCGTTATCTGCGGTGTTCTTCCACTGCCTTTGCCGCCTCTGCTCACGCCGGCGCTCTTCAAAGGCATGCTGTTGTTCCTCACTGCGCGCAACACGCATCCTACTCATAGCTCGGTCAGAATGCAGGTTCGGTGAGGTCACTATGCAATGTGTGACGTCACAGTAAAGACACGCACACATTGATGGTGCACAACAGGCAAAAAAGCACCAGAGGAGAACAGCAGAGGCGAACAGGCAGGCCAAAAAGAAAGGGTTTGCCGAATAAGCAACGGTTACCTTGCCTTCGCATTACATGCCCTGCCCACGTCCATTTTAGATGCGACGCATCTCTTGCTCTGAGGCATGTCCCTCCTGCGTCGGCGTCCGCACGCCACCTGCGCATGCACGACTCTCCTCCGCTCTTTTCTCCGACAGCTGTGCGCAACACTCTCACTCCGTCTCATTATCATAAACAACAGCTGCGTGCGTGCATGCGCGACTCTCCTCCGCTGTCTCCTCTCCTTCAGGGGCAGGGTAGCGCGCTGCGGCGGTTCAGTCAGTGCTCGCTCTCGTTTGACTCCGCGTGTCTTCGATTGATGACTTCATGCTTGGCTTGATTCTTCTGATGAAGACGTGATGAAAGCGACAGTCCCTTCAGCGAGTGGACTGACGCAATCCAATACCATCGTCAGTCCAAACGCTCCCCCCTGATGCGTCGCATCTCATCAGGGTTCCCTCGCGGGAAGATGGGCGTAATTCTTCTTCTTAATTTCTACACATATATCCTTAACATGAGTTTGTTCCCTGGCCCACTCCGCTCTTTTCTTGTCCCTTAATGTTACACCTATCTTCTGTTCCATTGCCCGCTGAGTTGTTCTCAATTTAAGTTGAACCCTCTTAGTGAGCCTCAAGTTTCTGTCCCGTAGGCGAGTACCGGTAAGATGCAGCTGCAGCTGCATCATACACTGTCAATAAAACTGTTACTTGTAGTAAAACTTCAACAGCGATTTTCTCAGCTTCCCTTTTTTTTCATATGTGCCTTAGAGGTTTTCAGGTCGTTTTTTTTTTTCAAAGGATTTCTATAAACTTTATACCGTTTAATTCAGGATGAAATGAACTGCATGCTGATGCTATTTTAATTGGCTCAATGTGCCTCAAATAAAAGTTATGAGTAATAAATATGAGCTCATTAAGTTTTCTGAAAAGTGTACTTGGCATACTTAGACTAATTCTATCCAATCAGGAATACAAATAGCATCAGCATGCATGACAGGTCTTAAGCTACACATCCATACCATTTATTTTTAAGAAATGTGAATAAAAAGCCCCCTAACGGCCTGTAAGAAATTACTTAAGTAGGCTCCAGTATTTTCTTTGTAACTCCAAAAAGAATTATGCCACATTAAAACTAATTACATATTTGAAATGAGGAAAACAACATATATTCACAGTGATTTTATTATCCCATTAAAAAAAAAATTCATTTCAAGACCCTCGTCTCCCCTTAAATGCACTGCCATGCTCTCGTTCACCTGTGTGGTTGATTTCCCCCATTGAGGTCAGGAGAGACTGAGAGTCTCTACTGAAGCTCATTGGCTGTGATGGGATGCCCCTTGTGGCTCTGACTGGGCAGCTGCTGGGAGTCTTGGCCACGGAGCTAACGCTGTTGATAGGATTGTGGGCAGCGAACAGCACAGTTCAAGAGAGAAGGCGATAGGTGACGTGAGTAAGCAAAATGCTTTGAAGTGGCCGTTGAAGTTATTGCTTTTAACGCCCCAGAAAAATCCTGCAATGGCTGTTAGATTTCAGTTTGATTTTTGGGTTGTTGATATGCCAGCAAATGTACTTGGTACATTAGGAAGCATTAGTAGTGGGTATGCTTGGGTCGAGATGGTGAGTCTGGGCCTGAAATTTGTACTGCAGTCTGGCATCAGGTTGTGGCAAAATCACACGGTTCAGAAGGTATCTGAATATGGCTCTGAACCATATCACAAGCGCCCTGTTTTAGTCCATTTTTGTTTAACCGCTCAGGTTTGTTGCGTATGGAGGTAGTGCTTAGAGATGCTTACTGCACCAAAAATGTGCTCTGCCAACTTGGGATCCCAATCACTGTCATTCCTTTCCACTTGCACTTCCTAGACAGATTGGCAGCACAGCCCAAAAGTGGGTTTGTGTAGCTTAGTGGATCGTTATGTGGAAATGGGTACATTAAAATGGATTGCATTGCACTTCTTTACCCAGGATCAGTATCCGGACTATTTTGTGATTACTATTCTGGAGGAAACAGGCACTGTATAAAATCAGCCACATTGCATAGACCACTGCACGCACCTTTTCTGCGATGACCACCACGTAGGGAAATTTCTGCCGAATTTCAAGCATTGTGTTGTATGATGAGAGCTGTGGTAGGAGTCACGCTTTGTATAACTAGTCTGGCACCTGTTCTGGTGGCACACTGTGAACTCGATGAGCACACAACCCTCTTTGATGTTAGAGTTGTGTGGGGTACTTGCCTTGAAGCAGCTGACTTTGGTGTGGTCTAGCGACGTGATCGATTGGCCTAGCTGGTATTCCATGGTTCCGTACAGTTGAGCACAAAGAATAGATGGGGACTGTGTAAGGACATGACACAATGGCACTCTTGTGTTGTGTCCTTTTGCAGTCTGTGTCTATTCTTTAGTGCGGCGTGTAGTGAAAAACGACACTCGTGACCGGTCGCTGCAGGCACGGCTGGAGTTCCTGAGGGACCAGTTCCAGATCCGCGAGAATTACTTCCTGACCTTTGACGCAATGTGGCATGCTGCACAGTGTGTGGGACGTGCGCTTCGGGGGAAGACCGACTACGGCATCATGATCTTCGCCGACCAGGTAGGCACAGGGAGTAGGGAAAAGGGATGATTGTTCTCTTTCTCCGAACTCTTTTCTTCGTGCATAGACATGTGCTTGTGCACATGTGTGAGTGCTGTCCTGTTTTCTCCTAGTTTTTTCCCATTGCTTCCTCTTTTGTGGTAAACCGATTCATGCAGCAAAAAGAAGAATAAAGCAGTTGCACTCAACTTAAAAGCTGTAGGGAAGTCCGGAGCCCGCCAAGAGGGGTTGTGGCGCCGTGCTTGACTAGTTTCAGTATCAGCCTGGTGTTGATACCGAAAGTAGTCAAGAGAAGGCTTGGCAGTTCCCGAAAAGGCCTATAAAGAAACACTGGATTGACTTTTTCATTAATTTCAAATAGCAGACAACGCCGCAACCAGATATTCTTGCAGACGTCACCGAGAAGCGAGGCATCATGGGCAGTCACTAAGGAGGTTAAAAAAAATGCAATTTTTTTAACCACCTTGGCAGTCACGCTCGTGCGGTGCGAGGTGTACAAAACGAGGGAGTATCACAGCGTGGTCGAGGATGTGATGTTTTGATTTGCAATAACTTAATTAATACTCATCACTTTAACAAAATTCTTTAAGGAGGTGATTACTAGAACATTGATCTACCTGAAAATGTGAACACCGTGTATCGGCAAGATCTCTTTCAGGGCCCCTTTAGCAAATGCCTTCCCAGCAATGCATTTGTGTTCAAAGGTGAAGCGAACTTTCAAGCTGTCGATGTAGGCTTGGTTTTCGTAACCTGGCTTCCCCACATTACCTGTTTCACAGGGAAGCATGGCCATTCACAGTGGGAGTGTGGTTACAGCCCCATTTTACACTCCTGTACATAGCCGCTGCCACTTCTCCAAGTTGTGTACACACGGCGTCTCTCTCCCCTTGACATTTAATGCAATGGCACACACTCTTCGGCAGCCACCTATGCAGTGCACTAGAGGCACATTGTCTTGACCCACGAGTCGTGTGTGTCCTCAGAAATCGTGCAACTGTGCTCATAACTCAATGCAGCAGATCCCACTGGAGTGCCAGCATTGCTGATCGTTCCTCTTGGGAGGGTAGAAGGGCTGTCATTTCTATTTCTTTTTGCTGCACTTGACAATGGTCAATCATACAATAGCAACTAGCTGGTGCCTATAAGTTTGTTAACATATTCCCCTTTTTAGTTGCTCCTATCTCTCAATTCATGGGATGGTTCACATTTAATCACCTGAAATTCCCACTTGATTATTAACAGTGGGATAGAGGAATGTGCACAACTTTTCAGCACCATACGTGCTCCTTATTAAAGTTAGGTTGAACCTTGTTTCCAGTCACATACAGCGGCTGCTAAACGGTGCGATGCTGCTGGTGCGTTGTGGGGCACGGCCCAACAGGTCGCTGGCGGTGCAATGCCGCTGGTCAGCAGGAGGCCAGCAGTGCGAAGCCGCTGGTAATAGCTGGTTCCGATGCCGCTGGAGCGTTATGGGGCACGGCCCCAACTTGCCACCATTCCTCCTAAGACCTCATTGCACTCTGTCCACTCCGACTTCGTCGTCTTCCTCTGCACCTCGCATTCTATCGTGTGAGGATCCCATTTGCTGGTCCAGCCAACCTCCTCCTCTTCTTAATCACTCTGTGTATGTTCTTCGTTGGATTCTTCCAAACCCTTCTTGCCATCCCGTACTCCGATTCTTCTTTCTCTTCGTCTTTTCTTCCATCATCTTCTCGGGCCAATCCCCCTTCGGGTATGGGCTCTTCTACCGCATGACATTACCCCTCGAAATTGAAGAGTTTTTTTCTCTTTAAAAAAAAACTGCTCCACACTACGCCTGTTCGTTGAAACAAAGTCCGCAGTTCGCACATCACTACACCATTAGTCCTATTAAGTTACTGCATCAGTCCTACTAAACTACTAATATTCATCACCCACTGAGTTCACTCTTCACCAAAACCAAGTTTAAATCCTACACGCATCACAACACGTAACACAACAGACAACTCTTCCTCATCCTATGACACTAATCTACTCATGCAATCTGCTCTAACATCACCAAAATGAAACACATCAACAAATCTCAAGCTTCCAAACACTTAATCTACACTTCTCAGCCACCTTATTTCAGTGTACATTCGTACCCCTACAACACCTTGTCGTCTGCACCATACCACTACACTTATGCTTTACCTTAATCATCATCATCATCATCACCAGCCTGTCTACGCCCACTGCAGGGCAAAGGCCTCTCCCATTATTCTCCAATTACCTCGGTCCTGTGCCAACTGTGACCAATTTATCCCCGCAAACTTCTTGATCTCATCTGCCCATCTAACTTTCTGCCGCCCCCTGCAGCGCCGCCCCCTGCTTTACCTTAATACAGAACCTATTTGTCATATTCCCTGATGAGTCCTATTTCTTTCCAAGTCAACTCCATAATTTCAACCGGCTTTGTTGGTCAATGACTTCATCACCACCTTTTTGCACTTCTTCCATTCAGCACCTTTCACTACACAATACATTCACTTATCACACCCAACTTTCTTCAAATTGCTCGTGTCGCTGGCACACAGCCTTGCTCGATGGTCCCGCTAGAAACCAATGCTTTAGCTTTTCACTCCCTACTGGGCAGTAGTGTGCATCTCTCTGAACGCCTCTAGCTTTAAAGGCACTTATCGGTTCATGTCTCCCATGCCGTGGGCTACCTTGCATGCTGTGCTTACTCTGAATCTTTCTACAGCTCTTTTTCCGCTTAGATTGTTGTCTCTTTTGCAAGGTTACTTTTCTGTTGCGACCTGGCTGACGCTTTCCTGATAGCCCCTGTTCGTGAGCGCGGCTATGCCTACGTGCACTAGCCCGTCCAAGCCTCACTCTTGCACTTTTCGGCTCCTGACGATTGAGAAAGCATGCCCGTTTTTGTTCGCGCCCGTGTTGTGGAGGTTGCTTACTGTACTCTCGCCTAGGCTTCTTGACTGGGACCATTAACCCCTGCTTTCCATAACTACCACATTTCAATTGTCGTGGCTTTTGATCGACAACCGCAAGTTTGCCATTGTACGGTCCCAGCTTGCCTGGTGTCTCTGCACTTGGTTTAGTACTCTTCACCTCGTTTAACATGCTCACACACGAGGCGTATCGCTTCAATTTCTGAAGACTTTTCTTTGGTCATTTCCGAGATAAGGCTACTCTCAGTATGCATAAGCATCTCTAATGAACCCGAAGCAAAACCTTCTGGAGGTATGCTATCCCTTCCCACACACGGAGTGGCGGGCACCTCATTCTCAATCATTATTTGTTCGGGAACCTTGAAATAAAGTGAGTCATCAGAGCTACTAGGCAGCAGCGCACTGTCCTCACCTGGCATGTTCTCAGTGCACTCATCATCAAGCGCCTGGTCTGCGATTCTGCCCCATCCAGCCAGTTCACCGCCTGGTCGATCAAAGCGCCTTTCTCCTCAGCGGTCATTTGCGAGAACCCTTTTTCTTTTATTTTCTCATTCCCATCACAGCACTGTGCAAACCGCGTTCTCTTAACAGCACGTGCTTCTTCGCTGTCAGCTATCTGCGTACTTTCTTTTTCACGTGCCTCATAGAGGTCACGACTCACGTGCCTTCAGACTCACGTGCGGCGCGTTCACCGTTCTTTCTGCGTTCTCTTTCCTCGCAGCGCCACTTTAACTCTGCTAGGCGTATCTTAAGCTCCAAAATCTCCTTTTCCCGCACGGCTTTCCTCCAATCTTCTTGTGCTCTCTCTTGTAACCTTGTACTTTCCCAATCGTACAAGCTGAGCACCTCCTCCTTGGTCAAACCTAATGTACTAGCCAAGGTTAACATCTTCTTGAGATCCATCTCTCCACCAGGTGAGACGTGTGGTTGGGCCAAAGATAGATCCTGGCAGGCTCGCCAAATGTTGTCGCGCGTCTCACGCGGCAGAGAAATGAGGCTCGGGTTGAGGCATTCGATGCCCACACAATATATTCACAAACGAACAAGCATATCACCATAGCACGCACAACCTCAGAGTACCAAAAATCTGGTCAAAAAAGTCACTACAATACATCGACTGTCTATAACAAAGTGAAAGTGTCTATGGCAAAGTCCTACCGCCTGTAGCCTGGCGAACCCACTGCTATTCCGATGACGTGTCCCGGTGGGTCAGCTGGCTTACGCGGTGACGCACGTAGCAGCACGTCGCGATGGCCCGTGGTGGTCGTCGGTGGTCTGGATGACTGTGGTGCGATGCCCAAGGTTCCTTAATTAAGCAGCACGGCTCAGCAGGAGGCCAGCAGTGCGAAGCTGCTGGTAATCGGTGGTTCCGAGCTTCTCGCTGCCAATTGGTGCGATGCCGCAGGTGCGTTGTGGGGCACGGCCCGACAGGTCGCCGGCGGTGCGATGCCGCCGGTCAGCAGGAGGCCAGCAGTGCGAAGCCGCTGGTAATAGGTGGTTCCGAGCTGCCCGCTGCCAAACGGTGCGATGCCGCTGGTGCGTTGTTGGGCACCGCCCAAACTTGCCACCATTCCTGCTAAGACCTTGTTCCACTCTGTCCACCCCAACTTCGTCGTCCTCCTCTTCACATTGCATTCTATCGTGGGAGGATCCCATTTGCTGGTCCAGCCAACCTCCTCCTCTTCTTAATCACTTTGTGTATGTTCATTGGTTTCTTCCAAATCCTTCTTGCCATCCCGTACTCTGATTCTTCTTTCTCTTCGTCTTTTCTTCCATCATCTTCTTATAGGGCCAATCGCCCTTCGGGTATGGGCTCTTCTTACCAAATGACATGCAGGACCCCCTAAAAAAGTTCTTCATCTTCAGTCCACCCCTGCTGCTTACAGTAACAAAATGCCTTCCTATAGCACGATGATAGTTACAAATGTTTTCCCTACTGCTGTTGCTGAAAGGTATTTTTTACTTAGCAACAGGAGAGAAAAAACACTACAGTTGAACCTCGTTATAACATTGACAGCTACAGCAAACTAAATACAAACTTTGGTTGGTCACACCTCATTTGAGTGACACTTATTCTTTTTATAATGAAACCGATATCGTGTGAGACGCACAATATCGGCTGCAACAAAGAAAAGACGCCCGATGTCCAAAACTGTGGATGCAGAAAAAGCCCTTTCATGCGTGGACACTGGAAAACATCCTGCTCCGTTCTGTGAAAAGCCAGCAAACAAAGATCACATCCTTTTTCAAATAAGAGCATAGGCCTGTTTTGTCAAACAAACTTCAACTTTTGCTGACAGAAAAGCAAAGCAAAAGCAACATGCAAAAGTTCAACAGTTAACGTTACAAATACAAGATATTCATCCGCAGGTGCGAAAACAGCCAAGGTTCAAGATTCTTGACATGCAGTAACAATGCAATGCTACATTGAATATTCAGAATATGTACAAAAAGTTATAAATGACCTACAGGCTTTTTTGTGATGTGGTCATGTAACTTTAACTGCAAGTCATTGTTCTTTAGGTAAGTCAAAAACTTAACTCTTTCGGGACCGCTCCTATAGGCCATCGGTCACATATGATCGATGGTTTCGCGAGCCTGCAGAATAAAAATTTTCGCTCGATGGAACACCTAGCGACATCTAGGAGATAGTTTGAAAACTAGAGTTTTCTCTTTTGTGAAGTTTCTTGTTTTATCGCCAGGCGGCAACGCATCAGATATTTTATTCTGACGGGCGGTGGTTCCGAATGTAAACATACTCACGCGCGAGCGCGATAAGAGATCCGCGTCGTCTCGTCTCGCATATCTTCGCCTTCTACTGTGGATTTTGACGATGAGAGTGGCAGTGAAGAGTCGAAATGCGACTTTAGAGATCGCATTTCAGCTCAAGTGAGGATTCAGGTGTCGATCAGCCTGGAACATGAATCGCGCTCAAAGGTGGGTGTTGGTTTCGGTTTCAATTGGCTCTGGAGTAGGTATGTGCGCTCGAAATATGTTCTGGCTAGTTTATATCTGTTCGCTAGGGTGTTAACTACCTATTGTGGTGATCTCCTGCCACCAGCGAAGAAACGGATCACGTTTTCGCCGAGCCGAGAGCCCGGTGTGTACCTGGGCGACGACGTAGCCATGGCCCTAGTGCCAAAGAAATCACACACAAAACAAAAAACCAGTTACACCTAGCCGCATCAAACTTTCGTGATGAATAAACAAAGCATTGTGTTAGATTTTGTATATCCTGAAATAATTTTATTCTTTTTAATTATTCTTAGATTTACGCTTTTTTCTATCTTTTTCAGTAGTTTTTTTGCGAAGTTCTTACTTTCTGATTTTTTCATGGTGCTATCGTCAGTGTTGAAGTAAAACACGGTATTGTATGTCAAAGAACATATAATTAGCTGCATTTTGGTATATGCTAAAGCAGGATGGTATCTTTGCTTCATGTAATAAAAATTTTTTACCGAGACCTCCCTTTTTCATCACTTTTTCCGGCGGTCCCGAAAGAGTTAATATGGATGTATTGACTTGCCATGTGAAGAGACAACGCCTAGGTATGCCAAGTAGCAGCTGTGGCAAAAAAACATTTAAATGTTTGCTTTAATATGGCAAGAAAGACCATGCATACCAAGCATGGTGTGGTGGAGGGCTAAAGAGTAGTTACAACGATGGAAGTTGTAACACTTTGCATTTGCATGACAATTTGTATCACTGACGATGCCGCAATATATATTTATGCATCATGTTTGCAACCATTTCTCATTTCAGGACAACGAAACTGGAGTGCACTGCATTCGTAAAATGCATTGCAAACCGAGACACCCAAAAGTTGGTTGTCACTGATGCATGTCTCCAACACTGTAACCATGAGTTGAGCGAAGAAGTGTTCAGGCATTATCCACTCAATCGCCGCCTCACACATGAAAAGCATTTCTTGCCCAGGAACGTGTAGACAAGCTGCAGCCCAACCCAACACTTTTGCACCACTTTCTGCAAAGCAAGACTGGAAAGCCATTGACGGCAAAAGACATTCCTTGCACGTCTTGGTGGCAACAAAAGGCCAGACATTGACCTCCTGAGAGAGGAGATCAAAGAACTTTTCAGGAGGGACCCGACAGCTTCAGTGACTGTAGGGACTGCTGCGTCTGATGAACTAGAGCTGCTTTTTGTGCAGACCACTATGATGGCACAATTTTACGAAAAGTTCCTTGAATTTCTGCTTCTCGATGGCACCTATCGGACGAACAACCTGAAGATGGCATATGGTGGTAGATGGAAACGGGAAAAGCCAACCAGTGCATACTGCTTTGTGAGCAGCGAGGACACTGACCACATGAACACAATGATGCAGACTTTTGTGGAGCTGCAACAAGGAGCTCAAAGGACAGCATGCGTCATTGTGGACAAGGATTTTAAAGAAATCGGAGCCATCCGCGAGAATATGCCACCCGGGATCACAATCCAGCTTTGTGAGTTCCATGTAAAAAAAGCACTGAAGAGGGCTGTAGCTAGCAGCAAGAATGAGGACAAGCAGAAGCTAAACAAACTTCTTGAGCAAATGGTGCACGCACCAAATGAAGAAGCGTATGACGACCTCAAAGCCGAGCTAGACAGAACAGCAAGTGAAAGCTTTAAAGCCTACTTTGACAAGAATTGGGATGACATTAAGGACATGTGGGTGAGGTGCCTTTGTGACACCCATTTCAACCTGGGAAATAATACCACAAACAGGCTAGAATCTCAACAAATGACACCATTCATTCAACCCTGAAGTCCATCCTCAAAATTCACTCACTCACGGCAGTTCAAGAATCGCACAGGCATGCTCTTGAAGCTACCACGTCATACGTCACATACAAAAGCAGTTCTTTTATTCGGCAATGTTGTGGAACACTGACCCAGTTTGCCACAGAAATTATCGTAAATGAAGAACTCAAAGCAAACAAACTGACTGGTGTGTCAATACAAGCCTGTGGGGAAGATTACAGTGTGACAACACAGAAAAGCACTTACATTGTGGCATACACGATAACAAGGTGCACTTGCCGAACGTACGTTACTATGGGTGTCACATGCCGACATATGATACTTGTATCATGGCAAGAACAACGTGATATCGACATAGAAACTGCAGTTAACAGTACATGGAAGCAAGCAAATCAGCCCCATTTTCCCCTGCAAAACAACCCAGAAGTGCCAAACCTGCAACGAGCACAGCTAGCCGAAACAGATTTAAGCACTGCATCAAGAGGAACGAAGTATAACCATGCACTTGGCCTTCTCAAAGACATTGCTGACCTTATGGCCGAGTGCGGCTCAGTGCAATGTAAACAGCAAATCAGTGTCATAAACACACTAAAAGGGTTGTGGAGAGCCAACAAGACTGTGGAAGTGTGGAGCACCAGTGGGATAGACAGCGATGATGATTGTGTCGACGACAGCTCAGACTTCGTCAACAAAAGCAACTCCACGGCAGCTGCGATGCCGCCCCAGGGCCCATCATCAAAGCAGCAAGCTCCCCAGGTAGGAGGCACTCTTAGCTCGAGTTGCTCCCTTAGTATTTCACTTGCACCTCCTTTCTGTTCGTCGTCAATGTGCTGTTCAAGTTTGCGTCGCCACCCAAACCACAGGTGCACATGTGCCGCC
Organism: Haemaphysalis longicornis; assembly: GCF_048455015.1. Classification (NCBI taxonomy): domain Eukaryota; kingdom Metazoa; phylum Arthropoda; class Arachnida; order Ixodida; family Ixodidae; genus Haemaphysalis; species Haemaphysalis longicornis. The sequence goes on along the minus strand of NW_027526361.1, from coordinate 102,310,691 downwards.
CTCTCCACCACACCCTCGTACTGGTGCTGGTCACTCGTCTGCAGCTGCGGTTCTGCACCAGGGCACATCACGGCAGCAAGATCCCCAGGTAGGAGCAACTCTTAGCTCTCGTTGTTCCTTTAGTATTTCCCTCGGCATTTTAATAGTACTTCCCTTAGTATTGCCCTTCTGTTCATCCTCAATGAGCTTTTCAAGTTTGCGTCGCCACCCAAACCACAGGTGCCGCCCTCTCCACCACACCCTCGTAGTGGTGCTGGTCACTCATCTGCAGCTGCGGTTCTGCCCCAAGGCACATCGCGGCAGCAAGCTCCCCAGGTAGGAGCCACTCTTAGCTCTAGTTGTTCCCTTAGTATTTCCCTCGGTATTTTAATAGTACTTCCCTTAGTAATGCCCTTGTGTTCATCGTCAATGAGCTGTTCAAGTTTGCGTCGCCACGCAACCCACAGGTGCTGCCCTCTCCACCACTGCCTCGTAGTGGTGCTGGTCACTCGTCTGCAGCTGCGGTTCTGCACCAGGGCACATCACGGCAGCAAGATCCCCAGGTAGGAGCAACTCTTAGCTCTGGTTGTTCCCTTAGTATTTCCCTCGGTATTTTAATAGTACTTCCCTTAGCATTTCCCTTCTGTTCATCGTCCACGAGCTGTTCAAGTTTGCGTTGCCGTCCAACCCACAGGTGCCGCCCTCTCCACCACAGCCTAGTACTGGTGCTGCTCACTCAACTGCAGCTGCGATCCCACCTCAGGGGACATCGTCACGACAAAAAGCTGACCAGGTAGGGGGTATTCAGATTTGTTGCTATTTCAGTATCATAGAATTTGAAACGGAACTTGAAGCGCCATCTGTTGGGATGGACGATAGGTAGAATCTGGCTTCACGCTGTGGAGGTCGGCCATTCGATTCTCCCCGGGCTCATCCCATTCCAGCGGTGGCGTGCCTTAAAAATTCCTAATGTTTAAAAATAAATACAATTTGAACTGATACAAATACTTGTGTTAAACGGTTTTCAATAAGTGAATAAACATTTCAGCTGTTGCAGTAGCTGCTATGTTTGCAGGTCACGTGACTGGGACACGTATTGTAGTGTCAAGTTTTTTCACTATGAACTGCCACCCTTCTGATTTCAGAAATTTTGGAGCCAAATTAAAATTATTTGCACCAGTTTGTTTATAAATTGCTTGTGGCTTCCGGGCTGTATAAAACGCTGGCTTGCATATCAGCTAGAGAACATTACACGACAAAAATCGGTTGCCTGACCCCCGGCCATCATTCCGTGTGCTACAATGCGGAATCTTATGACAGATTATGCTGTTACAAAATGAAAGGGAAATTTGACGAGCGGAGCATCAGATGGGACTTTTTTGGGTAGACGCTCTTTAATTCGTCCACAGCAGTACTCCCCTCCTGAACGAGTAGCAGTAGAAGTAATGTAGCGAGTTGGGCAGTCAGTACAAGTGCACCTTCGAAAAAAAGCAGATCTGAAAGAGACCAAACTGCGGAACAAGCAGAAAAGATGATCGCTGCGCAAATGGGGCAATGCAAAGTACTAGCCTGCCTTTCTGCACATGTCATCTGCTTTATTCTGTTTCTGCTTCCAAGACAAGGTCGAGGGCTGCAGTTTCTTCTTGCCAAGGGATTGAGTGCGCACCTTAACAGTTTTCCCTGCCGTATCTGTTGTTATTTGTATCTGCAAAACACGGAACTTGTCCACTGTACTGTCCTCAATAACTGACCACGGAACTCACTTCCTTCGCATTGATGGCACGTTTGGTTGAGAAAGGCAGGGCAAAGAAAATTATAGAGCAAAACCACGTTTTGGGGTTTTTTTTACTTATTCGGTTTTACTTACTTTTTGTGTAATATTTTAAAACGTGATTCGCCTTTTCTTTTTTGTTGTTTTCCGTGTAAACACATTAAAAAAAAAGAACTGGCACATTTGATGCCCCGTGCTATAGCTCTGCTCCAAGGCGCAGCTTATGTTGCAGGCCGGCAGACTTATTTTACCCAGCTGGTGATATTAAACGTGGATCAAAATATCGATACACGGACATTCTCGATTTCCATCTCCTTCAGAAAAACGGTCGTAGGGAAGGGAGATCGAGGCCACTTGTGGCCAGAAGCAAACGGCTTAGTTACTGAGCAGCTCTTGTGGTCACATTAACAATTTGCAGATGTCGGACCTTTTAAACAAATTATGAAATGCAGAAAGTTTGCACACATTGGGTGTGGGCTTCGCTGTTGCGCAGTGGAGCATTCCTGCAGCATGATTGCTCCAATAAAGCCGCAGCTAGAGAAGGGCACATTCGTTTTATATCCCCTGCAAGCTGCCGAGAATGACGTTTCGTTTGGTCAGCTTGCACTACGCTAGCGCTTCCATCAGCAACAGACCATTGCTACGATGGTGCTCATTCATTTCACCTGTTGTTACATAGAGCGTGATAGTGTTCAATTGTCTGGAGGGGAAAGTGCGCAAGCGGGTACGAAGTTGATGGTACGTGAAATAAAAAAAGGCCTGAATTGCATTCACTGTGCAATATCAACATCGGAGGGTCGAACCGTTTCGGCATGTACCGGTAACCGTTTTTTCTTTTTTCGATTCAGTTCCGGTTAAGGTTCAGATTCAGCGTGCTCAAAAAACAGCGGTTCGGATTCGGGTTCAGTTCCAGCAAAATACGGATTCGTTTTCGGTTCGGTTCCGGTTCGACACCCTGGTTGCAAGGCTGATCTCTCGGTAAGAATTAGGGCCTATTTTAACAGCTAAAAAGCAAGTTTTTCGATCACACCACAATAAAAAAATTCGCACTGTTCATAGAACAATGGCACTGCATGGCCTAATTTCAAGCTACATCCCGCTTTAACAAGGTAGCAAATTACCATGAATACATCCCACTTCTTTTCTGTATGGCGACACACATTTTGCAGCCTCATGCTGGAGTGAGCTTTAATTAAAAGAGCACTGACACCAATTTTCGGTGTTAATATTAGTGCACAGTTCGCATCCTCCACTCAACAGAATACCCTGGCTGAAATATGAGTGGCCTGTGACGCGAAGAACACAGTTCAATTGGATCTCATTTATCGCGCCGACGGAGCAGCGCGACGAGCGGCACTCAGCAAATGGACATCAGCGTGACATCACTCCATGAGAGGAAAAAGAAGTGACGCAGCGCTCGTCAAAAACTCATGACGTCACTTCACGCACGCGGCCCCACGAGCGGCGAGCGGGTGCAACACCCTCTCAAGCGGGCGCCGGTGACGTCCGCACAAAGTGGTGTGGTCTGTCACCAAGTCTGTCATATGCGCTGTTCGGGATGAAAGCGCGGGAATTTGAAACAAACGATTTTCAGGCCGTTCAATGTAATTAACTATCGCGCGCTGAGGTATTTGAAGTGCTGTTTCAGGTTCGCCAGACCATTAAGCATCGATAAAAGCAATAAACGTGTAACATAAAATTTTCGTGTCAGTGCTCCTTTAATAAAAAAGCTTGTTCGCATGGACCCTGTACTGGACCAACACACTTTCACAAGCAGTGCAATGCAATGTCTAAATAAACAATGTTAGTTTAAATGCAGAAAAGAGAGCCACTAAGAGTGCATTTATTAGTTTTAAGAATTTACACTTTAGGTCTCGATTTGTGTAGGCTGTTTTAAAAATTTCTTCGTCGGAAAATCAACTAAAAATTTATCCTCGCAATACCTTCCTCAGTAATTTTGTGCCATACTGCAAGGTGGCACGCTGTAAACACCTTTAATACCACTGTCACATGGCACATCCAAATGTCATTTGCTCTTAATGTCATTAAGTTGGCGCTACACGAGAATACGGAATGGCATTGGAGGCGAATGACATTTAGCGGCTAACTGAGGTTCGGGAGCTCATTCAGCAGCCAAATGAGTAGCCTCGACAGCAGTGGCGAGTCACTAGAGAAGAACCTTGTTTTTCAAATAAAGAAATACAAAGTGCTAACAAAAAAGAAAATCTCGTACCCAATGCACGTGCTACCCTAATGTGGATTTTTTGCAGATTTGTCTCAACTTGTGACGTCTACTGATGTCACCTAAACCGACGGTTTTCTTATTTTTACTTTTAAAAAATATTCCTTTGTCATGTTTTCAAGAAATATGCACTAAAACATCCTAGATGCGCTTGAAATATATGGCGAATTCCATTGGGCGAACAGGAGCAAGTGGAGCGAGCAGCCAGAGCAGCACACGGGAGGAACGGGGAAGTGTGCTTGCGTTCCGCGAATGAAACATTCGCGCTGCTCCGGGAGCAGTGAAAAGAGGGGGAGGGCGAGATGTCAAGAGTCATGTGACCAAACGTTTCCCGCGCTCGCTTCCCGGAGCATTTCGCGCGGTCGCGATGCCCGCACGCAGTTATTCCTCGCCAGTTTTGCCAGATACGTGCCGGTGGTTTTGTGTCTGCCTTCCGCATGGCGACGAATGAAGAAGCCGAGCGGATGTTCATGTTCATGACAAAGGGGTCACCATCGTGTCTCCCAAAAATTAGCTGCGAACGATAACAGCGTCCACCGTCTTTTCCAGATACGACTCTACCTTCGGTCGCTGCTCCGGCGGGGTGAACAGGTGCTCGAACATAAACTCATGCAATGTCAAATCGTCGTCGTCGTCGCTGCTGCTGCTGTCCGATGATGAGCTTGCGCTTGAATCTGTGGTACTTTCATCATCTAAAAGTAGCAGCAATTCCTTGTCCAGACGGACGCGCTTAGCTGCTGCCGTACTGAGCGACTACCGCGGCTGCTGGATTCCACCATTTTTCCTCCGCCACCCGGGGGTAAAACCAGAAGTGACGCAAAAGAGGTCATGTGACTTCCTCGGCGTTCCCTGTTACTCCGCCGCTGGCGACGGAGCACCGAGAACTGCTCTCGGCGCCAAAAAAGTGCTCCTCATCGACCAATGAAACACAACGCCCCTGCTCCTGCCCGACCACTGGAAGACGCCAGAACTCGCGAGAGCACTTTGGGTGCAGTTAGAAGTGCTCCTGTTCGCCCAATGGAAAGCGCTAATAATTTTGCGGTTTTGCAAGCTCGCTATCACTATCAAATGACATTCGTTTCGCCATGTAGACCTGCACGACGAAACTGAATTTAATTAACACCTAATGTCATTCACTTCGAATGACATTAGATTTTCCATGCGACAGGGGTATAACCTATACAAACTGCCAAAGAACACGCAATAAGTCCGTGCTGCGGACTAAACAGACAGAATCAAACCTTATAGCAAACAAGAGAGACGCGATTGCTGCACTAGTGCCTTCCACAAAGGAGAGGAAGCGCAAGGGGGAGGAACTCCACACTGAATTTTGCACATTTTTCGTGCTGTAGACTTTCAGTGAAAAGGCAACTAACGGGTTAAGGGGGTCCCGTGTGTTTAACTGTGCAGCTACAAACAAGTGCACTACGTATTCACTTTAGTGTGTCCTTAAAAAATCAAAATAAAAGCAGTAAGGCAAACAAATACAACAATGTGTGACAAGTGAGAGCCTTAGCCACAGAATTAAACAAGCGATGTAGAGTCTTTATCAAAATTTTTTAGGCCAAGCCGAAACAAGGGCAGGCCACAAAAAAATTCAACGTACAAGCTTACATCTTAGGCGAGGCTGAAACTTCACTTGCTGCAAAGCTAGAGAAATCACCTTTATTTCTTGCTGTCATAAAATAATTTTGTCACACTTAGAGGTAGAGCTTATTCTTTGAATTCTTTGCGGTCCGGAAGGCTTAGGGTTGGCCTAGAAAATTTTGACACAAGTTTGTTAGGTTTAATGATATGGGGACACCATACTGATTTCCAGTATTTGGCTGCTCAGCATTCCTGGTGAAAGAAATGAAAAATTAGAAAGCCATTTGTCAGCAATGGCAGCATTATTACTCTTCCTAGGGAAATCTAGGAATGCACAAAATGCTTAATCTTGCATATGAAATCAAGTTAAATGCTTTTTTTTTCTTGGCTCCTTAACCAAGGCCTGCCAACAGAGGGCTGGGATGATCTCCATGTCGCAAACCATAATGTGAAAAATTGTGTGAGGTGGGACAGCAGCTCTCTTATGGTTCGTCAGTAGTGTGATATACTTAGAGAATAAGAAAGGTACCCTGTTGCTGCAGGCCTCCTCTTTGGTGCCACATTAGGCGACCACTCAACAATTCAAAGACATCTAAATCAGTCGTTGCCCCAACAGCTAAAACGCCAGTTTTCGTTGAAAATGTGAATCAGTTTTTTTTATGTTTCAGTAAAAGAAAAAAAAGAGCGACACCTGTGGTTTTGCCACAAATGTAATGTACAAGACGACCAAGTTACCAAGATGATAGCCTGTGACTTTTGCTTGGAGTGGTGTCATTGCTAAGCATAAAGCAGCCTGTTACGCTGCATATTTTCAAAACTGTATTACAACAATGGGAATGAACTAGTTGCTAGAAACCAATTTTTTCATCTAATTAGTGCTGCCGGTGTCTTGGATTGACATTTAAAGACTGACGGTCTTACGCATCACTCCTGCCACATGTGGGTAAAGCAGCAACAGGGAAAAAATGATTACAGTGGATGTTTGTTTTCACAGTTTACTCTAAAAGTATGCGTAGTTTTATGTTTTCAGCCCTCAGAGCCTTTTTTTTTATTCTTTTGGCACTCTAAGACTAGGGAACATAACTTTTATTTTCACTTAACTCCTTCCACATTTTTTTATTTTCAGGCCATGTGTGCAAATGACCACGAAGACTCTTCCCAAGAGAACTTGGTTCGGTAGTAATTGTGCATCAGCTGAACAGGCCACTGTTAAATGAAATCTAGGCCACAGAATGACTGCAATGTTAAGAATGTGCAATGCAATAATTAAATTTTTTTTATCAGAAACAAAATAAAGCAGTCAGTGTTTTGTGTACATGCTGGTGGCCTTGGTAGCTGAATATTTGATGAACGATTCTTGTTTGGCTACAAAAATAGCAGCTGCTCGTCAAAGCATCCCAAAAAAAAGCTTGTTGCGTGCCTTGCACAGTGTAACTCAGCTATGGTACATCTTGTATCAACATGGTATATTGTGATGGTAAGTGCACTAACGTAACCAGCTAGATCAGTTTAGGGATGGTATAAATGCATTATGTTGAGTAGTACCCAACTGGCTGGTTAAAGCTTGCAAGACTGACCCGGAACCTCGGCTGCCAAACCACATTATTATACAACAATTCTTAGTGGAAGCCAGCCATATTAGTTAATTGGAGGCTATAAATGAGCCGTTTGTGTGCTTATATGACACCGTACTACTTAAAGCATAGATTGTAAAGTTGGCAGTGCCCATTGGCCCAGTTTATTATAGCCCACGGCGAGGGGGCACAGTATAGCTTCAGAGGCCACCATGTTCTTTTATAGAAGACTTTAGTTCGTCACTAAGTTCATACACGATTTGTCACCATCCTTGTACCTGTTGAAGACAGCAACAGTTACTACACAAACTGCAGCAGCAGCATTGATCACAGCTGTTACGGCATCTATAGAAGACTTTAGTTTGTCACTAAGTTCATACACGATTTGTCACCATCCTTGTACCTGTTGAAGACAGCAACAGTTACTAAACAAACTGCAGCAGCAGCATTGATCACAGCTGTTACGGCATCTATAGAAGACTTTAGTTTGTCACTAAGTTCATACACGATTTGTCACCATCCTTGTACCTGTTGAAGACAGCAACAGTTACTAAACAAACTGCAGCAGCAGCATTGATCACAGCTGTTACGGCATCTATAGAAGACTTTAGTTTGTCACTAAGTTCATACACGATTTGTCACCATCCTTGTACCTGTTGAAGACAGCAACAGTTACTACACAAACTGCAGCAGCAGCATTGATCACAGCTGTTACGGCATCTATAGAAGACTTTAGTTTGTCACTAAGTTCATACACGATTTGTCACCATCCTTGTACCTGTTGAAGACAGCAACAGTTACTAAACAAACTGCAGCAGCAGCATTGATCACAGCTGTTACGGCATCTATAGAAGACTTTAGTTTGTCACTAAGTTCATACACGATTTGTCACCATCCTTGTACCTGTTGAAGACAGCAACAGTTACTACACAAACTGCAGCAGCAGCATTGATCACAGCTGTTACGGCATCTTCACTAAAAAGGTTTCGACCAGATGCAGTAGCTCCGCAAGTCCTTTTTTTGCAACAGCAAGCAACAAAAGGCATGAGCAATTTTGTTTTTTTACAATATTTGAAATAATTATTTTCAATACTACTGCTGAAGGTTTGTAACCATTATGAGGACACCGAAGCACTCCTGATGCTGCAGTAAATATGAAAGCATTATTGTCCACTTGCCTGATACAGCCTCTCATTCCCACAATCGTCATCCTTTTCCCTCCGTATTTGTCCTTTTCTTTTCGCTGTTACTATGACTGATGGCGTTGTCTAATTGTTGTTGCTAGGCCTATACGTAGGCTTAACATTGCTTAGCCAAAACATTCAGCCTTACAACAGACCAAGAAACGTCAGGTTCATCGTATGTCAAGTTGCAGGTTCCAGTAGTGCAAAGTTAGGGTTAATGTCAGGACAGCATGATGATGATTGCTAGTGGTAGCCCCTTTGTAGAGGGGCGATTACGTGTCATCTTATCCCCCCCCCCCCCCCCCCAAAAAAAAACGACATACTTATGTTTTATACTCTTCATTTAATACTGGCGCTGCTCATAGGGCAAGCACAAAATATTTATTTTTTCTGTTACAGGTGGTAGCTGTCCTAAGCATTATTCCCCTCTCCGCTTTTCGTCCACCAGCATAATTTTTTCGTCGCCTTGACAGCCTTGAAGTTAACTCCCTGTGTGCTACCCTTAAATCCTAGGGCTCATGGAAGCCGAATATTTCCCTCTTGTAGATTTGGACAGAAACCCTCGCATTCTAACACTGTGTGCCGCGTAGTTTCTGTTTCTTTTCCGCAGACCACACATACCCCATCATTTTGTGAATACTTCCCCACAAAGCTCTTAGTTCGCAAGCAACCTGCTCCACGCTCAAAAAGCAAAGCACTGCCCTGGGAATTATCGTAAAACTTTTCCTTTCTGATAGCCAGTATTTCAGCCCGGTCCATCTCCGACGTTTTAGCTTCCAGTTTTTTTTATCTATTTATTCATTTCCATCTGCCTTGCCCCGTTTTGGATTCTCCACTGTTCTTTCCATATTTCATTAGCCTTCTAGCCTTGCGCTGAAGCTCCTCTGCATCTACTTGCTGCGGACAGCTACCACATTGTACCAGCTTTTTAGGCCTGCTCCTCATCTCGGCTGTAAACCGGACACGAGAAAGAGTCGTGCAGATAAATGCTCAGCTTCAGCTGTTCTCCGCTGCCCTTCACTGCAGAAACATGCTGTTGTCGGAGGACTGCTCATGCGCCACTTGTTGTGGCAGCGCATCACGACAACAGGTTTTAGTAGATGTCGCATGATGGCACTACTATGTAACATCAGGTCAGCACATATCCGCATTCACATTAACAAGCAAAGAGGGAATTTAGTGGGAAGGTACTCTTTTACTCTTATCATTGCTACTGCTATAATTAGCATGTGTAAATTACTCCGGTAAGACTCAGTACAGGTACTTTACAGGCTCCTAAGTTTTCAGCTAAAGGCCGCAGTGACTAAGTTCACTTTTAATAAGCTAGAGCTATGGAGCTGCGGTGGCATTGGGAGATGCATGCTCACCACGCATTCCATTGGCCCTGGACTCGATTCCCATGGAAACTTAAATTTACACATTTCATTAAGAACATGTAATCCTTTTGTAAGGGAATCCTGTGGAGGAGCAGGAGGCTGAGAAGGTCGTTTTGGTCCCTAGTAGAGGTGCACAGTAGTGAGACGCACTTTGCAATTTCTACAACCTCTCGCTCCCCCACAGAAAGGAACACATACATTTAAGCACCAATACTTCATCCCTTCAAAATGACAACCACCATTTTAGAGCATTTGGTGCCAGTTCCGTCACATTCAGGTGGCCACCAAATGGAAACATTTCTCCCATTACCAGCTCAAAGACCAGGAGGCCCTGCACTCTTGGACGACTGCAGTATACAGTCAACTACGGGCCATCCGCTGCCCATAGCTGCTTCTCCCTTACCCCTTTCCTATATTGTTTCAATAAACGTTTAGAACAACACTATGTCTGTACGGCTAACCTTTGCCTCTGAAAATATATAGCTGCCCTTAATCTATGAAGTGACGTTAGTCCCAAAAAAAGTGATAGTCACCATGCTGCAGTGAGAAATTGAAACCTACTTCTAAGCAATTGTGCAGCCCCTCAACTTGCTTATACCGCACATCACAATTTTCAGCAAGCAAGGTTCAGAAGTTATTCATATACCTGTATAATACCTCCCTCCAACAAGAAATATGCACAGTGTAGCAGCACTACTTCAGCTGCTTTAAAACATTTTTTTTTTCAGCAGACCACTCCCCCGCATTATCGCTCAAATTTAGCACAAATATGATATTTCGGCATGTATACTGTTTAAAAACAGGCCAGGCAACTGGAACGCCTGTCTGCTACTTGGTGCTGAAAAGGCGCCTTTGAAACTGCAGAGTACGAATAATTAAGGCCAGACACCAGTACACGAGCAACTGCTTGAACGCCTCAAAGTGGCCATTATATTGTTTTGTTCTTTGTAACTGTCACAGTTGCAACATACCTTGCGAAGAATTAAAACGCCACAACTGGTCGCGGGTGGCGGACGCCACCCGTTTGCCGACTGCACTAAGCTGGCATATGCACGGAGAAAACGATACTCCTTCCGTGCGTAGCACAAACGCAGACTCACTAAGGCGAATAGTATGCAGCCGTAACACCACAGGACAACAAACATCCGCTGAGAAACAGAGCGTCGTCAAAATTCTACTGCCAAACACAGCCACGAAAATTTCTTAGCACTGCTTGAATGTATCGCAATAGGCGTTGTAGACAAAGGTACAGTACGCGTCAGGCTTGTCTAGGGCAAGCGAGCGCACCGCTCCAGAGCGTGCTGGCGACATCTGCTGATAGCTGCTGGGTTAGAGATGGCTTGTCATTGCGCGTGCGCTGATCTCGGACAGGGTCGGGCCGGTCGTCATTTCGCATGGGCCACTCTTATTTGCAGATGCCACCACCCACGAGGGGTGCTGGTCTTCCCCAGTGCCAGCCATGAGTGGTGACAGGCCAGATAGACGCGCCGTTTGACGCGTTTATCACAGGCAGTTACGTAATCGCATAAAGCAACGAGCGCCAATGTTCTGAATCTCAAGCGTACCAAATGGAAAACATGCAACAAGAATTCACTGCAGGGCTTTTGGCCGAACCTGTTGTGCGATTACGCAAGTCCCTGGGGTGATAATGCACCGCGTCAAATTAAGCACTGATCTCCGATGTCACCGCTTACGGCTGGCACGCAGAAAAGAAGCGCCCGTTGCGGGTGGTGGCGTCTGCAAATTTGAGAGGCCCAAGCTGAACGACGAACGGCCAGGGCCTGTCCGAGATCCACGCACGCGCAATGGCAAGCTATCTCTAACCCAGCCGCTATCAGCAGATGTCGCCAGCATGCTCCGGAGCCGCGCGCTCGCTTGCCCTAGACAAGCCTGACGCGCACTGTACACATAACAAGTAACTGATACTCACATGTCACGTTCAGGGCCAACAACAAATGATTCTTGGTTTCCTTTATGCAGCAGCCCGAACGCCAACAAGACCTCGAACAAAGACGCTTCCGAGGGCCGGCTCACAGACTCTTGCAGGCTTCATTGCCTCCTCTGCTCGTTTTATCCCTCCTCTCTCGTTCAGTTGCCTGCGAACTAGAAAAAAAAATTGTTGTGCGAATAGGGACACCCTGCTTCTACAAGCCGCGATGCATGCGAAGGGTGCATTCACCACGGTTCCAATTCAAAATTTCAACAAGCTGCTCGATACTAGATTCACGTTTTGTATGCTTTGGTCTCTGGGGACTTGACTGTGCACTGAATAATGATATTTGATGAGAGAACACGAAGTTATGGAGAGCACGGAGCTTTTTCGCGCTGCTATCTCTGAAATGACGCCGCAGAAATCGCCAGTAATATAGGACGCAACAGACAGGCAATTACTCGTTTCACTCGCACCAGCCGAAAGCTTCGTCTGCTTGGTCGTGTTGGTAATTGCGTATGTCGCAATCCCGGCGTTAAAATGAACCGTGTTCGAACTTTCCCACGTAAGACTCGTTAGGCGCGAGGCAAACGCTTGCGGCAAAAGCAACGCAACCGAGTCACGGCGATTTGGATGATTAGTGGGAGTCAGCCTCACTGCACCAGCGTGAGCCCCAACGTGCAAAATGAAGGGACGCAAGACGTGCGCTAATAAATTCTCTGAGCTTACCGACTCCTCGGCAAAACACTCACGAACTGCGCTGACCAGTGCGTCGTATGCCAGTGGGCAACACGAAAATTGCCCACTGAGCCGAACGGTCGCCACATTCACCGTCGGGAGCGAGAACGACTAAACTCGCACGCGTCCAGAACACGATCAAGCCGCTATCCGTTATCTGCGTAGCTCTGCCGTTCATAGTGAGTCGACGAAACATGGAATGAAACACCCATCGCAGCTGCGGCCACGCTTCTCCACGGCTAAACTGCACGGGCACGCGACTTTTTTTTTTTTTTGTATACTTGGCCCACGAACTTTGCACGCAAAAACAACATCGGGAGCCAGGTGTTCCTCTACATTAGTATAAAACTGCACGAGTTTTCAAAAAAACCGTTAAAAACATTTTTCATATTCAATAAACACCTGGGCGCCGCCATTGTTGATGCAATCGTGATACGATTGTTACGGTTTCGGAAGTAAAAAAACAAAAACTCTGCAAAGCAAGAAAAGTGCACTAGGTAACGCTAAAACCTAGCTTGTTAAAAACGTTATGCTGTCTAATTAGAACGAGCATCCACGGAATAATAACCGGTTCCGAAGCGTAACTCATTACACTGACACTGGTATGTCGAACAATAAATGGTATTTGTCTCACCTGGAATGGCAGTCGTCGTGCTTCGGTATAAGTTATTTTCCGTGGAAACATGTTCTAAACAGAGAGCATATGTTATTATAACAAGCTAGCCTTTGTTCAGTATTTTTAATTAGCAAAGACGTATCACGATGGCATCAACGATGGCGGCGCCCAGTCGTTTGTTTTGATTTGATTTCGCGTGCTCCATGCTCGCCGGATCATTTTGACAGTGTTTGACGTCTCATAAACTAGCTCTCAATCGCGGGTACAGTACCCAGGGGAAAAAAAAATTGTGTGCTCACGCAGCTTAGCAGTGGAGAAGCGTGCACACTGTGAGAATCACGGCGGCTCTTATCCGGCCGCCGCCTGCCATGGGTGTTTCACTTGGCTACGTTTCGACTCACTGAGAACGACAAAACAACGAAGATAGTGGAGAGCGGTTTGGTAGAGTTCTGCACGCATACCGATTTAGTCGTTTTCGCTCGCGGCGGTGTACGTGGCGAACGTTCTGCTCATCGGGTAACGCAAAAATGACAGGCGCATGATACACTGGTCAAGTTTGTAAGTGTTTGCCGGTGTCGGAGAGCCCAACAAATTATTAGTTTCGCGAACTTTATTTTGGACGCTGGTGTTCACGCTAGCAGAGCGAGGCCGACATCCTGTAATAATCATCCAAATCGCCGTGACTCGCATGCGTTGCTTTTGTCGCAAGCGTTTTTCCCTCTTGCCTAAGAATGAGTCTTATTTAGGGAAGACCGAACACGGTCCATTTTTAACGCCTGGATTGCGAAATACGCGCTTCTCAACATGACCGCGCAAACGGAACTGCCAGCAGCGAGCTCCTGGCAAGATCGAAATAAGAGCAATGAATGAACAATGAATGTTGTGACCTGTTACTGGTGATCTCTCCAGCGTCATTTCCGAGCTAGCAGCGCGAAAAAGCTACCGTGTTCTCCGTAACCGGGCTATCCCATCGGGTGTCGCGATGAATCAGTTGACAGTCAAGCTCCGAGAGACTGAAGCTCGCAACGCAAATCCCGCGTCGAGCTGCTTGTTACAGTTTTGAATTGGAGGCGTCGTGAATGCACCTTTGGCCCACACAGCCGCTTGTAGAATAAGCTTTGTGACTTCGCAAAACTGAAGCAGCTTGGTATGTCATTCTTCGTATTTGCAGGCATCACTGTCGAGAGTCAGCGAGCTTCCGAGCTACTGAAACGAGAAGATCGAGCTGAAGAGGCTTACCGTCTGCACTTTGACATGCCATGACCTTCGAGTTCATTATGCACAACCAAGCAGTCAAATCGTCTCTTCCCCATCGTCACCTCGAATTCTACCAAGTGTCTGAGCTTAGCCATACCTTTTGCTAACAGTGACTGTCAGTAGTTCAACCCAAAAAAAAGGCTGTGCTAGAAACGTAGTTGCTGGGTTACAAGTGACGGTTCCAGCAACATTTGGTTTCAACATTAAACGCTGCTTATGCCATTGTTGCAATCTTCATTGGTGCTTGAGCTGGTCGCTGATTTGTTGCAAACTGCTCTGTTGTTTCCTGTTCTTGGTCATCCTTGTTCAGTGCCTTTCATTTCGCACCTGGTGATGCTGTGGTTGTCATCTTGCTATAGTCTGGTGTGCTTGGCCATCTAAGTGGACATGTTTAGATGAAGCACTTGGGTGGTGTACGGAGAATGCGATTCGTCCGTGAAACAGTTTTTTCTTGAATGACACCTAATATTAAATTGTGGCGGCAATTCCTCCAGTGTTTGCCACTGCGTAGCTATGTATATGCTGTCTGCTAGTCTATCTAATGTCTTATAGCCTAAAGGGTCGTCCCTTCCTTGACCTTGTTTGTTGAGCATACCCAATTTCTTATGGTTGATTACTGTGAATGGTAACAAAAACAAGCCAGGTACCAATCAGGTCAGAAACAAAGCAAGTGCATACAGCGGTCCTCGGGCGGTGTTATCGCCCCATCCGTGAAGGCAGATGCTAAAGAAGGCAACAAAAGATGTTTTATCATTTCCAGCACTGTTAGTCAACTTACTAACTTTCGTTTTAGGCACTTTTCGTGGATACGTCATTGCTGATGTCACAAAACATTTAGTGGGAGAATTAAAATTTTGGCTGAGACGTTTAGTTTCTGAATGAATGGAGCGTGGGCTTATTCACCAAATCTTTCAAATGAAACAAACATACTTTGTCTTCATAGCCCCTTTAAAAACTCGCATGCCTTTGAGAGAGAGGCTGCCACTGTGTTCATAGGTGGAAGGGATCTCAGCTTCTCTCTTTTCCTCTCTTGCAGGACCTCCGCCTTCCCCACCAGGTCGTCGGCTATTCCACTGCCAGCAGTGCAGCTACGCGACGCCGTTCTCGAGCAGTCTGAAAACACACCGGCGCCTGCACACGGGCGAGCGCCCCTACCAGTGCAGCCACTGTGGCAAGGCGTTCGTGCAAACGTCTCACCTGCACTACCACCAGCGCTTGCACACGGGCGAGCGTCCCCACCAGTGCAGCCACTGTGGCAAGGCATTCGTGCAAACGTCTCACCTGCACAACCACCTGCGCATCCACACGGGCGAGCGTCCTCACCAGTGCAGCCACTGTGGAAAGGCCTTCCTGAAGAAGGACACCCTGGTCAGCCACCTGCGCACGCACACGGGCGAGCGCCCCTTCCGCTGCCACCTGTGCCCCATGGACTTCGCTGTGAGGGCCACACTGGATAGCCACGTGCGCAACCACACGGGGGAGAGGCCGTTCCGCTGCCGCTTCTGCCCCGAGACCTTCAAGTACCGCCTCCGGCAGAAGAAACACGAGGATAAGGAGCACGGCCAATGCCAGTAGTGCCGCGGTACGGGAAGGACCCAGCCCTGTGTGTTCGGGCAGACACTCACTCCAACGAGGTCAGAGGGAAGGAAGTTCCTGTTTGTGGATCATTGCAGAGAAGTGTTGTGTAGCACGCCAAGAGGTGCAGAGCTCAGGGAGAGAGACTGTTTCGTCCTACGACGACGTCTTACCCCAAGCAAAGATTGCCACATTTGTCATAACATTGTCGCCTCACCAGACAAGGGACCATTGCTCCATGCTAGCATGGGAAGTGTAATTGTGGGTGAACAATGTGGCAGACAGTGCATTGGTCTCAAGCATATCACGATTGGTGCTGGCCCACCAGCACATAGTGTTTGTTTGAACGCACTCCACCGTTCTGCGGAAACAAGCAAGCAAGGTGGTGGAAATTGTGATAGGACACTGCTCATATGCATGCAAGTGCATGCATACGTCGCTTGTGTAATGTCCCACCATGATGGTGCCTTCTGCGATAAACAGCAATTGACATCCAGTACTTGTACTTTGTGCTGAAACATTCAGGGAGTGAGAGAACTCGATAGACATAATCCCACTGTGATGGCACCTTCTGTTAGTAAACAGCAGCTGATGTCCACTGCTTGGCTCAGTGCTCTTTGTAAATATAATTTTAAAGGAGCACTGACACGAAATTTAAAAGCTGAGATAACTACGTAAAATGCTTCCCTTTTATCAGGATATATCTCCCAGCGAGTTTCAACAGAAACTGTTTGGCGTAACATATTTTAAAGCCTTTTTAATCTTCGCCTCACATGAGAAAGCCCAGAGCGGGCTGAGATGACATCATCTGCTACTTGCCCCAAACTGCCGACGTCGAGGCTCCCGTGACAAAGCCGACCCGCTGGCTGTGGTTGGCGCGCGCTGCTCCGGCATGTGGACATGTCATGTTTTTGGGACTGACGTCATGCTGCCCGGGCGCGTAGGGACGGTGAAGACCTAGGCCGGTCTGGGCGCGCACATCCAGAGCGGCAGCGGTACGGCAAGAATCGTGACGTCACGTGATACTTCCTGTCATGGCGGCCGCTCGGTGTTCGTTTTGTCGAAGCCGAAACTGGCATGAATAAGCGACGCCGTAAATGAATGTTTACGGTGCGCTAGACCGTCTAATGTGTCATTCTACGATTGGTGGGCTGGTAGGCACGCATAGCAGCGAAAAAATCGTAACACAAAAATTTCGTATCAGTACTCCTTTAAGGGTCAGCTATACTGAAAAACAACTTTCCATGGCAATGGAGAGAAAGGGGGAAAAAATCCTAACTGCTTTGTGTTTTTGCACCAAGTACCAAAGTAGCTTCCAATAAACTGGTTTTGGTTTGGTTGCTGCGACAGATACACATTTGCTACAGCCTGTCAAAGAGCAGTAAGGGTGAAACTATTGGATCATCATCATCATTTTTCGGCAACCTCAGGTGTCTTGCAGTCACCAAACGAAGCCTTTGACACTTTGGGGATTTCAGGGTACCACTCAGAACCTCTGCTTTGAGCCGTGCAGCAGTACGCTTGCTCACGCCATCAAGCTTGCTGACCGAATGAAATGCGGCAACGACGGAGTGTCTCGGCTGTGTCAGTCTCACTAGTGTGCACATGTTGCAGACCATTTGCTTTATTTCCGCCAGGCCACCACTTCCACCAGGCCACCAAAGAGCTCCGAGCCAGGGCACAGATGGCCACCATGGCCATGCGGAAGATTGCCGCCCGATACCACGGCTGCTCACAGCGAATGGACCTGTGGCTGTACAACACCTCGGCCGTGGGGTTGCTCATGCACACACTACTGCTGGTCACCCTCAGCCAGCCCACCTGGCGGTAGCCGGAGGGCAACCACCGCGAAGGCTTCTGCACCTGCCTGGCCCTGACCCTAGACTCGCAGTGTCAGAAAATGCTGCCCGGGGCAGGGGCGTGGATGCTCCAAATGACGGCAGAGCAGCAGGCCCTGTAACAATTCCATTGACCGGCTGCAGCGGGCTGTGGGGGGCAACCCCCTGCTTCATCGGCTGCACCCACAGTGCCACCTGCATGTGGGGTACAGGTACGTGCTGGTCCTGTAGGAGCAGGTGTGGCCCCCATGAGTGTGGGCGCCCCCAGCTGCCCCCCTGCCTTGGTGGCCGAGATGCACCTGGAGATCCCAGGCCTGCACCATTGTATGGGGCGACCGACCAGAAGGGCCGTAACCCTGGCCAACTCGGATGGCTTTGTATGGCAGCGGCAGGTATCGGCCGCAGCAGCCGCTGTGCTGGGGGATGCCACCAGGCAGGCCCGGCTGCCCTACACCGCCTCATCCCCCATGACTGAGCTGGTGGGCATCAGCCTTAGCCTGGACCTGCTACTGTAGCTAAAGCCTCCTCTCGAGCTCTGTGCCCTGCTGTGCAACCCCCCAGTGGCCATACTGCAGATCCAGAAGGGCAACCCGCACTCGCTCCTGGTACGGGCTGTGCGAAATAAGGCGGCACGGCTCGCTGAGCTGGGCACTCGCCTGCAGCTGCAGTGGATGCCAGGCCACATCGGGTTGGAGGGCAACAAGCGGGCACACGAGCTGGCTGCTGCACGCCCCCCGCTGCCCCCCTCATCCTAGGTGGCCCAGGCAGCTGGGGACGATGCCCACCTCATGATCCTGCAGCATGAGCAGGTCCAGTGGTACGCGAGGCCGCTGGAGAGGCATCACCATCTGCGCGGGCCGCCTGGCTGCCATGTCAGCAGTTCTCGGCTGTCCTGCGCCTCCACATTACGGTGGACGGCCAGCTAAAACTCTCCCTGGGTCGTCGACCCGTCGTGCCAGCACTGCCAGGCAACCGCCCAGACCCTGCCGCACTTGGTCCTTGGGTGTCCACAGTTCGTATCATGGAGGGCAGAACTGCTGGCCACCCTCAGGCTGAAGGCTCAGCACTTAGAAGAGGTTCTGTGGCGGCCAGGCTGTGCCACAGAGCAGGACGGAGTCCATGAGGCCCTGGGTTCCTACCTGGACGCCTCAGGACTCCTTCCCGCACTGCACTTTCTCTCCAAGTAGGGGACTGGACTGTGGACTCTTTTCCTTCTGTGTGCGTGTGCACGTGTTGGCCTGTATATGTTGTCACGGGACTCGTATATGTAAACAATTCCCCACTGTGTGATGTCTCAAGACGACGACAAGAATGCTGAAGTGGCTGGCGCCTGCCTTGCAAGGGATCTCTTATGGCGATCATGTACATAGTGTAGAGACTGCACTCATCAGTCAGCAATGGTTCCTGTCACTTCTGTCTCGCTGCCACGTAACAGTATGCATATATGCGATATGTGTCCGCTCTCAACCTTTCGTGTCCGTTTCCTGCCTGTCTGTTTTTCCCATCCCTCACGATCCCACATCAGTAGTGTTCTGATGTTTCCTCGTAGGTGAGAGGAAACTACACCCACTGGTGGACTTTTTCTTTGTTGTTTTGTAGCAGTAAATTCATTCATTCATTCAAAGTGGCTCTTGATAGCTGCCTCCCACAGTGTCATTGGTGCTTAGTTGTTCCCCCGAGCCCCCTTAAAAGACTTCTCAAGACCTCCACTTCCACCTTCATGTTTGCGACCTCTTTGTCACATATGCAATGACTTGAATGTGTTAGAACATCTGCTGGCTTGCTTCTCCAAAATATATCTGAGCTGCACTGTTGCCTCATGCAGAAATGTACAGGTCCTGAAGTGTGCACTCTATAAGAAGCAAATTTGGGGATGGATGCAGCTTGTATTATTGAAATGTTTTGTTGTGGTTTTGTTTAGTAAACCTGAGGAAACACTCTGTTCTGGTTTGTGGCAGTGTGAGCTGTCGCTCTGGGAGCCTCCCAAGCCTCTTTGTCTGACATCCACGGACACGCACACAATATCGTCAAAATAGCCACGTTGAAGTTTACGGTGGAACAGGCTGGTTTAAAATAACACGTGGCACCTCCATTCTCTTACGAGTTTCCCACGTGAACATGGCTTATCGTGTGTTGTTTTCTTGGCAGTTGTATACACTTACTTTGGAAGGAAGATTGAGCACTTCTGATAGTTATCATTTTTGCAAGGAAAGTGTGCCTGCATGCTATTCCGTGACCGTATGTGAAAAAAGCATGTGCCCTTAACCCTGTGTCACTTGAAGAGTATATGTGTTCCTATGTTTATTCGAATGTACATTGACCCCGAATAGGTGACCTTCTCATTGTTAGAAGCCACACGACGGCAAGAAATACCAGCCGAACATGCCAGGTTGTGTTTGTGGTGATTTCATCTTGACATCTTTTAGTTGCAACTCTGGGTCGAATTCTTGTAGTCATCATTGCACACTGACTTTGCTTGCATTGTGCAGTATTTTCTATGAAGCAGTTAAGTCAACTTGTAACCAAATGAATACGGTATTTTTACTCAGGTTTTAAAATGTGGGGTCATTAATCAAACCAGAATTTTCATCATGGTACAAAGATGTTTCTTTGCTTGTTTTTGCACCTTTTTTTTCTCATGTCATTGAAGCATTTATTTTTTCTTGTAAGAGGCAACTTTAAGTAGTAGCATACAGGGAACCAGGATTGTTTTAACGTAATCCTACTGCATGCTTTGTTGTTGAGAGGCAGTGCACAGGAAGGCGACAGCTGTCTTTCCTTTCCTGCCACTTGCTGTCATTGCAGGTTGTAAGATGACCTGATAGCTGTGCATGTTATCTACACCGAACATGGTGAGCAGTGCCGAGGTGATAAAGCTAGCAGTAGCAGCACAGCAGCCGTGGTTCTTTCTGCAGTACAGCACACTGTTGATTTACAAGTCTTTACGACTGTGTCTTGTTTTGTTTAATGGGGGATGTGTGCGTGGTAGTAAGGCATTCAGTCCGTGGAATAGCCATGCTGAGGTGACGGGAACTGCTTAAATAGGGGCTGGTCATATTGGGTGTCTGTTGGATGGGTTATGATTTATTGCAGCACCAGCAGTGCTGGCTGGATACGCCGAGAAAGAATAAAATTTTGGGGTAGGCGTTAGCTGGCAGCGTTCAGGACAAAGCGCGGTGATATTTCATTCCGAGATAGGTATACAAGACAGGCGCTTGTGGTGCCGTGCAGAACAGTAACGCAACGTGTTGGTGGGCCACGTGCCATTTTTAAACCGACTTAAAGGATACCACGGCAGCTTTATTTACGAAGGCCATTCATAGAACTGAGCCAAGGGAACAGCAGTCAAGAAACATCATTTCAAAAGCTTTGGCACTGCTGTGGCTCAAAGCCAGGCTGTGCGCGTCAAAACCTGAGTTTTTGTACTACAGTTACTGAAGCTGAACGGCTGAGGGCATTTAGCAGTTGCTCACGACCGGGCTGGAGGAGCGGCGGGCGCGCACTTTAAAGTGCACGTTCGCCGCTCCTCCAGTCCGGCCGTGAACAATAGAAGGTGTAATCAAAGCGAACAGGTAGATGGCGCTTGGTGTGTATAGGGAGGGGCGCACTCTCACCCACAGGCAAACGGAATCTTGATATAGCGTGGTGTCATACTATGAGGTCTTTTTAGTGTGAAAGCACTAAATGTGCCATTCCTGATTAAGCTGTGATACTGAAGCTTCTGGAGCCTCTTGAGCGACAGGCCGCCGAGACATCAACAAAGAAGAGACCTGTCTCTTGCTGGGCAGTGCCCAGGCTTGTTGGGTACGTGGCGTGTGCAGAGTGACTAACCTGGCTCAAACAGAGATGGGCCCTCCTTTTTCGTGTTCCTTCTTTTGCCTCACTGATGGTGCACTGACTCCGTGTTTGCTGTAGGAAGGGCTCTCAATGTTTTTCGTCTCTCCCCATTGCAGGCCCCTCCCCCTCTCCTCCCTTCATGGGTGACCAGACGCAGCAGCTGTGCAGCTACGTGGCACTGTCCTCGAGCCAGCTGAGCATCCATCAGCGCAAGCACATGGGTGAGCACCCCAACCAGTGTAAATACTGCTTCAAGGCCTTTGGGCACAGGTGCAGCCTGGTCACCCACCTACGCACCCACACGGGCGAGCGCCCCTTCCAGTGCAGCCAGTGCGGCAAGGCATTCGTGCAGAAGAACCACCTGCACGACCACCTGCGCGTCCACACGGGCGAGCGCCCCCACCAGTGCCACCTGTGCCCTAACGCATTCACTCAGAAGGCTACGCTGGACAGGCACGTGCGCACCCACACGGGCGACAGGCCCTTCCGCTGCCGCTTCTGCCCCAAGGCCTTCACCCAGTACCCCCACCGGAAGAAACACGAGGAGAAGGTGCACAGCCACTCCTAGTAGTGCAGCTGGAGGGGAACGGACCCGGAAAATGTGTGTACAAACGCTCGGTTCGATGAAGTCGGAGAAAAGTGAGCCCCCTTTTTTGCGATCGTTGTAGAGAAGGGCTGTGTAGCTTGCCAAGAGGTGCAGAGCTCGGGGAGAGAGCCTGTTTGTGGGTGGGAACTGGGAGTGGCATCCTGTGTTGGTCCCAAGCATTTCACGATGGGTGCTGACCTGCTAGCACATAGTGCCCTCTTGAACACACACCATCGTTCTGCAGAAAGAAACGAGCAGGGCAATGGAAATTGTGATGGGTCACCAATCATATGCATGCAAGTGTATGCATACGTCGCTTGTGCAATTTCCCACCATGATGGTGCCTTCTTTCATAAACAGCAGTTGACGCCCAGTACTTGTACCTGTGTGGTCCTTGTACGGATACTTTTAAGGGGCAGCTAGAAACACTCGGAGTGTGAGGGAACATGATTTGGTTCTGAGCTAAAAAAACTATTGGCTGAGCAATTGGAATTTCAAACTGGTCGGCCAATTATGCATTAAGCAATCACCGGCGTTCCCAGTTGGACGATCAAATGGGTGTCCAAAGTTCTGAAAATTGGCCAACCAATACCCTAGTGGTCGGCCATATTATGTATTAGGCACCCATTGGCATTCCCTATGGCACAACCAATTGAACACGCAGTTGGGCCCCCAATTGGCGTTCCCATCGCTACGTCGGAGGGTGCCTAAAAGACAGTTGTAATTTCCAACTGAAACGCCAAATAGACCCTCCCGTTGGAGGTTCCAATTGGACGCCAACTTATTGCACTTTCAAATGGTTCTATTCCATTGCCGCAGCCATTCGATCTGATCGAGCTGCGACTGTTTTGCTTTACCTGTATCAGAAATAGGAGAACTCTTGGAATGGGATAATACATTTATTGCTTTGTTTGTGTTTTATTTCATTATATTTTATTTCCATAACCTACTTGATCAGTAATGGCAAACGAGTCACTGAAGACGCCACATAGCACAGCGATTTGGCCGACGAAGACCAATACAAAGTGCAATGAAGACTGACAAGCTCTTCAAGACCTATGCAATGCAGAGTTGTGTGTCGGTGCCTTCCCAAGGGTTGCACCAGATCAATATGTACACTGTACTTCTTTACCAAGTGTGCTTCTAATGCCTGCCTGATGGTTCTAATGTACCAGCAAGAAGGTATAGGGGATGGGTCAGCACCTAATGAATAAGCCTGTGATGCACCAACAGCAAGCCAGGTGAACATCATACTCAGATTCCTAAGAATCGAAAGTGAAGTTCGCAAGGAAAGGAGGCAAGGACAGCTTCAATTGAATGCAGCCCGCCAATCCGTTCAGAACTCCAACTTTTGCACCTGTCTCCCGAGCTGACAGCTTCGACTGAAAAATCTTGGTCCTCTACACTACCGGCGTGTCTCTTGTGCAACTGTGATCGCAATGTGGTGAGCTGTACAATCGTCGAATGAGAAGATAGTGCAAGTGCGGAATGCCCGTTGCTGTGTTTGGTGGCTACATATCCACACCAACATTAACAATCCCGATAAAAAAAACAGTTCCAGTGGCATCAACCAAATGGTGATGTCTGCATTTGCACTGCAGTCCACCAGACTGACTTTTGAATGCAAGCTTGCCAAGGGTGTGATCACTTCTGCCTGCCCCAAGACTCATTCCTCCGTGGTTCAATAGGCAGCATATGTGTACAACTCTTGCTGAGCAACATCAATGTGCGCTAGTTAAATTTCTGCTGTGCACCAGGTGCATGGCAGGGACAACGCACCCAGGAAAAAAAAATGCTTTTTGTCCCCAAGTACTACAGTTACATGCTTGACGACATGGTTTAAGCCCTCAAGAGAGACTGACCAAAGAAAGGCAACAGGACAGGCGCTACTATCAAGAGGTTCATTGCAATGAGGTGCAACGACATATACAGGATAGTGATGTGCAGATGAGCTGTGTGCTTAACTCAACAAGACCACTTATCAAGCTACGGATGGGTGGTATCACACCACCTCACTTCCCATCACTTGCCCCGTCGCCTTTCCAACATCCGCTTTTTTTTCAGCGCACAAACCATGTTGTCAAATGCTCACCAACACGCCCAGCAGCAAGTTCTTCTTAAGTACAGTAGGGAACGTCCTCTTGTCAGCAGATCATAGCACGCGCAAGGCGAGCTCATTCGGCTGTGAGCCAGTGCGAGTGCGAATTGTAACACTTTATTAAGCATTGGTAATGATGATGGCGATGGCAGTGTATAACAGTGAGAGCCCCCTTCGCACCTCCCTCAGTGGACCTGCACCCTCCTCTCGATCTCCTCCGTTTCCAGCTGCTCTGCCGTGAGCAGAGACACGCCCAGCTGGTCTTCCTGCATCAGGGGAAACAAGAACAGTGAAATTTCGTCACGAGAGACGCTCGAGGGACCTGTGAAACATGCCTGTCGTAACCAAGGCCTCTGGTGTGTAACGTTGCTAACGCTGTGAACATAGCTAAACCAACTGTTTCCATTCAAACGTCTCTCGCAACCAACCACCTCTGATCCTAGATCTCTCTTTTTTGCCTGCTCAAAGCACTTCTGAACAGCTCTAAAGCGGCTCTGCATTGCGTATGCCCATAGCACGTCTATGGTGGGAGCAGTCTTGGGCTGCCCAGAACTCCTCAATGCTGCTCTGGGCAGGCAAATAGGAGAGACCACCTGTCAACCAAGCTGGTGCACAAAGAAAATTACAGGTAGAGAGAAACGTAGAAAAATTTCGGATGACCTGTTGGGGATTCATTATAGGCGTGTAAGCAGCCGTTTGTTGTTTGGACTTGGGCTGAGACACCTTGATTTGCTTATGATGATTTCTCGTATTCCACTCAGACAGCTCTCCTGGGATTGCACCAACCCGGTTGTCTATGGTATGCCAAGCATTGTGTACCAGGCTCAGGGTGCCAGCTACAAGAAATGCAACAGTAGCAGAGAGATGGAGCTAGTGGATTTCCCCTTAGGTTTTGTTTCCCACGCAACATCACCTTTTTGCACCTGGCACACGGCTGTGGAGACCCTGCTTACTCTGGAGAAAGCACAGCCACACCTTGAACTTTTGAGCTTTAGTGAAGCGCGATGGTTCGCATGGCATGTGGCAGGGCCAACTTTTATTGTTCCATTATTCGCAAATTACGAATATTTGAAAAATTTGAATACTTTGAACGGTAAAATGGTACTGCGAATCGAATGGAATAGCAAACACTATTCACAAAGTATTCCAAGTGAGAAGCACTATTTGCACACCTCTACTGTGCTCATTTGAGAGGAGGGCACGCACGGTACTTTAAGCAAAATTTCTGGCATAATACACACACCAGCTGCTTCTTATCCTCTGTTCAACCCTCTTCCTACCGAAGAAAAGGGCAGCATTTTTTTTTTCAGTAACAGGAAAACAAGTACCGTATAAGGCATAATATAGGTCGAGAGGTTTTACTGAAAAATTTGCCAAAAAGTCGCCCTTTGAACGATATAGTGGTCACTGGCATAACGTTAGTTGTTCTCTAGCAAGCGGGCAGCCCATCGAGCCCATCCAAACTGCAAAGGCACCATCGCCACTATTATCAACCGGACATGACGTCATGTTTGTTTTGTTACTTCTCTCCAGCTTTTCACACACTGTCAGTAAACGTGTGCATGCAGGGTTCGCACAGGTCCTTGAAATCCCTTCAATTCAGAAGTGTCAATTTCCAGGCCTGGAAAGTCCTGGAATTTTTAAATGGTCCTTAAATATCCTTGATTTTTATGGAGAGAATCAATGGCCCTGTCTTTTCACAAGAATTTAAAGTGTTTGTCGTGGATTTTAGGTGCTAACAAATGTAAAGAAACATTGTAACAATCAAGCTGCAGTGTATTGCTTTAAATTTCAAAAAGTTTTGTGGATTTTCATTATTACGAGGCAACATTCGGAGCAGGCTTTTCACAATCCAATTCATGTCACAATACAATCCAGTGAAAGCCAGCTTCTGTTCTCTATCTTGCATCTTCCAAGTCTGTGGACGTTTGCTCATTGCATGTTTGCTGTGCCTCATACGCTCCACCTGTGTTTGCTTTTACGTGCAAATGGTGGACGTGTACATAGTTCGTCCTGCCTTACAGCAACACTTACTGATTCAGTTTCAACTGATACTCTTGCTGACAAAGCAGGAGATGCAGGCAACATTAACGAAGTTTTGAAATCAAACCGCCTGAGGAAAACAACACGAAAAAAAAACCCCTCTAAATACCAACCATGAAATAAAAAAAAAAAAACTGGGGGAGCAGTCATGCACCCGTTAGCACCTATCTAAATGTACAATATTGTGCTTAGGTATTGTGCAATAAGAGACTTGCATTGTGTTGAAAAACCTATAAATATTCCTAGATAAAACATTAGATGGGGACCTTGAAAATGTGTTTTCTGGTCCTTGAAAGTCCTTGAAAACCCTTGAATTTTTGCTTTTGAAGCCTGTGTGAACCCTGTGCATGCATTGTCTTCGTTATCAAATTAAGTTTAGGCACTTGGTGCCAGTTCACTGCAGCATTTAAAAGAAAAGTTGGGGCAAGCATGCTGACGACAACAGCAACATGTCCGCCTTGTGCCAGCTTGGCGTCGCCAAAAAAAGTGTACACTACTGGCGTAAGATGAAGGGGCAGCTCTCGGTATGCAATGCTCAGGAGACCTCGTTTCGTGGGTACTGCTCTGTGCACCTAGAAGTTGAGTACAACAAGGTGGCGACTTTTGTCTATGAGCGTCATGTGTCGCCCCACGAATAGATACCCCAAGACGCTTGCTGGCCGCCTGCTCTTGCTACGGTCTGCACACGAGTGTCCCATGCTTTGAGCTCGCTTCACGATGACACGGCCTTGTGAGTGTTCAAGAAGTGCAGCATAAGCAATTCCCTGGACTGCACCGAGGGAAACTTGCTGTGTGGGCGACAGCCAGACAGAAGCAGTCGTCTGACAACATTTCAGACAGCCCTAACAAGTAACCTGAGACTAAACATGTTAGAGCCTCAATAAAACAACGTTGTGTACCTAATTCTATTTTTGCATTTCTTGGCTACACGGTATGGGGACCGACCTATATTCCGCATTATACGGTAATATCGCTTTCACCCCAACTACATCTGCAAAGCTGCTTAAAAAAATTCCTTTCTCACGAACAAGCAAAGAAAAGGGGTGGTGCAGGAACCTTTCTCGTTCATCCTATGTCTTATCCGTGTGGAAAAAATTTAACGGGTTAACTCTTTCATGACAGGAGGAAAATGGCTGATTTTGAGTGTTTCCAAAAAATTTTTCTCTCGAGCTACTGGACACATTTAGCACTGCTGTGCATGAAATTGTAGCTTATAGATTTCTCTTTCAAACACATGACAGCAGTTTTGTGAAAGGTGTAATTACTGACAGGTTATTGGTCAACTAAACAAAGAGTATACACAAAACACAAATAAGCAATTTTACTGGGCCTGAAAATTATGTTAGGAATTCTAGGATATACAAGTTCTTGCTACATTCCTAAGCTATCATTCAATATATACATCAACGCTGTACACCAAGTTCTCGATTTTTGCAGGCCCGCCAACCTAACGGCCCTAACGACTGTGCCACTCCGCAAAGCCACTCGAGAGTCAGTCGGTCTCTCTAAAATATGCATTCAAGCATGCTTGTTTGTGTTCTGACACAAAATTCTTATCACTGCAGTGGTAAAAAACAAGAAAAAAAATCTGCACTCTTGAGAAGAAGCGCATGTTGCTCTGCAGCACTAATTTTACACGAGCGCCAGGCTACCTTGAAGGTGATAACACGATTTGGTGCGGTGCACTTGGCAAAATATCCCCATCGCACGTCGTTGTACAGACCCTAAACATGAAAGTAATACCACAGTCAACAGATATTAGGCACGTTTTGTTTATAAATACAGCGCGAAGTCAAAAACGAACCTTCCCTGGCAGCACCTGTCGAAGTCTGAGGCTGCTGAATGGGAGAGTCTTCATCAGAACTAAAATCTGAAGAACCCACATTGCTGCTGGAGTCATCACTGCTGCTGGGGTAAAATCAGCAGCAACAGTGGCCGAAGTCCCTGAAACTGCTGTCTGCCTTTGCAGAGCGTGCAGCAAAACAGGACGCCATTTTTGCCCAACTCACTGGTACCTTAATTAAGGGGAGCCACTGGTCTTAAAACAGCTCCTTTTAATTTTCCAGTAAACTTTGTGAAACTTGTAAGTCTTGCTGCTTTTTCCCCACTGATTTCGAATACACTATACTTCTTTATTATTTATTTATTCAGACCACCCCTAAAGGCCCTCTGGGCGAGGGTATTACATAGGGGGGAGGGGGGCAAGACAACATCACACAAAAATAATGACAAAAATACAAAACGCATTATAACCAGTAATTAGCTGCAACGAAGGGAAGAAACAATAAATACAACCTACAGCCATACCGCGTTGTACAATCATTAAACAGTCAGATAAATTGGGAACATAGCTCGGAAGACCTCAAGAATTTGCTTGACACTTTTGCGCCCATAATATTGGCTGAAAAAGAAAACAATATAATGTAAAAACAAAGAACAGAGAACATAACAAGTGGCAGCGTATGCAGAAATAGCCTGCAGCAAGAGCAACGTATGCAAGCTACTACTACAATTTATGCAATAGGTAAAAACTACAGAAAAAAATTCTAGTTAGTGACCGTAGCGTGCAAGAGCTGCAAAAATTTATTGGAATCTTTTTCGGTGGCAACATGCGCTGGCAAGTCATTCCACTCAACAATGGTGCGCGGTATGAATGATTGTGCGAAACGAAGTGGATGACATTGTGGGCGTTTGAGGTTTGGAAATTAGTTCCCAAGAAAATTAGAGGTAATTAGCCATTTTTGGTCAAACAATAGACAAAAGAGTGTTGGGCATGTAAGTTTACTCTTTATATAAAATTTTCAAATATACTATGAACGCTGGTGAATGCAATAAGTGAATCGGTTTTTTGATACATCGCTTGGAACTAATTTTACAGCTCATTAAACTTTAGTGTTCGAAATGGGCACTCAAAATGGTTCCTTGCCACTGGTACCACCAAAGTTTAATGAGCTGTAAAATCAGTTCCAAGCGATGCATCAAAAAACCGATTCACTTATTGCATTTACCAGCGTTCATAGTATATTTGAAAATATTTTAGTACAGTTATATGACCAGCACTGTTTTGTCTACTGTCTGACCAAAAATGGCTAACTATCTCTAATTACGTTGGGAACTAATTGACCAGCTAAAAAAATAATGGCATAGTCGAAACCGGTGGGGAAAAAGCAGCAAGACTGACAAGGTTCACAAAGTTTACTTTAAAATTAGAAGGAGCTGTTTTAAGACCAGTGTCCCCCCGTTCAAATTTCACCTGTGACGCTGTCTACCCAGGCAACATGTAAACAAACAGCAACAAAACTGAAAAAGGAGTTCCCAGTGAATATGCCAGATGGCGTCAGTTGTCCGAATAGTGCTATTCTTACTTTCTGCGGAAGGTTTGAAAATTATCGTTCACTTGTGAACGATGGTATATGGCGTGGTCATGAAAGAGTTAATATGTAGGTGTAGCTGCCCGTGTAAATTTACACAGAATTCTGGGAGTGAAGAGAATTAGCTGTGTCTTCCACCTTACCCAAAGTACTAACCTGGGCCTCAATAATAATAAAAAAAATCTCTGCTTGTCCCTGCTTCGGTCTCCCCTTCCTCTACACTTCATTCTCTCAGGAAACAGAAAGCACGCACGTTCCCCGACGGTCCTTAAAAGAAGGGGCTGTGCTCCCAAGAAAGCCCTGCACCCTGCACCATCACCACCACCAAAGGTGCACCTTCCCACGTGGTGCTTCAATTCCATTGCTCACCCGGGTGAAGGGCTGCGCCATCTGCCGGAGGAAGCACCTGACCACCTGCAGGGCCTCCTCGGTGCTCAGGTTGCACAGGGAGTCCTGCAGGTGCTCCTGGATCCACCCGGGCAGCTTGCTGCGCTTGTCCCACCGCGAGAAGCACTGCGTCACGTAGACCGAAAGAAGGGAGGGAGGGAGGGAGGGACACATACTCGGGTGACGTTACAGCCACAGCAAATATTCCCAAATTGCTGCCACGTATGCCTCGGGAAACTGAGGTACAAACATGCCATCTTTACTGAGCGTTACTACGAACACAAAACATGGTAATTACAGTGAAATCTAAGGATTGACAAGCTCTCGTTTGGCTGCGTAAAGGATTTGCAGTTATGAACGTGTGATTGCTGACCAAAGGTCTAACAAAAGAGGTAAAAGAGACATCAGTGCAATTACCTAGGCGAATCAGCTAGTAATTAACTAGCTAGTAATTAGCTAGTAGGATCTGCCAAACAGCTGGTGCCCGTAAGGCTGCGGACAGTTTCTTTTGTGCTTGTTCGACGTACATTCAGAGCCAATGACACCTTGCAAGCACTAGCACATTTGCAGGAATTATTATTGCGATTGTTACAGCAATTACTGCTCAATTAACCACCGTTTCAGGGCTAGCCAAAAATGGACAAGGCCCTTGTTCATACTAATTCACCTTTTTTGCGAGCATGCTTGCTGTTGCAAGGCTAGGTGGGACCATGCTAAAGTGAGGGATGAAAGCCGCATATCAGGGGCTGCCTCTATAAGGTCCTAAGAACCTCATCTGGAGGTTGTACGTAGTACGTTCTAAGTTGTTGCTGCTGCTGAAGGTGCGAGAGGCTGAGCACAGTCCTTTATTAACAGTGAAAGGTTAAATTACGCATTGAATAATGCGGGGAATATGCGGAGCTATTTTTTGTTTCTTTTTAAGGCACAGCATTGGGGTGCAGGTCATACACATGGCCGGACTATACACACAAAAATACTCCACGTTCTGAGTAAAGGGTTACAAACAAATACTGCACCACAGTAACATGTGACACTCTGGTGCCAACTGGTGGTAGGGGCGGGGGGCACCATCAAGAGATGAGTACCACGGCTTTTTTTCCTACCCCCTTTTAGCCGATGTATGTATATGACTGGAAACAAGGTTCAACTTGAACTTCAATAAGAAGCACGTATGGCACTGAAAAATTGTGCACTTCCCTCTCTCCCAGCATTAAAAATCAGGCGTGAATTTCAGCTGAGTAAATGTACCATAACATGAATTGAAAGGTAGGAGCAACTAAAAGGGGGAATATGTTAACAAACTTAGAGGCACCAGCTAGTTGCTACTTTTTGATTAACCACCATTAAAGGGCTGGTGAAAAGCTTTTCAAAAAAATTTTGTTGGGGGCATTACTTAATGGTTTTCTTGACGCTGAACTCGAAAAACATGTTTATTTTATGTGTAAGTACCCTCAAACCATCCTTTTTCCCCTGCCCGGGGGCACGGCGAGAGCCCTGGCTGCCTTTGTGATTGGCTGGCAGCAGATGATGTCATATTCGGCAGTTCCGGGGCTGCGGAGACCGCTCGGCCTGAAGAGCTCGTTCTGTTCCTGTTCAGGCACGGGCCAGAAAGTCCTCTGGTGAATGGAAGAGTCACACAATCTTTCTTTAGAATAGGAGAGCCTCAGGGAAGTATAAACGCAACAAGTTGGCTCGCGGCGAGCTTTAGAAAGGGGTTCTCCCCAAACGGCTCACGGTCGACTTCTGTTTCTCGGATGCATGGAAGTTGTGCAGATACTGGTTCGCCGCTTTCACTACCAGCACTAGTCACAATCCCTAGCACAATTCTTCAACACACCATCATCCCCTTCCTCGCATGTGTAACTTAGTTTTACATTCGGACAGGTGGTAACAAGCTATGTGCAGCGGCCCGCGATGCGCGCAAGCACCAGCTAGCGGGCGGCCGGTCACTGCGTCGCGTGGAGGTGCTGGTGCTGGGTCGGTCAGTAGAACGTGGCATTTCTGCACATACAGAGTTTTAGAATAGGGGAACCTTACGTTGGTGGCCCCCAAAAATGTAGAGGAACCCAAACGCAGCTTGCTGGCTCGCGACAAACTTTAGCAGAACGCCTGCCCCAACAGCTCTAGCCGGTTTGGGTTGCACGGATTGCCTCGGATGTTGGAAACTTTAGGCTTAGCACCGAGGCAGATATTTGGTCGCTGCTATCTGTACAATTGCGAATGATTATCCTTCTTAACACAGTTTTTCACCACAATGCCATCATCCCCTTTCTCGCATGTGAAACCATATTTTCATGTCGATAGTCATTCTAGCGATCGGTGCTGTGTTCATTCTTGCGCGCAGGTAGCGCCATCCATCGGCCTCTCGCCGCATCTCGTGCTCGGGCAGGTTCATTTGCTGCCATCAACGAGCCCCCGCAACCGGTCGGCGCTCCCCATCGTGATACAAATTCGATACCTCTTTCAAAATCATCTTGGATGACAATCCCTAGCACAGTTTTTCACCACACTATCATCCACTCTCTGGCACGTTTACCTTGCTTTTCGCGACTGCCTCGTTTCTGGACAGCAGCGAAGAGCGGGTTGCTGCCGCGGCATACGCGGTTCGAACCACATCGTGTGCCGTACGGGCATGCACTATCGGCGAGTGTGCGGAGCGATCCCACACGCAGAAAACGCTTCATGCTTTCCAGCTTGCTTGATTGCTTCTTAAAATCTACCTACTTAGCTAGGCTGTCGTCATAGCTAACAATGTTGATCGGGAAAATGAACAAAGTTCGGTGAACCCAGAGCGCTGCGGTCCCACAAATTTTCTAATCCCCTAATAATAATAGATCAGGAACTTGGGGCACCTCCGTATTTGTTTGAGCCCGTCGCTTCGCGTATGAAGCACAGCGCACCCGGCGACACAGCCGGCTCCGACTACTCGTGAAGGCAATGTAGTAGCCACGGGTGCTCGAGTAGGAAATCTCTGGTATCTAGGAGTCGCTTTAGGGAATCTAAAAACACAGTGGCATAACGATTAAAAATCAACGCCGAAGCAACTCTGGACATAAAGGGCAAATTACACGCCTGCTTAATTCGGAACTTCGCACACAAAACGAGGACACAGGGAAGCGGTGGCGCACGCCGCTGGCCATCTTCCAAATATGACGCTACTTCCAGTCGCTGCCTCTCGGTTTCTCACTCTTCCGGCGATACGGGAGGGAGCAGTGGGCGGGGCGTAGGGTCAACTTTACCGACGAATACCTCTGTCCCCAAGCCAAAAATGACGAAAAAAAACTTTGCAGGCATAAACTAACCAATGTATTAATAGCAAATATATATTTTTACCCTATTCTAAAAGCACGTCAGTAGCCCTTTAAGTGCAGAAAAAAATACAAATCACAGCCCCTCCACCTCCAAAAAGGAACGACCAGCAACGCTGGCAATCTAATGGGATTTGCTGCATTTAGTTATAAGGACAGCAGCACAATTTCTGAGGACACACGACTGGTGGGTAGAGACAATGCGCCTCTCGTGCGCTGCACAGATGACTGCGCGAGAGTGTACCATTGCATTAAATGTCAGGGGGAGATAGACGCCGTGTATAGACGACTTGGGGAAGGGGCAGCGGCAATGTAGAGGAGAATAAAGAGGGACTGTAACCATACTCCCACTGCGTATGGTCATGCTTCCCTGCGCAACAGGTAATGTGGGGAAGCCAGGTTACGAAAACCAAACCTACATCGACAGCTTGAAAGTTCGCTTCACCTTTAAACACAAATGCATTGCTGGGAAGGCATTTGTTAAAGGGGCCCTGAAAGAGGTTTTGCCAATACACATTTTCAGGTAGATCAATGTCCTAGTAATCACCTCCTTAAAAAATAATAAAGTGACGAGTATTAATGGAGTTATTGCAAATCGAAACATCACATTCTCGACCGCACTGTGATACTCCCTTGTCTCGTCCACATCCTCGCACTGTGCGAGCGGGACTGCCCATGATGCCTCACTTCTCAGTGACGTCTGCAAGAACATCTGGTTGCGGCGTTGTCTGCTATTTGAAATTGATAGAAAAAGTCAATCCAGTGTCTTTTTATAGGCCTTTTCGGGGGCTGTTAAGCCCTCTCTTGACTTCTTTCGATATCAACACCAGGCTGATACTGAAACTAGTCAAGCAGGGCGCCACAACCCCTCTTGGTGGGCTCCGCACTTCCCTACAATTTTCACAGTGATTGAGTGGAACTGCTTTTATTCTTTTTTTTCTGCATGAATCGGTTTACCACAAGAGAGGAAGCAATGGGAAAAACCTAGGGAAAAACACAGGACAGCGCTCACACATGTACACAAGCACATCTGCATGCACGAAGAAAAGAGTTCGGAGAAAGACAACAATCACCCCTTTTCCCTCCTCCCTGTGCCCACCTTGTCGGCAAAGATCATGATGCCGTAGTCGGTCTTCCCCCGAAGCGCACGTCACTGTGCGGCATGCCGCATTGCGTCAAAGGTCAGGAAGTCATTCTCGCGGATCTGGAACTGGTCCCTCAGGAACTCCAGCCGGGCCTGCAGCAACCGGTCACGACAGCGTCATTCGTCACTACACCCCGCACCAAAGAATAGACACGGACTGCAAAAGGACACGACACAGGAGTGCTATTGTGTCGTGTCCTTTTACAGTCCCCATCTATTCTAACACAATGCTTAAAATTCGGCAGAAATTTCCCTATGTGGTGGTCATCCCAGAAAAAGTGTTTGCAGTGGTCTGTGCCATGTGGCTGTTTTTATACAGTGCCCGTTTCCTCCAGAATAGTAATCACAAAATAGTCCGGCAACTGTTCCTGGGTAAAGAAGTGCAATGCAGTCCATTTTAACGTAGGTACCTATTTCCACATAACGATCAACTAAGCTACACAAAGCCACTTTTGGGCTGTGCTGCCAATAAACAGTCCGTCCAGGCAGTGCAAGCAGAAGGGAATGACAGTGATTGGGATCCCAAGTTGCCAGAGCACGTTTTTGGCGTAGTAAGCTTCTCTAAGCACCTCCATACGCAACAATCCTGAGTGCTTTAACAAAAATCGACCAAAACAAGGAGCTTGTGATATGATTCAGAGCCACATTTACATACCTTCTGAACCGTGTGATTTTGCCACAACCTGATGCCAGGCTGCAGTACAAATTTCAGACCCAGACTCACCATTTTGACTCGGGCATGCCCACTACCAAATTTTCCTAATGTACCAAGCATATTTGCCGGCATAACACAAAAATCATACTCAAATCTAACAGCCACTGCAGTTTTCGTGGGGTGTTAAATCACCAACTTCAAGGGCTACTTCAAGGCTTTTTGCTTACTCATGTCACCTATCGCCTTTTCTCTGGAACTGCGCCGTTTGCTCCCCACGAATCCATCAACCACAATGGCCAAGCTCCATGGCCAAGATAACTTATTTTTTGACTCCCGGCAGCTGTCCAGTGAGAGCCACAAGGGCCATCCCGTCACAGCCAATCAGCGTCGGTGGCATTAAGACCTCCCAGTCTCTCCTGCCACCAACGGAGGAAATCAAACGCACAAGCGAACGAGAGCACCCACCCGGAGGATCCTGCTCTGGGTGTACACAAAGGGGATGCCAAACATCAGCACAGCCCGGCCAAGGTGATGGTCTGCACAGGGGGTGATGGAGGGAGAACCCTGTTTGATTAAACGAAGAAACAAAGAAAACAAACACCCCCTTAGAAGATGCGCCCCAAGGGTCCTCACCGAAGTCGACGCCTTCGGACACCTTGCCTCGCGCCACTGACAGCAGAGGCAAGAACCAGTGACTTCTAAAGAGCCCACGATGGTCCCCTGGGATGGCGCAAGCTCACAAGAAGTTGATTATAGCACCCTCTTGTGTCAACAAAGCAGGATTGTGGCTGCCAATAACGTGCTAATTGCTTCTGTGTTTAAAATAACATGCACATGCACATGCCCTCTCAAGGTTGACAGGAGGGATACGTGATGGCAGGGAACAGTGCGACAAAAGCTAGTGCTGCCCGTATTTACATTGTAGCTGTTGTAGGCTCGCTCCTCAATTCTTTTTGCGTGTGCAGACCGAGAAAAGCCACCCCTCTCCTCACTTCGGCAAACCCTTTCCTTTTGGCCTGCCTGTTCGCCTCTGGTGCTTTCTCGCCTGTTGTGCACATTACCAATGTGCGTGTGTCTTTACTGTGGCATCACACATTCCGTAGCGACGTCATCGCACCTGCCTTCTGGCCAAGCCTCGAGTAGGAAGTGTGTTGCACGCAGCCGGGAACAGCAGCATGCCCTTGAAGAGCGCCGCCGTGAGCAGAGGCGGCAATGGTCGTGAAGGCGGTGGAAGAACACCACCGACAACAATTAGGACGTGGACACCAAGCGTAAGCGTGACACCCATTGAAATCCTGACTACCACAAGGCTTTCCAGAAAATGCAAGACATCGGCGTGGCTGCAACCTAACTGAACACTTCCCCAACGTGGTTTAGGCGGGAGTTTGTGGCCAAGCAATTCGGCGTTGCTTGTGTGGTGTGCGATACGTTGTGGTTTGCTCAGTCCGAGCGATATACATTGTAAGAGGTGTTAGTAATACTGGTCACCATACACAGCCGAACTCGACTATATTGAACCCGTTTACATCAAATTATCATGCATATCAAACTATTTCTGGACCAGGTATATTTGCAGTAAGAATATATAGCAAAAATTACGCCTATATCGAACTAAAATACCAGCGACACCTGATATATCGAATGCCAAATGCCGCACAAGAGCCCCTCCAAGTTGGCTTTCCCTCACAGCAGAAAAGAAATCCTACCGGCATACCCCTACAAGTGGTTTAGCCTGGCTGCTCACCGGCAGCTCTTGGCTCCTTTCCTCTCGCTCTTTCTACCGTCACTGCACCGCCACAGTGTAGGGCGAGCCGTCGACAATACCCATGCAAAAATGATCCTGGCCTGCCCACCATGCTTTTTTTGTTTTAAGTTCGTTGTGCTTGCCTTGTTCGTGCTTTGTGGGCTTCCTTCCAAAGTGCAGCTTTGGTAACTAGTGCTAGGGTCACTAAATAAAGGCTTATTTGACGGATCTAGCTAATGCGAAGAGGCCGAATTAGCCTTTCACCATGAAGCTGGCGATATAAATCGAATCGAATGCGGTGAGAAGCCAAATGTCCTTGCGGCGCATGAGATTCTCAAGAGCACCCTCAGCACGTTGGCAGAGAGCTTAGATTACCTTCTCCAAGCAAGTTCTGGGCAGATGTCACTGAATAAACCACCCGAAATTGCTTCAAATCTTCTGCTTGTGTGTGCCAGAGATGACTGCGAAAATCCTGAGAAGTGCAACGAAGCCATCACCAGGGTTTCCGATGTGTGAGCGAGATGACAAAATTTCTGGATGCCGTTGCCGGATCAACGGCCCGTGAGTTTGTGTGTGAGGTTGATGGTGGCGCGACCATGGGAAACTTTTCAAGACTAAATGCCGACATCGTACCAGGCGCAAGTGAAAGCGTGCAACGTGGAACGCGACGGTTCACAACCTCCACGGTGATGGGTGACCTTGCACTAGTCCGGCGCTTATTCGCGAATGTGAAGGGTTGTGGCCTCAGCTGCTTTGACTCTTCAGACAATGTGGAGCAGTGCATGCTGTCTCAGGCAGCGAGGTTGCTCAAGGATGAGACAGCCGAATTAGATTTGGAGCAGCAAAATCTCGATTTTGGAGCAGAAGAACCTTGATTTGGAGCAGTTAATGACATTTATTGTCACCTTATTATTACAGTCTACGCTCGTTACAGCGGATACGGCAACAACGGACTTTCAGTTACAACAGACCATTTCTGTTGGTTTGTCTGGTCCCCATGCATTTAAATGGAGTCCACTCTGCTCACAACAGACCCGGCTAGAGCAGACCCTGCTAGAGCAGCAGGCGGCCATGTTTTCAATCTTCACTGCACCAAGATGGCGGCACCCCCTAACGTCGTTCTGGAGATACGGCGCTCCGAAAATTGTCATTTTTTCATCTACTTGCACAAGTAGTTTGTCGCCTCAGTACATATTTTTTATACAGGACTTTACAATGTTTTTCGAAGGGAAAACTTTAAAACCGCACAAAATTTAACATGCGCAAACCGGCATTGTGACTTTCGAAAGAACTATCTCGGGAACAATTTTATGCAGGTTTTTTATTGAATGATCAATCAATTAAAGGAGCCATGAAGAGAAAACACAAGTTTGGTTCATTCAAAGGTTGCCTCATTAGAATCATATTGACACGACTTTTAACGTAACCTTCACTCAAATAAGCTACATAATTAGGAAAAAAGGGAATGGCCATGCGACCCAGTAGCTCATTTCCCGCAACAGAACCTATGATGTCATTCGAGCCAGCTCTGCAATTGGCGGAGGGCGGCAAAAGCAAACGCAAGTTAGGCTGAGCTTATAAGCTTGCAGAACGAGCTATTTGCGCATAAATTTAGGGCACATTCTTTTTAAAGCCCTAAGAATGGTGGGACAAACAGTGGAAGTTACGAAAGCACACGTAAACATAGAAGTACCGATGCGAATACTGCTGTTGGTACTGCACGCACTATGCTTGGTTTAGCTACACAGGACTGCGGGGCTTTGGGGTTGTTTCAGACGACACTGGCCGATTGACGAAAGCGACGATGTCTTACGTGACTATATTTGTCGAGCGAGAACCATGTTTCACGAAGCGATTGTCTCCATGAACAAAACAAGCCAGGTAAATATATGTTCACAAACAAACCAAAGGCAGAAAACGGCTTGCCACGGTGTGGTGGCGCCATCTAGGTTCACAAACGGTAAACAAGGCCCTGTAATGTCATTGCAGCCCACGAAAACGCACGATTTAGTGGGAAAATCAAAATTTTAACTTAAACTATTTAATTTCTTAGTTAATAAAGCATCGTTTGCATTCGGACAAGCGCTGGGGGCACTATAAAACACGAAATCTTTCGAATAACACAAACTTGTATTTTGTCTTCACAGCTCCTTTGAACCTATACAAACAGCATCACCTCGGGGAAGCAGGAAAATTACGTCGTCAGTTATCATTCTCCTCCGCTGAAACTGAAGAAGAGTTAAAATCTTTGGCTCTCAGACTGTTTTAGAGCAGTTTGGAAAATTTTTGCAATTTTCAAGCTTTTGGAGCAGCCTGGCGCAGGAAAACAAATTTGTACCAGAACTGCGCAATATGTGCAGTTGTCTCACCCCTGCTCAAACAGAAGAAGATACAGGACTACTAAGGTAGGGCCGTCTCATCAATAAAACGCGTTTAAATATAATAGTATGCGCTTTTATGATGCCCTATTGCTGAGCATGCTTATATTGAATTATCCCCTATATCGAAACGATAGGTGTCTTTTTGCGAGTTTGTTATAAACGGGTTAGACTGTATATAGTAATTGATATACGTGACATATGAAAAACAGATATAAGTAATACCATTGGTAAACCGCAACAGTTTACTAGCCCACAACAGCTCTGCCCATCAGCCACCTACACGCAGTGGAATGGCACTGAATTCATTTTACACTCACAGTATGCACAGAGCAGCAGCCAGCAAGTGCAATGCCTGCCGATCCTTCCCTCTCCAAAGATATGAGCGGAGGTAGGCGAGAAGCATTTTCTCAGATAATGTACCTCTGTATGGGCCAGCCAGGGTATGGCACTAACCTCCATGCCATTAGGTGTGCCATTAGGCGGGATTTAGACTGTGCTAGGTTGTGTAGGTGGCTCTGCCTGTAGACACAGCACGCCTACGTACTGTGGAAACAACCTAGCACAACCATTATTCTCATTAGTCCAAACAGTACGGCACTTTTGTGCGCCAGCTTTGAAAGCCTCACTAGCTTCCAGCCCTGCTAGGCCAGCTAATTGCCTCATGCACTCCCAACACTCTGTGTCCTTAAAGAGAAAGGGAAAATGCGTTAGCGCAACCAGGTCGCCAAGTGCAATGAATGAAAACATGCGGAAGGAAGAGCAGGGAAGGAATCCCGAGTGTTGTCCACTTCTGAGCAAGCCTTGGTCGGCTGAAGGCAAAACAAGCAAGGCTGTAGGTTTCTGCGTGATATTTCGTCGCAAGAAAGGCGCAAGCCCAACACTTCCAATGCAATGCAGAAAACCGACCTAAAAGGTACCAAACCCTTTCT
The DNA here is from genome assembly GCF_048455015.1 of Haemaphysalis longicornis. NCBI lineage: Eukaryota > Metazoa > Arthropoda > Arachnida > Ixodida > Ixodidae > Haemaphysalis > Haemaphysalis longicornis. Next base: position 102,270,541 of record NW_027526361.1, on the reverse strand, counting down.
TTTTGCAAAAAGATTGTGCAGAAATGAGGTAGAGAAACACTTTACAATAAAAAAAACATCAAAAGTATTGTATTGGGACATTGCTGAGGACTAAACTCAGGGTGTTTGTTCCACAACCCATGATTCTACCTTTGGGTTACTGGAGCAGAACAAACAAGCCTTTTTTGCCAGTTCAATAAAAAAATATAGGCAGTGTTCCAAGCAACACAGTGGATGGTTCTGGGTGCTTTTAGGGAATGCCAGGCTTTTACCCATAGAAAAGCAGAATTTCACTTCCAGCACATGTCAGAGGCCTCCCTAGTGCCACTGCATCCAAACCAGCCACTACCCTCTCCCATGTCTCCTTGATGATGATGATGATGATTTCTATTGGTTTCCCCTTTGTATCGGGGTGATGACATGTCATCTTATCAAAAAGGACTAATATACATATGTTTTACACTTTTGGTTCAATACTAGCGCTGCTTAGGGCAGGCACAAAAAGCTTATTAGGCACAAAATACTTTTTTTTTCTGTTACGGGTGGTAACTGTCCTAGGCAATATTCCCCTCTCTGCTTTTCGTCCACCAGCATTCTAATCTTCTTTTCGTCCCCTCGACAGCCTTGAAGGTAACTTCCTCTGTGATACCCTTAAATCCTAGGGCTTCTGAAAGCCCAATATTCCCTTCATGTAGATTTGGATGGATACCCTCACATTCTAACACGATGTGCCGCATAGTTTCTGTTTCTTTTCCGCAGACCACGCATACCCCATCATTTTGTGAATACTTCCCCACAAAACTCTTAGTTCGCAGGCAACCTGCTCTAGCCTCAAAAAGCAAAGCACTGCCCTGGGAATTATCGTAGAAATTTTCCTTTCTGATGTTCATCTTCTCAGCCCTGTACATCTCTAACGACGTTTTAGCTTCCATTTTTTCCCTCCATTTATTCGTTTCAATCTGCCTTGCCTCTTTTTTGGTTACCTTGGCTGTTTTGGATTCCCCACTGTTCTTTCCGTATTTCATCGTTAGCCTTCTAGTCTTTCTTAACCACTGCGTGTCCACGCTTTTCAAGTATAGGTACCTAAAAACCTTAGTTGCCCACCTTCGTTGATCCATTGCCCTCAACCTCATCTCAAAGCATATTTTACTCTGAGCTTCTCTAACTTCAAACGACGCCCAGCCCATATCTCCCTGAACTGCTTCGTTAGTTGTTTTTCCATGCGCGCCTAAGGCCAAACGTCCTACCGTTCTCTGGTTTACTTCAAGGACTGATAGAACGTCTGATTTTAAGCAGAGTTCAGCATTCGCAAACGTGAGACCCGGAACCTTGACGTAGTTTGCCAGGGCCAGGGCGGTCTCCCCTGCGTCGGGGGTCTCGAGGAAGAGCAGCTTTCGGCGCTGCAGCTGGTCCAGCACTCCCTGTTCATACCAGGCGGCCAGCACGGCCTCCAGGTACACGTACGAGGTGAAGAAGCACACCAGGCCGACCGGCACACGGCCAGCTCCACCACCAGGGCCCCGTAATTGCGGATCACCAACACCTCCTCCCGGGTCTCGTAGCGCGAGCTCAGGGCCGTGTGGTCGCTGCCCTTGCTCACAATCTGCAAAGACGGGGGCGGCAGCACCACTGTTGTGTTTACTCCAGTCCTTTTGCCAGCGTCCGGCCATGCCCAGCTGTCTTACCGAAGTTAGAAGAAAAGTGGGCGTTTCCATCTCTTTTTTTTTTATTCCACGCAGACTATCTTATTTGATAGGAACAGGGTATCACACAATCGGCACTCGAAAAGAATGTTCGTCTTTGATCACCAAAGTTCTAGACCTGATTCGATGGTTCTCGAAGCATCAACTCTGAAAGATAAATGCTCGCGAGGCAAACACTGCAGTATTCGATTCGCTCACACTCGCTGGCGCACATCACTTTGTTGACTGCTCTTTCGCCGCTTGTGTATTCCTTGAGTTCGTAGCGGAGTTCACTCCAATAAACTTATTTTCCTTGAAGAACACCTGCGTCCTCCTTGGCTACGTGACACTATCAAGAAATCACACATCGCTGCCTCTCCCGCCGAATGTACTTGCCCACACATTGAGATCTCACCAAAGCCGAACAGTGTGTGCGGCACCTGCTAAAGATGAACCCACTACCATGTCACTCCATACTGCACCATATTCGTTTTGACTTTATATATCTGTTACCTAACTGTCCTGAATCTGTCCAAGAGTACGTGTATCGCTGACTGTACCCCTGTGTTTCGTAAAGTGTGCAGTAAGCTCACCTTGAGTGCATGTAGTATTTCTATGATTGGGCTTTATTTCTCTTTCTTTCTGTCAGATCACAACCTCACCACAGGAGCCACATCATTGCATAATATTCAATCTCAAGTGGCTTTGCACTACAAGCTGGATACCACTGCCTGTCTGCACTTATTGCTAATCAAACCAATACACAGCATGCCAAAACTACACAAAAAATTTCGTAGTTTGTTGTAATTCTCCTGTATGTCAGATTTGTACTGCCGTGTAGGAAGTTGATCACTCACCCCAAACTTCATACACACCAACATGTGCGAGAAGACATATGGTCCAACTCTTTTCAAGAAATTAACATGATCATTAGGCAAACTGAGCATTACGAAAGGAGACCACAATTCGACATTAAAAATCTTCCCAAGAATCCAGTGCACCATCAATCCTTCCTTCATGAGCCCGACAAGAGTGCACCCGAATCGTGAAAATTGCAACCCACCTACCCCTACAAATCTGTGCAAGTCAACCCCACATCAGGGGCACAATGGGCATAAAATGGTAACATCCTTCCAACGGCTGCGAGAGGAAAGCCCTCAAAATGCTTAACCATGAAGACGAACTAAAAGTTTGGTTCACTAAAAAGACTTATTTATCCCGATAAAAATGGTGCCAATTTTGTCACAAACTTCGAACCAAGATTTATCATATTAGTAAAGTAAAGGTATGAACCAGTGGCGTGCCACTTTCTCAGCCACTATCTGGGGATTTCTCTGCGGTGTCACCGAATGTCGTGCATGCAATTGGTGGCCACCAACTGAAATTACCACCAAGAAACATGGCTGGGTGATCGTAGTGGCGGTGCCTCAAGTCCCATTTGATCGCATCACTCGAATGCTAACGTGCAGCTAACACCCTCACAACTGTCTTCCTAGTGCTGGCCCATATCATACAACTCCTGCCCTTATTATGTCACTACAGCACAAAATTAGAAGCCTTCTCAATATTACCAGCGAAGCTGCTTAGCAATTCGCAATTTTTTGTGTCTGCAAGACCCGTGCACATGAGCGCGGGCCTCGCGGCGACTGCCCGGCACTTAAAAAAACAAAAAAAATGCCTAGAGCTTCTGTGTGCATGCCTTGCAATGACTGCTCAGTGTCCCCTGCGCACGCTTGCCACGACAAGCATACCCAGTTAGGGAAATCGGCCAACATTGCGGCGACTGCCCGGCACTTAAAAAACCAAGAAAATGCCTAGCGCTCCTCTGTGCATGCCTCGCAAGGACCGCCCAGTGTCCCCTGGGCATGCTTGCCACGACAAGCATACCTAGTTAGGGAAATTGTCCAACATTGCGGCGACTGCCCGGCACTCAAAAAACCAAGAAAATGCCTAGCGCTCCTGTGTGCATGCCTCGCAACGACCGCTCAGTGTCCCCTGCGCACGCTTGCCACGACAAGCATACTCAGTTAGGGAAATTGGCCAACATTGCGGCGACTGCCCGGCACTTAAAAAACCAAGAAAATGCCTAGTGCTCCTGTGTGCATGCCTCACAACGACCGCCCAGTGTCCCCTGGGCATGCTTGCCACGACAAGCATACCTAGTTAGGGAAATTGTCCAACACTGCGGCGACTGCCCGGCACTTAAAAAACCAAGAAAATGCCTAGCGCTCCTGTGTGCATGCCTCGCAACGACCGCTCAGTGTCCCCTGCGCACGCTTGCCACGACAAGCATACCCAGTTAGGGAAATTGGCCAATATTGCGGCGACTGCCAGGCACTTAAAAAACCAAGAAAATGCCTAGCGCTCCTGTGTGCATGCCTCACAACGACCGCCCAGTGTCCCCTGGGCATGCTTGCCACGACAAGCATACCCAGTTAGGGAAATTGTCCAACATTGCGGCGACTGCCCGGCACTTAAAAAACCAAGAAAATGCCTAGCGCTTGTGTGTGCATGCCTAGCAACGACCGCTCAGTGTCCCCTGCGCACACTTGCCACGACAAGCATACTCAGTTAGGGAAATTGGCCAACATTGCGGCGACTGCCCGGCACTTAAAAAACCAAGAAAATGCCTAGCGCTCCTGTGTGCATGCCTCACAACGACCGCCCAGTGTCCCCTGAGCATGCTGCCACGACAAGCATACCTAGTTAGGAAAATTGTCCAACACTGCGGCGACTGCCCGGCACTTAAAAAAACAAAAAAATGCCTAGCGCTTCTGTGTGCATGCCTTGCAATGACTGCTCAGTGTCCCCTGCGCACGCTTGCCACGACAAGCATACCCAGTTAGGGAAATCGACCAAGATTGCGGCGACTGCCCGGCACTTAAAAAAACAAGAAAATGCCTAGCGCTCCTCTGTGCATGCCTCGCAAGGACCGCCCAGTGTCCCCTGGGCATGCTTGCCACGACAAGCATACCTAGTTAGGGAAATTGTTCAACATTGCGGCGACTGCCCGGCACTTAAAAAACCAAGAAAATGCCTAGCGCTCCTGTGTGCATGCCTCGCAACGACCGCTCAGTGTCCCCTGCGCATGCTTGCCACGACAAGCATACTCAGTTAGGGAAATTGGCCAACATTGCGGCGACTGCCCGGCACTTAAAAAACCAAGAAAATGCCTAGCGCTCATGTGTGCATGCCTCACAACGACCGCCCAGTGTCCCCTGGGCATGCTTGCCACAACAAGCATACCTAGTTAGGTAAATTGTCCAACACTGCGGCGACTGCCCGGCACTTAAAAAACCAAGAAAATGCCTAGCGCTCCTGTGTGCATGCCTCACAACGACCGCTCAGTGTCCCCTGCGCACGCTTGCCACGACAAGCATAGTTAGGGAAATTGGCCAACATTGCGGCGACTGCCCGGCACTTAAAAAACCAAGAAAATGCCTAGCACTCCTGTGTGCATGCCTCGCAACAACCCCCCAGTGTCCCCTGGGCATGCTTGCCACGACAAGCATACCCTGTGAGGGAAATTGTCCAACATTGTGGCGACTGCCGGGCACTTAAAAAACCAAGAAAATGCCTAGCGCTGGTGTGTGCATGCCTCGCAACGACCAATGTCGTGCATGCAATTGGTGGCCACCAACTGAAATTACCACCAAGAAACATGGCTGGGTGATCGTAGTGGCGGTGCCTCCAGTCCCATTTGATCGCATCACTCGAATGCTAACGTGCAGCTAACACCCTCACAACTGTGTTCCTCGCCACGACAAGCATACCCAGTTAAGGAAATTGGCCAAGATTGCGGCAACTGCCCGGCACTTAAAAAACCAAGAAAATGCCTAGTGCTCGTGTGTGCATGCCTTGCGACGACCGCCAAGTGTCCCCTGCGCACGTTTGCCATGACAAGCATACCCAGTTAGGGAAATTGGCCAAGATTGCGGCGACTGCCCGGCACTTAAAAAACCAAGAAAATGCCTAGCGCTCCTGTGTGCATGCCTCGCAACGACCGCCCAGTGTCACATGCGCACGCTTGCCACAACAAGCATACCCAGTTAGGGAAATTGGCCAAGATTGCGGCGACTACCAGGCACTTAAAAAAACCAGAAGGCCTAGTGCTCCTGTGTGCATGCCTCGCGACGACCGCCCAGTGTCCCCTGCGCACGCTTGCCACGACAAGCATACCCAGTTAGGGAAATCAGCCAAGGTTGCGGCGACTGCCCGGCACTTAAACAAACCAAGAAAATGCCTAGCGCTCCTGTGTGCATGCCTCGCGACGACCGCCCAGTGTCCCCTGCGCACGTTTGCCACGACAAGCATACCCAGTTAGGGAAATTGGCCAAGATTGCGACGACTGCCCGGCACTTAAAGGGACCCTGCAACACTCTTTGACCAGTGCAAGTAATCCTGCGCAACGTTTAGATTACACTGCCAGGAATACCTGAGCCAAATATTACACCTGCACGTCAAGCGGTGAGCGCGCAAATCGATGTGAAAGACGCGGAAAAACAAACCGCTCTCTCTTCAGTTGTCCTCATTATGCATGGCCTGAGGGACGTCACATAGGCCATGGCTGCCCGATCGGCTGTCACTGGTCAACTTCGCGGCTAGATTCTCCCATTTCCGCCGTCGTCATCGCTGTGTACGAACCTCTTCTATGCCTGAACCTGTAGGCACAGTTTTGCCGTTTATTTTGTGTTTTGAGTGCGCGCGGAGTTTGGGTGATGAGCTCAATACTTCCCTTTCATCGGGACCACTCGACTACAAACGTTTATTGCTTCAAAAACGCCCTACCAGCGCGAGCGCGCACTTGCGAGCAGGCACCCATGCCTGCTTTTTTGTGGCACCAGACCGGAAATAGGCCCCTCCGCGTTGCGGAGGAAAGGAGAAAACTATTCGGCATGTGATACATCGAAGGCCGCCGAAGAGAACGCCGCGAGCCGCCCCCCTCTCCGGGAGAGAGCGCGCAGCTTTCGTCGCCTTGCCCGCGCTCGAGTTGAGAGGGAACGATTATGCGCGATTTCTCATCGCGCGTAGTTTCGTTAATTGTGAACGGATTTTCATAATTCTTGCGGGAGGAGATTGCTGGGACAATAGACTTTATCCCAAAATAAATTACTAGTAGTCGATGGCAAGTGTTGCAGGGTCCCTTTAAATGCCTCGCATCGACCGCCCAGTGTCCCCGGCGCACGCTTGCCACGACAAGCATACCCAGTTAGGAAAATTGGCCAACATTGCGGCGACTGCCCGGCACTTCAAAAAAACCAAGAAAATGCCTAGCGCTCGTGTGTGCATGCCTCGCAACGACCGCCCAGTGTCCCCTGCGCACGCTTGCCACGATAAGCATACCCAGTTAGGGAAATTCGCCAACACTGCGGCGACTGCCCGGCACTTCAAAAAACCAAGAAAATACCTAGCGCTCATGTGTGCATGCCTCTCAACGACCGCCCAGTGTCCCCTGGGCATGCTTGCCACGACAAGCATACCCAGTTAGGGACGTTGGCCAACATTGCGGCGACTGCCCGGCACTTAGAAAACCAAGAAAATGCCTAGCGCATGTGTGTGCATGCCTCGCAACGACCGCCCAGTGTCCCCTGTGCACGCTTGCCACGACAAGCATACCCAGTTAGGGAAGTTGGCCAAGATTGCGGCGACCTTCCGGCAGTTTAAAAAACCAAGAAAATGCCGAGCGCTTTTCTGTGCATGCCTCCCCGGCACACTTTTGTAAAGCCAAGCACACCCACTTAGGGAGATTGGCCAAGATTGGCCGGGGGAAAAAAACCTCCACTGTTCGCTGCAATCGTGGCAACATTTGCTCGAACCAAGAAAGACTCCAGCGTTTGCCGTAGTCGTGCCAACACTTGCTTGGAACGAGAAAGCATGTCATAGCGTGTGCCTGCTAATGTGATGTCCAATGATTATCTTCCAAAAAAATTGAAGGAACTTAACACTTTTAGCAACACTGATGGAGTAAAGGTCATTGCGGCAGCAAAGAGAAAGCAAATCGGCTTAATGGTGAGTTCAATAAGAGAATCAGTTTTTTGATGCATTGCTTCGAACTAATTTTACAGCTCATTAAACCTTGGTGGCGCCAGTGGCGAGGAAGCATTTCGAATGCCCTTTTCAAACAATGAAGTTTAATGAGCTGTAAAATTAGTTTCAAGCTTAACACTTATAGCAACACTGATGGAGTAAAGGTCATTGCGGCAGCAAAGAGAAAGCAAATCGGTTTAATAATGGTGAGAACAATTAGAGAATCATTTTTTGATGCATCGCTTTGAACTAATTTTACAGCTCATTAAACCTTGTTGCACCAGTGGTTGAACTAATTTTACAGCTCATGAAACCTTGGTGGCACCAGTGGCGAGGAACCATTTCGAATGCCCTTTTCAAACACTTAAGTTTAATGAGCTGTAAAAGTAGTTCCAAGCGATGCATATAAAAACAGACTGTCTTATTGCACTCACCAGGGTTCATAGTGTTGGAAAATGTAAAGATTACAGTTTTATGACCAACACGGTTTTGTCTATTGTTCCTCCAGAAATGGTTAATTACCTGTAATTATCTCGGAAACTAATTGGCCAACTAAAAAAATACTGCCATACTTGAAATCAGTGCGGAAAAAGCAGCAAGACTGACAAATTTCAAAGAGTTTACTTAAAAATTAAAAGAAATAGTTTTAAGAGCCATGTCCCCACTTAAACCTTCGTGATGGTCAGGAAGGTTGCATACAGCTTTGCCAACTTTAAGTCTTGCGCATTAGTGTGCGCTTCTTTCATTTTTGTAGCATTTTTCCCTTTAAGAAAGCCTCTTTCGTGGCTGGAACAGAGCTCTTTGAGCTACTGGAGGCTAGTTCTTTCGTGCTGAACTAACTTGCACTTTGTTAAGGAACACGAACGCGCTGAAGGCTGTCCCCCCCTTACCAGCGGGCAGATGTTGGGCCGTGCCAGCATGATGCTAAGAGAAGCAGACACCACGGGCCGAAAGTCCAAGATCTTGGGGTACATCTCACGGGGGACAGGGTCTGCAACACATGGACACCACGGGAAGTGTTATTAAAAGGTACACTGTTGAGGCGACATTGAGGAGACTTTTATGTGCACTCACGAATGCGAACGCTCGTAAATGCACACTCCACTACACACCCCTTCCTCCCTATTCACAAATGTGACAAAATAAGAGCAAGAAATTGTGGAGCACGGCTAGGTAGCAGTACCTCGACGCGACAGCAGAGTGCTTGCAAACATTAAGCACATCTCCCTTCAGCGCCTTACGTTGTCAGCATTCTATTAAGAGATAAGAAATATCGTTCCCCACACTGTCTGCGAAATCACTACATCGATGAGTGGTTCTCCGTGGCGTATGCCTGTGTCACTAGCGTCTGCTTAGCCATCCTGAAAGACAGGGCTACAGGAACTACTACATCTAACCCAACAAACAAAGGTGCAACAAGTGCTGAAAAAACTCCAAGAAGAGGTGACTGCATAAAAGCCAGGGCATGTCGGTCATACACACACAAACAGGGCCACAAAAGCCATTAATGCACAAAGATGCTAGCCAAAAGACCATCCCAGTGACGGTGACATACCCAAACACCCATCTTTCACAAGAAATGGACGGCAGATGTGCCATGACTAGCGTTGACGTCAGAGACACCTTGACAAAGCAGAGGGGCCCTTCCACAGTTTCTTAGCAAGTATACCAGGGAGAAAACTGCATCTGTGCATCCATGTCATCATGGGAGGTTAAAAGATGAATACAGCTTCTGGCTTGGGCTTGGCATGACATTTGGATTCTTAAGCGTTTCCTAAGATTTGCTTTCTTCGCTATGCACTGATATGTCATGGCCTCCTTTATAGAGCAGTGACAACCTTTCCGAAAGAATCTAAGTAAAACGAAATATGCTGTACTTTCCATTTCCTCAGCTTAAAAACAGAGTGCTTTATTTCCTACCGACGCAATAAAACACTCTTCTTGGCATTTTTGTGGAACTGTGTTTGAATTTACTGCCACTAAATTGTTTTACTCCAAGCTAATAATGAGAGTAAGGTGGGCATGTGCCATCAGTCACAGAGTTTCATACCAATATATAGTAGAGGGAAATGTGGCGCTGCAATCGCGGGCTGTTGTGGGCGCCGCCATCGCAGCTAGCGAGTTTCCTCACCTACCTGGCTTGCCTAGCCACAAGGCTTGCTTTCTGTATTGAAGTCAAAATCAACAAAAAAGGGTAACATCTTTTTCTTGTTCATCTTGCACAAAGCTACTAAATACTCCCTGACAAATACTGTTTTTGGGGCTTCAATTTTATAAAAAAAAAATGAAGGAAGCACACACTAATAATGCGCAAGACTTGAAGGTAGCGAAACTGTACACAACCTTCTTGGCCATCCCGAAAGCTTCAAGTCCACGATTGCAGCCTTCTTCGCTTGTTCTTCGCTGCCGCATTGACCTTTACCACATCATTGTTGCTATAAGTGTGAGCAAAGTCTTTCATTTTTTTGGGAGTGATAATCATTGGACATCACATTGGAAGGGCGTACGCTATAAAGTGTCTTTCTCGTTCCGAGCAAAGTGTTGCCACGACTACGGCAAACGCTAGAGTCTTTCTCATTCTGAGCAAGTGTTGCCGTGGTTGCGGCGAACGCTAGAGTTTGTATTTGGCCAATCTTGTCCAGTCTCCCTAAGTGGGCATGCTTGGCCTGCAAACATGCACTGGGGATGCTGTGCAGTTGCCGCAGGGCACGCACACACGAACTGGCATTTTTTTGTTTTTCTAACTGCCGGGCTAGGCAGTTGGTGTCTAGCGTTTGTCCCGTCCGTATTCTTCTATGAGGTCCCGGCCTTTTTGCGCTACAAAACATTTCCCTAAGTGGGTATGCCTGGCTTGACAAGCATGCATTGGGGACACTGGGCGGTCGTTGCGAGGCACGCACACACGAGCGCTAGGCATTTCCTTGGTTTTTTTTCAACTGCCGGGCAGTTGCCACAATCTTGGCCAATCTTCCTACATGGGTATGCTTGGCTTGTCAAACCTGCACCGGGGACGCTTGGCGGTCGTTGCGAGGCACACACACACGAGCGCTAGGCATTCTCTTGCTTTTATTAACTGCTGGGTGGCCGGCACAAGGCTCGCTCGGCAATTTCTTGGTATTTTAGCTGCACTCACAAAAAATTACGATTTGCTAAACAGCTTCACTGTTAATAAAATAAATTTGATTAAAGGAGCCATGAAGAGAAAACACAAGTTTGGTTCAATCAAAAGATTGCCTCGTTAGAATCATACTGACACCAGTTTTAACGTAAACTTCGCTCAAATAAGCTACATAATTAGGAAAATGGGAATGGCCATGCTCATTTCCCGCAACAGAACCTATGATGTCCTTCGAGCCAGCTCTGCGATTGGCGGAGGCCGGCACAAGCAGACGCAAATTAGGTAGAGCTTACAAACTAGACGAACTAGCGATTTGCGCTTAAAGGGGTCCTGAAATACCTTCCGCCGATGCATGGATGTACATGTACCCAAATAAAGCAATGTATTTCCAATCTCCTCCCGCAAAAATTTTGTTAAAGCGATGAGTATTAGCTGAGAAATCGTAAATTAAAAACCGCGCATTATCGTCGCTCCGCGTTTCCTCCTCCTTTCGACTTACTCTCCGCTGTTGACGGCGCGCGAGCTTTGCCTCCCATGATGCTGCGCTCCGCAGCGGTGACGTACTTCCGCTATTGCGCTGCTACGTCGTCTGCTACGGGCAAGCTTTGTTGACACCATGAATCCCGCACTTCGCTCAAGGCTGGAAAACCGAACGAAAAATCTGGCCGCATGTGTGCGGCGGCCTGGCCTTGCCCTTTCGCGGTGTTCGTTGGTGCAGTTGCTATCGGTGGCACGTGACTTTTTATCGGCGGCGAACTCGCAGCCGTACGGAGAAGATCGTGCGCTCGTTCCCTTTGATGCACCGACACTGTTTATCCAAAAAGTGCCGTATCAGATGTGGCCCCGCTGGTGCCGGGTCTTATTTTGCGGCGGTCGTAATTCCTGCCGGCGGCATGTGAAAAAGACATTTTAAATCGATACAGAACCCGTGCACAAAACCCTTCAATCATGTGACCAGTTCAGCTTGGGGCGACGCGTGGTGGAGAGCGGCAACGTTGGCAAAGCATGCTCCACCGCGGCTCTGAGCTTTCTAGCGCTGGAGCGAGCGCCACTTCTTTGAGAATCTCAAACATCGGTTGCCTTGACAACAAGGCACAAACCACTGTAGAACTCAGTTACAGTTGCGTGTTCCCGGTTCAGCTCGGGGCCCCACCTCGCGACATGTGGGCACTGCAGGCGTACCACACACTCCCATTGGGAAGTGCGAGATGCGTTTGACATTACAAGAGGCGATGGTGTGTGTGTTGTGGACGTCTTTGTTTCGCGATGCAATGCGACGTTGTGCTTCTGCGGGTGGATAGTGCTTCCCATGGTCTGGGTTATCTTTCTCGAGCGACGTACGACTCAACTTCGCATGGGGTATGTGCAGTGTGCGTGGCTAAAAGCCATCTCGGCTTGTGCGCCGGAGTTAAGTGACTTGCTGTTCGTCCCCGCAAACCGCGCGCGAGGTGAGTGCCGAAGTTACGACGGGCAGGAGGAGGCAACCCATCGTCTTTCAATCGCGGTTCAGACTTGCAACGCATGTTGTGACGTTGTGTTCGTTTGAAACCCATCTCTGGATTGTTTTGAAGTAGAATAAAATGTATGCGTCAAATCCGGGCATTCGGCTCAGGGCGTTCTCTGCGATTGCACGAAAGAAGTGCCACGGGGCTTCAACGCTTTCTTTACGGAACGTACTCAGGTAAGGGAATATCCATGTCGTGTTATGGCCGTGCTGCATTTAATACAAACGGTTAAACGTTTGTTTACACTTGTTTCGTTTGTCGTAAAATGTCCAAGCACTCCGGCACTCCGCCGGCAGATCAGCCGGCGAGCCGACGCTGAGCAGACGACTCATCTCTTTGCCGGAAGTGCGTGAAAAAGCCGCCCAATAGCAGGATGTCTAGCTCATGACGAACATCTGGGAATCGATGATGTAGACATGTGAAGATGGCGGCGTCCAAAAACACGAAGGAAAGGGTGAGAAAAAAGCGACAAACTTTGCAACAAAAGTGTGAGCTTTCCGCTGCGTGTAAAAGAGTAATACTTTGCACAGATGACGTTGACGACCCAATCTAACGATTGCGCTAGTTCATTTAGTGTGCTCAAAACGCCTTTCAGGGCCCCTTTAAATTTAGGGCACATTCTTTTCAAAGCAATAAGAATGATGGGACAAACAGTGGAAGTTACGAAAGCACATGTAAACATAGAAGTACTGATGCGTACTACTGTTCGTACTGCGCACAGCATGCTTGGTTTAGCTGCACAGCACTACGGGGCTTGGGGTTGTCTCAGACGACACTGGCCGATTGATGCAAGCAACGGTGTCTTACGTGACCACATTTGTCGAGCGAGCACTGTTTCAGGGAACGAATATTTTCTCCCAGAACAAAAACAAGCCAGGTTTAAATATGAACAAAAACAAACCAAACGCTTGCCACGGTATGGTGGCGCCATCTAGGTTCGGGTAACGTAAAGAAACACGGGAACAAACCAACACCGCTGTACAGGGTGGAGACAACCTTTGAACGGTCCCGTGCCGCCGTAATTGGGCCAACGGGCTCAACGCATTGTTCTTTTCGTTTCCCACGAGACCTAGCAACGCGAAACGGACAATATGATTCAAACTTCTTCAGTAAACCGCGTTGCGGCGATAATTTTAGCACGGTTTTGACACAATGACTTGCTTCGGCGGCGAGCGAGAGACCCAAAATGGCGGCGCCAGTGTATTACATGTCTCTACCCTGTACGGCGGATGCGTGAATGAAGGTACTCTAGGCTGCAGAGCGGTCGGTTCCTGTGATGTCATTGCAGACCCCGAAAACAAACGATTTAGCGGGAAAATCAAAATTTTAACCTAAATTGTTTAATTTCTCAGTGAATAAAGCATCGTTTGTATCCGGAGAAGCGCTGGGGGCACTATAAAACACAAAATCTTTCGAATAAAACCAACTTGCATTTTCTCTTCATGGCTTTTTTAAACTTCTACAGTAGTATCATTGCTTTTTTGCAGCCAGGGGCAACCTTTTCGCCTTTTCATGAGCCATGCCAAGGACAAGTGGAACGTGCCTGCCCGGTACATGACGGAACGCTCGCTGAAGCGCAGCTCGCCTAGACAGTGGCGCCAGATCTCCCTCTAGTATATATTAGTATGAAATTCTATGACATCAGGGAGGTACACGACCACATGAACTGTCTTGATGTGAGCCACAGAAACGCCAGCACAAGATTCCTATCTAGGGTGTACGTTGCAGGAAACCCTACGGGGCGGGCACCCCTACCCCCAGGAACTCGGCTTGAGAGCGCTCACCCCCGAGGTGATGACGACTGACTGGAAGCGGTTGAAGACGGGCTTGATGGACAGCGAGGCGTCCATGCAGGACAGGTTGATCACCGGGTTGGGGATGCCCGGGCTGCGCTCGTCAAAGGGCTCCACGATGATGGTGAAGCCTGCGTCGCAGTGGGCGACGCGGCAGCCTTTGACAACAGCCTCCTCCCCTTCAGTCAATCAGTGGCTGCACTTTAAAGGAGCCATAAAGACAAAATACAAGTTTGTGTTATTAGAAAGATTTCGTGTTTTATAGTGCCCCCAGCGCTTGTCCGAATGCAAACGATGCTTTATTCACCGAGAAATTAATTTATGTTGTAATTTTTATTTTCCCTGTAAATCGTGTTTTCGTGGTTTGAAATGACATCACAGGAACCGACCGCTCTGCAGCCTAGGGTCCCTAGATTCACCCGTCTGCCATAGAGGGTGGAGACATGTATACACTGGGGCCGCCATCTTGGGTCACTGGCTCGCCATAGAAGCAGGTCATTGTATCAAAACTGCGTTTAAATTATCGGCGCAACGCGGTTAACTGGCGGAGTTTGAATCATCATATCTATTTCGCGTTGCTGGGTCTCGTGGGAAACGAAAAGTACAATGCGTTGAGCCCGTTGACCCAATCGCAGCAACACGGGACCGTTCAAAGGGTGTCTCCACCCTGTAACGGCGGTGTTGGCACCGAGGTACTTGCGCATGTGTTTACGTTACTGAACCTAGATGGTGACACCATACCATGGCAAGCCGTTTTCTGCCTTGGGTTTGTTTTTGACCGTCTTTAAACCTGGCTTCTTTTTGTCCTGGGAGAAAATTGTTTCGTGAAACATAGTGCTCGCTCGACAAATATGGTCACGTAAGACACCGTTGCTTGCTTCAATCGGCCAGTGTCGTCTAATACCCCAGCTACACTAGGGTCCGAATGTCATTTGAACTAAATGTCATTTGACTCAAATGGAGTGCTTCAAGTGCCATTCAGAATCCACCGTGCTACACTGCAATTCATTTGAAAGCTTTAGCATTCGCTCGCCGTGCTGCATTGCACTACTGCTGTCGAGTTCTGTTTTTACAGAATAATGCACCAATCAAATTTAGCGGCAGTCTTTCGTATTGA
Source organism: Haemaphysalis longicornis (assembly GCF_048455015.1). Taxonomy (NCBI): domain Eukaryota; kingdom Metazoa; phylum Arthropoda; class Arachnida; order Ixodida; family Ixodidae; genus Haemaphysalis; species Haemaphysalis longicornis. Next base: position 102,255,320 of record NW_027526361.1, on the reverse strand, counting down.
AATGATATGAAATTCCCAATAACGTAAACGTTGACACGGTTTTTGCTTAATTCTGAATCCCAATCGAGGTTTTTTGTGCTGTCTGGCCACCCTGGTTCGTTGCTTGCTCGCACTAATGCTGAGAGTACAGAATTATTACATCTTGATATCACGATTTAAGTGAACGAGAAGTAAACAAAGTCCCACAATTAAGAATATTTGCTCGTTTCAAGTACGCCAGTAATGTATTTGTTTATGCTGACTTGGAACGCTGTGCGCGAGTGTGCTGGAAATGGCATTTGAAATCCCAAATGTCTCCCTCGGTGCTCATTTGGCTCGAATGTCATTTGAGCCGAATAACATTTCAAAACCTAGTGCAGCAGAACTTGGCATTTGAGTCAAATGACATTTGGTTCGAATGACATTTGGGCGCTAGTGTAGCAGGGGTATAAGACAACCCCGAAGCCTTGCAGTTCTGTGCAGCTAAACAAGCATAGTGTGCGCAGTACCACCAGCAGTACGCATCGGTACTTCTATGTTTACATGTGCTTTCGTAACTCACACTCTTTATCCCACCATTCTTACTGCTTTAAAAAGAATATGCCCTAAATTTAAGCGCAAATAGCTCGTTTGGCAAGGTTATAAGCTCTACCTAATTTGCGTTTGCTTTTGCCGCCCTCTGCCAATCGCAGAGCTGTCTGGTATGACATCATAGGTTCTGTTGCGGGAAATGAGCTAGTGGGTAGCATGGCCATTCCCTTTTTTCCTAATTATGTAGCTTGTTTGAGCGAAGTTTACGTCAGTATGATTCTAATGAGGCAATCTTTTTAATGAACCAAACTTCTGTTTTCTCTTCATGGCTCCTTTAAACACAACCACTCACAGAAGGAGCTCAACTCTGGTTTGCGCCACTAAAGCTCACTGTGGACTTCAATAAGCAAACAGAACACAGTAACGCTGATGGAAACTTGCCCCTGCATGTCATATGTTTGAGATGCCATCTTGTAATAATCCCCCTGTACTCGCACTCTCGCAATCTCTTGGCTGCTTGAAAGGGCAGCCATCGCAATATGTTTCCCCCCAGTGCAGCCCCAGTGCTCTCACCCTTGGTGTATGTGGAGACGAAGCTGGCGAAGTGGCAGAGTCGCACCAGGGGGCTGAAGTTGGTGGGGTCGGGCACCTCCACGGTGCGCAGCAGCGAGCGCAGGCGCTCGACAGCAAAGCGCAGGGGCTTCCGCTCCAGGCACACCTAGTGGAGGGGGTCGGGGGGTGCGGGTGCAAGGTCAATACACACCCCACCACACGTATGGTGCGTTCATTTGGCAGATAACCTGGGGGGAGAAGACTGACAAGGCGTCAAACTAGGCCAGAGCAACAAGCACTGGAACGGAGTAGTTGGCCCCACCGAAGATTAAAACACCACAATGAAGGGGTAAAGAAGTTCATGCAATTTCGTAAGTGAGAAGCACAGTGAGGTAAAGGGAACAAACAGGACTAAGCCATCAGGGGGGGAAGTGACAATTCAACAAACAAACAATGGCAGTTTAAAGGCGTATGAACTGCAGGTTGGGACTTACATTGGCATGTAAATTTAAGGTAATAAAAATGCAACTAAAAGGGGTTGTGCAACTATTCAATTAAAAAAAACTTACCACAAACTTTTTGTAACTGAATAACAGTGATTTTTTAATTATGCTCAAAAAGCACATGCAGAACCAACTGACCCTACAAGTGGTGCAAAGAGATTGGAGAAGCTATACGAGCTGTGTCCATTTTGGTCTTGCACTTCGTGGGCCGTTTCTTCGACAGTTCTGTGCCAGCACTGTGCAGGAGAGCCCTTATATTTTGCCTGCCTCTGCACCTAAACAGGGGTGGACCGTGGGGTTGGTTTGCAATTGCTACACCGTTTGTACACCGAAGGAGAAAGCACAGGCTGATCACCACGCTTACAAACCAACAGCAAGACTTCCGCACTGATTTTAGCAAGTGCTGCTGAATCAAACAGAACCACGATAGCAGCATTGTACGCTCGGTACAAGGAAGTGTCATTTCACTTCCCCTTACCTATTGTCGGTAAAACTTCATCCCTACTATTCACATGCCTCAATAAACGATTTCTGCTTTTTTCACACTTTTGCAGTCCTTGCTCTCATTTTCAGTCGGTCAAACCACTGAGACAATGCATCTTGACAAATCATCATCACCATCATCGTCGTCGTCTTCAGCCTGTTTGGGTCCACACTCTCCTGTTCTCCCAGCCACTGCCACACTGTGATGCCTTAGTCTATTCTTTCTCCTTGAACTTTGAGACTTCATCCCTCAATAACTGAGTTAGTGGCCTTCCTGTATTCATAGTTCCATCCCTCGGTATAAAATCCGTTACCCTGGTGGTTCAGTGGATGTCACTTGTTTGCATTACTTGCCAGTCCAAGCCCACTTCTCCCCCCTTTAAACTGAGCTATGACGTCTTCCATGCGAGTCTGCGCTCTGATACGGGATGCTTGTTTCCTGTGCCCAAGCATCCTCTCTATCATCCATATTCCGACTGCTTGCTGGAGCTACCCAAGTTGTCTTGCACTGTGCTTAGTGAAGCATCAATTTTTCCACCTCGTAAGTTACCGAATGCTGGAAAAATCAAGGGCTGCATAGTGTGTTCTCAAAACTAGTTGCATGGACACTCAAGCAGACGCCGTACTGTGGCCACTGGCAGTGTGAGCGTTTGGGGATTTGCAAAGGTCTGGCGACTATCTCGACAGTTACACCGTAACCACCTGATACGCAATGGGAAACCACTATAGATGCTTTGTTGACAGGTCTGATGCGGGTTAAAAACCAGCTCCTGAAGGTTGCAGCTAGTTAAAGAAGACCAAAGCTGAGTGGCTGTCCAGAAAAGTGAATCCTTTCGTACCTCCAACTGGGGCTGGGTGCAAAGACACCACACAATGTTGCTTTCTCAACCGCCAAAAACTTTACCATCCCTTCCTCGAGAAAGTTGAGAGAGGCGCAAAAGCTTTTTGACATCGTCAAAAGTGCGCCCAACCTTCGCTGAAAGTGCGTCCAATCAATCGTCAAACCTTCAAAGATCCAAATCACAAACAAAGAACGAACCAGTGTGACAGTTTTTCACACCCTATAAACATCTATGGATGATATAAATGTAAACCAATACGCGTGGTTTACGAGACAAAGGAGCACTATTGTACGCCTGCTTAATGACCGCTGCATGTACAGCCTTACATAGAAATGTCCCCTTTTTTGTGATTTTGCAGTAACCGTTTTGATACGGTGGAAGCCCACTTATGTCTACAGATCTTATCTCAGCTACTCAGTCCACGGGGAAATACATCTGTCTTTTTGACAGGACACCATTGGTTCCACTCAGAAAGCTCTCACTTCAACTCTTTCGTTACCCGGCTTATTCAAATCGATCACCGGTGATCAATGCTTTATATTGCCTATTTTGAAATGTTGTAGTCATTTCTCATACACCTAATGCGCCCAGTGGTTAGTCCAAGCACTGCGTTTTTGGGATCAGTTTAAATTTTCCCCCTTTAGATTTATGTAGCTAACCATTCTAACAACAAAACTGAAATCAGTAGATACCATATGAATTTAAGATGATACGAATATTTTTCGTGGTCCCTCCAGATTCGTATCATCGAGATTCCACTGTATAAGCAGCACCACACTACAAACAAAACATGCGTGAATCTAACCAGATCGTAACCTATCTTTCATTCATTCTTTGTTTCTTTATCTTCAGTCAAATGAATGCCATTTAAAAATAGAGGCATGGTCTTTATATCATCTTTTGTTCTACGCTAGACGCTGCTTCACGGTCTTGCTGACCTTGAGCCTAGCTTTAACTTATACTTTGTGTTTATGTTATGAGGGATCTGAATTTCTTAGCATTTAGAAGAACAGATGCCGTAGAGAGGGAAGCAGCCGGACGTATGCCAGCGAGACAACAAGATAGAAATGCAATCCGGAAATTTTTAGAACGAAGCCCCTTAGGGGCTGGGCTGCTGGTGTCTCCGTCAATGCAATCATTGTTCGTCTCATGCATTCACGGTACCAAAACACCGGGAAACTCGTTTACGCCTCGCGCTAGAACGTAATGCGTACTACAAAAACACCGGGACACTCATTTACACCTCACACGGGAGCGCTTGGTGCTGCTTTTACAGCAAAAGCTGTATACCTCTACCCCCAACGGTTTCATCTCCATGGGCAAAAACACCAAAACTCCAAGAATACACTTCTACGCTGCATGCTTGGCCCCTCCCCAGGTTTCACGTTAGTGGAGATGGCCCGGGATTGTTTTCTTTTTCTTTCCTCCCCCAAGGGCACCTTGCATTCACAATGCTGAAGGCTGCTTATCAGCGCAACTTATACCCGTGCTACGTGGTCGTTTCAAAGGCCTTTGGTAGGCCGTTGAACCAATTGTCTATCGAGTGCCCCATTGTAAATACATAGGGAGCAGTTATGGTGGAGAGTCCAACTGTCAATTGAAAGTTGCCGTGTAGCACAGGCTTTAGAGGTACTGGAAACAATCCGGCGTCGCGGCTTGGCTCATCTCCAGATGTTCAAACGAAAAGGGTGGTGGCTTATCTGCACAAGGTTCTGATCGCAACGACCTAACAACTTACTGCGCTTGGGGCGGCTCACTATCTTCAGAGGTGAGCCAACAGCAAGGGCAGCTGTGGATATCACGCAAGTACAAACGGAACACGAAAACTAAAGTGTGCCCATTTCTTTTTGGTATTTTCTGTGTCTTAAGTTACAGGAGAGAAGGGCTGCGTCAGATGGCTGAATCCATCGTAGTTCTTTGTTTTTTGCAATCCTAAAACGATGCCCCAGCTGCACCAGTGCATCACCGGAACCGCCAAAAAACCGCACTACAAACGGTATTTCGCTTCGGGCAACTGCTTCATAAGTGGTACGCTTGAGCATCGAGCTCTATGGGAGGCAACCCGGTGGTCACAACAACCCACGTTACTATTTTCGGTCCCGCACAATAAGTGGCAACGTTATAAATGGTCTACACTGTGATTACAGAAAAGCTTGATGCTGAAAAACTGCACCTGCCCTCTAAAACATGAACCTGCACAAAGGTTGCAGGATATTTGTGTCTATTGCACATATGTCTTCCACTAATGTCCGTTGTGCATTTCTAAACTATGCCAAGCAGTACTGATGTATTGTTGAGTTGTACGTTGCATTTCAACCAATGTATTTTTTAGTTTTCACTCCTGCACAAGTATCTGTAAATAAATTTAAAAAAAATATTGACAGGAACCTTTAGATGCCTATGCTCAACTCAGTGCCCTTATTAAAAGGGCCATGAAGAAACAATGCAAGTCTGGTTCATTAAGAACGCTGCTCTGTGCCGATAACAATGAGGCCATTCTCATCACAAGCTTCCAACAAATAATACACAGCAACTCACCAACTACTCTCTTGCTAGGCCCTCACAACATCACTGCGACTTGTTCCGAGGCGCTGGCAACCACTGACCAAAGTGCTACCTCCAGTTCCACTTTATTGCTTGCATGCTAGCTTGCAGTTCTCATAAGTATGTTTTTAGAGGTACCTCCCTCCCACCCCCTCCCCCCCCATCTTATTATAACTGACATTGCACAGCCCGAAATGTGAAGATTTTCTCCTATTATTTACCTTTTTTTTCTTTCCAGCTAAAAACACACTTCACGGCTTACAAAAGAAAAGCCAACACTGACCATATATAAAATATATTTGACGTTTTACCGCATACGGGTTCCTTGTTCACTGAGTCCATGAGCGTGTTCCTTGTTCCAGAGTTCCTTGTTCCCTACACATAGTTGCTTCAAATTGAAGTCATATTTTGTCTTCATGGCCCCTTTCCAAGAGTCAAGACATTTGTGCTATTAATTACAATGATGATGATGATCGGTCTAATAGCTAACAGCTAGCAAAAGGCAGCAAGCGACAGAAACAACGAGATGATAAAAAGTCACCAACTGATAGTTATGCGCAGAACAATGGGGGAAACACGAACCGGGGTTTGCGAGTATGAGGTCCGCTTCGCGGGCCTCCCTCGCTTCTCGCAGTCCCTCCAGCAGCTGCTCGTACTCCGTGCGAAGCTTCTCCGTGTCCTGCTCTTTCAACCTGCACGCACAAGCAAGCCACCACAACAAGCTGCACATGTGACACAAAAGACAACATGCCACCAATCAACCCATTTCTACGAATTTTTTCACTTAAATGCCGACAAAACACAAGTTTGGTATTGCCTCGCTGAGAATCATACTGACACCACTTTTAACGTAAACTTCACTCAAATAAGCTACATAATTAGGAAAAAAGGGAATGGCCATGCGACCCACTAGCTCATTTCGCGCAACAGAACCTCTGGTGTCATATGTGCCAGCTCTGTGATTGGCTGAGGCTGGAAAAAGCAAACGCAGATTAGACAGGGCTTATTTATAAGCCTGCTGAACGAGCTATTTGCGCTTAAATGTAGGGGACCATTTTTTTTATAGCAGTAAGAATGGTGAGGTGAACAATTAAAGTTATGTATGAACACGTACGTGATTTTTAGCTCCCAAAATAAATTTTTCTAATCAATTTCTGAGCAACCAGGCAAGTGCTGCTTCTGATCATGATCACTGAAATAAACAAAGGATAAGTTGCAATCTTGGCAAGAAATTTGAGCATGAGCATGTGATGAGTCATTTGTACACAAAAAAAAGTGCTTGAAGCCCCAATACTGACACTTCAGCAAAAAAATTAGAGCAGTTCCAGTCAACATGATGAAGTGCGGAGCAGTGATTTGCCAGAGGGTCCGAAGGCTAGTTTCAGTATCAGCCTGGCGTTGATACCAAAAGTAGTCAGCCCATGAAAAGGCCTCTAAAGAGACACTGGATGGAGTTTTTATTAATTTGGGGCAATTAATGCGCTAATTAGTGATTTTTTTTTTCTTATTTTAGGTTATTGTGCGCTCATTTGTGGCCTAGCAACGGCAGCGTCCGTGGCAATGGCGCAGCGCAAAGACCGCCCCCAACACTTTGCACATAAGTAACATGTGCCTCTGTGATGCAATGGGATTGACATCACAGCTTCCTAACGCAAGGAGACCCAGGTTCGATCTCGACCAGGGGAAGCGGTGATCTTTTAAAGCATCTGTTTGGGCGCGTGACGCCGTGAGCCTGGATGAGCTACGATAAAAAGCAGGGAACCTAAAGTGCCCCGCAATTATTAAAAAAAAATTAAAGCCGTTCCACTCACTGTGACAGCTGTCGGAAGTGCAAAGCAGTGATTCCCCATAATGGGCTGCAGTGCCGTTATCCACTCACTGCTACCACCCAAAGCAAGTCAAATTACCCGCCTCTGTAGTGTTTGTGCGCCCCGTGCCTGAAACTGTGCCAGCGGGAGTTCTGTTCTTTTTGTGCTTGCTTTTGCTCTCGCACGTGCCACTTTCCTCCCGCGCTGCCACTTTTTTTCGCTTACTATCGTAAAAGCCAACCCAACAAGCGTTCCGAACTAAATGAACGTGGGGGCTGCCGGTTATTTACATATATTTTGCGTCAAATGTACGTGCAGTTTTTTTTTTTTTTTTGCGCTAAACGGGGCGCTAAACAAGCGCCAGCATTTCACGAGTTTTGAACGGTTATGACTATTTAAACCGCTTGGTTTTCGAAGCCTCTGCAGGATGCCCTACGACAGAACGCCGGGCTCTACTTGGTTCCATTATCTCGCTGCGCCGCCTGGTTTCGGCAGTTGCTTGGCATAGAGCATTACAGCGAGCTACGGCGACATGGTGAGCCCTTAAAGTGCTCTGCACTTAAAACGTGGTGCCATACTACCTCGCAAAAGGAGCAGCACTGGGTGTCCGGGTCGGTGGCCTGTGCCCTCCGCTATGAGGCTGTGAGGCTGAAACACCGGCCGTCCACCACTCGCTCATCGCGCTCCAGGCTCACCTGCATGTGGTGCAAGGGACCGGCGTGCGTGCGTCACACATCGTCACACCCTCTGCCATCACATCTGTGCAAGCACACGCATGCCACGTGCCGTCACACCAGTTTCGTTGGTTGCGGAATAATGAGCAGCTACTCCATCGTGCCAGTGCAGGGGACTCAGTGGCTGCCCTTCTCTTTTGTTTGCTTGGAGGTCTTACCGCTTCCGCCATTTCAGGGACATTGCAGATCTTAACAAAAGAAGTGAGCCATTGAATTCACTAGTTCAGATATATTTGATGGCCAGCGTCCCCGCAATAGAGGAAGCAGTACAATATAATGTGCTGTTGGGCTAGTTGGTGCATTATGTATCACGAAACTTGCGCTAAATGGACATACAGACAGACGAAGAAAGACGGACGATGCGCACTCACAACTATTTATTTGCAGGAAAAGAAGTTGCCTTATATAGGCTTCTACAAGACAGAAAAAACACATAAAAGCAGATAGTAATATCAATGGCAACACCACAATACTCAAGAGCCTGCCAACCGCTTGCTGTCTAAAAAAATGAAACTCATTGCTAAAAAGTGATATAGACGGTTCACTGATGCACCCCTTGCGATTTTTTTTAATGAAGTACGATTCTAAAAGCTCACGCGCCACAGTGTCATTGCTTCTGTCAATGATAACGATTTCTTTGAGGCGCGGCGTACAACCACAATCACGGCAATGCATGGGCAAGTGTGATCCAGTGCCTTTCTTGATTGATAAATCGTGCTCCCTGAGACGATCATTTAGCCAACGTCCACTTTGCCCAATACATACCTTGTCACAAGTGAGCAGTATCTGGTAAACTATGCCAACTTTGCATCCCACGTACTTCTTGGCGTGCTTCTTACCACATGGATTAGGCTTCTTTTTTCCGGCGATACGGCTGCACAACCCGCCTAGCTTGCGTGGTGCAGAAAACACAATCAGAACCCAATACTTCGTAGCAACCCGCTTAAGGTTGTGAGCTACTTTATGGGAATATGGCACCACCTCACGCCTCGTTTTCTTTTCGGCTGCAAGCTTAGGTTTGACCCGCTTACGCTTTAGTTTTTGAAGCAACCCCTCAGAAACAGCCGCCAGTAGCGACCGAGGGTACCCGGCATCCAATAGTCGAGAGACCTGGGCGTCAAAACTGGTTTGCATACGATGAGTACAAGACTTTTGTATAGAGGACTCCAAGCACATCAAGGCTATCGCACGTTTTACAGTTTTTGAGTGAGCTGATTCAAAGGGCAGGAGCCCTTTGGTTGCGCGGGGACAAAACATCCAACACACGTTTTTCTGCTACACAGAAGTCAATATCTAAAAACCTCAGGTTATGCCCCTTTCGCATTTCGTGCGTAAACTTCAAGCTGCCGCCCAAGCAGTACAACTCTTACCAAAAAACAACCATCACATGAGAGGTGTTCAAATATTTCAAGCTTTAAAATATCAGAGCAAATAATGGAAAATTCAGTCCATCTTCAGATCAAATAGACCAATTTCAAAATTCTGAATAAATTTTCGAGGCATTTCAACGTTCGAAAAGATGCACTGCGTTCTCTGCTCACAACAATGGGCTTTCCCACACTGCTCCAGTGACGTGCAGCCAAACAGCAACAGGAGGGCGCTTTTTGGGGAGTGCCTCTGTGTTCTGCCTATGTCCTCGGCGTGGGGCAAAATTAATCCTCATGTTTTCTCTCATAAAGTAAGAAATAAAAATTCTTACGACCAATAATGCAAGAAATAAAAATAAAGGAACAACACATTGAAAGTAATCCTCAACATCAGCAAACCGAGGGGACTAAAGCTGACAAACTTTACCCAACCCAATACCCGAAGCTGTGCCCTGAGTGCAACCAACTAGCCACCCTCAACCATATGGCAGCTGGGTGCACCACATTCACAAACAGCCTCTACTGCGCCGCCTTCAATGCGCAGACCGGGCTCAGCAAAATCTGGACAACATTTCGTGGCATGCAGGACAAAAGAAAGAACACAACGGCGGGCCAGAACATAGCTCTTTGACTGGGCATCACAGAGACTGATCTTGCGATACAGGCCGGCCAACTTTTCTTTCCACAACCCCCACTTGGGGTGAAGCCAAGAGCGCCGGTTCTCCCACGCACGACGCCTCCCGAAATGAACACCAGTCTAAATGACCCGTTTACAACGGCCGAACTTCTATCAGCTCTTCAGAAAACCAAAATAACGAGCACACCTGGTCTGGATGGGATCACTTACGCAGCCCTTCGCAACTTGCCTGAAGCGCACAAGGAGCAACTCCTTGACTGGCTCAATGCTGTCTGGGAATTTTCTCTGCTGCCTAATGAGTGGAAGGAATCGCCGGTGGTGCCCGTTCCGAAGCCTTGCAAACCACTCACACAAATAGAGAATCTGAAACCCATTTCTTTGATTTCTAATATTATGAAACTTATGGAGAGGATGGTTCTCGCAAGAATTCAATGGCATTTAGAAACAACAGGCCAACTTCACCCACGTCAAACGGGGTTCCGGAGGCACCTTTCTACTCTAGACAGCTTAAAAATGCTGTCAGAAGATGTTATAGCTAACACCTCATCATGTGATCCCCGTCTAGTGGTAGCCATCGACGTAAAAAAAGCATTCGACTCGGTACTTCATGAGGCAGTTATCCAAGGCACACGCAACCGAGGATTGGACGGAAAGCCACTCGCCTTTGTGCAAGATTTCCTGCGAGACCACCACTATCGAGTACGAGTTGGTGACACACTCGGCCCCAAAACAGCAAACTGCATCGGAGTACCTCAAGGTTCAGTCTTATCGCCAACGCTATTTAATATCATCATGGCTGACTTTCCCCCACTCCTGGATGAGATAGAAGGCCTTTGTTTCATGATCTATGCAGATGACATTACACTCTGGACAAAGGGAGGCTCTATAGGCGAACAAGAACAAGCAATGCAGCAAGGTCTGAACACAATCTCTTCTTTCTTAACAGAGGTAGGACTCGCTCCATCTCCAGAGAAGACTGTTTTTGTAGTAGTGGCAAACAAACGGCTACACAAACAAAACATAAAGAGCCAGTTTAAGCTCACCATGAATGAAGTACAAATCCAAGAACGACCTACTGTCCGCATTCTCGGTCTTGACATAGACGTAGAGTTCCAGTATATAACTCCCGCAGGGAGCTAAGAGTTGCGCGACCCTTTTCCACGCGCCGCCGTCACTCCGGTTATCCATGCCGCGCAGAGAAGCCCCCACTACGGCTGCGCCGCAGCCGCCGACGCGGGCGGCACCGTGCCCCGCCCAGGAACAGCAGCAGCAGCAGCAGCGTGAGCGACACCGCAGGAATCCGGTGTAGCCGCCGTAAGGCGCCGCCGACCGAAGTGCCCCCACTGCACGTTGGCCGCCGTCGGAAGCGTGGCGGCGAGGCTCCTACACTCACGACAGGCAGCTTTCCCGCAGATATCCGGATAACAAAGATGGCGGGCGGTCGCGCAACTCTTAGCTCCCTGCGGGAGCTATATACAGGAACTGTACATAGACGAGGGATGGGGGCGCCACCACATGGCTCAAGAAATTGACCGCTACGTGGAAAAGCACCCTTGCCCTGATCCGTCGGGTTACTTCACAGAAGTGGGGCCCCGATGAACGCGTTCTTCGCATTTTGGTAAACGGCCTGTTGGTTCCAAAGGTGATGTACGGGTATAACTTCTATAGACTCTAAAAAAAATGAGAGTCTGTAGAATACCTTAACCGCGAAGCCATGCGGGTTGTCTCTGGTCTTCCTCGCTTCGCAATGGTTTATAATCTCCACCTTCACTCAGGGATGAACACCATTGAAGACAGAGCTGAAAGCTTTAAGCCTCACAACTACTATGCCTCGAAAGCACTCAAGCCGGCAGGGCCATTCTACGTCAACTTGGTCACTCACTGGACACGAAGCCTCCGATCTACCAGCCGCCTGAACCATGGAAGCAAATACCCATCGTTGATCACCAGCCCATGCCCAAAAACACAAGCGCAGAATATCCAACACATCGCCAACGAGCAGCAACAACACACCTGAAAGAGCTCCAGCGTACCGACGCAACGACGGGTGTGCAGGATTTACACTGACGCAGCTCTTCAAAATGATCAGGTCACCATAGCGTAGTACTGCGACAAGACCAAAACTAAAAGAGCCAAGGCTCTCCGTGGTACCCCATCTGTGAAGGAAGCAGAACCAAAGGCCTTACTACTAGTGACAAAAGAAGCGCACAGCTCTTCAAAATGATCAGGTCACCATAGCGTGGTACTGCGACAAGACCAAAACTAAAAGAGCCAAGGCTCTCCGTGGTACCCCATCTGTGAAGGAAGAAGAACCAAAGGCCTTACTACTAGTGACGAAAGAAGCGCACAGAATTGCCGCCACAAGCCCGACTGAGGCACCAACCACTTTCCGGCTCTATACGGACTCCAAGGAGAGAGAGAGTGAGAATGAGGGAAAAATAACACGCGCAGTAGGACAGTCACAAGAATTCGTGCAGCCGCAAGAGACCTTCGACAAGAAGGCTGCACAATTACAATTCGCTGGGTCCTGGCCATAACGGGATACCGGGCAACGAGGAGGCACACAAGGCAGCACGGGAGATGCTTTCCAACCCCGATAATTGCCAGAAGCCTCCGTCGCGACCGACAAACGTCTTTCCCGCTCTCTAAGCGTCGACACCTCCATCTCTGGAGGTGCTGCCCGACGAGTCGGAAGAGGAAGGGTATGACTACGAGGAAGCCATTGCCAAAGCACCTGCTGAGTGACGTGCAGCGCTTCGACTTCGTCTACCCGAAAAGGATAACCCTATCTCATCCGGTTATAACCGGTGGGCAACGGTCACACTCCGACGCATTCGGACGAACACTGCCGTAACGCCGCACATCATGACACACTTTCGTCTACACGCCGGTGACGGTACCTGCAAACTCTGCGAATCACCTGACAGCCAACAAGTCGCTGACCTTGACCATCTGCTATGGAGCTGCCCTGCCTTGAAGGACCAGAGAAACCGCGCACATGCACTCATTCCTCCTCAAGTCAGGCCACAAACGCTGCGGGAGTGGACCAATCCTGAAGGGTCTACAGAACACAGGAAGATGGTCCTCGACTCTCTTCTCGTATATGTTCGAGAAGCCGCCGTACAGGACCACATTTAGTCGGGACACTCACCGCCCTCCCCCCCCTCCTCCAACTCCCTTCCCCCATCTCCCCCTCCGGCGATGACAAAGGTCAAGGCATGGAGTGTAATTAGGATTAATCAATACATATTACAACAACAACAACAACAAACAGCCTCTAACAGAGGAGCAGTGGAGTGAGGAACTGTCTAGTGCTGACTGCGACGAGCATTGCTGAACAATCGCAAGAGAAGCCACCGGCACCCCGGGGACTAAGGACTAGACTAAGGACACCCACCATGTCTTAACAACCAACAATTATAATAGTCATTTCTCTCTTTCTCTCTCTCACTGACTATGTCAGTACACAGTTGGGCCTCCTTATCTGGAGGGTATTGACTAGGACAGCTCGAGTGTGACCACGTTATTAGGATGCAAAAAAAAGAAGTTCTTCTTTCGCCATGTTTCTCCTTTCACATCCTGATAATGTGGTCACACCCAAGCTGCTCTTTGGCTAGTCTGCACTGAATAATGGCACCTGCTTTATTTTATTGCTTGCTTGTTTTACTTTATGTTTCAGTGCACAAGTGGTACATTTGTATGAGAAGCAAACAATAAACATTTTCACGATGCATAAAACATTTCACATCGGTGCACGATAGTTTTTAAGCCTGTCGGTCGTGAATTAGTCTCATAGGAATGCTACGAGGCGAGCCCCCTTTATATGCAAGAAAATACAGCATCAACACTCACTTGCTGCACTCAGCACATGCCATAAAAAGGGGGGCTATGATGTGGTTCAGGCACATAAAATACACATTCTAGCACCACTTGGTTAAAGTACCGTAATTGACTAATGAAATGAAACCACGAGAATATGAACCACAACACACAAAATCAAAGAATATAGCGTTTGGTGGAGATTTTTTATTGGCGCAGTTGTGGTATATTTACAAAGACACACTTTCAAACTTTGTTGCTGTTATGAAGACTTTCTTCTTTTTTGAGGTGAGGTATCATTTACTTGCGACAATTTGGCTTGCATGGAAAAAAATTGCACTATTCGTGTCTTCTGGTTCATATTTTTGTGATCGTGTTAATACTGTACACGACTGCACATAGATTACCTTTCCTTTCCCACAGTGTGCTTATTATCTTCTGCAACTGATGAAAAACCAGTGCAACCGGCCTATCGAGAAGTCTTGTTACGCAATGCTTCCCTGCTCGTCAATAGCTTACAGGCTAGTCGTAGGCGCACTGCACAGTCAGCTTCAAATCCGACCGGAACACACCCTGTCACAAGGGTGAGAACCCTGACTGCTTTTAAAGGCCAACTGCACTGAAAGTTTCAACCTCTTGAAAACCTCATTTCCATAAAGCCTGCCTAAAAAGACGGCATGGGAGCTGAAATACACGCATGTTTGCCAAAAGTGTTGAGCAAAAATTGGCGATTTTGAAACCGAAATTAGAAGAGTGCAGCCATTACGGCCAAGCTGACACGACATTGCAGCCACCGAGTAAGCGGTTGGACAGCTGGAACAAACCTGCTTGCAACACTTTGCGCTCACAGCAGCCCCATGAGAAGCACACCCAGCAGCGCTCAAGTAGTTTTCCTGGCTGGCTGGAGCACCAAGCAGCTGGCCGGCTGCAATGACACTTCCGCTCCATGTCTGTCTGCTCGATTTGCCAGCAGGTGCAGCCTCGTCCGTGACGGAGCTATTTGGAACGTTTGTAACTGAATGATAACGCATTTCTCGAGGCTGCCAGCCATGTCCCAGTTGGTCTGGTGGTACGTACCGTACGTTCAAAGTAAATTTGGCCGAGCTGAAATTTGAGTGCAGTTGGCTTTAACAGAACTGCGTGGATAAATGAAAAATTTTGTGAAGCACAGAATGTATACAAACAAACCCCCCGCTGAGCTGTTGCGAGGGCTATGGAAGTTCATTGCCGGACATTCAGAGGTGAAATTTGACAATTTAGTCGCGCTTTAAAGCGAAAATGGCTCTGCATTGGCAGTCTGCCACATGTCTGACGAGACCCTCAACAGCACCAAAATAGGCGCTTTCAGTACTGTTGGGCATGAAGACCGTGCTATTTCGTTGTATCATGGCATTCAATACACTGAAGTTTCCTTTACTGCCACAGATAGCACTGGGACCTTGACAGGCACGACGTGAAAACCAGATGTTTTAACTGGAAAGAGCCACTGGAGCAAAAGCGAGGAAAATGGCTGCAAAGCTCGCCAATCACACGCCGCCAATGTTCACTTCTTCCATCGCCCCTGTTGCCGACCGATGACGATCGGGTTGCCCCAGTGGCAGAAAAGCCGACGTTGCAACAAATACAACCGATAGCTGTGGCAATACTGTTGTTCCATCTGTGCTTTGATTTGGATGCCTCCCCTGTAGTTTACTTCCCAGCTTCTAGTTATCATTTGCTAAGCTGGCTGTAGTAATGGGTGTGCCGATGGGCCTTGATGGGGCTATGTATCCCCTCTCATTGGGAGTACCGTGTTCTGTTCCCCTCATTCGGCAGAAGCGAAAGGAATGGTCGCCAGCGGTGCCAGTGTTGTGTCCTCTGAGCCAAGTCGGGGGAACGCCTTTCTTTCCGCCTGGCCGTCACAAGGACAGACGGGGGCAGAGGTCAAGGCCTTCAATTAGCTAGCGCACTGCTTTTGAGTGAGGATCGTTCGAAGAAGGAGCCAGGCAACCAAGTGCGCAAACTTCAGTGAGTTTGTCCGCAGCTGAGGCTGCGAATGGTTGCAAGCAAGACTTGCTCCTGTGGCGATTTCTGGACACCAGAACCCCACACATTTCTTATAGGCTTTTGGGCCCCTATAAGAGATCGTGCGGTGATACCCTCTTCAAGTGCTGCGGCACATTTTTAATTTTAACTCAGTTCATCTTGTGTTTTGTTCGCGCTCTGTCATCTGCAGTAAATACTTGTACAGTGCGCAACACCCTTGTCTATAACACTGAGTTCAACTTCAACTAGTTACCTCTCAAAACTGTGGACTCAAACTTGCCACAAAAAACATTGAGGTCAAAATATATGGTTAAGACTTCAGAATGACACAATAGTTTTCTTCAAATGCCTTTCGGCCAAGGCAAGATAAGGCTATAAGTACGAAACGTGTGTTATAGACAAGGGTGTTGCCCTCTGTACATACTTGTGAATAGGCTTTTCTTCCTCATTTACCTCTTCCATCTCGTCATCGGGTACCTCACACCCTCCATGGCGACACCACCCTACCTCAGCAACAAACCAAACTTTACTCTGACCCTACCTGGTGTAGAGCATTGTGCATACTAAGCTTCCATGTCACAGCGTGTGGTGGTGATGATGATGAAAACAGTGAACAGCGGAGCCGGCGACAGCACAGCGAAAGGCAGCGCAGAGCAGGCCCCCCTACCTGAGGGTGTATGCACAGGTTTTTGCGTGACGTGAGGCAGAGTCCCAGCAGGGACATCTCCTCCCCCATCTCCTTGGTGTACTGCACCAGAAGACGCTGCAGCACCTCCACAACCTGAGACGGTCCCACAACAGTCGCTCGGTCACAGTCGTGATGCCGCTTGCGCCTTTGGCCCACAGAACTTGCTTTGCCACACTCGTTAATTTCAAAAAGCCAGGTACCTCACCACAACAACGCACTCAACAATCACAGCACAGCTTCTTCAACTAGGTCCTGGCGAGCGGCCTCAGAAGCTGCACCTTCGTTTATTCCGTGTTCCCCGTAAGAAAAACAAAAGAAATATAGGCCTCGTGACACTGCTCTTTTTTTCTCGTCTACAAATTGGTTTTTATAGAAAAATACTTTTGGGCTTTCGCCCGTTCTTCGTTATTTTTTATTGGCTTTTAAACTGCCATGGCTTGGCTGGGGCCTTTTGCACTTAGCAAAACTCACAGACATTTGTTTCTTTTTTACCAGATAGAATACATCCCTGCAGCCCACATATTTCACAGTGGATCGCCGCCAGGGGGCCGACACGGGTGCTTGTGCCCCGCTTCGACTCCCGTTTTTGTCGCTCCAATCGCGATCTTTCCGCCTGCCTGACCAAGTTTGTGCCCCTGTCGTCTCCGTGAGTACCTCTGGCGTCTCTGGATATCATCGTTTGCCACCTACCATCGTCGGGCCCCCCTTCAGGACCATCGAACCTACCGACCACGCCGGGGCCGCCGCTAGGCCTACATTACAGGCCTAGTACGAGCGGCCGCCTCCCCGAGCTGCCGCAGCTGCACGCGCACGTGCACCTGCCATCTAGCATGCCCCCTTCGCCATCCCGCAGCTGCGCTACGGCGCGTGACAGCACATCGGCACCGACGCAAGACCAAGACACATCGTCACCGACGCAAGACCAAGACAACACACCATCGCCGGCGCAAGACCTTGTCAACGAAAACAGCGCAGACGGCCACATGGATTTCGACGTTTCGAAAGGAAGAACTGCTCCGACACCTAACCCATGGCGTCAGGTCATAAACTCCCGCAGGAACAAGACCGTTGCTGAAAACCAGGTACGCCCCACAAACGCTACAACGCCTGCCGTCCCCGCACGAAAAATACCGCCTCCTCGCTTTCCACCAAACCACTTCATAACTGTCATCCGACCTCATGACGGCCTTCGTGTCGGAGACTGGCCTGCTCGTGACCTGGTATGCAGCCTCGTCGCGGCAAGCGAGATCCCCGGCCCCCTCTTCCGTGCGACTGTCACACTGCAAGTACAGCCAGCCCAAAACCTCCTCGTAGCTGCCACCCCTGACCCAGATATCGCTGATCGACTCTCCCAACTGACCGCATTAACCCTCCGAAGCACTACCTATGCAGTATCTGCCTATATGAAGCCCCCTCCGGGTACTGCTCGTGGAGTGATTCACGGCATTCCCGAGGGCATCACGCAGGACCAACTCATTGAGCTCACCGCCGCTAACAGACCGTACTTGATCCACGCCCGCCTCATGGGTCGCACGAGATCAGCTCTACTGACCTTCAACGGACTCCGCATTCCGTACTATATTAAACTAGACTGTGAAATGGTGCGCTGCCGTCCATACCGCCGCGCCGCCCAGACATGCCAATGTTGTGGTGAGATAGGGCACCGTCAAGACGTGTGCCCGCACCCCGACAAGCCACGCTGCCCGGCCTGTGGTATCGCCAACCCGTCACCGGACCACTCCTGTGCCCCTCGGTGTAAACTGTGTGATGGACCCCATGCCACTGCCAACAAAGAATGCCCCAAACGCTTTCTACCGGTTCCCCAAACACGGAGGTTCCGCCATCCTGCCCAGTCCCCATACCAACCAATCGGCCAGACCCCGCTGGCCTACCACGAGCAGGACTTTCCAGCCCTACAAGCCCAATCCTCGACTGCCCACCCTGAAGACCGGAACGCCATCCAACCGCAGGTGAGCTGGTCAGATGCTCTCCGCTCTACTCCCACTGCTCTAACTTCACCCTCCCCCCCTCCCCCCCAACCACCAATCCACCCTTCGTATTCCGCTGCTATTGCTGAACTTAAACAGCAGCAGCAACGTTTCCAGGCACAACTCGCCTCTCTAACTGCCAAAATTGACGCCCTATAAGCCTCCCCCCTTCCAGCCCCGCCGCCCCCACCAGCACCCCTTCCTCCCTTCCTGAACAGATTCATGCACTCATTGACACGAAAATAGCGGAAGCCATAAAAGAACTGATAGCATCACAAACCAAGACTCTGGCCCCCATATGTAGTGGCATCCAGGCAATAACTGAACGACAAAACAAATTAGAGCAGACCATCCAAGGCATACAGAACTCTCTGGCTTCGACTCACCAACCCAAGAAACTCAAACATCACCCTTACCATGACTAATCCCCCGGATACTGACCTCGTCGTACTCCAGTGGAACTGCCGTTCTCTCAACAACAAGCGACACCAGCTAGACTTGTTTACCAAACAAGATCCTCCAGATGTCATTGCCCTGCAAGAGACCAACACTCCTACCCCCCGCCTGCAGCATTATACCGCCTTCACGCAAGACCCCCAGCATCGCACCGCCACTTTCGTACATAACTCCCATCCGGCCCAACCACATTGTCTTAATCAAACCGTACCTCATACCTTTGTAGAGCTCATCTCCACAAGGCCGACAGGCTCCAGCATCTTCATCCTGAATATTTACAGTCCCCCATCTGATAACCTCCACAACATTGAGGCACTGATTTACGAAGCCGCATCCCTGTCCAAGGACGCCCCTTTACTTCTCCTCGGAGATTTCAATGCCCCACATCCTGCATGGGGCTACCATTTTGCCTCCAAGAAAGGCACGGCCCTCTTACGCACCACCCAGAACCACCAGTTGATCCTCCAAAACGACCTCACCTTTCCAACCCGCACCGGCAACAGTGTCACCAGAGACACCACACCTGATTTATCATTCACTAAAAACATCTCCAGGATCCAATGGTCCCGACTCGACGAAACACTCGGCAGTGACCATCATCTCCTCTCCCTTCGCTTCCCAACCAAAAAGAAAACGACCCGGACAGCCACCGCACGCCTGACTAACTGGTCCGCCTTCCGTGAATATCCAACCCCTCTCCCTGCAATAAGCCAAAATTTAAGTGACTGGACCCAGGCCCTTGAACACCGGGTTAAAAAGCACACCCAAGAAATCGCACTTACCGACAGCACTCCGGCAGTCGACCCCCACCTTATGCACATTTGGGACGCGCGTCGTAGTCTTACTAAACGCTGGAAACGGCAGAAGCATAACCGTAAACTTAAAAAGCGCATAGCCCTCCTAACCCAGCAAGCGCAAGCATATGCCGCCGATCTCCAGAGACAAAATTGGCAATCTTTCTGCAATCAGCTCCAAGGCGCTCTCCACTCAAAGAAAACGTGGCATCTCCTCCGTTCCCTTCTCGACAACACCAATACTAAGAGATACACAAACCATAGAATCCATCAACTAATCCGCAACAGCGCTTTCCCCTCTCAAGAACTCCTCAAGTCGATCCGTGACCATCTTTTTGGCGACCCTACTACCTACCCACCCATCCCCGACACATGCTATACGGGCCTAGCTAACGAAGCACTAGACGCCCCCTTTACCTTCACTGAAATTCAAGCTGTCCTGGCCCGCCTCACCCGCAACACCACCCCAGGAAAGGACCATATTACCTACCGCACTCTCCGCAATCTCGACGAGGACACACTCCAAGATCTCCTCGAACTTTACAATTATCACTGGCAGGGTGGAACTCTACCTGAGCAGTGGCGACACTCGGACATTATACTGATCCCAAAACCCAACAAGCCACTGACGCCGACTACTCTTCGACCAATCTCCCTGACCTCATGCATCGGTAAACTCTTCGAACACCTAGTACATCAGCGCCTCACCGCATACCTGGAAGACCACAACCTCTACCCTTATAGCTCCATCCTTTCCCACTACACAAACAACAGAAGAAGGTACCCTCCTCCCCACCCATCCCTTACCCCACATGAAGCCTATGTCTATCGCCGCCTTCAGACGGAAACTTTCTATAATCACACGATTCTCTCACACATCTCCCCATCCCTATTCCCCCATAACTGCCAAGCGTGTGACCTTCCTCTTACCACCTTCCACCTAGTCTTCTCCTGCCCGCAGCACCCAACCCCCCTTCACTCCCCCACCCTTGAGCAGTGGGAGTCCGCTCTGACCAGCTCGTCACCGGAGCAGCAGCTCGCCCTGGTGAAACGAGCTCTGGAATCGGTGCGGGCTCGCGGCCTCCTGGACATGGGAGGCTGACCACTTCCCCTTCCCTCTTCCCTAAAGCTCAAATAAACGTTTTTACCACCACCACCACCACATATTTCACCAAGTTTACCAATTGGCCTTCTTTAAGTGAACGAAAGAAACTTAAAATTCTAAACACCTCCCCTGGAGCTTTCTGGTGACAGTTAAGCACAGGGGTCGGCAACCTGCGGCCTGCACGTGGCCCACGGAGGAGTATGATGCAGCCTCCCAAACGATTTTAGAGCCCTCCCCTTGTCACTTCCTATCTGAAGACTGACATGCCACTGTTTTGACCTCAAATGGGGTTAGACAGGAACAAAGAAAGATCACCTCTACTCGGCAGTGTCCCTCATCTTCACACTTGGCCAATATTCTGTCAATGATTGTCACATATCACGGTCAATTCGGTGATATTTTTTTCCTTTTCCTGCAAGCCCCCCCCTCCCTCCGATTCGCCTTCCAGTTCCTCGGCGTGTCAGCTTCATCCAGCTCGGCCCTCCACCTCATAAGGTTGCCGACCACTGGTTTAGCGCATCGGAATCAATGAAGACATTTGTATACATCAACCGTGCCTTCGGGAACAGGCAGGCGCTGCCGCAAAGACTCTACAAAGCTCAGTCTTCAACATGAATCAACCTCAAAACTGCTCACAGTGCCATTAGCTGCTACAGCTCGCCACACATGCACTGGCTCGCACATTCTTCAAAAAGGAAGTACCGTATTTTTGCGCGTATAACCCGCCCCTGCATATAATCCGCATATATACTCCCACTTTCAGTCCGCCGGAAAAGGAAAAAAAATCCTATTGCCCACACATTTTATACAGGAAAGGCTGCACCAAATGTGCGGGCTGTAGCAAAATAATGAGAGGCTTAGCCCTTCATATAAAGTCCTCAGAGGCTCCTTGATATAAGATTAAAAGATCATGCTTTGAGCTTGAAAGGACACCCTTTCACTCACTTGGCCACGCATTGTAGCGAGTGTGGCTGCACACACCTTTTTGAAAACACAGTAGTTTTGTTTGCACATCACGATCAAATTTCGAGAAAGATCGTCGAAGCATATTATATCTCCAGGTACAGAAACGAGTGTGCAAGCCACCCATCAGTGGCACTTTTGGACAAAGAAATGTCGCTGCAATCATCTTGTTTGTTATGTCCGCAGCACGACACATGTGCACTGTAGAGAATTTTTTTTGTGGTGATGTTGCGCAGATTCGTGGGTTTATAGGACTTTTGTCAAACTAATAAAATTCAGTTGTTGGAGTGCACTCGTCCTTGTTTTTTCTTCCTTACCCTTGTACGTTTTGCGCAATCGCTGCCATGGAAGGCCTAGTCAGTGCTACTGCGTAGGAGCTTCGCGGCAAAACACGCATTCCAGTGAAGTTGCACTAAAGGAAAAACCCAGCGTATTATCGGCACCCCTACTTTGTCAATAAAATTTTCGCATTCTTGGTGTGGGTTATATGCGCGAAAATACGGCATTTTTTGCAAGGGCAGCCACACTGCCACCAGAAACAAAACGAGAAGCCAAAGCCGCTATGCTTGTCAAACAGCCCAAACTTGCCTTCTCAATCTCTGGCAGGGTACGTGAGCAGTACAGCAGCTTCGACACAGCGGCCGGGTTGGCCTGCAAGGGGAAACGTGGTTAGCAGCAGGCCCATAATGCCGCGCCATTGCACCAACGGCCCAAAATACACGAATGTTAGTGGAATGCTCACATTTTTAAGGAGAACCACAAAGACACTGCGGATGCTCTTAAAATGCAGCGTGTACGAAATCCCACAAGGTAACACATAACGTCAAACTAATCCAATTCAATGCTAGCTGAAGCAAGCCACGAGCAAACACTCAAAGTTTGAATACATTGCAGAAATTGTCTTACCTCCCACCAAAAAAGGCAAAAATGGAGCTGCCCATGCAAGCTCTGACCATCTTTTCTTAATGCACTGCCCTAAGATAATCCAGTAAGAATCCTTAGCATAAAGCAGTGGCTCTAAAGCACGCTCTTACGGAACAACACACGGTACAGCACTTGAGCTCCGCAAACACCAAAACTGATCCCCGTTTCTTTCGCACAGGCAGAAGATATGTTTCTGATATCAGTTCAACTTGGTATAAAGTCTTGTATTGCTGCAATCTGCCACTGTCAGTTTCTAAAACCTCCCGACCTATTTCCGCTAGACTTGCACCAAATGCAAACAAACATTCTGCTTCAAAACGCAGACGGGACCTCCTATACTGACTCGACTACAAAAATTGCTTTGCATGCTTTAAAATTAACAAATACAGTCACACTTGTCCAAAGTAAGCTTGGCTTTTACAAGTTACTGTTCCTACGAAGCAACCTCAACTTCTTTTTCGCCACAGTGGTGTATTTCACATTGAATCAATTATGTGGAACTATTTTACCATACCCTTGGAGCTCGATTTATGTTATTCTCAGTTCTTCCAGGTGAGTTCTTTGTCTGCTATTGGGTGGATTTTCTCTTTTGTGATTTCTTCTTCTGGAGAATAAGCTGCAGTTTTTAATCATGAGTAAAAACTGCCATGCTTGCTGTTTCAGTCTAAAGCATGCCCGGCACTTAGTCCTTTCCCTTTTCTTTTTTTGTTGCAATAAGCTGCACGATTTTTGTTGTTATATTCCAACTAGGCTAAAATCATTCCCATCTGGGATTGAGATATCCCTGACCAGTTCATCTTTCACGTGCCTTCTACTAGGAGCCTGCCTGAGAATCCTGCCTATCAGTGGCAACTGGTCCGCAAGGATTAAGACCGATTGCTACTGGTTTTGAGCCCTACTATTCCAGATGCTACTTGGTTGGTCCTACCGGTGTCAGTTACGACTGGTTTCATCTAGGAATTGTCCAACAGCCCCGTTGAATTGGGACCAGATGCAACCAGTCCGGATATTTTTCACCCGAGCAATGCCATGCAACAGTGCATCTTATATGCAGCACTTCTTTAGTCTTACCAGGGTCCTTCAATGCTTTTCTGGTAATGAAAATTCGCCGTCACGCTATGGGAGAGCTTCGTGCGCTGCCCAGGGAGGCCGCGCTGCGGCGCTGGTGTTGATCGGAGGGCAGCAGGGGGAGTGGTCAGAGCGCGTTTGGCAGGGAACGGACGCTCGGCGCCTTATCAGCAGTGCGCTTCCGCTTTACGTGTCGTGGGCCGCTAAAATGGACTTATTTTTGTCAGCGACGAAAAATTTGGTGAGAACAGACGTGCTGCTACTGCGTTCCTGCCTGCCGGTCTGGCTACAGAGCAGCGGCGGCTGCGCCCGATGCCCTCCGATCTGCGGTGGCGCTCCTCGCAGTAGCCTTTGTCCCCGTACGAAACTTGGCCCGGAGTTTCATGACCAGAGAAGCATTGAAGGACTCTGGTATTACCGTAAACTGCAAGCAATGCAAGAGGGCCAAAACATGTGTCATGTATTTACCTTATTTCCCTGCATCAGTCTAGATAGCGATGGTGAGTTACCCACAAAAAATAAAAAACTGGCCCCAGAAAATATGGTATTTCGTGCCAGACCATGCCTCAAGCAGTTGTCCTGCTAAGTTTCAAAGATGAAAGCCACTTGCCTAAAGTTTTCAAGCACACTTCGCGCATATTATGGCGAATTCCATTGGGCGAACAGGAGCAAGTGGAGCGAGCAGCCAGAGCAGCACATGGGAGTAACGGGGACGTGTGCTTTCGTTCCGCGAATGAAACATTCGCGATGCTCCGGGAGCAGTGAAAAGAGGAGGAGGGCGAGATGTCGAGAGTCATGTGACCAAACGTTTCCCGCGCTCGCTTCCCGGAGCATTTCGCGCGCTCGTGATGTCCTCACGCAGTTATTCCTCGCCAGTTTTGCCAAATACGTGCCGGTGGTTTTGTGTCTGCCTTCCGCATGGCGACAAATGAAGAAGCCGAGCGGATTTTCATGTTCATGATAAAGGGGTCAGCATCGTGTCTCCCAAAAATTAGCTGCGAACGATAACAGCGTCCACAGTCTTTTCCAGATACGACTCTACCTTCGGTCGCTGCTCCAGCGGGGTGAACAGGTGGTCGAACATAAACTCATGCAATGTCAAATCGTCGTCGTCGTCGCTGCTGCTGCTGTCCGATGACGAGCTTGCGCTTGAATCTGTGGTGCTTTCATCACCTAAAAGTAGCAGCAATTCCTTGTCCAGACGGCCGCGCTTAGCTGCTGCCGTACGCACTGAGCGACTACCGCGGCTGCTGGATTCCGCCATTTTTCCTCCGCCACCAGGGGATAAAACCAGAAGTGACGCAAAAGAGGTCATGTGACTTCCTCGGCGTTCCCTGTTACTCCGCCGCTGGCGACGGAGCACTGAGAACTGCTCTCGGCGCCAAAAAAGTGCTCCTCATCGACCAATGAAACAACGCCCCTGCTCCTGCCCGATCACTGGAAGACGTCAGAACTCGCGAGAGCACTTTGGGTGCAGTTAGAAGTGCTCCTGTTCACCCAATGGAAAGCGCTATTAGTTATCAGGGAATGTCAACGATGGCCACAAATGTGCTTTAAAAAATTATCTTGGTTTTTGTCTTGTTCCAGGTCACCATAAGGCTCTCCTCCAAGAGGACGATGCGTTTGAAAGCAAGCACACTTTCCTATCAATGGAGGTCAACTGTTCTCTTGCACTCCCAGTAAATTGCACAGGAAAAGTACGTAAATCACTCAAGAAAACTTATTCATAAAACTGCGCATACGGATGGGTCAAGGAAAAGAAGAGACAGGATGAGCGCAAATCTCCTGAGCTAATACCGTCTCTCTTCTTTTCCTTGTCCCGTCCGTATGCGCAGTTTTATGAGTATGGTGAACCAACCAGCCCAACAACATGCTTCACTCAAGCAAAGCGCAGCACTCGAATAAAGGGGAGGGCGTGGCCAACCTTCTGGTAGGCCAGGATGAGCGAGAGCAGGGTGACTGTCTTGCCAGTGCCTGACGGCATCTCCAGCACTCCGTGACCCTGCAGCATCAAAGGTCAGAGGTCAACAACACGCAGGGAAAGGGAAGCCATGCACACACAAGCCTTCTAATAGACACAGAGTGGCCAAGCAACTTGTAAAGTAGCCAGTACCTTCCAAGGAAACTGGGATGATTTTAAAATGTGAAAGCGAAAATCCTTCTTTTTTTCTCGATATCTTCTTAAGGGGTTAGCCCATTTTTATCCACAGAAAATTGGCCAGCATTTTTTGTGAGAGCAGCACAGTCACACACTGATTAGATGCTAACCGTTTATTCAAAGAGGTTGTTAGTCTGCTTGGATTCGTTTAAAAACAGCTGAGAGGCAGGCAGGGCTTGCATGCTGGATGTGTTTGCTACTTCTCTCCCCATCGGAGGTTTCGAAAAGGGTAACCAGTGTCTCTATTGGTGTTGCTTGACAAGTATACCGTGCAAGACAAACAATTAAATGGCAGCGGTCAATGGGCCCTTCCACTGGGCAAGCAACAGTGCAGAAACCAGCTGCAAGAGCCACCAACCACTCAGCCAGTCAAAGTAGTAAGGCACATTGTATGTTGCGGGAGCAGCTTTTACAGCGAAGCGGTCATAATGGTGCCTCGATCAGAACTTTTCCTGTCATCTGTGAGCAGAACGCACTCTGCACTACAGCTAATTTTTTTGCAAAAGCTTCGGTAGCTCTTCACCTATGTAGATACCGTATTTGCGAGACTCTAACGGGCACCCTTTTTCACTAAAATTAGCATCAAAATCTGTGCACGTGTTACAAGCAGGCTCAAAGTCGAAAGCGGTTTCAAAGCGGAAACAGTGTTGCCACAGACAAACTTCTCCCAAAATTAAATTCTAAATCTGCGCGGTACAAGCGTAGTGAAGCAATTTTTTTTTTAGAATTTTCCTACATAAATCTGCCTATGCGTTACAATCGCGCAAGCACGATACCTTTTAAAAAAAAAGAATCGCAGTAAAAGGTGGATTCTAGCAAATGGCTCATGTCTGCTGACCCAATCCCAGACTACATGGTGACGAGATTCGTGCAGAAACTGCGATAACTTTGACGGCACTCCAGGCAGAATAAACGCACCTTGGCGTCGAGGCACTGCTTGAGCTGCAGCATGTAAGCATACTGCTCCGGGTAGATGTAGTCGTAGGGGAAGAACACCGACAGGCCGTCCACGTCCATTCTGCGAAAGAAACGGTGGGGATACATTTCAATGGCAATTCTGGACGGCTGCAAACGCTACTTTATTCACGGAATCACGCTGTACAAGACAGGGAAAGTCATTAACAAGATATTTAGCAAACTTTTCATCATTTCCTGTTTTTTCTTTTTTCAAGAATTAAACCTCGAAATGATCCGACCGCGGGTGTGGGGAAGTCAATGCCTACTGCGCCGAGGACTCGGGCAACCGCTGCAAGAACTACACGAGTGATAGCTGACAACACTTTGCGGGGCACACCACCGATAGCTGGGACAACACTCTGCACAGCAGAAGGGTTACTGCACAGTGGGCTCTGTTAACGTGCCGACAGAACGCAGCCTGTGTGAAGTCAAATGCTGCACGGCTCGAAGGCTTGAAAAGCATGGTACTCGCGTACTTCATTTTGAAGCTCCAGGCTACAGAACGCCAAGCTTGTGTTTGAAGACGTCGTAGCGTCACACGGCGGACTGGCAGCACGAATCATTCATCGCGAAGAGCAAGTTTCACGGTTTCTCCGCAAAGATTGCCACTCAGAGAGCGTGTTTGAGCGTGCCGGCATGAAGAGCAGTCAAGCAGTGCGTTCCTGAACGCCAAAGAAAGCGCTCGCGGAAACGTGTTTGTGCAGACAGTGACGTCACAAACCGTTATTAAACGCAACAAAATATTTATTTAGAAATAGAAAAAAGCAAATTTGTGTTGCGTATCAAACACCGTCTAGATTTTAGCGCCTTTTTAGAGATTTGGCAAAAACGTTAACCACCCTTTTAATGTATTGACGTTTAATGTCACTAGACAGTTATTGGTGACGTCACCTGGTAGCGCCAAGTTTGACGCTTTGAAAGGGCAGCTAGCCTTTGCGTTGGCTTTTTTGCACGGCAACAACGCTGTGCAAAGAAGACTCGTTTGGTTACTAATACAAAACATTTTTTGCACGCATTCATACAGTACTTAAATAAACTGCCCCCTCGATTTCAACTTATGTTACGGTAGTTCATTTAGTATTTTGGAACATACATCCCTTATTTTAGAACACAACACAAACATAAAGAACGCCGCGATGCCTACAATCTTAGATTCCTTTTCATCATTACTGCCTCAAGCTTTGATGACATCATTAGTCATCTCCGGTAGCAGGCACCTTGTGCTTTTACTGAGGGCTGAAACTTCGGTGAAATTAAAAAAAAAATAGGTGGCTGGTATCATGAAGAAAAGAAATCACTCTTCTTCAATCAACCTGAAAAAAGGAAGTTACAATTACTTATTTAAAGCACAATATCAGACTTAAAAAAAAGAACTAGACTCCCTCAAGCACCGAAAGTATATTTTCAAAAGCCCGAAACTTCAAAAGCCCGAGTTCTCCTTAATTTTAAATGGGTTCTACGCATTTTTGTTAGTATTTTGGTCAAAAAAATTTGGCTTACATGGGCAAGAAAAATCTCAACAAATTGGGGAATTCGAAGAGATATTTGGTATACACCCGGGTATAAACTCCCATGCAAAAAAATTTGTAGCGATGCAAGGATTCGTTACCACTGAGAATTATTTGAAAATTTTTTCCATTACTTGTGCAGAAATGGAAATTTTTGCCTGCACTAATACTTGAACTAACTAACATTTGAGAGGGATCCTCCAAGGTCAAATACGCTCCTGCAAAGGAAGAAGTGGAGGGCTCCTGAAATGCAACTTGATGATGTGAACAAATGAGACTGAACTATACGAGTATGTGTTGCTAGACGTGGCTGCCCTGGATAGATATTGGCCGCAGGTTCTAACCCTGTGACCACTTAAAAAACTTCATTTCAATGTACCGAGGGCCACACCAGGTTACACTTCTGACAAGGCAGACATAGAAATAGTAGAGTATAGATTCATGACTGAAATCATAGTTGAAGCGGTAAATCACACTAAGATTACCATCGGCCAGTGGTCTTTCCCTTGTCCTTGTTTCTGCTTCGCTAGTAATTACATCTTATTATACTAAAATCACAGCAGATGCAAGGTTGGTAGTTGGGATGTGTTTGTTGTATGTCTACAACTCTTTCAGGAAAGCTGATGTTTTCTACCTTAATCACTACAGTGTGCCTAGGTATGCATGTCTGTGTTGCACACCTTATCAGCAAAGGCTGTCTCTACAGCAACAATGGAGGACACAAAATGCAGAAGTCACAACTTGTGGCTTCCACTCAAGATAGTGGAACAAGTAAACTGTTGCCAAGCAAAAAATCAAAGCACAGGGGATGGATAAAAAAATAAGACGAGCGTTCTGTGCACTGAAAATTATTTCCTTTAAATCTAAGTAGTGTGTAACATAGCTGGAAGTTCGTTTTTGGGAAATCTAATCAATTTTGAACACGGAATAAGACAAACAGTGGAAACAGAAGTGAAGAACGTTATGTAGCAAAGAAGTGGATGCGATTCCTCAGTCCAGGAGTTTCGGTGCCGATGTCCAGGTTAGTGCAGGTTTTCAGGTTCACCCGCAGCTCGAGGAGGGTAAAAAAGGAGAGGGAAAAGGTGGGATGGCTGGGTTGTAAGCACACCGGATAAAGATATGGGCATGGCTGCCTGGTTCAAAGGAATTTGGCAGGGTATATTTGTGTTGGACATCTGTGGTGTATCCAAGAGAGGAAAGGGAAGGTGCTCGTCTGTCTGGATACTGTGGGTAGTCTTATCATCCCAAACTACCCACAGTATCCTGGATCCTCTTTGGGTAGTTTGGGATGAGAAGACAGAAGGGCTCCTTTAGGGGAGTCGCAACGAATAGAGAAAGAAAAAAACCCGATGCCACATGATGGCACTAAAAAAGTATAAGGGCCAAAATTCTGCCCAATCAAGACAGATCAAACCGATACTTCACATTCTTCGATGGATCGCCGTAAATTTCCCCACAACTACTTTGTACGTGCGACTAAAGAATGGTGTTACATTGTGTCACCGTGGAATACAGCCAGCACACTTGCTGGCTGTATTCCATGAGCTAACGTAATGCTTTTTTTTCAAATAAAACTTAAACGTAAGTACAGTCATTACACAGCGCTTCTGCATGGCTAAATAACAGATAGCTTAGTGGCTTAAGCTGCAAGCTTGTTTCACATGAATGTGTTTGCCGGTTGGCCAGCATGCCGCAATGGGAACCATGCAGGCGGCACATGCCACAGTTCATGGCATGCATGCCATGAACTGTGCATGCATGCCAAAGCCATCAGGTTGGTTTCGTTGAATTTTTCAGTCCTTGGATCACACACTAATGAAAAAAAAAGGGGGGGTGGGGGGGCATGGTGGCATCATCTGTTAGTTTTGCCGTCCCACCAACAGTGAAACAAACTTCAGGACACCAGCGTAACACAACCACGAATAGGTGAAGTGATTTTATTGCGTCCCCTGGCTTTCCACAGATTTCGGCCTGCCGGCATGCAAACAGAACGTCACTACAGCCGACACATTCCACGAAAAGGCCACCTCCCTTTGTGCAGCCACTGCAAGGGGCCCCTTCTTCTTTCGGGGATAAACAAAGCTCAGCTGGCCTAACACCGTCTTACTTGGTACCCAGAGTGCAGGGGTGTAGAGGACATATCACCCTCGTGTCAATACCCCTTCATACGAGCTACCTTCAGCCTTACTCCTGTTATACGCGCAGAGTTTCATTCATTCTCTTCGCTCTCAAAATATGCTTTTGTGCAATGCTCTTGTACTCTAGGACTGTGACACGATTTACCAAGTGCACCTGCAGCACTAGCTGGCTGTCAGCTTTTCGTCTAGCCAGTACACATAATTTCTGTGCACTCTTTTCAGTGGCAGGACTCCACCAGCCCCGTTGAATCATTACACACTACCTCAGAGCTCCGAGCTTCAGGAAAGAATGGCGGTGCGCTCTGAGATGTGTTGATTCACGCCACAACAAAATAGTGGAGTACGCGAGAGATAACCGTCAGCTTCAAGTGGGCATTTCTGAACAAACCAAACAGCGTTGTAAACAAACCCAACTACGAAAGACGCAATGTTTCGCTAGTTTAGTTATGCAACCTCGTCATGTTTGTCAAAAGCCCCGTTCCTGTTCAAGCTGGTAATTGCCTGGCATGCGTTGGGAGGGCACGGGCCTTTTGGACGCGATATAAATTAGAAACGTCAAGGTGAATTAGCTGCTGCCGTATGCCATTTTTGGCGTACAGCTTTATTGCACAGCTTCGGTCTTCTGCTAAGTAGACTACTGCTTAGACCCCCGCAAAAGGCTCTTTTGTGGGGTAACCTCCTTGCACCACCACCACAACATGTGGCGATAACAAACAAGCAATGGATTCTGCGGTCCCCTTGGAAGTCTGCGCAGATTTTGGGTCCCACTATTTTAACCCAAGAAAACGTGGATGGGGGAGTGCTAGAAAAGACAAATACCCGTACCAAGGTGATTCAGAACAAATTTAACATGTGTTACATGCAGAACATTGGGTACCTCGATAAGATGAACCAAACCCAACTGTGGCTAGAGAAAGCCACAACCTCAGGAGTACTAAACACTAAGAAAATAAAGTTAATGTAAGCATGATGTAAGATTTGTTGAATGAAGTTTAGTTCTCAGATAAGATAACGATTTCTCGTTGTATAAGCACACTATGATTGTGTAAACTTGGACTGTTCCTACCTTGACAAAACATTGAATGAGGCAACAAGTGACGTAGTTCCTGCACATATGTCACGACACTTTAGCAATTCCCCCAGCATCAATTTAGCTTAAATATTGCACAAACATTGCATCACTGCAGACAGACAATGTTCTGAAGCAACCCTGCGAACGAGCAAGCAAGGGGCACTTGGACAGAAACATGAGCATGCAGAGATCATCATCGCTTGCACCTCTGGTCCGGCAGCTGATCGGCGCAGCTTCAGGAATTCTTGCGTTCCCGCCTCGCCGAGTTTGCCGAGGCAAGCCGGCAAGCATGGAGGCGGCAAGCCAGAAAAGTGACGTCACCAGGAGCTGTCACGTGACATTATAATTTCGGAGTTCCAAACGGTGGCGAAATTGCTCTCCCCGCCCAGACCAACCAGAACATCTTCACGTCAGTCCCAAAACCCGTGACGCGATACACACGCCAGAGCAGCATGTGCCAACTGCAGTGAGGACGTTGGCCGTGTCACAGGAGCCCTCACGTCGGCAGTGTGTTTGAGGCCAGAGGAGCAGATGGTGTCATGCTGAAGCCGATTGCAAAAGGGTCTCCGTTTTGAGCTTTCTCAAGTGCCCAAAGATTGAAATGCATTTAAAATCTGTTATGCTGAACGGTTACTTTTGAAACTTCCTGGGAGATATCTCCATGTAAAACGGAAGTTTTTTACACAGTTATCTCAGCTTTGAAATTTGGTGCCAGTACTCCTTTAAGTCTTTCCATATCAGGTCTTGTGAGTAGAAATTGATACTCGCACCCATTAACAACTAAGCTGTCGATCTAAGAGCTTTGACCTTTGTATGTCATTTTGGCTTTTATTCATTCATCGTAAAGTGGTCTCTTTGAATCAAACCCGTGTATTTGAACTGGTCTTCCTTTAAGAATATCACTTTTCAGACAGGAGTGATTTGTTTATAACAGACACGGCAGCGCCCCTATCAATTCATGCCCTGATGTCATGGCCATTAACTTTTAAAGTTACGAAAAGATTTATTGTGGTAAGGTAGACAGCCTGAATTTTTGTCACCGGGTGGAACTGAACACCCTCACTTATTTTTTTATTTTTTTTTTCCGGATTGCTTAGGTAACACTATGTACTTCGACTTGACACGCCCATCCGGGGTAATATTGTCACTGTAGTGGGGACGCAAGGCTTATGATGCCATGCCCTCTGTACGAATTTCTTTCTGTACCTTAAAGGAGCCATGAAGAGAAAATGCAAGTTGGTTTTATTCGAAAGATTTCGTGTTTTATAGTGCCCCCAGCGCTTGTCCGGATACAAACGGTGCTTTATTCACTGAGAAATTAAACAATTTAGGTTAAAATTTTCATTTTCCGGCTCAATCGTGCGTTTTCGTGGTCCCAAGTGACATCACTGAAACCGACCGCTCTGCAGCCTAGAGTACCTTCATTCACGCATCCGCCGTACAGGGTAGAGACACGTATACGCTGGCGCCGCCATTTTTGGTTGCTCGCTCGCCGCCGAAGCAAGTCATTGTGTCAAAACCGCGCTAAAATTATCGCCGCAACGCGGTTTACTGAAGAAGTTTGAATCATATTGTCTGTTTCGCGTTGCTAGGTCTCGTGGGAAACGAAAAGAATAACGCGCTGAGCCCGTTGGCCCAATTGCGGTGGCACGGGACCGTTCGAAGGTTGTCTCCACCCTGTACAGCGGTGTTGGTTTGTTCCCGCGTTTCTTTACGTTCCGTAGCCTAGATGGCGCCACCATACCGTGGCAAGCGTTTGGTTTGTTTTTGCCCGCATTTAAACCTGGCTTGTTTTTGTTCTGGGAGAAAATATTCGTTCCCTGAAACAGTGCTCGCTCGACAAATGGGGTCACGTAAGACACCGTTGCTTGCGTCAATCGGCCAGTGTCGTCTGAGACAACCCCAAGCCCCGTAGTGCTGTGCAGCGAAACCAGGCATGCTGTGCGCAGTACGAACAGCAGAACGCATCAGTACTTCTATGTTTACATGTGCTTTCGTAACTTCCACGGTTTGTCCCATCATTCTTATTGCTTTGTAAAGAATGTGCCCTAAATTTAAGCGCAAATCGCTCGTTCGTCTAGTTTGTAAGTTCTACCTAATTTGCGTCTGCTTCTGCCAGCCTCCGCCAATCGCAGAGCTTAGCTCATGTGACGACATAGGTTCTGTTGCGGGAAATGAGCTGGTGGGTCGCATGACCATTCCCGTTTATCCTAATTATGTAGCTTATTTGAGCGAAGTTTACGTTAAAAGTGGTGTCAGTATGATTCTAACGAGACAATCTTTTGAATGAACCAAACTTGTGTTTTCTCTTCATGGCTCCTTTAAGGCACTTCAGAAGTTACAGACCTCTGTGACACTTCCCCAGTTTCGAAACTGAAACTTTGCGTACCTTACTTTGACTTTTACGAGATAATGGATGGATAACTTCAAACTATATATTTGTACATGCTCACTATTTATGATGTAGAAACATAGGAGGTCTCGCGTGCAGTTTGTTACCTTGGGACCTCCTCTAGTATACCTGCATTATGTAATTGCACATCATTGTGTTTTTGAAATAAACTCTGAAACTTTGTTTGTCGAGCATACCCCATGTTACTTTCTACCACAACAAAAACAAGCCAGGTACACATGCAGTCAAAAACAAAGCAAAGGCTGACGTCGGTCCGGCCCAGTATGGTGGCGGGAAATTTGAATTGCATTGGGTGGTAGCAGTGAGCCGATAACGGCGCTGCAGCCCATTATGGTGAATCACTGCTCTCCACTTCTGACCGCTTGCACATTGAGTGGAACGGCTTAGATTTTTTACAAGGTGTATGGAAGAATAGCTATTGAAGGCATTGAAGTCTGCCTACCTTGCAAGGAAGAAAACAGCCAGCAAAGTTGGAGTAAGAGGCGAGGTACTAAATTACCAACTGACACCCCACGAAATGTGGAAGCTACCTAGAGTCCAGGAGGCCTACAAAAGCACTGAACATTTTACTTCTTCTCGTGAGACTAATTGTTACAGAATGGACTTGGTAACAATCAGAGCCACACAGAGATGGCTTTACCTTTTCGAAATTTCTGCCTCCCCATTTTTTCGTACCCTGGAATGTTAAAAATAAAACGTTGTCATACTCCTTTGGAGCATGTTACCATTGTCGGAAAGAACCACTCTCATGTTTCGCCGCTTTCAAGCTCGCTGTCACTGCAGTCCAGCACAGAGCACCTGACCTGGACAACATGGAAATAAATGCTTTTCTTGTTGTTTTGGTTCCCCGACTAGCTTAATTTCTCAGTTCCTGCTACATAAGCTCGCTCAACACAGACGTAAATTGGTGCTAATTATCCAGTGAAGTTTGTTTTTGCTACTATTTATAAACATATCAGAAATGGAAGCAAATCACATTAAGAAATGGGAGAGAAGCCATGACAGCTGCCTCCTTTATCTTTTTCCTTTATAGTTTGCATTCACTTCAATACATCTTGCAAACATCGGTGGGAAGCTGCCGTCAGTTTGGCTAACATGTTTTTCCGTTCTCCGAATGTGTTCTAGCCGTCTTAAATTTATCTGTACAAGGAGCACAAGCAACAAGCACCGAACATCAACTGTTGCTTGCAAACAGAAGGCACAATTGCAGTGGGATATTATTACATAACAGACAATATCACATTGCGATCGTGTCCAAATCCATGCACTGCCATTGTGTCCCATGTCCAAATGCATGCACTGTGTGTATGTCTATTGGTATTACATAACAGACATACAACTATAGACATACACACAGCGCATGCATTTGCAGGTCCATAAATGGTGAAATATCGCAAACCCTTTTCAACAAGCTTGTGTTTCTTGTTCCGGTCTGGAGAGAGCTGCAGCTTATGTTCAACTCTATAAGCTAGTGGGCCAGCCCTGGCCACAAACCACTCGTGACCAACACAAGGTGCCACTGCCTGCCCCTGCTCGCACCCACAACCCTACTTCCTGCGCTAGTGAGGGGCAATTGTCAGCCAGCTTTTGGGGCCACGATGGGACAAGGAAGGAGAAAATTTTCGCTCGGAGCCAGGCTTTGTGCCACGATAAAATTGAATTTAATGGGCCCCCTTCAAAAGCCCCCAAACTCTTGGCATGCTCGGTGCGATTCTTGCGTCGCAACAACCGCCACAGAGACCTTGCCCTCCTCCAGTCACGTTGGGCGAGTGTCCACAGACCCGTGGTGGTGCTCCTTCCGCTCGTGCGCCTGCTGCTCGAGGAGGTGCGCGAAGGCCTCGGGGCAGAAGCGGCAGCGGAAGAGCCTCTGGCCCGTGTGGGTGCGCACGTGGCTGACCAAAGTGTTCTTCTGGGCAAAGGCCCTGGGGCACAGGTGGCAGCGGAAGGGGCGCTCGCCCGTGTGGACGTGCAGGTGCCTGACCAGGTTGTTCCTCTGTGTGAAGGCCTTGCCGCAGTGGCTGCACTGGTGGGGGCGCTCGCCCGTGTGCGTGCGCTCGTGGGTCTTCAGCTGGCTCGGCCATAATGCTACGTAGCTGCACCGCTGACACTGCAGCTGCCTCTGGTCACCCACGGAGGGAGAAGGGGGGGAGGAAGGGCCTGCAATGGGGAGGGAGAGAGGGGAACCACTGAGAGCCCTTCCTGCAGCCAACACAGAGGCAGTGCAATAGAAGAAGAAAGGAGAAAGAACAAACACGAAGAGAGCAGGGAGCATCTCCGTTGGTGCCAAATGAGCTGCCCTGATGAGCCTTGGCACTGCCCCGCAACGGAGACAAGCCCTCCACTTCCTTGATGGCTCGGAGGTCTGCCGCTCAAGGGGCCTCAGAAGCTTCAAAATCACCGCTGGTTCAGGAATGGTACATACGGGGCTTTCGCACTAAAGAGACCTCCTGTGACCGCACACTTTGGCAAGACTCCCTTTGCCTGCGGGTGCAAGCCTGCCGCTTCTTGCACACACCCAGCGCCACCTGCCTGTTCGCTTCGAATACGCCTTCACTTTTTGAGAGCAACTGCTAGGAGCGCGCTGCTGCACTGCCTCAGCACCCAGGAGATAGAATAGCAGGTTTTTAAATGCACAGCCTGGCTTCGAGCTGCAGCAGAGCCAAGGGTTTTGAAATACTCATGATGTTTCTCAACTGTTGTTCTCTTGGCTCAATCCTATGCCTTGCCTTCAGAAATACAGGTGGTGTGGTATTCTTTAGGTCAGTTTAACAACGGGACGCCGCACATCAACACGGTCCGTTAACGTTCTGCAACGCACGGGAAGTGCCTGGCTTGTACCTATCTGGAAATGAAATATCGACACGCTTTGCCCTGAAAAATGCTAAGCTCACACCTACACAGAAATTTTAATAACTCTCTTTTTTTTTTTAACCCGCATTCCTGGGGTCGCAGAGCCATCAGCCACTACACAGACGCCCAATATGACCAGCCCCTTTTTAAGCGGTTCCCATCGCCTCATGGTGGCTGCTTCTGCCCCAGACTGCATGCCGTGCTTCCACGGACACACATCCCATTAAAAAAAAGAAAACACAGTTGCGAAGACTTGGAACCAAC
This sequence comes from Haemaphysalis longicornis, assembly GCF_048455015.1. Taxonomy (NCBI): domain Eukaryota; kingdom Metazoa; phylum Arthropoda; class Arachnida; order Ixodida; family Ixodidae; genus Haemaphysalis; species Haemaphysalis longicornis. The sequence continues at coordinate 102,218,150 of NW_027526361.1, read as the reverse complement.
AGCGTGTGGTGCAGCCGAAAGAACCACAGTTGCTGTACTGCCACTGCTAGGCTCATCACCTCGGCACTGTTCACCATGTTCGGTGTCGATAACACGCGCAGCTATCAGGTCATCTGACAGACTGAGATGACAGACAGTAGCAGGAAAAGAAAAAGAAAAAACAGCTGTCGCCTTCCTGCACACTGCTTCTCAACAGGAAATGATATGCAGTAGGATTAGGTTAAAACAGTCATGGCTCTCTATCTGCTACCCCTCAGAGTTGCCTCTTACAAAAGAGGCAATACATGCTTTAACAGCAACATGAGGAAAAAGGGAAAAAACGAGCAACGACGCGTCTTTGTACTATGATGGAAATTGTGGTTTGGTTAATGACCCAACAGTTTAAAACCTGAGTAGAAGTATTGTAATCAATTGGTTACAGGTTGACTTGACTGCTTTTTAGAAGTCACTGCGCAATACAAGAGAGGTGAGCCTGCAATGATGACCAAAGAAAGTTGACCCACAGTCACAACCAAACGACGTACACATAAAATCGCCACCACACACAACCTGGCATGTTCAGTCGGTATTTCTTGCCCTGATGTGACTTCTAACAATGAGGAGGTCCCCTATTTGGGGCCAATGTACATTCGAATAAACATAGGAATATATTCTTCAGGTGACACATAGTTAAGATGGGCACGTGCTTTTTTCCACGCATCATCACGCCAAAGTATGCAGGCTTAATTTCCTTGCAAAAATTATAACTTTCACCAGCACACAATCTTCCCTACGAAGTAAGTGTATACGAGTACCAAGGGAACAACACACGATAAGCCACGTACACTTGGGAAACAGAAGAAATGCAGGTGCCAGGTGTCACTTTAAACCAGCCTGTTCCACCGTACACTTCAACGTGGCAATTTTTACAGTATAGTGTGCATGTTCATGGATGTCAGACACAGAGGCTTGGCAGGCTCCCATAGCGGCAGCTTACGCTTCCACAAACAACAATAGTGCATGAGCTGATGTTTACTACACAAAAACGGAACAAATTTTTATGCTAACGGAAGCGGCATCGACCCCCAAATTTACTTCTTATAGATTGCTCACTTCAGGATCTGTATGTTTATGCATGAGGTAGCAGCACAGCTGAGATGTCTTTTGGAGAGGCAAGCCAGCTGAAGTTCAATGCATTTGAGTCATTGCGTATGTGACACATGTCACATAACATGAAGATATGAAGGTGCAAATGGAGGACTTGAGAAATCTCTTGGGAGATGGGGGGGGGGAGGGGAACAACTGAGCAACGATGGCACTGTGCCGGCTCTCAAGAGCCAGATTGCATCCATTTCTTTTGGCAGGCATTTCATTTGAGAAAAGAAAACACCTGTGGACATTGAGGTGCTTCTTTGGTAATTCATAGTATACATAGAATACCAAGTCCACTAGAAACGTTCAGAGAGTGAAAGGACAAGACAAAGCGATGAGTGGTGGCTTTGCGTGTTTTTGATACAATATGGTGTCGCATGGCAGAGCAATCGGCGACAGTTCTCTGCGAGGCTAAGCCAACCTCAGCAAACAGCACTGACTGCTACTATGTACTACTGCTACACAGGTACACAATGATGCCAACAGCCCTTGAAGCTTATATTTCCCATTAAGTGAATGTGTCAAGGAGATGGAAACAAACCATACAAGAACGGGGAGGAGATATGACTCCTGATGTATACAACCAGTGCTTGGTATAACCAGAGTCTTTCAATGCTTTACTGGTCAGAAAACTGCTCCGTAACTCAATGGGAGAGCTTGATATGCTGCGTTTGGCCGCCGCCTGGTGGCGCACCATCTCACTGAGATCACTCCTCAGGCGGCGTTCCGCTGGCTCAAATGGCGGAGGCGCGGTGAGGTGTGTTTGTTTTGTGCGGGATAAAGATTTAACGTGCATCTTGCGCTGTTGTGATGCGACTTAAGTAGTGCAACGACGATGTCGAACATGTGTTGCGTCCCGGGATGTCATTCCTTGTACAACGATACAACAGAAAATGTTTCCTTGTTCTGTTTACCGAGCGAAGGGGAGCTGCGTGAGAAATGGAGGCGCGCCATTCCAAGGCAAGAAACTGAAGATTTCAGCTTCGATTATCAGTCTGTGACTGTGTGGGAATGAAAAAAGCAATGTACCCTTTTGATAGCATCCTGGAACTAGAATTGTACAAGGCTACCTTAAAGCCGGATTTTTGTCACATCAGTCAGGTAGTAGCGGTGCTTCATTACCTGTTTGCAAACTTGTATTACCTTGCGATAAGGCTCGCATGTAAAAAAAGCTTTGGGATGACCGTGTGCTTTCACGTTTCATATTTCCGCTAATTATCCCTCAAGGTTTGTTTTGTTTGTTTTGTAACCGCGCGTGGCCGCTTCCGGTTTTCTTATCTGGCGTTTCCACCGGAGCACCCGTTTGCTCTTGTTGTCGTACGTGCCGTCAGGCAACATTGTTTGATATGTAAAGGGTGTCACCTTGTCGCCAACTTAATTTTTTGTTTCTTCGACAATGTTCTCGGTCCTGTTTCCATGGATCTTAAATTTTTGTTCCGAGAGTAATGCATGCATAGCAAACGCCGCGCAACTCACGTTATCGACGTTTATCTGTGCACGTCACACTGCGGACTGCTTTTTCGACGTTTGTGTTTCATTCTAGTCTTTTGTGGAGCAGGAGGTTGATTAATAAACTTTGTTCAGAAAAGATTTGCGTCGTTCTTGGCTACGTTGCAATATTCTGTTTCCTTGGTGTTTTTACTCTGGACCACGCTCTTTTGTCTCCCGTCGTAATATTGAATTTTTTTTTTATGCGTTGATAAAATCAGTGTGATTGTTATTTTTTCGCTTCTTTTTTTTTTTGCAGGGATTGCAAAGCATGGAAGCGGAAAGACACACGGTGCAACATATATCCCTTCGTGTTTTGATTCTTTGCGTTTCTGCAGCGCTTTTAGATGTTCTCAATTATGTGCCAACTCATCGAAACAACTATCTCTTTTAGCGTTCTGTGCATTCTAGAGCAAACAACGGGTTCATTAATAGCGTAGTCTGAACGACGCGTACTTGGATTCTTTCAGTTTTTTTTATTGTATTATCGATAGACCCGCAGCTGTCCGTGACTACAGAGCCAACGTATGTGTGGTATTTACAACTTTTGCTTTAAGAAATAAGCAATAGAGATTTAAAAATCTGTAAACACGACGGCGCAGCGCTTGTACCAGAAGACGCAGAAGCCGTTGCCGTTCCCGGCCAAAGTCTACGGTAATTTACTTGGAAAAATAAAACCGCATTGTAGGCAGGTAATATACCCAATGACTGGACTATTCATCGCTAACTACAGCGAAAAAAAGCACACCTAATCAGCGCGAAGACACCAGAAGCAGCGAGCGTTTGCACGCCAAGAGGCGTCCAATATACCACACGTGCGGCGGCTGGATGCCCTTCGTGCGGCGGTGGCGCCTGTAGTGGAGCCCACGGTCCCTATATGAAACGAGCGCCGAAGTTTCGTGACCAGTAAAGTATTGAAGGACTCTGGTATGACTAACATGCCCCCCCTCCCCCAGCGCTACTCCTCTTTTTTTTCCCTTATGGTTAGCACTCGTTTCTGCAATTCATTTGCAAAAGGGTAGAAACAAACAAACAAAAGGGTAGAAACAAACAAACAATTCACGTCTCTGTGTTTCTTTATTTCTCAATGTTTCTAGCTGCCCCTTCATATTATCTTTACAAGAAGCACACGGCCAAGCAGTGGACATCAGATTGTGTCTACTAAATGAAGGCACCATCATGGTGAGGTCATGTCTAGAGAGTTCCGTCACAATCTGAATGTTTCCAGCTGCCCCTTTAAAAGTATCTGTACAAGCAGCACACAGGTCCAGCACTGGACGTCAACTGCTGCTTACCGACAGAAGGCACCATCATGGAGGGAAATTACACGAGTGATGTATGCATGCACTGCATGCATATGAAGTTTCCACCACCTTGCCTGTATCCTTCTGCAGAACGGTGGTGTGTGTTCAAGTAGGCACTATGTGCTGGTGAGCCATCCCCCATCATGAGATGCTCGAGACAAACACAGGGCGCCACTATCTGCCACAGTTCCCACCCACAATCAAATTTCCCGCACTGGCACGGAGCAATGGTCACTTGGCTGGCGAGGCGACGATGTTACGACAAACGTGGAAATCTTCGCTCGGGCTAAGACGTCATTGTAGAACGGAACAGACTCTCTCCCTGAGCTCCCTACCTCTTGGCGTGCTACACAACCATTCTCTATAATGATCCACAAATAGGGGCTCACTTCCCTCTGACCTCGTTGGAGTGAGTGTCTGCGCGCACACACGCGGCTGGGTCCTTCCCGTCCCGCTGCACTACTGGCGGTCGCTGTGCTCCTTCTCCTCGTGCTTCTTCTGCTGGGGGCGGTACTTGAAGGCCTGGAGGCAGAAGCGGCAGCGGAAGGGCCTCTCCCACGTGTGGCAGAGCAAGTGGGTGTCCAGGCTGTTATTGTGGGCGAAGGCCGCCGGGCACAGGCTGCAACGGTAGGGACGCTCGCCCGTGTGCGTGCGCCGGTGAACGTCCAGGTGGTCCTTCCGCACGAAGGCCTTGCCGCAGTGGCTGCACTTGTAGGGGCGCTCGCCCGTGTGCGTGCGCCTGTGGCTCTCCAGCTTGCTCAAGGCCGGCGTCATGTAGCTGCACTGCGGACAGCTAAACATCCAACGAACTGGCGGGAGGCCGCCCCTGCGGCCTCCTGGGAAAGGAAGGGAGGAGGAGCCTGCAACAAGAAGGGAGCGGGAAAACCTGAGAGCCTTTCCTTTGGCAAATGAGGCATCAGTGCATTAACAGCAAGGTGGAAAAACCAACATAACAGAGGAAACAGCGTCTGTGATGGTGCCAAACGAGCCCCTCTGCTAGGCCTAACGTGCACGGGCATTGCCTAGCAATGCACAGGAGCCCTCGTCTTTCTTGCTGGCTTTGCAGTCTTTCACTCAAGAGGATTTTAAAATTCCAAAATCATGCTTTTTTCTTTTTTTTTTGAGAACGGCACATTTAGTGCTAGCACTAAACTTATTCCAAATATCACTCCTTCCGCTGAAAGCTGCAAAGTTCACGCCTACCCAAAAATTCTGCAGGTTTTCTTGCCACACCATGGGTGTCCCAAAATGCAACCTTTGCCAAGTGGCCATTCAATTCGACAGGCTCTTTCTGAGCAAGTTCATATCACCTCATAGAGCTGTTCCTGCCTCAACCTCTATTGCCGACTTCTGTACAACACCTGTCAAACAACAACAAAAAACAGCTTAGAAGACTTGGAAACAGCAGTTGTGACGTAACCGAAGCCAGCATTGCTGCTCTACTAGTTCCACTAGACTGAGAATCTCGGCAGTGTTCACCAAGTTGGGCGTAGATAACATGTCCAGCCATCAGGTTATCCGACAGCCTGAGATGACAGCGAGTAGCAGGAAAGAAAAACAAAACCTGTCATCTCCCTGTGCACTGCTTTTCGACTGCAAAGCATGCAATACAATGAAGTTAAAACAGTAATTTTTGCAACATGATTGACACTGCGGTTTGATTATTAACACAAATGTTTAAAACCTGAAAAATGAATACCATATTCACTCAGTAATAGGTTGACTGCAATTTTTCGAAGGTACACAGACAGCAAAGAAGTCAGCCCGCTGTCATGACCAAAAAAAGTGAGCCCACAGTTGCAACTAAGAACGGCCAGCATGAACTTGTCACCCCACAACCTGGCATATTCAGATGGTATTTTACTTTTGCACAACTGTTAGCAATGACAAATGGCCTACTTGAAGGCGATGTATATTTGAATAACACAGGCATACATTAACTAGGGCACACGCCTTCTTTCACACATGGCCATGCCGTAGCATGTAGGCATAATTTCCTTGCTGCTGCAAAAGAGACAACTTTCAACAGCGCACAATCTTCCCACCGAAGTAAGTGTATACAGTTGTCGTGGGAACAACACATGGTACATCACGTGAGAAACTCGGAAGAGAATGCATGTGCCTAATGTCACTTTTGAACCAGCCCGTTCCACAGTGAACCTCAATGTATGCAATTTCCCACTTTTGTGTGCACATCCATGCATGTCAGACAGGGAGGCTTGGCAGGTTCCAAGCATGACAGCTCGCACCTCTATAAACCAGAAGGATGCGAGACCACAGCTTTACTATTAAAATGCAACAATGCCTGATGAAGCTAGATAGACACACAAATTTACTTCTTCAGGAGTGATTTAATGATTGATTATGAGGCTTAACGCGCCGACGCTACCCAGGTGACGAGGTGCGCCGTAGTGGAGTGCTCGAGATTAATTTTGACCCCTTGGGGATCTTTGACATGAGCCGAAATCTCGAACACACGAACGTTTTCGCTTTTCACCTCCATCATAAAAGTGACCGCCAGGGCCGGGAATCAAACCCGGGTACTTGGGCTCAGCAGCACAATGTCTTAGCCACCGAGCTCTGGAGTGCTCGCTTAAGTAACTGCACATTTTTGCAAATAATGTAAAGGCGCAACTCAGACATCTTTTGGAGAAGCAACCCGGCTGAAGTTCAGTGCATTCAAGTCATTGCACTTGTGATGCAGACGTTGTGCAACATGACGATATGGAGATTTCAATGAAATCTTTGGGTAGGAAACAACTGTTCACAGCAATGACCGCACTGTGTCTAGGCGGCACCTACAAGGAGCTACTTTGCCTCCTCTACTCTTTTCAGGCATGAAACACTCGCGGCCATTGAGTTTCTTGTTTGGTAATTCATTGTAGATAGAATTTCAGAAGTGAACTAGAAACATTCAGGGAGTGGGAGAACAAGACAAAGCGATGAGTGGTGGCTTTGCATGCCTCTGATATGATATGGCGTCACTTAGGCAGAGCAAGCGGCGACAGTTCTATCCAAGCATAAGCCTGCATCAGCAAACACCACTGACTGCCATCACTACCCCTACACAGAGACACAGTGATGCCAACTGCCCGTGAAGCTTATTTTTGCCATGATGTGAATGCATCAACGAGATGGAAGCACACTGTACTGAAAATTGGGAGGGGGGGAAGGAAACATGACACTCAAAGTATACAATCCGTGCTTGGTAACACTATCATGCTACCCAGCCCTCCTCCTCTTTCTTTTTTTCATTATGGTCGCACTTGTTCCTGCAACACATTTGCGAAAGGTAGAACCAAACTTGAGTGGGCAGTTGGCCATCACTTTATTAGTACTCTGCATTTACTTACTTTCGCAATTTCACTAGCTGCCCCCCAAAAGCTATGTGTATAAAGAGCACACGGGACGAGCAACAGACATCAGCTGCTGTTTCCGAACAGAAGGCACCATCGCAGTGGTAAATTATGTGAGCAGCATGCATGCGTATGTTGCTCATGCGTATCTGTTTGCATGTGCAAGAATAGGGACGCATTGTGGGTGCCCCTTTCCAAGAGGACTGTCGCCCCTGTGGACGCACAGGCGGTCAACCACGCTGTTCTTCTGCACGAACGCCATGCCGCAGTGGCTACACTGGAAGGAGCGATGCCCGTGTGTGTGCAGCAGTGCTTTTTTGGATTGCCTGAGCTTGGAGTTGCATAGCCGCACTGCTGACAGCGCAACAGCCGACAATCCGGGGGAGGGCCGTGCTGCACCCTGTGGCCTTTCGGAGAAAGGGAAGGACCTGCAACAGGAAGGGAAACATCCAGCTGATGGACAGTGTGGCCGTTTTTTTCTCGAAGGCAGGTGAGGTTAGAAAGGGGCCATGATGAAAAAATGCAAGTTGGTTTCATTCGAAACATGTCTATGCCAAAATTTTAATCTCCCACTCAATCATGAGTTTTGTGACATCAGTAACGACATATTTAGGGAAAGTGCCTAAATGAAAGGTTAGTAAATTGACTAAGGCTGCTAGAAATGATAAAACATCTTTTTTGATTCTTTTTTTACCACGTGCCTTCCCGGATGGTGCGATAACACTGCTTGATGACTGCTGTATGCACTTGTTTCTAACCTGGCTTGTACCTGAATTTTTTTTGTTACCGTTCACAGTAATCGAACCGTAAGAAATTGGGTATGCTCGACAAATATGTTCACATAAGTGGCGACCCTTTAAGCTATGGGCCATTAGATAGACTACCAGATGGTATATACGTCGCTACACAATGGCAAACACTCGACAAATTGCTGCCACAATGTAAGATTACGCATCATATCAAGAAAACTCTGTTTCACAGACGAATCGCATTCTCGGTAGACCACCCAAGTGCTTCATCTAAACATGTCCACTTAGATGGCTAAGCACACCAGACTATAGCAAGATGACAACCACAGCATCAGCAGGTGGGAAATGAAAGGCACTGAACAAGGATGACCAACAACAGGAAACAGCAGAGCAGTTTGCAACAAACCAGCAACCAGCTCAAGCACCAATGAAGACTGCAACAATGGCATAAGCAGCATTTAACGTTGAAACCAAATGTTGCTGGAACCGTCACTTGTAACCCAACAACTACGTTTCTAGCACGGCCTTCTTTCTATGTTGAACAGATGACACAATCATTGTTAGCAAATGGTATGGCTAACCTCAGACACTTGGTAGAACTCGAGGTGACTATGGGAACGAGACGATTTAACTGCTTGGTTGTGCGTAATGAACTCGAAGATCATGACCACGTCAGAATGCAGACGGTAAGCCTCTTCAGCCCTGCCTTCTCGTCCCAGTAGCTCGCTGACTCTCGACACTGATGCCTGCAAATACGAAGAATGACATACCAAGCCGCTTCAGTTTTGCAAAGTCACAAAGCTTATTCTACAAGCGGCTGTGTGAGCCAAGGGTGCATTCACGACTGTAACAAGCAGCTCGACGCCGGATTTGCGTTGCGTGCTTCAGTCTCTCGGAGCTTGACTGTCAACTGATTCATCGCGACACCCGATGGGATAGCCCGGTTACGGAGAGCACGGTAGCTTTTTCGCGCTGCTAGCTCGGAAATGACGGTGGAGGGATCAGGTCACAACAGATAGGTCATTCATTGTTCTTGTTTCGATCTTACCAGCAGCTCGCTGCTGGCAGTTCCGTTTGCGCGGTCAGGTTGAGAAGTGCGTATTTCGCAATCCAGGCGTTAAAAATGAACCGTGTTCGACTTTTCCTAATTAAGACTCATTGTTAGGCAAGAGGTAAAAAAAACTTGCGACAAAAAAAACGCATGCGAGTCACGGCGATTTGAATTATTCTTACAGAGTGTCAGAATGCTGTACTAGCGTGAACACCAACGTGCAATATAAAGGACGTGAAACTAATAAATTCTTGGGCTCACCGACACCTGGGCTATACTTCTAGTTCACTCTACCTGGGCCAAACACTTACAAACTGCGTTGACCAGTGCATCATACGCCTGTCACTTTTGCGTTACCGGATGAGCAGAACGTTCGCCACGTACACCGCCGCGAGCGAAAACGACTCACGCGTGCAGAACTCTATCAAACCGCTCTCCGCTATCTTCGTTGTTTTGTCGTTCTTAGTGAGTCAACGAAACATAGCTAAGTGAAACACCCATGGCAGGCGGCGGCCGGGTAAGAGCCGCGTTATTCTCACAGTGTCCACGCTTCTCCACTGCTAAGCTGCGCGAACACACGATTTTTTCCCCCCTGGGTACTGTACCCGCGATTGGCAGCTAGTTGTCACTCTATAAAAGCACGGAACTCTACGAGATGTCAAACACTGTCAAAAGATCCGGCGAGATCAAAACAATACAATCGACTAGGCGTAGCCATCGTTGATGCCGTCTTGCTACGTCTTTTCTAATTAAATATACTGAACAAAGGCTAGCTCGTTATAATATCATATGCTCTCTGTTTAGAACACGTTTACACAGAAAAATAACTGATACCGAAGCTTGACGACTGCAGTTCCATGTAAGACAAATACCATTTATTGTTCGACATACTAGCGTCAGTGTAATGCACCGGTTTTTATTCTGCGGATGCTCGTTCTAACTGGAAAACATATTGTTTTTAACGAACTAGCCTTCAGCCAGAGTTACTGGATAGTGTATTTTTCTTGGTTTGCAGAGTTTTTTTTTTACTTCCGAAACCGTATCACGATGGCATCAACGATGGCGGCGCCCAGGTGTTTATTGGCAACACAGTTTTATACTAATGTAGGGAGCACCTGGCTCCCGATGTTGTTTTTTCGTGCGACGTTTGTGGGCCAAGTATACCTGAAAAGAGATATATAGTCACTTGCTCGCGCAGCTAGGAGAAGCGTACACTTTGTTGTGAGAGTAACGGCGTTTCATACACGGCCGCAGCTGCGATTGGTGTTTCAAACTTTCATTCTATGCTTTGTTGACTCACTATGAACGGCAGAGCTACGAAGATAACGAAGAGCGTTTTGATCCAATTTGGTTGCGTACGCGCTTAGCTGTTTTCTCTGCCGGCGGTGTATGTGCCAATCGTTAGGGTCATTCGGTAACGCGAAAATGACAGGCGTATGATGCACTGCTCAGCGCAATTTGTGACTGGTTCGCAAAGGTTTCGGTAAGCTTAGAGAATCTATTAGTTTCTTGTCCTTCATTTTCCACGTCGGTGGTCATGCTGGTACAGCAAGGCTGACATCGCCGTGACTGAGTTGCGTTGTTTTTTGCCGCAAGCGTGTTTACCCCGCGCCTAACAACGAGTCTTACGTGGAAAAGTTCTAACACGGTTCATTTTAACGCCCGGATTGCGACATACGCACTTCTCAACCCTACCGAGCAGACGAAGCTTCATGCAGTGAGCTTCTGGTGCGAGTGAAACTAGAGTAATGGCCTGCCGAGTGCTATATTACTGGCGACCTCTCCGGTGCCATTTCCAAGATAGCAGCACGAAAAAGCACCGTGCTGTCCATAACCATTTGTTCTCTCATCAAATGTCATTATTCAGTTGAAAGTCAAGACCCAGAAGACCAAAGCACACAAAACTAGAATCCCGTATCGAGCAGCTTGTGGCAATTTAGAATTGGAGCCGTCGTGAATGCACTCTCCGCATGCACAACGGCTTGTAGAATAAGCTTCGTGACTTCGCATTTGTGCAGCGGTGTGGTTTGTCATGTTTTATATTTGCAGGCATCAGTCTCCCCAGCAAGACCCTGAGCTGCTAGGACGAAACCGTGGTGCTGAGAAGGCCCACCGCCTCCATTCTGAAAAGGCCATCATATTCAAGTCCATTATGCACGGCCTTGCATTCATATCGTCTCCACCCCGTGGTTACCTCTAGTTCAACAAAGTGTCTGAGCCTAGCCCTGCCATCGATCTGGTAACAATGAATGTGTCAGCTGTTTAATCCAGGAAGAAAGCCGCGCTTGAAATGTAGTTTTATATCACAAATGATGGTTTAGCCACATTTGGTACAATGTTGAGTGCTGCTCGTGTCATTGCTGCCACCTTCATCAGTGCTTGTGCTTGAGCTGGTTGGTCATTTGTTACAACCTCCCGTATTGTTTCCCGTTGTTTGTCATTGTTGTGCAATGCCCTTCATTTTCTGCCTGGTGTGGCTGTGGTTGGCGTCTTGTTGGAATCTGGTCCTACTCCAATCTAACATTTATTCGTAAAAACTGTCATTGTACACACATAAAACATGCACATGTCGGCAAGCAATTAGACTCTACAGGGCATGTAACTATCCGTCTGTTAACAATATTTTCTTGACGCAGCTCATGCTCTTATGTACAGATAACTAGGCAACAGCCGACAACTGTGTGACACCTGGCACCGCCAAACACACACGCACTCAAAAAAACAAAAAGGCAGAGATCGAACGTGTGGCTGTTTGGAATTATTCAAGCGCAAGATATGCGATTTATTTGGCCGATAAACCCAAAGACGGAATGCTTATGCAAGCATCACCAAGGTGAACCATTTCAGATGCCATAGGGATTTCTCTTGCGAGCTGGTTTTTCATGCTGTTCTATTACTACAGTCTTGTTAAAGCGAGGCATGCATTTTCATTTCTGGCATTGTGCACTGAACTGCCCAGTCTGTCCAGTCTTCATGTTCCGCAGATGCTTGCGCAAATGCACGTTCAACCATCGCGACGTCTGCCCTACGTATATCTGACCGCATGGTGGAGGAATTAGATGTCTACAATGCAATACCAGCTTGCCTAGAACTGTGCTTTAATCTGCAAAATACAGTCCATCGGGTAACTAGGTATAAAACGCGCCCTTACGAATAAAACAGGGTAGAAGAAAATACAAAGATCAAAGCAGACTAGTCTGCCAGTTTGCTGCGACTATGATGTTCCCATCAGTCGTTTCCAGATTTAAAGAAAGAAAAGTCTGTGAGCTGTGTTTATACTCGCTGTGCAATTTTTTCTGGCTGATTTCTTGGGAAAATTGGTGAGGCCTGATTTTTATAAATGCAGCCTGGCAATCTTTGACAAATCGTAAATCTGAGTGTTGAGTGGAGAGCAGTTCAACGATGAGGCTCCAACCGAGAAAATGATGCTAACTTGGCCGAAGGCAGCACGTCTACCATAAGGCACTCGCTTTTCTCATGTAGCGATTTTAGGTCCTTGCATTGAACCTGTGGTACACGGAAGACGTTTCCCCGCAATGTGGCCAATCTTCAGGACATCTTTCCATGGTGCCACCATTAGTTTTCACAGCTGTCAGTGCTGGCCAACGTTACTAGATTAGATGCTGGCAGCTCACTGGACAACAGTGCATGGCAGCACATTAGATTAGATTATTTCTACTAGATTAGATTAGATTAGGTGCGGGAGGGGAGTCGAGTCCAGCTGTGCCTACTTTTATAAGGGCTAAATGATTATGTGTCTCCCCCCCCAAATATGTTTGCATTTCATCGATACATTCGCTCAATGGCAAAAAATCCCTTAGACCTGCTTCCATGCCTCGAAGGTGAAAGCATTGTGGCTTCCCCTGGCAATATTTGTCAAGGTTTTCTTTACTGCGACACCATGTTTTCATCTTTCTTTTCTTCATATTTTGGGGCAAACTACCTCGACAGGCAGGCTGGTTGCACTAATGACACCAGTCTGAGCTGCCGCATCGCACCATGCAGAAATGTATGGCACCTGAGAGCGTTTGTGCCGATGCAGCTTTTTCTAGCTTTAAGACAGTTTGTTGCGTCTTTTAGTAAACCGGCGGTCATGCACTGTTCTGGTCTATGCAAGTGTGTGTACGTTGGCCCCCACCAAGCCTTCATGTCTGACATCCCTGGACGTGCACGCACCGTCGGAAAAATATGCAGGTTGAAGTTTACTACTTTTTTCTCGCTTCATGTGTTTGCCACACGGCGTATGGGAGGAGGTTGAAAGAAAACAAGGGAGAAGAAAGTAGGAAAGCCGCAGAAAGAAAAGAAACGAGGAAAGCAAGTGAGAGGGGCTGCAAAAAGCACGGATAGTCACGAAACCGATTATTTTTCGAGTCAACCGGTATGCATGAAGTCCAGCTACATGTAGAAAGTCCATCAGCGACCTGCAGTATCTATCTTCCTGCACCCAGCACTTGTAGTCATCCGGTTTAGTCCCCTGGAAACCAAACTTTCTGAGCACGTCATCTCGAGCTGTCCTTGTTCCCGCGCGCATCTACAAAAGATGATTGGCATCAGCTTCAGCCGCCGGAGCCGGACACTTGGGACAAGTTCCTGGGTCGTCTTGTGAGTGTCCCTAGTCGAAGTGACTGAAGGTGTCAGGGCCACCTCAGCCCGAAGCCTCCTGGGAGAAAATTCCTCCACCTGGCAAGCATTAGGGGGCAGGGAGCTGACTCACGGTGGAATTATGGAATGTGTATCCCTTCTTGGAGATTTCTGGGCTAATAGACGGGAGCGCGGATCACAAGGAAAGGGATAGGGGACAATTCAGGTAAGGGAAAAGAGTGGGACAGATGGTTCGCTAATTGGTTCAGTATATTCTGACCGTGCTCCTGAATGGGCCGGTTTAAAAATGACCCCAGTTACCTGCCTTCATGCCAGAGTACGGTGAAGATTATTGTGTGTTGTTTTGGGGGCAACTGTGGTATACACTTACTTTGCCAGGAACGTCGCAGTGTTGCAAGTTGTCTCTGGAGCAAGAAAATCGAGCCTGCATGCTATTTAAGAAAGCACGTGTGTTTCTTAACTGTGTTACCTGAAAATTGTGTTCCCGTATTTATTCGAATGTACGTTGTCCCCCAATAGGCCTCATCTCACTATTAAAAGCCACGTGAAGGGAACAAAATGCTGTATGATTATGTTACGCTGTGTGTTGTGACAAGTTCATGCGGGCCACTCTTGGTTGTGAGTGTGGGTAGACTTTATTTGTTCATCATACAGGTATGTCCTAAAAAAGCAGTTGTCAACTAGGAACCAAATGATTGTGGAAATTTTGCTCATGTTTTTCACTTTTAAGTCATTAATCGTACGACGACTGTTATCATGGTGCACAGAAGTTTCTTCTCTTGTTTTGCCCCTTTTTTCTCGTGTTGCTGTTGAAGCATTTATTGCCTCTTGTAAGAGGCAACTCTGAGGGGTAGCAGGCAGAGAGCCGTGACTGTTTTAACCTAATCCTGCTGCCTGCCTTGCTGCTGAGAAGCAGTGCCGTTCGTTTTACGTCTTTACCACTGTGTGTTGTGTTGTTTAATAGGGTTTGTGTGCATGGTGGTTGGGCGTGCGGTCTGTGGAAGGAACAGCCATGATGAGGGGATTGCTTTTAAATAGGGCTGGTCATAATGGGTGTCTGCTTGGTGGGTGATTATTGCAGCACCAGCAATGCTGGCTGAAAATGGGGATTGGGTAGGCGTGAGCTGGCACCGTTCAAGGCAAAGCGTGGCGTTATTTTATTCCGACACAGGTACAAGACAGGCACTTACTGTGCAGTGCAGAGCATTCATGGAACGTGTCGGTGTGCCGCGTGCCATTTTTAAACTGACTTAAACGATACCACGCCAGCCTTATTGATGAAGGCCATTCATAGCACTGAACCAAGAGAACAGCAACCAAGAAACATCATTGTTCTTTCAAAAGCTTTGGCACTGCTGGGTCTCAAAGCCAGGCTGTGCTTGTCAAAACCTCCATTTTTATACCAAAGTTACTGAAGCTAAACAGAAGAGCACTTTTAGCAGTCACTCACGATAATGGTAGGCGTATTTGAAGCGAACAGGCCGCTGGGTGTGTGCGGGCAGCGGCAGGCTTGCACTCGGAGGGGAGCAGAATCTTGCAGAAGTGTGCACATAAGATCTTGTTTGTGCGAAAGCCCCGTATGTACCATTCCTGGGCAAGCTGTGGTACTGAAGCTTCTGAAGCCTCTTGAGCAACAGAGTGCGGAGGCATCAAGGAAGCGGTGGGCTTATGCGCATTGGTAGTCAATGCGCAGGCACCGCAGACATGTGCAGAGCAGCTTGCCTTGTGCTAACAGATACGTGACGTGCTCTTTTGCACTTGTTCTTTCCCCTTTTGCCTCGCTGCTGCTGGTGCACTGCTTCCGTGTTTGCTGCAAAAAGGGCTGTTTTCTCCCCTCCTCTCTTCCCGTTGCAGGCCCTTCCTCCGTGGGTGACCAGAGGCAGCTGCAGTGTCAGCAGTGCGGCTACGTAGCACCATGGCCGAGCCATCTGAAGATGCACGAGCGCACGCACACGGGCGAGCGCCCCTACCAGTGCAGCCACTGCAACAAGGCCTTTGTGGAGAAGGGCCACCTGGTCCACCACCTGCGCATCCACACGGGCGAGCGCCCGCACCAGTGCAGCCACTGCGACAAGGCCTTTGTGCAGAAGCCCCACCTCGTCAGCCACCTGCGCATCCACACAGGCCAGCGGCCGCACCAGTGCAGCCACTGCGAAAAGGCCTTTGTGGAGAAGGGTCACCTGGTCCGCCACCTGCGCATCCACACGGGCGAGCACCCGCACCAGTGCAGCCACTGCGGCAAGGCCTTTGTGCAGAAGGGCCACCTGGTCCGCCACCTGCGCATCCACGGGGGCGAGAGGCCCTACGAGTGCCACCTGTGCCCCATGGCCTTTGCCCAGCACACCACGCTGGTCAACCACGTGCGCAGCCACACAGGCGAGAGGCTCTTCCACTGCCGCTTCTGCCCCAAGGCCTTTACACGCCGCGACCTACAAAAGAAGCACGAGGAGAAGGCGCACAGCCCCCACCAGTAGTGCAGCTGGAGGGCGGGAGAAGATTGGGCGGGCGATATTTTAATGCCCGCCCAATATGGCTTCCGCAAAAATAGATCGACAGAATTGGCATTACTGGAACAGAAAGAATTCATACTGCAGAATTTCGAAGACAAAAACATGGTGCTCCGCATCATTCTTGATTTCACAAAAGCATTCGACTTAATTAATCATGGAATAAGAGGAACTGCCCTGTCACTAATATCTTACCTGCAACATCGGTCACAGTACGTAGAAATCAGTGTACAGCCATCCGCGGTTAAACGAATATCAGCAGGTGTCCCCCGAGGGAGTATTTTGGGCCCTTTTCTGTTTCATACATCAATGAAAGCGTACATATTGATGGCACTGCAACGTCCATCATATATGCAGATGACACCAGTTTGTTTTTTTCGTGTCGCTCAGGAACAGACCTATCTATCCGAGCTAATCAAACTCTTGGGATAATTAATGACTGGGCTAAAAACAATGATTTGAAATTAAGCATAAAAAAACCAAAGCCGTTATGTTCCACCCGCGTAACAAACCGTTTGAACTGCCACCCCTCATACTAAACGACATCGAAGTAGAAGTTATGAAGTCTTTCAAAACTTTAGGTGTGTATTTTTCCGAAAATATGATGTGGGACAGCCACATGGAATATTTGCTGAAGAAATTATCTAGTACAATTGGCTTCCTCCGCCGTCACTGTTGCAATTTCCCAATTCTGATCAATGTTATGCTTTATAACTCTTTATTTTCCTCTCAATTAAATTATGGTTCACTAATCTGGGGAACAACTACCATGGAAAACATTCAACTGCTACTTGTACTTCAGAAACGTATTGTACGAATGATATGCAGAGCGCCTTATCTAAGTCACACAAGTAATATGTTTAAAAAATACAATATAATTCGCGTTGATCAACTACCTATATAATTTCAGACTTTGCCGTTACTACAAGCTGGATGTAAGCAAAAACCACAAGGCTTTGGCTACTTTATCTCGTCTAGAAAAATATATCCCGCGGTATCCCACTCGCCATACCGAAGAATGGATAATTCAGATATGCCGGACAAATTACGGTGACCAAATGGTAAAACTTCGACTTCCAACATTATTAAATGAATTGGCTCTGCATCATAACATAGATATATTATCCATATCTCTTAAGGAGCTGCGCGCAATGTTCATGCAAACTTGAAGGTTTCTTATACTCATGCCTTGTCATTCTTTTTTTTGTGCGTGTGTTTTTATGCTTACTTGCTGGTACTTTTATGTTGTTTTTAGTCCGATTGCATTTTATTTATACTGCTCATTTCTACACTGCAGTTGCACCCTGACATGTGTTTACGCAGTGTATGTACCTGCGTATGTTTACTAGTGTTGTTTGTGGTCGATGCGGACCATGCAGTTATCCTTGTTTTTGCAACACAGTGTAGTGTTGTTCTTTTGACGGTGCTGTTTGCCATGCATTGGGGCGCAGGCCCTGTCAAGTCTTTATTGGCTTTTGCCTGTGCTCCAAACATCGTTGAGATGTTGAATAAATCAAATTGAATTGAATTGAAGCCCAACCGTGTGTGTGCACACACTCTGCAACGCTGTCGGAAGATGGCGAGCTCTTGTTTCGGGTCGTTAAGAAAGAACTGTTAAGGCCAACCTCTATGTAGTGAAATACTGATGAAAGCGGGGCGAATGGCTTCTCCACCGTCAGTGTTGTGAGAACAGCCTTTTGTCGATGATGTGCTTGAGAAGAGCCCGCCTCTTAGCAGCAGAAGACCGACAACGAAGTGGCGAACAAAGCCATCAGAGTGGAAGAAAGCAGGTGTTCACCGCAACTCTGTCCCAGCTGGAGGGAGAGAGTGAGCGAGGAAGAACCTCTTTATTTTTCACAGCTGGGTTTTAGGGCAGAGGGACAGCCGACGCCCAATATGGCTTCGGGGACTGCAAGTACTTATGCGATGGGAGTTTCCTGAACCACCAGGTCCGAGCTCCCCAATACCAGTTTCCAGTGTTGGGGGTTGGGGTAGCGGGGAAACGGCTCACGTGGACACTCGCAGAGTCAAAGAAAGTGGGTATCCCATTTGTTGCAGTGCGGTCAGTGTGGTCTAGGAAATTTGTGCGGGCGTGCGTGCATGTGTGAGCGTGGTTCTTGGGGAAGAAGTGCGTTTTTAGGAGGCGCCACATGTTGGCTGCAGCGTGCCCCAACGATGGGTACGGTGGAGGATAGCGGCTGCGGAGAAGTCGGTAGTTATGGGCGACGTTGCTATATGTCAGAGGTTCGCACTGAGAAGCTGTTATACACCACGGTTGGGCAGAAAGGAAGGGCCTGTATGGGTGGTCAATGCTCAGGCCTAGATCCACTGGGTCAGGTTTTATTTAGTGGCTCTACTAGAGCCTGATGGTGGGCTGCCTCATTACCGCCTATGCCAGTGTGGGCCAGGGTCCACAGCGGTGGTACGGATTGGGTTGGGGGCTTCTTCTATAAGATGTATATGTGGGAGCCAGCGTTTGCTGCCGGACAACCAGCACAGGAGCATTCGTGTCCATTTTTGTGGATGCGAAGGGGAAAAAATGACGCTACCCTAAAAACAGAAGTGCCAAACTATCGTCTGCTGTTAGTTGGCCAGAAGCCCACACCCAAAGCTCAGAGAGGAAGAAGAAAGCCACGATTTGCTGCAGTCTCAACGTTCCCTTGGCCACTTCTGGCGGCATCAAATGCCAGCCACCGAAAATTCAGCTCGGGTGGATAGCCGCTGGCTGAAAAGGCGTTTTGTTCGCCACTTCTTCGCTGCACGGAGGTTGGCCTTTATGCAGCACACCGAAATGGGGGTGGGGAAGCTGTGATATAGACAGAGCCCACCCTATCGTAGAGCGGGTGAAAATTTCCGAGAAGTATTTCTTGTTCATCGTCCTCGTCGTCATCCCATTGTGGCCTCTCCATCTGGGTGACGATTTCTCCTCACTAGCATGGCAAGTGTCATTGTGCGTGGGACCTGTGGCAGAGTGTGGTATCCTGCGTCAGTCATCAACGTCTCGTGACTAGTGCCTACTGGAACGCATGCTGAACCTTTTGCAGACCGACACAAGCAAGTAGACATGCCCTTATTGGGAAGTCTTGATGCTTCACCATTCATACGCATGCGAACACGCACACTGAGTGTATGCTTGAAAAGGCTGGTCGAATTAAGTGCCGAGTTGTTGGGGGATGCCTCATTTGAAATCAGCAATGTGGAGACTGGACCATGTTGGGCTGTGGGACATGTGGTGGCACATCACGGTTTAACAAGTGCACTTACTTGCACACTTTGTGCATTAATGTGTGCTCCCTTATGTGTTGACTCTCCTGTTGTTTAAAACTGCATATTTCAAAGCTAGAAAAGGAAAAATTTCCAGTTGGTCATCACGGAACAGCTGTTTGCTTTGCTGTGACCCTAATTTATCAGAAAAGTTATTAAAAAAAAGGTTTTGTTTTTTCGGCACTTCTCACGAAAGCAGTGGTAGTCAGGTACAGTAGCATTGGATAGCCACGGGTCATTCGGCGTGGTTTTAATTCTGTGGATATCGAGCACTTAACACAAAAGAAGTTGCTTTTGCAGCTGGTGTAGCAACATTTAGTTGAAAAGTGACTGCTTTGGTCTTGTCAAAATTTGCACAGGTGAAAACTGTAAACCGTCGGTGACGAAGGAATGTGGTGGCCATGTAATTCTGGAACTGTATTTTTGAAACTCGAAGTTCTGTGGAGAATGATCTTGCAAGTGTCTTGAAGACAACAAATAATAATCAAGTGCTACACTGATTTCACCTGTATTTGCCATTGCTGGCTAGTTGTAAGCACTGTCTCAGCACCGTACCAGATAGAATTGTTGAATGTGCAGGCCATGTATCAAGTTTTTCTGGTCAATTCGCATGCTTTTTTTTTTTTTTGGTATTAAAAGAAGGTTCAGAAGTGCTGCCTTCCTCATACCGTCTTTGCCCTGTGAGTTGCTGACATTGTCCCTGATGGCACTGGCAAGTAGTCAGGGCCAAATTTAACGGATTGCTAGCATGTGTCCAGACACAAAATTCTGAGGACAACTTATAACGTATAGAATGTGAAAACGCTATTGAGAGATTCCTTAACATGTTTTCTCGATTCTGTAATCATCATCATCATCACCACCACCATTTCCTCTTTGTGTCTTTTCTTCTCCCAGTGTTTGCAGTGCTCACACATTATTTGTTGGGACAGTGCCATATGATTGCAGGATTCAGTGAATGTCGCTGCAGTTTCATATTTAGCAAACCAGACATTTTGCAGAGACACACTTGGTTATCTGTTTAATTGCTACTTCTGTAATTAACATGCCCAAATTACTTATGTAAGCCTCAGAGCATATCTCACAAATTTCCACTGGCATTCTGGACACCCTGGGTTCAATATAATCCCAACCAGACAAAAATTCTCAAGGAATTTTTTTTTTTGAACTCAATTACTTTCCTTTGTGAAAGCTTCTCCGAGGAATTGAGTGCCAACCTGAGAATCCTTTCATCTGTTTTTCATGTTGTTCTCTTAGAGGTCAGTCATTTTTCATTTTTAGCCCACCGGTCAGCCATGCTTAGAGCCCCTAGCTTTCCGCAATTCCGCGAAAAATCACGGAATTAAAGTGTTTTCGCGGAATTAACAAAAAACGTTTAAAGTGTGGCGCTACGTCCCCAAAACGATATATTCGGTGAAATGGGGAAAGTGGTATTTTCTATTAGCAATACCAAAATGGTTTTTATTAATTGTCTGCAACATTTTCACCGTTGAAAATTTAAATTTGCAACTGCGTATTCCTACCTTATCAAATAATAAAAGTGGCTAGGTGGCGCAGCCTCCACCCAAATCAAGGGGCTTAGCCATAGCCACAGAAAGAGAACATTGCACACGACAAGGCCAGTCAGATTGAAAACAAATGAAGGGTGCAATGAGTGAAGCGGCTATCAAGGCGCTAGTATACTTGGAGAACTCCGACACTTGGAAGTTCTTGAAGAGTGTGAGGTGCTTGGATCCCCAGCAAGTTGCGTATCTCTCAGAGAAGAGATCAGAGTTTGGGGCCGTTCGTGGATTTACAGCCCTAGCTGCTGAATGGCAAGTCTTGAGGTCTTGGGCAGACTTCAGGTACTGAAATCTGCCCAAGACGTCAAGTTTAGTGACTGGGACTTGGCACAATTTCTTTCTAAACAAGAAAAGCCAGGTGAAGATTTTGATGTCCTGGCTTTCTGGGCTGGGATGGAACACCTGGCTCCAACACTTTCTTCCACTGCCCTTAAATACCTGTCGGTGCCAATCAACTCTGTTAATGCAGAAAAGTCATTCAGTCGCTATGGTGACATCGTGCCTCACAAGCGCCATTCTCTTGGTGAAGAAAGCACAAAGCATCACCAGAGGCTCAGCCACAACAACTTCCTTCAGTTGTAAATAAAATCTAGCATGTTAGTGAGGTGTCTAATAAATGAACTGTTACAAGTACCTTATGCGGTTTCAATGTTGTCGCGGAATTTTGCAGATTCCCCTATCTAGAATCGCAGAATTTGAAATGTTCCACCGCAAAAAGTAAGGGGCCCTAGCCATGCTGTGGGCTATTTCTAGGCCACGACGACGCCCGATTTTTTACCTACTGCATTTACTCAAGCTTTCGCATCTGAGAGTTACTAGTAATAAACAAGGAAAAAAAATCAAAATTTTGAAGTGCGTCATATCACGAAAACACTCTGCGACCGGGTGTGATGCCATTGCGGTAGTTGCTGGGGTCGCCGTAGTTGGTTTATTGGGTTTTTGTTTTTCTACATGCTACACATAATGAAACCGTAGGCGTTTGGTAAACAGTGAAATATTTGATTACGTGGGTCAAACTTGACAGTGGAGCCACAAATGGGAGCTACTTCCCGTTTACCAACTTGTATTACTAGAGTTACTTTGCTAACTTTCCATTTCACTTCATTGGAAGTGCAACAGCTTTACAAAAGTTTGCTGGTTCCTGGCATGACTACCACAGATGGTGCTTTATCTGGTTCGTTTTCAGAAGTACATCATGGCACGCTCCAGAACAGTGCAAATAAGTTACCAATATTTGCAGGAGTGTTGTGAGCTGGGCTAGTTGGTTCTGTTCCATGACGGGTAATTGTTTGTGTCTTTCCCTTTTCCTGTGTTTGTGCAGTTTTCGCGCTGTTACCCAGCATGTACCAATATTTTAGGTGCAGCATTTAGACTACAGGTGCCAATAGAAGGTGAAGTTCTGGTTGATTGAAACTGTTTAACGGAAGGTATTCATTTTATCAGCCGTTTTACCAAGCCCCAGTCAATTCCCCTCCTGTGGTACCGGGTACTGTACGCGTGCACGTATGTGTGTCTCAAGTGGAGCACATACAACTGGACTGTCCGTCTCGACATATGTGAACACCATACACATCAGCTGCCTGGTGCTGCCGAGTCAGCTGATGCGAATGTTCTGTGGATGCCAAAGCACCTCCAGGGATTAAAACTCCCATGGCTTCACAGGATAGGCATCAGCTTAATAGCTTTTAGCAAAAAAAATGGTAACAGAGGAGACCCTTTGTGTGCAGCACTATAGCCATGCCGTTCCTGAAGAAGCCGTGATTGCGAAGCTTTTGGAGCCTCTTTACAAAGGAGAGCGAAATTCATGGTAATGCTGGCTGAAGTAACAGCAAGATAAAAGTGGACAGCCCTCCGGAGCCGTCGCTGAAGTCACTGGTTCCAGTGAGAACTAGCTTCATACAGCTTGCAAGTCGGGCCCCCCCACCCCCTCCTGACCCCTGTACGCTTGTACGCTCCCCTTGTGTTCTGGCGTGTTTCCCAGACTCCTGAAAGCCAGAAGAAAATGTTGTGTGCCGCGATAGCTTGTTGTGGCAGTGTAAGGGAGTCTACAGGGAAAAGGCAGTAGTAGCTTTCAATCCTATGCTCGAACACCTGGCACCATCTACTGTGCTTTCTGGTTAGTTGACGCACATGCGCTGCGAATCTCCGAGTTGTGAAATATCTGGCGTAATAATAAAAACACATTTCTCTTAATTTTCAACTTTAAAAGTTTGCAGCTCTGTTAAGAGTTACTGTTAACTGTGTAGAAAGACAGAGCATGTTCGCACCAAAAGAACTTTACGGGCAGTCACCACAGTGGGGTGTAGTTGAGGTGTTTCTGATTTTCAATGTGAATCCCAAATAAACTCTTCAGCACAGTGCAGCACAGTAAAATGCAGCACTGAGTGCGACCTGAGAACATGGCAGTACGGTTTTACGATTTTTTTTTTTAGATTTTTCATTCACGGTGAATTTTGCTACCACTGTATTATGTTTTGTTTTTGAATAAGATAAAAGTTACTGCATGGTTAGCATTCAAACTTTATTATGTCATATTTTATATTATAAGCTGCTTTTTAGAGGGTGACTAGCAACTGGTGAAGGGGTGTCAGCCCGTGTTGACGTAAAACAGAGTTCTGTGTCACTCAGAGAATTTATCAAAAAGACTCGGGGAAAACCTGGACAACTCAGGGAACTTGAAAATATCAACTTTGTAGACACCCTGGCCGTATATTATCCACTCTTCTTCTATTACCCTTAAAAAAAGAAGTTCCAATTTACTACAAGTTACAAGGACTTTATGTAGCAATAATAAATCTTAAGATTAAAAAAAACAGAACTAGATCGACTCTCACAAAACTTCGAAAGCCAGAGTTCTCCCATAAGTGGGTTCTGCCTATTTTTTGTTAGTATTTTGGTCAAGAAAATTTAGCTTACGTATGTGGGCAAGGAAAATCTCAACAAGTTAGGAAATTCGAAAAGAGTCATCTCAGAGACACCCGGGTACAAACCCCCACGCAAAAAGTTTATAGTGAAGCAAGCGTCCGTTATAACAGAATCATTTGAAAATTTTTTGCATAGCTTGAGCGTAAATGGAAATTTTTACCTGCGCTAATAGTTGAGCTAACTCAAATTTGAGAGGAATCTTCCAATGTCGAATACCTAAGCTTTCGCAAAGGAAGAAGTGGAGGGCATGAAATGCAACCTGATGATGTAAACGAACCTGTCTGAACTGTGTTGTTAGAGTGGCTGCCCTGGATAGGTAGGGGCCACAGGTGTGACCACTTAAAAAACTTAATTCCAATGTAAACGAGGGGGACACCAGGTTACACTCCTGACAAGGCAGACATAGAAATAGTGGAGTATAGATTCATTACTGAAACCATAGTAGCAAAGAATTAAGTGGATGCGATTCCTCAGTCCAGGAGCTCGGGTGATGACTTGGCGGTCTCTGCCGTGGAGACCAGTAGTTGCTGATGTCCAGGTTAGTGCTGCTTTTCAGGTTCATCTGCAGCTCGAGGAGGGTAAAAAAGGAGAGGGAAGAGGTGGGATGGTTGGGTTGTCAGCACACCGGATAACTATATGGACATGGCTGCCTGGTTCAAAGAAATCTCGCAGGCGTATAGTGTTGGACATCTGCGGTGCATCCAAAATAGGAAAGGAAAAGCGCTCATCTGGATACTATGGGTAGTCTCCTCGTCCCAAACTACCCAAACAATATCCCGGATCCTGTTTGGATAGTTCGGGATGAGAAGACAGAAGGGCTCGTTGAGGGGCATTGAGACGATTAGTGAAAGAAAAGCACCGATGCCGCATGATGTCGCCAAAACAGTATGGGGGCCAAAATTCTGCCAAATCAGGATCGATCAAACGGATGCTTTACATTCTTCAATACATTGCCATAAATTTCCCTGCTACTACTTTGTACGTGCAAGTAAAGAATGGTGTTACATTGCGTCACCATGGCTAGCACACTTGCTGGCTGCATTCCATGAGCTAACGCAACACCTTTTTCTTTCAAATAAAACTTAAATGTATGCACATTAATACACAGTGCTTTTGCATGGCTAAATAACACATAGCTTAGTGGCTTAACCTGCAGCTGCTACACTTGTTTCCCATGAATGTGTTCTTTCACAATTTTTGCCTTTGTAGACTTCATCAATACGTACCGCCGGTTGGCCAGCATGCCACAATGGTATACAAGAACCATGCAGGCTGCACAAAATGTACGGTTGTATGCTACAAACTGTGGATGCATGCTGAAGCTATCAGGTTAGTTTCAATGAATGTTTCAGTCCTTAAATCGGACAGTGAAGAAACAAACAGGGGATGGGGGAGGCAGGGCGGCATCCTCCGTTAGTTTTGCAGTCACAACAACAGTGAAACTAACATCAAGAACCCAGTGTAAACAACCACGAAAAGGTGAAGTGATTTTATTGCGTACCCTCGCTTATTGCGTCCTGGCTCCACAGATCCTAGCCTGCCACAACAAAATAGTGGAGTACAGGAGAAATGAACATCAGCTTCAAGTGGGCATTTCTGAAGGAATCAAACCCAAGTACAAACGATGGAATGTTTCACGAAGTTAGTAATGCAACCTTGTTATGCCCTGTTCCTTTTCAAGTTGGTAATTGCCTGGCATGCGTCGGAGTGCGAGGGCCTTTTGGACGTGATATATTCTCAAGGTAATTAGCTGCTGCCCTTAAGCCAGCTGTATGCCATTTTTGGCGTCCAGCTTTCTCGCACTGCTTCGGTGCTCCGCAAACTAGACTACTTAGTCAAAAGGCTCTTTTGTGGGGCAACCTCCTTGCACCACTGCCACAACATCTGGCAATAACAAACAAGGAATGAATTATGCAGAGCCCTTGAAGTTTGTGCGGATTTGGGTCCCACTATTTTAACGCAAGAAAATGTCGAAGTGGGGAGTGCTAGAAAAGACAAGTACTCGTACCAAGCCAATTTAGAACAAATTTAACAAGAGTTTCACGCAGAACCTTGTGCACTTTGAAAGGATGAACCAAACACAACAACCAAACTGCGGCTAAAGAAAGCCACAACTTCGTGAGTGTTAAACAGTAAGAAATTTAAGTTTATGTAAGCAGCTATAACATTGACTAAAGTTTATTTCTTCTCAGATAGGATAACGATTTCTCGTTGTCTAAGCACACTATGATTGCGCAGACTTGGACTGTTCCTACCTTGACAAAGCATTGAATGAGGCAACAAGTGACGTGGTTCCTGCACATATGTCACGACACTGTAGCGATTCCCCCAGCATCAATTTAGCTTACATATTGCACAAACATTGGCTCGCTGCAGACAGACAATGTTCTGAAGCAACCCTGCGAACGAGCAAGCAAGGGGCACTTGGACAGAAACATGAGCATACCGATATCCACAGCATCGCATGCACCTCTGGTCCAGCAGCTGATCGGTGCAGCTTCAGGAATTCTCGCGTTGCCGCCTCGCCAAGTTTGCTGAGGCAAGCCGGCAAGCATGGAGCCAGCAAGCCAGAAAAGTGACGTCACCAGGAGCTGTCACGTGACATTATGATTTCGGAGTTCCAAACGGTGGCGAAAATGCTCTCCCTGCCCAGGCCACCCAGACCATCTTCACGTCAGTCCCAAAACCCGTGACGCGATACACACGCCAGAGCAGCGTGTGCCAACTGCAGCGAGGGCGTTGGCCGTGTCACAGGAGCCCTCACGTCGGCAGTTTGAGGCCAGAGGAGCAGATGGTGTCATGCTGATGCCGATTACAACAGGGTCTCCGTTTTGAGCTTTCTCAAGTGCCGAAAGATTGAAATGCATTTAAAATCTGTTATGCTGAACGGTTACTTTTAAAACTTCTTGGGAGATATCTCCATGTAAAAATTCCCCCGCATTTCCCCGAGGGGGAGAATGTGAAAGTGCGAATGCACGGTTGTCGGCCCGCTTGCGGCGCTTGCGCTCGGCCCCCGCAGCCCACCGCCTCGCCGCCTTCTCTTCCATCTCTTCCATCGGGTTTGTAGTATCACGTGTACACCACGCAGTTATCAAGCCGCTATAACGCCGCTGAGTCGCCAACGCATGCCGCTGACGACGTAGTTTGAATGCGTTAAAGATATAAGGCGCGTTACTCACACTGATATCAGCGTGGCTTCCGTGGCTTAGTCGGTAGCGCGTCGCGCTGCGGCCGCAAAGTCCTCGGATCGAAACCTGGCGCCGGATGCTATTTCTTTTTTAAATGTAGAGGAGCACTGCGGACGCCGCCGACGCCGCCGGCGGTGGATGGTTTGGGGTCGCTTATAAAGAGCATTCGCTCTTAAAACGGAAGCCTTTTACATACCTAGTTATCTCAGCTTTGAAATTTGGTGCCAGCACTCCTTTAAGTCTTTCCATATCAGGTCTTGAGAGTAGAAATTGATACTCGCACCCATTAACAACTAAGCTGTCGATCTAAGAGCTTTGACCTTTGTATGTCATTTTGGCTTTTATTCATTCATCGTAAAGTTGTCTCTTTTAATCAAAGCCGTGTGTTTGAACTGCTTTTCCTTTAATAATATCACTTTTCAGACAGGAGTGATTTGTTTATAACAGACACAGCAGTGCCCCTATCAATTCATGCCCTGATGTCGTGGCCATTAACTTTTAAAGTTACGAAAAGATTTATTGTGGTAAGGTAGACAGCCTAAATTTTTGTCACCGGGTGGAACTGAACAACCTCAATTATTATTTTTTTCCGGATTGCTTAGGCAATACTATGTACTTCGACTTGACGCGCCCATCCGGGGTAATATTGTCACTGTAGTGGGGACGCAAGGCTTATGATGCCATGCCCTCTGTACGAATTTCTTTGTGTACCTTAAGGCACTTCAGAAGTTACAGACCTTTGTGACGCTTCCCCAGTTTCGAAACTGAAACTTTGCGTACCTTACTTTGACTTTTACGAGATAATGGATGGATAACTTCAAACTATATATTTGTACATGCTCGCTATTTATGATGTAGAAACATAGGAGGTCTCGCGTGCAGTTTGTTACCTTGGGACCTCCTCTAGTATACCTGCATTATGTAATCGCACATCATTGTGTTTTTGAAACAAACTCTGAAACTTTGTTTGTCGAGCAAACCCCATGTTACTCCACAACAAAAACAAGCCAGGTACACATGCAGTCAAAAACAAAGCAAAGGCTGACGGCGGTCCGGCACAGTATGGTGGCAGGAAATTTGAATTGCATTGGGTGGTACCAGTGAGCGGATAACGGCGCTGCCGCCCATTATGGCGAATCACTGCTCTCCACTTCTGACCGCTTGCACATTGAGTGGAACGGCTTAGATTTTTCACAAGGTGTATGGAAGAATAGCTATTGAAGGCATTGAAGTCTGCCTACTTTGCAAGGAAGAAAACAGTCAGCAAAGTTGGAGTAAGAGGCGAGGTACTAAATTACCAAATACTGACACCCTACGAAATGTGGAAGCTACCTAGAGTCCAGGAGGCCTACAAAAGCACTGAACATTTTATTTCTTCTCGTGAGACTAATTGTTACAGAATGGACTTGGTAACAATCAGAGCCACACAGAGAGGGCTTTACCTTTTCGAAATTTCTGCCTCCCCATTTTTCCGTGCCGTGGAATGTGTAAAAATAAAATGTTGTCATACTCATTTGGAGCATGTTACCATTGTCGGAAAGAACCATTCTCATGTTTCGCCGCTTTCAAGCTCGCTGTCACTGCAGTCCAGCATAGAGCACCTGACCAGGACAACATGGAAAGAAATGCTTTTCTTGTTGTTTTGGTTCCCCGACTAGCTTAATTTCTCAGTTCCTGCTACATAAGCTCGCTCAACACAGACATAAATTGGTGCTGATTATCCAGTGAAGTTTGTTTTTGCTACTATTTATAAACATATCAAAAATGGAAGCAAATCACATTGAGAAATGGGGGAGAAGCCATGACAGCTGCCTGCTTTATCTTTTTCCTTTATAGTTTGCATTCACTTCAATACATCTTGCAAACATCGCTGGGAAGCTGGCATCAGTTTGGCTAACATGTTTTTCCGTTCTCCGAATGCGTTCTAGCCGTCTTAAATTTATCTGTAAAAGGAGCACAAGCACCGAACATCAACTGTTGCTTGCAAACAGAAGGCACAATTGCAGTGGGATATTATTACATAACAGACAATATCACATTGCGATTGTGTCCAAATCCATGCACTGCCATTGTGTCCCATGTCCAAATGCATGCACTGTGTGCATGTCTATTGGTATTACATAACAGACATACAAATTCTTGTTGTAGACATACACACAGTACACATACATACAATACATACAATGCCTACATACAATGTAGACATACATACAATATAGACATACACACAGCGCATGCATTTGCAGGACCATAAATGGTGAAATATCGCAAACCCTTTTAAACAAGCTTGTGTTTCTTGCTCCGGTCTGGAGAGCTGCAGCTTATGTTCAACTCTATAAGCTAGCGGGGCAGCCCTGGTGACAACCCAGTTGTGACCAACACAAGGTGCTACTGCCTGCCACTGCTCGCACCCACAACCCCACTTTCTGCGCTAGCGAGGGGCAATTGTCAGCCAGCTATTGGGGCCACGATGTGACAGGGAAGGAGAAAATTTTCGCTCGGAGCCAGGTTTTGTTCCACGATAAAATCAGACTCTGATAAAATCAAACATAATTGGCCCTCTTCCATAGCCCCCAAACTCTTGGCATGGTCGGTGCGCCGCAACAACCGCCACAGAGACCTTGCCCTCCTCCAGTCACGTTGGGCAAGTGTCCACACACCCGTGGTGGTGCTCCTTCCGCTCGTGCGCCTGCCGCTCGAGGAGGTGCGCGAA
Organism: Haemaphysalis longicornis; assembly: GCF_048455015.1. NCBI lineage: Eukaryota > Metazoa > Arthropoda > Arachnida > Ixodida > Ixodidae > Haemaphysalis > Haemaphysalis longicornis. The sequence continues at coordinate 102,188,310 of NW_027526361.1, read as the reverse complement.
GGCCTCGGGGCAGAAGCGGCAGCGGAAGAGCCTCTGGCCCGTGTGGCTGCGCACGTGGATCTTCAGATGGCTCGGCCATGGTGCTACGTAGCTGCACCACTGACACTGCAGCTGCCTCTGGTCACCCACGGAGGCAGAAGGGGGGGAGGAAGGGCCTGCAATGGGGAGAGACGGGAAACACTGAGAGCCCGTCCTGCAGCAAACATGGAAGCAGGGCAGCAGCAATGAGGTAGAACGGAAAGGAGAAAGAACAAACATGAAGAGTGGAGGGAACGTCTTCGTTGGTGCCAGGTGAGCTGCCCTGATGAGCCTCAACACTGCCCAGCAACAGAGATGAGCCCTCCACTTGCTTGATGGCTCGAAGATCTGTTGCTCAATAGGCTTCAGAAGCTTCAGTATCTCAGCTTGCCCTGGTATGGTACATACGGGGCTTTCGCACTAGAGATACCTCATGTGACAGCACACTTTGGCAAGATTCCGTCCATTGTGGGTGCTAGCCTGCCGCTTCCTGCACACACCCAGAGCCATCTACCTGTTCGCTTCGATTACACCTTCAATTGTGAGCAACTGCTAGAAGCGCTCTGCTGTTTGACTTCCGTACCCTCCAGATGGAATAGCAGGTTTTTACATGCACAGCCTGGCTTTGAGCCACAGTAGTGCCAAGGCTCTTTAAAGACCAATGATGTTTCTCGACTGTTGTTCTCTTGGCTCAATCATATGCATTGCCTTCAAAAATAAAGGTGGTGTGGTATTCTTTAGGTCAGTTTAACAACGGGACGCCGCACATCAACACGGTCCGTTAACGTTCTGCAACGCACGGGAAGTGCCTGGCTTGTACCTATCTCGAAATGAAATATCGACACGCTTTGCCCTGAAAAATGCTAAGCTCACACCTACACAGAAATTTTAATAACTCTCTTTTTTTTTTTTAACCCGCATTGCTGGGGTCGCAGAGCCATCAGCCACTACACAGACGCCCAATATGACCAGCCCCTTTTTAAGCGGTTCCCATCGCCTCATGGTGGCTGCTTCTGCCCCAGACTGCATGCCGTGCTTCCACGGACACACATCCCATTAAAAAAAAGAAAACACAGTTGCGAAGACTTGGAACCAACAGCGTGTGGTGCAGCCGAAAGAACCACAGTTGCTGTACTGCCACTGCTAAGCTCATCACCTCGGCACTGTTCACCATGTTCGGTGTCGATAACACGCGCAGCTATCAGGTCATCTGACAGACTGAGATGACAGACAGTAGCAGGAAAAGAAAAAGAAAAAACAGCTGTCGCCTTCCTGCACACTGCTTCTCAACAGGAAATGATATGCAGTAGGATTAGGTTAAAACAGTCATGGTTCTCTATCTGCTACCCCTCAGAGTTGCCTCTTACAAGAGGCAATACATGCTTTAATAGCAACATGAGGAAAAAGGGGCAAAAACAAGCAATGACGCGTCTTTGTACTATGATGGAAATTTTGGGTTGGTTAATGACCCAACAGTTTAAAACCTGAGTAGAAATATTGTAATCAATTGGTTACAGGTTGACTTGACTGCTTTTTAGAAATCACTGCGCAATGCAAGAGAGGTGAGCCTGCAATGATGACCAAAGAAAGTTGACCCACATTCACAACCAAAGGACGTTCACATGAAATCGCCACCGCACACAACCTGGCATGTTCACTCGGTATTTCTTGCCCTCACGTGACTTCTAACAATGAGGAGGTGACCTATTTGTCGCCAATGTACATTCGAATAAACATACGAATATATTCTTCAGGTGACACATAGTTAAGATGGGCACGTGCTTTTTTCCACGCATCATCATGCCAAAGTATGCAGGCTTAATTTCCTTGCAAAAATTATAACTTTCACCAGCACACAATCTTCCCTACGAAGTAAGTGTATACGAGTACCAAGGGAACAACACACGATAAGCCACGTACACTTGGGAAACAGAAGAAATGCAGGTGCCAGGTGTCACTTTAAACCAGCCTGTTCCACCGTACACTTCAACGTGGCAATTTTTACAGTATAGTGTGCATGTTCATGGATGTCAGACACAGAGGCTTGGCAGGCTCCCATAGCGGCAGCTTACGCTTCCACAAACAACAATAGTGCATGAGCTGATGTTTACTACACAAGAACGGAACAAATTTTTATGCTAACGGAAGCGGCATCGACCCCCAAATTTACTTCTTATAGATTGCTCACTTCAGGATCTGTATGTTTATGCATGAGGTAGCAGCACAGCTGAGATGTCTTTTGGAGAGGCAAGCCAGCTGAAGTTCAATGCATTTGAGTCATTGCGTATGTGACACATGTCACATAACATGAATATATGAAGGTGCAAATGGAGGACTTGAGAAATCTCTTGGGAGATGGGGGGGAGGGGGAACAACTGAGCAACGATGGCACTGTGCCGGCTATAGAGAGCCAGATTGCATCCATTTCTTTTTGCAGGCATTTCATTTGAGAAAAGAAAACACCTGTGGACATTGAGGTACTTCTTTGGTAATTCATAGTATACATAGAATACCAAGTCCACTAGAAACATTCAGAGAGTGAAAGGACAAGACAAAGCGATGAGTGGTGGCTTTGCGTGTTTTTGATACAATATGGTGTCGCATGGCAGAGCAATCGGCGACAGTTCTCTGCGAGGATAAGCCAACCTCAGCAAACAGCACTGACTGCTACTATGTACTACTGCTACACAGGTACACAATGATGCCAACAGCCCTTGAAGCTTATATTTCCCATTAAGTGAATGTGTCAAGGAGATGGAAACAAACCATACAAGAACGGGGAGGAGATATGACTCCTGATGTATACAACCAGTGCTTGGTATAACCAGAGTCTTTCAATGCTTTACTGGTCAGAAAACTCCTCCGTAACTCAATGGGAGAGCTTGATATGCTGCGTTTGGCCGCCGCCTGGTGGCGCACCATCTCACTGAGATCACTCCTCAGGCGGCGTTCCGCTGGCTCAAATGGCGGAGGCGCGGCGAGGTGTGTTTGTTTTGTGCGGGATAAAGATTTAACGTGCATCTTGCGCTGTTGTGATGCGACTTAAGTAGTGCAACGACGATGTCGAACATGTGTTGCGTCCCATGATGTCATTCCTTGTACAACGATACAACAGAAAATGTTTCCTTGTTCTGTTTACCGAGCGAAGGGGAGCTGCGTGAGAAATGGAGGCGCGCCATTCCAAGGCAAGAAACTGAAGATTTCAGCTTCGATTATCAGTCTGTGACTGTGTGGGAATGAAAAAAGCAATGTACCCTTTTGAGAGCATCCTGGAACTAGAATTGTACAAGGCTACCTTAAAGCCGGATTTTTGTCACATCAGTCAGGTAGTAGCGGTGCTTCATTACCTGTTTGCAAACTTGTATTACCTTGCGCTAAGGCTCGCATGTAAAAAAAGCTTTGGGACGACCGTGTGCTTTCACGTTTCATATTTCCGCTAATTATCCCTCAAGGTTTGTTTTGTTTGTTTTGTAACCACGCGTGGCCGCTTCCGGTTTTCTTATCTGGCGTTTCCACCGGAGCACCCGTTTGCTCTTGTTGTCGTACGTGCCGTCGGGCAACATTGTTTGATATGTAAAGGGTGTCACCTTGTCGCCAACTTGATTTTTTGTTTCTTCGACAATGTTCTCGGTCCTGTTTCCATGGATCTTAAATTTTTGTTCCGAGAGTAATGCATGCATAGCAAACGCCGCGCAACTCACGTTATCGATGTTTATCTGTGCACGTCACACTGCGGACTGCTTTTTCGACGTTTGTGTTTCATTCTAGTCTTTTGTGGAGCAGGAGGTTGATTAATAAACTTTGTTCAGAAAAGATTTGCGTCGTTCTTGGCTACGTTGCAATATTCTGTTTCCTCGGTGTTTTTACTCTGGACCACGCTCTTTTGTCTCCCGTCGTAATATTGAATTTTTTTTTTTATGCGTTGATAAAATCAGTGTTATTGTTATTTTTTTGCTTCTTTTTTTTTTGCAGGGATTGCAAAGCATGGAAGCGGAAAGACACACGGTGCAACATATATCCCTTCGTGTTTTGATTCTTTGCGTTTCTGCAGCGCTTTTAGATGTTCTCAATTATGTGCCAACTCATCGAAACAACTATCTCTTTTAGCGTTCTGTGCATTCTAGAGCAAACAACGGGTTCATTAATAGCGTAGTCTGAACGACGCGTACTTGGATTCTTTCAGTTTTTTTTATTGTATTATCGATAGACCCGCAGCTGTCCGTGACTACAGAGCCAACGTATATGTGGTATTTACAACTTTTGCTTTAAGAAATAAGCAATAGAGATTTAAAAATCTGTAAACACGACGGCGCAGCGCTTGTGCCAGAAGACGCAGAAGCCGTTGCCGTTCCCGGCCAAAGTCTACGGTAATTTACTTGGACAAATAAAACCGCATTGTAGGCAGGTAATATAACCAATGACTGGACTATTCATCGCTAACTACAACGAAAAAAAGCACACCTAATCAGCGCGAAGACACCAGAAGCAGCGAGCGTTTGCACGCCAAGAGGCATCCAATATACCACACATGCGGCGGCTGGATGCCCTTGGTGCGGCGGTGGCGCCTGTAGTGGAGCCCACGGTCCCTATATGAAACGAGCGCCGAAGTTTCGTGACCAGTAAAGTATTGAAGGACTCTGGTATGACTAACATGCCCCCCCCCTCCCCCAGCGCTACTCCTCTTTTTTTTCCCTTATGGTTAGCACTTGTTTCTGCAATTCATTTGCAAAAGGGTAGAAACAAACTTCCGTAGGTAGGTATTTGGCTGCCAATTCACGTCTCTGTGTTTCTTTATTTCTCAATGTTTCTAGCTGCCCCTTCATATTATCTTTACAAGAAGCACACGGCCAAGCAGTGGACATCAGTTTGTGCCTACTAAATGAAGGCACCATCACGGTGGGGTCATGTCTACAGAGTTCCCTCACTCTCTGGATGTTTCTAGCTGCCCCTTAAAAGTATCTGTACAAGCAGCACACAGGTCCAGCACGGGACGTCAACTGCTGCTTACCGACAGAAGGCACCATCATGGAGGGAAATTACACGAGCGATGTATCCATGCACTGCATGCATATGAAGTTTCCACCACCTTGCCTGTATCCTTCTGCAGAACGGTGGTGTGCGTTCAAGTAGGCACTATGTGCTGGTGGGCCATCCCCCATCATGAGATGCTCGAGACCAACACAGGACGCCGCTGTCTGCCACAGTTCCCACCCACAATCACACTTCCCGCACTGGCACGGAGCAATAGTCACTTGGCTGGCAAGGCGACAATGTTACGACAAACGTGGAAATCTTCGCTTGGGCTAAGACGTCATTGTAGAACGGAACAGACTCTCTCCCTGAGCTCCCTACCTCTTGGCGTGCTACACAACCATTCTCTATAATGATCCACAAATAGGGGCTCACTTCCCTCTGACCTCGTTGGAGTGAGTGTCTGCGCGCACACACGCGGCTGGGTCCTTCCCGTCCCGCTGCACTACTGGCGGTCGCTGTGCTCCTTCTCCTCGTGCTTCTTCTGCTGGGGGCGGTACTTGAAGGTCTGGGGGCAGAAGCGGCAGCGGAAGGGCCTCTCCCCCGTGTGGCAGAGCAAGTGGGTGTCCAGGCTGTTATTGTGGGCGAAGGCCGCCGGGCACAGGCTGCAACGGTAGGGACGCTCGCCCGTGTGCGTGCGCCGGTGAACGTCCAGGTGGTCCTTTCGCACGAAGGCCTTGCCGCAGTGGCTGCACTTGTAGGGGCGCTCGCCCGTGTGCGTGCGCCTGTGGCTCTCCAGCTTGCTCAAGGCCGGCGTCATGTAGCTGCACTGCGGACAGCTAAACATCCAACGAACTGGCGGGAGGCCGCCCCTGCGGCCTCCTGGGAAAGGAAGGGAGGAGGAGCCTGCAACAAGAAGGGAGCGGGAAAACCTGAGAGCCTTTCCTTTGGCAAATGAGGCATCAGTGCATTAACAGCAAGGTGGAAAAACCAACATAACAGAGGAAACAGCGTCTGTGATGGTGCCAAACGAGCCCCTCTGCTAGGCCTAACGTGCACGGGCATTGCCTAGCAATGCACAGGAGCCCTCGTCTTTCTTGCTGGCTTTGCAGTCTTTCACTCAAGAGGATTTTAAAATTCCAAAATCATGCTTTTTTCTTTTTTTTTTGAGAACGGCACATTTAGTGCTAGCACTAAACTTATTCCAAATATCACTCCTTCCGCTGAAAGCTGCAAAGTTCACGCCTACCCAAAAATTCTGCAGGTTTTCTTGCCACACCATGGGTGTCCCAAAATGCAACCTTTGCCAAGTGGCCATTCAATTCGACAGGCTCTTTCTGAGCAAGTTCATATCACCTCATAGAGCTGTTCCTGCCTCAACCTCTATTGCCGACTTCTGTACAACACCTGTCAAACAACAACAAAAAACAGCTTAGAAGACTTGGAAACAGCAGTTGTGACGTAACCGAAGCCAGCATTGCTGCTCTACTAGTTCCACTAGACTGAGAATCTCGGCAGTGTTCACCAAGTTGGGCGTAGATAACATGTCCAGCCATCAGGTTATCCGACAGCCTGAGATGACAGCGAGTAGCAGGAAAGAAAAACAAAACCTGTCATCTCCCTGTGCACTGCTTTTCGACTGCAAAGCATGCAATACAATGAAGTTAAAACAGTAATTTTTGCAACATGATTGACACTGCGGTTTGATTATTAACACAAATGTTTAAAACCTGAAAAATGAATACCATATTCACTCAGTAATAGGTTGACTGCAATTTTTCGAAGGTACACAGAAAGCAAAGAAGTCAGCCCGCTGTCATGACCAAAAAAAGTGAGCCCACAGTTGCAACTAAGAGCGGCCAGCATGAACTTGTCACCCCACAACCTGGCATATTCAGATGGTATTTTATTTTTGCACAACTGTTAGCAATGACGAATGGCCTACTTGAGGGCGATGTATATTTGAATAACACAGGCATACATTAACTAGGGCAGACGCCTTTTTTCACACGTGGCCACGCCGTAGCATGTAGGCATAATTTCCTTGCTGCTGCAAAAGAGACAACTTTCAACAGCGCACAATCTTCCCACCGAAGTAAGTGCATACAGTTGTCGTGGGAACAACACATGGTACATCACGTGAAAAACTCGGAAGAGAATGCATGTGCCTGATGTCACTTTTGAACCAGCCCGTTCCACAGTGAACCTCAATGTATGCAATTTCCCAGTTTTGCGTGCACATCTATGCATGTCAGACAGGGAGGCTTGGCAGGTTCCAAGCATGACAGCTCGCACCTCTATAAACCAGAAGGATGCGAGACCACAGCTTTACTATAAAAATGCAACAATGCCTGAAGAAGCTGGATAGACACACAAATTTACTTCTTCAGGAGTGATTTATTGATTGATTATGAGGCTTAACGCGCCGACGCTACCCAGGTGACGAGGTGCGCCGTAGTGGAGTGCTCGAGATTAATTTTGACTACTTGGGGATCTTTGACATGAGCTGAAATCTCGAACACACGAACGTTTTCGCTTTTCACCTCCATCATAAAAGTGACCGCCAGGGCCGGGAATCAAACCCGGGTACTTGGGCTCAGCAGCACAATGTCTTAGCCACCGAGCTCTGGAGTGCTCGCTTAAGTAACTGCACATTTTTGCAAATAATGTAAAGGCGCAACTCAGACATCTTTTGGAGAAGCAACCCGGATGAAGTTCAGTGCATTCAAGTCATTGCACTTGTGATGCAGACGTTGTGCAACATGACGATATGGAGATTTCAATGAAATCTTTGGGTAGGAAACAACTGTTCACAGCAATGACCGCACTGTGTCTAGGCGGCACCTACAAAGAGCTACTTTGCCTCCTTTACTCTTTTCAGGCATGAAACACTCGCGGCCATTGAGTTTCTTGTTTGGTAATTCATTGTAGATAGAATTTCAAAAGTGAACTAGAAACATTCAGGGAGTGGGAGAACAAGACAAAGCGATGAGTGGTGGCTTTGCATGCCTCTGATACGATATGGCGTCACTTAGGCAGAGCAAGCGGCGACAGTTCTATGCAAGCATAAGCCTGCATCAGCAAACAACACTGACTGCTATCACTACCCCTACACAGAGACACAGTGATGCCAACTGCCCGTGAAGCTTATTTTTGCCATGATGTGAATGCATCAACGAGATGGACGCACACTGTACTGAAAATTGGGAGGGGGGGAAGGAAACATGACACTCAAAGTATACAATCCGTGCTTGGTAACACTATCATGCTACCCAGCCCTCCTCCTCTTCCTTTTTTTCATTATGGTCGCACTTGTTCCTGCAACACATTTGCGAAAGGTAGAACCAAACTTGAGTGGGCAGTTGGCCATCACTTTATTAGTACTCTGCATTTACTTACTTTCGCAATTTCACTAGCTGCCCCCCAAAAGCTATATGTATAAAGAGCTCACGGGACGAGCAACAGACATCAGCTGCTGTTTCCGAACAGAAGGCATTATCGCAGTGGTAAATTATGTGAGCAGCATGCATGCGTATGTTGCTCATGCGTATCTGTTTGCATGTGCAAGAATAGGGACGCATTGTGGGTGCCCCTTTCCAAGAGGACTGTCGCCCCTGTGGACGCGCAGGCGGTCAACCACGCTGTTCTTCTGCACGAACGCCATGCCGCAGTGGCTGCACTGGAAGGAGCGATGCCTGTGTGTGTGCACTAGCGCTTTTTCGATTGCCCGATGTTGGAGTTCCATAGCTGCACTGCTGACAGCGCAACAGCCGACAATCCGGGGGAGGGCCGTGCTGCACCCTGTGGCCTTTCGGAGAAAGGGAAGGACCTGCAACAGGATGGGAAACATCCAGCTGATGGACAGTGTGGCCGTTTTTTTCTCGAAGGCAGGTGAGGTTAAAAAGGGGCCATGATGAAAAAATGCAAGTTGGTTTCATTCGAAACATGTCTATGCCAAAATTTTAATCTCCCACTCAATCATGAGTTTTGTGACATCAGTAACGACATATTTAGGGAAAGTGCCTAAATGAAAGGTTAGTAAATTGACTAAGGCTGCTAGAAATGATAAAACATCTTTTTTGATTCTTTTTTTACCACGTGCCTTCCCGGATGGTGCGATAACACCGCTTGATGACCGCTGTATGCACTTGTTTCTAACCTGGCTTGTACCTGAATTTTTTTTGTTACCGTTCACAGTAATCGAACCGTAAGAAATTGGGTATGCTCGACAAATATGTTCACATAAGTGGCGACCCTTTAAGCTATGGGCCATTAGATAGACTACCAGATGGTATATATGTCGCTACACAATGGCAAACACTGGACAAATTGTTGCCACAATGTAAGATTACGTATCATATCAAGAAAACTCTGTTTCACAGACGAATCGCATTCTCGGTAGACCACCCAAGTGCTTCATCTAAACATGTCCACTTAGATGGCTAAGCACACCAGACTATAGCAAGATGACAACCACAGCATCTCCAGGTGGGAAATGAAAGGCACTGAACACGGATGACCAACAACAGGAAACAGCAGAGCAGTTTGCAACAAACCAGCAACCAGCTCAAGCACCAATGAAGACTGCAACAATGGCATAAGCAGCATTTAACGTTGAAACCAAATGTTGCTGGAACCGTCACTTGTAACCCAACAACTACGTTTCTAGCACGGCCTTCTTTCTATGTTGAACAGATGACACAATCATTGTTAGCAAATGGTATGGCTAAGCTCAGACACTTGGTAGAACTCGAGGTGACTATGGGAACGAGACGATTTGACTGCTTGGTGCGTAATGAACTCGAAGATCATGACCACGTCAGAATGCAGACGGTAAGCCTCTTCAGCCCTGCCTTCTCGTCCCAGTAGCTCGCTGACTCTCGACACTGATGCCTGCAAATACGAAGAATGACATACCAAGCCGCTTCAGTTTTGCAAAGTCCCAAAGCTTATTCTACAAGCGGCTGTGTGAGCCAAGGGTGCATTCACGACTGTAACAAGCAGCTCGACGCCGGATTTGCGTTGCGTGCTTCAGTCTCTCGGAGCTTGACTGTCAACTGATTCATCGCGACACCCGAAGGGATAGCCCGGTTACGGAGAGCACGGTAGCTTTTTCGCGCTGCTAGCTCGGAAATGACGGTGGAGGGATCAGGTCACAACAGATAGGTCATTCATTGTTCTTGTTTCGATCTTACCAGCAGCTCGCTGCTGGCAGTTCCGTTTGCGCGGTCGGGTTGACAAGTGCGTATTTCGCAATCCAGGCGTTACAAATGAACCGTGTTCGACGTTTCCTAAATAAGACTTATTTTTAGGCAAGAGGTAAGAACGCTTGCGACAAAAACAACGCATGCAAGTCACGGCGATTTGGATGCTTATTACAGGGTGTCAGTCTCGCTCTACTAGCGTGAACACCAACGTGCAAAATAAAAAACGCGAAACTAGCAAATTCTTTGGGCTCACCGACACCTGGGCCAAACCATCGCCTCCTGGAGGCGATGGCCAAACACTTACAAACTGCGTTGACCAGTGCATCATACGCCTGTCACTTTTGCGTTACCGGATGAGCAGAACGTTCGCCACGTACACCGCCGCGAGCGAAAACGACTAAATCGGTACGCGTGCAGAACGCTATCAAACCGCTCTCCGCTATCTTCGTTGTTTTGTCGTTGTGTGAGTCAATGAAACATAGCTAAGTGAAACACCCATGGCAGGCGGCGGCCGCGTAAGATTCTCACAGTGTGCACGCTTCTCCACTGCTAAGCTGCGCGAGAACACGAATTTTGTTCCCCTGGGTACTTGACCCGCGATTGGGAGCTAGTTGTCACTCTATAATTGCACGTAACTCTACGAGATGTCAAACACTGTCAAAATGATCCGGCGGGATCAGAACAAAACAAACGACTGGGCGCCGCCATTGTTGATGCCATCTTGGTACGTCTTTTCTAATAATTTTCATTAAAAAAACTGAACAAAAGCTAGCTCGTTATAATATCATTAGCTCTCTTTTTAGAACACGTTTCACAGAAAAATAACTGATACTGAAGCACGACAACTGCAGTTCCAGGTAAGACAAATACCATTTCTTGTTCAACTTACCAGTGTCATTGTAATGGCTTACGCTTCGAAACCGGTTATTATTCTGTAGATGCTCGTTCTAATTAGACAGCATATTGTTAGACAGCATATTGACAGCATTACCTAATGCACTTTTTTTGGTTTGCAGAGTTTTTTTTTTACTTCCAAAACCGTATCACGATGGCATCAGCAATGGCGGCGCCCAGCTGTTTATTTACCACATGGATTGACCATTGACCATGAAGGAAAGCTGCCATGGACAATGTTCTTGACCGTTTTTTTGGAAACTCGTGCAGTTTTATACTAATGTAGAGGAACACCTGGCTCCCGATGTTGTTTTTGCGTGCGACGTTTGAGGGCCAAGTATACAGGGAAAAAAGATAGTCGCTTGCTCGCGCAGCTTAGCAGTGGAGAAGTGTGCCCTTTGTTGTGAGAGTAACGGCGTTTCATACTCGGCCCCACTGCGAAGGGTGGTTCATTCCATACTTCGTTGACTCAGAAGGAACGGCAGAGCTACGAAGATAACGAAGAGCGTTTTGATCGAGTTTGTTTGCGTACGCGTTGAGTTGTTTTCACTCCCGGCGGTGTATGTGCCGATCGATCGGGTCATTCGGTAAAAGGCGTATGATGCACTGGTCAGCGCAGTTTGTGACTCGTTTGCAAAGGTTTCGGTAAGCTCAGAGAATCTATTAGTTTTTTGTCCTTCATTTTCCACGTCGGTGGTCACGCTGGTACAGCAAGGCTGACACCCGCAAATAATAGTCCACATCGCCGTGACTCAGTTGCGTTGTTTTTTGCCGCAAGCGTGTTTACCTCGCGCCTAACAACGAGTCTTACGTGGAAAAGTTCTAACACGGTTCTAACAGCAGACGAAGGACAATAGGACTTCTAAAAGTTCTAACAGCAGACGAGGCTTCCTGCAGTGAGCTGCTGGTGCGAGTGAAACAAGAGTAATGGCCTGCCGAGTCCTATATTACTGGCGACCTCTCCAGTGCCATTTCTAAGATAGCAGCACGAAAAAGCACTGTGCTGTACATAACCATTTGTTCTCTCATCAAATGTCATTATTCAGTTGACAGTCAAGCCCCAAAAGACCAAAGCACACAAAATGTGAATCCAGTATCGAGCAGCGTGTTGCAACTTAGAATTGGAGCCGTCGTGAAAGCACCCTCCGCATGCACAACGGCTTGTAGAATAAGCTTTGCGACTTCGCATTTATGCAACGGTGTGGTTTTTCATGTTTTATATTTGCAGGCATCAGTCTCCGCAGCAAGACCCTGAGCTGCTAGGACGAAACCGTGGTGCTGAGAAGGCCCACCACCTCCATTCTGAAAAGGCCATCATGTTCAAGTCCATTATGCACGGCCTTGCATTCAAATCGTCTCCACCCCGTGGTCACCTCTAGTTCAACATAGTGCCTGAGACTTGCTGTGCCATCCATCTGCTAACAATGAATGTGGCAGCTGTTTAATCCAGGAAGAAAGCCGTGCTTGAAATGTAGTTTTATATCACAAATTATGGTTTAGCAACATTTGGTACAGCGTCAAGTGCTGCTTGTGTCATTGCTGCCACCTTCATCAGTGCTTGAGCTGGTCAGTCATTTGTTACAACGTGCTGTATTGTTTCCCTTTGTTCATCATTGTTGTGCAATGCCCTTCATTTTCTGCCTCATGCGGCTGTGGTTGGCGTCTTGCTAAAGTCTGGTCCTACTTCCATCTAACATTTATTCGTAAAAAACACTCAATGTTCACACTTAAAACATGCACATGCCCGCAAGCTAATTAGACTACAGGGCATGTAACTATTCATCTGGTAACAATACTTTTTTGACGCAGCTTATGCTCTTATGTACAGATAACTAGGCAACAGCCGACGACTGAGGTTCATCAAAGCCTCATCAAAGAGGTTAAAGCCGGTAAGGGCTCTTTAAGGGAAGAAGACGCCAACCGGGAGGGGTTGCGACGCGTAGACGTGCCATACGTACATCAACTCACGCACTGCCTCAAAAAAGTGGAGAAAAAATGCGGTGTGGAAGTGCTGGCCACCGCGCCTGGCAAGCTGATGAGGATGTGCCCTGCCGTAAACGAGAAACCACACCAAGCTTGCACCAAAAAACATGGCACCAGTTTTGTCACATGCAAAGAAGGTGTCATCTACCGCATTCCGCGGTCCTGTGGCAAATGCTACGTGGGACAGATGGGGCGGTGTTTAAACGACAGGCTGAGGGAGCACCGTGCAGCAGTTTCGTCGCTTGTGGCGGGAGGCCATCTGGACGATCATTGCATGCCGTGCCCTGGTTGTACGCCGGCGTTCGATAAAACACGTGTGTTGGATCTGGACGTGACCAAACTAGTCGCGAGATTAACGAGGCATTTCATATCTACAGGGAAGGAGTTAATTGTGTGAGCACCCCTTCAATCGCTCTTACAGATAAGGAGATAAGCTGCCTACGAGGGCGCATGTGTGACACATAGGCTGGCGTGCATGGGGATGTGTAGGGGTAGGTCGTGGTGATATGTTATCTTTCTTTGTTTCTCTGACGCTAAGTAAAATTTCAGTTGTAGTCTAGCGAGTGTCCTGTGTACTTCTTCGTCCATGTCTAGTTTTCGCTAGTAAAATGCAGGCTGTTATAATGGTGCACAGATGTTTCCTATCTTGTTTTTCCCCATTTTCCTCATGTTGCTGTTGAAGCATTTATTGCCTCTTGTAAGATGCAACTCTGAAGGGTAGCCGGCAGAGAGCTGTGACTGTTTTAACCTAATCCTGCTGCACCTCTTGCTGTTGAGAAGCAGTGCCGTTGGTTTTAAGTCTTTACCACTGTGTCTTGTTTTGTTTTATAGGGTTTGTGTGCGTGGTGGTCGGGCATGCGGTCTGTGGCAGGAACAGCCATGATGAGGGGATTGCTTTTAAATAGGGCTGGTCATAATGGGTGTCTGTTTGGAGGGTGATTATTGCAGCACCAGCAATGCTGGCTGAAAATGGGGATTGGGTAGGCGTGAGCTGGCACCGTTCAAGGCAAAGCGTGGCGTTATTTTATTACGAGACAGGTACAAGAGAGGCACTTACTGTGCAGTGCAGAACATTAATGGAATGTATTGGTGTGGGAAGGGGCAGGCTTGCACCCACCGGGGAGCAGAATCTTGCAGAAGCGTGCGCATAAGATCTTGTTTGTGCGAAAGCCCCGTATGTACCATTCCTGGGCAAGCTGTGGTACTGGAGCTTCTGAAGCCTCTTGAGCAACAAAACTGCGGAGGCATCAAGGAAGCGGTGGGCTTATCCGCATTGCTAGTCGATGCGCAGGCACCGTAGACATGTGCAGAGCAGCTTGCCTTGTGCTAACAGATACTTCACGTGCTCTTTCACACTTGTTCTTTCCCCTTTTGCCTCACTGCTACTGGTGCATTGCTTCCGTGTTTGCTGCAAAAAGGGCTGTTTTCTCCCCCCCTCTCTTCCCGTTGCAGGCCCTTCCTCCGTGGGTGACCAGAGGCAGCTGCAGTGTCAGCAGTGCAGCTACGTAGCACCATGGCCGAGCCATCTGAAGATGCACGAGCGCACGCACACGGGCGAGCGCCCCCACCAGTGCAGCCACTGTGCAAAGGCCTTCGTGCAGAAGTGCAACCTGGTCAGCCACCTGCGCATCCACACAGGCGAGCGCCACCACCAGTGCAGCCACTGCGAAAAGGCCTTTGTGGAGAAGGGTCACCTGGTCCGCCACCTGCGCATCCACACGGGCGAGCACCCGCACCAGTGCAGCCACTGCGGCAAGGCCTTTGTGCAGAAGGGCCACCTGGTCCGCCACCTGCGCATCCACACGGGCGAGCACCCGCACCAGTGCAGCCACTGCGGCAAGGGCTTTGTGCAGAAGGGCCACCTGGTCCGCCACCTGCGCATCCACGGGGGCGAGAGGCCCTACGAGTGCCACCTGTGCCCCATGGCCTTTGCCCAGCAAACCACGCTGGTCAACCACGTGCGCAGCCACACAGGCGAGAGGCTCTTCCACTGCCGCGTCTGCCCCAAGGCCTTTACACGCTGTGACCTACAAAAGAAGCACGAGGAGAAGGCGCACAGCCCCCACCAGTAGTGCAGCTGGAGGGCGGGAGAAGATTGGGCGGGCGATATTTTAATGCCCGCCCAATATGGCTTCCGCAAAAATAGATCGACAGAATTGGCATTACTGGAACAGAAAGAATTCATACTGCAGAATTTCGAAGACAAAAACATGGTGCTCGGCATCTTTCTTGATTTCACAAAAGCATTCGACTTAATTAATCATGAGCTACTTTTACTGAAATTACAGCATTATGGAATAAGAGGAACTGCCCTGTCACTAATATCTTACCTGCAACATCGGTCACAGTACTTAGAAATCAGTGGACGGCCATCCGCCGTTAAACGAATAACAGCAGGTGTCCCCCCAAGGGAGTATTTTGGGCCTTTTCTGTTTGTTTGATAAATTAATGAAAACATACATATTGATGACACTGCAACGTCCATCATATATGCAGATGACACCAGTTTTTTTGTTTCGTGTCGCTCAGGAACAGACCTATCTATCCGAGCTAATCAAACTCTTCGGATAATTAATGACGGGGCTAAAAACAATGATTTGAAATTAAGCATAAAAAAAACCAAAGCCGTTATGTTCCACCCGTGTAACAAACCGTTTGAACTGCCACCCCTCATACTAAACGACATCGAAGTAGAAGTTATGAAGTCTTTCAAAACTTTAGGTGTGTATTTTTCCGAAAATATGATGTGGGACAGCCACATGGAATATTTGCTGAAGAAATTATCTAGTACGATTGGCTTCCTCCGCCGTCACTGTTGCAATTTCCCAATTCTGATCAATGTTATGCTTTATAACTCTTTATTTTCCTCTCAATTAAATTATGGTTCACTAATCTGGGGAACAACTACCATGGAAAACATTCAACTGCTACTTGTACTTCAGAAACGTATTGTACGAATGATATGCAGAGCACCTTATCTAAGTCACACAAGTAATATGTTTAAAAAATACAATATAATTCGCGTTGATCAACTACCTATATAATTTCAGACTTTGCCGTTACTACAAGCTGGATGTAAGCAAAAACCACAAGGCTTTGGCTACTTTATCTCGTCTAGAAAAATATATCCCGCGGTATCCCACTCGCCATACCGAAGAATGGATAATTCAGATATGCCGGACAAATTACGGTGACCAAATGGTAAAACTTCGACTTCCAACATTATTAAATGAATTGGCTCTGCATCATAACATAGATATATTATCCATATCTCTTAAGGAGCTGCGCGCAATGTTCATGCAAACTTGAAGGTTTCTTATACTCATGCCTTGTCATTCTTTTTTTTGTGCGTGTGTTTTTATGCTTACTTGCTGGTACTTTTATGTTGTTTTTAGTCCGATTGCATCTTATTTATACTGCTCATTTCTACACTGCAGTTGCACCCTGACATGTGTTTACGCAGTGTATGTACCTGCGTATGTTTACTAGTGTTGTTTGTGGCTTGTGGTCATGCGGACCATGCAGTTATCCTTGTTTTTGCAACACAGTGTAGTGTTGTTCTTTTGACGGTGCTGTTTGCCATGCATTGGGGCGCAGGCCCTGTCAAGTCTTTATTGGCTTTTGCCTGTGCTCCAAACATCGTTGAGATGTTGAATAAATCAAATTGAATTGAATTGAAGCCCAACCGTGTGTGTGCACACACTCTGCAACGCTGTCGGAAGATGGCGAGCTCTTGTTTCGGGTCGTTAAGAAAGCACTGTTAAAGGAGCCATGAAGAGAAAATACAAGTTGGGCGTATTAGAAAGACTGCTTAGTCCCGATAAAAACGATACCAATATCATCGCAATCTTCGAAAAAATAACGGAGATATTAAAGAAAACGTGTGAAGCAGTCGCGACCCCCTAGCCAATTTCCCGCAACTTTTCTATGACGTCACGGAACCTTGTTTGTGCAATTGGCGGCCGCCTAACTGACCTGTCGCGACGATACATGACTGGGCGTCTGTAATGGGGCCTCTAGTTCCATTTGACCGCAGCAATTGAATGCTAACGTGCAGTTAACGCACTGAAAATTATGTTTTATTGTTGGCCCGTATGACGTCATTCTCGCTCATAACACGTCACTGTGGCGCAAAATTTGAATGTTTTTAAATACTTCTTGCTTTTTTGTCGTTAAAAAACATATTTTGGGGCTGTAATGGAGCTGAGTGAGATACTGAATCCTAGTTCTTTCAAATTATATGAAGTTGTATTTTCTCTTCATGGCTCCTTTAAGGCCAACCTCTATGTAGTGAAATACTGATGAAGGCGGGGCGAATGGCTTCTCCACCGTCAGTGTTGTGAGAACAGCCTTTTGTCGATGATGTGCTTGAGAAGAGCCCGCCTCTTAGCAGCAGAAGACCGACAACGAAGTGGCGAACAAAGCCATCAGAGTGGAAGAAAGCAGCTGTTCACCGCAACTCTGTCCCAGCTGGAGGGAGAGAGTGAGCGAGGAAGAACCTCTTTATTTTTCACAGCTGGGTTTTAGGGCAGAGGGACAGCCGACGCCCAATATGGCTTCGGGGACTGCAAGGACTTATGTGATGGGAGTTTCCTGAACCACCAGGTCCGAGCTCCCCAATACCAGTTTCCAGTGTTGGGGGTTGGGGTAGCGGGGAAACGGCTCACGTGGACACTCACAGAGTCAAAGAAAGTGGGTATCCCATTTGTTGCAGTGCAGTCTAGGAAATTTGTGCGGGCGTGCGTGCATGTGTGAGCGTGGTTCTTGGGGAAGAAGTGCGTTTTTAGGAGGCGCCACATGTTGGCTGCAGCGTGCCCCAACGATGGGTACGGTGGAGGATAGCGGCTGCGGAGAAGTCGGTAGGTATGGGCGACGTTGCAATATGTCAGAGGTTCGCGCTGAGAAGCTGTTATACACCACGGTTGGGCAGAAAGAAAGGGCCTGTATGGGTGGTCAATGCTCAGGCCTAGATCCACTGGGTCAGGTTTTATTTAGTGGCTCTACTAGAGCCTGATGGTGGGCTGCCTCATTACCGCCTATGCCAGTGTGGGCCAGGGTCCACAGCGGTGGTACGGATTGGGTTGGGGCTTCTTCTATAAGATTTATATGTGGGAGCCAGCGTTTGCTGCCGGACAACCAGCGGAGGAGCATTCGTGTCCATTTTTGTGGATGCGAAGGGGAAAAAATGACGCTACCCTAAAAACAGAAGTGCCAAACTATCGTCTGCTGTTAGTTGGCCAGAAGCCCACACCCAAAGCTCAGAGAGGAAGAAGAAAGCCACGATTTGCTGCAATCTCAATGTTCCCTTGGCCACTTCTGGCGGCATCAAATTCCAGCCACCGAAAATTCAGCTCAGGTGGATAGCCGCTGGCTGAAAAGGCGTTTTGTTCCCCACTTCTTCGCTGCACGGAGGTTGGCCTTTATGCAGCACACCGAAATGGGGGTGGGAGGGGGGTGGGGGGGGGGGGAGCTGTGATATAGACAGAGCCCACCCTATCGTAGAGCGGGTGAAAATTTCCGAGAAGTATTTCTTGTTCATCGTCCTCGTCGTCATCCCATTGTGGCCTCTCCATCTGGGTGACGATTTCTCCTCACTAGCATGGCAAGTGTCATTGTGCGTGGGACCTGTGGCAGAGTGTGGTATCCTGCGTCAGTCATCAACGTCTCGTGACTAGTGCCTACTGGAACGCATGCTGAACCTTTTGCAGACCGACACAAGCAAGTAGACATGCCCTTATTGGAAAGTCTTGATGCTTCACCATTCATACGCATGCGAACACGCACACTGAGTGTATGCCTGAAAAGGCTGGTCGAATTAAGTGCCGAGTTGTTGGGGGATGCCTCATTTGAAATCAGCAATGTGGAGACTGGACCATGTTGGGCTGTGGGACATGTGGTGGCACATCACGGTTTAACAAGTGCACTTACTTGCACACTTTGTGCATTAATGTGTGCTCCCTTATGTGTTGACTCTCCTGTTGTTTAAAACTGCATATTTCAAAGCTAGAAAAGGAAAAATTCCCAGTTGGTCATCACGGAACAGCTGTTTTCTTTGCTGTGACCCTAATTTATCAGAAAAGTTATTAAAAAAAAAGGTTTTGTTTTTTCGGCACTTCTCACGAAAGCAGTGGTAGTCAGGTACAGTAGCATTGGATAGCCACGGGTCATTCGGTGTGGTTTTAATTGTGTGGATATCGAGCTCTTAACACAAAAGAAGTTGCTTTTGCAGCTGGTGTAGCAACATTTAGTTGAAAAGTGACTGCTTTGGTCTTGTCAAAATTTGCACAGGTGAAAACTGTAAACCGTCGGTGACGAAGGAATGTGGTGGCCATGTAATTCTGGAACTGTATTTTTGAAACTCGAAGTTCTGTGGAGAATGATCTTGCAAGTGTCTTGAAGACAACAAATAATAATCAAGTGCTACACTGATTTCACCTGTATTTGCCATTGCTGGCTAGTTGTAAGCACTGTCTCAGCACCGTACCAGATAGAATTGTTGAATGTGCAGGCCATGTATCAAGTTTTTCTGGTCAATTCGCATGCTTTTTTTTTTTGGTATTAAAAGAAGGTTCAGAAGTGCAGCCTTCCTCATACCGTCCTTGCCCTGTGAGTTGGTGACATTGTCCCTGATGGCACTGGCAAGTAGTCAGGGCCAAATTTAACGGATTGCTAGCATGCGTCCAGACACAAAATTCTGAGGACAACTTGTAACGTATAGAATGTGAAAACGCTATTGTGAGATTCCTTAACATGTTTTCTCGAGTCTGTAATCATCATCATCATCACCACCACCATTTCCTCTTTGTGTCTTTTCTTCTCCCAGTGTTTGCAGTGCTCACACATTATTTGTTGGGACAGTGCCATATGATTGCAGGATTCAGTGAATGTCGCTGCAGTTTCATATTTAGCAAACCAGACATTTTGCAGAGACACACTTGGTTATCTGTTTAATTGCTACTTCTGTAATTAACATGCCCAAATTACTTATGTAAGCCTCAGAGCATATCTCACAAATTTCCACTGGCATTCTGGACACCCTGGGTTCAATATAATCCCAACCAGACAAAAATTCTCAAGGAATTTTTTTTTTTTGAACTCAATTACTTTCCTTTGTGAAAGCTTCTCCAAGGAATTGAGTGCCAACCTGAGAATCCTTTCATCTGTTTTTCATGTTGTTCTCTTAGAGGTCAGTCATTTTTCATTTTTAGCCCACCGGTCAGCCATGCTTAGAGCCCCTAGCTTTCCGCGATTCCGCAATTCCGCGAAAAATCGCGGAATTAAAGTGTTTTCGCGGAATTAAAAAGAAAACGTTTAAAGTGTGGCGCTACGTCCCCAAAACGATATATTCGGTGAAATGGGGAAAGTGGTATTTTCTATTAGCAATACCAAAATGGTTTCTATTGTCTGCAACATTTTCACCGTTGAAAATTTAAATTTGCAACTGCGTATTCCTACCTTATCAAATAATAAAAGTGGCTAGGTGGCGCAGCCTCCACCCAAATCAAGGGGCTTAGCCATAGCCACAGAAAGAGAACATTGCACACGACAAGGCCGGTCAGATTGCAAACAAATGAAGGGTGCAATGAGTGAAGCGGCTATCAAGGCGCTAGTATACTTGGAGAACTCTGACACTTGGAAGTTCTTGAAGAGTGTGAGGTGCTTGGATCCCCAGCAAGTTGCGTGTCTCTCAGAGAAGAGATCAGAGTTTGGGGCCGTTCGTGGATTTACAGCCCTAGCTGCTGAATGGCAAGTCTTGAGGTCTTGGGCAGACTTCAGGTGCTGAAATCTGCCCAAGACGTCAAGTTTAGTGACTGGGGCACAATTTCTTTCTAAACAAGAAAAGCCAGGTGAAGATTTTGATGTCCTGGCTTTCTGGGCTGGGATGGAACACCTGGCTCCAACACTTTCTTCCACTGCCCTTAAATACCTGTCGGTGCCAATCAACTCTGTTGATGCAGAAAAGTCATTCAGTCGCTATGGTGACATCGTGCCTCACAAGCGCCATTCTCTTGGTGAAGAAAGCACAAAGCATCACCAGAGGCTCAGCCACAACAACTTCCTTCAGTTGTAAATAAAATCTAGCATGTTAGTGAAGTGTCTAATAAATGAACTGTTACAAGTACAGTCTCAACGGAAAAAGATTGACACAAGTGATTCATGACTAGAGCGGAATGATCGTGGCAGGCGGCGCGATTGTCATTTAGCGCTCCTACAGCGACAGCGCAAGTCACATTCCATTTTCTTAAGAAGGGGTGGTCGGCGCTAAGCACTCCCACAAACTGCTTGCAACTTATGTCGTGTGTCGTTCTGATAAACATTATTCGAACCACACCTGGTTTTAAACTCTTGCTTTCCTGTGACGTAAGCCCTGCCACCCACTGCGTTTGACAGTGCGTCGTCCAGAAAATATTTGCCGGTAAGGTAGCTGGCAGCTCTGGAAAAAAAAAGAAATCATGTGCATAGGCATGTCTGTCGATAAGGAATGCACAAGCGTTTATGCAAGATGTGGGCTTTTGAATGGGCCGACAGCAGGATGGGCTGCTTTCTGCCAGCCACCCCTTCTTGGAAAATGGAACGTGCTTGCCACTCTCGCTATCGGCGCGCTGGGCAACGATTGCGCCACGTGTCGAGATTTTTCGGCTCCAGTCATGAATCACTTGTGCCAATCTTTTTCCGTTGAGACTGTACCTTATGCCGTTTCAATGTTGTCGCGGAATTTTGCAGATTCCCCTATCTAGAATCGCAGAATTTGAAATGTTCCACCGCAAAAAGTAAGGGGCCCTAGCCATGCTGTGGGCTATTTCTAGGCCACGACGACGCCCGATTTTTTACCTACTGCATTTACTCAAGCTTTCGCATCTGAGAGTTACTAGTAATAAACAAGGAAAAAAATCAAAATTTTGAAGTGTGTCATATCACGAAAACACTCTGCGACCGGGTGTGATGCCATTGCGGTAGTTGCTGGGGTCGCCGTAGTTGGTTTATTGGGTTTTTGTTTTCTACATGCTACACATAATGAAACCCTAGGCGTCCGGTAAACATTAAACTATCTGATTACGTGGGTCAAACTTGACAGTGGAGCCACAAATGGGAGCTACTTCCCGTTTACTAACTTGTATTACTAGAGTTACTTTGCTAACTTTCCATTTCACTTCATTGGAAGTGCAACAGCTTTACAAAAGTTTGCTGGTTCCTGGCATGACTACCACAGATGGTGCTTTATCTGGTTCGTTTTCAGAAGTACATCATGGCACGCTCCAGAACAGTGCAAATAAGTTACCAATATTTGCAGGAGTGTTGTGAGCTGGGCTAGTTGGTTCTGTTCCATGACGGGTAATTGTTTGTGTCTTTCCCTTTTCCTGTGTTTGTCCAGTTTTCGCGCTGTTACCCATAATGTACCAATATTTTAGGTGCAGCATTTAGACTACAGGTGCCAATAGAAGGTGAAGTTCTGGTTGATTGAAACTGTTTAACGGAAGGTATTCATTTTATCAGCCGTTTTACCAAGCCCCAGCCAATTCCCCTCCTGTGGTACTGGGTACTGTACGCTTGCACGTATGTGTGTCTCAAGTGGAGCACATACAACTGGACTGTCCGTCTCGACATATGTGAACACCATACACATCAGCTGCCTGGTGCTGCCGAGTCAGCTGATGCGAATGTTCTGTGGATGCCAAAGCACCTCCAGGGATTAAAACTCCCATGGCTTCATAGGATAGGCATCAGCTTAATAGCTTTTAGCAAAAAAAAATGGTAACAGAGGAGACCCTTTGTGTGCAGCACTATAGCCATGCCGTTCCTGAACAAGCCGTGATTGTGAAGCTTTTGGAGCCTCTTTACAAAGGAGAGCTAAATTCATGGTAATGCTGGCTGAAGTAACAGCAAGAGAAAAGTGGACAGCCCTCCGGAGCCGTCGCTGAAGTCACTGGTTCCAGTGAGAACTAGCTTCATACAGCTTTGCAAGTCGGGCCCCCCCCACCCCCTCCTGACCCCTGTACGCTTGTACGCTCCCCTTGTGTTCTGGCGTGTTTCCCAGACTCCTGAAAGCCAGAAGAAAATGTTGTGTGCCGCGATAGCTTGTTGTGGCAGTGTAAGGGAGTCTACAGGGAAAAGGCAGTAGTAGCTTTCAATCCTATGCTCGAACACCTGGCACCGTCTACTGTGCTTTCTGGTTAGTTGACGCAGAGTTGTGAAATATCTGGCGTAATAATAAAAACACATTTCTCTTAATTTTCAACTTTAAAAGTTCGCAGCTCTGTTAAGAGTTACTGTTAACTGTGTAGAAAGACAGAGCATGTTCGCACCAAAAGAACTTGACGGGGAGTCACCATAGTGAGGTGTAGTTGATGTTTCTGATTTTCAATGTGAATCCCAAATAAACTCTTCAGCACAGTGCAGCACAGTAAAATGCAGCACTGAGTGCGAGCTGAGAACATGGCAGTATGGTTTTACGATTTTTTTTTTAGATTTTTCATTCACGGTGAATTTTGCTACCACTGTATTATGTTTTGTTTTTGAATAAGATAAAAGTTACTGCATGGTTAGCATTCAAACTTTATTATGTCATATTTTATATTATAAGCTGCTTTTTAGAGGGTGACTAGCAACTGGTGAAGGGGTGTCAGCCCGTGTTGACGTAAAACAGAGCTCTGTGTCACTCAGAGAATTTATCAAAAAGACTCGGGGAAAACCTGGACAACTCAGGGAACTTGAAAATATCAACTTTGTAACAGACACCCTGGCCGTATATTATCTACTCTTCTTCTATTACCCTTAAAAAAAGAAGTTCCAATTTACTACAAGTTACAAGGACTTTATGTAGCAGTAATAAATCTTAAGATTAAAAAAAACAGAACTAGATCGACTCTCACAAAACTTCGAAAGCCAGAGTTCTCCCATAAGTGGGTTCTGCCTATTTTTTGTTAGTATTTTGGTCAAGAAAATTTAGCTTACGTATGTAGGCAAGGAAAATCTCAACAAGTTAGGAAATTCGAAAAGAGTCATCTCAGAGACACCCGGGTACAAACCCCCACGCAAAAAGTTTATAGTGAAGCAAGCGTTTGTTATAACAGAATTATTTGAAAATTTTTTGCATTGCTTGTGCGTAAATGGAAATTTTTACCTGCGCTAATAGTTGAGCTAACTCAAATTTGAGAGGAATCTTCCAAGGTCGAATACCTAAGCTTTCGCAAAGGAAGAAGTGGAGGGCATGAAATGCAACCTGATGATGTAAACGAACCTGTCTGAACTGTGTTGTTAGAGTGGCTGCCCTGGATAGGTAGGGGCCACAGGTGTGACCACTTAAAAAACTTAATTCCAATGTAAACGAGGGGGACACCAGGTTACACTTCTGACAAGGCAGACATAGAAATAGTGGAGTATAGATTCATTACTGAAACCATAGTAGCAAAGAATTAAGTGGATGCGATTCCTCAGTCCAGGAGCTCGGGTGATGACTTGGCGGTCTCTGCCGTGGAGTCCAGTAGTTGCTGATGTCCAGGTTAGTGCTGCTTTTCAGGTTCATCTGCAGCTCGAGGAGGGTAAAAAAGGAGAGGGAAGAGGTGGGATGGTTGGGTTGTCAGCACACCAGATAACTATATGGACATGGCTGCCTGGTTCAAAGAAATATCGCAGGCGTATAGTGTATAGTGTTGGACATCTGCGGTGCATCCAAAATAGGAAAGGATAAGCGCTCATCTGGATACTATGGGTAGTCTCCTCGTCCCAAACTACCCAAACAATATCCCGGATCCTGTTTGGATAGTTCGGGATAAGAAGACAGAAGGGCTCGTTGAGGGGCGTTGAGACGATTAGTGAAAGAAAAGCACCGATGCCACACGATGTCGCCAAAACAGTATGGGGGCCAAAATTCTGCCAAATTAGAATAGATCAAACGGATGCTTTACATTCTTCAATACATTGCCATAAATTTCCCTGCTACTACTTTGTACGTGCAAGTAAAGAATGGTGCTACATTGTGTCACCATGGCTGGCACACTTGCTGGCTGCATTCCATGAGCTAACGTAACACCTTTTTTTTTCAAATAAAACTTAAATGTATGCACATTAATACACAGTGCTTTTGCATGGCTAAATAACACATAGCTTAGTGGCTTAACCTGCAGCTGCTACACTTGTTTCCCATGAATGTGTTCTTTCACAATTTTTGCCTTTGTAGACTTCATCAATACGTACCGCCGGTTGGCCAGCATGCCGCAATGGTATACAACAGGGGTTCTCAAGCATGTTGGTCCCAGGGAACCCTGCTAAGTTCCGTTAAGTGCCAAGGAACCCCACCCCCCTTCCGCCATTTTTCATTCCGTTCATGCTACATTAACGTGCAATAAATTCAAAAGCAAGCAAGGGTACAGTTTTTTTCCGTCGACTTTAAGCGAATGCGTACGCTAGCGGCACCTATATCGAAACAGGAGAAATGCGCATGGGGGTAATATAAGGCCGAGAGTCAAGTGCAATAGTTTAACCACGTGGCCCGTTTTCGGAGTCTGGCTGGCTACAAGCTGCTGGCGAGATTTATTGCGCAGCTCACGTGTTTCTGTTATGCGCCGAGATGTGCTTACTGACACTCGAGCGTGAGTAATGGAGGTTCCTTAGATCGATCGCACCTCAAGTTCACCATATAAGACTTTGCGACTGCGGAACCAGAGAAAATTTATCAGTGGCCCGCGGAACCCTGAGGAGGGGCCTGCGGAACCCCAAGGTTCCGCGGAACCCACTTTGAGAAACCATGGTATACAAGAACCATGCAGGCTGCACAAAATGTACGGTTGTATGCTACAAACTGTGCATGCATGCTGAAGCTATCAGGTTAGTTTCAATGAATTTTTCAGTCCTTAAATCGGACAGTGAAGAAAAAAACGGAACGGGGGATGGGGGAGGCAGGGCGGCATCCTCCGTTAGTTTTGCAGTCACAACAACAGTGAAACTAACTTCAAGAACCCAGTGTAACACAACCACGAAAAGGTGAAATGATTTAATTGAGTACCCTGGCTTATTGCATCCTGGCTCCACAGATCCTAGCCTGCCACAATAAAATAGTGGAGTACAGGAGAAATGAACATCAGCTTCAAGTGGCCATTTCTGAAGGAACCAAACACAGTTTGTCAACTAACAAACCCAAGAACAAACGATGGAATGTTCCACGAAGTTAGTAATGCAACCTTGTTATGCCCTGTTCCTGTTCAAGCTGGTAATTGCCTGGCATGCGTCGGAGTGCAAGGGCCTTTTGGACGTGATATATTCTCAAGATAATTAGCTGCTGCCGTTAAGCCAGCTGTATGCCATTTTTGGCGTCCAGCTTTCTCGCACTGCTTCGGTGCTCTGCAAACTAGACTACTTAGTCAAAAGGCTCTTCTGTGGGGCAACCTCCTTGCACCACCGCCACAACATCTGGCAATAACAAACAAGGAATGAATTCTGCAGAGCCTTTGAAGTTTGTGCGGATTTTGGGTTCCACTATTTTAATGCAAGAAAATGTGGAAGTGGGGAGTGCTAGAAAATACAAGTACTCGTACCAAGCCAATTTAGAACAAGTTTAACAAGTGTTACACGCAGAACATCGTGCACTTTGAAAGGATGAATCAAACACAACAACCAAACTGCGGCTAAAGAAAGCCACAACTTCGTGAGTGTTAAACAGTAAGAAAAATCAAGTTTATGTAAGCAGCTATAACATTGACTAAAGTTTATTTCTTCTCAGATAGGATAACGATTTCTTGTTGTATAAGCACACTATGATTGCGCAGACTTGGACTGTTCCTACCTTGAGAAAGCATTGAATGAGGCAACAAGTGACGTGGTTCCTGCACATATGTCACGACACTGTAGCAATTCCCCCAGCATCAATTTAGCTTAAGTATTGCACAAACATTGGCTCGCTGCAGACAGACAATGTTCTGAAGCAACCCTGCGAACGAGCAAGCAAGGGGCGCTTGGACAGAAACATGAGCATGCCGACATCCACAGCATCGCTTGCACCTCTGGTCCGGCAGCTGATCGGTGCAGCTTCAGGAATTCTCGCGTTCCCGCCTCGCCAAGTTTGCCGAGGCAAGCCGGCAAGTCAGAAAAGTGACGTCACCAGGAGCTGTCACGTGACATTATGATTTCGGAGTTCCAAACGGTGGCGAAAATGCTCTCCCCGCCCAGACCAACCGGAACATCTTTACATCAGTCCCAAAACCCGTGACGTGATACACACGCCAGAGCAGCGTGTGCCAACTGCAGCGAGGACGTTGGCCGTGTCACAGGAGCCCTCACGTCGGCAGTTTGAGGCCAGAGGAGTAGATGGCGTCATGCTGATGCCGATTGCAGAAGGGTATCCGTTTTGAGCTTTCTCAAGTGCCCAAAGATCGAAATGCATTTAAAATCTGTTATGCTGAACGGTTACTTTTGAAACTTGCTGGGAGATATCTCCATGTAAAACGGAAGCCTTTTACATAGTTATCTCAGCTTTGAAATTTGGTGCCAGCACTCCTTTAAGATATCGGGTCTTGAGAGTAGAAATTGATATTCGCACCCATTAAGAACTAAGCTGTCGATCTAAGAGCTTTGACCTTTGTATGTCATTTTGGTTTTTATTCATTCATCGTAAAGTGGTCTCTTTCAATCGAAGCCGTGTATTTGAACTGGTCTCCCTTTAAGAATATCCTTTTTCAGACACGAGTGATTTGTTTATAACAGACATGGCAGCTCCCCTATCAATTCATGCCCTGATGTCATGGCCATTAACTTTAAAGTTACGAAAAGGTTTATTGTGGTAAGGTAGACAGCCTAAATTTTTGTCATCGGGTGGAACTGAACACCCTCACTTATTATTTTTTTTTTCCAAATTGCTTAGGCAACACTATGTACTTCAATTTGACGCGCCCATCCGGGATAATATTGTCATTGTAGGGGGACGCAAGGTTTACGATGCCATGCCCTCTGTACAAATTCTTTGTGTACCTTATGCATAGAGCCTTATGGCACTTCAGAAGTTACAGACCTCTGTGACGCTTCCCCAGTTTCGAAACTGAAACTTTGCGTACCTTACTTTGACTTTTACGAGATAATGGATAGGTAACTTCAAACTATATATTCGTACATGCTTGCTATTTATGATGTAGAAGCATAGGAGGTTCCACGTGCAGTTTCTTGCCTTGGGACCTCCTCTAGTATACCTACATTATGTGATCGCACATCATTGTATTTTTGAAATAAACTCTGAAACTTTGTTTGTCCAGCATACCCCATGTTACTTTCTACTGCAACAAAAACAAGCCAGGTACACATGCAGTCGAAAACAAAGCAAAGGCGGACGGCGGTCCGGCGCAGTATGGTGGCGGGAAATTTGAATTGCATTGGGTGGTAGCAGTGAGCGGATGACGACGCTGCAGCCCATTATGGCGAATCACTGCTCTCCACTTCTGACCGCTTGCACATTGAGTGGAACGGCTTTAAGTTTTTTACAAGGTGGATGGAAGAATAGCTATTGAAGCTTTTGTCTGCATCTAGGAGGACCGACAGTAAATAAGGCTACGCAGTCCAATGCAGAGCCTAACTGCGCACTAACATTTGCTTGAAGACCTGTCTGTGTTATGTCATGGCCGACGTCACAAGACACGATTTGGCAGGGGAACCAAAATTTTAACTTCAGTTGATTACTTTCTTAGTGAATAAAGCATCGTTTGCTAGCAGACAAGCTGAATCTTTCGAATGAAACAAACTCGTAATTTGTCTGCTTAAGGTCGTAGGAGCATATTTCGCGAGGCCTTCCTTCGTACTGTCACCAAGGGGCAACTCTGAACGCTACGCTGCTCTGTTGACGTGCGCCGTATCACATGCGCTCCACTTGGAGTTAGTTTTTTTGATGACATCAGACGCCTTCCTGCTCAGCTTTTGGTGATTTGTTGGCCGGAAGGGTTCACCTCAGGTCACGGAGCAAGAAGTATTTGGGGAGGGGAATCCTCTGGACTGGGACAGCGCGGGCGGCGCGTTAATGTCACTCTCTGGTGAGCAGGAAATGCAGGTTGTGGAGCGGCACAACAGATCACGCGTCAAGCGCGTTGCCATAGTTAACACGTTCTTCTACGGACGCGACGCACAAAAATCGAAATATCATCGAATATGTTGTGAAAATTGCCAGATTTCTTTCTGTAAAATAGACAAATAGCAGTGCTGGACATTTTAGCTGCAGTTAATAATAAATACTGCCCTAGTTACAAGCCGTACAGTGCTTGAAACGAAGCACCCGAAGGAATCCCGGAGCAGACGTCTGCCGACGCCGCCTTTTCGCCACGAGTGGTTCACTCTTGCCGCTCCCCCTTCTCGCGGGCTTCTCAGATTTGCACGTGCTTTTCATGTTGCAGAGGCAGCGCGGAAAAGTTATGACAGTCTAAATATGAGCTAATGGCATAGAAGATAAGAACCATAATTTGCTGAAACTAATCATATACCCAGCTTCTCAAACACGTTTTTTTATTGTAGGTTTTGCATTCTAAAAAAAAAAATCAAAGCCCCTTCGTCTAACGACAAGGATGTTTAAAATGCGAAGATTTCTTCCGCTGCAAACCGACTGCAATGAAAGTTCAGTCGCACGAGGGATTCGTAAGCATCGTCTGCCCATGACAGCAGCTGGCTATGCAATGACTGACCTTGAACCGGCGAGCCTTTTTGGAAAGCACGCAGCGCGCATTTTCCCTTTGGCACCTTGCGACAGAGGGCGCGTCGGTGCCGTGCCCGGTTAGTGCCCAGCGCCGTGACCTTACCGCGCGGCCGGAGCAAGCCCGGTTGTGCCTCCTTATAAATTCTTGCTCCGTGCCTCGGGTATTGAACTCGGACAAAGACTAAACTTTCGCGAAGGCTTCCCCAACTTGAAGCATGTATGCTGAATGCCCTCCAACAAAGAAGTTGCCGCACACTTAGGCGATGCAGGAATCAGCAGAAAATTCATAGTCCCCGGTTAGTGGAACTGTCTGATTAGCAAGCACTCAGAAAGGTATTGGGATGAGCCAAACTTGAGCTTGAAGAACCAGCTACGGTGCTCAACGAGGTAGGAGCAGTTATAACTCACGGCCTCCTACTTTCATCAAAGCGGACACCCGTACAATCCGACTTCGGTTCATCTCCTCCTTGGTCGCAGACTCATGCATTTATGCCGTGTTAGAACACGCTCGGAAAAGGCCCTAGTCACCCTTATGTGCCACAGATGCCAGGTGGCAATACTGTTACGGAGATTTAAAGTGCAGAGCACTTTAGGGGCTCGCCTTGTAGTCGTAGCTCGCTCGCTGGACCCAAGTAAAGTCACATGGCGTTCCGTCGTAACGGCTGTCGTCGCGGCGTAGCCCAGAGGCTTCGAAAGCCAAGCAGTTTATATAGTCATAAGCATTTGAAACTCGTGGACCGCTGGCGCTCATCATACATCTCCCCATTGCTTAGCACAAAGAAAACTTTAGGTAATTTTGAAGCAAAATATACATAATTAATCGGCAGTGCCCGTGTTCATTTAGTTGGAAACGCTCGTTGGGTTGGTTTTTACGATAGTAAGCGAAAAAAAAGTGGCAGTGCAACGCCGGCACCCGCGGGAGGAAAAGCAAGCGTAAAAAGAACACAACTCGGCGCAGTTTCAGACAGGGGGCGCGCGAGCACTGCGAAGGCGGGAAATTTGAATTGCATTGGGTGGTAGCAGTGAGCAGATAACGGCGCTACAGCCCATTATGGTGAATCACTGCTCTCCCCTTCCGACAGCTTTCACATTGAGTGGAACGGCTTAAATTTTTTACAAGGTGGTTCGAATAGCTATTGAAGGCATTAAAGTCTGCCTACTTTGCAAGGAAGAAAACAGTCAGCAAAGTTGGAGTGAGAGGCGAAATACAAAACTACCAACTGACACCCCACAAAACGTGGAAGCTACCTAGAGTCCAGGAGGCTTACAAAAGCACTGACCATTTTATTTCGTCTCGTTAGACTAATTTTTACAGAATAGACTTGGTAAAGTCAGAGCCGCACAAGATGGCTTTACCTTTTCGAAATTCCGGCCTCCCCATTTTTCCGTGCCCTGGAATGTGTAAAAAAAAAAAAAACGTTGTCATACTCTTTTGGAGCATGCCTTCTCATGTTTCGCCACTTCCAAGCTCGCTGTTACTGCACTCCAGCACAGAGCACCTGACCTGGAAAACATGAAAATAAATGCTTTTCTTGTTGTTTTGGTTCCCCGACTAGCTCAATTTCTCGGTTCCTGCTACATAAGCTCTCACAACACAGACGTAAACTGGTGCTAACTATCAAGTTTGTTTTTGCACTTACTATAAACGAAGCATCACATTGAGAAATGGGGGAGAAGCCATGACAGCTGCCTCCTTTATCTTTTTTCATTATAGTTTGCATTCACTTCAATTCATCTTGCAAACATCGGTGGGAAGCTGGCGTCAGTTTGGCTAACATGTTTTTCCGTTCTCCGAATGTGTTCTAGCCGTCTTAAATTTATCTGTACAAGGAGCACAAGCAACAAGCACCGAACATCAACTGTTGCTTGAAAACACAAGGCACAATTGCAGTGGGATATTATTACATAACAGACAATATCACTTTGCGATTGTGTCCAAATGCATGCACTGTGTGTATGTCTATCGGTATTACATAACAGACATACAAATATAGACATACACACAGCACATGCATTTGCAGGACCCTAAATGGTGAAATATCGCAAACCCTTTTAAACAAGCTTGTGTTTCTTGTTCCAGTCTGGAGAGCTGCAGCTTATGTTCAACTCTACAAGCTAGTGGGCCAGCCCTGGTCACAACACACTTGTGACCAACACAAGGTGCTACTGCCTGCCACTGCTCGCACCCACAACCCTACTTCCTGCGCTAGTGAGGGGCAATTGTCAGCCAGCTTTTGGGGCCACGATGGGAAAGGAAGGAGAAAATTTTCGCTCGGAGCCAGGCTTTGTTCCATGATAAAATTGAATTTAATGGCCCCCTTCAAAAGCCCCCAAACTCTTGGCATGGTCGGTGCGCCGCAACAACCGCCACAGAGACCTTGCCCTCCTCCAGTCACGTTGGGCAAGTGTCCACACACCCGTGGTGGTGCTCCTTCCGCTCGTGCGCCTGCCGCTCGAGGAGGTGCGCGAAGGCCTCGGGGCAGAAGCGGCAGCGGAAGAGCCTCTGGCCCGTGTGGCTGCGCACGTGGCTGACCAAAGTGTTCTTCTGGGCAAAGGCCCTGGGGCACAGGTGGCAGCGGAAGGGGCGCTCGCCCGTGTGGACGTGCAGGTGCCTGACCAGGTTGTTCCTCTGTGTGAAGGCCTTGCCGCAGTGGCTGCACTGGTGGGGGCGCTCGCCCGTGTGCGTGCGCTCGTGGGTCTTCAGCTGGCTCGGCCATAATGCTACGTAGCTGCACCACTGACACTGCAGCTGCCTCTGGTCACCCACGGAGGGAGAAGGGGGGGAGGAAGGGCCTGCAATAGGAAGAGAGGGGAACCACTGAGAGCCCTTCCTGCAGCAAACACAGAGGCAGTGCACTAGCAGCGAGGCAGAAGGGGAAAGGAGAAAGATCAAACATGGAGAGAGCAGGGAGCATCCATGTTGGTGCCAAATGAGCTGCCCTGATGAGCCTTGGCACTGCCCCGCAACGGAGACAAGCCCTCCGCTTCCTTGACGGCCCGGAGGTCTGCCGCTCAAGGGGCTTCAGAAGCTTCAAAATCACCGCTGGTTCAGGAATGGTACATACGGGGCTTTCGCACTAAAGAGGCCTCCTGTGACAGCACACTTTGGCAAGATTCCCTTTGCCTGCGGGTGCAAGCCTGCCGCTTCCTGCACACACCCAGCGCCACCTGCCTGTTCGCTTCAATTACGCCTTCACTTTTTGAAAGCAACTGCTAGGAGCGCTCTGCTGTACTGCCTCAGCACACAGGGGATGGAATCGCAGGTTTTTAAATGCACAGCCTGGCTTTGAGCTGCAGCAGAGCCAAGGGTTTTGAAATACTCATGATGTTTCTCAACTGTTGTTCTCTTGGCTCAATCCTATCCCTTGCCTTCAAAAATACAGGTGGTGTGATATCCTTTAGGTCATTTTAACAACGGGACGCCGCACATCAACACGGTCCATTTACGTTCTGCAACGCACGGGAAGTGCCTGGCTTGTACCTATGTCGAAATGAAATATCGACACGCTTTGCCCTGAAAAATGGTAAGCTCACACCTACACAGAAATTTTAATAATTTTCGTTTTTTTTTTTACCCGCATTGCTGGGGTCACGGTTATCAGCCACTACACAGACACCCAATATGACCAGCCCCTTTTTAAGCGGTTCCCATCGCCTCATGATGGCTGCTCCTGCCCCAGACTGCATGCCGTACTTCCACGGACAGACATCCCATTCAAAAAAAGAAAACACAGTTGCGAAGACTTAGAACCAACAGCGTGTGGTGCAGCCGAAAGAACCACAGTTGCTGTACTGCCACTGCTAGGCTGATCACCTCGGCACTGTTCACCATGTTCGGTGTCGATAACACGCACAGCTATCAGGTAATCTGACAGAATGAGATGACAGTGAGTAGCAGGAAAGAAAAAGAAAAAACAGCTGTCGCCTTCCTGCATATTGCTTCTCAACAGGAAATCATATGCAGTAGGATTAGGTTAAAACAGTCATGGTTCTCTATCTGCTACCCCTCAGAGTTTCCTCTTACAAGAGGCAATACATGCTTTAATAGCAACATGAGGAAAAAGGGGCAAAAACAAGCAATGACGCGTCTTTGTACTATGATGGAAATTTTGGGTTGGTTAATGACCCAACAGTTTAAAACCTGAGTAGAAGTATTGTAATCAATTGGTTACAGGTTGACTTGACTGCTTTTTAGAAATCACTGCGCAATGCAAGAGAGGTGAGCCTGCAATGATGACCAAAGAAAGTTGACCCACATTCACAACCAAAGGACGTTCACATGAAATCGCCACCGCACACAACCTGGCATGTTCACTCGGTATTTCTTGCCCTCATGTGACTTCTAACAATGAGGAGGTCACCTATTTGGGGCCAATGTACATTCGAATAAACATAGGAATATATTCTTCAGGTGACACATAGTTAAGATGGGCACGTGCTTTTCTCCACGCATCATCATGCCATAGCATGCAGGCCTAATTTCCTTGCAAAAATTATAACTTTCACCAGCACACAATCTTCCCTACGAAGTAAGTGTATACGAGTACCAAGGGAACAACACATGATAAGCCACGTACACTTGGGAAACAGAAGAAATGCAGGTGCCAGGTGTCATTTTAAACCAGCCTGTTCCCCCGTACACTTCAATGTGGCAATTTTTACGGTATAGTGTGCATGTTCATGGATGTCAGACACAGAGGCTTGGCAGGCTCCCACAGCGGCAGCTTACAGTTCCACAAATCAGAACAGAGTGTTTGCTCAGGTTTACTAAACAAAACCACAACAAAACGTTTCAGTAATACAAGACGCTGCATCCACCCCCAAATTTACTTCTTATAGATTGCTCACTTCAGGATCTGTATATTTATGCATGAGCCATGTACACTTGAGAAACAGAAGAAATGCAGGTGCCAGGTGTCATTTTTAAACGAGCCTGTTCCAC
Organism: Haemaphysalis longicornis; assembly: GCF_048455015.1. Lineage (NCBI taxonomy): Eukaryota > Metazoa > Arthropoda > Arachnida > Ixodida > Ixodidae > Haemaphysalis > Haemaphysalis longicornis. Next base: position 102,153,635 of record NW_027526361.1, on the reverse strand, counting down.
CGTAAAAATCAACGTGGCAATTTTTACGGTATAGTGTGCATGTTCATGAATGTCAGACACAGAGGCTTGGCAGGCTCCCATAGTGGCAGCTTACACTTCCACAAACAACAATAGTGCACGAGCTGAGGTTTACTACACAAAAACGGAACAAATTTTTATGCTAACGGAAGCGGCGTCAACCCCCAAATTTACGTCTTATAGATTGCTCACTTCAGGATCTGTATGTTTATGCATGAGGTAGCAGCACACCTGAGATGTCTTTTGGAGAGGCAAGCCAGCTGAAGTTCAATGCATTTGAGTTATTGCGTATGTGACACATGTCACGTAACATGAAGATACGGAGGTGCAAATGGAGGACTTGAGAACTTGGGGGATGGGGGGGGGGGAGGGGGAACGACTGAGCAACGATGACACTGTGTCTGGGAGACAGCTATCAAGAGCCAGATTGCATCCATTTCTTTTTGCAGGCATTTCTTTGAGAAAAGAAAACACCTGTGGCCATTGAGGTACTTCTTTGTTAATTCATAGTATACATAGAATATCAGGTCCACTAGAAACGTTCAGAGAGTGAAAGGACAAGACAAAGCGATGAGTGGTGGCTTTGCGTGTTTTTGATACAATATGGTGTCACATGGCAGAGCAATCGGCAACAGTTCTCTGCGAGGCTAAGCCAACCCCAGCAAACAGCACTGAATGCTACTATGTACTACCACTACACAGGTACACAATGATGCCAACAGCCCTTGAAGTTTATATTTCCCATTTAAGTGAATGCGTCAAGGAGATGGAAACAAACCATACAAGAATGGGGAGGAAATATGACTCCTGATGTATACAACCAGTGCTTGGTATTAACCAGAGTCCTTCAATGCTTTACTGGTCACGATTCTGCTCCATAACTCAACGGGAGAGCTTCATATGCTGCGTTTGGCCGCCACGCCGTGGCGCCACCATCTCACTGAGGTCACTCCTCGGGCGCCGTTGCGCTGGCTCGAATGGCAGAGCCGCGGCGAGGTGTGTTTGTTTTGTGCGGGAAAAAGATGTAACGTGCATCTTGCGCTGTTGTGATACGACTTAAGTAGTGTAACGACGATGCCGAACATATGTTGCGTCCCAGGATGTCCTTCCTTGTACAATGATACAACAGAAAATGTTTCCTTGTTCTGTTTACCGAGCGACGGGGAGCTGCATGAGAAATGGAGGCGCGCTATTCCAAGGCAAGACACGGGAGATTTCAGCTTCGATTATAAGTCTGTGACTGTGTGGGACTGAAAAAAGCAATGTACCCTTTTGAGATCATCCTGCAACTATAATTGTACAAGGCTACCTTAAAGCCGGATTTTTGTCAGATCAGTCAGGTAGTAGCGGTGCTTCATTACCTGTTTGCAAACTTGTATTACTTTGCGCTGAGGCTCGCATATAAAAAAAACTTTGGGACGTCCGTGTGCTTTCATGTTTCATATTTCCGCGAATTATCCCTTAAGGTTCGTTTTGTTTTTTTTGTAACCGCGCGTGGCTGCTAACGGTTTTCTTATCTGGCGTTTCAACCGGAGAGCCCGTTTGCTCTTGTTGTCGTACGTGCCGTCGGGCAACATTGTTTGATATGTAAAGGGTGTCACCTTGTCGCTAAATTCATTTTTTGTTTCTTCGACAATGTTCTCGGTCCTATTTCCATGGACCTTAAATTTTCGTTCCGAGAGTAATGCATGCATACCAAACGCCGCGCAGCTCACGTTATCGACGTTCATCTGTGCACGTCACACTGCGGACTGCTTCTTCGACGTTTGTGTTTCATTCTAGTCTTTTGTGGGGCAGGAGGTCGATTACTAAACTTCGTTCAGAAAAGCTTTGCGTCGTTCTTGCCTACGTGGCAATATTCTGTTTTCTCCGTGTGCTGCCCATCGCAGCGCAAAAAAATAAATTTTTGTACTCTCTCCCGTCGTAATATTGAAATTTTTTTGTTGCGTGTGATAAAATCAGTTTTATTGTTATTTTTTCGCTTCTTTTTTTTTGCAAGGATTGCAAAGCATGGAAGCGGAAAGACACACGGTGCAACATATAGCCCTTCGTGTTTTGATCCTTCGGGTTTCTGCAGCGTTTTTAGATGTTCTCAATTATGTACCAACTTATCAAAACGACTATCTCTTTTAGCATTCTGTGCATTCCAGAGCAACCAACGAGTTCATTATTAGCGTAGTCTGAACGACGCGTACTTGGATTCTTTCAGTTTTTTTTATTGCATTATCAATAGGCCTCCAGCTGTCCGTGACTACGGAGCTACCGTATGTGTGGTATTTACTACTTTTGCTTTAAGAAAATAAGCAATAGAGATTTAAAAATCCGTAAATACGACGGCACAGCGCTTGTGCCAGAAGATGCAGAAGCCGTTGCCGTTCCCGGCCGAAGTCTACGGTAATTTACTTGGAAAAAAAAAACCGCATTGAAGGAAGGTGATATACCCAATGACTGGACTATTCATCGCTAACTACTACGAAAAAAAGCACACTTAATCAGCGCGCAGACACCAAAAGAGGGAGCGTTTGCACGCCAAGAAGTGGCCAATTTACTGCATGTGCGGCAGCTGGATGCCCTTCGTGCGGCGGTGGCGCCTGTAGTGGCGCCCGCGGTCCCTATATGAACGGAGCGCCGAAGTTTCGTGACCAGTAAAGCATTGAAGGACTCTCGTATAACTAACATGCCCCCCCCTCATCCCTCAGCACTACTCCTCTTTTTTTCCCTTCTGGTTAGCACTCGTTTCTGCAATTCATTTGCAAAAGGGTAGAAACAAACTTCAGTAGCTAGGTATGTGGCTGTCAGTTAACGTCTCTGTGTTTCTTTATTTCTCAATGTTTCTAGCTGCCCCTTTACATTATCTTTAGAAGAAGCACACGGCCAAGCAGTGGACATCAGCTTGTGCCTACTAAATGAAGGCACCATCACGGTGGGGTCATGTCTACAGAGTTCCCTCACTCTCTGGATGTTTCTAGCTGCCCCTTAAAAGTATCTGTACAAGCAGCACACAGGTCCAGCACTGGACGTCAACTGCTGCTTACCGACAGAAGGCACCATCATGGAGGGAAATTACACGAGCGATGTATCCATGCACTGCATGCATATGAAGTTTCCACCACCTTGCCTGTATCCTTCTGCAGAACGGTGGTGTGTGTTCAAGTAGGCACTATGTGCTAGTGGGCCATCCCCCATCATGAGATGCTCGAGACAAACACAGGGCGCCACTGTCTGCCACAGTTCCCACCCACAATCACACTTCCCGCACTGGCACAGAGCAATGGTCACTTGGCTGGCGAGGCGACGATGTTACGACATGGAAATCTTCGCTCGGGCTAAGACGTCATTGTAGAACGGAACAGACTCCCTCCCTGAGCTTCCTACTTCTTGGCGTGCTACACAACCATTCCCTTCAACGACCAGCAAGACAGGGCTCACTTCCCTCTGATCTTACTGGAGCGACTGTATGTACGCACACACATGGCTGGGTCATTCCCGTTCCGCTGCACTACTGGCGGTTGCTGTGCTCCTTCTGCTGGGGGCGGTACTTGAAGGCCTGGCGGCAGAAGCGGCAGTGGAAGGGCCTCTCCCCCGTGTGGCAGAGCAAGTGGGTGTCCAGGCTGTTATTGTGGGCGAAGGCCGCAGGGCACAGGCTGCACCGGTAGGGACGCTCACCCGTGTGCGTGCACCGGTGAACTTCCAGGTGGTCCTTCCGCACGAAGGCCTTGCCGCAGTGGCTGCATTGGAACGGGCGCTCACCCGTGTGGGTGCACCTGTGGCTCTCCAACTTGCTTAAGGCCGGCGCCATGTAGCTGCACTGCGGACAGCTGAACATCCGATGAACTGGCGGGAGGCCGCCCCTGCGGCCTCCTGGGAAGGGAAGGGAGGAGGAGCCTGCAACATGAAGGAAGCGGGAAACACTGAGAGCCTTTCCTTTGGCAAATGAGGCAGCAGCGCATCAACAGCGAGGTGGAAAAACCAACACAGAAGAGAAGGCAGCGTCTCTGATGGTGCCAAACGAGCCACTCTGCTAGGCCTAATGTGCACGGGCATTGCCTAGCAACGCACAGGAGCCCTCGTCTTTCTCGCTGGCTTTGCAGTCTCGCTCAGGAGCATTTGAAAATTCCAAAATCATGGTTTTTCCTTTTTTTTGAGGACGGCACATTGAATGCTAGCACTAAACTTATTTCGATATCGCTGCTTCCGCTGAAAGCTGCAAAGTTCACGCCTACCCAAAAATTCTGCAGGTTTTCTTGCCACACTGCGGGTGTCCCAAAATGCAACCTTTGCCAAGTGGCCATTCAATTCGACAGGTTCTTTCTAAGCAAGTTCACATCACCTCATTGAGCTGTTCCTGCCTCAACCTCTATTGCCGAATTCTGCGTACAACACTTGTCAAACAACAACAACAAAAAACAGCTTAGAAGACTTGGAAACAGCAGTTGTGACGTAATCGAAGTCAGCATGGCTGCTCTACTAGTTCCACTAGACTGAGAATCTCGGCAGTGTTCACCAAGTTTGGCGTAGATAACATGTCCAGCCATCAGGTTATCCAACAGCCTGAGATGACAGCAAGTAGCAGGAAAGAAAAACAAAACCTGTCACCTCCCTGTGCTCTGCTTTTCGACTGCAAAGCATGCGATACAATGAAGTTAAAACAGTCATTTTTACACCATGATTGCAATTTCGGTTTGATTATTAACACAACTGTTTAAAACCTGAAAAATGAATACCATATTCATTCAGTTATAGGTTGACTGCAATTTTTCGAAGGTTCACCGACAACAAAGAAGTCAGCCCGCTGTCATGACCAAAAAAAGTGAGCCCACAGTTGGAACTAAGAATGGCCAGCATGAACCTGTCACCCCACAACCTGGCATATTCAGATGGTATTTTACTTTTGCACAGCTGTTAGCAATGACGAATGGCCTACTTGAGGGCGATGTATATTTGAATAACACAGGCATACATTAACTAGGGCACACGCCTTCTTTCACACGTCGCCACAGCGTAACATGTAGGCATAATTTCCTTGCTGCTGTAAAAGAGACAACTTTCAACAGCGCACAATCTTCACACCGAAGTAAGTGCATACAGTTGTCGTGGGAACAACACATGGTACATCACGTGAGAAACTCGGAAGACAATGCATGTGCCTGATGTCACTTTTGAACCAGCCCGTTCCACAGTGAACCTCAATGTGTGCAATTTCCCAGTTTTGTGTGCACATCCATGCATGTCAGACAGGGAGGCTTGGCAGGTTCCAAGCATGGCAGCTCCCGCCTCTATAAACCAGAACGATGCGAGACCACAGCTTTACTATAAAAATGCAACAATGCCTGAAGAAGCTGGATAGACACACAAATTTACTTCTTCAAGAGTGACTGATTGATTGATTATGAGGCTTAATGCGCCGACGCTACACAGGCGACGAGGTGCGCCGCAGTGGAGTGCTCGAGATTAATTTTGACCACTTGGGGATCTGTGACATGAGCCGAAATTTCGAACACACGAACGTTTTCGCTTCCACCAGAAAAGTGACCGCCGGGGCTGGGAATCGAACCCAGGTCCTTAAGCTCAGCAGCACAATGCCTTAGCCACCGAGTTCAGGAGTGCTCGCTTAAGCAACTGCACATTTTTTCAAATAATGTAACGGCGCAGCTGAGACATCTTTTGGAGAAGCAACCGTTCAGTACATTCAAGTCATTGCACTTGTGATGCATAGGTTGTGTAACAGGAGGATATTGAGATGTAAATCGAATCTTTGGGTAGGAAACCACTGTTCACAGCAATGACTGCACTGTGTCCAGGAGGCAGATACAAGGACCTACGTTGCCTCCTTTACTCTTTTCAGGCATTTCACTCGTGAAAAGAACACACTCGTGGCCACTGAGTTTCTTGTTTGGTAATTCATTGTAGATCGAATTTCAAAAGTGAACTAGAAACATTCAGGGAGTGGAAGAACAAGACAAAGCGACGAGTGGTGGCTTTGCATGCCTCTGATACGATATGGTGTCACTTAGGCGGAGCAAGCGGCGACAGTTCTATGCAAGCATAAGCCTGCATCAGCAAACAACACTGACTGCTATTACTACCCCTACACATAGACACAATGATGCCAACTGCCTGTGAAGCTTATTTGTGCCATGAAGTGAATGTATCAACGAGATGGAAGCACACCGTACTGAAAATTGGGAGGGGGGGGAAGGAAGCATGACTCTCGATGTATACAATCCGTGCTTGGCAACACTATCATGCTACCCGGCCCTCCTTCTCGTTCTTTTTTTCATTATGGTCGCACTTGTTCCTGCAACACATTTGCAAAAGGTAGAACCAAACTTGAGTGGGCAGTTGGCCATCACTTTATTAGTACTCTGCATTTATTTACTTTCTAGATTTTACTAGCTGCTCCGGGACGAGCAACAGACATCAGCTGCTGTTTCCGAACAGAAGGCACCATCACAGTGGTAAATTCCGTGAGCAGCATGCATGCGTATGTTGCTGATGCGTATGTGTTTGCACGTGTAAGAATAGCGACGCATTGTGGGTGCCCCTTTCCAAGAGGACTCTCGCTCGTGCGGACCCGCAGGCGGTCAACCACGCTGTTCTTCTGCACGAACGCCATGCCGCAGTGGCTGCACTGGAAGGAGCGATGCCCGTGTGTGTGCACCAGTGCCTTTTCGGATTGCCTGGGCTTGGAGTTCTGTTGCCGTACTGCTGACAGCGCAACAGCCGACAATCCGGGGGAGGGCCGTGCTGCACCCTGTGGCCTTTCGGAGAAAGGGAAAGACCTGCAGCAGGAAGGGAAGTATTGAGAGCCCTTCCAGCTGACGGACAGTGTGGCCGTTTCTTTCTCAACGGCAGGTGAGGCTATAAAGGGGCCATGATGAAAAAATACAAGCTGGTTTCATTCGAAACATGTCTATGCCAAAATTTTAAACCTCCCTCTCAATCATATGTTTTGTTACATCAGCAATGACGTATGTAGGGAAAGTGCCTATTTTGTGACATCCTCAAGGATGTATTTAGGGAAAGTGCCTAAACCAAAAGTTAGTAAATTGACTAAGGCTGCTAGAAATGACAAAACATCTTTGTTGCTTGTTTTTTTACCACGTGCCTTCGTGGATTGTACGATAACACTGCTTGATGACCGCTGTATGCCCTTGTTTCTAACCTGACTTGTACCTGACTTTTTTTTGTTACCGTTCACAGTAATCAACCGTAAGAAATTGGGTATGCTCGACAAATAGATTCACAAAAGTGGCGACCCTTTAAGCTATGGGACATTAGATAGACTACCAGTTGGTATATACGTCACTACACAATGACAAACACTGGACAAATTGCTGCCACAATGTAAGATTACGTATCATATCAAGAAAACTCTGTTTCACAGAAGAATCGCATTCTCGGTAGACCACCCAAGGGCTTCATCTAAACATGTCCACTTAGATGGCTAAGCACACCATACTACAGCAAGATGACAACCCCAGCATCTCCAGGTGGGAAATGAAAGGCACTGAACAAGGATGACTAACAACAGGAAACAACAGAGCAGTTTGCAACAAACCAGCAACCAGCTCAAGCACCAATGAAGACTGCAACAATGGCATAAGCAGCATTTAACGTTGAAACCAAATGTTGCTGGAACCGTCACTCGTAACCCAGCAACTACGTTTCTAGCACGGCCTCCTTTTTGGGTTGAACGACTGACAGTCACTGTTAGCAAAAGGTATGGCTAAGCTGAGACACTTGGTAGAACTCGAGGGGACTAGGGGAACGAGACGATTTGACTGCTTGGGTGTGCATAATGAACTCGAAGGTCATGGCACGTCAGAGTGCAGACGGTAAGCCTCTTCAGCCCTGCCTTCTCGTCCCAGTAGCTCAGGAGCTCGCTGACAGTGATGCCTGCAAATACGAAGAATTACATACCAGGCCGCTTCAGTTTTGCGAAGTCACAAAGCTTATTCTACAAGCGGCTGTGTGAGCCAAGGGTGCATCCACGACGCCTCCAATTCAAAACTGTAACAAGCAGCTCGACGCCGGATTTGCGTTGCGTGCTTCAGTCTCTCGGAGCTTAACTTTCAACTGATCCATCGCGACACCCATTGGGATTGCCCGGTTACGGAGAGAACGGTAGCTTTTTCGCGCTGCTAGCTCAGAAGTGACGGTGGAGGGATCGTCAGTAACAGGTCACAATAGATAGGATCTTGTTTCGATCTTGCCAGCAGCTCGCTGCTGGCAGTTCCGTTTGCGCGGTCGGGTTGACAAGTGCGTATTTCGCAATCCAGGCGTTAAAAATGAACCGTGTTCGACTTTTCCTAAATAAGACTTATTGTTAGGCAAGAGGTAAGAACGCTTGCGATAAAAACAACGCATGCGAGTCACGGCGATTTGGATGCTTATTACAGGGTGTCAGCCTCGCTCTACTAGCGTGAACACCAACGTGCAAAATAAAAAAGGCGAAACTAGTAAATTCTTTGGGCTCACCGACACCTGGGCCAAACCATCGCCTCCTGGAGGCGATGGACAAACACTTACAAACTGCGTTGACCAGTGCATCATACGCCTGTCACTTTTGCGTTACCGGATAAGCAGAACGTTCGCATTGTACACCGCCGCGAGCGAAAACGTCTATACGGTACGCGTGCAGAACGCTATCAAACCGCTCTCCGCTATCTTCGTTGTTTTGTCGTTGTGTGAGTCAATGAAACATAGCTAAGTGAAACACCCATGGCAGGCGGCGGCCAGCTAAGAGCCGCCGTGATTCTCACAGTGTGCACGCTTCTCCACTGTTAAGCTGCGCGAGAACACGAATTTTGTTCCCCTGGGTACTTGACCCGCGATTGGGAGCTAGTTGTCACTCTATAATAGCACGTAACTCTACGAGATGTCAAACACTGTCAAAATCATGGAGGAAAAAAAAGCTGGTCAAAATGATCCGGCCGGATCAAAACAAAACAAACGACTCGACGCCGCCATTATTGATGCCATCTTGATACGTCTTTTCTAATTATTTTCATTAAAAATACTGAACAAAAGCTAGCTCGTTATAATATCATTAGCTCTCTTTTTAGAACACGTTTCTACAGAAAAATGACTGATACTGAAGCACGACGACTGCAGTTCCAGGTAAGACAAATACCATTTATTCTTCAACTTACTAGTGTCATTGCAATGGCTTACGCTTCGAAACCGGTTATTATTCTGTAGATGCTCGTTCTAATTAGAGAGCATATTGTTAGACAGCATATTGCCAGCATTACCTAATGCACTTTTCTTAGTTTGCAGAGTTTTTTTTTTTCTATTTCCGAAACCGTATCACGATGGCATCAACAATGGCGGCGCCCAGCTGTTTATTTACCACATGGATTGACCATTGACCATGGAGGAAAGCTTCCATGGACAATGTTCTTTACGGTTTTTTTGGAAACTCGTGCAGTTTTATACTAATGTAGAGGAACACCTGGCTCCCGATGTTGTTTTTGCGTGCGACGTTTGAGGGCCAAGTATACAGGAAAAAAGATAGTCGCTTGCTCGCGCAGCTTAGCAGTGGAGAAGCGTGCCCTTTGTTGTGAGAGTAACGGCGTTTCATACTCGGCCCCACTGCGACGTGTGGTTCATTCCATGCTTCGTTGACCCAGTAGGAACGGCAGAGCTACGAAGATAACGAAGAGCGTTTTGATCGAGTTTGTTTGCGAACGCGTTGAGTTGTTTTCACTCCCGGCGGTGTATGTGCCGATCGTTCGGGTCATTCGGTAAAAGGCGTATGATGCACTGGTCAGCGCAATTTGTGACTCGTTTGCACAGGTTTCGGTAAGCTCAGAGAATCTATTAGTTTTTGGTCCTTCATTTTCCACGTCGGTAGTCACGCTGGTACAGCAAGGCTGACACCCGCTAATAATAGTCCACATCGCCGTGACTCAGTTGCGTTGTTTTTTGCCGCAAGCGTGTTTACCTCGCGCCTAACAACGAGTCTTACGTGGAAAAGTTCCAACATGGTTCATTTTAAGGTCCGGATTGCGACATACGCACTTCTCAACCCTACCGAGCAGACGAAGCTTCCTGCAGTGAGCTGCTGGTGCGAGTGAAACAAGAGTAATGGCCTGCCGAGTCCTATATTACTGGCGACCTCTCCGGTGCCATTTCCAAGATAGCAGCACGAAAAAGCACCGTGCTGTCCATAACCATTTGTTCTCTCATCAAATGTCATTATTCAGTTGACAGTCAAGCCCCAAAAGACCAAAGCACACAAAATGTGAATCCAGTATCGAGCAGCGTGTTGCAATTTAGAATTGGAGCCGTCGTGAAAGCACCCTCCGCATGCACAACGGCTTGTAGAATAAGCTTTGCGACTTCGCATTTATGCAACGGTGTGGTTTTTCATGTTTTATATTTGCAGGCATCAATCTCCTCAGCAAGACCCTGAGCTGCTAGGACGAAACCGTGGTGCTGAGAAGGGCCACCGCCTCCATTCTGAAAAGGCCATCATGTTCAAGTCCATTATGCACGGCCTTGCATTCAAATCGTCTCCACCCCGTGGTCACCTCTAGTTCAACAAAGTGCCTGAGACTTGCTGTGCCATCCATCTGCTAACAATGAATGTGGCAGCTTTTAATCCAGGAAGAAAGCCGTGCTTGAAATGTAGTTTTATATCACAAATGATGGTTTGGTAACATTTGGTACAGCGTCAAGTGCTGCTTGTGTGATTGCTGCCACCTTCATCAGTGCTTGAGCTGGTCAGTCATTTGTTACAACCTGCTGTATTGTTTCCCTTTGTTCATCATTGTTATGCAATGCCCTTCATTTTCTGCCTGATGCGGCTGTGGTTGGCGTCTTGCTAAAGTCTGGTCCTACTTCCATCTAACATTTGTTCGTAAAAAACACTCATTGTTCACACTTAAAACATGCACATGTCCGCAAGCAATTAGACTACAGGGCATGCAACTATTCATCTCGTAACAATATTTTTTTGACGCAGCTTATGCTCTTATGTACAGATAACTAGGCAACAGCCGACAACTGAGGTTCATCAAAGCCTCATCAAAGAGGTTAAAGCCGGTAAGGGCTCTTTAAGGGAAGAAGACGCCAACCGGGAGAGGTTGCGACGCGTAGACGTGCCATACGTACATCAACTCACGCACCGCCTCAAAAAGTGGAGAAAAAATGCGGTGTGGAAGTGCTGGCCACTGCGCCTGGCAAGCTGTTGAGGATGTGCCCCGCCGTAAACGAGAAACCACGCCAAGCTTGCACCAAAAAACATGGCACCAGTTTTGTCACATGCAAAGAAGGTGTCATCTACCGCATTCCGCTGTCCTGTGGCAAATGCTACGTGGGACAGATGGGGCGGTGTTTAAACGACAGGCTGAGGGAGCACCGTGCAGCAGTTTCGTCGCTTGTGGCGGGAGGCCATCTGGACGATCATTGCAGGCCGTGCCCTGGTTGTACGCCGGCGTTCGATAAAACACGTGTGTTAGGATCTGGACGTGACCAAACTAGTCGCGAGATTAACGAGGCATTTCATATCTACAGGGAAGGAGTTAATTTTGTGAGGACACCTTCAATCGCTCTTACAGATAAGGAGATAAGCTGCCTACGAGGGCGCATGTGTGACACATAAGCTGGCGTGTGTGGGGATGTGTAGGGGTAGGTCGTGGTGATATGTTATCTTTCTTTGTTTCTCTGACGCTAAGTAAAATTTCAGTTGTAGTCTAGCGAGTGTCCTGTGTACTTCTTCGTCCGTGTCTAGTTTTCGCTAGTAAAATGCAGGCTGTTATAATGGTGCACAGACGCTTCTTCTCTTGTTTTTCCCCATTTTCCTCATCTTGCTGTTGAAGCATTTATTACCTCTTGTAAGATGCAACTCTGAAGGGTAGTCGGCAGAGAGCCGTGACTCTTTTAACCTAATCCTGCTGCCTGCATTGCTGTTGAGAAGCAGTGCCGTTGGTTTTAAGTCTTTACCACTGTCTCTTGTTTTGTTTAATAGGGTTTGTGTGCGTGGTGGTCGGGCATGCGGTCTGTGGCAGGAACAGCCATGATGAGGGGATTGCTTTTAAATAGGGCTGGTCATAATGGGTGTCTGTTTGGAGGGTGATTATTGCAGCACCAGCAATGCTGGCTGAAAATGGGGATTGGGTAGGCGTGAGCTGGCACCGTTCAAGGCAAAGCGTGGCGTTATTTTATTCCGAGACAGGTACAAGAGAGGCACTTACTGTGCAGTGCAGAACATTCATGGAATGTATTGGTGTGCCGCGTGCCAGTTTTAAACCGACCTAAACGATACCACGCCAGCCATTTATGAAGGCCATTCATAGAACTGAGCCAACAGAACTGCAGCCAAGAAACATCATTGTTCTTTCAAAAGCTTTGGCACTGCTGGGGCTCAAAGCCAAGCTGTGCTTGTCAAAACCTCCATTTTTATACCAAAGTTACTGAAGCTAAACAGCAGAGTGCTTTTAGCAGTCACTCACAATAATGGTAGGCGTACTTGAAGCGAACAGGCTGCTGGGTGTGAGCGGGAAGTGGCAGGCTTGCACCCACCGGGGAGCAGAATCTTGCAGAAGCGTGCGCATAAGATCTTGTTTGTGCGAAAGCCCCGTATGTACCATTCCTGGGCAAGCTGTGGTACTGGAGCTTCTGAAGCCTCTTGAGCAACAAAACTGCGGAGGCATCAAGGAAGCGGTGGGCTTATCCGCATTGCTAGTCGATGCGCAGGCACCTTAGACCTGTGCAGAGCAGCTTGCCTTGTGCTAACAGATACTTGACGTGCTCTTTCACACTTGTTCTTTCCCCTTTTGCCTCACTGCTACTGGTGCATTGCTTCCGTGTTTGCTGCAAAAAGGGCTGTTTTCTCCCCCCCTCTCTTCCCGTTGCAGGCCCTTCCTCCGTGGGTGACCAGAGGCAGCTGCAGTGTCAGCAGTGCAGCTACGTAGCACCATGGCCGAGCCATCTGAAGATGCACAAGCGCACGCACACGGGCGAGCGCCCCTACCAGTGCAGCCACTGCAACAAGGCCTTTGTGGAGAAGGGCCACCTGGTCCGCCACCTGCGCATCCACACGGGCGAGCGCCCGCACCAGTGCAGCCACTGCGACAAGGCCTTTGTGCAGAAGCCCCACCTCGTCAACCACCTGCGCATCCACACGGGCCAGCGGCCGCACCAGTGCAGCCACTGCGAAAAGGCCTTTGTGGAGAAGTGGAACCTGGTCAGCCACTTGCGCGTCCACACGGGCGAGAGACCCTACGAGTGCCACCTGTGCCCCATGGCCTTTGCTCAGAACACCACACTGGTCAACCATGTTCGCAGCCACACGGGCGAGAGGCTCTTCCACTGCCGCTTCTGCCCCAAGGCCTTTGCACGCCGCGTCCGACAAAAGAAGCACGAGGAGAAGGTGCACAGCCCCCACCAGTAGTGCAGCTGGAGAGCAGGAGAAGATGGGGCGGGCGATATTGTAACGCCCGCCCAATATGGCTTCCGCAAAAATAGATCGACAGAATTGGCATTACTGGAAGAGAAAGAATTCATACTGCTGAATTTCGAAGCCAAAAACATGGTGCTCGGCATCTTTCTTGATTTCACAAAAGCATTCGACTTAATTAATCATGAGATACTTCTACTGAAATTACAGCATTATGGAATAAGAGGAACTGCCCTGTCACTAATATCATTATACCTGCAACATCGGTCACAGTACGTAGAAATCAGTGGACGGTCATCCGCGGTTAAACGAATAACCGCAGGTGTCCCCCAAGGGAGTATTTTGGGCCTTTTTCTGGTTGTTTCATACATCAATGAAATCGTACATATTGATGACACTGCAACGTCCATCATATGTGCAGATGACACCAGTTTTTTTTTCGGGTCGCTCAGGAGCAGACCTATCTATCCGAGCTAATCAAACTCTTGGGCTAAATAATGACTGGGCTAAAAACAATGATTTGAAATTAAACATAAAAAAAACCAAAGCCGTTATGCTCCACCCGCGTAACAAATCGTTTGAACTACCAGCCCAGTCATACTAAATGACATCGAAATAGAAGTTGTGAAGTCGTTCAAAACTTTAGGTGTGTATTTTTCCGAAAATAAGACGTGGGACAGCCACATGGAATATTTGCGGAAGAAATTATCTAGTACAATTGGCTTCCTCCGCCGTCACTGTTGCAATTTCCCAATTCCGATCAATGTTATGCTTTATAACTCTTTATTTTCGTCTCAATTAAATTATGTGTCACTAATCTGGAGAACAACTACCATGGAAAACATTCAATGGCTACTTGTACTTCAGAAACGTAGTGTACGAATGATATGCCGAGCGCCTTATCTAAGTCACACAAGTAATATGTTTAAAAAATACAATATAATTCGCGTTGATCAACTATATAATTTCAGAATTTGCCATTACTACAAGCTGGATGTAAGCAAAAACCACAAGGCTTTGGCTACTTTATCTCATCTAGAAAAATATATTCCGCCGTATCCCACTCGCCATACTGAAGAATGAATAATCCTGTAATGCCGAACAAATTATGGTGACCAAATGGTAAAATTCAACTTCCAACAATATTAAATGAATTGGTTCTGCATCATAATATAGATATATTATCCATATCTCTTAATTAAGGACCTGCGCGCAATGTTCATGCAAACTTGAAGGTTTCGTATACTCGTGCCTTGTCATTCTTTTCTTTGTGCGTGTTTTTATGCTTACTTGCTGGTACTTTTATGTTGTTTTTAGTCCGATTGCATCTTATTTATACTGCTCATTTCTACACTGCAGTTTCACCCCGACGTGTTTATGCAGTGTATGTACGTATGTCTACTAGTGTTGTTTGTGGTCGAGACGGACCATGCAGTTATCCTTGTTTTTGCAACACAGTGTAGTGTTGTTATTTTGACCGTGCTGTTTGCCATGCATTGGGGCGCAGGCCCTGTCAAGTCTTTGTTGGCTTTTTCCCTGTGCTCCAAACATCGTTGAGATGTTGAATAAATTGAATTGAATTGAAGCCCAGCTGTGTGTGCGCAAACACTGCAACGCTGTCGGAAGATAGCGAGCTCTTTTTGTGGGTCGTTAAGAAAGCACTGTTAAAGGCCAACTGCACTCAAATTTCACCCTGGCTAAATGCCTTCGAAATGTGTAGTAGGTACCATGAGAACTACTGCGACGCGACCGGTAGCTTTGTGCAATGCGTGGTTATTCTGTTTCAGGCACTCAAAATAACACCCTTGAATACGACAAAGCACCTGCCAGCGTGTCGCGCAAACAGCCATTTAGCGGAAGTGACATGCCAGCCGTCCAGGTCGATCGGCCTGCCTCGCAGTGGGAGAATCCAGGAAACTCATATTTCGCGCTGGTACGCCTGGCTTTCATGGCTCCGAAGACGCTTCGTTAACCGTACGGTTATCTCCTGTTCGAGTGTCATCGCGACATCATGCCTACGGGGTGTGCTGCTGTCGGAGCGCACGAATAGTGTCGTGCTTGCGGGACAAGCGCTCGCTTTTCCACGCGCCTCCCACACCCCCACACGCGCGCTCACACTCTCCCCCTGGCTGGCCGAGCCGGTCAGTCCGCCGGTAGCAGGGAAACGGGTCATGTGGACGCTCACAGGGTCAAAGAAAGTGGGTATCCCATTTGTTGCAGTGCGGTCAGTGTGGTCTAGGAAATTTGTGCGGGCGTGCATGCATGTGTGAGCGTGGTTCTTGGGGAAGAAGTGCGTTTTTAGGAGGCGCCACATGTTGGCTACACCGTGCCCCAATGATGGGTGCGGTGGAGGATAGCGGCAGCGGAGAAGTTGGTAGGTATGGGCGACGTTGCAATATGTCAGAGGTTGATACTGAGAAGCTCTTGCACACCACGGTTGTGCAGAAAGCAAGGGCCTGTATGGGTGGTCAATGCTCAGGCCTAGAGCCACTGGGTCAGGTTTCATTTAGTGGCTCTACTAGAGCCTGATGGTGGGCTGCCTCATTACCGCCTATACCAGTGCGGGCCAAGGTCCACAGCAGTGGTACGGATTGGGTTGGGGCTTCTTCTATAAGATTTATATGTGGGAGCCAGCGTTTGCTGCCGGACGACCAGCACATGAGCATTCCTGTCCATTTTTGTGGACGTGAGGTGATAAAAAATGATGCTACCTTGGAAACAAGTGCCGAACGATCGTCTGCTGTTAGTTTGCCAGAAGCCCACGCCCAAAGCACAGAGCGGAAGAAGAAAGCCGCGATTTGCTGCAGTCTCAACATTACCTTGGTCACTTCTGGCGGCAACAAATGCCACCCACCCAAACTCCAGCTCAGGTAGATAGCCGTTGGTTGGTTGGTTGGTTGGATCCGGAACGAGAATGGCGCGTACCCACTCTGGGGGATTGGCCAAGTCTTATTGTGATTTCACTGCTAAAGAAGCTTAGTAATTAGTTTCAAACGAAGGGAAAATAGGGTACAGTGATGCTAACAATTTTGGAACCAAAAGAAATTCAATACTACTGTACCAACAGGTATTTCAATAAACGATTAAAAATGGGTTGAAGCTATTGATTAACAAGGCAAGCGACCTGTTTCGGCAATAAATGAGTGAAGAGTTGGCTGAAAAGGCGTTTTGTTCGCCACTTCTTCACTGCATGGAGGTTGGCCTTTATGCAGCACACCGAATAGAGGGAGCCCACCCTATCGTAGAGCGGGTGAAAATTTCCAAGAGAAGTATTTCTTGTTCATCGTCCTCGTCGTCATCCTATTGTGGCCTCTCCATCTGGGTGACGATTTCTCCTCACTAGCATGGCAAGTGTCATTGTGCGTGGGACCTGTGACAGAGTGTGGCATCCTGCGTCAGTCACCAACGTCTCGTGACTAGTGCCTACTGGAACGCATGCTGAACCTTTTGCAGACCGACACAAGCAAGTAGACACGCCCTTGTTTGAGTCTTGATGCTTCACCATTCATACGCATGCGAACATGCACACTGTGTGTATGCCTCATCTAATTTCCCACTGCGATGGTGCCTTCTGTCGATAAACAGCAGTTGACTTCCAGGGTTGTCTCAGGTTCTCCTTGTTACCAGGCATTTGAATGTCAGGCGTGCATGCTTAGGCAGGAACAATAAGCTGATGTGAACTTGCTTAGAAAAGGCTGGTCGGTTTAAGTGCCCAGTTGTTGGGGGATGCCTCATTTGAAATCATCAATGTGGAGACTGGACCATGTTGGGCTGTGGGACATGTGGTGGCACATCACGATTTAACAAGTGCACTTACTTGCACACTTTGTGCATTAATGTGTGCTCCCTTATGTGTTGACTCTCCTGTTGTTTAAAACTGCACATTTCAAAGCTGGAAAACGAAAAATTTCCAGTTGTCATCACGGAATAGCTGTTTGCTTTGCTGTGACCCTAATTTCTCAGAAAAGTTCTAAAAAAAAGCTTTTGTGTTTTTGGCACTTCTCACGAAAGCAGTGGTAGTCAGGTACAGTAGCATTGGATAGCCACGGGTCATTCGGCGTGGTTTTAATTCTGTGGATATCGAGCACTTAACACAAAAGAAGTTGCTTTTGCAGATGGTATGGCAACATTTAGTTGAAAAGTGACTGCTTTGGACTTGCCAAAATTTTCACAGGTGAAAGCTGTAAACCGTTGGTGACGAAGGGATGTGGTGGCCATGTAATTCTGTAACTGTATTTTCGAAACTCGAAGTTCTGTAGTGTTGTGTCGTGGGCGACGGCGAGCAGCCTCGGCGGCGACGGGAGCGAAGGCTCAGCGCGCCGGGCCCA
Source organism: Haemaphysalis longicornis (assembly GCF_048455015.1). NCBI lineage: Eukaryota > Metazoa > Arthropoda > Arachnida > Ixodida > Ixodidae > Haemaphysalis > Haemaphysalis longicornis. The sequence goes on along the minus strand of NW_027526361.1, from coordinate 102,135,881 downwards.
CGCACAAGCCCAAGAAGAAAGAGTGCGGCCTGCTCGCACCAAGACCAGTACCCAAAGAGAACGTTTATTGTTCAACAAGACGACACCGAGACGCATACGCACGTGACCCGTCACGTGCGTCCACAGCAACGACATCTAGTTACAATTTATACAACCAAGCGTACACAGTCACGGCCTCCGCGATCGGCTGCCGGCGGCGCGCCGTTGCTCCGGCCGTCCCAATCGCCCGGAGAGAGCGTAAGTTGAAAAGGGGGCGTGGCCGCGTGTTTCGCCCGCACCGCGGCGCGCGGAGCCGATGGTTGAAATGAAAGCCGTGTGTGCTGCAGCGCTCCTCGAAATGGCGTTTCGTCAACTTTCGCTCTTCGTATCGCAGTAAAAAGAAAGCATACCTGATGTCATGGATGCAAAGCGACTCATAGAACCTGATAATGCCTTCGTTTTAGCTAGGATTGCAGCTATACGACTTATTTAATATGTGCCGCATGACGCCCTCGACACACGGAAAATATTCGCTGCTACCAATGGAAAATTTCTGGCGCGTAAATAACGTTCAGTTCACTTTATAAACTTACTAATCGCTTTATAACGTATAACGTATTTTATACAATCTGCATGGCCAATGCAGTTCAGTAGAGCGAAAGGCGCGATCGCGTCAAACCCACGATGGATGGCTGTGCTCTTATGTAGCCTTCGAATTATTGCCTGCTGGGTGGAAGCACCCGCCCTATTTTTAGGATTAACACGTTTAAGGAGTATTACGCTGAGCGATAGCATCAAGGAATGCGGCAATCTGTTTTACACATGCGCGTTAAGGAAGTTATGGTTTCAATTTCAGTCGCAACAAATAAAAAAAAACCTTGAAGGCAGATGCACCCCGATATCATTGCATTCTTAACGTATTTCGGTGACCACAGGCACGCCCAATTTTGCCTCTTTTGGATTGAATATCCAAGACATTTAAATTTCTAATTACATGATTTCGAAGCACATCTAAAAGTTAGAAACCAAATGTCTACTGAACGCTCGTCCAAGAGCTGTCTAGTTTTTGTTGAACGTCTATTTACGAAATACACTGCCCTTATGTTCACAAATGTACGCTTTCAAGGCATCTGCATGCCTTGACAAACAGAACAGAAGCACTTTGTGATGCAGGGGCTTGGAAACCAGTATTTTTCCGGAATGCACCCTAGTCCGTGACAGTTGCACCAACATTGGCAAGCAGTGGTCTCACAAACTTAGCCATATGGACTGAGTGGTTGTAGCGTATGTTTATCATTCCTTGCTGGGCACGTGAACAGAGGGCAACATTTTATATGAGGCAAAATCTGTGCTTTGTACGCACAAGCAGCACGCGCTTTATCAGCATTTAGGATATATAATAGCTGCAGCTGCTTTCAAAAAGGCCCGTTCTTCCTCTACGTCAATACCCTAGACTTGTCCGTATAAAAAAAAAAAAAAAAAGCTGGCGACAACAGTGTTTGAAAAATCTTTTGAGTTTGACAGCACAACCTACATAAAACTCCTAATAAGATTTTCTGCGTTGGGGGGGGGGGGGGGGGGGCAATTCAGAATGCCTGAGCTGCTTTCTTTGGATAGTGAAGGTGTGCGTTTTATTTAGAGAAAACTGCATAAAGAATTATGAATTATACCATCGTAAACGGCGGCTAATTGTCTTAGCTGAGTTGCATGCCGCAAAAAACGAATATAAATTAAAATCTTGTAGTAAATTAAAAAAAAAGCATGTTCGCAAGAATATAATTACTAGGCTGCATAACAGGTGTTCCCTGAACGAGGTAGCAAACAAAAATATACAAATTTTCAATTTCTAACAATAACTGCCAGAAATCAAACACGGCGCCCATATACAAATGCAATCACTGTTCTCGATTGTTATCCATAACCCACCCTATTCGGAAATAGAAATATAACGGCTGTTCCAACAAGGAAGCACCCGATAATTCTGTCGCCAAAAAGTTTTTGCACCCAAATTTCCGCGCGCCTCAATGTCCGCACCGAAACGTCCTGCACCGAAATGTCCTGCACCGATCAAACGCAACAATCACAACGCGATTAACTTTTCGCCGTACAGTGACATATCTTGGTTTCAGTGCTATACCTTGAAGCTTCTGAGACAAGCGGACATCATGACCTGGTCGTATGGTTGATCAGCTCAAAAAAATAAAAATAAAAATAAAGCTGCAACACAGTTACGCGAATTCCGGCAACGAAGACACGCAGCAACTGAGGCCCCGCAAAGCCGCCGAGAGGAGCCGGTGCGAGCTGCCGAACCATCGGCTAACACCGCCACCTCACGGCGCGTTGCGGAGTTAGCCAAATTACAGGTTTTTGCTGGGGGATGCGCCGAATGGGATGGCCGGAGCAACGGCGCGCCGCCGGCAGCCGATCGCGGAGGCCGTGACACAGTGAGCGGGCGCTCCACTAGAGGGCGCCACTACACCACATCGGCCGCACTCTTTCTTCTTGGGCTTGTGCGTGGGCCCGGCGCGCTGAGCCTTCGCCAGTCCGCGGCATCTTAGCCTTCAACCCAGCGTCCCGCCTAATTGTGGTCGTAGCGCCAAATCCTCCCCTGGCGAGCCTGGGCGGGCAAAAGTGAGTTGTAATTGCCATAGCAACGTCACCGCCATCTTGAGCTTGGAGGCGTACTAATTGTCATGGCAACACAGCGAGGAGGCGCAAAATGGGGGGGAGGGGGGGGCTGATGCTTTCCTCTCCCCGCTTCTTCCCGCCGCTCCGCTGCCGGGCCCGCTAGCCCTGCGCCGCCCGCTAGGCCTCGCCGAGACCGGCGCACCTCCATGCAGGCGTACGTACGCAGCTGGGACAGTAAGACAGCAGCAGAAATCGCACTTCAACACTTTATTCATGTTACGAAAATACGACCGAGCACAAACGCAGCGTGCCGTGATAAGCACTGATGTTCGACACGGCATAGCACAAGTTGACATCGAACACGGTACACGTAGTTGTACAGCTCACGGCACCGCGCTATCGTTCAGATTAAATTCACGCTTTACGAACGAGTGTCTCACCTTTTGCTAACACGAAGCAAAATCACTTCTTGCTGCGCTTCCTCCCTGTGCATGGGGCATATAACCGCTCTTCTGTGGTCTTCAGAACGCTGTCACGATATTTCCGCTATGCTACGACTCGCACGCGAGCCCCGCGGCTTCTCTCGCGCACCGGCGCCGCTGTTGCTCCGGCAGCTGCAGCGACCCCAGACGAAAATGTATGTTTTTTTCTAGCTGGATTATTGAACCAGAAATGTCTTCTAGCTAGAAATATTCTAGCCAGAAAATGCAAATTTCTAGTTAGAAATAGCAGATTTCTAGCTAGAAATAGCAGAATTTCTAGCTAGAAATTCAGTTTCTAGTTCATTTCTAGCTGGATTGAGATTTACTTCTAGCTAGCATTTGTCAGTCCAGCTAGAAGGAAAAAAACAGCAAGCTGAAAATAATCGTTTCTAGCTAGACAAAGAATTTTTCTAGTTAGAAAGTTGTCGATTCCAGCTAGAATCTAATAATCTAGTCAGAAACGAAGCTGGAAATTATGATTTCTTGCTAGAAATGCTGTATCCATTTTCACGGGGGACCGTTACCCCGCTGTCGCGCATGCGCGGCTAAAGTCGCGCCGGGGAGAGGTAGAGTGGGAAAAACAGTGAGAGGAGGAGGAGTGTTTTGCTTGCCCCGCACCGCTGTGACTTGGAGCGCGTAAATCAAAGAGGAACTAGCAAAAAGTCACCTCGGACTGCCTTCGCTCCCGTCGCCGCCGAGGCCGCTCGCCGTCGCCCACGACACAACATCTTTTTGGTGACGAGGATGGGATGCTTTTCTTCTGCTGCGACGACATCGTCGACGGGTCCGGCAGAATGAAAACGTGAGTGCGTTTGACCTCGCTCGAGTGTGACTGTCCGGCGCGTCTGGCGTCGCGAGGCCTAGCGTTCTTTGTGCTGACGCTTGTCGAACCGTCGTTTAGGCCTCGCCCTACTTCGTTCTTCTGCTTCTGCTCCTGCGTCTCTCTCCTTCCTGCTTGGCAGCATGGGCCTCTTCGATAACCTGCCCGTTTTCCTCGAATTGCCGGGGCCGCCTCCGATTCCGTGGCATAACTGGAAAAAATTGTTTCAGGCCCATCTCGAGGCGGCTGGCGGCAGCGACTGGAATGACGGACGACGCGCGTCGGCGCTCGTCAGTGTTTTGGGTAGAGAGGGGCAACGAAGGTATTTTGCTGAGGCGGAGCAGGACGAAGCAAGGAGGGACGCCGCCAGTAACGTGACCGACGCTAATGTAACCAGCCCTATCGTGACCGACTCCGCGACCGACTGTAGTGTGACCGCATCCTCGGCTCCGGCCATTTCGAAATTCGACCAACTTTTGAAGCAGCTGGACCGGCTCTTCGCTGCGTCCACAAATACGCTTGTTGAACGACATGAGTTCACAAGCCGTCGTCAATTTCGGGGGGAAAGTTTTTTAGAATACGTGACCGCTCTAAAGGAGAAAGCCGTACGTTGCAAGTTCGGGCTGACGTACGCTGAGCGCGTCCGAGATCAAATCATACATGGAACGTCTAACCCCCAGGTTAGAGAAAAGCTGCTCGCACATGGCGAAAAGTTGTCTTTGGAGAAAGCTGAAGAGGTTGGTCGGAGTTTTGAATCTTTGTCGTTGGCGAACCAAGCCTTCGGTTCGCATCATCAAGTACAAGCAGTAGGTCGACGAGGAGAAGGAGGCGTCGCGGAAGATGATAGTCGGGGAAGCCGCCGCGCTCAAGATGGCGGCGTGGAGAACAAGATGGCATGGGCCGCCGGGGAGGGCGGTGCGCTCAAGATGGCGGCACAGGAATTCAAGATGGCCTGGCCAGCCGGGGAGGCCGTGACCATGGAGGAAGAAAAAGTTAGGAGACGGCGCTACCGGAGAAACGTGAAGCCTATACATAAAAAGTAAAATTGAAGTCGGCCCAGGCGTCACTGCACCACGTGACCCCACCGTGCTGCCGCCGCGAGCTCTTCAATTTCGTCTGCTCGAAACTCGAGCCTGCTATATGTTGGTTTTTTTCCCACGGCTTTTGCCTTTCGCACATACGCGGCACTCCTGCCCGCACGCGGGCATGAGATCACCGAGCAAACAAATGCAGGAAGGACGGGGAAAAGCTACCGCCAACCAAACACGAAACACGAGAGATGCGCCGGAGTCGGGTGACCGCCGCCGCCGCCGCCGGCCCACCCGACCATGGAGGTCACGTGCTGGGCCGACTTCGGCGGCTTGAGAAAGAGAAACGGCGGAGGGAGCGGCTTCAACGGAGCTGGGCTTGCGAAGGCTAGCTGCGTGACGTCATGCCGTCTCCTAACTTTTTCTTCCTCCATGGCCGTGACGTCATTCCACCGGGTTCGGGAAGTCAAGATGGTGGCCTCCAAGATGGACGTTTCCATCCGCAGTCAGCTGTAGAGTTCCGCGGTACAGTTCAGCAGAAGTTTGCAGGCAAGCTTCAGTTGTGCGAACGATGCGGAAATAAATGGCATAATTCAGCATTTCAAAATTGTCCAGCCCGAAATCGGCGCTGCAACTCTTGTAATAAGTGGGGACATTTCGCATCGATGTGCCGTAAGCCGGCACCAGTGCATCGAATTTCTTCGAAGGAAGCTACGGGATCCGCTTCGACACCGGAACCTGTAGAGCATCCAGCATCCACGGAGATCAACGCACCCGCAAGATCTTCCGTCTTAACAGTCAGCACTTCTTCTAGAAAGGACTTAGTCGTCCAAGCTGAAGTCAGCGTCAACAATCCTCCAAGAAAGGACTTAGTCGTTCAAGCCGAAGTCAGCGGAGTGACCATGCAACTCTTAGTCGATACCGGAGCATCCGTGTCGTTGATGACTGTCGAAGATTTCAAGCGTCACTTCAGTAAACAGCATGCGCTGTCCAAGGCTTCCGTCAACTTGTGGAATTTTTCCAAACAACGTATCGGCATCCGCGGCTCATTCCAAGCTCCTGTTCAAGTCTTGCAACGGTCTTGCTCCGTCACATTCTACGTCACCGACAAAGGGACATCTCTTTTGGGGCTCGACGCCATCCAGCAACTGGGCATTCAGATCGACGGTGCGTCTCTTACGTGTCGACTAGCATCGGTGTGTGCAGTGCTGTGTCCCGTGAACGTGCCCCCGGGTTTCGAACATCTCTTCAACGGCGAGTTGGGTCTTGTCAAGGACGTCTCGCATAAGATCCAACGGCGGCCAGGTGTGACTCCAGTTGCATCTAAGCTACGAAGATTGCCTCTTGCTCTCCGTGATCCAGTGTCCAGCGAGCTGCGACGCCTCGAGGACAATGATGTCATTGAGCGTGTCGACGCCTCGGAGTGGGTTTCGCCACTCGTCGTCGTCCGGAAAAAGAACGGGGACATTCGGCTGTGTGTGGACCTCCGGGAACCGAATAAGGCAATTATCATTGATGGGTATCCTTTACCGCATGTTGAAGAGCTGTTGCAGATGTTTCATGGTGCTGTTTGTTTTTCTAAGCTCGACTTAGCGTCGGCTTATCATCAGTTGTTGCTGGAAGAGGGCAGTAGGGACTTAACTACTTTCGTGACTCATGAAGGTTTATTCAGGTTTAAGCGGGTGTGTTTTGGTCTGGCGTCGGCGCCTGCGGTTTTTCAAAAAATGATGTCTCAGATCTTGAAGAATTGCAAAAATGTCGTTTGCTATCTTGATGATATTCTTGTGTGGGGAAAGACTCAGTCTGAGCATGACGCGAGCTTGGTTGAAGTCTTAACATGTATAGCAAACAGTGGCATGAAGTTGAACGACAAATGTCTTTTTTCGGTCAAGGAACTTGATTTTTTGGGTCACAAGATTTCGGCTGAGGGCATCTCACCTTTGGAGAGCAAAGTAAAAGCTATAGTTCATGCTCCCGCTCCTACGGACATAAAGTCACTGCAATCATTTTTAGGTCTTGCAGGATACTATGCTAAGTTCATAAAGAACTATGCAGAGATAGTTGAACCACTTCGCCTCATGCTCAGGAAGGGTCAGACGTTTTGTTGGTCTGATGATGCTCAGCGCAGTTTCGATCAGTTGAAAGCGTGCCTCACATGTTCCCCGGTTGTGAAGGTCTTTAATCCTGACTTGCCTGTAGTAGTAACTACCGACGCATCTGATGTGGGAATTGGCGCGGTACTACAGCAGCGGTATGGGTCTCGGCTTGAAACCATAGCCTTTGCATCTAGAACTTTGTCGGAGACTGAGAGAAAATACTCTGTGGGAGAGCGCGAAGCGCTGGCTTGTTTGTTCGCGTGCGAAAAGTGGCACATTTTTCTTTGGGGCAGACGGTTCACACTTAGAACTGACCATCAGGCTGTAGTTGCTTTGTTAGCCGCAGGAGACTCAGGTCGGAGACCTTTAAGGTGGCGGTCCCACACCCGCCATGTTGGAATTAGTTCAGAGTTTGCCACCAGACTACGCCACCCACCCGTGGCGGACGAAAATACCGGCACAGGCTTTCCGGGCGCGATGTTCCCCGTACCGGCGTCCCCTCCCCTCCGCCTGCGATTTGCGAGGGGAGACGCTCCTTTTGTCCGAACCTGAACCATGACCAACCGATTCTGTTCGCCGCTGTGCACGGTTGCTGGATTGGCCCTGCCTTCTTTCTCGCCGCGAGTTGCTCGGCGCTCGGCTTCCGAAATCGCGCTGAAGAGCTTTTGCTCTGTACACGCGCGTAGCACAAATAAAACAAAATAATCAACTAAACGTTTCACTGTTGTTGGGGTGAAACGTTGGACGAATGAGCAATACGTATGTCGCCAAGATTGCCAGCGCACATTACTAAAAGAGCAGAAAGAAAGCTCGGTGTAAAGGAATGAAGAAAGAGATACTGTGAAAATTATCGGCGTCTCTTGATATATTTCAGGTGGTTTTTCTCAATGAACCGCCGCTAAATCGTCGGCATGGGCCGTGCATATTTCCTTCTATCCTTGTCTTTCCCGCTGTGCAATAATGTCCTCTGTGTTGATGTCATGGCAACTTTAGCCGGAATCAGAACACCTTTGGACCCTAGTATGGGTTGCAAGCTAAGTCTGGCACAAAAGTTTTTTTTATCGTATACATACATAATACTGCAAATATAATAGACTGCGCCATATGCGCAAGTATCAGATGGCCTGTCTTCTATTCTTGCCTTCCGGCACCAAACGTAATTCATCATGCATGTTCAAGATAGAGGTCAAAAGATGCCGAAAGCATTTTGTCCGGTCAAAGGATGCGACAGGTGCGCTGTTGAATTTATCCTGGTGCTACTGTTCGAAATTTTTTTTTCCGACATCACATGTCTTTGTGGCATCCCACGTGATCGCCTCGAAAATATAACCAACATCTCACTGCGGCAGTCAACATTTCGTAGAACCTTTCAGCCCACATGCTTTGCACTGCAATCACAGCTTTACACCGGATGAAACTGAGCATAGCACGCCGAGTCAGAGGAAATATTTATTTAGCTTCCAACATAAATATTGCAGCTGGTGGTATGAGAGGGGGAGGGGGGGGGGGGGGCGAAGTGCATCAGCTTCAGCATATACGTCGCTCAGCGGCTTCAGCTCCCACAGGCAAGCGCAGGAGATCGCAGGAAATTGCTTTTCAACCCACCCTTGCTTCCCGGTGGGAGTTGGCCGTGGCCGAACTCCGCTGTAAAAAAGGAAAAAAAGAATGGGTGAGATATGTGCACGCTATGAGCAAAAACAAATGATCTATAAGAAGAGCCAAGCTAACCTGCAATGGGGCAGTGATGCTAGTGCAATAGCAAAACGCGCGTTATAAAATATCACGGGAATGTTTCGTCAGTACAATGGGGTGTTCTCGGGACTAATTTTGATTATTTATAACTACGCTTGAAATAATCATGCCGGATGCGGCCAGCAAAACGAAATGGTGAAATGGCGGTCGGGACACTTAGTTCAGCTATAAAAATATGTTTTCTACGTACTAAGGAAGTTTATGCATACCTGAAGGGGAAAAAGGATATAGAAGTGAAATTGAAAAAAAATCACTAGGTAAAGGATAAAATAAACAAACAAATTTCGAGTCTACGTGCTTTTGCAACGGAAATTGAGTCCTAAATGTATGGTCGGTGTGAAATTACGTATGAACAGATTGCAAAATAATCGAGTTCTTTTGAAAGCAGTGCAGCTGATACTTATCCGTTTTTCTTTTTTTTTTTTTTGCTGAGAAGAGGAGGAGGGTGTGTTCAGGCGCCGATCACGTCCCTCAGCACCATTGTCACACGACCCATCGCCTCTTCGTTCCAGTGCACCATGTCCAGCCGCCGGTCCGACCCCATCCGCCTGTAAATGTGTCAGTGTTGATTACACTACAACCAATGTAGCCGGGACAGCTTACCGCTCGTACAGGCAATAGCGGACACGACGTCTGCCCAGCACAAAGAGGCGATGGATTTCAACAGCAACAACTCCGTCTGCGTGAAAGTAGCGCAACGAACAGGTTATTCTCTGCCGCAAACTGTCGTAAAGAGAGACATAGTACCCATAGTCAGCCCGAGGATCCACGCGTTCACGGCATTCAGAATTCGCCAGTGGGAGCTGGACCGCGCAGCGCGGGCCACCGGCTGGCAGCGTCATGACGACAACACCACATCCGCGTCCGAGTAACAGCGCCAATACGACCTCCAAATCCGCAATCAATTGGTACGCGTCGTCCATGGTTCTGGCCTGTGAAAAAAAGAATGAAAATGGCAGTGTTGATGCAGAAATTCTGAGCATACCCTTAGCTCAGAGGCAGAATTGCATCTGTTGTGCATACCAGGCGCAGGTCGTTGGTGCCGATCATCAGGACGACCCTGGGCTCCATGTGGCGAGGTTTCTCAGGCAACTAATCAGCCTCCGCGCACGGCAACCCGGTACAAGCGTTGGGCTCTCTGGGTGCGAAAGAAAATTCAGGCGGTCAGCAACACGCAAAGCTTACACACTTATTAGAGATTTTTAGCATAGCGGCTCCCGCTACGCTACGCTAGGTTTAGCGGGTAGCGGGACCCTACTGCGCATGCGCGCGCGGAGAGGGCAAAGAGATCCCCATACCTGCCAGGTTTCCCGAATTTTCCGGAGACTCCCGAATTTTCATGGTTTTGTACGATTGTACGACCAAAACAAAAATCTCCCGGAAATGCACCCGTCTTCGGCTTAATCCTTTTCCCAGTATGGCCACAATGCACCGGAGGTATACCTGACAATCAACCCGACACCATTTGGCATCGTTATCAGTGAAGTGCTTAAAAAGTGTAGTCGGCCATGTGCAGACGGTGAACCTGTTCGTCCCATTATTAGTTTACTGTTTATAGAAACGCAGCGCCGCCGCAACTTTCATTTACGCACGAGCACGGCCATTCTGAAGGTTTAGCAAGTCTCCAGTGGTGTAGCCTTGTTGTTAGTTTAGACGAAACAACAAAACAGTTCAGTTCCTGCTGTTTTGTATTGCGCTTGCAGTATGTACTATTTCCAGGACTTTCTGAAAAGGGCGGCGTTAGCAATGTCGAACATTTAAGTGGTGCACCTTGTTGGTAGTTTGGGCGAAGAAACAGTTCATTTCTTGCTATCTTGTAAGTAAATAAAAAAATGTGTGTAAAGTTACCCATTCTGTTGTTGCCCCCCCCCACCCCCCCCCCCCCCCCGGTAAGATCTCCCTAATGCCATCCCGGCAAATCTGGCAGGTATGGATCCCCCTTCACCCGAACAAATTCGTCGCAGTCTCAGCAAGGCATGGGCTCCCGCTCCGCGGAAGGAATGCGCACATTCGTTCCGCACCTCGCCCCGCGCGCGCATGCGCAGTCGGGACCCGCTAAACTTAGCGTAGCGTACGGGAGCCGCTATGCTAAACTCTCTATTAGCAGCTCAGCTTTGTAGCCGAGTGATAGAGCTGCCACCAGTCTCGCCTATTGCGCGACGAGGCAAGCCTGAAGTTTGCACCGCCAGCCTCGTCAGCATGCTGTCGCCGACTAGCTGGTGCCCCCACAGCGCCGCAGGGGAGTTGGTGAACATCTGCGAGCAAACGTCACAGACTGTGTAAGTTCGGCCGAACAACGAGAATGCGCTCCTGCCCCAACCCCATTCAGTAAAAGCGACCGATGCCATTAGATTTTGCACCGTGAACTCGGTTGTCTTTGTTTGAAAAGCCACGCGTACTTGCCATCAACAAAAAAGGAGTAAGACTAAACTGTCAGCGCTGTGCCGTCGTCCCCTTTTCTTTTGTCCTTGTGTTCCTTGTGCTGGTTTTCATGATGAATATGAAGAAACTGTGTTTCGCCGTAAGTCTGCACTGCATTACTGGAATGTGTTCAACTAAAACCTACATAGGTACTGACTGCTCAGTTACACCCCAAGAGCCTCAAGATAACGCGTGGAAGGCCTCATTTGCAAATATGCTACAAAATCTGTCCGGCATTTGTACACATTTTAGCTAGAAATGAGAAAATATTGCTGATAAGCTTGCTTACCGTTGCCGCACGATCTCCGTCAGTCCGCTGAGAAGACAGCAATAACCCCTGGTATAGGTGACCAGCTTATCGACAGCGTAAACCACGTGATTGTTCCCTCTCTCTGCCGCAGTTGAGGATGGTGCGCTGTCATGCTAGGGGAGAGGGGTTTAGTGACGATCCGGAGAGTGAAAACACATTCCATGGTGAGGACAGGTCGGGAATATACAAAACACGTGATTCGCCATCAAAGGCCACCGTTCCCTCCTGTCTCCTATCTTCCCCCTCCCCCTTCCGTTCTCCCATAAGCAGTACTTGGAAGAGATGACTAAAGCAAACGTTGGGCTAGCTGGGTACACATGACACCTTGGGAAACCGCGCGAAAACGTGGACGGAGAGAAGGCAAACAGACACGTCTGTCTTCGCCTTCTCTTCGTCCACGTTTTCGCGCGGTTTCCTAAGGTGTCATGGGAGAGATATTTTTTCACTTTCGCTTTTGCTGGATTCATTGGTGCGGGACCCATTTTTAGCAAACCGCACTCTACAGATGTACGGGTAAAACTAGCAAGCGCTATGGGACGAGCGATTACCGGCAGCTGACATTTTTTTCCAAGAGCCAGAAGGCACATAGACTGAGCGGATAAAGATAAATAGAAAGCGACGGCTGCCAGCGTTGACATTCCACCGAAGTTGCCTTTCTCACACTAAAAAAAAATTAATAAAAATAGAAAAATCGCCGTGTTTTTTTTTTTCTTCTTTCATGTGGTTTGTGTCCTACGAATGTGCAAATGGTAGAGAAATCGGCGTTCGCGTATTTTTACCTGCTCTGAGACTGAATTGAAGGATCGAACGGCTTGTGTAACCATGACAAAATACAGCTTGTTTTGATCAAGAAAAGAACACAAAGAATAATAAATTTCAATTTGGCATAACGCTTTGCTTAGAACAATTGCACATTTGCATATTTTTGAGGAAGCAATGTTTTCTCCATCAGCATTACCCCATTTTCATGTTCTAGTCCACTTGTATGTCATCTCAAATAGGCGCATCTTGAGATGTGGCAGCTGGGTCCGGACAGTTTTATCGAACCCCGTTTTATCGAACGCCTTTTTATCGATGGACGATTTATCGAAGCCGTTTTATCGAAAATGTTTTTCTCAACCACCTGCAACCAAATTTATTTGGTTGCGGATGGTTTGAAGTTTGCAGTAATCATGAATGGTGAACCAACCCGCCAATCCAGGCAAATCGATACCTTATCTCAAAATTCGCCCAGGCAAACCTTCTCATTTGTAACAAGGCTTTCTCTTTCTCGCTGTTTACACAGATGATGAACAAATAGAATAATATGAAAGAAAGCTAGCACTTTTTCCTCTGGCAAAAGCAAGCGGAGTGTGGAGATAGATGGCCGTGGACGCGGAGCGTGTACCTTTTACGCGGGACCCGGACACTTCCGTGTACGGACTATTCGGTGCCATTTATATTTTTGTGATGGGTATAAATTTGTCTCCACAAATCCTTTGATTCTGTTCTTCGCGTTTCCGTTGATTTCGTTCTCGTTCATGGCGTTTTTTGTTCTGTTCACAGTAAGTCACTATACGGCAGGTTGCTTCGTTTTTACCTCTGTTCATCACTTTGCACCTCAGCATGTCACGGGTTTTCGGTCCACACGCTTCCATGTTATAGATTTATTATGATTATTATTTTTGTGAGGCCACCTGTCTTTTCTTTTTTTACCAGTGAAATCTCTATTCACGGTGCTGTCGCTGCCCTACACCTGTGTCAGGCTGAACTTCCAAAGGCAGCTGGCTATCCCTCTTGTTCTTGTGTTCCTCTCCCTTGCTTCTGGTTCCACTTATCCTAACCTTTCAACAGGATGTTGGTGCTGGAGGAGTGAACTAACTTGCTTCCAGAAACTTGCTTCCGCCGGGTGAAACGAATCGGCCAAGATTGAGGGTCGGACTCTTGGCGACACGCGACGATGTTTTCTTGTTTTATTTTTATTTGGCGGGGGGAAGGTAAATATACGCTGCTGTTAGGTTGTATGGGGGTTGTTTTCCACGGCGGTTTTCCACTTGCTCATTCATCAGCAACACCCTCGACGTATGCACGGCGGCAATGTTGGCTTCTCTGTCGACGCCAGAACATGCTGCTCAGAATTATTATACATATAAAAAAAAAAGATCGAAACACGCGACACCATCAACTAAAGCCTTTCTGCGTTTGTTTGGCCTGCTTGCACTATGTAGTTTCTCTCTTGGTCGGAAGGCAGAATACTAACCCATTAGCGGGAACACCGAACAGATTTTTTTTTTTTTTTCATTTTCAAATGTGATTATAACTACTTATAAGCTCCCGTTTCGAGTCAGTGCTCACCCTTGTTGCGTTCTTCCTTAGCTCGTGCGTGGTAGCTCAAACCAGAAGCTGCGTACAGCATTGTGGAGGCTACATCGTTGTGAACAGTCCGCCTAATGCACCGTGAAGGGGGCTTAGGGCCAGGTGGAACCGCCAGGCCCCTGCGGCTTTCCTTCACGGTGAGTTAGGCGCACGCAGCTTCTTGTATGAACTCTAGGCAGGACACCGCGAGTCAACACGGTAAACAGTGTTTTTTTTTACTTCAAGAAAAAAAGAATTCTCGCTGCACATAAATTGGAGAAAAGCTGAACCTGCTGAGCCTACAAGCACCCCCCACCCTCCCTTCCACAATACCGTAGCGAATTCACCTCCGCAACCCACGACACCCCCCTCCCTATCTGAGGAAGTCCCTCTGAATGGGAGCCTGGTCGCGGCTCTTTGTAGTTGTTTGCTGATGGCGTTTTGAAAGTGTTTGAGAGGAGAAGGATGACTTTATTTGAAAAAGGAGGCCAAGCGGCCCTGTTGTGGGATCTGGGAATATGGGCAGGGGAAGATGGTTCGAATAAAGCGTTGTTATGGCACTTCGATTGTTCACTTCAGCACAATATGTCTGTGGTACCATAGCTATGAGAATAGCTATGGCATATAGCGAATTGTTTGGGCCGCTCGGCGTTCTTCCTTCCACTTTCTACAGGGTTGCCTTTTATTCAAAAAGAAAAAAAAAACACTATAGGAAGACTGCTACGTCGTAGCTTCACTCTCCAGGTAGAAATCAAAGCCTAAATTTAGGAAAGTATTGTTGTATTTTATGTTGATACCGTTGTTCAGAGTTTATTTTACCGAGCATATATACACTCGCGGAGAAGCTAATTTCCAATTTCCATTTTGTTTTGAATGAATCGTTTCATTGAACAAGACAACTGATAGTATCTCCTAAACAGCTTGTTGACATTGCCACATCGATGTGGGTTGGGGGGCTTTTCTATTTTAGCTGCGAAGCATCTCTTGCTCGGGTCTATGCCCCGCGGCGTCGGCGTCCGCACTCTACTATAAAAAAAATACTTAGGCCATGCCCGGTTTCGAACCCACGACTCTCTGGCCGCAACGGGAGGTACGCGGTGCTCTACGGCGCTCTGCGGCCGTGGCGGCTCAGTGGACGGGGCCGGGCTTTCCCGTTTCACCTTGTAGTGAGTAAGATCTAATTAGTCGTGGTGCAAGGGACGCGTGTGGGACTGGACGGGCATACCCTAGCATAGGTTCAAATCGTGCACCTAACCTTAGTTTTCGTAACATTTATTTTCTTTGCGCAAACGTTTTTACCACCACCAGTGGCGTAGCCAGGGGGGGGGGGGAGGTTTGGGGGGTTCAAACCCCCAGAAATTTTTATTGCTGGATGTTTTCTTGTCTTTCAAATGTGTTAAAATGTAATGTTGAATGTTGTCCTGTAAAAACTACCAATTATATATATATATATATATATATATATATATACACACGCATTAGGGTTGGGACGCAACCCCCCCCCCCCCCCCCCCCCCGAAATAAATTTCTGGCTACGCCACTGACCACCACCATCGGCTATTTATGGTGCCATCACCCAGTCACCAAATTTTCCAGAGATTGCATTCGATCTGACAGGAATGAGCTAATCAGTAATTATATTGCATGTGCTCGGCTGAATGAAAATTTTCCGTCCAGCAACGGGGTCATTACAGCGCCAAGATCATTGCATAATTTTGCTCTGCCAACAAAGTTAGATGCCACCTTTCCCAGCAAACTGAGGTCACACGTTTTGAGGTCACACGTGAGGTCGAACTGCAACAGTACAGGCACTGACACAGCTGTTTATTGGAGACAAAACTTCCAACGCCGCTGCCTCCATACAAACTTTGCTGCGCTTGGAATGTGAATAAAAAAAAGAAAGCTGGCATACTCGGATGCAGGAGGCAGAGATTCACCAAAGCTGCTGCGAAGGAACTTTTATTGACCCTTGAAATACTCTCGGCTATGTAATGTTACAATAAGTTCATCAGAAGAAAGATGTGCTTGCCAATCAACGCGCAATGGTACACAAATTTCTTCACTTGCTTGAAATGAACAAGGTTACTGAACATGCAAACTACATGAAGGTTTTGCACGAAATAGGAACCAGTTTCGTTGACAATGGCTTTCGACTGGTAAATGTTCCTCTCGCGGTTGCATGTTGTTTCCTGGCATACCGAACTCAGCTGCTTTTCCTGAAAACTTTGCAAAACAAAAATTAACAAGCAAGGGTAACAACAAAGGCCTTTATTTGCACTAAGCAAAAGTCATGAGCCCTACAGAGGCACACAAACTGGCAAAAGACCTTTGTATCTTACAGCAAGCTGAAAAGACAAAAATATAACATAATGGTTATCAAATACAGGGATGGGACAACAGGGTGAGAAAGACTGAAATGAAGTATATAATAGTTTCTAAAGCGTAATTGGCTCTCTGGCTGTGTTCATTGAAATGGCCTTCCGTGCATGGCAACACAAATTGTGGCTGCTGGATGGAGCGGCTGCTGCGTAGTTGAAGGGGTTCAGTACGCTTCGCCGGCCCTTTCTCTGGTTTAGGTTAAGCAGTCAGTTGGATTCTCAATAAGTCAGTTTATCTGTTGTGTACTAACGTGTGCAAGATTACAGGAAGTGGCACGGCTCAAAGCAAGGAGTCTATCGAAAACAATGCGGTGCCAGACTTGGCAGTGGCTTGTGCTTGAGTGTGAAGTGCAGTGCGTGCATCTTAGTGAAGTAATCCTTTGGACTCTCTAATGTTATAAAACGTTCGGTTGGTGCTGTTGTCGACAGCAAGCTCGCGAGCCTCTGGAATCGAGCGATCGACATTTCAGAAGTAGGTTGCTGTGTACGCTGCGTCCCCGTGAAGTGTTCAGGCATCTGCGCCTGATAGTAGAACTGGTTGCACAAGTAGTAATAATTGATGTATGTGAAGTGATATTGACAAAAGTGAAGTGGCTAAACATAGCAACGTCACTCAAATTACGAATGGGGTGACCGTGTGCTTCGGGGATTGAAATGGTGCAACGGCCGCCACCTCACTTTGGGAAACTTTGCCCTGGCTCCACATTTGATCGTACAAGGTATTCAGAGATTGCAAAAATAATTTCAGCATTGAAATGGTGAAAAAAAAACACCATTGTAGCGTTTCCCACTTTTAAAATTTTTACGCTATTTTACATTGTATTGCATACAGCCTCAATAATGTTTACAAAGTTTGCAAGATGGTAGTGCAGATCATTCCTTGTGATATGTGATACTCTCAAACACTTTCTCTAGACGTTATCTCAGTGTTCTGAACACTCCAAACTAATTAAAAATGGGTCTACCCCCGCAACGTCGCTACAAATTTTATTTTCAGAGCCCTGTGACGACATAATAAATGTCGCCACTTCTCCGAAACAAAGGTTCTTCTGCTCCAAAATTGAAATATTGCTGTTCCAAAGTGCTCCCAAATCTGTTTGGGCTGTCTCAACCCTAAAATAGCAAAGTCGTGTTTTTGAGCACATAAAAATTATAAGCTGCTCTCGACAAAAGAAACAAGGAAAGTTTAAAAACAAAGGCAAACATATCCTGAAGGGCGACGTCATTGTATACAGAACACCTTATGCCAGTTACTCAAAAAGAAGTGTATACCACCGTTGGTCCGAGCTGCTACCTCTCACCGAGTCTGGTGAACAGCGGGCCATGCCTGCTGACAATGCTGAGGTTCCACATTTCCGGGTCCAGCTTCCACTGCAAAACGTAATCTAGAAATACACATAACGGCAAGGCTGCTCTGCAATAGACAACCAGGAAAGCGACATAATGGGTTGAAGGAAGTTGAAAGCGATAACGAATACTTGTTGCAGGTTAAACCGGTTACTTTGCTGTACGGGGCATTGCCTCGACGGGAACTGTTCGAGGTATGTATTTTCACTGCAGTAACTGTGTGGTTCCCACCTATTGAAGATACTACTTGGTGTCAGAGAAGGCAGGTAATGCTTGCAGGTGAGGGCACCGTCTTGAGTCTAGTTGGTCTGACTACTGGTCGTTTAGTGCGTTCTTGCTTCAGGAGCATACGCGTCAATAGTAGCGGTTACACAGTTCTGACTGGATGAACCAGCTACTGCCTGCCAGTGAGGGCACCGTCTTGGCTCTAGTTGGTCTGACTACTGGTCGTTTAGTGCGTTCTTGCTTCAGGAGCATACGCGTCAATAGTAGCGGTTACACAGTTCTGACTGGATGAACCAGCTACTGCCTGCCAGTGAGGGCACCGTCTTGGCTCTAGTTGGTCTGACTACTGGTCGTTTAGTGCGTTCTTGCTTCAGGAGCATACACGTCAATAGTAGCGGTTACACAGTTCTGACTGGATGAACCAGCTACTGCCTGCCAGTGAGGGCACCGTCTTGGCTCTAGTTGGTCTGACTACTGGTCGTTTAGTGCGTTCTTGCTTCAGGAGCATACACGTCAATAGTAGCGGTTACACAGTTCTGACTGGATGAACCAGCTACTGCCTGGCAGTGAGGGCACCGTCTTGGCTCTAGTTGGTCTGACTACTGGTCGTTTAGTGCGTTCTTGCTTCAGGAGCATACGCGTCAATAGTAGCGGTTACACAGTTCTGACTGGATGAACCAGCTACTGCCTGCCAGTGAGGGCACCGTCTTGGCTCTAGTTGGTCTGACTACTGGTCGTTTAGTGCGTTCTTGCTTCAGGAGCATACACGTCAATAGTAGCGGTTACACAGTTCTGACTGGATGAACCAGCTACTGCCTGCCAGTGAGGGCACCGTCTTGGCTCTAGTTGGTCTGACTACTGGTCGTTTAGTGCGTTCTTGCTTCAGGAGCATACGCGTCAATAGTAGCGGTTACACAGTTCTGACTGGATGAACCAGCTACTGCCTGCCAGTGAGGGCACCGTCTTGGCTCTAGTTGGTCTGACTACTGGTCGTTTAGTGCGTTCTTGCTTCAGGAGCATACACGTCAATAGTAGCGGTTACACAGTTCTGACTGGATGAACCAGCTACTGCATGAATGAGCACTGTGCGTCCTCAATACCTTCTGAAAGCCGCGCATACTTACCTTTTTTCGGCTTTGCTGCCTTTGCATGGTTCACCCTGGCCTCAATGGCAAGCCTGTTCCAGTATGGGCGTCGCACGTCCATGGAGCGAGCAAGGCGGGAGTCTACAATTTCTGGAAGAATACAGTCTGTGTAGAATCGCAGCAGGAATGGCTCCATTTTTGTTGCCCAGAAAATGTCATCCCGAAGTACCTCTTGCACATGTATTCCCTTGGTTGTGTACACCACGAAGTCGCAGATATTCCTTCTGGTGACATGAAGCTGTCCCTGGACTTGGTAAAAATACTTGTGCGATCGTTGGAGCACAGGATCACCATCTTTCTCCTTTTTGTCTGCAAACTTTCGTGCTGCTTCCATAGGTTCATCTCCCTTTGAAGTTAATGGGCATTTGACCTCTACAATTCGGTCCTTGCCAACTACACCATCTGGTGATGCCGCCAGGAATCCATGCTCAAGATCTACGAACAGCCCACATGGCTGAACATCTCTTTTCGTTTCTGCTGCGTATAGCTGGATTGCAACACTCTCATGCTGCTTCCCGTGCTCTGTGGCAGCATTTGTGAAGCTCCTTGGATGAAGGAGGGTCTTGACCAATGCGTCACATGGTGTGGAGTCTTTCCTTACGCATACCGCATGGAAATTCGAAGCTGTTAGGCGCAGCCTTCTGTGCTCGAACCAATTTGGATTGTCGGCCTGCCCACGAGTTTGGGCCTCGATTTGTTCACAGGCTTCCTCATCTACACGGAGCTCATTCAGTTGCCTTTCAACTTTTTCAGCAAACTCTTCAGGCGGTATGTCTGGCTTCATACAATTTGCCCCATGGTGGTGGTGCTCCTTCCGCTCGTGTGCGTGCGCTCGTGGGTCTTCAGCTGGCTCGGCCATGGT
Organism: Haemaphysalis longicornis; assembly: GCF_048455015.1. Taxonomy (NCBI): domain Eukaryota; kingdom Metazoa; phylum Arthropoda; class Arachnida; order Ixodida; family Ixodidae; genus Haemaphysalis; species Haemaphysalis longicornis. The sequence continues at coordinate 102,116,074 of NW_027526361.1, read as the reverse complement.
GCTACGTAGCTGCACCACTGACACTGCAGCTGCCTCTGGTCACCCACGGAGGCAGAAGGGGGGGAGGAAGGGGAAACACTGAGAGCCCTTCCTGCAGCCAACACAGAGGCAGTGCAAAAGAAGAAGAAAGGAGAAAGAACAAACATGAAGAGTGGAGGGAACGTCTTCGTTGGTGCCAAATGAGCTGCCCTGATGAGCCTTGGCACTGCCCCGCAACGGAGACAAGCCATCCGCTTCCTTGACGGCTCGGAGGTCTGCCGCTCAAGGGGCTTCAGAAGCTTCAAAGTCACCGCTGGTTCAGGAATGGTACATACGGGGCTTTCGCACTAAAGAGGCCTCCTGTGACAGCATACTCTGGCAAGATTCCCTTTGCCTGCGGGTGCAAGCCTGCCGCTTCCTGCACACACCCAGCGCCACCTGCCTGTTCGCTTCGAATACGCCTTCACTTTTTGAGAGCAACTGCTAGGAGCGCGCTGCTGCACTGCCTCAGCACCCAGGAGATAGAATAGCAGGATTTTAAATGCACAGCCTGGCTTTGAGCTGCAGCAGAGCCAAGGGTTTTGAAATACTCATGATGTTTTTTTACTGTTGTTCTCTTGGCTCAATCCTATGCCTTGCCTTCAGAAATACAGGTGGTGTGGTATTCTTTAGGTCAGTTTAACAACGGGACGCCGCACATCAACACGGTCCGTTAACGTTCTGCAACGCACGGGAAGTGCCTGGCTTGTACCTATCTCGAAATGAAATATCGACACGCTTTGCCCTGAAAAATGCTAAGCTCACACCTACACCTACACAGAAATTTTAATAATTCTCGTTTTTTGTTTTTAACCCGCATTGCTGGGGTCACGGTTATCAGCCACTACACAGACACCGAATATGACCAGCCCCTTTTTAATCGGTCCCCATCACCTCATGATGGCTGCTCCTGCCCCAGACTGCATGCCGTGCTTCCACGGACACGCATCCCATTAAAAAAAAGAAAACACAGTTGCGAAGACTTGGAACCAACAGCGTGTGGTGCAGCCGAAAGAACCACAGTTGCTGTACTGCCACTGCTAGGCTGATCACCTCGGCACTGTTCACCATGTTCGGTGTCGATAACACGCGCAGCTATCAGGTCATCTGACAGACTGAGATGACAGACAGTAGCAGGAAAAGAAAAAGAAAACACAGCTGTTGCCTTCCTGCACACTGCTTCTCAACAGGAAATCATATGCAGTAGGATTAGGTTAAAACAGTCATGGCTGTCTATCTGCTACCCCTCAGAGTTGCCTCTTACAAAAGAGGCAATACATGCTTTAACAGCAACATGAGGAAAAAGGGAAAAAACGAGCAACGACGCGTCTTTGTACTATGATGGAAATTTTGGGTTGGTTAATGACCCAATAGTTTAAAACCTGAGTAGAAATATTGTAATCAATTGGTTACAGGTTGACTTGACTGCTTTTTAGAAATCACTGCGCAATACAAGAGAGGTGAGCCTGCAATGATGACCAAAGAAAGTTGACCCACATTCACAACCAAAGGACGTTCACATGAAATCGCCACCGCACACAACCTGGCATGTTCAGTCGGTATTTCTTGCCCTCATGTGACTTCTAACAATGAGGAGGTCACCTATTTGGGGCCAATGTACATTCGAATAAACATAGGAATATATTCTTCAGGTGACACATAGTTAAGATGGGCACGTGCTTTTTTCCACGCATCATCATGCCAAAGTATGCAGGCTTAATTTCCTTGCAAAAATTATAACTTTCACCAGCACACAATCTTCCCTACGAAGTAAGTGTATACGAGTACCAAGGGAACAACACACGATAAGCCACGTACACTTGGGAAACAGAAGAAATGCAGGTGCCAGGTGTCACTTTAAACCAGCCTGTTCCACCGCACACTTCAACGTGGCAATTTTTACAGTATAGTGTGCATGTTCATGGATGTCAGACACAGGCTTGGCAGGCTCCCATAGCGGCAGCTTACGCTTCCACAAACAACAATAGTGCATGAGCTGATGAGCTGATGAGCATGAGCTGGAACAAATTTTTATGCTAACGGAAGCGGCATCGACCCCCAAATTTACTTCTTATAGATTGCTCACTTCAGGATCTGTATGTTTATGCATGAGGTAGCAGCACAGCTGAGATGTCTTTTGGAGAGGCAAGCCAGCTGAAGTTCAATGCATTTGAGTCATTGCGTATGTGACACATGTCACGTAACATGAAGATATGAAGGTGCAAATGGAGGACTTGAGAAATCTCTTGGGAGATGGGGGGGGGGGGGGGGGGGGAACAACTGAGCAACGATGGCACTGTGCCGGCTCTCAAGAGCCAGATTGCATCCATTTCTTTTGGCAGGCATTTCATTTGAGAAAAGAAAACACCTGTGGACATTGAGGTACTTCTTTGGTAATTCATAGTATACATAGAATACCAAGTCCACTAGAAACATTCAGAGTGAAAGGACAAGACAAAGCGATGAGTGGTGGCTTTGCGTGTTTTTGATACAATATGGTGTCGCATGGCAGAGCAATCGGCGACAGTTCTCTGCGAGGCTAAGCCAACCTCAGCAAACAGCACTGACTGCTACTATGTACTACTGCTACACAGGTACACAATGATGCCAACAGCCCTTGAAGCTTATATTTCCCATTAAGTGAATGTGTCAAGGAGATGGAAACAAACCATACAAGAACGGGGAGGAGATATGACTCCTGATGTATACAACCAGTGCTTGGTATAACCAGAGTCTTTCAATGCTTTACTGGTCAGAAAACTGCTCCGTAACTCAATGGGAGAGCTTGATATGCTGCGTTTGGCCGCCGCCTGGTGGCGCACCATCTCACTGAGATCACTCCTCAGGCGGCGTTCCGCTGGCTCAAATGGCGGAGGCGCGGCGATGTGTGTTTGTTTTGTGCGGGATAAAGATTTAACGTGCATCTTGCGCTGTTGTGATGCGACTTAAGTAGTGCAACGACGATGTCGAACATGTGTTGCGTCCCGGGATGTCATTCCTTGTACAACGATACAACAGAAAATGTTTCCTTGTTCTGTTTACCGAGCGAAGGGGAGCTGCGTGAGAAATGGAGGCGCGCCATTCCAAGGCAAGAAACTGAAGATTTCAGCTTCGATTATCAGTCTGTGACTGTGTGGGAATGAAAAAAGCAATGTACCCTTTTGAGAGCATCCTGGAACTAGAATTGTACAAGGCTACCTTAAAGCCGGATTTTTGTCACATCAGTCAGGTAGTAGCGGTGCTTCATTACCTGTTTGCAAACTTGTATTACCTTGCGCTAAGGCTCGCATGTAAAAAAAGCTTTGGGACGACCGTGTGCTTTCACGTTTCATATTTCCGCTAATTATCCCTCAAGGTTTGTTTTGTTTGTTTTGTAACCACGCGTGGCCGCTTCCGGTTTTCTTATCTGGCGTTTCCACCGGAGCACCCGTTTGCTCTTGTTGTCGTACGTGCCGTCGGGCAACATTGTTTGATATGTAAAGGGTGTCACCTTGTCGCCAACTTGATTTTTTGTTTCTTCGACAATGTTCTTGGTCCTGTTTCCATGGATCTTAAATTTTTGTTCCGAGAGTAATGCATGCATAGCAAACGCCGCGCAACTCACGTTATCGACGTTTATCTGTGCACGTCACACTGCGGACTGCTTTTTCGACGTTTGTGTTTCATTCTAGTCTTTTGTGGAGCAGGAGGTTGATTAATAAACTTTGTTCAGAAAAGATTTGCGTCGTTCTTGGCTACGTTGCAATATTCTGTTTCCTCGGTGTTTTTACTCTGGACCACGCTCTTTTGTCTCCCGTCGTAATATTGAATTTTTTTTTATGCGTTGATAAAATCAGTGTTATTGTTATTTTTTCGCTTCTTTTTTTTTTGCAGGGATTGCAAAGCATGGAAGCGGAAAGACACACAGTGCAACATATATCCCTTCGTGTTTTGATTCTTTGCGTTTCTGCAGCGCTTTTAGATGTTCTCAATTATGTGCCAACTCATCGAAACAACTATCTCTTTTAGCGTTCTGTGCATTCTAGAGCAAACAACGGGTTCATTAATAGCGTAGTCTGAACGACGCGTACTTGGATTCTTTCAGTTTTTTTTATTGTATTATCGATAGACCCGCAGCTGTCCGTGACTACAGAGCCAACGTATATGTGGTATTTACAACTTTTGCTTTAAGAAATAAGCAATAGAGATTTAAAAATCTGTAAACACGACGGCGCAGCGCTTGTGCCAGAAGACGCAGAAGCCGTTGCCGTTCCCGGCCAAAGTCTACGGTAATTTACTTGGACAAATAAAACCGCATTGTAGGCAGGTAATATACCCAATGACTGGACTATTCATTGCTAACTACAACGAAAAAAAGCACACCTAATCAGCGCGAAGACACCAGAAGCAGCGAGCGTTTGCACGCCAAGAGGCGTCCAATATACCACACGTGCGGCGGCTGGATGCCCTTCGTGCGGCGGTGGCGCCTGTAGTGGAGCCCACGGTCCCTATATGAAACGAGCGCCGAAGTTTCGTGACCAGTAAAGTATTGAAGGACTCTGGTATGACTAACATGCCCCCCCCTCCCCCAGCGCTACTCCTCTTTTTTTTCCCTTATGGTTAGCACTCGTTTCTGCAATTCATTTGCAAAAGGGTAGAAACAAACTTCAGTAGGTAGGTATTTGGCTGCCAATTCACGTCTCTGTGTTTCTTTATTTCTCAATGTTTCTAGCTGCCCCTTCATATTATCTTTACAAGAAGCACACGGCCAAGCAGTGGACATCAGCTTGTGTCTAGTAAATGAAGGCACCATCATGGTGAGGTCATGTCTAGAGAGTTCCGTCACAATCTGAATGTTTCCAGCTGCCCCTTTAAAAGTATCTGTACAAGCAGCACACAGGTCCAGCACTGGACGTCAACTGCTGCTTACCGACAGAAGGCACCATCATGGAGGGAAATTACACGAGCGATGTATCCATGCACTGCATGCATATGAAGTTTCCACCACCTTGCCTGTATCCTTCTGCAGAACGGTGGTGTGTGTTCAAGTAGGCACTATGTGCTAGTGGGCCATCCCCCATCATGAGATGCTCGAGACCAACACAGGACGCCACTATCTGCCACAGTTCCCACCCACAATCACATTTCCCGCACTGGCACGGAGCAATGGTCACTTGGCTGGCGAGGCGACGATGTTACGACAAACGTGGAAATCTTCGCTCGGGCTAAGACGTCATTGTAGAACGGAACAGACTCTCTCCCTGAGCTCCCTACCTCTTGGCGTGCTACACAACCATTCTCTATAATGATCCACAAATAGGGGCTCACTTCCCTCTGACCTCGTTGGAGTGAGTGTCTGCGCGCACACACGCGGCTGGGTCCTTCCCGTCCCGCTGCACTACTGGCGGTCGCTGTGCTCCTTCTCCTCGTGCTTCTTCTGCTGGGGGCGGTACTTGAAGGCCTGGGGGCAGAAGCGGCAGCGGAAGGGCCTCTCCCCCGTGTGGCAGAGCAAGTGGGTGTCCAGGCTGTTATTGTGGGCGAAGGCCGCCGGGCACAGGCTGCAACGGTAGGGACGCTCGCCCGTGTGCGTGCGCCGGTGAACGTCCAGGTGGTCCTTTCGCACGAAGGCCTTGCCGCAGTGGCTGCACTGGTAGGTGCGCTCGCCCGTGTGGGTGCGCCTGTGGCTCTCCAGCTTGCTCAAGGCCGGCGTCATGTAGCTGCACTGCGGACAGCTGAACATCCGACGAACTGGCGGGAGGCCGCCCCTGCGGCCTCCTGGGAAAGGAAGGGAGGAGGAGCCTGCAACAAGAAGGGAGCGGGAAAAACTGAGAGCCTTTCCTTTGGCAAATGAGGCATCAGTGCATTAACAGCAAGGTGGAAAAACCAACATAACAGAGGAAACAGCGTCTGTGATGGTGCCAAACGAGCCCCTCTGCTAGGCCTAACGTGCATGGGCATTCCCTAGCAACGCACAGGAGCCCTCGTCTTTCTTGCTGGCTTTGCAGTCTTTCACTCAAGAGGATTTTAAAATTCCAAAATCATGCTTTTTTCTTTTTTTTTGAGACCGGCACATTTAGTGCTAGCACTAAACTTATTCCGATATCACTCCTTCCGCTGAAAGCTGCAAAGTTCACGCCTACCCAAAAATTCTGCAGGTTTTCTTGCCACACCACGGGTGTCCCAAAATGCAACCTTTGCCAAGTGGCCATTCAATTCGACAGGCTCTTTCTGAGCAAGTTCATATCACCTCATAGAGCTGTTCCTGCCTCAACCTCTATTGCCAACTTCTGCATACAATACTTGTCAAACAACAACAACAAAAAACAGCTTAGAAGACTTGGAAACAGCAGTTGTGACGTAACCGAAGCCAGCATTGCTGCTCTAATAGTTCCACTAGACTGAGAATCTCGGCAGTGTTCACCAAGTTTGGCGTAGATAACATGTCCAGCCATCAGGTTATCCGACAACCTGAGATGACAGCGAGTAGCAGGAAAGAAAAACAAAACCTGTCATCTCCCTGTGCACTGCTTTTCGACTGCAAAGCATGCAATACAATGAAGTTAAAACAGTAATTTTTGCAACATGATTGACACTGCGGTTTGATTATTAACACAAATGTTTAAAACCTGAAAAATGAATACCATATTCACTCAGTAATAGGTTGACTGCAATTTTTCGAAGGTACACAGACAGCAAAGAAGTCAGCCCGCTGTCATGACCAAAAAAAGTGAGCCCACAGTTGGAACTAAGAACGGCCAGCATGAACTTGTCACCCCACAACCTGGCATATTCAGATGGTATTTTACTTTTGCACAACTGTTAGCAATGACGAATGGCCTACTTGAAGGCGATGGATATTTGAATAACACAGGCATACATTAACTAGGGCACACGCCTTTTTTCACACGTGGCCACGCCGTAGCATGTAGGCATAATTTCCTTGCTGCTGCAAAAGAGACAACTTTCAACAGCGCACAATCTTCCCACCGAAGTGCATACAGTTGTCGTGGGAACAACACATGGTACATCACGTGAGAAACTCGGAAGAGAATGCATGTGCCTAATGTCACTTTTGAACCAGCCCGTTCCACAGTGAACCTCAATGTATGCAATTTCCCAGTTTTGCGTGCACATCCATGCATGTCAGACAGGGAGGCTTGGCAGGTTCCAAGCATGACAGCTCTCACCTCTATAAACCAGAAGGATGCGAGACCACAGCTTTACTATAAAAATGCAACAATGCCTGAAGAAGCTGGATAGGCACACAAATTTACTTCTTCAGGAGTGATTTATTGATTGATTATGAGGCTTAACGCGCCGACGCTACCCAGGTGACGAGGTGCGCCGTAGTGGAGTGCTCGAGATTAATTTTGACCACTTGGGGATCTTTGACATGAGCTGAAATCTCGAACACACGAACGTTTTCGCTTTTCACCTCCATCATAAAAGTGACCGCCAGGGCCGGGAATCAAACCCGGGTACTTGGGCTCAGCCGCACAATGTCTTAGCCACCGAGCTCTGGAGTGCTCGCTTAAGTAACTGCACATTTTTGCAAATAATGTAAAGGCGCAACTCAGATCTTTTGGAGAAGCAACCCGGCTGAAGTTCAGTGCATTCAAGTCATTGCACTTGTGATGCAGACGTTGTGCAACATGACGATATGGAGATTTCAATGAAATCTTTGGGTAGGAAACAACTGTTCACAGCAATGACCGCACTGTGTCTAGGCGGCACCTACAAGGAGCTACTTTGCCTCCTTTACTCTTTTCAGGCATGAAACACTCGCGGCCATTGAGTTTCTTGTTTGGTAATTCATTGTAGATAGAATTTCAAAAGTGAACTAGAAACATTCAGGGAGTGGGAGAACAAGACAAAGCGATGAGTGGTGGCTTTGCATGCCTCTGATACGATATGGCGTCACTTAGGCAGAGCAAGCGGCGACAGTTCTATGCAAGCATAAGCCTGCATCAGCAAACAACACTGACTGCTATCACTACCCCTACACAGAGACACAGTGATGCCAACTGCCCGTGAAGCTTATTTTTGCCATGATGTGAATGCATCAACGAGATGGACGCACACTGTACTGAAAATTGGGAGGGGGGGAAGGAAACATGACACTCAAAGTATACAATCCGTGCTTGGTAACACTATCATGCTACCGAGCCCTCCTCCTCTTTCTTTTTTTCATTATGATCGCACTTGTTCCTGCAACACATTTGCGAAAGGTAGAACCAAACTTGAGTGGGCAGTTGGCCATCACTTTATTAGTACTCTGCATTTACTTACTTTCGCAATTTCACTAGCTGCCCCCCAAAAGCTATATGTATAAAGAGCTCACGGGACGAGCAACAGACATCAGCTGCTGTTTCCGAACAGAAGGCACCATCACAGTGGTAAATTATGTGAGCAGCATGCATGCGTATGTTGCTCATGCGTATCTGTTTGCATGTGCAAGAATAGGGACGCATTGTGGGTGCCCCTTTCCAAGAGGACTGTCGCCCCTGTGGACGCGCAGGCGGTCAACCACGCTGTTCTTCTGCACGAACGCCATGCCGCAGTGGCTGCACTGGAAGGAGCGATGCCCGTGTGTGTGCACTAGCGCTTTTTCGATTGCCCGATGTTGGAGTTCCATAGCTGCACTGCTGACAGCGCAACAGCCGACAATCCGGGGGAGGGCCGTGCTGCACCCTGTGGCCTTTCGGAGAAAGGGAAGGACCTGCAACAGGAAGGGAAACATCCAGCTGATGGACAGTGTGGCCGTTTTTTTCTCGAAGGCAGGTGAGGTTAGAAAGAGGCCATGATGAAAAAATGCAAGTTGGTTTCATTCGAAACATGTCTATGCCAAAATTTTAATCTCCCACTCAATCATGAGTTTTGTGACATCAGTAACGACATATTTAGGGAAAGTGCCTAAATGAAAGGTTAGTAAATTGACTAAGGCTGCTAGAAATGATAAAACATCTTTTTTGATTCTTTTTTTACCACGTGCCTTCCCGGATGGTGCGATAACACCGCTTGATGACCGCTGTATGCACTTGTTTCTAACCTGGCTTGTACCTGAATTTTTTTTGTTACCGTTCACAGTAATCGAACCGTAAGAAATTGGGTATGCTCGACAAATATGTTCACATAAGTGGCGACCCTTTAAGCTATGGGCCATTAGATAGACTACCAGATGGTATATATGTCGCTACACAATGGCAAACACTGGACAAATTGTTGCCACAATGTAAGATTACGTATCATATCAAGAAAACTCTGTTTCACAGACGAATCGCATTCTCGGTAGACCACCCAAGTGCTTCATCTAAACATGTCCACTTAGATGGCTAAGCACACCAGACTATAGCAAGATGACAACCACAGCATCTCCAGGTGGGAAATGAAAGGCACTGAACACGGATGACCAACAACAGGAAACAGCAGAGCAGTTTGCAACAAACCAGCAACCAGCTCAAGCACCAATGAAGACTGCAACAATGGCATAAGTAGCATTTAACGTTGGAACCAAATGTTGCTGGAACCGTCACTTGTAACCCAACAACTACGTTTCTAGCACGGCCTTCTTTCTATGTTGAACAGATGACACAATCATTGTTAGCAAATGGTATGGCTAAGCTCAGACACTTGGTAGAACTCGAGGTGACTATGGGAACGAGACGATTTGACTGCTTGGTGCGTAATGAACTCGAAGGTCATGGCACATCAGAGTGCAGACGGTAAGCCTCTTCAGCCCTGCCTTCTCGTCCCCGTAGCTCGCTGACTCTCGACACTGATGCCTGCAAATACGAAGAATGACATACCAGGCCGCTTCAGTTTTGCGAAGTCACAAAGCTTATTCTACAAGCGGCTGTGTGGGCCAAGGGTGCATTCACGACTGTAACTAGCTCGACGCCGGATTTGCGTTGCGTGCTTCAGTCTCTCGGAGCTTGACTGTCAACTGATTCATCGCGACACCTGATGGGATAGCCCGGTTACGGAGAGCACGGTAGCTTTTTCGCGCTGCTAGCTCAGAAGTGACGGTGGAGGGATCGCCAGTAACAGGTCACAACAGATAGGTCTTTCATTGCTCTTGTTTCGATCTTACCAGCAGCTCGCTGCTGGCAGTTCCGTTTGCGCGGTCGGGTTGACAAGTGCGTATTTCGCAATCCAGGCGTTACAAATGAACCGTGTTCGACTTTTCCTAAATAAGACTTATTTTTAGGCAAGAGGTAAGAACGCTTGCGACAAAAACAACGCATGCAAGTCACGGCGATTTGGATGCTTATTACAGGGTGTCAGTCTCGCTCTACTAGCGTGAACACCAACGTGCAAAATAAGAAACGCGAAACTAGCAAATTCTTTGGGCTCACCGACACCTGGGCCAAACCATCGCCTCCTGGAGGCGATGGCCAAACACTTACAAACTGCGTTGACCAGTGCATCATACGCCTGTCACTTTTGCGTTACCGGATGAGCAGAACGTTCGCATTGTACACCGCCGCGAGCGAAAACGTCTAATCGGTACGCGTGCAGAACGCTATCAAACCGCTCTCCGCTATCTTCGTTGTTTTGTCGTTGTGTGAGTCAATGAAACATAGCGAAACACCCATGGCAGGCGGCGGCCAGGTAAGAGCTGCCGTGATTCTCACAGTGTGCACGCTTCTCCACTGCTAAGCTGCGCGAGAACACGAATTTTGTTCCCCTGGGTACTTGACCCGCGATTGGGAGCTAGTTGTCACTCTATAATAGCACGTAACTCTACGAGATGTCAAACACTGTCAAAATGATCCGGCGGGATCAGAACAAAACAAACGACTGGGCGCCGCCATTGTTGATGCCATCTTGGTACGTCTTTTCTAATAATTTTCATTAAAAAAACTGAACAAAAGCTAGCTCGTTATAATATCATTAGCTCTCTTTTTAGAACACGTTTCACAGAAAAATAACTGATACTGAAGCACGACAACTGCAGTTCCAGGTAAGACAAATACCATTTCTTGTTCAACTTACCAGTGTCATTGTAATGGCTTACGCTTCGAAACCGGTTATTATTCTGTAGATGCTCGTTCTAGTTAGACAGCATATTGTTAGACAGCATATTGACAGCATTACCTAATGCACTTTTCTTGGTTTGCAGAGTTTTTTTTTTACTTCCGAAACCGTATCACGATGGCATCAACAATGGCGGCGCCCAGCTGTTTATTTACCACATGGATTGACCATTGACCATAAAGGAAAGCTGCCATGGACAATGTTCTTGACCGTTTTTTTGTAAACTCGTGCAGTTTTATACTAATGTAGAGGAACACCTGGCTCCCGATGTTGTTTTTGCGTGCGACGTTTGAGGGCCAAGTATACAGGAAAAAAAAGATAGTCGCTTGCTCGCGCAGCTTAGCAGTGGAGAAGTGTGCCCTTTGTTGTGAGAGTAACGGCGTTTCATACTCGGCCCCACTGCGAAGGGTGGTTCATTCCATGCTTCGTTGACTCAGTAGGAACGGCAGAGCTACGAAGATAACGAAGAGCGTTTTGATCGAGTTTCTTTGCGTACGCGTTGAGTTGTTTTCACTCCCGGCGGTGTATGTGCCGATCGATCGGGTCATTCGGTAAAAGGCGTATGATGCACTGGTCAGCGCAGTTTGTGACTCGTTTGCAAAGGTTTCGGTAAGCTCAGAGAATCTATTAGTTTTTTGTCCTTCATTTTCCACGTCGGTGGTCACGCTGGTACAGCAAGGCTGACACCCGCTAATAATAGTACACATCGCCGTGACTCAGTTGCGTTGTTTTTTGCCGCAAGCGTGTTTACCTCGCGTCTAACAACGAGTCTTACGTGGAAAAGTTCTAACACGGTTCTAACAGCAGACGAAGGACAATAGGACTTCTAAAAGTTCTAACAGCAGACGAAGCTTCCTGCAGTGAGCTGCTGGTGCGAGTGAAACAAGAGTAATGGCCTGCCGAGTCCTATATTACTGGCGACCTCTCCAGTGCCATTTCTAAGATAGCAGCACGAAAAAGCACTGTGCTGTACATAACCATTTGTTCTCTCATCAAATGTCATTATTCAGTTGACAGTCAAGCCCCAAAAGACCAAAGCACACAAAATGTGAATCCAGTATCGAGCAGCGTGTTGCAACTTAGAATTGGAGCCGTCGTGAAAGCACCCTCCGCATGCACAACGGCTTGTAGAATAAGCTTTGCGACTTCGCATTTATGCAACGGTGTGGTTTTTCATGTTTTATATTTGCAGGCATCAATCTCCTCAGCAAGACCCTGAGCTGCTAGGACGAAACCGTGGTGCTGAGAAGGCCCACCACCTCCATTCTGAAAAGGCCATCATGTTCAAGTCCATTATGCACGGCCTTGCATTCAAATCGTCTCCACCCCGTGGTCACCTCTAGTTCAACATAGTGCCTGAGACTTGCTGTGCCATCCATCTGCTAACAATGAATGTGGCAGCTGTTTAATCCAGGAAGAAAGCCGTGCTTGAAATGTAGTTTTATATCACAAATTATGGTTTAGCAACATTTGGTACAGCGTCAAGTGCTGCTTGTGTCATTGCTGCCACCTTCATCAGTGCTTGAGCTGGTCAGTCATTTGTTACAACGTGCTGTATTGTTTCCCTTTGTTCATCATTGTTATGCAATGCCCTTCATTTTCTGCCTCATGCGGCTGTGGTTGGCGTCTTGCTAAAGTCTGGTCCTACTTCCATCTAACATTTATTCGTAAAAAACACTCATTGTTCACACTTAAAACATGCACATGTCCGCAAGCTAATTAGACTACAGGGCATGTAACTATTCATCTGGTAACAATACTTTTTTGACGCAGCTTATGCTCTTATGTACAGATAACTAGGCAACAGCCGACGACTGAGGTTCATCAAAGCCTCATCAAAGAGGTTAAAGCCGGTAAGGGCTCTTTAAGGGAAGAAGACGCCAACCGGGAGAGGTTGCGACGCGTAGACGTGCCATACGTACATCAACTCACGCACCGCCTCAAAAAAGTGGAGAAAAAATGCGGTGTGGAAGTGCTGGCCACCGCGCCTGGCAAGCTGATGAGGATGTGCCCTGCCGTAAACGAGAAACCACACCAAGCTTGCACCAAAAAACATGGCACCAGTTTTGTCACATGCAAAGAAGGTGTCATCTACCGCATTCCGCGGTCCTGTGGCAAATGCTACGTGGGACAGATGGGGCGGTGTTTAAACGACAGGCTGAGGGAGCACCGTGCAGCAGTTTCGTCGCTTGTGGCGGGAGGCCATCTGGACGATCATTGCATGCCGTGCCCTGGTTGTACGCCGGCGTTCGATAAAACACGTGTGTTGGATCTGGACGTGACCAAACTAGTCGCGAGATTAACGAGGCATTTCATATCTACAGGGAAGGAGTTAATTGTGTGAGCACCCCTTCAATCGCTCTTACAGATAAGGAGATAAGCTGCCTACGAGGGCGCATGTGTGACACATAGGCTGGCGTGCATGGGGATGTGTAGGGGTAGGTCGTGGTGATATGTTATCTTTCTTTGTTTCTCTGACGCTAAGTAAAATTTCAGTTGTAGTCTAGCGAGTGTCCTGTGTACTTCTCGTCCATGTCTAGTTTTCGCTAGTAAAATGCAGGCTGTTATAATGGTGCACAGATGTTTCCTATCTTGTTTTTCCCCATTTTCCTCATGTTGCTGTTAAAGCATTTATTGCCTCTTGTAAGATGCAACTCTGAAGGGTAGCCGGCAGAGAGCTGTGACTGTTTTAACCTAATCCTGCTGCACCTCTTGCTGTTGAGAAGCAGTGCCGTTGGTTTTAAGTCTTTACCACTGTGTCTTGTTTTGTTTTATAGGGTTTGTGTGCGTGGTGGTCGGGCATGCGGTCTGTGGCAGAAACAGCCATGATGAGGGGATTGCTTTTAAATAGGGCTGGTCATAATGGGTGTCTGTTTGGAGGGTGATTATTGCAGCACCAGCAATGCTGGCTGAAAATGGGGATTGGGTAGGCGTGAGCTGGCACCGTTCAAGGCAAAGCGTGGCGTTATTTTATTCCGAGACAGGTACAAGAGAGGCACTTACTGTGCAGTGCAGAACATTAATGGAATGTATTGGTGTGGGAAGGGGCAGGCTTGCACCCACCGGGGAGCAGAATCTTGCAGAAGCGTGCGCATAAGATCTTGTTTGTGCGAAAGCCCCGTATGTACCATTCCTGGGCAAGCTGTGGTACTGGAGCTTCTGAAGCCTCTTGAGCAACAAAACTGCGGAGGCATTGCTAGTCGATGCGCAGGCACCGTAGACATGTGCAGAGCAGCTTGCCTTGTGCTAACAGATACTTGACGTGCTCTTTCACACTTGTTCTTTCCCTTTTGCCTCACTGCTACTGGTGCATTGCTTCCGTGTTTGCTGCAAAAAGGGCTGTTTTCTCCCCCCCTCTCTTCCCGTTGCAGGCCCTTCCTCCGTGGGTGACCAGAGGCAGCTGCAGTGTCAGCAGTGCAGCTACGTAGCACCATGGCCGAGCCATCTGAAGATGCACGAGCGCACGCACACGGGCGAGCGCCCCCACCAGTGCAGCCACTGTGCAAAGGCCTTCGTGCAGAAGTGCAACCTGGTCAGCCACCTGCGCATCCACACAGGCGAGCGCCACCACCAGTGCAGCCACTGCGAAAAGGCCTTTGTGGAGAAGGGTCACCTGGTCCGCCACCTGCGCATCCACACGGGCGAGCACCCGCACCAGTGCAGCCACTGCGGCAAGGCCTTTGTGCAGAAGGGCCACCTGGTCCGCCACCTGCGCATCCACACGGGCGAGCACCCGCACCAGTGCAGCCACTGCGGCAAGGGCTTTGTGCAGAAGGGCCACCTGGTCCGCCACCTGCGCATCCACGGGGGCGAGAGGCCCTACGAGTGCCACCTGTGCCCCATGGCCTTTGCCCAGCAAACCACGCTGGTCAACCACGTGCGCAGCCACACAGGCGAGAGGCTCTTCCACTGCCGCGTCTGCCCCAAGGCCTTTACACGCCGTGACCTACAAAAGAAGCACGAGGAGAAGGCGCACAGCCCCCACCAGTAGTGCAGCTGGAGGGCGGGAGAAGATTGGGCGGGCGATATTTTAATGCCCGCCCAATATGGCTTCCGCAAAAATAGATCGACAGAATTGGCATTACTGGAACAGAAAGAATTCATACTGCAGAATTTCGAAGACAAAAACATGGTGCTCGGCATCTTTCTTGATTTCACAAAAGCATTCGACTTAATTAATCATGAGCTACTTTTACTGAAATTACAGCATTATGGAATAAGAGGAACTGCCCTGTCACTAATATCTTACCTGCAACATCGGTCACAGTACTTAGAAATCAGTGGACGGCCATCCGCCGTTAAACGAATAACAGCAGGTGTCCCCCCAAGGGAGTATTTTGGGCCTTTTCTGTTTGTTTCATAAATTAATGAAAACATACATATTGATGACACTGCAACGTCCATCATATATGCAGATGACACCAGTTTTTTTTTTTTCGTGTCGCTCAGGAACAGACCTATCTATCCGAGCTAATCAAACTCTTCGGATAATTAATGACGGGGCTAAAAACAATGATTTGAAATTAAGCATAAAAAAAACCAAAGCCGTTATGTTCCACCCGTGTAACAAACCGTTTGAACTGCCACCCCTCATACTAAACGACATCGAAGTAGAAGTTATGAAGTCTTTCAAAACTTTAGGTGTGTATTTTTCCGAAAATATGATGTGGGACAGCCACATGGAATATTTGCTGAAGAAATTATCTAGTACGATTGGCTTCCTCCGCTGTCACTGTTGCAATTTCCCAATTCTGATCAATGTTATGCTTTATAACTCTTTATTTTCCTCTCAATTAAATTATGGTTCACTAATCTGGGGAACAACTACCATGGAAAACATTCAACTGCTACTTGTACTTCAGAAACGTATTGTACGAATGATATGCAGAGCGCCTTATCTAAGTCACACAAGTAATATGTTTAAAAAATACAATATAATTCGCGTTGATCAACTACCTATATAATTTCAGACTTTGCCGTTACTACAAGCTGGATGTAAGCAAAAACCACAAGGCTTTGGCTACTTTATCTCGTCTAGAAAAATATATCCCGCGGTATCCCACTCGCCATACCGAAGAATGGATAATTCAGATATGCCGGACAAATTACGGTGACCAAATGGTAAAACTTCGACTTCCAACATTATTAAATGAATTGGCTCTGCATCATAACATAGATATATTATCCATATCTCTTAAGGAGCTGCGCGCAATGTTCATGCAAACTTGAAGGTTTCTTATACTCGTGCCTTGTCATTCTTTTTTTTGTGCATGTTTTTATGCTTACTTGCTGGTACTTTTATGTTGTTTTTAGTCCGATTGCATCTTATTTATACTGCTTATTTCTACACTGCAGTTGCACCCTGACATGTGTTTACGCAGTGTATGTACCTGCGTATGTTTACTAGTGTTGTTTGTGGTTGAGACGGACCATGCAGTTATCCTTGTTTTTGCAACACAGTGTAGTGTTGTTCTTTTGACCGTGCTGTTTGCCATGCATTGGGGCGCAGGCCCTGTCAAGTCTTTATTGGCTTTTGCCTGTGCTCCAAACATCGTTGAGATGTTGAATAAATCAAATTGAATTGAATTGAAGCCCAACCGTGTGTGTGCACACACTCTGCAACGCTGTCGGAAGATGGCGAGCTCTTGTTTCGGGTCGTTAAGAAAGCACTGTTAAGGCCAACCTCTATGTAGTGAAATACTGATGAAGGCGGGGCGAATGGCTTCTCCACCGTCAGTGTTGTGAGAACAGCCTTTTGTCGATGATGTGCTTGAGAAGAGCCCGCCTCTTAGCAGCAGAAGACCGACAACGAAGTGGCGAACAAAGCCATCAGAGTGGAAGAAAGCAGCTGTTCACCGCAACTCTGTCCCAGCTGGAGGGAGAGAGTGAGCGAGGAAGAACCTCTTTATTTTTCACAGCTGGGTTTTAGGGCAGAGGGACAGCCGACGCCCAATATGGCTTCGGGGACTGCAAGGACTTATGTGATGGGAGTTTCCTGAACCACCAGGTCCGAGCTCCCCAATACCAGTTTCCAGTGTTGGGGGTTGGGGTAGCGGGGAAACGGCTCACGTGGACACTCACAGAGTCAAAGAAAGTGGGTATCCCATTTGTTGCAGTGCAGTCTAGGAAATTTGTGCGGGCGTGCGTGCATGTGTGAGCGTGGTTCTTGGGGAAGAAGTGCGTTTTTAGGAGGCGCCACATGTTGGCTGCAGCGTGCCCCAACGATGGGTACGGTGGAGGATAGCGGCTGCGGAGAAGTCGGTAGGTATGGGCGACGTTGCAATATGTCAGAGGTTCGCACTGAGAAGCTGTTATACACCACGGTTGGGCAGAAAGAAAGGGCCTGTATGGGTGGTCAATGCTCAGGCCTAGATCCACTGGGTCAGGTTTTATTTAGTGGCTCTACTAGAGCCTGATGGTGGGCTGCCTCATTACCGCCTATGCCAGTGTGGGCCAGGGTCCACAGCGGTGGTACGGATTGGGTTGGGGCTTCTTCTATAAGATTTATATGTGGGAGCCAGCGTTTGCTGCCGGACAACCAGCGGAGGAGCATTCGTGTCCATTTTTGTGGATGCGAAGGGGAAAAAATGACGCTACCCTAAAAACAGAAGTGCCAAACTATCGTCTGCTGTTAGTTGGCCAGAAGCCCACACCCAAAGCTCAGAGAGGAAGAAGAAAGCCACGATTTGCTGCAGTCTCAATGTTCCCTTGGCCACTTCTGGCGGCATCAAATTCCAGCCACCGAAAATTCAGCTCAGGTGGATAGCCGCTGGCTGAAAAGGCGTTTTGTTCGCCACTTCTTCGCTGCACGGAGGTTGGCCTTTATGCAGCACACCGAAATGGGGGTGGGAGGGGGGTGGGGGGGGGGGAGCTGTGATATAGACAGAGCCCACCCTATCGTAGAGCGGGTGAAAATTTCCGAGAAGTATTTCTTGTTCATCGTCCTCGTCGTCATCCCATTGTGGCCTCTCCATCTGGGTGACGATTTCTCCTCACTAGCATGGCAAGTGTCATTGTGCGTGGGACCTGTGGCAGAGTGTGGTATCCTGCGTCAGTCATCGTCTCGTGACTAGTGCCTACTGGAACGCATGCTGAACCTTTTGCAGACCGACACAAGCAAGTAGACATGCCCTTATTGGAAAGTCTTGATGCTTCACCATTCATACGCATGCGAACACGCACACTGAGTGTATGCCTGAAAAGGCTGGTCGAATTAAGTGCCGAGTTGTTGGGGGCTGCCTCATTTGAAATCAGCAATGTGGAGACTGGACCATGTTGGGCTGTGGGACATGTGGTGGCACATCACGGTTTAACAAGTGCACTTACTTGCACACTTTGTGCATTAATGTGTGCTCCCTTATGTGTTGACTCTCCTGTTGTTTAAAACTGCATATTTCAAAGCTAGAAAAGGAAAAATTCCCAGTTGGTCATCACGGAACAGCTGTTTTCTTTGCTGTGACCCTAATTTATCAGAAAAGTTATTAAAAAAAAAGGTTTTGTTTTTTCGGCACTTCTCACGAAAGCAGTGGTAGTCAGGTACAGTAGCATTGGATAGCCACGGGTCATTCGGTGTGGTTTTAATTGTGTGGATATCGAGCTCTTAACACAAAAGAAGTTGCTTTTGCAGCTGGTGTAGCAACATTTAGTTGAAAAGTGACTGCTTTGGTCTTGTCAAAATTTGCACAGGTGAAAACTGTAAACCGTCGGTGACGAAGGAATGTGGTGGCCATGTAATTCTGGAACTGTATTTTTGAAACTCGAAGTTCTGTGGAGAATGATCTTGCAAGTGTCTTGAAGACAACAAATAATAATCAAGTGCTACACTGATTTCACCTGTATTTGCCATTGCTGGCTAGTTGTAAGCACTGTCTCAGCACCGTACCAGATATAATTGTTGAATGTGCAGGCCATGTATCAAGTTTTTCTGGTCAATTCGCATGCTTTTTTTTGGTATTAAAAGAAGGTTCAGAAGTGCTGCCTTCCTCATACCGTCCTTGCCCTGTGAGTTGGTGACATTGTCCCTGATGGCACTGGCAAGTAGTCAGGGCCAAATTTAACGGATTGCTAGCATGCGTCCAGACACAAAATTCTGAGGACAACTTGTAACGTATAGAATGTGAAAACGCTATTGTGAGATTCCTTAACATGTTTTCTCGAGTCTGTAATCATCATCATCATCACCACCACCATTTCCTCTTTGTGTCTTTTCTTCTCCCAGTGTTTGCAGTGCTCACACATTATTTGTTGGGACAGTGCCATATGATTGCAGGATTCAGTGAATGTCGCTGCAGTTTCATATTTAGCAAACCAGACATTTTGCAGAGACACACTTGGTTATCTGTTTAATTGCTACTTCTGTAATTAACATGCCCAAATTACTTATGTAAGCCTCAGAGCATATCTCACAAATTTCCACTGGCATTCTGGACACCCTGGGTTCAATATAATCCCAACCAGACAAAAATTCTCAAGGAATTTTTTTTTTGAACTCAATTACTTTCCTTTGTGAAAGCTTCTCCAAGGAATTGAGTGCCAACCTGAGAATCCTTTCATCTGTTTTTCATGTTGTTCTCTTAGAGGTCAGTCATTTTTCATTTTTAGCCCACCGGTCAGCCATGCTTAGAGCCCCTAGCTTTCCGCGATTCCGCAATTCCGCGAAAAATCGCGGAATTAAAGTGTTTTCGCGGAATTAAAAAGAAAACGTTTAAAGTGTGGCGCTACGTCCCCAAAACGATATATTCGGTGAAATGGGGAAAGTGGTATTTTCTATTAGCAATACCAAAATGGTTTCTATTGTCTGCAACATTTTCACCGTTGAAAATTTAAATTTGCAACTGCGTATTCCTACCTTATCAAATAATAAAAGTGGCTAGGTGGCGCAGCCTCCACCCAAATCAAGGGGCTTAGCCATAGCCACAGAAAGAGAACATTGCACACGACAAGGCCGGTCAGATTGCAAACAAATGAAGGGTGCAATGAGTGAAGCGGCTATCAAGGCGCTAGTATACTTGGAGAACTCTGACACTTGGAAGTTCTTGAAGAGTGTGAGGTGCTTGGATCCCCAGCAAGTTGCGTGTCTCTCAGAGAAGAGATCAGAGTTTGGGGCCGTTCGTGGATTTACAGCCCTAACTGCTGAATGGCAAGTCTTGAGGTCTTGGGCAGACTTCAGGTGCTGAAATCTGCCCAAGACGTCAAGTTTAGTGACTGGGGCACAATTTCTTTCTAAACAAGAAAAGCCAGGTGAAGATTTTGATGTCCTGGCTTTCTGGGCTGGGATGGAACACCTGGCTCCAACACTTTCTTCCACTGCCCTTAAATACCTGTCGGTGCCAATCAACTCTGTTGATGCAGAAAAGTCATTCAGTCGCTATGGTGACATCGTGCCTCACAAGCGCCATTCTCTTGGTGAAGAAAGCACAAAGCATCACCAGAGGCTCAGCCACAACAACTTCCTTCAGTTGTAAATAAAATCTAGCATGTTAGTGAAGTGTCTAATAAATGAACTGTTACAAGTACAGTCTCAACGGAAAAAGATTGACACAAGTGATTCATGACTAGAGCGGAATGATCGTGGCAGGCGGCGCGATT
This sequence comes from Haemaphysalis longicornis, assembly GCF_048455015.1. Taxonomy (NCBI): domain Eukaryota; kingdom Metazoa; phylum Arthropoda; class Arachnida; order Ixodida; family Ixodidae; genus Haemaphysalis; species Haemaphysalis longicornis. Next base: position 102,095,452 of record NW_027526361.1, on the reverse strand, counting down.
GTCATTTAGCGCTCCTACAGCGACAGCGCAAGTCACATTCCATTTTCTTAAGAAGGGGTGGTCGGCGCTAAGCACTCCCACAAACTGCTTGCAACTTATGTCGTGTGTCGTTCTGATAAACATTATTCGAACCACACCTGGTTTTAAACTCTTGCTTTCCTGTGACGTAAGCCCTGCCACCCACTGCGTTTGACAGTGCGTCGTCCAGAAAATATTTGCCGGTAAGGTAGCTGGCAGCTCTGGAAAAAAAAAAGAAATCATGTGCATAGGCATGTCTGTCGATAAGGAATGCACAAGCGTTTATGCAAGATGTGGGCTTTTGAATGGGCCGACAGCAGGATGGGCTGCTTTCTGCCAGCCACCCCTTCTTGGAAAATGGAACGTGCTTGCCACTCTCGCTATCGGCGCGCTGGGCAACGATTGCGCCACGTGTCGAGATTTTTCGGCTCCAGTCATGAATCACTTGTGCCAATCTTTTTCCGTTGAGACTGTACCTTATGCCGTTTCAATGTTGTCGCGGAATTTTGCAGATTCCCCTATCTAGAATCGCAGAATTTGAAATGTTCCACCGCAAAAAGTAAGGGGCCCTAGCCATGCTGTGGGCTATTTCTAGGCCACGACGACACCCGATTTTTTACCTACTGCATTTACTCAAGCTTTCGCATCTGAGAGTTACTAGTAATAAACAAGGAAAAAAGTACATCAGGGCACGCTCCAGAACAGTGCAAATAAGTTACCAATATTTGCAGGAGTGTTGTGAGCTGGGCTAGTTGGTTCTGTTCCATGACGGGTAATTGTTTGTGTCTTTCCCTTTTCCTGTGTTTGTCCAGTTTTCGCGCTGTTACCCATAATGTACCAATATTTTAGGTGCAGCATTTAGACTACAGGTGCCAATAGAAGGTGAAGTTCTGGTTGATTGAAACTGTTTAACGGAAGGTATTCATTTTATCAGCCGTTTTACCAAGCCCCAGCCAATTCCCCTCCTGTGGTACCGGGTACTGTACGCGTGCACGTATGTGTGTCTCAAGTGGAGCACATACAACTGGACTGTCCGTCTCGACATATGTGAACACCATACACATGAGCTGCCTGGTGCTGCCGAGTCAGCTGATGCGAATGTTCTGTGGATGCCAAAGCACCTCCAGGGATTAAAACTCCCATGGCTTCATAGGATAGGCATCAGCTTAATAGCTTTTAGCAAAAAAAATGGTAACAGAGGAGACCCTTTGTGTGCAGCACTATAGCCATGCCGTTCCTGAACAAGCCGTGATTGCGAAGCTTTTGGAGCCTCTTTACAAAGGAGAGCTAAATTCATGGTAATGCTGGCTGAAGTAACAGCAAGAGAAAAGTGGACAGCCCTCCGGAGCCGTCGCTGAAGTCACTGGTTCCAGTGAGAACTAGCTTCATACAGCTTTGCAAGTCGGGCCCCCCCCACCCCCTCCTGACCCCTGTACGCTTGTACGCTCCCCTTGTGTTCTGGCGTGTTTCCCAGACTCCTGAAAGCCAGAAGAAAATGTTGTGTGCCGCGATAGCTTGTTGTGGCAGTGTAAGGGAGTCTACAGGGAAAAGGCAGTAGTAGCTTTCAATCCTATGCTCGAACACCTGGCACCGTCTACTGTGCTTCCTGGTTAGTTGACGCAGAGTTGTGAAATATCTGGCGTAATAATAAAAACACATTTCTCTTAATTTTCAACTTTAAAAGTTCGCAGCTCTGTTAAGAGTTACTGTTAACTGTGTAGAAAGACAGAGCATGTTCGCACCAAAAGAACTTGACGGGGAGTCACCATAGTGAGGTGTAGTTGATGTTTCTGATTTTCAATGTGAATCCTAAATAAACTCTTCAGCACAGTGCAGCACAGTAAAATGCAGCACTGAGTGCGAGCTGAGAACATGGCAGTATGGTTTTACGATTTTTTTTTTAGATTTTTCATTCACGGTGAATTTTGCTACCACTGTATTATGTTTTGTTTTTGAATAAGATAAAAGTTACTGCATGGTTAGCATTCAAACTTTATTATGTCATATTTTATATTATAAGCTGCTTTTTAGAGGGTGACTAGCAACTGGTGAAGGGGTGTCAGCCCGTGTTGACGTAAAACAGAGCTCTGTGTCACTCAGAGAATTTATCAAAAAGACTCGGGGAAAACCTGGACAACTCAGGGAACTTGAAAATATCAACTTTGTAACAGACACCCTGGCCGTATATTATCTACTCTTCTTCTATTACCCTTAAAAAAAGAAGTTCCAATTTACTACAAGTTACAAGGACTTTATGTAGCAGTAATAAATCTTAAGATTAAAAAAAACAGAACTAGATCGACTCTCACAAAACTTCGAAAGCCAGAGTTCTCCCATAAGTGGGTTCTGCCTATTTTTTGTTAGTATTTTGGTCAAGAAAATTTAGCTTACGTATGTGGGCAAGGAAAATCTCAACAAGTTAGGAAATTCGAAAAGAGTCATCTCAGAGACACCCGGGTACAAACCCCCACGCAAAAAGTTTATAGTGAAGCAAGCGTTTGTTATAACAGAATTATTTGAAAATTTTTTGCATTGCTTGTGCGTAAATGGAAATTTTTACCTGCGCTAATAGTTGAGCTAACTCAAATTTGAGAGGAATCTTCCAAGGTCGAATACCTAAGCTTTCGCAAAGGAAGAAGTGGAGGGCATGAAATGCAACCTGATGATGTAAACGAACCTGTCTGAACTGTGTTGTTAGAGTGGCTGCCCTGGATAGGTAGGGGCCACAGGTGTGACCACTTAAAAAACTTAATTCCAATGTAAACGAGGGGGACACCAGGTTACACTTCTGACAAGGCAGACATAGAAATAGTGGAGTATAGATTCATTACTGAAACCATAGTAGCAAAGAATTAAGTGGATGCGATTCCTCAGTCCAGGAGCTCGGGTGATGACTTGGCGGTCTCTGCCGTGGAGTCCAGTAGTTGCTGATGTCCAGGTTAGTGCTGCTTTTCAGGTTCATCTGCAGCTCGAGGAGGGTAAAAAAGGAGAGGGAAGAGGTGGGATGGTTGGGTTGTCAGCACACCAGATAACTATATGGACATGGCTGCCTGGTTCAAAGAAATATCGCAGGCGTATAGTGTATAGTGTTGGACATCTGCGGTGCATCCAAAATAGGAAAGGATAAGCGCTCATCTGGATACTATGGGTAGTCTCCTCGTCCCAAACTACCCAAACAATATCCCGGATCCTGTTTGGATAGTTCGGGATAAGAAGACAGAAGGGCTCGTTGAGGGGCGTTGAGACGATTAGTGAAAGAAAAGCACCGATGCCACACGATGTCGCCAAAACAGTATGGGGGCCAAAATTCTGCCAAATTAGAATAGATCAAACGGATGCTTTACATTCTTCAATACATTGCCATAAATTTCCCTGCTACTACTTTGTACGTGCAAGTAAAGAATGGTGCTACATTGTGTCACCATGGCTGGCACACTTGCTGGCTGCATTCCATGAGCTAACGTAACATCTTTTTTTTCAAATAAAACTTAAATGTATGCACATTAATACACAGTGCTTTTGCATGGCTAAATAACACATAGCTTAGTGGCTTAACCTGGAGCTGCTACACTTGTTTCCCATGAATGTGTTCTTTCACAATTTTTGCCTTTGTAGACTTCATCAATACGTACCGCCGGTTGGCCAGCATGCCGCAATGGTATACAAGAACCATGCAGGCTGCACAAAATGTACGGTTGTATGCTGCAAACTGTGCATGCATGCTGAAGCTATCAGGTTAGTTTCAATGAATTTTTCAGTCCTTAAATCGGACAGTGAAGAAAAAAACGGAACGGGGGATGGGGGAGGCAGGGCGGCATCCTCCGTTAGTTTTGCAGTCACAACAACAGTGAAACTAACTTCAAGAACCCAGTGTAACACAACCACGAAAAGGTGAAATGATTTAATTGAGTACCCTGGCTTATTGCATCCTGGCTCCACAGATCCTAGCCTGCCACAATAAAATAGTGGAGTACAGGAGAAATGAACATCAGCTTCAAGTGGCCATTTCTGAAGGAACCAAACACAGTTTGTCAACTAACAAACCCAAGAACAAACGATGGAATGTTCCACGAAGTTAGTAATGCAACCTTGTTATGCCCTGTTCCTGTTCAAGCTGGTAATTGCCTGGCATGCGTCGGAGTGCAAGGGCCTTTTGGACGTGATATATTCTCAAGATAATTAGCTGCTGCCGTTAAGCCAGCTGTATGCCATTTTTGGCGTCCAGCTTTCTCGCACTGCTTCGGTGCTCTGCAAACTAGACTACTTAGTCAAAAGGCTCTTCTGTGGGGCAACCTCCTTGCACCACCGCCACAACATCTGGCAATAACAAACAAGGAATGAATTCTGCAGAGCCTTTGAAGTTTGTGCGGATTTTGGGTTCCACTATTTTAATGCAAGAAAATGTGGAAGTGGGGAGTGCTAGAAAATACAAGTACTCGTACCAAGCCAATTTAGAACAAGTTTAACAAGTGTTACACGCAGAACATCGTGCACTTTGAAAGGATGAACCAAACACAACAACCAAACTGCGGCTAAAGAAAGCCACAACTTCGTGAGTGTTAAACAGTAAGAAAAATCAAGTTTATGTAAGCAGCTATAACATTGACTAAAGTTTATTTCTTCTCAGATAGGATAACGATTTCTTGTTGTATAAGCACACTATGATTGCGCAGACTTGGACTGTTCCTACCTTGAGAAAGCATTGAATGAGGCAACAAGTGACGTGGTTCCTGCACATATGTCACGACACTGTAGCAATTCCCCCAGCATCAATTTAGCTTAAGTATTGCACAAACATTGGCTCGCTGCAGACAGACAATGTTCTGAAGCAACCCTGCGAACGAGCAAGCAAGGGGCGCTTGGACAGAAACATGAGCATGCCGACATCCACAGCATCGCTTGCACCTCTGGTCCGGCAGCTGATCGGTGCAGCTTCAGGAATTCTCGCGTTGCCGCCTCGCCAAGTTTGCTGAGGCAAGCCGGCAAGCCAGAAAAGTGACGTCACCAGGAGCTGTCACGTGACATTATGATTTCGGAGTTCCAAACGGTGGCGAAAATGCTCTCCCCGCCCAGACCAACCGGAACATCTTTACATCAGTCCCAAAACCCGTGACGTGATACACACGCCAGAGCAGCGTGTGCCAACTGCAGCGAGGACGTTGGCCGTGTCACAGGAGCCCTCACGTCGGCAGTTTGAGGCCAGAGGAGTAGATGGCGTCATGCTGATGCCGATTGCAGAAGGGTATCCGTTTTGAGCTTTCTCAAGTGCCCAAAGATCGAAATGCATTTAAAATCTGTTATGCTGAACGGTTACTTTTGAAACTTGCTGGGAGATATCTCCATGTAAAACGGAAGCCTTTTACATAGTTATCTCAGCTTTGAAATTTGGTGCCAGCACTCCTTTAAGATATCGGGTCTTGAGAGTAGAAATTGATATTCGCACCCATTAAGAACTAAGCTGTCGATCTAAGAGCTTTGACCTTTGTATGTCATTTTGGTTTTTATTCATTCATCGTAAAGTGGTCTCTTTCAATCGAAGCCGTGTATTTGAACTGGTCTCCCTTTAAGAATATCCTTTTTCAGACACGAGTGATTTGTTTATAACAGACATGGCAGCTCCCCTATCAATTCATGCCCTGATGTCATGGCCATTAACTTTTAAAGTTACGAAAAGGTTTATTGTGGTAAGGTAGACAGCCTAAATTTTTGTCATCGGGTGGAACTGAACACCCTCACTTATTATTTTTTTTTTCCAAATTGCTTAGGCAACACTATGTACTTCAATTTGACGCGCCCATCCGGGATAATATTGTCATTGTAGGGGGACGCAAGGTTTACGATGCCATGCCCTCTGTACAAATTCTTTGTGTACCTTATGCATAGAGCCTTATGGCACTTCAGAAGTTACAGACCTCTGTGACGCTTCCCCAGTTTCGAAACTGAAACTTTGCGTACCTTACTTTGACTTTTACGAGATAATGGATAGGTAACTTCAAACTATATATTCGTACATGCTTGCTATTTATGATGTAGAAGCATAGGAGGTTCCACGTGCAGTTTCTTGCCTTGGGACCTCCTCTAGTATACCTACATTATGTGATCGCACATCATTGTATTTTTGAAATAAACTCTGAAACTTTGTTTGTCCAGCATACCCCATGTTACTTTCTACTGCAACAAAAACAAGCCAGGTACACATGCAGTCGAAAACAAAGCAAAGGCGGACGGCGGTCCGGCGCAGTATGGTGGCGGGAAATTTGAATTGCATTGGGTGGTAGCAGTGAGCGGATGACGACGCTGCAGCCCATTATGGCGAATCACTGCTCTCCACTTCTGACCGCTTGCACATTGAGTGGAACGGCTTTAAGTTTTTTACAAGGTGGATGGAAGAATAGCTATTGAAGCTTTTGTCTGCATCTAGGAGACCGACAGTAAATAAGGCTACGCAGTCCAATGCAGAGCCTAACTGCGCACTAACATTTGCTTGAAGACCTGTCTGTGTTATGTCATGGCCGACGTCACAAGACACGATTTGGCAGGGGAACCAAAATTTTAACTTCAGTTGATTACTTTCTTAGTGAATAAAGCATCGTTTGCTAGCAGACAAGCTGAATCTTTCGAATGAAACAAACTCGTAATTTGTCTGCTTAAGGTCGTAGGAGCATATTTCGCGAGGCCTTCCTTCGTACTGTCACCAAGGGGCAACTCTGAACGCTACGCTGCTCTGTTGACGTGCGCCGTATCACATGCGCTCCACTTGGAGTTAGTTTTTTTGATGACATCAGACGCCTTCCTGCTCAGCTTTTGGTGATTTGTTGGCCGGAAGGGTTCACCTCAGGTCACGGAGCAAGAAGTATTTGGGGAGGGGAATCCTCTGGGCTGGGACAGCGCGGGCGGCGCGTTAATGTCACTCTCTGGTGAGCAGGAAATGCAGGTTGTGGAGCGGCACAACAGATCACGCGTCAAGCGCGTTGCCATAGTTAACACGTTCTTCTACGGACGCGACGCACAAAAATCGAAATATCATCGAATATGTTGTGAAAATTGCCAGATTTCTTTCTGTAAAATAGACAAATAGCAGTGCTGGACATTTTAGCTGCAGTTAATAATAAATACTGCCCTAGTTACAAGCCGTACAGTGCTTGAAACGAAGCACCCGAAGGAATCCCGGAGCAGACGTCTGCCGACGCCGCCTTTTCGCCACGAGTGGTTCACTCTTGCCGCTCCCCCTTCTCGCGGGCTTCTCAGATTTGCACGTGCTTTTCATGTTGCAGAGGCAGCGCGGAAAAGTTATGACAGTCTAAATATGAGCTAATGGCATAGAAGATAAGAACCATAATTTGCTGAAACTAATCATATACTCAGCTTCTCAAACACGTTTTTTTATTGTAGGTTTTGCATTCTAAAAAAAAAATCAAAGCCCCTTCGTCTAACGACAAGGATGTTTAAAATGCGAAGATTTCTTCCGCTGCAAACCGACTGCAATGAAAGTTCAGTCGCACGAGGGATTCGTAAGCATCGTCTGCCCATGACAGCAGCTGGCTATGCAATGACTGACCTTGAACCGGCGAGCCTTTTTGGAAAGCACGCAGCGCGCATTTTCCCTTTGGCACCTTGCGACAGAGGGCGCGTCGGTGCCGTGCCCGGTTAGTGCCCAGCGCCGTGACCTTACCGCGCGGCCGGAGCAAGCCCGGTTGTGCCTCCTTATAAATTCTTGCTCCGTGCCTCGGGTATTGAACTCGGACAAAGACTAAACTTTCGCGAAGGCTTCCCCAACTTGAAGCATGTATGCTGAATGCCCTCCAACAAAGAAATTGCCGCACACTTAGGCGATGCAGGAATCAGCAGAAAATTCATAGTCCCCGGTTAGTGGAACTGTCTGATTAGCAAGCACTCAGAAAGGTATTGGGATGAGCCAAACTTGAGCTTGAAGAACCAGCTACGGTGCTCAACGAGGTAGGAGCAGTTAGAACTCACGGCCTCCTACTTTCATCAAAGCGGACACCCGTACAATCCGACTTCGGTTCATCTCCTCCTTGGTCGCAGACTCATGCATTTATGCCGTGTTAGAACACGCTCGGAAAAGGCCCTAGTCACCCTTATGTGCCACAGATGCCAGGTGGCAATACTGTTACGGAGATTTTAAGTGCAGAGCACTTTAGGGGCTCGCCTTGTAGTCGTAGCTCGCTCGCTGGACCCAAGTAAAGTCACATGGCGTTCCGTCGTAACGGCTGTCGTAGCGGCGTAGCCCAGAGGCTTCGAAAGCCAAGCAGTTTATATAGTCATAAGCATTTGAAACTCGTGGACCGCTGGCGCTCATCATACATCTCCCCATTGCTTAGCACAAAGAAAACTTTAGGTAATTTTGAAGCAAAATATACATAATTAATCGGCAGTGCCCGTGTTCATTTAGTTGGAAACGCTCGTTGGGTTGGTTTTTACGATAGTAAGCGAAAAAAAAGTGGCAGTGCAACGCCGGCACCCGCGGGAGGAAAAGCAAGAGTAAAAAGAACACAACTCGGCGCAGTTTCAGACAGGGGGCGCGCGAGCACTGCGAAGGCGGGAAATTTGAATTGCATTGGGTGGTAGCAGTGAGCAGATAACGGCGCTACAGCCCATTATGGTGAATCACTGCTCTCCCCTTCCGACAGCTTTCACATTGAGTGGAACGGCTTAAATTTTTTACAAGGTGGTTCGAATAGCTATTGAAGGCATTAAAGTCTGCCTACTTTGCAAGGAAGAAAACAGTCAGCAAAGTTGGAGTGAGAGGCGAAATACAAAACTACCAACTGACACCCCACAAAACGTGGAAGCTACCTAGAGTCCAGGAGGCTTACAAAAGCACTGACCATTTTATTTCTTCTCGTTAGACTAATTTTTACAGAATAGACTTGGTAAAGTCAGAGCCGCACAAGATGGCTTTACCTTTTCGAAATTCCGGCCTCCCCATTTTTCCGTGCCCTGGAATGTGTAAAAAAAAAAAAACGTTGTCATACTCTTTTGGAGCATGCCTTCTCATGTTTCGCCACTTCCAAGCTCGCTGTTACTGCACTCCAGCACAGAGCACCTGACCTGGAAAACATGAAAATAAATGCTTTTCTTGTTGTTTTGGTTCCCCGACTAGCTCAATTTCTCGGTTCCTGCTACATAAGCTCTCACAACACAGACGTAAACTGGTGCTAACTATCAAGTTTGTTTTTGCACTTACTATAAACGAAGCATCACATTGAGAAATGGGGGAGAAGCCATGACAGCTGCCTCCTTTATCTTTTTTCATTATAGTTTGCATTCACTTCAATTCATCTTGCAAACATCGGTGGGAAGCTGGCGTCAGTTTGGCTAACATGTTTTTCCGTTCTCCGAATGTGTTCTAGCCGTCTTAAATTTATCTGTACAAGGAGCACAAGCAACAAGCACCGAACATCAACTGTTGCTTGAAAACAGAAGGCACAATTGCAGTGGGATATTATTACATAACAGACAATATCACTTTGCGATTGTGTCCAAATGCATGCACTGTGTGTATGTCTATCGGTATTACATAACAGACATACAAATATAGACATACACACAGCACATGCATTTGCAGGACCCTAAATGGTGAAATATCGCAAACCCTTTGAAACAAGCTTGTGTTTCTTGTTCCAGTCTGGAGAGCTGCAGCTTATGTTCAACTCTACAAGCTAGTGGGCCAGCCCTGGTCACAACACACTTGTGACCAACACAAGGTGCTACTGCCTGCCACTGCTCGCACCCACAACCCTACTTCCTGCGCTAGTGAGGGGCAATTGTCAGCCAGCTTTTGGGGCCACGATGGGAAAGGAAGGAGAAAATTTTCGCTCGGAGCCAGGCTTTGTTCCATGATAAAATTGAATTTAATGGCCCCCTTCAAAAGCCCCCAAACTCTTGGCATGGTCGGTGCGCCGCAACAACCGCCACAGAGACCTTGCCCTCCTCCAGTCACGTTGGGCGAGTGTCCACACACCCGTGGTGGTGCTCCTTCCGCTCGTGTGCCTGCCGCTCGAGGAGGTGCGCGAAGGCCTCGGGGCAGAAGCGGCAGCGGAAGAGCCTCTGGCCCGTGTGGGTGCGCACGTGGCTGACCAAAGTGTTCTTCTGGGCAAAGGCCCTGGGGCACAGGTGGCAGCGGAAGGGGCGCTCGCCCGTGTGGACGTGCAGGTGCCTGACCAGGTTGTTCCTCTGTGTGAAGGCCTTGCCGCAGTGGCTGCACTGGTGGGGGCGCTCGCCCGTGTGCGTGCGCTCGTGGGTCTTCAGCTGGCTCGGCCATAATGCTACGTAGCTGCACCACTGACACTGCAGCTGCCTCTGGTCACCCACGGAGGGAGAAGGGGGGGAGGAAGGGCCTGCAATAGGAAGAGAGGGGAACCACTGAGAGCCCTTCCTGCAGCAAACACAGAGGCAGTGCACTAGCAGCGAGGCAGAAGGGGAAAGGAGAAAGATCAAACATGGAGAGAGCAGGGAGCATCTCCGTTGGTGCCAAATGAGCTGCCCTGATGAGCCTTGGCACTGCCCCGCAACGGAGGCAAGCCCTCCGCTTCCTTGACGGCCCGGAGGTCTGCCGCTCAAGGGGCTTCAGAAGCTTCAAAATCACCGCTGGTTCAGGAATGGTACATACGGGGCTTTCGCACTAAAGAGGCCTCCTGTGACAGCACACTTTGGCAAGATTCCCTTTGCCTGCGGGTGCAAGCCTGCCGCTTCCTGCACACACCCAGCGCCACCTGCCTGTTCGCTTCAATTACGCCTTCACTTTTTGAGAGCAACTGCTAGGAGCGCTCTGCTGTACTGCCTCAGCACACAGGGGATGGAATCGCAGGTTTTTAAATGCACAGCCTGGCTTTGAGCTGCAGCAGAGCCAAGGGTTTTGAAATACTCATGATGTTTCTCAACTGTTGTTCTCTTGGCTCAATCCTATCCCTTGCCTTCAGAAATACAGGTGGTGTGATATCCTTTAGGTCATTTTAACAACGGGACGCCGCACATCAACACGGTCCATTTACGTTCTGCAACGCACGGGAAGTGCCTGGCTTGTACCTATGTCGAAATGAAATATCGACACGCTTTGCCCTGAAAAATGGTAAGCTCACACCTACACAGAAATTTTAATAATTTTCGTTTTTTTTTTACCCGCATTGCTGGGGTCACGGTTATCAGCCACTACACAGACACCCAATATGACCAGCCCCTTTTTAAGCGGTTCCCATCGCCTCATGATGGCTGCTCCTGCCCCAGACTGCATGCCGTACTTCCACGGACAGACATCCCATTCAAAAAAAGAAAACACAGTTGCGAAGACTTAGAACCAACAGCGTGTGGTGCAGCCGAAAGAACCACAGTTGCTGTACTGCCACTGCTAGGCTGATCACCTCGGCACTGTTCACCATGTTCGGTGTCGATAACACGCACAGCTATCAGGTAATCTGACAGAATGAGATGACAGTGAGTAGCAGGAAAGAAAAAGAAAAAACAGCTGTCGCCTTCCTGCATATTGCTTCTCAACAGGAAATCATATGCAGTAGGATTAGGTTAAAACAGTCATGGTTCTCTATCTGCTACCCCTCAGAGTTTCCTCTTACAAGAGGCAATACATGCTTTAATAGCAACATGAGGAAAAAGGGGCAAAAACAAGCAATGACGCGTCTTTGTACTATGATGGAAATTTTGGGTTGGTTAATGACCCAACAGTTTAAAACCTGAGTAGAAATATTGTAATCAATTGGTTACAGGTTGACTTGACTGCTTTTTAGAAATCACTGCGCAATGCAAGAGAGGTGAGCCTGCAATGATGACCAAAGAAAGTTGACCCACATTCACAACCAAAGGACGTTCACATGAAATCGCCACCGCACACAACCTGGCATGTTCACTCGGTATTTCTTGCCCTCATGTGACGTCTAACAATGAGGAGGTCACCTATTTGGGCCAATGTACATTGGAATAAACATAGGAATATATACTTCAGGTGACACATAGTTAAGATGGGCACGTGCTTTTCTCCACGCATCATCATGCCATAGCATGCAGGCCTAATTTCCTTGCAAAAATTATAACTTTCACCAGCACACAATCTTCCCTACGAAGTAAGTGTATACGAGTACCAAGGGAACAACACATGATAAGCCACGTACACTTGGGAAACAGAAGAAAATGCAGGTGCCAGGTGTCATTTTAAACCAGCCTGTTCCCCCGTACACTTCAATGTGGCAATTTTTACGGTATAGTGTGCATGTTCATGGATGTCAGACACAGAGGCTTGGCAGGATCCCACAGTGGCAGCTTACAGTTCCACAAATCAGAACAGAGTGTTTGCTCAGGTTTACTACACAAAACCGCAACAAAACGTTTCAGTAATACAAGACGCTGCATCCACCCCCAAATTTACTTCTTATAGATTGCTCACTTCAGGATCTGTATATTTATGCATGAGCCACGTACACTTGAGAAACAGAAGAAATGCAGGTGCCAGGTGTCATTTTTAAATGAGCCTGTTCCACCGTAAAAATCAACGTGGCAATTTTTACGGTATAGTGTGCATGTTCATGAATGTCAGACACAGAGGCTTGGCAGGCTCCCACAGTGGCAGCTTACAGTTCCACAAATCAGAACAGAGTGTTTGCTCAGGTTTACTTCACAAAACCGCAACAAATTTTTATGCTAACGGAAGCGGCGTCGACCCCCAAATTTACATCTTATAGATTGCTCACTTCAGGATCTGTATGTTTATGCATGAGGTAGCAGCACAGCTGAGATGTCTTTTGGAGAGGCAAGCCAGCTGAAGTTCAATGCATTTGAGTTATTGCGTATGTGACACATGTCACGTAACATGAAGATACGGAGGTGCAAATGGAGGACTTGAGAAATCTCTTGGGGGATGGGGAGGGGATGGGGAACGACTGAGCAACGATGACACTGTGCCTGGGAGACAGCTATCACGAGCCAGATTGCATCCATTTCTTTTTGCAGGCATTTCTTTGAGAAAAGAAAACACCTGTGGCCATTGAGGTACTTCTTTGGTAATTCATAGTATACATAGAATATCAGGTCCACTAGAAACGTTCAGAGAGTGAAAGGACAAGACAAAGCGATGAGTGGTGGCTTTGCGTGTTTTTGATACAATATGGTGTCGCATGGCAGAGCAATCGGCGACAGTTCTCTGCGAGGCTAAGCCAACTTCAGCAAACAGCACTGAATGCTACTATGTACTACCACTACACAGGTACACAATGATGCCAACAGCCCTTGAAGTTTATATTTCCCATTTAAGTGAATGCGTCAAGGAGACGGAAACAAACCATACAAGAATGGGGAGGAGATATGACTCCTGATGTATACAACCAGTGCTTGGTATTAACCAGAGTCCTTCAATGCTTTACTGGTCACGATTCTGCTCCGTAACTAAACGGGAGAGCTTCATATGCTGCGTTTGGCCGCCACGCCGTGGCGCCACCATCTCACTGAGGTCACTCCTCGGGCGCCGTTGCGCTGGCTCGAATGGCAGAGCCGCGGCGAGGTGTGTTTGTTTTGTGCGGGAAAAAGATGTAACGTGCATCTTGCGCTGTTGTGATACGACTTAAGTAGTGCAACGACGATGCCGAACACGTGTTGCGTCCCAGGATGTCGTTCCTTGTACAATGATACAACAGAAAATGTTTCCTTGTTCTGTTTACCGAGCGACGGGGAGCTGCATGAGAAATGGAGGCGCGCTATTCCAAGGCAAGACACGGGAGATTTCAGCTTCGATTATAAGTCTGTGACTGTGTGGGAATGAAAAAAGCAATGTACCCTTTTGAGAGCATCCTGCAACTATAATTGTACAAGGCTACCTTAAAGCCGGATTTTTGTCAGATCAGTCAGGTAGTAGCGGTGCTTCATTACCTGTTTGCAAACTTGTATTACTTTGCGCTGAGGCTCGCATATAAAAAAAAACTTTGGGACGTCCGTGTGCTTTCATGTTTCATATTTCCGCGAATTATCCCTTAAGGTTCGTTTTGTTTTTTTTTGTAACCGCGCGTGGCTGCTAACGGTTTTCTTATCTGGCGTTTCAACCGGAGAGCCCGTTTGCTCTTGTTGTCGTACGTGCCGTCGGGCAACATTGTTTGATATGTAAAGGGTGTCACCTTGTCGCTAAATTCATTTTTTGTTTCTTCGACAATGTTCTCGGTCCTATTTCCATGGACCTTAAATTTTCGTTTCGAGAGTAATGCATGCATACCAAACGCCGCGCAGCTCACGTTATCGACGTTCATCTGTGCACGTCACACTGCGGACTGCTTCTTCGACGTTTGTGTTTCATTCTAGTCTTTTGTGGGGCAGGAGGTCGATTACTAAACTTCGTTCAGAAAAGCTTTGCGTCGTTCTTGCCTACGTGGCAATATTCTGTTTTCTCCGTGTGCTGCCCATCGCAGCGCAAAAAAATAAATTTTTGTACTCTGGACAACGCTCTTTTGTCTCCCGTCGTAATATTGAAATTTTTTTGTTGCGTGTGATAAAATCAGTTTTATTGTTATTTTTTCGCTTCTTTTTTTTGCAAGGATTGCAAAGCATGGAAGCGGAAAGACACACGGTGCAACATATAGCCCTCGTGTTTTGATCCTTCGGGTTTCTGCAGCGTTTTTAGATGTTCTCAATTATGTACCAACTTATCAAAACGACTATCTCTTTTAGCGTTCTGTGCATTCCAGAGCAACACACGGGTTCATTATTAGCGTAGTCTGAACGACGCGTACTTCGATTCTTTCAGTTTTTTTTATTGCATTATCAATAGGCCTGCAGCTGTCCGTGACTACGGAGCTACCGTATGTGTGGTATTTACTACTTTTGCTTTAAGAAAATAAGCAATAGAGATTTAAAAATCCGTAAATACGACGGCACAGCGCTTGTGCCAGAAGATGCAGAAGCCGTTGCCGTTCCCGGCCGAAGTCTACGGTAATTTACTTGGAAAAATAAAACCGCATTGAAGGAAGGTGATATACCCAATGACTGGACTATTCATCGCTAACTACTACGAAAAAAAGCACACTTAATCAGCGCGCAGACACCAAAAGAGGGAGCATTTGCACGCCAAGAAGTGGCCAATTTACCGCATGTGCGGCGGCTGGATGCCCTTCGTGCGGCGGTGGCGCCTGTAGTGGCGCCCGCGGTCAATATATGAAATGAGCGCCGAAGTTTCGTGACCAGTAATGCATTGCAGGACTCTGGTATAACTAACATGCACCCCCCCCCCAATTCCCCAGCGCTACTCCTCTTTTTTTTCCCTTATGGTTAGCACTTGTTTCTGCAATTCATTAGCAAAAGGGTAGAAACAAACTTGAGTAGGTAGGTATTTGGCTGTCAATTGATGTCTCTGTGTTTCTTTATTTCTCAATGTTTCTAGCTGCCCCTTTACATTATCTTTACAAGAAGCACACAGCCAAGCAGTCGACTTCAGCTTGTGCCGACTAAATGAAGGCACCATCACGGTGGGGTCATGTCTACAGAGTTCCCTCACTCTCTGAATGTTTCTAGCTGCCCCTTAAAAGTATCTGTACAAGCAGCACACAGGTCCAGCACTGGACGTCAACTGCTGCTTACCGACAGAAGGCACCATCATGGAGGGAAATTACACGAGTGATGTATGCATGCACTGCATGCATATGAAGTTTCCACCACCTTGCCTGTTTCCTTCTGCAGAACGGTGGTGTGCGTTCAAGTAGGCACTATGTGCTGGTGGGCCATCCCCCATCATGAGATGCTCGAGACAAACACAGGGCGCCACTGTCTGCCACAGTTCCCACCCACAATCACATTTCCCGCACTGGCACGGAGCAATGGTCACTTGGCTGGCAAGGCGACAATGTTACGACAAACGTGGAAATCTTCGCTCGGGCTAAGACGTCATTGTAGAACGGAACAGACTCTCTCCCTGAGCTTCCTACTTCTTGGCGTGCTACACAACCATTCCCTTTAACGACCAGCAAGACAGGGCTCACTTCCCTCTGATCTTACTGGAGCGACTGTATGTACGCACACACGCGGCTGGGTCATTCCCGTTCCGCTGCACTACTGGCGGTTGCTGTGCTCCTTCTCCTCGTGCTTCTTCTGCTGGGGGCGGTACTTGAAGGCCTGGGGGCAGAAGCGGCAGTGGAAGGGCCTCTCCCCCGTGTGGCAGAGCAAGTGGGTGTTCAGGCTGTTATTGTGGGCGAAGGCCGCAGGGCACAGGCTGCACCGGTAGGGACGCTCACCCGTGTGCGTGCACCGGTGAACTTCCAGGTGGTCCTTCCGCACGAAGGCCTTGCCGCAGTGGCTGCACTTGTAGGGGCGCTCGCCCGTGTGGGTGCGCCTGTGGCTCTCCAACTTGCTTAAGGCCGGTGCCATGTAGCTGCACTGCGGACAGCTGAACATCCGACGAACTGGCGGGAGGCCGCCCCTGCGGCCTCCTGGGAAGGGAAGGGAGGAGGAGCCTGCAACATGAAGGGAGCGGGAAACACTGAGAGCCTTTCCTTTGGCAAATGAGGCAGCAGCGCATCAACAGCGAGGTGGAAAAACCAACACAGAAGAGAAGGCAGCGTCTCTGATGGTGCCAAACAAGCCACTCTGCTAGGCCTAATGTGCACGGGCATTGCCTAGCAACGCACAGGAGCCCTCGTCTTTCTCGCTGGCTTTGCAGTCTCGCTCAGGAGCATTTGAAAATTCCAAAATCATGGTTTTTCCTTTTTTTTTGAGGGCGGCACATTTAATGCTAGCACTAAACTTATTTCGATATCGCTGCTTCCGCTGAAAGCTGCAAAGTTCACGCCTACCCAAAAATTCTGCAGGTTTTCTTGCCACACTGCGGGTGTCCCAAAATGCAACCTTTGCCAAGTGGCCATTCAATTCGACAGGTTCTTTCTAAGCAAGTTCACATCACCTCATTGAGCTGTTCCTGCCTCAATCTCAATTGCCGAATTCTGCGTACAACACTTGTCAAACAACAACAACAAAAAACAGCTTAGAAGACTTGGAAACAGCAGTTGTGACGTAACCGAAGCCAGCATGGCTGCTCTACTAGTTCCACTAGATTGAGAATCTCGGCAGTGTTCACCAAGTTTGGTGTAGATAACATGTCCAGCCATCAGGTTATCTGACAGCTTGAGATGACAGCAAGTAGCAGGAAAGAAAAACAAAACCTGTCACATCCCTGTGCTCTGCTTTTCGACTGCAAAGCATGCGATACAATGAAGTTAAAACAGTCATTTTTACACCATGATTGCAATTTCGGTTTGATTATTAACACAAATGTTTAAAACCTGAAAAAATGAATACCATATTCACTCAGTTATAGGTTGACTGCATTTTTTCGAAGGTACACAGACAGCAAAGAAGTCAGCCCGCTGTCATGACCAAAAAAAGTGAGCCCACAGTTGCAACTAAGAGCGGCCAGCATGAACTTGTCACCCCACAACCTGGCATATTCAGATGGTATTTTACTTTTGCACAGCTGTTAGCAATGACGAATGGCCTACTTGAGGGCGATGTATATTTGAATAACACAGGCATACATTAACTAGGGCACATGCCTTTTTTCACACATGGCCACGCCGTAGCATGTAGGCATAATTTCCTTGCTGCTGCAAAAGAGACAACTTTCAACAGCGTACAATCTTCCACCGAAGTAAGTGTATACAGTTGTCGTGGAAACAACACATGGTACATCACGTGAGAAACTCTGAAGAGAATGCATGTGCCTGATGTCACTTTTGAAGCAGCCTGTTCCACAGTGAACCTCAATGTGTGCAATTTCCCAGTTTTGTGTGCACATCCATGCATGTCAGACAGGCAGGCTTGGCAGGTTCCAAGCATGGCAGCTCACGCCTCTATAAACCAGAACGATGCGAGACCACAGCTTTACTATAAAAATGCAACAATGCCTGAAGAAGCTGGATAGACACACAAATTTACTTCTTTAAAAGTGATTGATTGATTGATTATGAGGCTTAACGCGCCGACGCTACACAGGCGACGAGGTGCTCCGTAGTTGAGTGCTCGAGATTAATTTTGACCACTTAGGGATCTTTTACATGAGCCGAAATTTTGAACACACGAACGTTTTCGCCTCCATCATAAAAGTGACCGCCGGGGCCGGGAATCAAACCCAGGTCCTTAAGCTCAGCAGCACAATGCCTTAGCCTCCGAGTTCAAGAGTGCTCGCTTAAGCAACTGCACATTTTTTCAAATAATGTAACGGCGCAGCTCAGACATCTTTTGGAGAAGCAACCCAGCTGAAGTTCAGTGCATTCAAGTCATGGCACTTGCGATGCTGACGTTGTGTAACATGAGGATATTGAGACGTAAATCGAATCTTTGGGTAGGAAACCACTGTTCACAGCAATGACTGCACTGTGTCTAGGAGGCAGCTACAAAGACCTACGTTGCCTCCTTTACTCTTGTCAGGCATTTCACTCGTGAAAAGAACACACTCGTGGCCACTGAGTTTCTTGTTTGGTAATTCATTGTAGATAGAATTTCAAAAGTGAACTAGAAACATTCAGGGAGTGGGAGAACAAGACAAAGCGATGAGTGGTGGCTTTGCATGCTTCTGATATGATATGGCGTCACTTAGGCGGAGCAAGCTGCAACAGTTCTATGCAAGCATAAGCCTGCGTCAGCAATCAACACTGACTGCTATCACTACCCCTACACAGAGACACAATGATGCCAACTGCCCGTGAAGCTTATTTTTGCCATGAAGTGAATGCATCAACAAGATGGAAGCAGACCGTACTGAAAATTGGGAGGCGGTGGAACGAAACATGACTCTCGATGTATACAATCCGTGCTTGGTAACACTATCTATCATGCTGCCCAGCCCTCCTCCTCTTTCTTTTTTCCATTATGGTCGGACTTGTTCCTGCAACACATTTGCGAAATGTAGAACCAAACTTGAGTGGGTAGTTGGCCATCACTTTATTAGTACTCTGCATTTACTTAGTTTCGCGATTTTACTAGCTGTCCCCCAAAAGCTATCTGTATGAAGAGCTCACAGGACGAGAAACAGACATCAGCTGCTCTTTCCGAACAGAAGGCACCGTCACAGTGGTAAATTCCGTGAGCAGGATGCATGCGTATGTTGCTCATGCATATATGTGTTTGCACGTGTAAGAATAGCGACGCATTGTGAGTGCCCCTTTCCAAGAGGACTCTCGCTCGTGTGGACGCGCAGGCGGTCAACCACGCTGTTGTTCTGCACGAACGCCATGCCGAAGTGGCTGCACTGGAAGGAGCGATGCCCGTGTGTGTGCACCAGTGCCTTTTCGAATTGCCTGAGCTTGGAGTTGCATAGCCGCACTGCTGACAGCGCAACAGCCGACAATCCGGGGAGGGCCGTGCTGCACCCTGTGGCCTTTCGGAGAAAGGGAAGGACCTGCACCAGGAAGGGAAGTATTGAGAGCCCTTCCAGCTGCCGGACAGTGTGGCCATTTCTTTCTCAATGGCAGGTGAGGCTATAAAGGGGCCATGATGAAAAAATACAAGCTGGTTTCATTCAAAACATGTCTACGCCAAAATTTTAACCTCCCTCTCAATCATATGTTTAACCTCCCTCTCAATCATACATCAGCAATGACGTATGTAGGGAAAGTTCCTATTTTGTGACATCCTCAAGGATGTATTTAGGGAAAGTGCCTAAACCAAAAGTTAGTAAATTGACTTAGGCTGCTAGAAATGACAAAACATCTTTGTTGCTTCCTTTTTTACCACGTGCCTTCGTGGATGGTGCAATAACACTGCTTGATGACCGCTGTATGCACTTGTTTCTAACCTGACTTGTACCTGGTTTTTTTTCGTTACCGTTCACAGTAATCAACCCTAAGAAATTGGGTACGCTCGACAAATAGATTCACAAAAGTGGCGACCCTTTAAGCTATGGGACATTAGACTACCAGTTGGTATAAACGTCGCTACACAATGGCAAACACTGGACAAATTGCTGCCACAATGTAAGATTACGTATCATATCAAGAAAACTCTGTTTCACAGACGAATCGCATTCTCGGTAGACCACCCAAGTGCTTCATCTAAACATGTCCACTTAGATGGCTAAGCACACCAGACTATAGCAAGACGACAACCCCAGCATCTCCAGGTGGGAAATGAAAGGCACTGAACAAGGATGACCAACAACAGGAAACAACAGAGCAGTTTGCAACAAACCAGCGACCAGCTGAAGCACCAATGAAGACTGCAACAATGGCATAAGCAGCATTTAACGTTGAAACCAAATGTTGCTGGAACCGTCACTTGTAACCCAGCAACTACGTTCCTACCACGGCCTTCTTTTTGGGTTGAACGACTGACAGTCATTGTTAGCAAAAGGTAAGGCTAAGCTCAGACGCTTGGTAGAACTCGAGGTGACTATGGGAACGAGACGATTTGACTGCTTGGTTGTGCATTGTGAGGCCGCGTGTCCAGAAATTGTGAGGCCACGTGTTAAGCAGGCGGGCGTGTGGCCCACGGAGGAGGATCAACGACAAGTGATGCCATAGGTCGAGGACAACTAAAAAAACATATTCTTCTGAGGACACACAAACACTGGGGAAAAGAACTGGCGACCTGATTGGCAACAAAAAGCAGCACACGCGCCACGCGGAGAAATGGCTATAACACTGAAGTCCGAACCAAAGTTCGCGCGGAAGGGAAAAACGAGGGGACACGCTCACGTTCCAGTCTATTCGACGCTGGGCGGGATGACGTCGATGGAACACGTGGAACGTCGGTCGAACGTCGCCTGTTGAGACGTGGTGGTCGCAGGTACAGAATGTCGATGCCCGCGCTAGTTCTTGGCAACTCTAGGCCTCGCCCCGAGTATTGGCCCGGAACATGCCTCCGGATCTCGCCAGCGGGAACAGGCACCCCGTGTTGCAGCAGAGGGACCCCGGAGCAGCTCCCGGGACGATTCTCGGAGCACGGCGCAAGCACGCTCCTGGCTTGCCCTCCAACCGCCTCCCGAGAGGAATCCTTGCCCCCGTTCCTTTAGCGCTGTCTCGTCGCTCCTCGCTGCCGGCACACTCCCCTCTCGTGCTCCGCGCTCAGCGTGGACCCACTCGTCGTCGTCTTCTCCTCCACCGCCGGCTTGTTTCCGTCGTCTGCTTGCGCGTTGTCGCGGCCGGGGGACGCCAGTCATCACATTCACCCCCCTGCCCGAGAGGTTTGTTTGGGGCAAACAAAACTCGGCACATAATGTTAGCACGGCCGCGACGAGACATATGGCACTGAAGTACGTTCTGTCGTGCCAGACTTTCTAGCACCACGGCAAGAGTACTGTCCGAAACAGTCCAAAACAGTCTCTAGCCCAATAAAAGGGAAACCAACAAAAGAAACAGCGTTTGCCACTCTTTTAAAACCACTCTGTAGACTAAACTGCCTACTTCAAAAGTTGGACAAAGATGCCCTCTTCCGTGCCTACTCTGTCAGTGGGTGGGAAATGTACAGGTTAATCGGCACGAGCAGTCGGTGGTAGCACAGGAGTTAGAGGAAATGACACACCCGCAACTTCGTTGTTGGGTGCGTGTGGCATCTTGAACCCTGTGGAGGGGTTTCTCTTCTAGGCGCTGGGCAAGAGGTGGACGACCAGATCGATGGCAACACGCCGAAATGCCTCGATCTCCGCCACGATCTCCCGTGGCTACTCGGTGTTTAGGCGCAGCCCTCTGACACATGCGACACAACTTTACGAAGCGTGCGGTGTCGGCTTGCATCCCAGGCCAGTAGAAGTCCTTGCAGACGCGCTCCATGGTTCGCCTGATACCCCTGTGACTGCCCAGGTTTCCTTGATGGGCCTTGTCCAAGACGATGCCTCGTAGTTCCTGGGGGACAACGAGTTGCGTTGTTCCTTTTCCGGAGGGCAACTGATGCCGTCGATAAAGAACCCCAGCAGTCCTCACGAACTCGATCACCGCTGCGTTGAATGTCCCCTTTCTGCCGACCTCGCCGAAAGACTTTCGGAGAGAAGGGTCTTGCTGCTGTAGCGCACATAAGTCAGCAGAGGTGATAGTGCAGGGGCTGTCAGCAACGGCAGGTACCTGCGGCATTGTTCTTGGAGCCTCGCTTTTTGATGCGTAGGCGCAACTGTGGGACTTCGATCCTGCTACAGCTGGCGAAGACGACGGCAGGTTCCGACCGCGCAGGTCTTCTGGGACGCGGACGCTGCCTTCTCCAAGAACCGTGCTTGCTATTACCGGCTTCCTTTCGTGAGACACATTGCGTCTGTTTCTGCAGTCATACTCTGGCGGAGCCTGGCGTCGTTGAAACTTAATCGGTGCTTCCATCTCAAAGGAATTGGGTCCAGGCAATAAGCTTGCTGCTTGACCCTCGTTCTCGGGCAGGTTTGCGCCAGCTTCAGCCTGGTGTCCGAGATTGCGGCGGCCCCTCAAGCAGAAGGCATTCTTCTTGATGGCATGGCTGGAACCCGGAGACGTCGACTTTGTCCAACAGTCAGCTGGCCAATGGCCCTGCTTATTACATAGAAAGCAGTAAGGCCTCGCCTTACGGTCCTGCTGGTCAGGAGGCCTGTCAACTTCAGGTGGCCTGCCACTCTCGTCTTCTCGACTTCTTGCCAAGTTGTTGAGACCTTGAGCTTTGAGGTACTGGTCAGCTGCTTCGACTAGCTGGTCCAGGTTTTTGTAGCCCCTCTCTTTGAGGAAAATGGCTAGCTTCTCGTGACACCTGTCGAGAAATTGCTCGGCCACCATTTTGTCTCGGAGCGCGGCATATGTCTGCTCCGTTTTGGCCAGCTCCTGCCAATTGTCAAAGTAGCCGAGTAGGCGGCCCGCAAATTGACGGCCTGTCTCCGAGTCCTGTGGCTGGGATTCCCTAAACTTGCACCTGTAGCCCTCCTCGGTGTATCTGAACCTCTGTAGTAGGGTCTGCTTTAGTTTAGGGTAATTCATGGCATCCTCAGAAGACATGCGACCAACGGCACTAAGAGCTTCACCAGTCAAGCACAAGTGTAGGGACAGCGCCCACTTGTCTGAGGGCCACCCTTGACTGGTTGCCACCCTCTCAAAACGCTGGATGTAGGCGTCAAGCTCATCTCGATCCTCGTTGAAGGCAGGAATGAACTTGTGAGGGCTGTGGACGCCTTGTGCTGCATTAGTCGCAGTGACACTTCCCACGGCGTCCGAACTCGCGTTGGAACCCTGCGACCGCTCCTGAAGTTGTAGCCTCAGTTCTAGCACGGCACGTTCTGCCTCAATGCGCGCTCTGGTCTCGGATTCTGTCTTCTGGGCTAGTATTGCCGCTTCTTTAGCCGCCTCGCGTTCAGTTGCGCGCCGGTCCCTTTCTTTTATGCGTTCCTCGTCAATCCATTCTTTTAGAGCTGGTCCGGACAGTCCTAGCTCCTTCCCAATGGACATCAACTTTTCTAGTTCCATCCTCGCTTGCCACACCCACTTGCCTGCTTAGTCTCAAGATGGAATTCGCGCACGCGGTCCTGTCGCGGACGCCAGAAATTGTGAGGCCGCGTGTTAAGCAGGCGGGCGTGTGGCTCGCGGAGGATGATCAACGACAAGTGATGCCATGGGTTCAGCACATGTTAAAAAACATATTCTTTGGCGGACACACAAACGCTAGAGAAACGCACTAGGAACGATAACTGTAACACAATGCAGCACACTCCCAACGCGGACGCGAAAAGAAACTAACACAAGTCCGAAGTAAAGTTCGAGCGGGGGGAAAAAAAAGGAGGCGATACGCTCACGTCTAGTCTATTCGACGCTGGGCGGAATGACGTCGGTAGTACGTGTTGAGCGCTCCCCGTGTACGGTGCCGGTGGTCCGGAGACGTGGCGGTACACTTTCTCGGTGCCGCCTTTTAAGACTCAGAGGCCCCAGGTCGGAACGCCGATGCCCGCGCTCGTGCCTGGCCACTCTAGGCCTCGCCCCGAACCTCGGCCCGGATCACGCCTCGGGATCTCGCCAGCGGGAACAGGCACCCCTCGTTGCAGCAGAGGAGTCCCGGAACAGCTCCCGGGACGATTCTCGGAGAACGGCGCGCGAACGCTCCTGGCCTGCCCTCGAACCGCCTCCCGAGAGGAATCCTTGCGCCCGTTCCTTTAGCGCTGTCTCGTCGCTGCTCGCTGCCGGCACACTCCCCTCTCGTGCTCCGCGCTCAGCGTGGACCCGCTCGTCGTCGTCTTCTCTTCCACCGCCGGCTTGTTTCCGTCGTCTGCTTGCGCGTTGTCGCGGCCGGGGGATGCCAGTCATCACATGCATAATGAACTCGAAGGTCATGGCACATCAGAGTGCAGACGGTAAGCCTCTTCAGCCCTGCCTTCTCGTCCCCGTAGCTCGCTGACTCTCGACACTGATGCCTGCAAATACGAAGAATGACATACCAGGCCGCTTCAGTTTTGCGAAGTCACAAAGCTTATTCTACAAGCGGCTGTGTGGGCCAAGGGTGCATTCACGACTGTAACTAGCTCGACGCCGGATTTGCGTTGCGTGCTTCAGTCTCTCGGAGCTTGACTGTCAACTGATTCATCGCGACACCTGATGGGATAGCCCGGTTACGGAGAGCACGGTAGCTTTTTCGCGCTGCTAGCTCAGAAGTGACGGTGGAGGGATCGCCAGTAACAGGTCACAACAGATAGGTCATTCATTGCTCTTGTTTCGATCTTACCAGCAGCTCGCTGCTGGCAGTTCCGTTTTCGCGGTCGGGTTGACAAGTGCGTATTTCGCAATCCAGGCGTTACAAATGAACCGTGTTCGACTTTTCCTAAATAAGACTTATTTTTAGGCAAGAGGTAAGAACGCTTGCGACAAAAACAACGCATGCAAGTCACGGCGATTTGGATGCTTATTACAGGGTGTCAGTCTCGCTCTACTAGCGTGAACACCAACGTGCAAAATAAAAAACGCGAAACTAGCAAATTCTTTGGGCTCACCGACACCTGGGCCAAACCATCGCCTCCTGGAGGCGATGGCCAAACACTTACAAACTGCGTTGACCAGTGCATCATACGCCTGTCACTTTTGCGTTACCGGATGAGCAGAACGTTCGCATTGTACACCGCCGCGAGCGAAAACGTCTAATCGGTACGCGTGCAGAACGCTATCAAACCGCTCTCCGCTATCTTCGTTGTTTTGTCGTTGTGTGAGTCAATGAAACATAGCTAAGTGAAACACCCATGGCAGGTGGCGGCCGCGTAAGATTCTCACAGTGTGCACGCTTCTCCACTGCTAAGCTGCGCGAGAACACGAATTTTGTTCCCCTGGGTACTTGACCCGCGATTGGGAGCTAGTTGTCACTCTATAATGGCACGTAACTCTACGAGATGTCAAACACTGTCAAAATGATCCGGCGGGATCAGAACAAAACATGGAACAAAACAAACGACTGGGCGCCGCCATTGTTGATGCCATCTTGGTAAGTCTTTTCTAATAATTTTCATTAAAAAAACTGAACAAAAGCTAGCTCGTTATAATATCATTAGCTCTCTTTTTAGAACACCTTTCACAGAAAAATAACTGATACTGAAGCACGACAACTGCAGTTCCAGGTAAGACAAATACCATTTCTTGTTCAACTTACCAGTGTCATTGTAATGGCTTACGCTTCGAAACCGGTTATTATTCTGTAGATGCTCGTTCTAATTAGACAGCACATTGTTAGACAGCATATTGACAGCATTACCTAATGCACTTTTCTTGGTTTGCAGAGTTCTTTTTTTTTACTTCCGAAACCGTATCACGATGGCATCAACAATGGCGGCGCCCAGCTGTTTATTTACCACATGGATTGACCATTGACCATGAAGGAAAGCTGCCATGGACAATGTTCTTGACCGTTTTTTTGGAAACTCGTGCAGTTTTATACTAATGTAGAGGAACACCTGGCTCCCGATGTTGTTTTTGCGTGCGACGTTTGAGGGCCAAGTATACAGGAAAAAAAGAGTCGCTTGCTCGCGCAGCTTAGCAGTGGAGAAGTGTGCCCTTTGTTGTGAGAGTAACGGCGTTTCATACTCGGCCCCACTGCGAAGGGTGGTTCATTCCATGCTTCGTTGACTCAGTAGGAACGGCAGAGCTACGAAGATAACGAAGAGCGTTTTGATCGAGTTTGTTTGCGTACGCGTTGAGTTGTTTTCACTCCCGGCGGTGTATGTGCCGATCGATCGGGTCATTCGGTAAAAGGCGTATGATGCACTGGTCAGCGCAGTTTGTGACTCGTTTGCAAAGGTTTCGGTAAGCTCAGAGAATCTATTAGTTTTTTGTCCTTCATTTTCCACGTCGGTGGTCACGCTGGTACAGCAAGGCTGACACCCGCTAATAATAGTCCACATCGCCGTGACTCAGTTGCGTTGTTTTTTGCCGCAAGCGTGTTTACCTCGCGCCTAACAACGAGTCTTACGTGGAAAAGTTCTAACACGGTTCTAACAGCAGACGAAGGACAATAGGACTTCTAAAAGTTCTAACAGCAGACGAGGCTTCCTGCAGTGAGCTGCTGGTGCGAGTGAAACAAGAGTAATGGCCTGCCGAGTCCTATATTACTGGCGACCTCTCCAGCGTCATTTCCAAGATAGCAGCACGAAAAAGCACCGTGCTGTCCATAACCATTTGTTCTCTCATCAAATGTCATTATTCAGTTGACAGTCAAGCCCCAAAAGACCAAAGCACACAAAATGTGAATCCAGTATCGAGCAGCGTGTTGCAACTTAGAATTGGAGCCGTCGTGAAAGCACCCTCCGCATGCACAACGGCTTGTAGAATAAGCTTTGCGACTTCGCATTTGTGCAGCGGTGTGGTTTTTCATGTTTTATATTTGCAGGCATCAGTCTCCGCAGCAAGACCCTGAGCTGCTAGGACGAAACCATGGTGCTGAGAAGGCCCACCCCCTCCATTCTGAAAAGGCCATCATGTTCAAGTCCATTATGCACGGCCTTGCATTCAAATCGTCTCCACCCCGTGGTCACCTCTAGTTCAACATAGTGCCTGAGACTTGCTGTGCCATCCATCTGCTAACAATGAATGTGGCAGCTGTTTAATCCAGGAAGAAAGCCGTGCTTGAAATGTAGTTTTATATCACAAATTATGGTTTAGCAACATTTGGTACAATGTCGAGTGCTGCTCGTGTCATTGCTGCCACCTTCATCAGTGGTTGTGCTTGAGCTGGTTGGTCATTTGTTACAACCTCCCGTATTGTTTCCCGTTGTTTGTCATTGTTGTGCAATGCCCTTCATTTTCTGCCTCATGCGGCTGTGGTTGGCGTCTTGCTAAAGTCTGGTCCTACTTCCATCTAACATTTATTCGTAAAAAACACTCATTGTTCACACTTAAAACATGCACATGTCCGCAAGCTAATTAGACTACTATTCATCTGGTAACAATACTTTTTTGACGCAGCTTATGCTCTTATGTACAGATAACTAGGCAGCAGCCGACGACTGAGGTTCATCAAAGCCTCATCAAAGAGGTTAAAGCCGGTAAGGGCTCTTTAAGGGAAGAAGACGCCAACCGGGAGAGGTTGCGACGCGTAGACGTGCCATACGTACATCAACTCACGCACCGCCTCAAAAAAGTGGAGAAAAAATGCGGTGTGGAAGTGCTGGCCACCGCGCCTGGCAAGCTGATGAGGATGTGCCCTGCCGTAAACGAGAAACCACGCAAAGCTTGCACCAAAAAACATGGCACCAGTTTTGTCACATGCAAAGAAGGTGTCATCTACCGCATTCCGCGGTCCTGTGGCAAATGCTACGTGGGACAGATGGGGCGGTGTTTAAACGACAGGCTGAGGGAGCACCGTGCAGCAGTTTCGTCGCTTGTGGCGGGAGGCCATCTGGACGATTATTGCAGGCCGTGCCCTGGTTGTACGCCGGCGTTCGATAAAACACGTGTGTTAGGATCTGGATGTGACCAAACTAGTCGCGAGATTAACGAGGCATTTCATATCTACAGGGAAGGAGTTAATTGTGTGAGCACCCCTTCAATTGCTCTTACAGATAAGGAGATAAGCTGCCTACGAGGGCGCATGTGTGACACATAGGCTGGCGTGCATGGGGATGTGTAGGGGTAGGTCGTGGTGATATGTTATCTTTCTTTGTTTCTCTGACGCTAAGTAAAATTTCAGTTGTAGTCTAGCGAGTGTCCTGTGTACTTCTTCGTCCGTGTCTAGTTTTCGCTAGTAAAATGCAGGCTGTTATAATGGTGCACAGATGTTTCCTATCTTGTTTTTCCCCATTTTCCTCATGTTGCTGTTGAAGCATTTATTGCCTCTTGTAAGATGCAACTCTGAAGGGTAGCCGGCAGAGAGCTGTGACTGTTTTAACCTAATCCTGCTGCACCTCTTGCTGTTGAGAAGCAGTGCCGTTGGTTTTAAGTCTTTACCACTGTGTCTTGTTTTGTTTTATAGGGTTTGTGTGCGTGGTGGTCGGGCATGCGGTCTGTGGCAGGAACAGCCATGATGAGGGGATTGCTTTTAAATAGGGCTGGTCATAATGGGTGTCTGTTTGGAGGGTGATTATTGCAGCACCAGCAATGCTGGCTGAAAATGGGGATTGGGTAGGCGTGAGCTGGCACCGTTCAAGGCAAAGCGTGGCGTTATTTTATTCCGAGACAGGTACAAGAGAGGCACTTACTGTGCAGTGCAGAACATTAATGGAATGTATTGGTGTGCCGCGTGCCAGTTTTAAACCGACCTAAACGATACCACGCCAGCCTTATTTATGAAGGCCATTCATAGAACTGAGCCAACAGAACAGCAGCCAAGAAACATCATTGTTCTTTCAAAAGCTTTGGCACTGCTGGGGCTAAAAGCCAGGCTGTGCTTGTCAAAACCTCCATTTTTATACCAAAGTTACTGAAGCTAAACAGCAGAGCGCTTTTAGCAGTCACTCACAATAATGGTAGGCGTACCTGAAGCGAACAGGCTGCTGGGTGTGAGCGGGAAGTGGCAGGCTTGCAACCCACCAGGGAGGAGAATCTTGCAGAAGCGTGCGCATAAGACCTTGTTTGTGCGAAAGCTCCGTATGTACCATTCCTGGGCAAGCTGTGGTACTGAAGCTTCTGAAGCCCCTTGAGCAACAGACTGCGGAGGCATCAAGGAAGCGGTGGGCTTATCCGCATTGCTAGTCGATGCGCAGGCACCTTAGACCTGTGCAGAGCAGCTTGCCTTGAGCTAACAGATACTTGACGTGCTCTTTCACACTTGTTCTTTCCCCTTTTGCCTCACTGTTACTGGTGCATTGCTTCCGTGTTTGCTGCAAAAAGGGCTGTTTTCTCCCCCCTCTCTTCCCGTTGCAGGCCCTTCCTCCGTGGGTGACCAGAGGCAGCTGCAGTGTCAGCAGTGCAGCTACGTAGCACCATGGCCGAGCCATCTGAAGATGCACGAGCACACGCACACGGGCGAGCGCCCCCACCAGTGCAGCCACTGCGGAAAGGCCTTCGTGCAGAAGTGCAACCTGGTCCGCCACCTGCGCATCCACACGGGCGAGCGGCCACACCAGTGCAGCCACTGCGACAAGGCCTTTGTGCAGAAGAGCAGCCTTGTCTGCCACCTGCGCATCCACACAGGCCAGCGGCCACACCAGTGCAGCCACTGCGAAAAGGCCTTTGTGGACAAGGGTCAACTGGTCAGCCACTTGCGCGTCCACACGGGCGAGAGACCCTACGAGTGCCACCTGTGCCCCATGGCTTTTTCCCAGAACACCACACTGGTCAACCATGTTCGCAGCCACACGGGTGAGGGGCTCTTCCACTGCCGCTTCTGCCCCAAGGCCTTTACACGCCGCGTCCGAAAAAAGAAGCACGAGGAGAAGGCGCACAGCCCCCACCAGTAGTGCATCTGGAGGGCGGGAGAAGATTGGGCGGGCGATATTTTAACGCCCGCCCAATATGGCTTCCGCAAAAATAGATCGACAGAATTGGCATTACTGGAACAGAAAGAATTCATACTGCTGAATTTCGAAGACAAAAACATGGTGCTCGGCATCTTTCTTGATTTCACAAAAGCATTCGACTTAATTAATCATGAGATACTTCTACTGAAATTACAGCATTATGGAATAAGAGGAACTGCCCTGTCACTAATATCATTATACCTGCAACATCGGTCACAGTACGTAGAAATCCGTGGACGGTCATCCGCGGTTAAACGAATAACCGCAGGTGTCCCCGAAGGGAGTATTTTGGGCCTTTTTCTGTTTGTTTCATACATCAATGAAATCGTACATATTGATGACACTGCAACGTCCATCATATGTGCAGATGACACCAGTTTTTTTTCGGGTCGCTCAGGAACAGACCTATCTATCCGAGCTAATCAAACACTTGGGCTAAATAATGACTGGGCTAAAAACAATGATTTGAAATTAAACATTAAAAAAACCAAAGCCGTTATGCTCCACCCGCGTAACAAATCGTTTGAACTACCAGCCCTCATACTAAATGACATCGAAATAGAAGTTGTGAAGTCGTTCAAAACTTTAGGTGTGTATTTTCCCGAAAATATGATGTGGGACAGCCACATGGAATATTTGCTGAAGAAATTATCTAGTACAATTGGCTTTCTTCGCCGTCACTGTTGCAATTTCCCAATTCGGATCAATGTTATGCTTTATAACTCTTTATTTTCGTCTCAATTAAATTATGTGTCACTAATCTGGAGAACAACTACCATGGAAAACATTCAATGGCTACTTGTACTTCAGAAACGTAGTGTACGAATGATATGCCGAGCGCCTTATCTAAGTCACACAAGTAATATGTTTAAAAAATACAATATAATTCGCGTTGATCAACTATATAATTTCAGAATTTGCCGTTACTACAAGCTGGATGTAAGCAAAAACCACAAGGCTTTGGCTACTTTATCTCATCTAGAAAAATATATCCCGCCGTATCCTACTCGCCATACTGAAGAATGGATAATCCTGTAATGCCGAACAAATTATGGTGACCAAATGGTAAAATTTCAACTTCCAACAACATTAAACGAATTGGTTCTGCATCATAATATAGATATATTATCCATATCTCTTAATTAAGGACCTGTGCGCAATGTTCCTGCAAACTTGAAGGTTTCTTATACTCATGCCTTGTCATTCTTTTTTTTGTGCGTGTGTTTTTATGCTTACTTGCTGGTACTTTTATGTTGTTTTTAGTCCGATCGCATCCTATTTATCCTGCTCATTTCTACACTACAGTTGCACCCCGACGTGTTTATGCAGTGTATGTACGTATGTCTACTAGTGTTGTTTGTGGTCGAGACGGACCATGCAGTTATCCTTGTTTTTGCAACACAGTGTAGTGTTGTTATTTTGACCGTGCTGTTTGCCATGCATTGTGGTGCAGGCCCTGTCAAGTCTTTGTTGGCTTTTTCCCTGTGCTCCAAACATCGTTGAGATGTTGAATAAATCGAATTGAATTGAATTGAAGCCCAGCTGTGTGTGCGCAAACACTGCAACGCTGTCGGAAGATAGCGAGCTCTTTTTGTGGGTCGTTAAGAAAGCACTGTTAAAGGCCAACTGCACTCAAATTTCACCCTGGCTAAATGCCTTCGAAATGTGTAGTAGGTACCATGAGAACTACTGCGACGCGACCGGTAGCTCTGTGCAATGCGTGGTTATTCAGTTTCAGGCACCCTTGAATACGACAAAGCACCTGCCAGCGTGTCGCGCAAACAGCCATTTAGCGGAAGTGACATGCCAGCCGTCCAGGTCGATCGGCCTGCCTCGCAGTGGGAGAATCCAGGAAACTCGTATTTCGCGCCGGTACGCCTGGCTTTCATGGCTCCGAAGAGGCTTCGTTAACCGTACGGCTATCTCCTGTTCGAGTGTCATCGCGACATCATGCCTACGCGGTGTGCTGCTGTCGGAGCGCACGAATAGTGTCGTGCTTGCGGAACAAGCGCTCGCTTTTCCGAGCGCCTCCCACACCCCGCACGCGCGCTCACACTCTCCCCCTGGCTGGCCGAGCCGGCCAGTCCGCCGGTAGCAGGGAAACGGGTCATGTGGACGCTCGCAGGGTCAAAGAAAGTGGGTATCCCATTTGTTGCAGTGCGGTCAGTGTAGTCTAGGAAATTTGTGCGGGCGTGCGTGCATGTGTGAGCGTGGTTCTTGGGGAAGAAGTGAGTTTTTAGGAGGCGCCACATGTTGGCTGCACCGTGCCCCAATGATGGGTGCGGTGGAGGATAGCGGCAGCGGAGAAGTTGGTAGGTATGGGCGACGTTGCAATATGTCAGGGGTTGATACTGAGAAGCTCTTGCACACCACGGTTGTGCAGAAAGCAAGGGCCTGTATGGGTGGTCAATGCTCAGGCCTAGAGCCACTGGGTCAGGTTTCATTTAGTGGCTCTACTAGAGCCTGATGGTGGGCTGCCTCATTACCGCCTATACCAGTGTGGGCCAAGGTCCACAGCAGTGGTACGGATTGGGTTGGGGGCTTCTTCTATAAGATTTATATGTGGGAGCCAGCGTTTGCTGCCGGACGACCAGCACATGAGCATTCCTGTCCATTTTTGTGGACGTGAGGTGATAAAAAATGATGCTACCTTGGAAACAAGTGCCGAACGATCGTCTGCTGTTAGTTTGCCAGAAGCCCACACCCAAAGCACAGAGCGGAAGAAGAAAGCCGCGATTTGCTGCAGTCTCAACATTACCTTGGTCACTTCTGGCGGCAACAAATGCCACCCACCCAAACTCCAGCTCAGGTAGATAGCCGTTGGCTGAAAAGGCGTTTTGTTCGCCACTTCTTCACTGCATGGAGGTTGGCCTTTATGCAGCACACCGAATAGAGGGAGCCCACCCTATCGTAGAGCGGGTGAAAATTTCCAAGAGAAGTATTTCTTGTTCATCGTCCTCGTCGTCATCCTATTGTGGCCTCTCCATCTGGGTGACGATTTCTCCTCGCTAGCATGGCAAGTGTCATTGTGCGTGGGACCTGTGACAGAGTGTGGCATCCTGCGTCAGTCACCAACGTCTCGAGACTACTGGAACGCATCCTGCAGTTTTGCAGACCGACACAAGCAAGTAGAGCTGCCCGCATTGAAAAGTCTTGATTCTTCACCATTCATATGCATGTGAACACTGTGTGTATGCCTCTCATCTTATTTCCCACTGCGATGGTGCCTTCTGTCGATAAACAGCAGTTGACTTCCAGGGTTGTCTCAGGTGCTCCTTGTTACCAGGCATTTGAATGTCGGGCATAGATGCTTAGGCAGGAACAATGAGCTGATGTGAACTTGCTTAGAAAAGGCTGGTTGAATTAAGTGCCCAGTTGTTGGGGGATGCCTTATTTGTAATCAGCAATGAGGAGACTGGACCATGTTGTGGTGTGGAACATGTGGTGGCACATCACGATTTAACAAGTGCACTTACTTGCACACTTTGTGTATTAATGTGTGCTCCCTTATGTGTTGACTCTCCTGTTGTTTAAAACTGCACATTTCAAAGCTGGAAAACGAAAAATCTCCAGTTGGTCATCACGGAACAGCTGTTTTCTTTGCTGTGACCCTAATTTATCAGAAAAGTTCTAAAAAAAAGCTTTTGTTTTTTTGGCACTTCTCACGAAAGCAGTGGTAGTCACGTACAGTAGCATTGGATAGCCACGGGTCATTCGGCGTGGTTTTAATTCTGTGGATATCGAGCACTTAACACAAGAGAAGTTGCTTTTGCAGATGGTATGGCAACATTTAGTTGAAAAGTGACTGCTTTGGGCTTGTCAAAATTTTCACAGGTGAAAGCTGTATACCGTTGGTGACGAAGGGATGTGGTGGCCATGTAATTCTGTAACTGTATTTTCGAAACTCGAAGTTCTGTAGAGAATTATCTTGCAAGTGTCTTGAAGACAACAAAGTAATAATTGAATGCTACACTGATTTCACCTGTATTTGCCATTGCTGGCTAGTTGTAAGCACTGTCTCACCACTGTACCAGATAGAATTTGTGAATGCACAGGCCGTGTATTAACTTTTTCTGGTCAATTCACGTGCATTTTTTTGGTATTAAAAGAAGGTTCAGAAGTGTTGCCTTCCTGATACCGTATTTGCCCTGTGAGTTGCTGACATTGTCCCCGATGGCACTGGCAATAGTGAGGGCCAAATTTAGCGGATTGCTAGCATGCGTCCAGACACAAATGTCTGAGGACAACTTATAACGCATAGAATGTGAAAACATATATATGGGAGGTTCCTTAACATGTTTTCTCGATTCTGTAATCATCATCATCTTCACCACCATTTCCTTTGTGTCTTTTTTTTTCTCGGTGTTTGCAGTGCTCACACATTATTTGTTGGGACAGTGCCGTATGATTGCAGGATTCAGTGAATGTCGCTGCAGTTTCGTATTGACCAAAGCACACATTTTGCAGAGAAACACTTGGTTATCTGTTTAATTGCTACTTCTGTAATTAACATGCCCAAAGTACTTATGTAAGCCTCAGAGCATATCTCTAACACAATTTCCACTGTCATTCCGGACACCCTGGGGTCAATATAATCCCAACAGACAAAAATTCTCTAAGAATTTTTTTTAACTCAATTACTCTCCTTTGTGAAAGCTTCTCAGAGGAATTTAGTGCCAACCTGAGAATTCTTTTACCTGTTTTTCTTGTTCTCTTGGAGGTCGGTCATTTTTCATTTTTTGGCCACTCGTGAGCCATGTTGTGGGCTATTTCTAGGCCACGACGATGGCTGATTTTTTACCTACTGCATTTACTCAAGCTTTCACATCTAAGAGTTACTAGTAACAAACAAGGAAAAAATCAAAATTTTGAAGTGTGTCATATCACGAAAACACTCTGCGACCGGTTGTGATGCCATTGCGGTAGTTGCTGGGGTCGCCGTAGTTGGTTTATTGGGTTTTTGTTTTTCTACATGCTACACATAATGAAACCGTAGGCGTTTGGTAAACAGTGAAATATTTGATTACTGTGGGACAATCTGCTACACCCGCACGTGTAGCATAGTGAAGAGAATAAAGCTCTCACGCCTCGCGCCATGACCTTGACGTCATGCGCGTGGTGCCGGGCAGGCATTCCTTCCAACATGGTGTCAGAAGCGGGATGTGCTGACCGCTGCTCTCCGCCTGAACGACACGTCAGCACACCCAACCAACCCTCGTTCTGAAGCCGCTTCTGCCTCGTCTACGGGCCTTCCCTCGACTACAGAGCTGCGTGCGACCTTCGCGAGCGACTCACCCTCGATGGCCAACAAGAACGGCAGCGCGGCCTCGTTCCAGATCACGGCACCTGACCCGTTCACCTTCTCACCGTCAGACTGGCCCCAATGGAAGAGACGTTTCCTCCGCTACCGGGCTGCTTCAGGGCTCAGCGATCGACCCAAAGAATGCCAGGTGGATGCACTGGTCTACCTCATGGGACCCTAGGCAGAGGACATCTTCAATACCTTCAAGCTGACTACTGACGAACAGAAGAACTTCGACGCAGTGCTTAAGGGCTTCGAGGACTACTTCATACCTCGGCGAAACATCATCTACGAGCGGGCGAAATTCAACACCCGAGTCCAGCTGGATGGTGAGTCAGTCGAAGATTTCGCAACAGCCCTACACGCACTAGCAGATTCTTGTAACTACGGGGAGCTCCGTGAAGAGTTAATTCGAGACAGACTAGTCGTGGGCCTCAAGAACCATAAACTGTCGCAAACTCTGCAGCTTGACCCCAGCTTAGACCTAATGAAGGCGCTAACCATCGCTCGTCAGAATGAAGCAGTCCAACAGCAGCAGGCAGAACTCTTATCGGGCACGCCAAAGGAAGCTGTCAACCTCGACGCTCTGAAAGTACGGCGTAGTAGACCCGTTAAAGACCCAGTTGCAACGCCACCCCCAACCACACACCACCCGAGGCGTTTCAAGAAATCATGCGGCTGGTGTGGCAAAGAGCGTCACGTGAGGGCCATCTGTCCTGCCAAAGACTGCGTCTGCCAGAAGTGCGGGAAAAAGGGCCATTTCCAAACCGTCTGCCGCTCAACAAATGCTCTTCAGAACATCGAGCAGGAACCAGGTTTCCTGGGCCTCATGGCGACGACGGCTTCATCCAGGTGGGAAGTCTCTCCCCTCGTCGAGTCCCAGACCCTGGTATTCAAAATCGACACGGGAGCGGATGAGACTGTTATCCCGGAGCGACAATTCCGACAGCTCTTCAAGCACGTCGTTCTGACTTCCCCCGACCGGAGGCTTCAGGGTCCAGATGGAAAGACTCGGCGCATCTCGGGACTGGCAAGGCTTCGTTTCAAGCTCAATGGCCGAGAAA
This sequence comes from Haemaphysalis longicornis, assembly GCF_048455015.1. Classification (NCBI taxonomy): domain Eukaryota; kingdom Metazoa; phylum Arthropoda; class Arachnida; order Ixodida; family Ixodidae; genus Haemaphysalis; species Haemaphysalis longicornis. Next base: position 102,059,211 of record NW_027526361.1, on the reverse strand, counting down.
GCGTAGAAAACGTCTACATCTTACCCGGTCTGCGCACAGCCCTACTTGGCAAACCAGCCATCACCAACCTTGGCTTGTTCCCGTCTGTGAACACTGTTTTGGATTTAAACATAGAAAGAGATTTTCCCGACGTTTTCCAAGGGCTCGGAAAGTTGCAACAGGAGTATGACATCGTGCTCCAACCTGACGCAACTCCGTTTGCCCTGACGTCTCCACGACGGGTACCACTTCCCCTCTACGAAAAAACCAGGGCAGAGCTACAACGAATGAAGGAAGTTGGCGTAATTACTCCTGTCACGCAACCCACAGCATGGTGCGCGCCAATGGTCGTCGTACTCAAGCCTTCGGGGGCACTCCGAATTTGTGTAGACTGCACGGAACTAAACAAGTCTGTACTCCGCGAGTGGCATCCCATCCCAGCTGTTGAACACACCCTTGGCATGCTTCGAGGAGCCGCATGGTTCTCGAAAATCGACGCAACCTCGGGTTTTTGGCAGATCCCGCTGACTGAGAGAAGCAAATTGATCACGACCTTTATAACGCCCTTTGGTCGTTTTTGCTTCAATCGTCTACCCTTCGGCATTTGCTCTGCTCCTGAACACTTCCAACGACGCATGAGTGACATTCTGCAAGGCCTCGATGGGGTCGCCTGTCACATGGACGACATTCTCATCTGGGGTTCGACCAAGCAGGAACACGATGAGCGACTCCGAAGTACTCTCGAGCGGATTCGACGCGCTGGTGTCACCCTAAACAAGGAAAAATGTCAGTTTGGCGTCACGAAAATCTCGTACTTAGGGCACGTCATCGAGAACAACCATGTTCGACCTGATGAGAGAAAACTCAAAGCCATCACAGAAATGCCTAGGCCAACTTCCAAGACTGAACTTCGACGGCTACTGGGCATGGCGACTTACCTCGGTCGTTTCGTACCGAACATAGCCGAACTTCTCCAGCCCTTGTCCAGCATGCTGTCTTCAAAGCAGGAGTTCGTCTGGGAGGCCGCACAAGAGGATGCATTCGGCAAATGGAAGAAACTGCTCTCATCCAGCCCAGTTCTAGCCGTGTACAGCAACGACAGGCCGACGAAGATCACAGCGGATGCGTCGTCCTACGGTCTCGGCGCCGTATTGCGCCAAAAGCAAGAGAACGGCCACTTCGCTGTTATCGCCTATGCCTCTCGGGTACTTACGGAAACAGAACGTCGATACCCTCAGATTGAAAAGGAAGGTCTCTCTCTCGTCTGGGCATGCGAGAAGTTCCATGACTACGTTTTTGGGATGAAGTTTTGCCTTGAGACCGACCACAAGCCCCTAGTTGCGCTTTTTGGCTCAAAACCCATCGACGACTTAACGCCTCGTCTACAGAGGATGCGGATGCGCTTAATGCGTTACGCCTACTAGGTCGTTTACGTCCCCGGCAAAGAACTGACCGCAGCTGATGCCCTATCGAGGTCTCCCGTAAGCCACGGCGAGACGAATGAGCTCGAGAGAGAGATTGAAGGACACGTGGGTCAGCTGTTATCTACGCTCCCAGTTTCACCACCTTCCTTGGACGAATTGAAACAGGAACAACAACACGACGAACTTTGCCGCCAGCTCCGTGCATTCACGCAGAAGGGTTGGCCGAGCCATCGCGACCTAAAACAAAACCTTAAGGAATTCTGGCCACATAAGGACAGCATCACCGAAGTCAACGACATCCTGATGCATGGCTTTCGGATAGTCGTGCCCAAAAAGCTACAGGAGTCAGCTCTCCGCGTACTGCACGAAGGCCATTTCGGCATCGACAAGTGCCGTGCGAGAGCAAGAAATGCTGTCTGGTGGCCTACGATTGACACCGACATCGAGAATCTTGTCAAGTCTTGCCGGACCTGCCTCCAGCACAGGACTAACCGGAAGATGCCGCTGGAGCCGACAGAATTTCCTGACAGACCTTGGCAGCGAGTCGGCGTCGACCTGTTCTTCATTGGAGGAGCATGGTGGCTAATCGTCACCGACTACTACTCAAGGTATCCCGAGTTGGCCAAACTCACGAGCCTGAATGCGAGGGCAGTGGTAACTCACTGCAAGTCAATTTTCGCAAGGCATGGAATTCCCGAAGTGGTCATCAGTGACAACGGTCCACAATTTTCAAGGGGACCTGACTCACCGTTTGCAGCCTTCGCCAAAGAATACGGTTTTAAACACGTGACATCGAGTCCCCGGTACCCTCAAAGCAACGGGCTCGCGGAAGCTGCCGTAAAAGTGATCAAGAGCTCCCTCGAGAAGACGGGCGATCCGTACAAAACGCTTATGGCGTACCGGACGAGCCCACTCAAGAACGGTTACTCTCCCGCTGAGCTCCTAATGGGTAGGAGACTCCGCACTACTTTGCCGGCTTCTGCGGACAGCCTAGTCCCCTGCCTCCCGGACAGAGACAGGCTGAGGGCATACGAGGCTGAAAGCAGGGAAAAGCAGCAGCACCACTTCAACATCCGGCATGGGGCACGAGACCTTCCGGACTTGGACCCCGACACTGACGTATGGATCGTGGACCTTAAAAAATTTGGCACGGTCAAAGAGCAAGCGGAGGAGCCGAGGTCCTACTGGGTCGACACGGAGTATGGATCTGTTCGCCGCAACAGAACTCACCTAGTCGCAATGCCTCAACATTCCAACGAGTTGCAGCAACAAGAGACAGTCCCGCGGAACCCGTTATGCACAAGCAGTGACCATACTCACAGCAAGAGTGGCCGGTGCATAATTCCGCCATCGCGGTTGGAACCGTGACCTTTTTAGAGAGGGGAGGATGTGGGACAATCTGCTACACCCGCACGTGTAGCATAGTGAAGAGAATAAAGCTCTCACGCCCCGCGCCTCGCGCCATGACCTTGACGTCATGCGCGTGGTGCCGGGCAGGCATTCCTTCCAACAATTACGTGGGTCAAACTTGACAATGGAGCCACAAATGGGAGCTACTTCCCGTTTACTAACTCATATTACTAGACTTGCGTTGCTAACTTACCATTTCAGTTCATTGTACGTGCAACACCTTTACAAAAGTTTGCTGGTTCCTGGCATGAGTGCCACAGATGGAGCTTTATCTGGTTCGTTTTCAAAAGTACATCATGGCACGCTCCGGAACAGTGCGAATAAGTTACCGATATTTGCAGGAGTGTTGTGGGTAGCATTTCGGCTGGCGTACCCGCAAATTTTCCCGCCATTTTTTTTTGCGGGGCTACCATGTTTGCCAGACCAGGACTGCCCTCCCCGCTAAAAGAGCGGCTGCAGGTGGTCGCCAGTTTCACTCCGCTCTGGTTACAAACCCCTGCGCGCTCGCGCCGCGGGCTCTGGCTCGGGCCCGGGTGCGGATCTGTCAGTCGCTGTAATTGCAAACCCTTGCTCTACAGTGTACCCAATTCTAGTACACTGTACTTGCTCGCTCACGCCGTGGCTGCTCGCTCCCGCCACGGCTCGGGCTCTGGCCCGGGTTCGTTCTTTTTTTTTTTTCGCTTCGTCCCTAGGGGAGGTACTACAAACGTATGGGGCCCGTAAAGGCCGCGAGAAAAGACCGTAAAGGCCGCGGGAAATTGCGGGAAAATTGGGTGAGATTGCGGGAAAACCCAGGCCAGAGCCCGAGCCGCGGAGCGAGCGAGCAAGGGTTTGCAACCAGAGCGGACTGACAGATCCGCACCCGGGCCCGAGCCAGAGCCCGCGGCGCGAGCGCGCAGGGGTTTGTAACCAGAGCGGAGTGACACTGGCGACCACCTGCAGCCGCTCTTTTAGCGGGGAGGGCATTCCTGGTCTGGCAACCATGGTAGCCCCGCAAAAAAAATGGCGGGAAAATTTGCGGGTACGCCAGCCGAAAGGTTACCCAACATTTTAGGTGCACCAAGTTATGTCCAGGATCACAGGTGCCAGTAGAAGGTGAAGTTCTGGTTGATACAAGCTGTTTAACGGAAGGTATTCATTTTATCAGCCGTTTTACCAAGCACCGGCCAATTGCCCTCCTGTGGTACCGGCCACTGTACGCGTGCATGTATGTGTTTCTCAAGTGGAGCACATACAACCATACTGTCCAACCACTTGACATTCGTGAACGCCATATACATCACCTGCCTGGTGGTGCCGAGTCAGTTGATGGGAGTGTTCTGTGGACGTCAAAGCACCTCCAGGGATTAAAACTCCCATGGCTTCATAGGATAGGCATCAGCTTAGTAGCTTTTAGCAAAAAAATGGTAACAGAGGAGACCCTTTGTGTGCAAGAGCACTAGCCATGCCGTTCCTGAACAAGCCGTGATTGCGAAGCTTTTGGAGTATCCCGAGTGAAATTCTGCCGCGCCAGCTAGAAAGAGGAGGGTTCGTCAGCGTTGCTGGGCAACGCTTGGGCACATGCCTTGAGCAGAGCGGTTCACCTGGCACCAGCGCTCCCTCCTCCTTCGTGCTGGTTCTTTGCACTTTTGCCTCGCTGTCACCGGGTTCGTTTGTGGAAGGCATCTCAGTTTTTCTCTTTCATCCCTGCCACAGTCTCTCCTCCATCCCCGAATGCCCGCAGGGTGCAGCACGGCCCCCCTCCGGGTCGTCGGCTCTTGTGCTGTCAGCAGTGCAGCTACATGACGGCAGACTCGAGCAATCTGAAAAAGCCCGTGCGCACGCACACGAGCGAACGCCCCTTCCAGTGCGGCCACTGTGGCAAGGCCTTCGTTCAGAAGGTCCACCTGGCCACCCACCTGCGCACCCCCACGGGTGAACGTCCTTTCCACAGCCACCTGTGCCCCAGCGCCTTCGCTCAGGAGAGCCACCTTGCCGGCCACGTGCGGAGCCACATGTCTGGCTGTTCCTTCCACTGACCTTCCTTCCCCAAGGCCTTCACACACCACCCCCACCAGAATACACATTAGAGGTAGGTGTACAACCTTCGTGTGTGCGTGCGAACACTCACCCAATGTGACTGGAGGAGAGCAGTCTCGGTGCGAATTGTTACGAAGCAAGCGATGTACCCGCACGCCAAGACAGGGAGGGGCTCATAAAGAGGACCCATTTTATCATGCAACGAAACCTGGCTTCGAGCAAAAATTTCTTTGTTCATTATGACATCCTGCAGCCTCACCAGCTGGGTGACGATTGCCCCTCGCTGGCTGAGAAAGTGAAATTGTGAAAGGGACTAGTAGTAGGTGGCGGTGGCGAGCCGCATTGGTTGCAAGTGGGTTGGGACAAGGGCAAGCCCACTAGCGTGTAGAGTGCCTGCTTGAATGCATGCTGCACCTTTGCAGCCCAACACAAGAAACACACGCCTGTTGAACAGGGGGAATCGGGATATGTCACGATTGGTGAAAATGCGCGCACTGTGTGCATTCCTGTTACGTAGTGTTCCACTGCAGTTGTGCCTTCTGTAGGTAAACAGCAGTTGACGTCCAGTGCTTGTCCCATGTGCTCCTTGCACAGATAGTTTAGAGGGGCTGTTATAACCATTCAGAGGGTGACAGACTTGACACAGATAAACTGATGGAAATTACCCACTGAAGTTCGCTCCCATCATTTGGCAAACCACTTTATGTATCAGAAAGTCATGCTTCCCAACCCCTCTTTCAGTGTGGTTTGCTTCCATTGTTGTTATTTTTTAGTGGCAAAAACAAACTTCACTGGGTAGTTATCATCAATTTACGTCTGTACTGAGCGAGCCGTAGCAGGGACTGAGAAATGGAACTTTTTAGATAACCAACAGAGGACGTATTTATTTGCGTGTCGCCCAGCTCAGGTGCTCTATGCCGAACTGCAGAAAGAGTGAGCCCTAAAGCGGGTAAACATGACGGCCGTAAGAATGGCAATGGTTAGAAACATGCCTCGGAGAAACATGATAATAGTAATTTCTACACATTCGGGGCTGTGGGGAAACTCGTTAGGCAGAAATATCAAGAAGGTCAAGTCTGTACAACTCTGGTTGTTACCAAGTCCATCCCGTACCTGGAACCACCGGCGCTTTTGTAGACCTCCTCGACTTTAGGGAGTATCCACATTTAGCAGGGTGTCTTGGTAAACTATTGCCACATTCCCTTCTCCGATTTTGGTGGCTGTTTTCTTTCTTGCAAAGTGTGCAGACTGATGCTGCAATCGCTATCCTTTCATCCACCTTGTCCAAAAGTTTCTGTCAGACGGTGGCAACATCAAAATTGCTGCACGGCTTCTGTGAGCACAAAGGTGGTTGGGGCATGTCCTGAGTTGCCCGCCTGGGTTGGCACGTGGGTGTCTGCGACCAAGGAGGCAATGGGCGGGGGTTACAGCACACAGCTGTGGTATGTTTAATTCAGTGAAACCAAGAAGCCTAGAGTTTGTAAAGGCCTCTACCGAAGTGTGCACCTGGCGTCGTGACCATGCACAGGGGTGAGACAGCTGCGCATATTGCGCAGTTCTGATACAAATGTGTTTTCTGCTCCAAAAGCTTGAAATACACAAAAATTGCGCCAAACTGCTCCAAAACAGTCTCAGAGCCAAGGATGTTAACGCTCCCGTCAGTTTCGGTGGGTAAAAATGCTTACTGACAGCATAATTTTCCAGCACCCCAAAGGTGATGCTGTTTGTAAAGGTTTAATCGATTGATAATGTAATAAAAAACCCGCATAAATTTTCCCCGAGATAGTCTTTTTGAAAGTCACAATGTCGCGTTGCACATGTTATATTCTGTGAGATTTTAAAGTTTTCCCATCCAAAACCATTGCAAAGTCCTGTAGAAAAAATACTTTTGTGTACTGAGGTGACAAACTACTTGTCCAAGTTGATGAAAAAACGGCAATTTTCGGAGCACCGTACAACGTTTCTTTCCTCCATGTTCGGAACGACATCACGGGGCTCCGCCATCTTGGTGTGGAGGAGGTTAGGAAACATGGCCACCGAGCGAAGCAGTTGCTCGTGGTTCAAGCAGAGTGCTCTTCGCCGATTTCTACCGTGGTTTTGGTTATGAGGGTGGCTGGGTTTACACTTAGTCGTTTGGTCTGTTGCGGGAAGTTGCGTGACTCGAAAGACGGGAGTTCATCAGAAACGTGGTGCCCGCGAATTCGCCGAGTTTCAGCCTTGAGTGTGAGGCGCGGTGCGTGCTTGAAGTGAAATTTCGGACTTATTGCGGTGTTATAAAAACGCTGAGCTATTGCTGCCTTTGACAGCGAGCTTGCGAGCGGCGGGAATGGGACTATCGACACTGCAGAAGTGGCGGCGCAGGCTACATCGCCGCAAAATGTTCAAGCAGTGTCCGATAGCGGGACAGGCTATTATTACGCGCTAGTAATAATAGTTCATCTATCTGAAGTGAAATTTAATGCCAAGAGGGAGGGGGCTAATTGTACCAACATTACTCAAATTACGATCGTAGTGATCGTGCAAATTGAGGATTGAAATGGGAGGGCTGGTGGGGTGCGATGACTGTCACCGTGCTTTGCGCAACTTTTGCCGTGGTTCTGTGCGTAAAGCCCAGTCTAGGATTAGAAAAATAATAATTTCTGCATTCACAGGATAATAAAAAAGCTTTGCAAATTGCTTAGTTTTTCAATTCGATATTTCCAACGGTGCTCCACGCTATCTTATGCATAGAGCCTCAGAATTTAAAAATGGTTTCTGAAAGGGTAGTGGAATAGAAAAAACTTTATTGAAGTGCTGTTTCAGTGTGATGTACGTTCAAAACCAATTAAAATTGCACTTTTCTCCCCAGAGTTGACAAAGATGTGATTTTTATGCCCCTATAGTGTGACATAATAAATGTCGTTCTTCTGCTCCAAATCAAGGTTCTTCTGCTCCAGAATCGAGATTTCGCTGCTCCAAAAACTGCTCCCAAATCTGATTAAGCTGTCTCACCCCTGCATGCATAAAAACAGTGATAGGCTTGCACGCGAAATCATCAAAGCGATGGAAATCGAAGAGGACGTCGACGGTTGTGTCGGCATTGCGGCGGTTGCGCTAACCGATAAAGAGAAACTATTTCTTTGTGCTGTTGCACCTGGACCACGTGGCTACAGGAGTGTGTAAATTTACCAGGCAAGGCGTAAAAAAATTCAGTTGGTAGTGTCAGCGCTTGTGCTTCGTCTTTCATCTTTGTCTGTTTACTGAGCTAAATTTAGGCTGACCAGTATTTAATCTCTAATGGTGAAGTGACAAAGTCAAAGCTAGTGTGATCAAAAGTCTAAGCTGTGTGTGGGTGAGAGTCCAAACCCAGGCGACAACGAAAGAATCCCTCACGAGGGAGCTTAGCATTTAACCATTGGCCGCGTCAGATGCAAAGGAACATGATTTTTAGTTTGGGGCAATGAGAGCATGGTTTTGTCAGGCCCCACCAATTTGCCAGTCATCATGTTTCATGTCTGGTGCAATACAATCAAAATGCTTGTACCTCCACGCGTGACGTAGAAAAGTTGAAGGAGCTCATCAGCAATGCCCTTTCCTGATCCCTTGAATGCCACAATGAAGGTCATTGCCAAATCCTCAATGCTGTGGCAGATGTGCGGTATTTCGATGGCACTCAGGAGAACTTCCGTATCAGAAAAGTGGCTTCTCAATCAAAGCTTGATGAACCGACGGTTTGTAGTGGGGTAACTTTTGGTATTGGTGAACGATGCGTAGGTTTGCCGCCTGCCCGCTTGTTTAGACAGCGGGCCAGTTGCTGGTTCATACTTAAAACCAGCCATCATTGACTGGTTTTTTGGCCATCGTGCTGCGATTATTATTTTTTTTTGCATTTTGGCAACTACGACGATAAATACGTGTCGGCAAGCTGCGCAAAGACACGCAAGCAAAGAAAATATGCGGGCGAATGCGGGCGAGATGCAAAGAGCTTTTGACGGACGAAGTATGTGCGGTTACTTTTCAGTGCACCACATTTAGAGCAATAACCAAAATTTCAGTAACTTTCAGTACAAACGTTATGTTGATTCCTCTCTAGGAAAACACTACAATGCATAGGGCATTGCATGTCATAAAACATGGATTCTTTTTTTTTCGGAGAATGGTGGCAACCATAACGACGCGTTCAAATAAATCAAGTGCCTTTCACCTTCAGGCACTTGCAAAACATTCACTGACTGCCTGCTAACTGCACAGGCACAGCCACCTGCATTTTCTACTCCTGGCTTGCTTCCTACCGATTCATATATGGGTTCTAACTTCCAAAAATGCGCTCATTGCTTTTGGTTTGGTTGCAGATGATGCATTTCTACTGGTGCAGGTAGTGCAGGTGATCCTCTGGCGACAGTCTTGTGCTCAGTGTACTTTCATCGCGCACCCGAAGCATTGGCCAGCCGTCGACAAAACAAGAGTTGGTGGGGCGACATTTGGACTTGTAAAAAAAAACACATGCCTCACCCGACCTTTCTGAATTGCTGTGGAGCACACATGATGCGGGTTTCAGGTCGCTAACATTGGAGTTAATTTTTGTCTGGTCGTCATACGAGACGTGGGGTAGTTTCTGATCTCAATAATGCTGTTAATGCGAAGTCACTACTAATAGAATAAGTCCCATTATATGTAGGAGGCTTTTGTAGTACATCTAAAGAAGTGCAATTACAGTTGTGCGTGGGTCAGATGGTTGTTTGTTGGCTGCACGGTGTAAGAGTATTTAGGTGTTGACACTCGCCGGCCGCCGCGGCGGAGAACGCGGCCAGATCGTGTTCGCCCTTAGTACATGCGCAGACCGCAGCGGCGCGGGGGGCGCTGCGAATGAGGGGCCGGCTATCGCTTGCGAAGTAGCGGGCGCAGCTGCGGTGGATACGCGGCGTGCTTGACTTTCCGTGTCATTCACGCTGATACGCGGCGTGCTTGACTTTCCGTGTCATTCACGCTGCGTTTCGGTGTTTTCTGCTGCCAGAGTGAGGAGTAGACATTATGATTCAGCTTCCACGTTGTGTTCGTCACCGATCACTGCGGCACCAGCCGCAGTGAGCGTTGGGGAACTCACGCGGTACAGCAAGGCGACGCTGCCAGGATATCACGGCCCATGTGCTTTTCGATGGCAAATCTCTGCGAACGGCACTTGTAATGCATTGTGTTTTCTCCAGCAAGAAAGGTGACTTGTAGTTAAAAATATGTTACACATAACGGCTATTTTGGCTTTCGTGGAACAAAAATAATTTTTTTATCCCTATGCTCAATGTATACATGCGTAATCAAGAGCCTAGACAGAGCAATGCAATAACACAGCGAATCGTTATATTAAAATGTAAAAACCAGTATAACAAGAATGTTGGTTTTTCAGAAGTATGGTTCTTATACGTATCCGTATTTGTGTGCAGATATTACGTTTACGAAACAAATACCACAGACATTACTAAAGCAGAAAAACGAAAATTGTCTCGGCGCAGGATCTATTTCTTTTTATTTTTTTACCTGTGGCGTATAGCAACCCCCGAAAATAATTTCTGGATACGCCACTGTGGGAAATAATAGACACCGCAATTCAAGGCTTCAAATTAAAACCAAATTGGATCATTCAAATCGTACAGAACACGGGCACCAGTTGCATTCTTTCGCTGATGCTGCAGTCAGTATTACACTTATGTTGTTCGATTGAGCTCCCTGGCTTCCACAAATAATTCTGGCTTCCACAAATTTTGACAAAAAAAACGTGCATAGATAAGGGCAAAGAAAGGAAACAGAAACATGAGCTCTTGTATTTCTCTTTATTCACCCTTGTCTACGTGCAGTTTTTTTGTCAAAATGTGTGACAGAACCAGTTACCCCAAGTTCCAAATTTATTAGACATAATTGAGGCTACCGATGCCGGTATCTTCCATGTGTTTTCAAAGAAGCATTTACACATGCACACCACACGCCGTATGCCATGGCAGCAATGCGGTTAAGTTTATACAGCAATCGCGGGCCCAGTTTTTACCCGCTGCACATTTTAGTTTAACATAATACGTTTATAAAGCTGTATAATTTACCCTGACCCTACTAAGTTCGGTGGAGAATTTTGTGGTCGACGAAGTCGCCTTACCACGTCGACTGCAATTATTCCAAACTGATGGTGGTGGAGAAACATTTATTGAAGCGAAAGAGGTTCGCGCTTGAAAGCGGGAGAAGCCCTCAGTCCAGGGCCCCTGCGGCGGCTGCGGTTCTGCGTGCCCGGTCCACCAACTGTCGCTGGTCCTCAGGATCCGAACTGCACAGCGCAGCCTCCCACTGCTCGAGGGTGGGGGTGCGAATAATGGGGGCTGCTGGTGTGTTTTGGCAAGCCCACGTGGTGTGGCACAGTGTTGGATGTTCGCTGCAGTATGGGCATGTTGGTGGATACATTTTGGGGTGTATGATGTGCAGGAAGCTATGGTGGGGGTATGTGTTTGTCTGTAGTTGCCGCCAGGATACAGCCTCCTCTCGGGTGAGCTTCTGGTGTGGTGGTGGGTAGGAACATCTGGCAAGGTGGTGGTGTTGCAGAAGCGCACGTTACTGCTGCTGGATAGGCTGTGGGTCACGGAGCGACTGGTGCGGTGCCCGGAGGGTGCATGCTCGGGCTATAGCGTGTGCTCGCTCATTTCCGTCAAGCCCTGCGTGACCTGGCGTCCATATTAGTACAGTTGGGTTTAGTGTGTCCCTGTGCTTTTTTAGTAGTCGGAGAGCGCATATTGAGATCCGACCGTTGCCGTAGTTTCTGCATGCCTGCTGGCAGTCTGTAATTATATGAAGTGGGCTATTCGAAGTTGGAGACGTCATCGCCAGTGCGATGGCTGTTTCTTCGTCTTCAACGATGTTTTTTGGTTTTTACGGTCGCAGTGCGAACGACATCGCCCGAGCCGTCAATGACACTAACTGCTGTGGCTGGATGGGACGCAAAGTGGGCCGCGTCCGTGAAGCGCACATGCGGGTGGTCAGAGTACTTCCCTTGCAGGAATTGTACCCGTGCTTGTCTGCGCTGTACGTGATGCTCAGGATGCATGTTTCGCGGTAGTGGAGCAACCCTGATGAGCGTGCGGATGTCCTGAGGAACAGTTTCCGGACGAGGGTGGCTGACATCCGCCAATTCCAGTTTAGACTCGCGTCAGTATTTTATATCTGGGCGTGCACGCCTGTGTTTCCGTGAGATAGACAACCGCTCAGCACCGTCGGTATCGTCGTGAAAGCCGAGCTTGATAGAGAAACGCCAGGGATATTTTTACTGACCATTTTCGCGTCGAGTAGGCAGCACTGCAGTGCCTTAGCCATTAAAATGTCGCATATGTATTGTCTTGGTTTAGCTTCGTTCCGGGCCATCGCGCATACAACGGCGCAGGCATCACGCTACACAGCAAAACATCGCGGGTTGTGTGCCTAGCTATGGAGGTAGCATTTCTGGTACAGGCGAAATACGAAAGGGTCACTGACGTCTCTGGACACGTTAAAGAACCACAGTTGGACGAATTTCACCATATTCTCTACACGGCGAGCATTGCCACCTCACACCTTGGGCGATTTATACTGCTCAAGCAACATTTTATGCTACGCGTAGGCCCTTCGGCCCAAACAGCGAGCGTGTGCGTTTAGCACAACCCTTTATTTTAAAATGCGGTAAAGTAACCACGCTCTCGGGAGTCGTGCGGATGAGCAAAAAAAATTATTCGTAATAGAAGCGTTTCGACAACGAGCTCGAAAGGGTCGCACGACCGCGTTCTCGCTGCTGTTCCGCGCAGTGCTGCAGTTTCTGTGAGTAAAAATGAAAGTAGCCCAAAATTATTTGGTGTCGACAGCATTTTCAATCTGTCTGTGCCTGTCCGCAATTTAAAAACTTCACGTACACGCCGCTCCATCGAACGATCCCACAACACCTGCATTACGGCTGCCGTAGCTCGGCGAGCAGACAGGCCCTCGTGGCGGGGCGCACTCTGGCGGCGTTCCGGAGAAGCGCATGGAGCGGCGAACAAGATCTGGCCAAGCCGCCGCGCGCAGTGTCAGCACCTAAATATTCTTACACCGTGGTTGGCTGGGATGGATGTTTGATATTGGGTGAAATTCGAGCACTACCAGACAAACAAGATGGTGGAGGTAGGGTTGTGCAGAAAGTTTGCTGAATGGGCATCTTGGTAGAAGCTTGTGAGGGGATCCCACAATTTTCAGGAGCGTAGGCTGTGGTGAAATTTTGCTGTTTAACAAGATCTCTATAGAACGTGGGACTACATCGAGGCCTCATAGACGATCTGAAGGGGTGAAGCCTTGGTCATGTTGCTTTATGGATTTCTTGTAGCGGATATAAGACGCAGACCTGGGAGTAGCGTGGGAGCTAGGTGTCGCTTTCGTGGGAACCAAAAGGGGGGGGGGGGGCATGTTTGAACTCTTCTGTGCTGCGGCGTGTGCACCCGGATTCTCCATGCAGGCACACTCTTGTCTCAGTTCACGGCTGGTACGAATGCTTTATTTTTTTTTTGCTGGAGGAGTGGATGAGGGGATTGGTTGAGGAAGAGTACTGCTCTAGATAGGTAGGGTAGGTGGCATGCAAAATAGTGTCTGTGGTCCGCTTCGGTACCGGTTACTATGTGGAAACGCGTTCTAAACAGACAGCATATCCAGGGGTGAGACAGCTGTGCATATTGCGCAGATTTGATACAAATTTGTTTTCCTGTGCCAGGCTGCTCCAAAAGCTTGAAAATTGTAAAAATTGCGCCAAACTGCTCCAAAACAGTCTGAGAGCCAAGGATTTTAACACTCCTGTCAGTTTCAGTGAGAGAAATGCTTACTGACACCATTATTTTCCAGCAACCCCAATGTGATGGTGTTTGTGAAGGTTCAGTCTGATTGATCATAAAATTGTCCCCGAGATAGTTTTTTAGAAAGTCACAATGTCGGGTTGCACATGTTATATTCTGTGCGTTTTCACAGTTTTGCCGTCGAAAACTATTGCAAAGTCTTGTAGAAAAAATAATTATGTGTACTAAGGCGTCAAACTACTTGTGCAAGTTGATAAACAAAAACTGCAATTTTTGGAGTGCCGTATCTCCGGAGACATTACTGGGCGCCGCCATCTTGGTGTGGTAAAGATGGGAAAACGTGGCCGCCGGGCGAAGCATTTGCTTGTGGTTCAGGCAGAGTGCTCTTCGCCGATGTATACCTTCGTTTAGTTATGGGGATAGCTGGGTTTACATTTAGTCCTTGGATCTGTTGCGGGATCAAAAGACGGGAGTTCATCAAAAACAACATGGCGCCCGTGAATTCGCGGTGTTTCGGCCTTAAGTGTGAGTCCGGTGCGTGTTTGAAGGGAAATTTCGGCTCATCGCGGTATCATAAAACGCTGAGTTATCGCTGCCTTTCACAGCGAGCTTGCGAGTGGCGGAAACGGGACGATCGACTCTGCAGAAGCAGCGGCGCAGGCTACATTGCCGCAAAATGTTCAAGCAGTGTCCGATAGCGGGATGGGCTATTATTTCACGCCAGTAATAATGGTTCATTTATCTGAAGTGAAATTTAATGCCGAGAGGGAGGGGGCTATACATACGAACGTTTTGCGCAACGCGTGCGGTGGCTCTACACTTGTGCGTATAGCCGAGTCCGAGATAACAAAGATAAAAAATTCGGTATTCACATGATTATAAAAATGGCTTACGATTGCTTAGTTTTTCAATTTGATATTTTCAGCGGAGCTCTACTATCTATTCATAGAATCTAAGAATTTAAAGGGGCCCTGCAAGGCGTTTCGAGCACATTAAATGAACTAGCGCAATCGTTAGATTGGGTCGTCAACGCCATCTGTGCCAAGTATTACTCTTTTACACGCAGCGGAAAGCTCACACTTTTGTTGTAAAGTTCGCCGCTTTTTTCTCACCCTTCCCTTCGTGTTTTTGGGCGCCGCCATCTTCACATGTCTACGTCATCGATTCCCAGATGTTCGTCATGAGCTAGACATCCTGCTATTGGGTGACTTTTTCACGCACTTCCGGCAAAGAAATGAGTCGTCTGCTCAGCGTCGGCTCGCCGGCTGATCTGCCAGCGTAGTGCTGGAGTGCTTGGACATTTTACGACAAACGAAACAAGTGTAAACAAACGCTTAACCGTTTGTATTGAATGCAACACGGCCATAACGCGACATGGATATTCTCTTACATGAGTACGGTCCATAAAGAAAGCGTTGAAGCCCCGTGGCACTTCTTTCGTGCAATCGCAGAGAACGCTCTGAGCCGAATGCCCGGGTTTGACGCACACATTTTATTCAACTTCAAAGCAATCCAGAGATGCGTTTCGAACGAACACAACGTCACAGCACGCGTTTCAAGTCTGAACCGCGATTGACAAACGATGGGTTGCCTCCTCCTGCCCATCGTAAAATCGGCACTCACCTCGCGCGCGGTTTGCGGAGACGAAGAACAAGTCACTTAACTCTGGCGCACAAGCAGAGATGGCTTTTAGCTACGCACACTGCACATACCCTATGCGAGGTTGAGTCGTATGTCGCTCGAGAAAGATAATCCAGACCATGGGAAGCACTATCCACCCGTAGAAGCACGTCGCATTTTATTGCGAAACAAAGGCGTCCACAACACACACACACCATCGCCTCCTGTAATGCCAAACGCATCTCGCATTTCTCAATGGGTGGGAGTGGTACGCTTGCAGTGCCTACATGTCGCGAGGTGGGGACCCGAGCTGAACCGGGATCATGGAACCGTAACTGACTTCTAGAGCGGTTTGTTCCTTGTGTCCAAGGCAACCGATGTTTGAGATTGTCAAAGAAATGGCGCTCGCTCCAGCGCCAGAAAGCTCAGAGCCGGGGCGGAGCATGTTTTGCCAACGTTGCCGTTCTCCACCACGCGTCGCCCCAAGCTGAACTGTTCACATGATTGAACCGTTTTGAGCACGAATTCTGTTTCGGTTTAAAATGTCTTTTTCACATGGCGCCGGCAGGAATTACCACCGCCGCAAATTAATAGCGCTTTCCATTGGGCGAACAGGAGCACTTCTAACTGCACCCATAGTGCTCTCGCGAGTTCTGGCGTCTTCCAGTGGTCGGGCAGGAGCAGGGGCGTTGTGTTTCATTGGTCGAGGAGGAGCACTTTTTTGGCGCCGAGAGCAGCCCAGAGCAGTTCTCGGTGCTCCGTCGCCAGCGGCGGAGTAAGAGGGAACGCCGAGGAAGTCACATGACCTATTTTACGTCATTTCTGGTTTTATCCCCGGGTGGCGGAGGAAAAATGGCGGAATCCAGCAGCCGCGATAGTCGCTCAGTGCGTACGGCAGCAGCTAAGCGCGGCCGTCTGGACGATGCTGCTACTTTTAGATGATGAAAGCACCACAGATTGAAGCGCAAACTCATCATCGGACAGCAGCAGCAGCAGCGACGATGACGACGATATGGCATTGCATGAGTTTATGTTCGAGCACCTGTTCTCCCCGCCGGAGCAGCGACCGAAGGTAGAGTCGTATCTGGAAAAGACGACGGATGCTGTTATCGTTCGCAGCTAATTTTTGGGAGATACGATGGTGACTCTATCATGGACATGAAGATCCGCTCGGCTTCTTCATTCGTCGCCTTGCGGAAGACAGCCACAAAACCACCGGCACGTATCTGGAAAAACTGGCGAGGAACAGCGTGCGGACAACACGAGCGCGCGAAATGCTCCGGGAAGCGAGAGCGGGAAAAGTTTGGTCACATGACTCTTGACATCACGCCCTCCCCCTCTTTTCACTGCTCCCGGAGCAGCGCGAATGTTTCATTCGCGGAACGAAAGCACACGTCCCCATTACTCCCGTGCGCTGCTCTGTCTGCTCGCTCCACTTGCTCCTGTTCTCCCAATGGAATTCGCCATAAGACCCGGCACCAGTGGGGCCACATCTGATACGGCGCTTTTTGGATAAACAGTGCGCGGTGCATCAAAGAGAACGAGCGCACGATCCTCCCCGTACGGTTGCGAGTTCGCCGCCGATAAAAAGTCACGTGCCGCCGATAGCAACTGCAGCAACGTACACCGCGAAAGGGCAAGGCCAGGCCGCCGCACACATGCGGCGAGATTTTTCGTTTGCTTTTCCAGCCTTGAGCGGAGTGCAGGATTCATGGTGTCAACAAAGCTTGCCCGTAGCAGGCGACAGTCTGAGCAGCGGAATAGCGGAAGTACGTCACCGCTGAGGAGCGCTGCATTATGGGAGGGAAGGCTACCGCGCCGTCAACAGGGGAGAGTAAGTTGAAAGGAGAAGGAAACGCGGCGCGACGATAATGAGCAGTTTTTGATTTATGATTTCTCAGCTAATAGTCATCGCATTAACAAAATTCTTGCGGGAGGAGATTGCTAATACATAGCTTTATTTGGTTACATGTACATCCATGCACGGGCCGCAGGTATTTAGGACCCCTTTAGAAATGGTTTGTAAAAAGGTAGTGCAGTTCATACCTCGTGATACTCTGGCAGAAAAAAAAGTTTATTGAGAGGCTGTTTCAGTGTTCTGTGTGTGTTCAGGACCGCTTATTGAAGAGTGCACTTTTTCCCCACGAGTTGGCGAAAATTTGATTTTTTTAGTCTCCTAAGGTGACATAATATATGTCGTTCTTCCATTACAATTCCAGGTTCTTCTGCTCCAAAATCAAGATTTCGCTGCTCCAAAAACTGCTCCCAAATCTGATTCAGCTGTCTCACCCCACCATACCGTTTTTTAACAAGCTTGTAGCCTTTAGCGTAACTACTGCACTTTTTTGGTTTGTAGTGTTTTTTTTTTGGAAATTCGTATCACGATGGCATCAACGATGGCGGCGCCCAGTACTGACCGTGGAAGGTGGTTTTAACAGTTGTTTTGACGCTCGTACAACTGGCTCCCGATTTCGTTTTTGCGTTGGACATTTGCGGTTCAAGTACACAGGGAAAAAGAAAGTCGCGTGATTGCGCAGCGTAGCACTGGAAAAGCGTGCAGATTGTGAGAACAACGGCGTGTCATACCCATTTAACAACGCATGGGTACGAGCTAGTTGGTACTCCATCTAAACACCGTAGATCGCAGTAGGCAAGACAAAGGACGCAGGGGACACGGACGAGCGCTCGTCCGTGTCCCCTGCGTCCTTTGTCTTGCCTACTGCGCTCTACGGTGTTTAGGTGTCATACCCGGCCACCGGCCCGCAATGGGTGTTTTATTCTATGCTTCATTGACTCACTATGGACGAAAAAAACAACCAAGATAGCCCATAACAGCTTCATCGTGTTCTGGATGCGTGCGAGTTTAGTAGTTTTCTCTCCCGGCGGTGTACGTGCTGACCGTTCGGCTCGGTGGGCAACACGAAAGTGACAGGCTTACAACGCACTGGTCAGCGCAGTTCGTGAGTGTTTTTCCGAGGAGTCGGTAAGCTCAGAGAATTCATTAGCGCACGTCTTGTGTCCCTTCATTTTGCACGTTGTTGCTCACGCTGTTACAGTGAGGTTACCCGCTGTTACCCAACAATTACTGTTACCCGCCAATAATCGTCGAAATCGCCGTGACTCACTTGCGTTTTTGCCGCAAAGGGATTTTACCTCTCGCGTGACAACCAGTCTTACGTGCGAAAGTTCAAACACGGTTCATTTTAACGCCTTGATTGCCACATACGCAATTCCCAACCTGATTGAGCAGACGAAGGTTCCCGCAGTGAGTTTCTGGTGCGAGTGAAACAAGAGTAATGGCCTATCTGTTGCGTCCTATTACTGGCGATCTCTCGAGCGTCATTTCCAAGACAGCAGAATGAAAAAGCATCGTGCTCCCCATAACCATTTGTTCTCTCACCAAATGTCAATGTCATCATTTAGTTGACAGTCATGCTGCAAAAGACCAAAGCATACAAGATGTGAATCTTGTATTGAGCAGCTTGTTGCAATTTCGAACTGGAGCCGTCGTGAATGCCGCGTTCGCATGCACAGCTGCTTGTAGAATAAGCTTTGTGACTTCGCAATTGTGCAGCGGCATGGCTTGCATGTTTTATATTTGCAGGGATCAGTCTCCTCAGCAAGACCCTGAGCTGCTAGGACAAAACCGTGGTGCTGAAAAGGCCCACCGCCTCCATTCTGAAAAGGCCATAATGTTCAAGTCTATTACGCGCGCCCTTGCATTCAAATCGTCTCCACCCCGCGGTCACCCTTAGTTCAAAGTGCCTGAGCCTAACTGTGCCATAGGTCTGGTAACAATGAATGTGGCAGCTGTTTAACCCACGAAAAATGCCATGCTTGAAATGTAGTTTTTATATCACAAATGATGGTTTTAGCAACATTTGGTACAGCGTTAAGTGCTGCTTGTGTTATTGCTGCCACCTTCATCAGTGTTTGAGCTGGTCGGCCATTCATTACAACCTGCTGTATTGTTTCCCATTGTTCGTCATTGTTGTGCAATGCCCTTCATTTTCTGCCTGATGCGGCTGGGGCTGGCGTCTTGCTAAAGTTTGGTCCTGTATAAGTGGACATGTTTAGATGAAGCATTTGGGTAGTGTTTGAAGAATGCCATGTATCAATGAAATAGTTTTTTAGGTGCGGAGTACCCTAGGACCGCACAATGTCCATCTACGTCCATGCGCATAGCATTTACAATCGCAAAAAATCACACAGGCACCGGCAGGATTCGAGCCTGTGTCTGGTAAACCAGACCGAGTTAGTGTCAGTCGTCTTGCCCATTGGGCTACGACCGTGAGTTAGCACCCGAGAGTCAAACGGCTTTCTCCCTCGCCTGTAACGGTGTGGAGTACCTTAGGACCTCCCAATGTCCGTCCGCATCCATCCGTGTGCACACCGCCATCAAGCGAAATTCGATTTGAGCTGTGAGTTTCAGTTTCATTTAGGGAATTATCAAAATGCAACTCACGGCTCAAATCGAATGGCGGTCTGGGCGCAAATCAGATGTCACTCGGGGCACAGCCTGGATGTCTTTTCGAGTCCCCGTACTCCGCACCCTCGCCATCATCCATGGAGTGGGGATGCTGCTATTTTTTGTTGTTGTTATACTTGCTCTTTCAGCATGACAGCAATTTCTCCAATCTTTGCCGTTGCATATAGCTATGTATATGCCAGCTGCTTCTCTATATAACATCTCATAGTGGAAAGAGGCACATAAGCAGGTTGCCTGTTTTGAATTTGTAACCTAGGTTTCCAAAGTGCTTTTTTCCTCATACTGCCCTGCCCACCGAATAGCTGATGTTGTGGATAAGATGAGACACGCTAGCAAGCTGTCGGGGCTAAGTTTAATCGATTGCTGGCAAGTTTAACCTGTGATGGACAAGCTGCACAAAATTACAAGGACACCTGATGATGTAGTGAATGCAAAAGCATTGATGTGTTATTGCCAGGCATGTCCCCATGTTATCACTTCCCCTTTTTTGCAATTTCTCTTTTGCCATGTTTGAACTGCTCACGCACTACCTGTTGAGACAGTACTGTATGATTGCTGATTTCAGTAGATGGCACTGTTGTTTAACACCGACCAAAGTAGGCATTTTGCAGAAACACACATTGCTACTTGCTGGATTGCTAGTTACACGATTAGCATGCCTGAACTACAAATGCAGGCCTCAGTACATGTCCCTAACTTACATTTCCAAGTCAAATGCCAGAACGCATTCAGTGGCTGCACCTTGAGTTAGCTGGATCCATGGAGCCACCCTTGTGTTGGGGATGCCTGCTTGTCTCGCATTTCACATGCCCCGAGTTTCCTTCCCACCCAGATCCACATTTCCTCAATTCTTTTTTCGACTCGGTCGCTTTAGTCTGTTTATGGGAGCTTCGGTAACAAATATTCCATCAATTTGATTGGAAACCTCAATTGCAATTGGGGAACCTGGATTAAAGTCGAGTGGGATCGGGCCCAATCGTGATTGAAACTCGTGTATCACCGCCCAATCCAGATCGACTGAGTCACGATTGAACATGCCTGTGTGACAGTGGTATAAAGGAATACGGGACTTACCACTTAAGCACTTTTTGCTACTAATGAGATAGGTTTCCTTTGCAGTAAATAATTAGAGCATATATGGCTCAGGCCAGGAGATTTAGTTGTTTGGAGCGATTCAGTCGATATATACCATACTTCATCTTGATGAATGGTTCCAACTTTTGGCCAGAAAGTAGAGTTTAGAGACAGAGAGACGAAAATGTTTGCTTTTAAGTAGCCCAAGAAGGACTGTCGTTTCTAAAACCGTACTTCTGGCACACTGCCACCGCATTTGCGTGTGGAAGGGCTCTCAGTTTTTCCCTTCTTTTCCTGTTGCAGGTCTTTTCCCTTTCCCAAACAGCGACAAGGTGCAGCGCAGACCCCCACTGGGTCATCGCCGTTTGCACTGTCAGCAGTGCAGCTACGTGACTCCGTCCTCAAGCAACCCGAGTATGCTCTGACGCACGCACACGGGTGAACGCCTCTACCAGTGCAGCCACTGTGGGAAGGCGTTTGTGCAGAAGAACAACCTGGACGCCCACCTGCGCATCCACACGGGCGAGTGTCCCTTCTGCTGCCACTTGTGCCCCAGGGCCTTCACCCTTAAGCGCACTCTGGACTGCCATGTGCACAGCCACACAGCCGGGCGTTTATTCTGCCGACTCTCATTCCCACGTGGTCTTTGGTTGCTGTCTCCTGTCGGGGACGTGCCGGGGGAATTGTACTGCCATCACTAGCAGTGCTGGAGGAGAGGGGAAGGGCCAAGTCGTGTACGTGCACAGAAACTCGCTCCAACGTGATTGGAGGGGAGCAAGCCCCTTTGTGTGTATCGTTATGGAGCAGTGTTGTGCAGCACGCCGAGAGGTGGACGGCTTTTAGAGAGACTCCAAGCGAAAATTTTGTTGTCGCATCGTGGCCTCACCACCCGGGTGACGATTGCTCGTCGCATGGGTGGGAAGGGGTATTGTGGGTGGGACCTGTGGCAGGCAACGGCACCCTGTGTTGGTCTCAAGCGACCACTGTACAGTACTCATTTGAATACGCGCTGCAGCTTTGCAGATCAACACAAGCAAAAAGACACACATCTCTTGAAAAGGGAGAAACACAATGTGTCACCATGGATACCTGTGCGAATTCGCATGCTGTATGTCTCTCATGCATTTTCCCGCTGTGATGTTGCCTTCTGTTGGTCAGCAGGAGTTCGTGTCCAGTGCTTGCCCTGAGTGTTCCTTGCACAGGTGGTTTTGAGGTGCATCTATGAATGTTTAAAGAATGAGGAAACCGTGGGAGGAATTCCTTGCACAGGTGGTTTTGAGGTGCATCTATGAATGTTTAAAGAATGAGGAAACCGTGGGAGGAAAACGATGCCAACTGCCCATTCAGCTTTGTTTCCACCATTTGGAAAATATATTGAAGAAACGAGCGCAAACCATAGTAAAAAAAATAGAAAGGAGAGTAGTGTCTATTTCATTTTTAATTTTACGCACTGATACTAACACGGGTGTTATAAATCCAGATAGTCATTCCCCCCTCTCACTTTTTCGGTATGGTTGGGTTCCATTTCTTTATAACTAGAAAAATGGCAAAAATAAGCTTCAGTAGGCAGTTGGCATAACTGTGCATCTGTGTATTTGTACACCTCTTGAATGTTTCTACCTGAGCATAAGATTTTTCTGCAAATGGATTACCCTACAACCTCTGTGGCTGCACGTTTTAATCTTCAGAAATGAAAGACCTGAGCGATTCCTTAAAAGGAGCTTGTTGAAGAACAACTGATTAGAGCAGAGATGGCAATGTGTCTTGAAGGTAGCTGCAGGTATTTTATGCATAAAATTATTTAAGGAGGCAAACTAACTCTTGGTAGCTTCCTCCCAGGCACAGTGTCTTCATTGCTGTAAACAGTTTTCCCGCCATTTAACGTATCTCTCAAGACTTCCATTTCCACCTTAAAATTTTCTTGTTAGGAAATCCCTGCGTCTTGCAACTACTTAAACGCATTGAACACCTGCCGCGGCGGCTCAGTGGCTAAGGCGTTGCACTGCTGAGCACGAGGTCGCGGGTTCGATTCCCGGCCGCGGCGGCCGCTTTTCTGATGGAGGCAAAAAGCAAAGACGCCCGTGTGTACGAGATTTCGGCGCACGTTAAAGATCCCCAGGTGGTCAAAATTAATACGGACCCCTCCACTACGGTGCGCCTCGTTGCGTGCATTGTGTCAGTGCGTTAAACATCGCAATCAATCAATCAATTATACACATTGAACTTCAGCTGGCTTTCTTTGCCAAAAAATATCTGAGCTGCAATATTGCATCATACCAAAGTTAAATGTACAGCTCCTGAATGGAAAATTGAAATGTAGAGCTCTTGATTAACTAAATTTGTTGGTCAGCACAGGTTCTAATGTTGAAATGTTTTGTTGCGTTCTTTTAGTAAACCTGAGGACACACACTGTTCTGGTTAATGGAAGTGTGAGCTGTCGCACTTGGAGCCTGTCAGCCTTCCATGTTTGATATGCGTGGAAGTGCTCACAACACCAACAACAATACACTATGAAGACAAAATATGTTTGGTTTATTCGAAAGATTGCCTCGTTAAAATAAAACTGACACTTTTTTCTTGCAAATTTTGCTGAAATAAGCACTATAATTAGGAAAAATGGCCTCGTGACGCACTAGCTCATTTCCCACACTGGAAATTATGGAGTATTATGGGCAGCTGTGCAACTGAGGCTTGCAAAAGCAAACACAAGTTAGGTAAGGCTTATAAGCTTGCACAATGAGCTATCTGTGCCTAAATTTAATGAGAATTCTTCTTATAGTTGTAAGAATAGTGGGATAAACAATGGAAGTTACGAGTGCACACGCAAAAGGAAATTATTGAAAAATTATTATTTTTTCTTTAAATCGTCTCATTTTAACAAACTGATTTCAACAGGTGCTTGTACTTTATGGGTTTTGTAAAAACATGGTGCAGTTCGAGTGCGGAATTTTCTGAGAAAAAACTGCAAGTCAAAAGAAAACAGGCAACTAAAGAAATGCTTTTTTGGGCAATATTTCGATCCCAAATACCCAATAAGTACCTGCCCTGGGTACGTCTCGTAGATGTTGCGAAACACAATTCAACGGGTTAAAAATTTTGACTTGAATTAATTTCTCGGTAAAAAAAAGCATCACTTACAGCCATAAATGTGCTGGGGGCACTATAACACACCAAATCTTTGGAATAAATCAAACATATTTTGTCTTCATGGCCCCTTTGAAGTATGGGCTAGCTTAAAGAGTGACACCAGGCACCTGCATTCCCTTCTGAGTTTCCCCCGAGGCTTATCGTGTGTCGTTCCCGTGGAAAGAATGCGCTTACTTCGCCAGGAAGATTGTACACTGTTGAAAGTGCTACTGTACGGCCATGTGCGAGAGAAGGTGCGTGCCCTACTAAACTCAAGTGTTGCCTTAAAGGAGCCATGAAGAGAAAACAAAAGTGTTTTGTTCGAAAGATTAGGTGTTTCATAGTACCCCAAGCGCTTTCCCGGAAGCAAATGATGCTTTATTCACTGAGAAATAAGGCAATTTAAGCCAAAATTTTAAATCTCCAGCTAAAATTGCACATTTCGTCACGTGAACATGGCGTCATACGAGCCGGTCCATGAAACAGATACTTAGTATGTCGACTCCATATAGCACCCACACGCGGGAGTCGACCGAGACGGCGGCCATTTTAAAAATAATAGTAAAACCTAGTGCACCCGCAGCCCTAGTCATGGAATCTCCTGATCCGGAGAACGAAACTCTCGCCGAGGAGCTCGGGCTTGCATTTAACAACCTCACACCACTTGAACGCTCAATGTTTCTAAGTGCACGAGCGGCAAGAGTTGTGGGATACGCGGTGGACGGGAAAGCGACCATTCCGCGATAGCCACAACAGACGAACGCCCAGCCGTCGGCTTTGCTGCCTCGTCAGCCCCGTCGCGACGGACGAATACAGACTGGTACGTATGTGCCGTATTTTCAATTTCAGTAGCAGTATCGCTTATGCCAGTTGGCCGGTGTCGTGTATGGAAAGCCGGTCGCTCGAGCTCTCTGCTCCGACCAGAAAGATTCGAGCGTCAATGCGCGGTGTGTACGGCAATTTTTTTCCCCAAGGTCAGAGCGCTTTCATTGCGATTTGACGAAGTCGACGACGAGCGCCAGCATGTCCGGGTCCCTGCCGTAATCACTTCCTCGGAAATGAAGCGAGCACACTCGTACTTCCTTTAGCTCTCTTTCTCCTCCGTTTGCAAAGTTCACAAAACGTAGCCACTTGCTTCGCCGAGGTTCGTCGTTGGGCAGCACATGAAAGGAGATCTCACCGGCGGGGATGTCGCACTCCCTCGACGATTTTTCCGTACTACATGGGCATTTCAAAACACAGCAAAGACATTTCATTGTAAAGTACTGGAACAAACTGAAGTTTTCAGTGGTTGTAAACTGTAAACGAGCTCGTAACGACAGCAGCAAGCCAACACGACCTCCATACCGAAACCTGTGCGACGAGTGGCACTATCTCGTTGCTTCTTGCTGTTCCTTACTCCCCTCGTTTCTATTTTTACCTTTGCTGGTTGGCGATATGACGGCCAACGTCCTGTGAAGGGATTACGATACCAAGCAAGGTCGCGGCTGTGCGTGCTGGGACGGTTCGGTGGCCCCGAAGAGCCTTGAACCCGAAAATTCGTCTGCGCGACGATGGCGACGGCGAGATGTCGAGTTCGGCTGGCGGTAGTTTCGTACGCATTGGAATACACGCTTGCGTGTTCGTTTGGAACTTCAACCGTTTACTCCACCGTTCTTTGTCATAAAAAGAATGTGCAGTATGTTTCACGGGCATTTAGCTCGCTATGCAAACTGTAAGCCCTGCTTAACATGCGTTTGCTTTTGCCGGCCTCCGCCAATCGCAGAGCATTCTCGAGTGACATCATAGGTTCTGTTGCGGAAAATGAGCTGGTGGGTCGCGTGGTCATTTCCTTTTTTCCTAATTATGTAGCTTATTTCAGCGAAGTTTGCGTTATAAGTGGTGTCGTTATGGTTCTAACGAGGCAATCTTTCGAATGAACCAAACTTGTGTTTTCTCTTCATGGCTCCTTTAAGAATGTATTTCTGTGTTTATTCTACTATAAACGGGAGCCAGATATGCCTTTCATCATTGTTAAAGGCCACAGAGGGGCAAATAATTCGAACTCTATGTGCGAGGTTGTGTGCGATGTCAATTTCGTGTGGGCCACTCTTAGTTGCAACTCTGGGTTGACTTGCTTTGGTCATGACAGCACGCTGACTTCCCTACTGCCTGTGTACTTTTTAAAAAAGGCAGTCAACCTATAACTAATTGACTATGCTATTTACTTTTCAGGGTTTAAACTTTTGTGTGAATAATCATACCACAATTGTCATTGTGGCGCAAAAATGACCGTTTTAACTTGCTTGTACTGCACACTTTGTAGTTGAGAAGCAGTGCACAGGGAGGTGACAGATTTTCTTTCTTGCTACTCACAGTCATCTCAGGCTGTGGGATAACCTGATAGCTGGGAACGCTATCCACTGCAAACTTGGTTAACACTGCCAAGATTCTCAGTCTAGTGGAACTACTAGAACAGCCATGCTGGCCTCAGCTATGTCGCACACTGTTGTTTTTAAGTCTTCTAAACTGTTTTTTTGTTGCTGTTTGACAGGTGCTTGTACGTATAGGTGTATTCATTGGCAAGGCATGCATTCAGGCAACCATGCGAGTGCGCTATCACTAGTTACATCAGGCTCCGTGGGATGGCAGTAATCTGTGCCAAGCACATGATGTGTGTTGGATGTTCCAAACTCTTACCCTACCGAAGGCAAAGTAATGCCTCAACTCCAGTTCGAGTGTGATGAATAACATCTTTTGACCTCACTGTTAGGAATTGTGTTGAAACAGAGCAGACGACGCACTCCAATGTTTTTTTTCTGCGGCGTGATGGTGCAGTGGCACAAGCCGCGCTATGTCTGTGGTGCTTTGCCCTTGTACATGGCCGTTTCCTGTGTTGCCAAACGAAAAAACTGGCGCCAATCTTTTCAGTTAACACCATCTATAAGTTGGGCATACAGGCTGAGGCAAAAACAGCTTAATGAGGTGACATGAACTTGCTTAGAAAGGTTCTGTCAAATTGAGTGTCCGCTTTGGGGGGATGCATTTTTGGACACCAGCAGTGTGGCAAGAAAACCTGTAGAAAGTTTAAAATTTGGGGGTAGGCATGAACTTAGCAGCTTTCAGAATAAAGAGCGATAACAGAGGAGATTTAGTGCGAAAGCACTATCGTAAAATACCGACAAGCGCCCCCCTCGACGTGGGATAGTTCAGGATATACTGGGTAGGGGGCACTTGCTCGGAACTGCCCCATAATTCAAACTGGCAGCATGGAAATGTTAACTCCCTTAGGCCAGAAAAAGAAAAAAAATATTGCACTGTATTAGAGAGAAACACATTTTTAATGAAGATGAAGAAGACCATGAGGCCCTTCTTCGTGCAACCAGTGCTAGCAATTTGCACGGTGTTCTCGCAAACCGTGTTGTTGGCCCCGTTAGGCAGAGAATGCATTCTAACCATCGCCTGGTCCATTTTTGATATGTTGAACAATGTTTACTCGTGGCATGCTCAGTGGGTATCCTCAGAGGGGTAGCCTGTTACAGCACGCCCTGTGCTTCATTCTCGTTCACGAAATTTAAAAAGAGATTCACTTCTTCACTTAACACTGGCACTGCGTTGTTTCACTTTCGCCAAAGCTTGGCCTTGCCAAAGTTCTGCTGCAGCAAACTTGTACATCTTGTCCTGCTCGCATATCCTCTTTCGATCTTAACCCAAGTGGTGAAATGTCGTGTGCATGTTTATTTCCGGCATAGCAATGCCGCTCCCCGACTTCAAATTTCTTTTGTGTATAGGAATGCATGTCACGAACCACTTTAACGCGAAGTCGCAAGCACATTCGGCACTGTCAGATGACAATAACAAAGTGGTGAGCATATGGAGAATTTACGGTAGGCCGTGTGTTCTTTGGTTGGATTTTGCAGCAGACAAGTGGGCAGTCAGAAGTGTTCCCGGACAGTTGCGGTTTCGCTGGTTTGGGCCATAAGAGAGTGGTTGGGGTTGGGGTTGTGGGGGGGGGCACTTGTTTGGTAGTACTCGAATACGCGAAATACTTGGATTAGGATTATGGGAGGGGGGCGCTTGATCGGTATTTTAGGGTAAATGTGTCGTTCTTGAACAAACTGGGAATCCGAAATTTTCAAAACCTCCCGCGTGAAAGACTGCCAAGCCAGCAAGAAAGAGGGCTCATCTGCATTTCTAAGCAACACACAGGGACATTATGCCTGCACAGGTTGGCTTGCCTGGCACCGGTAATGCTGCCTGCTCTTTGGGGCTGGTTGTTTCGCCTTCTCCCTGCACGGGGCACCTTGAGCAATCTTGGTGACGGTGAGTGGCGATACCGCGTACCCCGAGCCCCCCATACCTAAGCTGTCAACTACCGTGGCTAGAAGTTGAAAGGTGAAGGGTTAGAAGCCGTGAACGGTGGCCGTCGGAGCCTTGGTAGCCTCATCACAGCCTTAATAGCTGCCAAGGCGTGATCTCTGATCCAGATCTTATAAGTGAAACTGAAGCCAATCTGCTCGAGGGCCTCCATGATCAGGGCGTGACGGCAGTGAGGCGAATAACCATACGCCGAAACGATCAAATCATAACTACCAAACACATCATCTTGACGTTTGACCGCTCAACACTTCCTGAGTCGGTCAACGCAGGCTTCGTTAGATGTCCGGTCCGACCCTACGTGCCGAATCTACGCCGCTGCTATAAGTGTCAGCGCTTTGGCCACGGCACAAACTCTTGTCGTGGGAAACTGACGTGCGCCAAATGTGCGGCACAAGATCATCCAACCGATAATTGTGAATCTGAGCACTTGATATGTCCGAACTGCCAGGGACCGCATGCTGCTTATTCCAGAAGTTGTGAGAAGTTTAAACAAGAGAAACAGATTATTGCCTTGAAAGTAAACGAGAACATCACCTTCCCCGAGGCGCGAAAGAGGTTCGCCTCCTTCCCTTTGGGCAGGTACGCCGACGCAGCTCGCCGGGGGGCGGAGCGGCGTCTGGTTTCGGCGGGGACCCAGTACCGCGAGTCGGACTTGGTCCCGCCCCCGACCCCCCCAGGGTTGCCCCAGGCAGCCCAACCCGCCTCCGCACCGCTCGCTCACCCAGCAGCGGCTGTGGTGGCAACAACGTCTGTTGGGGATGCCGCTGCATCCACTGCTTCCTCTCCAGCGGCCCAAAGCACACGCAAGGGCACGGAGGTGGAGACGGAGGCAGTCGCAACGACCACCTCCCCCGCCTCACTGCCTGTGCCACCTGTGGTACTCCCCACGCCTTCGGCACTCGCAGCGCAGGCAAAGAACACCCGAAAGGGTACGATGTCAAGGGGGCTCAGTCCGCTGGGCACCCCCTTGCCTTCAGATGACGACATGGACGTCCAGCCCTTCCGGCTTTCATCGCAACGGAAGGAACGGGCTGCGACGTCCAGGTCAGTAGAGAAGGCAAAAAAGCCCCTCCTAAGAGTGCAAGCCCCGAAAGACCCTACATAAATAATTACACTCCAGTAGCTCTAACACATCATAATGGGAAGAGAAAACATAGTTCAATGGAACTGCAGAGGCCTTGTGAATAATCTTGACGACGTGCATGAGATTCTGCATGCCAACCAGCCAAGTTTAATGTGTGTCCAGGAAACACATCTTAATTCCAAACACACAAATTTCTTGAATAGTTACCTGGTATACAGGAAAGACAGGGATGGCTGCACACACTCTTCTGGCGGTGTGGCCATAATTGCCCGTAAATCCTTAGCATGCCACCCTGTCACCTTGAACACCGTCCTTGAGGCTGTAGCCGTCCGCACAATATTATTTAATAGGTTGATAACGCTATGCTCCATCTACATCTCTCCTGATGTTGCACTTCTGAGCTCTGACTTTGAGGCGCTGGTCGACCAGCTTCCTGAGCCGTACATCCTAACAGGCGACTTCAATGCACACAATTCACTTTGGGGCTCTTATCGCACGGATGCCCGAGGTCGCCTGATAGAGAAGTTTTTAACATCCTCTGAAGCATGCCTTTTCAACAAGAAACAGCCTACATACCATAACATAGGACACAATACGTACTCAAATCTTGACTTGGCTATTGGTTCGGCAATTCCCTTTCCATGTCTTGAGTGGGGTGTGGGCACTGACCCATATGGCAGTGACCACTTCCCCACCTCACTAACGTATATAGGTAAAGGCCCATACAGTCCATCTTCCCAAAACAGGTTCAACGAAGCAAGAGCTAACTGGAATAAATTTACAGAGACATCCACACTACACCACACATCCATAGGACACCTACACGTTGAAGAAGCTACCCAACTCCTCACGGCGCACATCCTCGACGCCGCCGAAAGGTCCATTCCCCACGCCTCTGGTGCCCCGCGCAACCAGCGGAGACCGTGGTGGAATGAGGACTGTAGGCGGGCGCGAGAGGCCCAGAACAAGGCATGGAGTATCCTCCGTCGGTACCCCACGTCGGGAAACCTCCTCTTGTTCAAACGGGCCAAGGCGTTAGGAAAACGTGTGCGCCGTGAAACAAAACGAGAGAGTTGGCACACCTTCCTCACTTCCATCAACTCATACACTGACACACACAAAGTCTGGACACGAATACGAAAACTAAAAGGACAAAAGACACACAGCCTGCCCCTGGTTAGTACAACAGGGGACACACTGGAAGACCAAGCTAACACACTTGCACAACACTTCGAACACGTGTCCAGTTCGGCAAACTACACAAACACTTTCATGAAACACAAAACATCTACGGAAAAGAAGTCCCTGCGTGATTACAACAAGTCGAACACTTCTTACAATTCTCCTTTTTCAATTGATGAGCTGAAGGCAGCCCTGTCAACATGTAAGCCGTCAGCTCCAGGTGCAGACAAAATCACATACACTATGATACAACATCTACACTCAGACCCCCTTGAAACACTTCGACATCTATTCAATAACATATGGCTTTCGGGGCACATTCCTCGCTCTTGGAGGGAGGCCATAGTAGTGGCTTTTCTGAAGGAAGTGAAGGACCCTTCCTCTCCCACTAGCTATCGTCCCATTGCCCTGACAAGCTGCCTGTGTAAGCTCTTCGAAAAGATGATAAACAGGAGACTTGTGTACTTCTTAGAGTACAATGGTCTTCTCGAGAGCTGCCAGGTGGGCTTTAGGGCGGGGCGATCTACGAACGATCTACTCGTTGCGTTGGAGTCGTATATTAAAGATGCTTTCTTCCATAAGCAGTACTGTATGACAGTATTCTTTGATCTTGAAAAGGCGTACGACACTGCTTGGCGGTACGGCATCCTCAGCGATTTGAAGTCATTTGGTATGTCGGGTAACATGTGGAACACGCTTGCCAGTTACCTCTCTGAAAGAACGTTTCGCGTGCGAGTTGGAACTGCACTATCTAGAGTTCATGTGCAGAAAAACGGTGTTCCGCAAGGTGGAGTTTTGAGTTGCACTTTGTTTATTGTAAAAATGAACTCTCTTCGGAAGGCGCTGCCACCAACCATTTCCTACTCAATCTATGTAGACGACGTGCAATTATCCTTTAAGTCTTGTAACCTGTCTATCTGCGAGCGCCAAGTCCAGCTTGGTGTTAACAAGCTAGCTGGCTGGGCAGATAGCAACGGTTTTAAATTTAATCCAGTGAAGTGTACTTGTGTTCTGTTTTCGAAAAGGCGTGGCATTCGGCCGGATCCAGACATCAAACTCAATGGTGTCTCAATTCCAGTCAGAAATGAACACAAGTTTTTAGGTGTAGTCCTTGACGAAAAGCTCTCGTTCATTCCACATATAAAACAACTTAAACATAAATGCTTAAAGGCTATGAATATACTCAAGGTTCTCTCCCACTCATCATATGGTGCTGACAAACAACTTCTTTTACGTGTTTTTACTAGCCTGATAGGTTCACGATTGGACTATGGAAGTGTTGTTTATGGGTCAGCAAGTAAGACATTCCTCAAAATGCTGGACCCAGTGCTTCACCTGGGGCTCCGGCTGGCATGTGGCGCCTTCCGCACTAGCCCGGTCGAAAGCCTATATGTGGAGTGCAACAAATGGCACCTACAACGTCAGCGAGCATACACAGATCTCCTTTATGCTTTTAAAATTTCATCCATGCCTCACCATCCTTTTAAATCAGTTTTTCTTGATACGTCCATGACTGAACTCCTTTTAAATCGACCATCGTTCTCTGCGCTCTTCTCTCACAGAGTTAGAGAGGAAGCGTCAGAGTTTTCCGTCTCCTTTTTAGATACAATCCAAAGTTCTCTAACGGATTTTATAGCACCATGGCATCTACGCCCTGTATCATGCGACTCATCTTTCACACATGTAGATAAAAACCGAGCTCCCACATGTGCAATTCTGCAGCACTTCTTGTATTTGCAGCAGAAGTATCAATTTTCTGAATTTTATACGGACGCCTCTAAAACTGCCACCTCTGTGTCCTGCGCGGCGCATGGGCCCGGCCTTAATGTCACTAGAACTCTTAATAGTAATACCAGTATCTTTACGGCAGAGGCTTATGGTGTACTTCTTGTTGTTAATCATATCCTTCAAAGTCACATCCCACAATCCATTATATATACAGACTCCCTCAGTGTCGTGCGGGCGTTGTCGTGAACAAAGTCTTCAAAAAATCACGTTGTAAATCTAATAGTCAAGGGTATTATGTCTGTGTATGTCCACAAATTTGAACTAGTCCTTTGCTGGGTCCCTGGCCACTGTGGTATAGCCGGGAACGAAGCAGAGGATCGAATGGCTGCTGCTGCTACACTCTTGAATACAGTAGACATAACCACATTACCCTACACCGACGTGAAACCGCACATCAGACAACAACTTCGCAAAACATGGCAAACACACTGGAGCGAACAAACAGACAACAAGTTACACGTAATAAAACCACACTTGGGACCATACACCACCGACACACGCAATAGATACACTGAAGTCGCCTTGGCTAGATTACGGATAGGGCACACTCATGCAACACACTCGCACCTTCTCACTGGATCTCCAAGACCTCTGTGCAGCAGGTGCGGAGAGGCCCTATCCGTGATGCACATCCTGATACAATTTAAGGCACTCGACACTACACGACGCAAACACTTCCCTCAACTACACACACGACATATTCCACCACACCCATCATACTTCATAGGAGATGATGCCATGTTTTCTGTTCAGCGCACCTTTAAGTTCCTATCAGAAGTTCACTTTTTACAACTCATCTCATACCACCCATAGCTTCACCGCTGGTCCTATACCCCAGCCACCTTATTTATCTTTTAACCACTCTTGTTCTTCACCCTGGCCGTTTACACCAGCCGTGCTCATAGTTTTTAACTGATTTTATTTCTTGTTCTCTCCTCATCAAATCACTTTGTGTTTGGCGCTCTTTGCCCATGTCGGCCTTGCGCCAATAAAATCAAACCATCATCATCATCTGTTTCCCCTTCTGCTGCGCTGCTGATGCACTGCTACAGCGCTTGAAAGGAACGACTCTCAGTGATTTCTCCTCCTCCCTGTTGCAGGCTCCCCTTCCCCCCACCCGGATGGCCACAGGGTGCAACATCGCTCCCCGCTGGGCAATCGGCTGCTGCAGTGCCAGCTGTGCGGGTACAACACACCGCACCCGAGCGGTATGGAGCGGCACAGGCGCATTCATACCGGCGAACGCCCCTTCCAGTGCAGCCACTGCGCCAAGACCTTTGTGCACAAGTGCAACCTGGTCACCCACCTGCGCATCCACACGGGTGAGCGGCCCTACCGGTGCCACCTGTGCCCCAGCGCCTTCATCCAGAAGCCCAGCCTGTTTGCCCACCTGCGAAGCCACACGGCTGGCCATTCCTTCCGCTGACTTCTGCCTCGGGGCCTTCGCTTGCGTCTTCGGCAGAAGACGCACCAGGAGGATGCACGCTGCTACCTAACCAGTAGTGCAGGGCCACATCGGGCACGTGCATGGACAGATTGGAAGCTAGCAAGCCCCTTTGTGTGGATCGTTACGAAGCATTGTTGTGCAGCACACCGAGAGTTGGGGTGCTTAGAGAAAGCATGTTTTATGCTACAACGAGAACTGCCTCCAAGTGAAAATTTTGTTTGTCACATCGTGGCCCCCACCAGCTGAGCGACAATTGCTCCTTGCTTGTGGGGGACGTGTGACTTTGGGTGGGACCTCTGGCGGGCAGTTCCATCCTGTGCGACCACCTTAGAGTTCCCATTTGGAATGTGCTGCAGATTTGTAGGCCGACACAAACAAAAAGATGCGCCCCTGTTGGAAAGGGGCAATCACAGTACATGGCTACTGATAGGAATGCAAACCCCCATTTGCTGTGTGTGTCTCTCGTGTAATTTCCTTATGTCTCTCGTGTAATTTCCTCTGTTGTGGTGCCTTCTGTCAGTAAACATTTGATGTCCAGTGCTCATCTAGTGTGCTCCTTGAACTAATTTTGAAATTCAGCTACCAACATCTAGAGAGTGAAGAAACATAAAAAACCTCAACTGATGCAAACTACCCGTTGAGCACTGTTTCCAACATTTGGCAAATATATTGAAATGAGCACAAACCATAATGAAAAAAAAAATAAGAAAGGTGGGGTGTCATTATTTTCCACCTGTTTATAAAACTGATAGTATTAATAAGTCTGGATAGTCATATTAATATGTGTCAGTTCCAAAAACAGATGGAAAATCGACACCCCCATCCTTTTTGTTTTTTTCACTATGGTTTGTGCTCATTTCAATATAGTTGCCAAAGTCATAGGATATTATGCATATATTATGAGCTGTTTTTCTGCTTTTCTAACTTCATTTTGGGCCGCAAGCTCCATTCCGTCGGGTGAGCGGCAACCTGGAAATAATGTGTCGATGCGAGCTACTTCATACTTCATCATGGGAACAGGTTAGGCACAACTGGAGGAAGAAAAACAGACAGGAAGGGGGCGCACTAACAACTTAGCTGTACTCGCTCCGAAAGCGATGATAAAGGCAC
The DNA here is from genome assembly GCF_048455015.1 of Haemaphysalis longicornis. NCBI lineage: Eukaryota > Metazoa > Arthropoda > Arachnida > Ixodida > Ixodidae > Haemaphysalis > Haemaphysalis longicornis. The sequence continues at coordinate 102,024,302 of NW_027526361.1, read as the reverse complement.
GAAAAGGCACCATGTAATACTAGTTGCACCACGTGTGAAAGCGATTACAGCTGCAGTACCCTCCTAATTGTCCAGATAATCCACCTCACTCGAGGCTTCCTGCCACATCGGTCCCCCATCTTTTTTATGACGTAGGCTTCGAACACTTCCCGTTCTTCTTTTTTTCGGTATGGATGTAGCGCTGGGGTTCTATCAAACGCTGGCACGTAGCCCCTTAGTTTCCATTCCGTCTTACAGTGAAGCGCCAGATTGCTTTCTGTTCCCATCGTCGGCGTAGCAGCATGCTCGTGCAACCAGTCGTTGAGGCAGCGCCCTCGCGGCTGCAGCCAGTGCCCTAATATGGCCGCGTACCGTACAGGTGACGCCCCGGCCGCGTCAGTGCACCTCTCATATGCGTGCCGCGTTTTGACATGCATAAAACGCTTATTACACTTATAACGAACTTCGGATATAACGAACAAATTCAGCATGACGGTCGAGTTCGTTTAGGTGGGCTCGGCTGTAATTGGCCAAACAAAATTTCACAAAACAATGAAATAAGAAACAGAACAATAAAATTTTCACAAAACTTATCTGACAAAATCGAAACTATGCACCTTATACATCCCCCCAAAACTGAATAAACAAAAGTCCACAAAAGAACGTTGGAATTAAATAAAAATAGCGTAAATGGGCCTACTCTGCAGTATCTCTTGCTTTTCAAATAAACCAAAATTAGTAAAGTAAAGCCACTCCGCCGCTATAATGGTATTTGCCTGTTTGTCAAAAATAAATAAAAACAACTTGAAAAGAAGAATACAATCTAACGTCTTTCGCTACTCAGACATATTTGGCAGGAAAGAACTTGCACTCTACACAGGCGACATCAGAATGCTACGCATTGGTAGGCAGTTATAACCAGATTCGGCTATGAGTAGCAAAATGTGTCGGGATAGTTTGTGGTTTTATGCCTCCCTTTATTTTTTTTTCTTTGATGTACGTACGTTTACGCTGTCATAAAAAATAACTGGCTAAACCATGCCAACACTGAATTTTTTGCGCAGATGCAAGGTTTCGTCAGAGTCCTTTAATGCATTGAGGGACTCCGGTATAGTGCTAGGTGGGCCTGTTTTTGCAATATTTTTATTCGTGGTTCCGTCGTTCTCTTTCGGACTTCACCTTTGTCTCCGCGTTCTTGTTCGCATTGCGTAATGTGCATACTTTTTTATTTCATTACTTCACTTTTATTATTGTGAAAATGGAATACTTATTTTTTAAAAGTTCGTTCGACCAAATATTTCCATGTATGTATTATAACGATTAACTGTGTCAAGTCCGACAATAAGGCATTTTTTACAAACGCAGGGTGTCACATGGATGGTTAGTTTTTGTGTATCCGTCGTCATTTTCAGAGCTATTTTATTTGTTTTCGCTTTTATGGTCAAAGTATCATGTTTATATTTTAAATTTCGTTAGTTCACTTTAATAGCTTTTTGTTTTTGTATTTCTTGGTTTTCTGTTCGTCCATTTATTTCCATTTACGATATTGAAGGGATAAGGTGTTATTTGTATTTTTTCTTCAAATTCCCGGGTACAGGATAGGCTCTTTTCACGATTTTTTATTCATGTTTCTGCCGTTCTTTCCGGGCTTTTTTTATTCCTGCCTTGGTTTATTTGGGGTGGTGTCCATATTTCCGATGTCGTAAGTTGACTTTTATATTTTAAAAGTTTTCCTATTTTCCGCACATTTGGGTTCTTCGCGTTAAATGGTGTCGAAAAGAGCCAGACAAAAGCAAACACTAAACCGAACTGGAGGCACAAGAGAAAAAAAAGGTCCCAGCAGATGGCGGGTAAGCAATGCAAAAAAGAAATAAATTATATTCTTATAATTTAATATTATATATATATATTATATAAATTATAATAATAAAGAAATAAGTTATATTCCGCAAACCTGCGGTGCATTCATCATGGGAGGAGCGAGCGAAGAGCAGGAGGAAAGAGCCCAAGGGACGCGAAGAGAAAAGAGCAGAGGGTTTTGGGCACCTCCGATGCAGAATACTATCGTCTTTCGGCGAAATTTGCAGAAAGTAAGAATCAGACACACGGCTGTTCTTGGGCGACGTGCATGCTATGTCTAGTTACATTCAGAAAAAAATCGGAAGCCCCTACGGCGACACGAGGCCCACTCTCGAGGACCGGGTAGGGGGAGACAGCATAAAGCTCCTGGCTCTTCTGTGGTCAATGGAGGCCTTCCTCTCGGCCGTGCGCCGAGGTGGCTCGGGTTTTTCCTCCACTTCTGATACATTTGGCGTTTCCGGCTGCAATAAATCACATGGCATCGCTAAGGACAAGAACACCATTGTTTCCGAAGCATCACTGGCAAATGTCCTTCATTATTGTCTTGTTTCGGCCTGCTTGTATCGAGTACACGCAATTCGCAAAGACTTTCTGTGTGTATGGGCTTGGCGCTGTTTAACTTTTATCCGGAACTGCACCAAATTCACCCGAGAAAGAGGAAGCAGTGCAGCCACAAGACACATGACGAACTAATGCATGTTTTTTTCTGGCTTCCTTGCCACGTAGTAGATCAGTGGACTCGCCAAATGTACTCTGGCTACCTTATGTCTATCGCCGCATATTTAACATAGCCGCACAGCAAGCTCCTGACTTTCGTTATAACTAGCATTTACTTGCGTTATACTAGCTTTTTTAACTACTTCGCACTTTATGCTGATAAACACTATATCGCATCTGATTAATCCAATACTGCAGCTGGATTACCTTGATGTTTCACTTGTTCACTTCACTAGGTCCGTCGGAACGGTGGACCGGAAAGCCGTCCTACTTGAAACAGATGATTCGGCAGATTTTACGCAGCACAGAAATTACCTAACGCACTAGGCTCAGTAATAAAGAATAATGATGTCGCGGCTGACAGGGCAATTCCTGAGAGAGAAAGAGGGAGGGAGGGAGAAAGAGACACACAGACATACAGAGAACGACAGAAATCACTTTATAGAGCCTTAAAGAGACGCTGAAGTGATCTGTAAACATTGTGGGATTGGACTCCCTAGGCAATGTTTCGACCACTCTTGGCGCATTTACGCTGACTTTATTCAGTGGAAAAATCAAATTCGAAAGTGCTGTCCTTCTCTCCACATCTTCCTTGTCGATTTTGTAGGACGTTTCATATGATGCTCAATCAAGATGGCTTCGCTTGACTGCGCTTCTGCACGGCCGGCCGGCCACTGGCTGGTCGTCGCAATTAGTTCGAGCTCAGTTGAAAATGGTAGGGTTTAACGCGCCGACGCAACGCAGTGATGAGGCGCACCGTAGTGGAGGGCTCTGGATTAATTTTGGCCACCTGGGGATCTTTAACGTTCGCCGAAATCTCGTACACACGGGTGTTTTTGCTGTTCGCCTTTCTTAGAAAAGCGGCCGCCGCGGCCAGGAATCAAACCCACGACTTCGTGCTCAGCAGCACACACGCTTAGCCTCTGAGCCACCGCGGCAGGTACTCAGTTGAAACTAAGTCATGACCCCATTTGTACGTGGAAGAATGTGCCTTTAGTTCGTTCGTTTGTAGTCTGTACCAAGCTTAGAAAAGTCTGTGAAGTTGAAGTATCTCCACACAAGCGCACATGCGAAGCTTCGCTGACCTGTATGTACGCTAGTAGTAGAAAATCTAAGGCCAATTAAAGGCAGGAGAGAAGTCAGCTAGCGAAGTTATTATGGGTACTAAGGAATTAAAATCAACCTAACTTTTATTGTAAAGCGGAAAACCAAGGGGTTGGAAGCATTTTTTTGCGCTGGGGTAGCTAGCACAGCGGGCAGCAGCACGACCACACGTTTGCGATCGCTGTTCGTCGCTAGAAACAGGATAGTTGGTGGTCAAGGGCGACGCGTACTGCGGAAGCGTTATTCAAGAAATGGTCATCTAAGCTGCTGGGAGTGCTGAAACTAAAGAAACATAAATAGGCTATACGATGTTGTAAAGGTTGAGTGGGTACCACCACTGACTTTTGCAATTCACAAGCTACAACCCCGGACAGCGCATGCGTTTATTTCATTTTTTGTACTTGGGTAATGTTTTATATGATAAATATGAGGTAGCAGAATGCGTACGGTCACATTGACGCGCTGGCGACGTCTCGTCGGCGTAAGCACACAGTGCCCACAGCCGCCGACACTGCCGAATCAGCCGACTCTCGACGACGCCATTAGAAAGGAAGCAGGTTGTAGCAACGCCGTTGCGGTTGCACGTTTTCGCCCACGGCTTCACGAGTCTGTTGCCCCACGACGCGTATGCAATTACGTGGACGGTGGACGGTAGCTACTCCATAGAAACTCTGTGCTCGCAGCCTTTTCGCTTCCTTTCTAATGGCGGCGCAGCGGGTGCACAGTGTTGCCAGAGTGGTTTGCTGCTTTTCCGCCAACGATTTGGCCATTTTGCAAAGGGTCTATAGAGAGGGCACTTTTCACTCACGGAGCACAGTGTAGATGGCGGGGCAATAGGGCGCTATTACCCACCGTTCCCCCGTACGCAGGTGACTGCTCGCACTGGCGGGCCGGTTGGCGGGACGGCTTTGCCCAGGGGTTTATGCAGAATTTAAATTTTGGGAGGTGTCGGTGGGATTTTTGAAGGGGGGGGGGGTTGTATAAATTCTTAGGCAGGGTGGTTGTGCTTGTGGCATCTTTTTTTGGGAGGGTGTCGAAGTCCTTCTGGGGGCCGTTGGTGGTGTGTTAGGGGGGTGTGTATAAATCCCTGCTTTGCCATCTGCTTTGGGGACAGTTATTTCGGGCCTGTTTTGGCGCTGCTTCGAGCCATTGCGAGCTTTCTTTGCACGGCGTCATTAACTTTTCCTACTGCACCTGCTGGGTGACCTGGAATCGATGGAATGAAGTGGGCGTACGGCAAAGATACGTTAAGGATTGGTTTGCAGGGCGGGAAAACAAAATGTAGAGACCACATAGGCATCTAGAGGAACGCTTCCTTTCGCGCACTGCTTGCCACGAATGGGCCTCCGTTTTCTAAATTGGTGAATACCAATTCGGTTGGAATTTAAGAGGTATTACAAAATGCGAAAGGAGCAACTGGATCTGATAAGTAGCGATTATAAAAGTTCCCTCTGCTTTCTTGCAATTCTCAAACTTACTAAAATAACTAGTTCAAATCGGTATAAATGGGAATCACTAAGCTAACATGCCATTTTAGAGGTGATTCATGAAATGAACGCATGACGCAGCTCACAGTACTGAAACGTATAACGTGGAAAATGACCTCTAGAGGGAACTTTCTGGTGAAGTTACTCGATACTGAAGGCACACTAAAGCACACTGCCATTCAGTGAAGACACTGCACTAGTAAAAGGATTCCGAAGCATATAAAAAACCCATCTCAGGGCTAATATTGAACATCACCACTCCTAGAATCTCACTCATTCATGTCAGCCTTACTCACAACTTCTACACCCTGCCACATCGTCCACCTGTGTGTGCAGGAGTCTATCACCTCTCTGCACTGAAAACTTCCAAAAGGTTCATGAGGTAAAACAATATCCACATTTTCCCTCTGTGCGACCCGATATATCCATAAGGCGGTTGACGCGGTTCAGCGGGAGGCTAACCTATAGCTGCACGCAAAACCATCTACTTTGTCCAGACATTCTCATGTGCATGCACATCAAGTGTGGGCCGTCAAATTGGACAGTGTCCGGTTTGCAGACTTCCAAGGACTGATAATTTGGCTGGTATTTGCGACCGGATCACGTTAAAATTCGGTGGTTACCTCAAACTGAATACGCACGTGCAACTATATATATATAGCCACGTGCGCAGCCGCCGTTGTCGGCAAGCTGTCTTCAAACTGCCGCGAGGCAAGAAGTCCTGATCGGGGAAAGACATCGGTGAAACGGTAGTCCTTCTTTGTGCCTTGACGTGAGAAATAAGAGCAAGACTTTTCCTGGGGAACAAATGTACTGTACCCCGCAATTTTAGTTAAGCCATTCTTTTCTGATGGGGGCAAAAAGCAAAAACGCCCATGTGTACGAGATTTCGGCGCACGTTAAAGTTCCCCAGGTGATCAAAATAATCCGCAGCCCTCCACTACGGCGCATCTCATCGCCTGCGTTGCGTCGGCGCGTTAAATCCTACAATCAATCAATCTAGCAAAGCCATTGCTTTACATCAGCGGAATTTCATGAATTTTTTTTCAGATCTATATATCCCTGCAATAAAGCAGCCGAGATCAACAAATTGGGACTATACTGTACTTTAGCTAGACTTGAGTGTAGTTACTCCATGTGGCACTACAAAGTTTATTATATAAAAAGTACAATAAACATATAATAAAACTACAATAATTTTATTATTATTATTATTATTATTATTATTATTATTATAGGCCGTCTGGTTTCTTTTTCGGAAACAGTTGTGTACAACAGCTAAACATGTCCGAGTTGTACATTCGCTTCGAATTTCTTAGCAGCACCACTGCAATACTATAACTTACATGTTCGCACGGAAAATTCGTCGCTCGTATGATACGGTTGCCAGCAGAGAGCAGTAACCAACTCAGTTTGTTGAAATTAATCGTATTCTTACATTAGTCGACCATATTTAGGGGAAACCCCCAAAGTGGAGTATAACACTCTGCGAAGGAAAATTTGACATCCACATAAAATGGAGCCATACGGCTACAAAGGAAAGTTAAACAGCGTTTTAGAAATTGGACAGTTGAAGAATCCCTCCTGGTCCAGGATGAAGCAGTTTTCATAGAAGCAATGTTCTACCAGTTTGTATAGAAATTTGCACAGCAATGTTCGCAAGCAACTTGCCTTGAGGCCGTGCCACATGTCGAAGAGCTCGCCCCGCTTCCAGGCAACCGCTACGACAGGGAGTAGCGTGCAGGGCACGAGGTAAAGCAGGGCTGGCTGCGCCGTCTTCATTAGGTACAGGCTGAGGAATGTTAGCAGCAGCCCGATGCTGTACCCTGCACAGAGCAACACGACAGAACTCTAACGTGTGCCTACGCGTAAGCCTGGTCCCCCTAATGTGATCATCAAATTTGTATCCAAATGCAAGCACTACAAATTCTTGCAGTCTGCTAAGCAGCATAGGTTCAACGCACGAGCCCTTGGTTTGGATACCAGTGAGCCAGTCTTCGTGAATGAGCACCTTTGTCCGGAGAACAAGATTTTGCTCGGCAAGGCAATTCAAGCCAAGCGAGAAAAAAAATTGTAAATTTACTTGGGTATCTGAAGGAAACATTCTGCTCAGGAAAACTGAAAATTCACAAGCGGTTCACGTGGCGTGTGAGGAGGATCTCGACAAGATTGTGTAAAGATGTATATTGGTCACCCGTGTTGAACTTGCGTTCATGCCAATGCCTGTCACCAACAAAGAAGGTACAACCTGCGTGTCCATTTTTCACTGCGATATCGTCAAGTCGCAGGCAAACCACCCACACCTCGTGTACTTCCAGATATTGTTGGCACCAATACGGTTGGTACCTTTAATTACACTTGCGCTTCTGTGAGCATATCACTAGCACAGAAACTTCCACCTGCATCAGATGAACTTAGTTTGGCAACTTGCCTACCAAATTCCTTTGCAATGTTCGACATAGATGTAAAAAATAGAACACGTCATTTCATATGTGGCGTCTAACAAATCTGTTGGCATAGATGTAATTAGTCCACATTCTGGGTCCCATATTATGCCACTTGTTCAATAACTCCGTTAAATCTTCTATATACCCATCGTCATTGAAGATTGCGAAGGTTGTGCCAGTATATAAAGAAGGGGACCCTTTGGACCCTCTAAACTACAGGCCAATTTCAATTCTTAGTATAATTAACAACATTTCTGAAAAAGTTCTTGCCAACCAGAACAACAAGTTTATAAATAAATACATTGTACTCTGCCCACAACAACACGGCGTTCGTCAACACCGCTTCACTTCAACCGCAGTCCTGGCTCTAGCGCAGTTATTACGGTGCTAAATAATCGTAAGCTTGTGTGCGTCATATTCCTGGATTTATCAAAGCATTTGATACAGTCAATCACAATATTATAATTAAAAAACGTTCGCAATATGGCTTCCGTAACAGTGCATCTCACCTTCAACTAGACTACCTAAGTGAACGCCAACAGATAGTAATAATGAACAACGTTTCATCTTCACAGTATGTCAAAGCAGGGGAACCGCAGGGATCAATTCTCGGGCCCTTGATATTCCCATTATACGTCAATGATTTACCATCAGTGCTTCACTGTGATGAATTACTAATGCATGTTGACCACACCTGTATAACTTGAAACCATAGTGAACAAAGAATTGTACTTAGTGTTTAAGTGGATAACTAATAGGTTGACTATTAATGCCAGGAAAACCAAGTTCATCACCTTCTACTCGCGACAAATAGCTGTTGCTGTCAATTGTATTAATCTGTATATAAATAACCAAAACCTAGAACAAGCTGTATCATTTAAATATCTCGGAGTTACTCTTGACAATCATTTACGCTGGCAGGATCACACTCATGTCATCTGTCAGCAATTCGCTTCAGGTTGCCACACCCTGCTACGGACTCGAGATTATTTTGACCAAAATATACTGCGTATGTTGTACTTCGCCTTTATTCGGAGCCATATTCCTGATTGTATTGAATCTTGGGGAAGAACGTACAAAACATTTTTGGATTCCATAAGGCCACTTCAGAAACGATCGCTGAAAATTATAAATCATTCAGATTACCAGGAATCATGCAGGCCCCTCTTCCGAAAAATGAATGTTCTGCCTTTTGAACGCTTGTTGTGTTTCAAAATATCTATCTGTGTGCACAACGTTTTGAGGTACAATCGGCCCTTTGATGTGTCTCGTCATCTCTCACCGTACTTTGTCAAGCAGTCTGCCCATTTTTCTCGAACCCCGAAAAGCATTTGTTAGATCAAGACTAAGGTTTGTTTGAATTGTGTTGTCTGTTTCTCTACAATTTGACATATAAGTTGCGCTAATGCCTAAGCAACATGTTTTGAATTTGTGAACTTGTTAGTATTGTTCCATACGTATTCCCATTCATGTGTACCATGTAATAATGCTGCACTATCCTAATTTATATATTACTAATATTTTAATATTCAGCATGATGTTATCAGTGTGTTAAAAATGAGACCTCTATGTATTTACTTCGTCGGACTTGAGACTAGCCTTTGGCTGTGGGTCCGCGCAGTGTTATGCGTATTTCTTTATTACTTTTTGCTGAATAAAAGTGAATTGAATTGAACTGATTCATATTCTCTATCAGAGGCGCGGGTTAGAACATAGAATGCTGTGGCAGGTGATGGGCATATATCTAACCATCACTGTTCATTACAAAGAGAGGGAAAATGAACCCTTCTCCCAGACACAATGGCGCGCAGTCCTACTGTTTGCTCATCCATGACTACATAACGCGTGAAGAATACAACTTATTGCTCCTCCTCACGACATCTACCTCTACAGCAGCGGTATAGGTGATAATGAGGATGACGGTGCATTGGAAGGTGCGAGCTCGATGTATGAACATGTTTTAGGGGCTCAGGCTGTTGGCGTCTCCTGTCGTCGTCGTAGTTTCATGTAGTCACAGTACTAATTACGCCTCGCGCTAGTACGTAACGTATACTAAAGGAACACACCGGGACACTTGTTTTCCAGCGGAACGCTCCGCGCTTTAAAGACACGAGACTTTTACATTTTACATTACACATACACCTCTACCCCAAAACGGTTTCATCTCCATTAGAAAAAACGCAAAAAAACCCGTTAATCTCCGTTGGCAAAAATGCCTAGACGCCAAGAATTCACTAATACGCTACATACTTCACCCCTCACCAGGTTTCACGTTAGTGGAGATAGCCGGATATTTTTGCTTGGAACAAGGAACTCAAAATATTGATGATGATGATAATAATAATAACAATAAATAATTCTACAGAAATTCAGAGCATTATCAACAAACGCGCAGCATTCTTATGCCGCTTGTCTTGAGTCGAGTGTTTTACAACCAAAGTTTTTGGTTTTTCAAATCCTGTCCGACCAACTATCTCCATTTATGCGATTATAACGATTACAGTTGGAACTTTCGCGAAATCTACATTATTGTGGAAATGCAGGGCGTTACACGGTTCACCATTTTCCGCAATGTTTTTATATTTTTCTTATTATTTAGTTTTCCAAAATTTCTCTCAATCAATTATCTCAATTTACGCTATTGTTACGATTACAGGTGAAACTTCTCGAAATCTGCATTATCGCGAAAATGTCATGCGTTATTTGTTTTGTTGTTTTCGTAATTTTTAAATATTTTTCTTTTTTTTGAGTTTTTCAAAAATTCGTTAGATGAATAATCCCCATTTGCGACATTATAACGATTACAGGTGGAACTCCCGCGAGATCTGCTTTATTGTGTAAATGCAGGGTGTTACACGGTTTGCCATTTCCATACTTTATTAATATTGTTACGGGCCCGGGAAGAGACTATATTTGGAAGCTTGGTACAGCGAGATGCAAGCAGCGGGCAAGACGAACAAGGCTGAGTGCCAGAGAGAGACGTGATGATAATGACAGGGTCAAATGATGATGATCGCAGTTAGTCGCGTAGATTGCCCACCTTGTATCATGGGTCCTGCTCGCCAGCAACATAACCATGCCTTGTAACATGACTCCCCGCTGGAAAAGCGTCGTCTCGACGCTAACTTGTAGTCGACGAAGGCGCACAGTATGGCTTGAGGCGGGACACATGCACAATGTTAGTAGGCGGGGTTCTCTCGGAAGGTGAAGGAAGGACGGGGGTGATCTCATATGTTACGTCTGTAACCGAGCGGAGAACCGGTAAGGACCGGCATAAGGCGCGAGCAGTTTTTCTGAAAGTCCCACGCGACGGGATGGTGTCCAGAGAAGGACCAGTGATCCCGGAGGGAAGTGTACTGGCCGGTGGCGCTGGTCATATCTGTTCTTCTGAGAGGCTTGTGATGCGTGAATACGGTCGCGGGCGATCTGCCTTGCAAACGTAGCTCAAGTGATCGCATCGTGAGCGTATTCGGTGGACAAGGGAGCAGAAGGGGGCAGTAAGGTGTCCAGGGGCAAAGCAGGCTCACGGCCGTAAAGAAGGTAGAAAGGGGAAAATTCCATGGTGTCGTGACGTGAAGAATTGTAGGCGAATGTAATGTAGGGAAGGGCGATGTCTCAATCGCGATGGTCAGCTGAGACGTAGACAGACAGCATGTCCGTAAGGGTCCGGTTGAGGCGTTCGGTGAGTATACGTTTATTTGCGGATGATGTGGAAAACTTGTGCTGAGTGGAGCATGAGCGCAGAAGGTCATCGACAACTTTGGATAAAAAGTATCGGCCACGATCGGTGAGCAATTGGCAACGTTGGCAACGATGGGTGAGCAACCACGATCGTAGAGGTGAGCTCACCACGCTCGGTGAGCAACGTTGGCAAGGAGAAAATCGGCAACATCGGTCGCGCAACACGTAGGCAGGGCACGGGTGATGGCAAAACGTGTTGCATAGTCCGTCGCGACGGCCTACCACTTGTTTCCGTACTTGGATAGAGGAAAAGGGCCCAGTAAGTCCAAACCTACACGGAAAAATGGCTCAAGGGGAATTTCGATCGGTTGAAGCTGACCGGTGGGGAGCGTGGTCGGTGTTTTCCGCCGTTGGCAGAGGTCGCAGGCGGTGACGTATCGTCGCACGGATTTGTATAGGCCGGGCCAAAAGAAGCGACGTCGCACACGGTCGTACGTGCGGGTTATTCCGAGATGGCTAGCCGTGGGGACGTCGTGAAGCTGGTGCAAGATGGCCGCACGCAAGTGCTCAGGTATAACAAGGAGCAATTCGGGACCATCGGCGCGGAAGTTGCGATGAAGAGGATGCCATCACGAATTGCATAGGCACGTAGAGAAGGGTCAGGTGTTGCGCATTCGAGACCTTCAAAGATTAGGCGTAATGATGCATCCCGCCGCTGTTCTTCAGCAATGTTCAGGAGGTCGGAGATGGCAAAAAGGGAGACATCAGAACTTGCTCCGCTGAGGTCTGGACGGTCCACAGGATTCCATGACAGGCTGTCGGCGTCCTGGTGTAGTCGACCAGATTTGTAGAGCACAGAGAAAGTATACTCTTGAAGGCGGAGAGCCCATCGACCAAGCCTGCCCGTGGGGTCTTTCAAAGACGAAAGCCAGCAGAGAGCGTGGTGGTCTGTAATAACACTAAATGGCCTACCGTAAAGGTATGGGCGGACTTTGGCGACGGCTCAGACAAGCGCAAGACACTCCCGTTCCATGATGGAGTAATTGCGCTCGGCTGGAGACAGGAGACGGCTGGCGTAGGCGATGACGCGGCTTGTGTCGGTGCGGACTTCGGTTGGTGCCGATGGATCGAAGTGGCCCACAACGGGTGGCGACGTAAGGAGAGCGATAACTGTAGTGAAGGCTTCATCCTGTTTGGGGCCCCATGCGTAGGTGACATTCTTTTTAAGAAGGTCTGTCAGAGGACGGGCAATGTCGGCGAAATTCGCAATGAAGCGACGAAAGTAGGAACAGAGGCTACGAAACTCCGGACATCTTTTGACGACTGTGGTTTTGGGAAGTTCTGCACAGCGCGAACTTTATCGGGGTCGGGTTGAACGCCGTTGGCGTCGACAACGTGTCCAAGAAGCTTAATTTGGCGGCGACCAAAGTGACATTTTTTTGAGTTTAACTGAAGGCCTGCACGTCGGAACACTTCCAAGATACCCCGCACGGGGCACCTTGAGTAATCTTGGTGACGGTGAGTGGCGACACCGCGTACCCCGAGCCCCCCATACTTAAGCTGTCACCTACCGTGGCTAGAAGATGAAAGGTGGAGGGTTAGAAGCCGTGAACGGTGGCCGTCGGAGCCTTGGTCAAGCTCCGGCCGATGGGCTCCCTGCCTGTCTACCAGGCAGGGAGCTCCAGGACCTCTTTGACTACCAGGGTAAGGTCAAATGAGAAAGTACCCCCGCCTCCCTGCTTTCCAATGTATCATATGTCATTTTCCAACCCCCCCCCCAGACGTGATCGGCCCACGAAAAGGGGCCGCCCCGAAGTTTCTTTCCTCCTTTGCAATCGATCTCTCCCCCAAAGCCTGATAATTTCTCGCGGTTTTTGATCATGGAATCTGTTGACAAGACAAAGCCCATCACTTCCCAGTCTGTGTTTCTAATCTCCAAGTTTCTTGAAAGCCTTATCGGAAAGTCGTACAAGGCTAAGAAACGCACAACGGGAGAAGTTCTGATAGAAGTAGAAAACAAACAACAATCCTCTAACCTCCTCAAGCAAACGCGCATGGTAGATGTTGACATCAAGATCACGCCCCATCGCAGCCTCAATAGCTGCCAGGGCGTGCTCTCCGATCGGGATCTAATGAATGAGACTGAAGCAGATCTGCTCGAGGGCCTCCGAGATCAGGGCGTGACAGCAGTGAGGCGAATCACCATACGCCGAAATGATGAAATAATTCCAACCAAGCACATAATCTTGACACTTGACCGCTCTAACCTTCCTGAGTAGGTCAACGCAGGTTTCTTGAGATGTCCAATCCGACCCTACGTGCCAAACCCACGCCGCTGTTTCAAGTGTCAGCAGTTTGGGCACGGCACAACGTCTTGTCGTGGTAAATTGACGTGCGCAAAATGTGCAGCACATGATCATCAAACTGACAATTGTAAATCCGAGAACTTCACCTGTGCCAACTGCCAGGGACCACACGCTGCCTATTCTAGGAGCTGTGAAAAGTTCAAACAAGAGAAACAGATCATTGCCTTGAAAGTCAACGAAAACATCACCTTCCCAGAGGCACGGGGTTTCGGCGGGGACCCAGTACCGCGAGTCGGACTTGGTCCCGCCCCCACCCCCCCCCCCTGGGTTGCCTATGGCAGCCCAATCCGCCTCCACACCGCTCGCTCACCCAGCAGCGGCTGTGGTGGCAACGTCTGTTGGGGATGCCGCTGCATCCACTGCTTCCTCTCCACCGGCCCAAAGCACACGCAAGCGCACGGAGATGGAGACGGAGGCAGTCGCAGCGACCCCCTCCCCCGCCTCACTGCCTGCACCATCTGTGGTGCTCCCCACGCATTCGGCACTGGCAGCGCAGGCGAAGAACACCCGAAAGGGTACCACGTCAAGGGGGCCCAGTCCGCTGGGCACCCTTCTGCCTTCAGATGACGACATGGACGTCGAGCCCTTCCGGCTTTCATCGCAGCGGAAGGAACGGGCGGCGATGTCCAGGTCAGTAGAGAAGGCCAGAAAACCCCTTCCAAGAGTCCAAGCCCCGAAAGACCCTACATAAATAGTCACACTCCAGCAGCTCCGAACACATCATAATGGGAAGAGAAAACATAATACAATGGAACTGCAGAGGCCTTCTGAATAATCTTGACGATGTATACGAAATACTGCATGCTTATCAGCCAAGTGTAATGTGTGTTCAGGAAACACATTTGAATTCTAAAAACACAAATTTCTTGAACAGTTACTTGATATACAGAAAGGACAGGGATGGCTGCACCCACTCTTCTGGCGGTGTGGCCATAATTGCACGGAAATCCTTATCCTGCCACCCTGTCACTCTGAACACTGTCCTTGAGGCTGTAGCAATTCGAACAATAATATTTAATAGGTTGATAACGGTATGCTCCATATACATTCCTCCTGATGTTTCACTTTCGAGCTGTGACTTCGAGGCGCTGGTTGACCAGCTGCCCGAACCGTATATCCTTACAGGCGACCTTGATGCCCACAACTCTCTTTGGGGCTCTTCTCGCATGGACGCCCGAGGTCGCCTGATAGAGAAATTCCTTACATCTTCATGAGAATGCCTTTTCAACAATAAACAGCCTACATACCATAACATAGGACACAACACATACTCATATCTTGACTTGGCTATTGGCGCCGCAGTTCTCTTTCCTCTTCTCGAGTGGGGTGTGGGAACTGACCAATATGGCAGTGACCACTTCCCCACCTCACTTACGTATATAGGTAAATGCCCATGCAGTCCATCTTCCCACAACAGGTTCAACGAAGCAAGAGCTAACTGGAATACATTTACAGAGACATCCAAACTACACCACACATCCATAGGACACCTACACGTAGATGAAGCCGCACAACTCCTCACGGCGCACATCCGCGGCGCCGCCGAAAGGTCCACTCCCCACGCCTCTGGTGCCCCGCGCAACCAGCGGAGGCCGTGCTGGAATGAGGACTGTAGGCGGGCGCGAGAGGCCCAGAACAAGGCGTGGGGTATCCTCCGTCGGTAGCCTACGTAGGGAAACCTCCTCTTGTTCAAACGGGCCAAGGCGTTAGGAAAACGTGTGCGCCGTGAGGCAAAAAGAGATAGTTGGCGCTCATTCATAACATCTATAAACTCGTACACAGACACATGCAAGTTATGGACACGTATACGCAAACTCAAAGGACAACAGACACACAGCCTGCCCCTGGTCAGTACAACAGGGGACACGCTGGAAGACCAGGCTGACACACTCGCACAACACTTCCAACACGTGTCCAGTTCAGCACACTACACGAACACTTCCCTGAAGTATAAAGCCTCTTGTGAAAAGAAGTCCCTACACGACAACAACAAATCATAGACTTCTTACAACTCCCTGTTTTCACTACATGAGCTGAGGGCTGCTCTGAGCACGTGTAAACCCTCAGCTCCAGGCCCAGACAACATTACATACACAATGATACAACACCTACACGCAGACACACTTGAAGCACTTCTACATCTATATAATAAGATATGGCTTTCGGGGCACATTCCACACTCTTGGAGAGAGGCCATTGTAGTGGCTTTCTTGAAGGAGGGAAAGGACCCGTCGTCCCCCTCAAGTTACCGTCCAATAGCCCTGACGAGCTGCCTGTGCAAGCTCTTCGAGAAGATGATCAATCGCAGGCTCGTGTACTTCCTCGAGTACAATGGTCTTCTCGAGAGCTGCCAGGCAGGCTTTAGGGTGGGGCGATCGACGAACGATCAACTGGTTGCACTTGACTCATACATCAAGGATGCCTTCGTGCATAAGCAGTACTGCTTAACTGTCTTTTTCGACCTCGAGACGGCCTACGACACCGCTTGGCGTTATGGGATCCTTAGTGACCTCAGGTCATTCGGTGTTTCGGGTAATATGTTGAACACACTTGTTAGTTATTTGTCGTAGAGAACGTTCAGAGTAAGAGTTGGTTGTGCACTTTCAAAGGTTCACGTCCAAGAAAATGGCGTGCCGCAAGGTGGCGTGTTGAGTTGCACTCTCTTTATCGTAAAGATGAACTCTCTCGGAAAGGCACTGATACCAACAATCTCTTATTCTATGTATGTAGACGACGTGCAAATATCTTTTAAATCATGTAATATGTCAATATGCGAACGTCAAGTCCAGCTTGGTGTCAAGAAGCTTGCGGGCTGGGCAGACAGGAATGGGTTTAAATTGAATCCTGCAAAAAGCTCCTGCGTTGTGTTCTCCAGGAAGCGCGGGGTCCATCCGGACCCAGACATTACTCTGAATGGCGTGTCGCTTCCTGTGAACAAGGAGCACAAGTTCTTAGGTGTTGTCTTTGACCAGAAACTCACATTCATTCCACACATCAAGAAAATTAAACATAAATGTCTGAAAACAATGAATATACTTAAGGTTCTCTCCCATCAATCGTATGGTTCCGACAAAGAACTCCTATTACAGCTCTATACTGCTTTGGTTGGGCCTCGTTTAGACTATGGCAGTGTGGTATATGGGTCGGCGCCTAAAACAGCGTTGCGAATGCTTGACCCAGTGCTACACTTGGGGCTGCGGCTTGCGTCGGGGGCTTTTCGCACTAGCCCTGTCGAGAGTCTGTATGCCGAGTGTAATAAGTGGAGCCTTGAGAACCAACGGACATACATGGACTTGCTTTATGCTTTTAAAATTTCATCGCTGAATAACCATCCTTTTTATCCTGTCTTTAACGACACATCCACATCTGTGCTTTTTGTAAATCGCCCATCCGTTCCTCTGCCCTTTTCACTTCGAGTGAGAGAGCGAGCCTCGGATCTTAGCGCTTCGTTTTTAGATGTGTACAGATCATCCCTTTGGGACATTTTACCTCCTTGAAAAGTCCGTCCTGTGTCCTCCGATCTTTCTTTTATGAAACTGGACAAAAATCGGGTACCGCGAGCTGCAATACTGCAGCACTTTCTGTCTCTGCAGTTTAAATACCCACTTGCAGAATTTTACAGTGACGCGTCTAAAACCTCGACTATGGTCTCCTGCGCTGCTCATGGTCCGAATTTCAGTGCAGCCAGAACCATGAGTGTCCACACAACAATTTTTTCAGCAGAAGCATATGGAATTTTACTGATTGTACGACACATACTTGAAAATCAAATTCCGAAGTCTATCATTTACACAGATTCCTTGAGTGTTGTTCATCGCATACACCCCCAAAAACCACATAGTTAATCTTGTATTTAACACTATCATTTCTGTGTATGCACAGAAGCATCAGCTGCTCCTCTGCTGGGTCCCAGGACACGCTGGGATCGCTGGGAACGAGTTGGCAGACGAGAGGGCCGCTGCTGCTGCACTCAGGACCACTGTAGACATTACAATGATACCCTACACAGACCTCAAGCCACACATAAGACAACACCTGCACAGAACATGGCAAACACACAGAGACGAACAGACAGACAACAAACTGCATGTAATAAAGCCACACTTGGGACGGTACACAGCTGACTCACACAACAGACACACGGAAGTCGCCTTGGGTAGGCTGCGGATAGGGCACACCCATGCGACGCACTCGTATCTGCTGACGGGATCTTCTAGACCCCAGTGCAGCAGGTGCGGAGAGGCCCTATCCGTAGTGCACATACTAATCACATGCAGGGCACTTCACACAACACGACACAAGCACTTCAGAGAACTCTACAGACAACATATTCCCCTACATCCATCTCTGTTTCTGGGTGACGATGCCATGTTTTCCGTTAAACGTGTGTTTGAGTACCTGTCAGATGTGAATTTTTTAAACCTCATTTCCTATCACGCATAATCAAATATGGCCCTATACACCAGCCATCACCATTGCCGTTAATTGATTTTATTGTTGTTTTGGCTTTAGTAGCCACTATTTTATTTTAGATACTTTTGTTTGGCGCTCTTTGCCCCAGCTGGCCTTGCGCCAAAAAACTCTAACCATCATCATCATCACTTCCAAGATAGCCGAAAGCCTCTTGAGGTGGGTATCGAATGTAGGGGAAAAACTAATCACATCATCGAGATAGCATAGGCACGTCGACCACTTGAACCCATGGAGTAGCGAGTCCATCATCCTCTTAAAGGTAGCAGGGGCGTTGCACAGGCCAAACGGCATTACCTTAAATTGGTAAGGGCATTCTGGTGTAACAAACGCTGTTTTTTCGCGGTCGGATTCGTCAACAGAAATTTGCCAATATCCAGACCTGAGGTCTATAGATGAAAATATTTCGCGCCATGCAGGCAGTCCAGTGCGTCATCAATGCGCGACAATGGATAAACGTCCTTCTTGGTGATCTGGTTAAGGCGTCGGTAGTCTACGCAGAACCGCCAGCTGCCATCTTTCTTTTTGACTAAAACGACTGGTGAAGCCCAGGGGCTCGACGAAGATTCGATGATGTCCTTGTGGAGCATGCTTTCGACTTCCTGCTGAATGACCAGTCGTTCAGCATGGGACACACGGTATGGACGGCTGTGGACAGGGCTGGCATCACCGGTGTTGATACGATGTCGCACAGCAGTAGTCTGACCCAAAGGACGACTATCGAAGTCGAAAATGTCTCGGTAGGTGCTCAAAAGATGGCGTACAGCGGCAGCTTGGTCGGCGGGAAGATCAGAGGCGATCATGTTGGCGAAATCCTCGACAGAAGGAATTGAAGTGGTTTGGGTATCGGAATTTTGTGGTGGGTTCGCGCACAAAGCTAAAACTTGGTGGTAGCCTATCGACCGTAGTGTAGCCAGAGATATACCCTTCGGTAAAAGTTGAAGGGATGATCCAAAGTTGAGGATTGGTAGGTGATTGCTGCTGTCCACAACTGTCACAACAGTGTGTGGTATGGTCACTTCACGCGATAGCAACACTTCCAGAACAGGCGAAAGCACGTAGTCACCGTTAGGAACCGGAGGGCTTGACAACAAGGGAATGTAGGTTGCTGCTTGTGGCCGTAAGCGAACATCATGCGTGGAGACAATACGGCATAAAGGTTCTTCGGCGTTGAGCACATCTGCAGGCATCTGGACGGGTTCTTCAGGGGACAAATTGGGAGAAGGCAAGTGAAGGCGGAGGACACCGGTGGAGCAATCGATAAGAGCTGAATGCTCCGACAGGAAATCATGGTCTAGTATAAGGTCATGAGGGCATCGGTCCAATAAGGCAAATAGAACGACAGTGTCGTGGCCCCCAATGCGAATTCGGGCAGCACACATTCCGGCGACGGCAGACGTCCCTCCATCGGCGACCTGTACGACACTGGGCACCGCCGGAGTGAGAACTTTACGCAACCGGCGGCGGAGGTCTGAGCTCATAACTGAAATATGGGCGCCGGTGTCAGTGACAGCACTTACTGGAATAGCATCGACAGTAACTTCTAGTAAATTTCGTCTGGTGGGCAAAGTTAGCAGAGGATTTGGTGTCCGGGTCAAAGATGCAGCGTCACCTCCGGGAGCTGCCCTGCCTAGTTTTCCGGAGAGGAGCGGTCATACGGGGTCGGCGACAGGAAGCGGCGGGGCTGCGGCGAACGGGACTGGCGGCGGTGACGGCGAGCGATTGTTGCGGCGTGGTCGGGCGTCGTCGTCTCGGGAGGGCGTCTGAGGACGGGGAGAGAAGCGAGCAGGGCCTTCTTCCGGGTTGTTATAGGCAGGAAATCGGGGTCGGGGAGGCATAAATCGACGACTCTGGCAGTATCGCGCCACGTGGCCAACACGATGACAGTGGAAGCATATGGGTCGGTCGTCAGGCGTTCTCCAATAGGCAGGGTTTCTGATAGGGTAGTTGAAAGTACGAGTATAGGGCGCTCGGCCATCACTGGTAGGCGGAAAGGGGCTAGATGGGAAGTTAGCGCGGATAATGGCGCAAACGGATTGAACGCCTAGCTTAGCCAGTTCTTCGCGCACGACAGCTTGAAATAATGGGACGGGAGGCTGCTGTCTTCAGCAACGTATTGGGGAAGAGCGGCGGGGGCCATGGTCTCGAGCTCTCTACGTACTATTCTTGTCAAACCGTCATGTGGAGCCGTGGCAGCGGTCACGCCAGATGAAATTGGAGGTGAACGGGTCTGTGGTGGAATGTCTTCGCAAGATGACGTGGCGGCAGTGTTTGGGAGCCGGGTGAACTGCGACGTAATTCGGCGGCTCTTCGCCTGCTCGAACCGGCGGCACTCGGTGATGATAGCCTCGACCGTAGCACAGTCTTTGCAGATGAGCAAGTGGAAAGCGTCATCGGCTATCCCTTTGAGTGCAGTCGTCGGCACCGGTGAACTTACAAGTGTCACGGGGTTGTTGAGAGACCACGATAAGTGGGGTGGTTGAGCCGGTGGCCCCATTGTTGGCCATGATCGTTGGTGGTTGAGCAAGGTGGCGTCCGCTGCGAAGCTCCGTTGTGCGTAAAGCGTTATTCCGCACCTCCCACCAAAATGTTACGGCGAAAAGACTATATTTGGAGGCTTGGTACAGCGAGATGCAAGCAGCGGGCAAGACGAACAAGGCTGAGTGCCAGAGAGAGACGTGATGATAATGACAGGGTCAAATGATGATGATCGCAGTTAGTCGCGTAAATTGCCCACCTTGTATCATGGATCCTGCAGCTCGCCAGCAACATAACCATGCCTTGTAACAATATCTTTCTTATTTTAGTTTGTCAAAATTTTGTTCGACAAATGATATCTATTCACGCTGTTAAACTCACACAAACACACACAAAAGTTGTTTTTTTTTGTGTGTTTTCTGATGTTTTTACGCTCGTAAAAAATTGATTAAATCAAGAGCGCACGATTACGTCACGATTAGTTCAAGAAATAGCCGTTGCGCTCCGATACCATCGACCCCCCAAAAACCCCATCTCAGGGGCCCTTTAAGTTTCTTCGAAATTTCGCCCGACCTTGCAGTTATCTCCATTTACGCTATTACAGCGGTTAAAGGTGAAACTTCCGCGATAGCTATATTTGTGAAAATGCACGGCGTTACACGGTTCTGACGGGGGGAGGGGGTACTTCGCAAAGAATGCTATGCATTAAGTATAATAATAATCACATTCAGAGTCATCAGGACTGTGTCCACTAAAGGCCTCTTCCATGTTTCTCGAGCTCTCTTGCAATACCTTAGTCCATTCTTCGGTTGCAAATTTTCTGATCTCATTCCTCCATCAGGTAAACGGTTTTCTTCTGCTTCTAGTGTTGTCTCTTGGTGGCCGCTCTGTTGCCATAATGGTCCACCGGTCTAATGTCCCTGACATGTCCCTTTTTCGCATCAACATTACGCTGCCATTTTTTAAAGTTCTGAGGCCATCTGCGAAAAAAATGTACGAGCTTTTGTAGCGTCATGTTCCCTCCATCTACTGGTAGACCCGCGATTATTTCACCATTGCTTCTAGATTCCCCTAATCATCATTTCAAGCGTTCATAAAGACCAGGGACACCTCGTACTAATGCATAGCATTCTTTGCCGAGTACACCCACAGCCAGGACCATGTAACGTCCTGCATTTCCACAAAAAAGCGCATATAGCAGAAGTTCCGCCTGTAATCTCTTTAGTAGCGCAAATGGAGATAACTGGCCGCACTAATTTTGAAAAACTAAAAAGTAAGGAAAATACAAAAAAGTTACGGAAAATGGCGAAACGTGTAACGTCCTGCATTTTCACAATAATGCAGATTTCGTGAAAGTTTCACCTGTAATCGTTATAATAGCACATAAATGGAGGTAATTGGTCGGACGAAATTTTGAAAAATAATAAATAACAAAAATATGAAAAAATTCGGAAAATGGCAAACCGTACGTATAACGACCTGGATTGCCACGTGCACATTTTGCGGAAGTTTCACCTATAATCGTTACAATGGCGTAACTGAGATAGTTGGTAGAAAGACATTCTTAAACGCAAAAAAAAAGAAAAATATAAAAGACCTATGGAAAATGGCGAACGTGTAACGCCCTGCATTTCCACAATAATGAAGATTTCCCGAAAGTTACAAATGTAATCGTTACAACAGGGGAAGTGAAGATAATTGGTCGGACGAAATTTTGAAAACGGAAAAACACAAAACACATTAAGCAGTTACGGAAAATGGCAAAACCGGATAATGCCCTGCATTTACAAAATAATGCAGCTTTTGCGGATGTTCCACTTCGAATTGTTTATAACAATTTAAATGGAGATAATCGCTCGGAAGGGATTTAGAAAAACCGCATAATTTGACTGTAAAAACTTACACTCAAGACAAGTAGCATAAGGATGCTACGCATTAGTAGATAATTCTCCATTTCTGTAGAATTTTTTATATATTTTTACTTCACCAACTAGGTTATAACTTATTCCTCACACTACTGTTTCCAGCGTGACGTTGCCAGCCTGCAATTCGGCATAAAATCTTTGCGGGATTTTATTATATCGTCCATGTTGTGCGTGATACCTTTTTGCCTCTAAGTGTATTCGACATATTCTATAAAAAATCAACTGTCAATGCAAATCAGCGGTGAAATTGGAAGCAGGTGTGCGTGCCCCTACCGACCACGGTGGTGATGTAGTACAGGTGGCGCTGAGACGAGATCAGGTCGAAGCTGTGCACGTACGCGACCAGGAAGCCTGCAGACAGTCAAGAGAAAGCCACTTTTAACCATGGAACACCACAAAGTTAGTGTTTGTTGTGAGCTGTAGTTGTATCGCGAGGAAATTTGCAGTCTACGTTCGAGTGCTCGTCAGAGGCTCCCGGGTGCCGCCAATTAAAAAAAAAACATGGGTGACGGGAAAACACGATGAATAGTGGTCAATGACAGATGAAAATGGGTCAGGAAAAAAAAAAGAAAACGAGGAAAAGGTAAGTTAGCGGCAACGGCCAATGCCAAGAAGGAAGAAAAAAGAAAGGAGGGAAGGACAAAATAAAACATAAAGAGACGACCAGAAATATAATGGGCACAAGAAATACAAAATATGTAATGAGGTTGAAACAAGAGAAAAAGGAGCGAAGTAAGTAAATAAGCAAGGAACTTTCGAACTGAAAAAGTGCCTGTACAATACAAAGTGGCTAATTGTCCTTAGGAAGGTCTGCGGCAGCTGCCTGTATCGACGAGTATATTGGAAACGATATATGCATCTGGCTGTAAGCGTTTAAACTTCACAAGCATTTCATTTATGTTTCCGAACATCGGGTTTTGATGAGCGACGTGTACATGGGTGATAACTGGTCGAGAAATTGCCACTCCTTTACCGATGCCCGAGCGTGTGCTACAGGCAGCTTTATAAGGAAAATTGCTGCGCTCGCAGCGGCCTGTGCCCGGTGCAGGGAGCCTACAGTGTACGCTTCTCAGGCGCACTTTCCTGGTTAAATAAGGGGCTTGAAACAATGTGCCTTGCCACGTGTAGTAATCTTCCTGCCACTGGTGCAGTTTGGTACAAAGAGGACCAGCCCAGCGCGTTTTCTGGTAGACAGCGGTCCAAGTCGCGTGGGGGCTGCTGCTAAACTGTACGGAATGGTCGTCGTATTTTTTAGGACTCGAATGACTCTTTATAGGCGCGGCACCATACTAAACACGCAACCGCACAAGAAGCAGTTCCAATGTGACAGCCGTCGCAGCCGCCGTTCACTAATGTTTTCCCCCGCTCGCGGCATGAAAGTTTGCCGAGCGGCATCTGCGAGGCCGGCATTCCGACGTCGCGCCGACCACGTGAAAAGAACAAAAATGGCGTCAGGAGTACATGGACGATTTGATTTGCGGTCGTTGCCTCGACGATTAAAGGGACACTGAAGTGATTTGTAAACTTTGCGGGATGGCTAGAGCAAATTGTAGTCTGGAGTCTATAGGCCGTGTTTCGACCACTCTCGCTGCGTTTACGCGACTTTATTCAGAGGAAAAATCAATTGGAAAATGCTGTCCTCCTCTCTGCATCCCCCTAGCCATTTCCTATGACGTTTCGTATGCCGCTCAATCGAGATGGCTTGGCTTGATCTGCGCTGCTAGCCGACCGTGCCGCAGAATCAGTCGGCCCAGCGTTTAGTACGCCGGCGGGTCGTCGTAATCCGTTCGCTCAGTTGAAACTAAGCCAAGGCACATTTGTGCCTGGAAGTATGTTCCTTTAGTTTGTTAGCTTGTATACTGTATCAAGCTCTAAGTCCAAGTCGCTCCACACAAGCGCATATGCGACGCTTCGCCGACTGGTACGCTTGTAGAAAAACCTAAGGCCAATCGAGGGCTGTAGGAGAGACAGCAAAGTTAATTAAGATCAACCGAAACTTTTATCATGCACCATAGAACCATGATTCGGGAAGCACTTTCTTGCGCTGGATAACTAGCACAGGGGTCAGCAGCACGACCACACATCTGTGAACGCTTTTCCGTCTAAGGAATGAGATATTGTGGGAATTTGAACGACACCTTTTATCCTCTGCGAACTGCCTACCCGGTACTTCAAAAACGCGTCCGCCGAGTGATCTGTTCGTTGAAGTCGAAAATCAAAAGAAAAGCGAACGCGCAGCTTGTTCACGTGATTACTAAAATGGTTGTTACTTGAGTTCATTTTGCAATTGGACACAACGACATTTAAGCGTCCCCTTCCACTCCCCCACCCCCAATCCCTGCGAAGTAAGTGCATTTCGCATCTGGTTGGGTCTGATGAGTCCTACCTGGCTTAAGCTTAGACGAACGTCCTTAGCGTTTTCGAAGCTGCACTGGATTTTTTCATTCCTGTACGAGCTATTCTGCTTCTTCCTGACTTGGAGACCATTTATGATTCCGTGGTTTTATTAAATTTTCTTGGTTGTTGCTATAAGGCGTGAGCATGCACACAGCCTTGCCCTATATTCCACACTTTGGCGTGGCTTGTATTTCCGTAAGCGGCAGAAATGGTTGTTCGGTATTAGGGTAATCACATCCCCGAGACAGATTTTTCTACGACGTATATATATTTGAAAGGAGGCTGCATGCAGTCATTGCAAGCGCTGCAAGACAAAACGAGCCTTTCACTGTGCAAGTATACGTCTAAGTGAGGCGACAACAAAATTCACTTGTGCTGACATTTTCGGAGGTGACTGAAGTGATATGCTGC
Source organism: Haemaphysalis longicornis (assembly GCF_048455015.1). Lineage (NCBI taxonomy): Eukaryota > Metazoa > Arthropoda > Arachnida > Ixodida > Ixodidae > Haemaphysalis > Haemaphysalis longicornis. The sequence continues at coordinate 101,998,980 of NW_027526361.1, read as the reverse complement.
TGCCGTCGCCGACGCCTGTATACGAGCGGCCAGGAAGTTCACCGAACCCCGTCCCCGGGTAGCTTTTGTTGGTGTTCGAACACTCTACCAAGCCACAGCTGTTTTCTGAAGTGCCCTAAACGTACTACTTGCTTACAGACGTCACCATAACAAGTTGTTTAGGGTGCAGAAAGGCAAGAAGAAGCGCAAGTGAACCAAAACATTGCATGAGTCATATCAGCCACCCAGTGCTGATCCTGTATATGCGGCGGAGAAGCGAGGCGGAGAACCTCGAGGCGTATAGCCGTACTCAACCTACTTTGTGCCTCATCACTCCGACGGCGACTCACCGGGTATGAGGATGTCCCCGAGGCCGAGCATCGCGTATCCGCCTATGCAAGGGGCCATGTCCATGGTGGTGAAGCGGGGAACGCGCATCACCATGGGGACGGTCTCGTCGGTTCCACCGCCTGTGGCCACTTCCACCATGACGCTGTCTCCTTTCTGAAAGCAACCCAAGAGGCCTTATTGTTGGTATTACCCAAGTTCGCGCGTTGATCTGATGTGGGTTGGAATACTCAGGGCCAACCGGCATGCAGCGAAAAAACGGCGAAGAATTGGTAACGACCGCGGTGGCGGCCGCGCGGCAAAAAACCGCTGCCGGGAGCGACCAAGAGTACCCTGAGGCTGAAACCAAACACGGCTTTCTGCTTTCTCTCTCTGCTGTGGGCGTAGCCTCTCAGCAGACGAACAGAATCGTACCCGGCGAACAACCGTTATTTCCCCGCCTACAGCGTCGTTCGCCACTTCTTCCCCGGCTTTTCACTGCAAGGAAGCAGGCTACAACTGTTTCTACGGTGCCAATTACCACTAGGCCAAAGCAAAGCATCGTCCATGCGTTCTTCGCCGGTTTTTCGTCGCATGGTGGTTGGTAATGATGTTAATTGTTGGGACCCAATTTCTTATTGTCGTAGACATATACAAGGAGACCGCTCTTTTTAAGAGTACTTTTGAGTGCGTGAACACGGTGCCCTAAACCAGTCATTGCAGCAAAGCGGCCGAGCCACTGGTCGGAGTCGCGCGTGGCCAAAAGTTAGGGAGAACCTCCTTTCGCGAATTGGAAAGCGCCATTGGACAACATACTCGCTCACAGGAAATTATAGCATTCGGAATCACTGTAAATGCTTCGATTAGGGCAAATAAAACAAGGCCACTAAAATTATTTTAGTTGCAGTTGATTTTCGTAGGTTTCAGTTGTATAATAAGGAAATAGAGTGACGGCTTAAATAAATTGCCGAAGTTGTACTCCAAGTTGCAGAAACCTTCTAAAATAAGACCATGTATCCAACCACCGGAGCGCGGAAGCAAAGACTTTCAGACATTGCCTCTTTGAATTTCTGCCCAGAATAGAAACATTACCCAAAAATACGTCACTTCCGCAAAACAAATTCTTTAAAAGCAAAAAACTGGTGTAGCCAAATGTTGTTTTTCAGAGCCTTTCCTAAATTAAAGTTTACTTTAGGAATAGTAATTGCAGTAAGCCTATTTTAGGTTTTGTATCGTTTAATTTTTGTATTATTTGGACCTTGGCTTCATGCATACCCATATTCGGTTGCATGTAGAAAGCGTTGGACCCGCCGCGGTGGCTCAGTGGCTACGGCGTTGTGCCACTGAGCACAAGGACGCGGGTTCGATTTCCGACCGCCGCAGCCGCTTTTCTGATGGAGGCGAACAGCAAAAACGCCCGTGCGTACGAGATTTTGGCGCACGTTAAAGATCCCCAGGTGGTCAAAACTAATCCGGAGACCTCCACTAAGGCGCGCCTCATCGCCTGCGTTGCGTCGGTGCGTTAAAGGGACACTGAAATGATTCGTAAACATTGTGGGGTTACGAGCGCAAATTGTAGTCTGGAGTCTGTCGGCCATGTTTCGACCGCTATCGCTGCGTTTACGCGACTTTATTCATTCGAGAATGCTGTCCTCCTCTCTGCATCCACGCCCATTTTCGGTGGCGTTTTGTATGACGTCAAAAAATTGGCTTGGCTTGACTGCACTACAGCACGGCTCGCCGACCTTCCGACAGTCAGTCGGCCCAGCGTTTAGTCCGCTGGCCTCCGACGGTTCGTCGCAGTTCGTTCGCTTAGTTGAAACTAAGCCACGACACGTTTGTGAATAGAAGAATGTGCGTTTCTTTAGTTTGTTAGTTTGTATACTGAATCAAGCTCCAATTCTTTAGGTTTCTCCACACAAGCTCTGCACAAGCGCACATGTGACGCTTCGCTGAATGTTACGCGAAGATCTTAACCCAACTGAAGGCGGGAGAAGAGTCATGAAATTAACCGATACTTTTACAGTACAGCGTAAAACTACGGTTCAGGAAGCACTTTTTTTGCGCTGTGTGAACAAGCACAGCGGTCAGCAGCACGACCGCACATCTGCGATCCCATTGCCGTCTAAAAAATGCAATTGCTAGACGTGAGATATTGTGTAAATTTGGGGGACGCTTACTGCACGAGCATTATACAAGAAATAGTCATCTAAGGTTTTTGAAATACTAAAAATTAATAAAAATGTAAACTGGCTTACATTATATATTTTTATTTCCAATATCAGCAGTGCTGGCTCGTGGCCGAGTGGTCTGGGGCGTTAGGTATGTTATTTTGCAAGTCACGAGTTCGAATATCAGAGAGTGCATCCTTTTTTTTTGTAAGTTGATTTCTTTGTTCTCGGCCGATGTCTTCTATACCGAATTCATCAATTTTGTGCAGTAGCGTTCACTTCCCCACGAGCGAGTTCGCAGAACGCGCGTAGACTGATACTGGCAAGCTAGCGAGTTCTCGTTGGCGTGCTGTTGCCAGCACCGATTGCTTGCGGGCAGTGGGCACAGGCCAGAATCAGCACACCCTTGGCCTGGTACGGACACGCTTTTTATGATACAGGCATGAGTTAGGCAAGCTGAAAAGATGGGGGAAAAGCGAATGGCATTTGAGCGTCTTCCGTGACGCGGAGGGCGCTCATCCACTGCGTAGGCCTCGGCTAGTGATTGCTACGACTCCAAGCCGTCGTGGTAGGCTCATCTGAGGCATTTTACAGCCGACAACATGACAGAAGCGCGGTATAGCGATTATTGAGATACCGAGAATGCCCATTCAAAGATAACGTCGGATATCAACCATGTTGTTTCACAGATCCGAAACCGAAACTTTTTTGAATGCTAATCTTGGACATCGTCCAATCACGTAGCACCTTTACCTGACGTCACTGCCGTTAGTTGGTGCAGCCGCCGCAAATCGCGCATCGTAGGTTTTCTTCTGTAAGTCTTTATAAAACAAATACCGCCTTATTGCCCGGATAAACGACGAAAAGTGTGTTCTTTTGAGCCAGTCTATGAAGTGCAAGCAAAAACGGAGGCTTGACGTATTCACTTCAGTGTCCCTTTAATCCCCCAATCAATCAAAGAAAGCGTTGGGCCGCCCAGTGAAATATGCGCAGTAGCATACACATCACATCAAGCTTGGAAGTATTATGCGTGGTACAGTATTCATTGTTATTACCATCGGCACCACGAACATTATCGTTATCGCGACAGTTATATTCCACATGACGAACACATCCTTTACACCAATGTGTGGAGAGAATGAAAAATAAGAGCGTTAAGCTTCCAGTCCTGCCACCGTTTATACCTATAATGAAATACTTGTCATCCATGGAACCTATGCTTATGTCTTTGTAGTTCTTACGTTTGCATCTCCGCCTGCCGCAACAAAGCTTGATATATAATAGGAAGCGGGTGCACCGATACAATCTCTAACAAGCATGTTGCTAATTTTTGCAAGAGAACGGCAACTTACCCCTGACGACTGGGCGAAACTGTTGGTCGTGTTGTGAACGTGCGACGGCTGAAGGTATGTAGGAATTGAGAAGAAAATGTTAGACTCAAGCTGCTAGACACTCACCCCCATACGGCGAGTAATGTTTTGTTTCCTCACAGGTCGTCAAAAGCTGTCGTGGTGAGTAACCTTAAAGCGGTTTTCTAGCAAAGCCAACTGAAATACGATATAAGCATTGCAAGACGCACCCACTCAAGCAAACATCTGAAAACTACCCCTCCGCGCTACATGCACACACACGCACGTACGCACGCATGCACGCACGATCACATGCGAACACACCCGCCCATACACACACGGATAGGCCCGCATCGGAGTCCAAGCGAATGACGTCGCCTGAGAGGACTGTGATCACCTTGAGTGGGTTACGCGCTATCCTTTCATGTTAAAGTTTCCAGAAGGTCCAAATTAATCCGGAGCCCTCCACTACGGCGCCCCTCATCGCGTGTAGAGCATTGGCAACTCAAACCCCACAATCAACCAATACGCGCTATCCTTTCTTTTTCTGTTTTTGGGCTTAAATTGCGCACAACCCACTGACTTTGGCATCATCGGAAGTTCCTAGGCGCAACGACATTGGTTCGTTATCTTCGTGGGTGCACACTTTTTTGCAATGCATCTGTCGTGTCAGAGTCTTGACGGCAAGCTAGAAGCTCTCCAGAATAAAATTACTTGGTCAATTTCCCCTTAACAATTGTCCCCTTAGCACTGTAACGTGCCAATACATACACATGCACGGGCATGGTGCCTTTATATGCCCATTTTGCAGCACATTCTACAGTGGCATTGAAACACACGGAGGTTTCCAGTGATGTTCCGTGAGGGGAATTTTTTCCTTTTCGGGGAATTTTCGTCTGTAATTTTGTTCAAAAGGGAAAGAGGGAATCTTTAAAATAAATGGAGGGAATTTTAGGAGTCGTGCAGTAAAAAAGAAAAAAATAATGTCAGTAACCAGACCTCGGATGATTTATAACTTTGTTTTCTTTTAAGACGTTTCCTTAACACTTTGTCGAATTTATATTCGAATATCAGAAGTCGTGTCCCCGCAAGCCACAAGCATCCATGACCGCTTCCAATATAGTGAGCATAGTGAGCATAGAGGAAAGAACAGTCCATGAGGAAGAGTTAGTAAAGTGTGAAGCGGCGGCGGCTGAAGGGCTGCGCAATATACAAAAAAAGCTTTTGGGGTGCGCGTTAGTCCGCGTGCTCGCAGCCAATAAGAGATGGCGCCAAAGTACCAGCGCTGAGCTAAAATTATCTGATTACCTAACAATGTTTTGTTATTTTTTATACCGGCAGTTTTTAGTTAAATCTTTGGCATGAAAAGTAAGCACGCTGTTTGGCACAAAACGTGAAATGCATAGTCAAAAGATGCTGAGCGGCAGATGTGGAGGAATTTACTTCACATTGGAACTCGCATTGTATGAATGGCATCTGCGTCCAAAAGGCTACGTAAAGTAGACCTAGGTGTGTCTGGCTAACGCCGAAAATCGTACAGGAATTCACTCAGATATCTGTCAGCTGAGAACGCGGATAATTTGGCAGGGAATTCTTGATGAACCTGCAGGGAAAATATGCTAAGAATATGGAATTTGTGAGCACAGAAATGGGCATTTTTCGCCCCAGTAGGGAACATCACTGTGGAAACCAAAGGCGTCAACGTCCCGCTTTACTTACGGGCAAAATCAAGGGCGTCAGGAAAACGAAGAATATATCATAGATGAAGAGCAGTACCAATAGAAGGGTGATAACCTGTAATTTTAAAAAAAACACGATTAAAAGCACCTAAACAATTATACAGGCTGAATTATCGGATTGTAAAAATTCAAGCTAGAAAGTTTCAAGTGTGAGGCAAGAGCACAGGTTGGGAGCCCAGATTATCCAAGCTATGTCACGTAACATATCGTGACAGCAGTTTCTGACTGGCCGTCGCCTTCGTATCATCTCATCTACAGCGAGGATGTTTAGCTCCAGACCCCGTATGAATCCCCGCATGCGCTCACAGAAGGTGGTTGGAGGGAATAACAGAGCCAGGCATTGACAACAAACAAAACGCGCTTGCGAACATGAAGCCGAGTAGGAAGAGACAGACTGTCTTAGTAAGTATACTAGAGAGGAAACTGTGCCTGGGAATCCATGTCGACCGGGGGGGTTCTGGGAAGACCACAACTACTGGCTTGGGCTTGACATGTCATTTGGATTCTTAAGCGTTTTTTTTTTTGGGGGGGGGGGAGGGGGGGGTTTGCTTATATATGCATTGATATGCCCAGGCAACCGTTCTGACAGACTGTCATTAACAGGAATACACTTGACTTCAGTTTTCTTTAGATTTAAAACAGCCTGCTTTATTTCCTACCTACAACAAAACGCTACTCTTGGCGTTTTTGTGGCACTGCGTTTGTATTTACGGCCAGTAAACGTTTCAATCCTAGCCAATGACGAAAGCAAGGCGAGCGTACGGTATAACGGTGGTCCATGCAGACGGCCCTCATATGAGCCGCATAGACGATAGCGCCAGATTCCTCTCTAGTGTATGTTGTAAGCATCTCTATGGGAAGAAAGAGCGCAGTGCTGCAGAATCCAAAGATCGGGAGGGGACGGAGGGAGTGCGGTGTCGGCGATCCGCACTGCATGAGAGCCGAGTAGGGGAAGGAAAAAGGCACAGCGTGAAAATGCTGACGAGGGGATAGGCACCGTGGCTTCGAACGCGACACAGCCCCTCACGCCCCCTGTCACGCGGACACCGCCGGCCGGCAAGAGGGAGTAGTTCTGCGCAATCTTTGGACTAAACCACTGTTGACTCAATCGCGTTCTGTTCCGCGAATACTTGCAACCCAATGAAGCCGCAAAAGTTTCAGTGGGTTAAACGCCGCGATATCACTGGTTTGGCCCACCATTTCTTTTTCGCGGAAAACTTTCCATTCGCGGGCGGCAGCTAATTACAGCTGTACTTACGATATCCGACGTACAGACAGCTTCGTGAATTAGGCCCCAGATGCCAGATTAGAGTGTTTTCAGGCCTCGGATGGGCTTTTATTCAGAGAGCACATGCACCGTGGGTCAACATCATAGGCTGGGCTGCTTAATTCGAATCGAGAGTTGGACGTAGCCCTCGGGTGCTAACCCTCTGTGAGCAGCTTTTGCAAGGCGTTGCCCTGGGCATGCTAATACCACAAAAAGGGGGAGGGGCGCGGTATACGATTACAGTAGAATCTCGATAAACGGAAATCGCTTAAAGGAATTGCCGGTTAAACGGAACAGTAGAATAAGTTACTTGGTTTTGTCTTGAGATAGCGTAAAAAACTCGGTAATCGGAATTAAAATTTCCGCGACACTATGTAAACGGAGACAAAAACAGAACTTCTTGTAAAATCCATTGGCATGAGAATCAGCTTTTAACGTTTCCGGCCGTTTACTTTTTGTTTTTTAGATGCGACGCTGAGAGGAGCATCTCTTGCCGGCGGCCCTGTCCTGCGTGCGTCCGTCGTCCGCGTCCGCGCAGCTGCGTTTCTCCTCCGCTCACCTCCTGTCCTCTCTCCGATAGCGAACACTCTCTCCCAACATCTGCGGTCGCGCTGCGCGCGGCTGCGCACTGTGCGCATGTGCAGTACTCTCTCTCTCTCCGCGGTCTCCTCTCCTTCGGGCGCGCTGCGCATAGAAGCGGAGTGCCGCGCTCCGGCCGGTCTCTCAGTCGGCGGTCGTCCGCGCTTGCGCTTGCGCTTGCTCTCTTGCCGTACCCGACGATTGCTTGATGCGACGCCAATGGAACCCCCTTCAGCGTCGCATCACACCAGGGTTCCCGCGAGGGGAGGTGGGCGTAATTTTTTCTTCCTCTATGATTCTTTACCCTCGTTGGCCTCGAAAGCATCGTCTCGCGTTAGTGGTAAGCCGTGTTAGCGCAAAAAATGCAACATCGCAGTACTTGTTCCAGTCGTTCGTCTCAATTCAAGACGCCGAGGTTACAGGTCTCAGCTCCTGCCGCCTGGTTCGTTCCATCGTGATGCTACAGTCAAATACCGTTATTGCGAACCTCCGATTTACGATTTTTTCAGACTAACGAACATTTGAAAATCCCCTACGCAATCCCCATTAATTTCTGTGTAAAAATATTTCACTACTACGAATTTCAGAACACCGATTATTTCAGAATAACGTATTAAATTTTACCGTATAAAACATTTCAAAATAACGAATTCCGAGTGTACGAAATTACTCGTGTTGGTATGAATGACGACTAATGGTGGCCATGTACAACTATCACCATCAACATACTAAATGCGCGTCAGCTCTATCGGCATCGCCTGCGCTTGGGGGTCTCGCTTCCTGACAAGACCATGTATTTTAAGGGAAGCAGCTGCAAAGGCGACGAGAAGTCGAAAGTCCGAGTTTCTGTACTGCTGTGCTGCAATGCTACGGGCATTAAAATCTCAGGCCCTTGGTCATGGGAAAATACTAGAAGCCTCGCTGCATGAAGAATTTGGTCTCGTTGCCGTGCAATAACCGAGCCAATTCACGCGCGTGGATGACGCGAGAGCTGCTTTCTGAATGGCTGCTCAAGGTGGACGATGAGATGAGGAGAGCGGGCAGAAAGATCCTCATTATCATGGACAACTGTTCAGCATACCTTGTTAACGTTCGCCTCACAAATGTTCGTCTGGAGTTCTCCCCTCCCAACTGCACGTTCCTGCTGCAGCTGTTGGACCAAGGGGTCGAGCACAAGCGCAGGCGATGGCCAAGTGCTCAAGTGCTCGGGCAGAACGCCAGGACCAGTAGAGAGAAAATTTTTTTCAGCAAGTTCTTAAGTAATCTGATGGGGATAGAGTGCGACTTTTGACTGAAGTAATTTGTGTCCCCTTATTCTAAGCAATCAGTGTGTCAGTTGACTACATTTTGAAATTATTACGGATATAGAAAAAAAAACGGGTGGAGATTAACTCTACACAGCTGCTGCGTCTGAGGAAGTGATCGCGTGATCAGGAAACGCAAGGCGGCTCGCGCTACTCTGCTGTATCTTGCAGCAAGTCGCCGCTGCCGAGCATGTTGTAAATCACGTTTGAATCTCCAGCGCGAATGTCACGTGGTACGGATGAGCCACGCAACGGGGAGGACGCGAACTGCCTCCACCGGTTGCCTCACTCGTTGAGCACTCACTCCTGAGTGCTGCAGTGCGCAGATACAGCACTCACTCGTTGGTCTTTCCGACGGCAGCGATAGTAAGCCGCTGCGTCGGCGGCGCTAACTGCGTCTCAGGAAGGGACCGCGTACTGCGTCTCAGGAAATGAACGCACATCAACGTCGAGTGCACGACGGCAAGCGCTGCTATGGTATCTCGCATCGCGTCACCACCGCCAAGCATGTCTCACTGCCTCCCCCTCACACTTTCGCCACACTTTCCTTCGCCGTTTTCTTTCTATCTTCGTTTTCTCGGTTACGACGTCGATGCCCACGTCAAACCAGAGTAGCGGCCGCCAAAGTGCTGCGCACTAAAGAAAGTTCAAGAGAGTGTTGCAGGGTCCCTTTAGCAGCGGTATATTTCAAAGTAACAGCGTGTAGTTCACCTTCAAGCTTGGCATGCGGATCATCTTGACCATGTAGACGGAGAAGATGATGGCCAGAACGTCCTGAAGAATCCAGGACCAGGATTCTTTGCGAACGACCACGAATGAGAAGGATACGGCGACGGAGAAGACAATGAGCAGGAGCTGGCGAACCTCCATGGGCACCAAGAAGCAGGGAAGCATCTGCGGGGAGACCCTTCAGAGTGCAGAGAAAATAAAGACAGGAACAGTGGGGCATCCCACAAGCACAAAAAGAGAACTTTTTATTTCGATACACGGCTGCATGTTATTGAAAATGACATAGGCGCTGTCGGAGCTAACACTTAATGCGGCACTTAACACTTAAGAGAACAGGGTTTACACAAGATTCTGTGTTAAATTACAGCGCAAAACCTCGCGCGTGCAGTGATTAATGAGGCTAGTGCTTTTCCCCTGAAAAAGAGGAGTGAAGAAGTTATTTCAGTCTTCGTGGTGCCTTGATGCGCATCTATTGGTGTGTCAGTGAGCCTCAAACCGCGGTAACACGTGGCACGTTTACCTCTAGAACATTGCCGCGTCTTGTATGGCGCCCAGTGTATTATATGCACCCTTTACTGGATACGAATGCGCCACACCTTTTGTGAACTTGTCATTCAACCATGGTTGGCAACCTCATGAAGGTTGGATCCGGAGTGAACGTGGTAACCGAAATAGTACTTCCACTTTTGCGCGCAGAAATTCGGCACAGCCAATGAGCTTCTCAGTTTCTCGGGTCAAAAAATGCCGGGCTAATTTTTAAAGCGACCCTGCAACGCTGCCGATAAACGCGTTCTCTTGTAGTGAGCAGACTCGGTTGGTGATGCTGATGAAGCTTCCCACATTTATTCAGGTCGCGTAGGCCCGGACAGAACGAGCGGCCGCCCAGCTGCTGAGTCGTGTTCCATCTGGTGGCGCCTGGCACTGCTGACGCCACCGGGCAAGCAACGCTGATGATGATCATGGTGAAAAGATGCGGATGATGATAGTGGCACTGATGATGACGATGGCAATGATGTCGCTACAGGGCTCCCCCCCCCCCCCTTCGCGTAGCTCGTTAAGATGACAGATGAACATGTGTGGCGGGAAACTAAAACTATGTACAGGTATGTACAGTACAGCCAATTTACAGATGTGTCCGCATTCGAGTTGAGACAGTGAGCAGTCCTGGTCAGTCTGGTGAGAGCGTCCGGTGAGTAGATAGGCCTAGGGGGGCCTTGGCTGGAAGTGGAGCCGAGGACGAGGTTCCGTGTGGGTTAGAAGTCTTGAAGTAAAGTAGGCGCGAGCCGCGGCCACGAGGTCGACGAGATGGCGATGCTGGTGACGCGGGCACAAGGGCACTTGGACAGCGGCATGAGTCGGCCCACACCTTTGACGATGACGCTTTGACCACGGGTTCGGGTGCGTCCTCGTTGCGCAGGCTCGAAGTGTAACTACGGTACGACGCCTAGGGTCACTGAAGCTCCGGCGCGATGCTAAAGTCCTGGAAAGCCTGAGAGCGCGAACAGCTAGCACTAGTTTTGACCAGCGTGCGGCATGTTGCTGCAACGCAAGACACCACCGGTGGCTCGTGGTTGTACGCCGTAGGAGTGCCAGCGATGAAACTCCCTCTGTTGACGTGGGCGTACGATGTCGATGGCGACGTCGGCGCCGAGTTGCAGAAGCGGGCCCCAGTGGCGGTGACATCGGTGAGTTGCAATGCTGGACGGCTGCCGCCGGTTGGTCGGGCTTTCTCTCGTCACCCTGCAGGGCATGGGTGACGGGCCGCTCTCGGGGCGTTTGATGGGGAGCAGAAGTCGTGGCTGTGTTGGTCTCCGCGAAGGGGGGCACGATGTATACATGGCACCCGAGTCAGGCACCGAATGCAGTGCAACAGGGCATTGCGTCAACGTCGTGGTGGACTTCACGTGCAACGCTGGCGTAGCTGGCGACGAGGTTCGGCGAGATTGCACGGTCACGGAGCAAAGGCGCTCACCTGAGCCCTCGCCTGGGGTAGTAGAAGCGGTCGAGCCGGGCGGTGACTGGTGGGTTTCCGGGACGTCGTCCGCTGCAAGTGTCGTCGGTGTAGGTTCGGCTGCCGTGCTGCAGATGGCGTTTAGGAGGACGACACTTGTGGCCGCGGACGAGGGCGATGGCGCAGTAGGTACAATGGGTGGCTGCGAAGCGTGAGTGTACCACTTCTGCTGCAGGCAGAAACAGGTCGTCCGTGAGGCAGTAGCGCGCGAGCACGACAGCGCGAAGGTCATCGTAGGGGTTTCCCTGGGCGGTGGTAGGGCGAGAACGCAGCGGAGCTCGAGCGGAAGCGTTTACCAAAGGATGGAGTGCTTGAACGGCTGTATGGTGACGTAGTTCAGCGAGAACCTAGCCTCAAGCTTGATAAACCAACCTCGGAGGGTGCGTGGCTCGAACTCCGGTATGGGTGGGTCCCCTTATGTCGCCATGTTGGTGTGCCGCTGACCTGGTCACAGGCGCGGAACTCCCGGGTCACCACATGTAGGGAGCGTCCGGGGCACCAAATGTAGGGAACGTCCGGGTCACCACTTTGTAGGAAGCAGGCGTGAAGCGGTTGCGGCTTCCCACATTTATTCAGGTCGCGTAGGCCCTGACAGATTGAGCGGCCGCCCAGCTGCTGAGTCGTGTTCCATCTGGTGGCGCCTGGCACTGCTGACGCTACCCATGGAGGAAGAAAAATATTAGGAGGGAGCATGACGTCAGGCGGCACAGCTTTGGCAAGCCAACCTCCTCTAACGCCGCATTCTCCTCTCCTCGGGCTCCTCCCGCGCAATGCATTATGGAAAATGCACCACTCTCAGGCCCGCGGTAGCATTTAGTGGCTCCGGCTGGCTGCCGGTGGAGGTGGAGGCGAGTGGCGTTGCCGAAGGCGTCGTACGAGATTTTTCGCCAGCGTTGCGCTCCCACCCTCGTATCGTTGAAGTACTGTCGCTGTTCAAAGCGACACTATACGTAGATATCATGCTCAGGGAGCACCTTCACGAGCTGCGAGCCGAATTTGACGCTTACCGCTGGAACCACGACCGGATTCGCTCGAACGCGCCGCTGTAAACATTCACAAGCACGGAGCGGCCTACGGGTGCGTGGTGTTTGCCAGGTGTGCTTTGACGATTGCGTTTCGAATTTTACTGGGAGTTATCGCACCACCTTCCCTTTACATCATAGCGCTGTAACGAGTGCCACATCAGCTGAGAGGTGGTGCGAAAAGCTTTCGTTCGTTTCGCTCGCGTGCGCATTTGCATACATTCGCCGTATCGGCCGCTCCGGCATGGTGGCACGTTGTACGTGCCACAATTGTCGTGACGACGTCTGTTTTGCGTTGCTGTCTCCTTCAGTGCATTAGAAAACAAGAGGTGGAGAACCACTGATGTTGGGTGCGGGCGCTGGAAGAACAAATCATTTTCCGCCTCACGTCGCAGGCAGAACGCGGGCTGGTTGTCCGAGTACTGCTCAATCCGTGCGATAGGTATATGGGTAACGAACGCTAAATTACGCCTGGGATGTGAAAAGATAAAATGACCAGAACCAAGGAAGTGAGGTGTGTTTTGTAAAATAAAATATGAGGCACGGATGTCGTACTCTGACATCTCCACTTTTGCACTCCGGCGGAGCACGACACTTCGACTGCGGCGTACTTCGACGGATCCCAGAGCTCAATAAATAAAGATGTTTTCTGTCTCTCCCGTCCGAACACTTTGCCTGCACGATCAGCCCGCTGCGCGTTTAGGGTTGCAGGCAGCTCCGCGCGCAACGCCTGGACGGGGACTCGTCGCCGAAACCCGAATACCCGGACGGCCCGGCAACCAAACGGAACGACGCACCATAGCGCGGGCAGGCGGGCGGCCGAGTGGGGCGCAAAGAACTACCGCTTGCCTATCACGTGAGGTAGGGCATCTCCCATCAGTATTTCCTTTTTATTTTTTATGACTAGGCTTCACGATAGTCACGTGATGCTCCCTCCTAAACTTTTCTTTCCTCCATGACGCCACCGGGCAAGCACCACTGATGATGATCATGGTGAAAAGATGCGGATGACGATAGTGGCGCTGATGATGACGATGGTGATGTCGCTACACTCAGACCTGAAAGCACTGCGAAAGATGTAGTTACCGCCAGCGCAAAGCGGCACCGGGGAATTTTGTCGTGGAGCACATACGCCTTCGAAATTCTGCTATCTTTTGGGAAGGTTTTAGGAGCGAATCCCCTTAGGGGGCTGGGGATGTTAGCGTCTCCTGTCGTCGTAATCGTCGTCTTCTGTAGTCACGGTATTAAAACACTGGAGAACTCGTTTACGCCCCGCGCTAGAACGTAATGGTTACTAAAGAACACCGAGACACTCGTTTACGCCTCGCGTTAGATCGCTTCGTGCTTCAAAGACAAGAAACTTTTACAGCAAAGTTGTACGCCTCTACTGCAACGGTTTCATCTCCGTTGGCAAAAACGCCAAAGTACCAAGAATACATTTGTACACTGCATGCTTCGCCCTTCCCAGGTTTCACGTTAGTGGAGATGGCCCGGGATTTTCTTGATGAATCTTGTTGTGTCAACTTCGCAAACATAGTCCCTGTTCCTTTGCCTGCTGACTCCTCCTTCCCTCTAGGTTCTCTGTCTGCGATGTTTTCTGATGATTTACCGCGCTGTCTCCTTTTTAGGTGGCTATCGAGTGCGGTTATTGCTGCAACTGGTAGAAAGCTGGCCAACAGCCGCCATATATAGCCCGAGTGAGGTCACTCAAGGGGGCAAAGAATTCTCAGACCGACAGAGAAAAATCTTTTAGGCAAGTTTATACGCGAGCTGACGGCCGAACAGCAGCAATTTTAACAGCGGATAGCTGTCGTTACTTGGCGAAAGTTCGCCATTGCAGAAAAAATACCAAGAAAATGCCGAGCGCTCGTGAGTGCGTGCGTCGCGGCGACCGCCGATTTCGCAGCCCGCGCAGTGACTTTAGAAAAAAAAAAGGAACAAAAAAAAAAAAAAACTCCAGCGGTATCGTCAAGCGCTACCGCGCATGTAAAATAAACTGCAACGATAATACTAAAGATTAAAAGCAATTTGCGTGGGAGAGGTCACCACGGCCGCCGCATTCCTCGGAGCCATTCTAGATATTTAAAAACACGGCTAGAGTGCCAATCCTTCCCGAGACGACTTGCAGAACCCGGTACCATTGCCTGGAGTCGGTGAGGAAGAGCTGGTGGTCCATAGCTGGTCGACAACAATACATAATTATGGTTGAGTGTAAAATAATTTATTGCGCATTCTTGATGCATCTTGTCAGGCGGACATTACTTTTGTGGATTTTAGCAAGGCTTTTGGCTAGGTATTTCATGAAAAACTGCTCCGCAAACTTGAATCTATAGGACTTCCCTTCTCTGCGTTACGATGGTTACAGGTTCGTCTTATGAACAGAAAACATTACGTTGGTGTTAATTGTTTTTCAAATGTCTGAGGTGTTTCCTCTGGAGTTCCGCAAGGAAGCGTGCTTTGACCATTGTTATTTTTAATTTACGTGAGTGATTTGTCTTGTTATTCCAGCTGACGTTTCATTGAGGTGGTTCGCGAACGATTGGGTTGTTTTTAAGGAGGTTTTATCCCCAGACGATCATTGTTGACTGCAAGGTGCAGGTGCTGTTTCTGGTATTACGCGGATGGTTTGAGTAATGAGGTATGGAATTGAACATGGAAAAGACTGCACTTTCACGCATATCAAGAAAAAAAAAGGTACACAGCAGACGTTTTTATAAAATTTAAGATTGTATTATTTCGGAGGTCAAAGATTACAAATGCCTTGGCGTCACATCCACAAACAATTTAAAATGGTGAGTCCATATCTCCCAAACCTGTGCGTTCGCAAAGGCTAAGCTACATTTTTTCAGAAGAAAACTTGGGAGCGCTCCAGCCGGTACTAAGATTTTTAGCTCATAACACTTTTGTAAGGTGCAAATTAGAGTATGCGGTAGTAATATGGGGCACACATACGAAAAAAGATAAAATGCAACTAGAATGAGTCAACCGCAGAAGCCATGAGATTTATATTTGGGAAATACAAAAGGGAGGACCTTCCTACTCAGTTAAAGGAGTACTGACACGAAATTTTCATGTTCCACTTTTATTGCTTTTATCGATGCTTAATGGCCTAGCGAACCCGAAACAGCACTTTAAATACTTCAGCGCGCGATAATGAATTACATTGAACAGCCTGAAAATCGTTTGCTTCAAATTCCCGCGCTTTCTTCTCGAAATGCGCACATGACAGAATCCCGGCATGACCTCACCGCTTTGCGCGGATGTCAAAACACTGGGAAGGCCGGTGGGGGCGTTGTTTCGACCTCGCCGCTGCCGGAGCTGAACGGCTGAGCTGTTTGAAAGTGCTAGGCCTACCATTGCGGCGGAAATTCGATGACCGCTTTCAATAAAAGTCCTGACGGCGACTTCTATTGCGATTCCGGGCTATATTATCGCTCCCTTTCCCGTGTGTGGAACTTTATTTTTGCAAATAGTGCCTTTCTGGGCAGCGGGTATGCCAGTAGCTCTGGCTACGTGCACCCGTTTGTGAATGCGTCTCCGCCCGCTCGCCGCACGCGGGGCCGAGCGCATGAAGTGACGTCACGAGTTTTTGACGAGCGGGGTCGCGTCACTTCTTTTTGCTTTCACGGGATGATGTCACGCTGATGTCCATTTGCTGAGCGCCGCTCCGCGCGCTGCTCCGTCGGCGCGATAAATGAGACCCAATTAAAGTGTGTTCTTCGCGTCGCAGACCGCTCATATTTCATGTTGAGTAAAGGAAGCGAACTGTGAAATAATATAAACGCCAATAATTGGTGTCCGTACTCCTTTAATGTGTGCCAATCGCATTCAGACCTTTGCCTTGCCTTCTTACATAACTGCCTCTCAGGAAATCGCATTGCCTTCTTACATAATTGCCTCTCAGGAAAAATTAAATCGAAGCTATCTAAATATGTAAAACCTATCGCAACTACGAAAACTCGTCACAATCACCAGCATTCATTGGCTGCAGTCTACCAACAAACAAATAGCTACAGGAACAATCTCTTTCGTCAAACAATCCAAAATTGGAATTACCTTCCTGCACAACTATTCCTGTGTTCAAATTTAGTGACTGAATTAGAAAAGCATTTATCTTGCTAAATTTTGGGGACAAACATTCATTCATTCTTATCAATGTGTAACCTTGTTTTTGTGAATTGCGCCGTGCGTTTTATGCTCGTACCCACTCCTGCTTGGGCCAAATCATTCGCCTGCAGTTTGTCAAATAAAATAGGTCTACAATGCTGAGGATGACTTTGCATCCACCACTCGCCGCGAAGACGCCGACCTCATCGATGCATAATGGCGTCGATTACCAGCACCGCAACTATGCAAGTAAACAATGACACTAAAACTTAACTATGTGTCGGGCAATGTTTGCCGACAACAGCTTCGCCATTCCAGTGTTACGTGAGTGCATGCTTCCCTGAATTTTTGTCTGAGTTTCTTTATGACCCCTAATCTAAATGCAGAATGTGCTTGTTGGCTACGTTCTGAAAGCGATTCAGATTAAAAAAAAAATATGTTGATTCGTCTGTCATACGAATCGGTA
Source organism: Haemaphysalis longicornis (assembly GCF_048455015.1). Lineage (NCBI taxonomy): Eukaryota > Metazoa > Arthropoda > Arachnida > Ixodida > Ixodidae > Haemaphysalis > Haemaphysalis longicornis. The sequence goes on along the minus strand of NW_027526361.1, from coordinate 101,981,930 downwards.
AATACGAAAGTGAAAATGTGCAGCGAAGTCTGCAGCTGAGCATAATTTGCGGGTCGGCGGCTGTCTTGTGGGTGTGCTTGGCGAGCGACGTCCTGCTGGGGGTCACTTCAGCAAAGGTGAACTGGCGTCATTTCTGTGACGGATATGACGTCAGTGAAATCTGGCTGTATCCCGGCATAAAACATTTTAGTGTTAAAATATAAAACCCGAAAACGAACAACCGCAAGTATATCATACTCTTAAGAACTAAAGGTTGCTTCCACGCAAGAAGATTCTGTGTGCAGGTGTGCACACTTTTCAGGCCGCTTCGTTGTACTGGCGTCATTTCCGTGACGGGTATGACTTCAGTGAAATCTGTGTATCTCGGAATAAAACGCTTCTGTGTTAAAAAAAAAATGAAGAAAAAGACGTTTCAGGGTCCCTTAAGCAGCACGCGAATATAGCGTTGTTACACGGGCTCATTTATCCTCCACGATCTTTCTGACGTCCATCAAGGGCATTCGTAGAAACTCGGCACAAATTTGTGGTTGTGGCCAGCATAACAACAGCTGCTATCGATGAACCCCCCCCCCCCCCCTTTTGTTATTTGGAGTGGCAACGGGCTCGTACATACGTTGTCGTGCCTATGGGAAGGCGGCGAACGACCGGTTCAAGCACACCGATGAGGGCGACTGCCGATGCCAACACAAACATGCCGATAATGATGTATACTGCGAAAGCAAAAGAGAAACATCCTTTGCTTAATTGGAGGCACTGGAAATATAGAACACATAAGCTGAACCAGTTTCAGCCATTGGGGCACACACATAATGTCCCGCACTTAGTCTTCAACTAAAATCAAGCGGCAATATTCGCCAAGAATAACTAAAAATTCGGTAGCGTGCGTTACGCGGAATTCAGTGAGTTTGCTTTGTGCAGCAAGTTACACATTTACTGACGAGGCCTTAAGCAATAGCTCTGGGCCTGGCAAACCAGCTTCGTGGGTATATTGCCAACTTAAACATTAAGCAGCACACGTATGCATATGTGCTTACCGAGGTATCGAATGAGTACGTAGAAGACGAGTAGCATGCTGGACATGAAGATCACGAAACAGATGATAGATTTAGGTGTAATCTCCAGTTCCAAAGGTTCGCCACCCTGATCGCTCTTCTCTCCCTTCGTTTGCGCAGTGTCACCAGCAGCGGCACCGGCACCAGCCACAGGAACGCCTTCACCAGCGGCGGCCCCGGTCGGCCGCGCTGGCAGCTCGGCCGGAGGTTGTGGACGCTTACGCGCCCGGCGCTCTTCGCTCCACATCTGTGAGTAATACTTGTAGCTGGGAGAGGACATATAGAATTAACCATGTCCTTTCCTATGAGTTTGTAGGACCACAAAATATAATGTGTGATGGATGTATTCAGACACACCGACACGAATAAACCAGGCACACAATATTGTATATTGTCAGCAGCTTTTAACAGCGGAGCTGTTGTAAATCGAGGCTTTTTGTCGGTCTTCTGAAGGTCGTGCGTCACGCAGCGGTATAGGAGTGAGTTTACAGACCCGCCGGTGGCCACTATGGAGGAGGGGGTTTGGGAACCGCCTCTCCAGCGGTTCCCACTCCCACCGATAGAGGGCACAGTGGTCTCTCAGGAGCGGTTCCCTCTTCCTCCTCTAGCGGGAAAGAGCGCGAAGGCAGCCTTCTGCCGCTGACGCTTTGCTGCCGATTAATTTCCGCGAAGCGCATAATTTTCGCGGAGATGGCGCTGCCGTCCTCAGGCGAGCGCCCGTTTACGTTCGAGTCGACAGAAAAGAACCATAGCTCCGCCGTTGCAGGAGATTTCACAGCGAATGAAACTTTGTTTAATTTTTTATCAGTGAGCGTAATATCTCTCGAGTCCAACCAAATCTGACGTTTTCGGAATATTTCGCGGCTATAAAATTTTGCGAAATAGAGGCGCAATAAAATGAAAAACGCACAAAAAAATCTCGTTGAATTTCTGTCAGGCTGGTGCTACGTTCGTCATATTTAGTTTTGTGCTTTCTTAAAGGCCACGGCAGGTTACAAGATGCATCTTATATATCATTTTGCATGAACCTGCGCTCTTTTAAGTGAGGACAAGCGAACTATACTGCCTTCACTGAACACCTCTCGCGCCTCCTGTAGTTTAAACATGCATATGAAAGTGCCGGGAATATTACATAACAGTGAGAACCAAACGTACCTCCGTTGTACAAGGGTTACGTTCCATATCGGCATTAGTTTACCTGCCATTGCCATTGTTTTACTATGCCTGAAAATAAATGTGCGAGATTTAAAAGCAGATTTGGCCTCATTGAATATTGAAATGTTCAGAAAAATACCCAAGGAATCTAATTTTTGTCCACATGCAATATTATATATTCATATTTATGAGTGGCTTTCGTTGTGCCTGATTCAATGCGTTCGTGTAATTCACCTTTATATTCAGCACATGATATTTTTCAGTGAATATTTAGGGTGTTATGGTGCACTCGTAATACCTTTCCCTACATGGATACAGATACTTTGTAATGTTGCTTTTATTTTTTTCTCATATTACATGTACAGTGACCATAAAATGTGCCTTGGATGATCACTTAACTGCGCCTCCCCCGCCCCCTTAAGTAAGGCTCTGGGTGTCGCCTAGGTAATACAGACTTTCCGAATGACGCGAGTAGCCGTACGCAAAGGGTTAGCGAACGCTATTTCTTTGCGTCGTTCGCACTGCGCATGACGTACGCTAAGTCGCTTCTGCATGCGATTAGCCGACGGAAGACGAGCGGACGCTATTATAACAAAATAGCTTGCTTACGCGAGGCCGCTGCCGTTTTCAACATGGCGGCAAGAGCGACAACCCGCCACGGTTCCACTCTTATGTAGACAGCTTCCGATTGACAGGTTCTTTGCTCCTGTGTTTTTTTAAAATGTCGCGTGGTTAGCACGTTGCCTTTGCGTACCTTTGTATTGTCGTGAAGTCGCTGAGTGTCCAAACGAAGCTTTGTAGCTGGCCAGCGACCGAAACTGTGGGTGTGTAGTGGACGCGTCCGCATCGAGATGACAGGCTACGTTGTTCGTCTGCTGGTGGACAGTGCGATAGTGCTCACATCGGGTATGCTTAGTGTGCGTGGCTAAACGCCTTCTCGGCCTGGGCACCAGAGATAATTGACTCGCTGTTCGTCCCCGGAAATTGAGAGTGGTGAGTGCCGAATTTACGACGGGCAGGAAGAGGCAACCGATCACCTGTCAATAGCGGTTCAGACGTGCAACGCATGTCGTGACGTTGTGTTCGTTCGAAAGGCATCTCTGGATTGTTTTGAAGTTGAAATAAATGTATGCGTCAAATACCGGCCATCCGGTTCAGGGCGTTCTGTGAGATTGCATGAAAGAAGTGCCACGGTGCTTGAATGCTTTCTTTAAGGAACTACTCAGGTAAGATAATATTAATATGTTATGGACGTGTTGCATTCAGTAGTAATGGGGAGCATTTGTTTGCACTTGTTTGGATAGTCGTAAAATATCCAATCACTTGGCACTCCGCTGGCAAATCAGCCGGAGAGTCCTTTTGCAAAACATTCGACAGATGTGGCGCCGTAAACATCAGCGTGTCGTCACGCAAAACTGATGAGATGCTCTAATAAAACTGCCCTCGTAATGTTTACGTAGAACGACGCGAAAATGTAGCGTTTAGCGTACGCAAAGGCAACAAACGCTGTACTAAAACTCCATAATATCTCACCATACTTCTGCCTACAGTAATTTTTTTTGCAGAAATTATGTCAATTTTTCAGTTGTATCCAAACGAAAAATCTGATGCTTCAGAACCAGAGCTTAGACAATCATGCGACTTCTGTGACGTATGAATTATTTTTTAATAGCAACAACGGTCTTCAATAGCGTTCAACAGCGTCAACTGTATAAGGTGCCAGGAAGCCGTGTACATTGAATTCAACTTTCTGATTTAGACGACCAAAGGACTAGGTAAGTTGGCAGAGGTCCCTCTGACGGGTCAAAACAGTGGCCGAGAAGAGCAGGACAACTTACACGTCGTGACTAACAGATCCTGCCCAGTATCCCCCAGCGCCGACGCAGAAGACAGCGATACACCAGAGGAGCGCCATAGCCGCGTCCAGCTCGAACTCTTTCGTGAACGTTACAGCAGTTGTTGGCTCCAGGTGCGCGATCAACTTCTGTGGGAGGTTACATGGTTTGTACCTTTACAATAATCACCAATCGAAATATAAAATATAGGATGAGCATATATATATATATATATATATATATATATATATATATATATATATATATATATATATATATATATATATATATATATAATGCCTGGTACAAGTTATCGACGACGCTATTGTGCGAGCCAACCAATTAGACCGTAATGCAATCCGCAAGAAAATAGCCCCGAACGTTAACCCGCAAACCAACTTAGTTCAAACCCACTCAGCCTCTACTCCAAGAGTGTCAACCGTACTAAGAAAACATCACAATATTCTAATTCAAAATGAACGCTTAAAACGCATATTCCCCGAACCACCACCCGTTGTGTACCGGCGTAATAAGAATTTAGGCGACTTTCTTACTCAGCCGACCGGAAACTACTGGCTGCATGCCCTGCAATAAACCCCGATGTAAAGTATGCCCACACATGACCACCCCACATCGTGCCACCAGCACGGCTTCAGACTACTACGTAATTATAAAGGGTAACTTCAACTGTGACTCTGCTAACGTCGTATACCTTCTAGAGTGCACTGTTTGTAGGCAGCAATATATCGGCCAAACTGAAACGCCCTTCCGAATACGATTCAATAATCACCACTCTCATGCAAAAAGTTGTCCTTATTTGCCCCTGTCAAGACATGTGAATGGTCCTGGTCATGCATTTTGAAAATCTTACAGCAACAATTTTAGAAACCGCTTTGAAAACCCACCACAACCGCGAGGTTCGGGAATCTTATCTCATTTATGGCCGATATTCAATGGCGTGGAATGCATGCAGGCAACCATGCGAGTGCGCCGCCATATCTGTGGCCAAGCGTCTGTTGCTAGGCGACGTTGTGCGCACGGCCCCTAGATCAGGCACCCCTCTTCTACTTCATGCAACCGTGTGAGTGCGCCCGTGGCCTCCGCGATTTGCTGCCGGCGGCGCCGCGCCGCCAGCCGCGCCGCCGGCAGCAAATCGCGGAGGCCACGGTGCGCCGTCACACGTCGGGCTCCGCGGGATGGCGGTACTGGTCCGTGTCCGTGGCGCATCGGCCATGTCTGTGGCCGTTTCCAGTGTTGCCAAGCGAAGAAATTGGCCGCTAAACTTTTCAACGAATACCATCTATAAGTTTGGGTCAGCGACGCTTGGTATTAATGAAAGTTACTGAAAACTAACGAGCTTATCGCTCGATTAAAATTAGCGACTTCATAATTTTTATCACATTCTTCATTAAGCCTATCCTTGAGTTTCTCATCGGAATCGGCTGCAGAAACGCGACATGCAGCGATGCACGTCAACACGCGCAAATCAGCCATCCCACGACTCTCCAGCGCCGTCCTACTACAGACGTTCCGGGCGTGGATTATTCGTCGCATTGCTGCTACGTCCATGGAATTTTTGACAATGGCAGCCAGCGGACTTTCATCCGACAAGATGTCGCCTCTGAGCTCAAGCTCTGAGCTCAAGCTCCAAGCTCTGGGCGCTAGGTATGCAACAACATACCTAGCGCCCCAGACTACGAGGCCACGAGACCGGCTCAGCCGACCTTGGTAATATAAGGTATATATTGTACAACACGTTTACACTTTTATTTAGTTTTGGCATTTCAAGCAGCTTAGGTGACTATTTGTTGTATTGCGCTCGTGCAGTAAGCGTACCCCGAGTTTCCACAATAGCTCACGTCTAGCAATTGCATTTCGTAGACGGAAAAGCGTTCGCAGATGCGTAGTCGTGCTGCTGACCACTGTGCTTGTTCGCCCAGCGCAAAAAAGTGCTTCCCGCACCCTAGTTTTACGCTGTACGGTAAAAATATCAGTTGATTTTATTTCCTTAGTACCTATATTGACTTCGCTGACTCTTCTCCCACCTTCAAGAGGCCTTATATTTTCCTACTGGCGTACCAGTCAGCGAAGCGTCGCATGTGCGCTTGTGCAGCGCTTGTGTGAAGCGACCTTGACTTGGAGCTAGATACAGTGTACAAACTAACCAAGTAAAGAAAGGCACATTCTTCCATTCGCAAACGTGTCCTGGCTTCGTTTCAACTGAGCGAACGAATTGCGACGACCCGTCGGCGGCCGGCAGACGAAACGCTGGGCCGACTGACTCTGTCTGAACGCCGGGGAGCCGTGCAGTAGCGCAGCCAATTGCGAGCTCGGCACCTCCTGACGTCACACGAAAACGCCACAGAAAATGGGCGAGCGTAAAGAGAGGAGGACAGCATTTTCGAATTAATTTTTCTACTAAATAAAATCGCGTAAACGCGCCCAGAGTGGTCGAAACATGGCCTGGGGACTCCGGGCTACAATTTGCGCTAGTAATCCCGCAATGTTTACATATCACTTCAGTGTCCCTTTAAGCCATCTGATAACAACAAGGTTTCTCTCTCTCTCTCTCTCTCTCTCTCTCTCTCTCTCTCTCTCTCTCTCTCTCCCCTTATAGAGGGCGGCACAATGCTGTATACTGGGTAATTTCTTAGTTTCTCTGATGCTGCGCCAGGTGTCAGCCCATGCCTTAACGGTTTCCTCTGACTTTTAATTGCGGGTGCTAGAGGGTTTATCACCCACACACAGTCTAGTTAAACCTAACCATGTGCCGCTCCGCTGTAGAAAAATTTCTCGGCGTTGGTGTTGATTGTTGCTACTCGTCTGCGTCTACTCGTTTCAGCTCTTGTGTCGTGCTCCCGACACTATAACGGTGCACAAATAAAAGCAGGGTGATTTTTTTCACTCACGACTAGTCCAATCGCTTTCGTTCTGCTTGAGAACATAACCACTATGTCAATAGGATCAGAGGACTCACGATGGTAAGTAGCGTCATCCTGCAAAAAAAAAAGAAAAGCTTCATTTACTCCGTGGATAGGGCTGATAAGCTGATCGTACTCCAATTCCGCGTCATTTTGTATTACCCTCGGCATTACTCCCGAATAAATAATTAAAAACGTAGCAACTTTGGGCCGAATTTCGCTGCGGACACACTTTTTCTCCTCGTCAATAACCCACAATCAATTGCCCCCCCCAAGAAGTGTTCTGCCGCTTTTTTACATATTGCTGAATATAAATAATTTGCAAGCTGATGATTACAAATAAAATATCTACCTGGCTGAGTGACAATAATCAGAAACAATGAACATTGGATTACTGTGAATATTCAGTCTCAGGTTTGTCTCGAGGGCAACCGGAAAGCATCCCGCGAAAACTAAACCCAATTCCAGCCAGTGTGAAATCTGCAGAAGCAGTTGAACTGCGGTTCTGTAGTGATCGGCTCGAACCTCAACGGGCGCACGCCCGAAAACGACAGCGCCATCGCCGCGAAAATTCTGCGGTTCTCCCAAAGGGATCAACAGCTAGACATCAGTGGTGGGATGCTGGCTCCCTTCCCTCTCCTTCCCCTATCAAGAAGGAGAGGAACCCGCCCTGCGAGATCACTGCGCCATCTATCGGTGGGTCTGAGAACCAGATTCTGCGAGGTCACCGGCGGGTCTTGGAACATGCTCCTACACGTGCGTTACGCATGACCTTCAGCAAACGGACGAAAAGTCTCGGCCTACAACAACTCCGCTGTTAATACCTGATGTTAAGGTGCGCTCACCAGTACATCGTCGCTGAGGCCGACGAGTAGGCCGTAAGCGCCGACGTTGTAATAGTTGCGCGACACTTTCTCCAGCGAGCAGCGGCCGCTGTCGTTGATGAGCACGACGGAGTTGGTGAGGTTGATGCCTCGCAGTGGCTGGCACCCGTCCTGCGCCACCATGTTTGCCAGGGGCCGCGGAGTCTGCACAACGAAACAACAGCAATAAGAAGAGCTGCTTGTACATACATGACCCGTTATTAAAGCAATTTGTGGGAGTTCAACGTTGTTATTGCGTCTCCAACGATTCATACAGCTACAGTACATAACGAAGGGAGGCTCGCTTAAGTGCTACCGACCGACCGACCAACAAATTTGTACTATTCTTCAACGCCATAGAAATTGACAAACGAGGGCTGATACTGTAGTAATTGATGCTGATACTGCAGTAATTAGAACAATACGTGCCAAGAGCACCCACAACTCTAAACATTTTCCACTTCCTAGATGCTGGAGCTCCGAGTGATTAGACAGTTTTAGCATAGCGTACGTAGCCGTATGCAGTCAGCGAACGCTATTTCTTTGCGTCGTTTGCGTATGCGCCGTTTAGCGGACGTAAGACGAACGGACGCTACATCAGAAAAATGGCGTGCGGTCGCTGGCCGGCTTGCGTAGTTTTAGTACAGCGTTCGTTGCCTTTGCGTACGCTAAATGCTAATTTTTTGCGTCCCGCTACGTAAACACCCCGAGCGAAGTTTTAGTAGAGCGTCTCATCAGTTTTGCGTAGCGGCACGCTAATGCATACGGCGCCATCCAGAGCTCTTCGATGTAGGCAGTTGCGAAACTCCGCCTCAAAAAACGGCCCGCCCCTGGAACCCCCCTCCTTTGGATCGTGCGTATGGTGGCGCCACTGTGGCCACCGCACGCACTATCCAAAAAAAACAAACTAAATTTTCAAACTGACAATTTAACCTTAAATTTTGTTTTAAATGTGCATAATTTATTATTTTTGTACTTCCTTAAGTTATGAATTGCTTTCCTAACTGCGTTTTTTTGCGGAGAATGTTTCTGCGTCTGCGTAACTGCCTCGACGGGTTGGCGCTTGTGCGAACACTCCGGCGCGACATAGGTCCTACATGAAGTTCTGAATTTGCAGTTATCGCTCGGCCTACATCATACTGTACGCCAAAACTAATCACGTAGCTGATCAAGTGGCTCTAAATAATCCCTTCGAGCTTCCGTCAAGGCTTCGAAGCGAGGTTTTAACTTTTTTTTGCCGCCGGAAGACCGCAGATGACGCGCAGCAGACGACACTGCGCAGGCGGCAACGCATCCCATACGCAATTTTTTTCTTCTCTTGGTTCGAATGCATATGAAACACTTGTGTGATTGAACACCTCGGGCTTCTTCAGCACAAAAAAATTACGTAAGCACCCAAACACCATTTTTCGGCCAGCTCGTCGAGCGGCGAACCACGGTGTACAGTTTTTGTCACCAACAGATGGCGCCACTGTAAAACAAGATCCAATACAGTGGACCAATCGCGGGGCCACTTTTTGATGCATGGGGCCTATGGGAAGTTTCGCAACTCTTACATCAAGTAACTCTGGCGCCATCTGTCTAATGTTTTGCGAAATGACTCGCCGGCTGATCTGCGAGCGGAGTGCCGGAGTGCTTGGAGATTTTACGACTATCCAAACAATTGTAAACAAACGCGTTCACGTTGGTATTGCATGCAACACGGCCACAGCACGGCATGAATATTCTCTTACCTGAGTACGTTCCATAAAGACACCGTTGAAGTCCCGCGGAACTTTTTTCGTGCAATCGCACAGAACGCCTTGAACCGAATGCCCGGGTTTGACGCATACATTTTATTCAACTTCAAAACAACCCAGAGAGGCGTTTCGAACGAACACAACGTCACGACATGCGTTGCAAGTCTGAACTGCGATCGACTGAAGATCGGTTGCCTCCTCCGGCCCGTCGTAAATTCGGCACTCACCTCGCGCGCGGTTTTCGGGGTGGAACAGCAAGTCACTTAACTCTGGTGCTCAAGCCGAGAGGGCTTTTAGCCACGCACACTGTACACACCCGATGCGAAGTTGAGTTGTACGTGGCTCGAGAAAGATATTCGAGAGCATGGGAAGCACTGTCCACCCGCAGAAAGCACTTCACATCCACTCGTGCGGCCGCAAGTTCACACCGACAACAAATTTTCGGGGACGCTAGAGCTCACACGACACACGACACCAACTGGTAGCCATTTTGTCAGGAGGCGTAGAGGAGGAAGGCTTTTTCCTCTATGAGGAAGGGGTGAATAAGGAGGAGAAGGAGGAGGCGTGGGAGTTTTTAATACTCCCATGAGGGCAAACGTAGTATTCGCAGCTAGGTGCTGCGTTTTGTGGGGAGGTACAATCGTGGCAAATTAGCCTATTTACGACAACTGGCTGCCCCCGCTGTAAACTGGCAGTGAAATTTTCCACCATCATACTACCACACGCGGGAGCAGGCCGCCTGCCGTGAGGAGTTTAAAAGACGTATGTCAGCCAAAAAACTCCCATTCAGGCTAACTTGTGTTTTGTGTGTGCGTGAGCGTGCGTGCGCTCGTGTGTGCGTGCGTGCGCGCGTGCATGTGAGCGTGCTTGCGCGCATGTGTGCTGGCGTATGCGTGTATGTGCGAATGTGTTGCTCTCATATGCACGTGCGTGCGCGCGTGGGCACGCGTGTGCGTTTGTGCTCGTGTGTGTGCGTGACTGCGTGCGCATGCGTGCGTGTTTGTATGTGAGTGCACGTATGCGTGTATGCTCGCGTGTCTGTGCGTTTGTGCATGCGCGCGCGTGCGTGTGCGTGCGTGTCCATGTCCATGTCCATGTCCGTTTCGCGATGAAATGCGACGTGAGTCAGAAGGTGTACTGTATCTACCATGTTGGGAATTATTTTTCCCAAGCGACGATTAAACTCAGCGCAGGGTATGTACTACAGTGCATGCAATAAAAGCCTACTGGGCTTCGCCAGAGTGAGGTGAGTAGGAAGCTAGTGTATACCTTTCGACGGGCTGGAGGCAATCGACCGCTCGTTAATTTCGCGCCACGGCCTCAAAGCGCATGTGTTTGTTGAAAAATTATTTCGGGATTGTCTTGAAGTTCAATAAAAACTATGCGTCAAACCGGCTTTTTCGGTTCAAGGCGTTTTGTGCAATGGCGCTAAACAGGTGCCACGGGGATTCGATGCTTCCACCAGGGTGCGTACTTAGATAAAATCATATTTGTATTTGTTTCATGCCATGCATACTCTAGGCAGACGTCTGGAAGGTCGCCGAAAGGCGAGTGGCATCGCAATACACTCAACACGTGGTTCGGTAAGCGGTACTAGCCGATCGCGACTGAAAAATTGCGAAGCGCTCTACTATAACTCTCCTAGGGTTGATTGATTGTAGGGTTTAACACGCCGACGCCACACAGGCAATGAGGCGCGCCGTATTGGAGTGCTCCGGATTAATTTTGACCACCTGGGGATCTTTAACGTGCGCCAAAATCTCGTACACACGGGCGTCGTTGCTTTTCGCCTCCATCAGAAAAGCGTCCGCCGCGGCCGGGAATCGAACCCGCGACCTCGTGCTCAGCAGCGCAACGCCTTAGCCAATGAGCCACCGCGGTGGGTGGCTAGGGTTGCAACGTAAAAAAAATTTAGCTTTGCACATACGCAAACGCAGTAAACGATCTACTGAAACTCGCTACTCTTCAAACTGGATTCAACGAAGTTGCCAAGAATTCGCCATTTTTCGTTATATCCAGGTTTTCGTTACATGCAGGCTTCGAGTTAAGGCTTGCGTGAGTGAAGCAGAAACGTAACCAAACCGCTATAGACATAAATTACGGTGAGCTCACCATTCAAGGATTTATTTCACACTGAAATACTGCGCAATTCGCGCTTGCAGCTGCTTTCCCACGAGCTTGATCACTACACGGCACTCCAAAGGAACGAGGTCACGTACCACCGTATGCGCACACAAACCTAGCGTATCCTGTCTGCCTTTCGACGCTTTTCGGTGCATTAACACGTGTCAAGGACCAAACGTACGCTGAAAGGGCGCCTTTTTCTGAACTTGAGGCTCTTTTCCGCACTCAAAATTGTTGAGAGGTTGCCAGCTGGGATACTTTACCGGGCAGTGACGTTCCTCTTTCTCGCCGGCGGAGACGGCATTTAAAATTTCGAGTTTGTCTTGACAAAACAAAAACAATGTCGTTTTCTGGTAGCAGAACCGACACTACGGGTAGTAGCGGCGACGCACAATTACACGCCGACAAGCAGGCCAGCACCTAACCGACACTGCACTCACATGTGCATACGCACAGTAGTTTGCGGTGCGGGCGAAATTCGCTAAATTAGTGCATTTCTCTAGCCTATTTATTCTTCACAAAAACAGCAAAAAACAATGACCAACGAACGTAGCGAATTCGTTACATCAAGGTTAACCATCGCAACGCCTTCGTTGCATACAGGTCGCAAACCCATGGGCTTCAATGGGAGTGGCAATGGGAAATTGAAAAACTTCGTTAAATCCAGGAATTCGTTACATAGAGGTTAGTTACATCCTGGTTTAAGTGTATTTACATATTGCTAGTGTTTGTGTTGTTGTTAAGGTGTTGAAGTTGTCCTCTGGGTTTACGAATCACGCCGTACTAATTCGTAGCGCGTCGCTTGTCCCTCGATAAAACTGAAAATGGCGTAGTCACACTTTAGTAGCAGTAGTTTGTTTTAATGTAGCAGTCGCATTTTGATGCTGTCGTAAAAACTGCAGCAGTAGCCGAAAATCACACCCAGAACACCGTGCACAGCTGCCGATGTTGCCAGGGCGGGGCTGGTGGTGTCGCCTTGCGACAAAGCACTCAACGCAGAGCATGTTCCAACAAAACCGGCAGCCTAAAACAACAAGGCTAATTTAGAAGACAAAGCGACGAAAACTGCACAAAGATGGTCCATTCATGCGAGCTGACTGATGCAGTGCTTACCGCTTCCGACTTTTCGCCCGGCAGCACCTTGAAGGCAGGGATGTACTTGACGCACACCGCTTGATTCGCGTCCCCCGTGAACAAGTGCATGATCGCGTCCTTGCTGTCGTTTCCCTGAAACATGTAGACAGTGCAAGTGTGGTGCGGTTAGTTCAAACGGTAGTATATGTTTCAGCCAAGCGTTCAATATCTATGACTCAATCATGATGGTCAGTGCAGACGAAAACCGGACAAGAAGAGCAAGGATGACACAAGCGCTGTCTAGCAACCGAACTTTTATTTAAAAAAAAAACACGAGTTATATAAGAAAAAAAGTGGGATTAAAAAAACAACAAACGGCAAAAAAACTTACGTCACGCAACCACTTAGCGGTGAACAAGTCCTGTGCTCATGGCGTGCACGAAAGTTTTTCGCGCCAAATTGCCAGATTGAAAGCGGCAGGTTTCCCGCGCTTGGCTCTTGCTTCCGGGTCCCAACGACTGCTGAGTCGTCGGAAGCAAGAACAAATCTCTGACCAGGATGCAGCGGCAACGCTCCGAGGTAGGCGAAGGAAAATCGCTGTTATTCCGCATCTGCATTCTGTTTGGCACCGCATGCGTTAATGTCGTTTTTCGTGCAGGCAAGAAGCTGTTTTTTTTTTATTAAATGCCTGTTTAGACATACACAAACAAAAGGCACATACACTGGTTAAAAGTCGCCAGCTGAAACCCGGCTGACGATTGTCACACTAAAATCTTTTCAAAGAAGCAAGGTCATTCAGCAACGCCACCCAGTCAGGCGGATGGCTCTGTATACTATATAGCTCTGTCATTTGCACCATACTTTCAATGAAGTTCTCGCGCACCGGCCGGGCATTTAGATCAGCATGGCGTACACCCACCCTAGTCTTCCATAGGCTGTGAAGACCTAACAGCATGAACATGTCATAAGGAATTCCTCCGTCGTTTACGACGGGCATATACCTTATTCCGTGTGGCGTTAACGGTAGTTCTTTTTTTAGTGTTCTTTGCAGCACGTCCCAAAAGAATATTGGGTCCAAACAATCCAAAAAAACGTGTTCAATGGTTTCTGGTTTTTTACAAACAGAACAGTTAATTGTCCAAGGAACGAAAAAGCCTTTTTCTTGCAACCATGCATTTACCGGTAATGTATTAGTGTGGAGTTTAAAGAAGAAGGTCTTAACAGTGGATCTTACTGGCATTCTCTTAACCCGCTTAAGAACGTCCTGCCCTGGTGCTTCAGAATACACGGTTCTGTAAAGGGGTACCGGTAGCATTGTGTCGACTAAGTCTCTGTACAATTTTTTCTTTGTAATTGCGGATAAATATTCAAACGAAAATCGGCTTTGTAGCATTTGGAATGCCATTGTCACTTCCTTGAGGTATCCATTAAGCCCTTGTCGGGGGCCACCAACAGAAGACACTATAAAATTCGGAATGAAATTCATTAATCTCACTTGTATAACGGTTTTCAGAAAGTCGTTACTTTGGTCTCTGACAAAACAAAAACGAGACACTAATTGCCGTAGAAACAAATGGGAGAGACCGAGCCCTCCGTCTTTCACACGGCGAAACAAGTTAGTACGGCTAACTCTCTCCCAACTCGAGTTCCAAATAAATACGGCAAACACACGGTTCACCTTTTGCAGGCACATTCTGGGCATACATAAAAAAGTTAACACATACCAGACTTTGGCAATGAGGAACACATTACATACGGCGGCCCTTGCGAACATCGAAAGATCTCGCCCCTGCCAAGCTGCGGCCTTTTCTTTTATCTTTTCTGTTTCATCGAGCCAGTATTGCTTGCTCTCACGATAATGGTTCAGCGGGACTCCCAGGTATTTCCCCAGCACCACAGACCACTCGATGTTCGCAAATCTTTCGGGCGTACAGTCCCAAGCGCCATGCCAGAAGCCCTGACATTTGCGCAAGTTGATTTCAGACCCTGTTTGGTCACAGTATGCGGTCGCTACCCTTACGACTTCCAACAAACTTGCCCTGTCATCACAAAACACAGCCACGTCATCCGCGTACGCAAGCAATTTCACTTCAGCCGCCAGTAGTTTAAAGCCTCGTACATTTTCGTTCTTGATTACTCGCACGCAAAACGGCTCGAGGTATAAAGCGAAAAGCAGCGGGGCAAGGGGGCAACCTTGCTTCACAGACGATCTGACTTGGATGGGTTCTGTGAGGGACTTGTTAACAATGATTTGTGTGCTGCAATCTGTGTACACCATTTTGACCCCTTGCAGGATCACGTCGCCAACGTTGACAGGCAAGAAGCTGGTGAGCGTGTGTGCCGGTATTGATAGAAGGTTCCAGTGAGAGAGAGAGAGAGAGAGAGAGAGAGAGAGAGAGAGAGAGAGAGAGAGAGAGAGAGAGAGAGAGAGAGGGGAACAATTTTATTGGACCGAGCTATATTGCGACGTCTTCTTAGACGCCGTCGATGGAAGTGGTTCCCTCTTCACTGGACCCATATGCTTCTCTAGTCGCCTGGCCCCTGGACGTCGGGACGAGCTGCTCTTCCAGGGCGGGGCTGGTTAACAAGGTCTCCCATCGCTCGGTAAGGGATGATGATAGATGGGGTGAAGTAGTGGAAAAGGTAAGAGCTGGGGGGATTGGCTGGAAGAAATCGAATACTCCCATGACGTGTTGGAGCGTGGCTAACGGACTCTTGCAGACATTTCATTCTTTTTCGTACCTTTCAGGGTACATCTTGTTTTGAAGGTAAGGGTGCGGGAAGGATCCTGCTTGCATCTGCCTGTAAATCGCTTGCTGTTCTCTGCTAAGTGATTTGTGAGGATCGGGGTAACGTCGCCCCTCCGTCCTGTAGTGGTTCGTAATTTCCTTATAACTAATTATGGACTGTGGCTCACCTTCCTCTACCCGGTGTTCCACCTCTAGGGCGAACTGGTGGGCAAGTTCGTTGCCCTCCAGCCCAGAGTGAGCCGGCGTCCATATCAATTCAACTTTCCTTTCAGATACGTCGCATTTACTGTTGAGAATACGTAGTGCCGCAAGAGACACCCACCCTTTTCTATAGCTGTTATACGCCTTTTGGGAGTCGGTGACAATTCTTCTTACGTTGGACTGCGCGAGCGCTAGCTCTATTGCGGCCTGTTCTGCCACCTCCGGGAAAGAAGTCTTGATGGAGGCGCGGGTTACGAGCACATCCCGCATCGTAACTGCCAGCGTGGCTTTCGAGGAAAACTTGGGTAACGAAGCGTTTGTGAAGAGAGTGACAATTCTATTTCACCCAGAGTCGCCGCCAAAGCCGCTATTCGAGATGCTCTGCGGCCGTCGTTACGCCCCGGCCTCGCGTTTCGAGGCAGGGGCTTACTATTGATTTTATGCGCCCATAACCTGGGTAACGGCCCAGTTTCCTTCCGGTCTGCCTCTTGCCAGCCCAACTTGGCAAGAACACGACGTCCGACCGACGTTTGAGTGAACCTAACTCTTTGATTAGACAAATGAGCTTCTATTAACTCTTCAACGACGTTGTGCTTCGCGATGCCGAGAAACTTATCGTTCGACGAATGCTTCGGCATGCCCAGCGCCATCTTGGTTGCCTTGCGTATTATGACGTTCAACTGGTCTCTGTCTTTCTTGAGTAGATTGAGGTACGGCGCAGGGTAAACGATGCGTGACGTCACGAAGGCCTCGACAAGCGTCAATGCATCGTCCTCCTTCAATCCTCGTCTTCTGTTCGTGACTCTTTTGGTCATGTCCGAAATTTGTTCCGTAGAAACCTTGATTTTGGCGATAGACACCCCCGCCTTGCCGTTGTTCTGGAAGATGACACCCAGGATACGTGCTTGCGTGGTTGGCGTTATGTTCGTCCCGTCGATGGTGATGCGGAAGTTATCTTGTTCCCTTTCTTTCTTCTTGGCTTGATGACAAGCAACTGCGACTTCTGTGGCGAGCAACTGAGGCAGCACCATTTAGCGAACTCGTGCACGGTCTCTGCCGCTCTCTGTAGGGTCTCCTCCATCCAACTGTCCGACCCTGCCCTCGGCGTCCACTCAGTGACATCGTCGGCGTATAGAGTGTGATATATGCCTTCAATGCCTTGAAGCAGGGCCGGGAGCGGGAGGAGTGCAGGGTTGAAGAGAAGCGGCAAGGAGCAGCTAGTGGTGGTAGTGCACCATAAAGCCCGAAAAACGTTTCACCAACTGCATTCATGGAGTCGTGTACCCTATTCCGCTGCTTCCCTGTGGTGACAAGTATATCGGCCTGACGGGACGATGTCTAAACGTCCGCTTAAGAGAACATGCCACGTCACTGAAGGGTGTGCAGTCCTCGCACTTGTCCCGCCACTGTAAAGAGTGCGGCTGTGCTCCGCAGTTTAATCGGACAGTCGTGATGATGAGAAACAGAAGCCGGCGCACGCGGAAAATAGCCGAAGCTTATAAGATTATAAAGAGCGGAGGCACGTGCGTAAGCCACCGTCAATTTCGCTTACAGATGTGGAGGTTGTCTTCCTAGACAAGTCGGGTGTTTAAGTGGTTGCGTGACAAGTTTTTTTTTTTTTTTGAGCCGTTTGTTGTTTTAATCCCACATTTTTGCTTATATCACACGTGTTTTTTTCTAATAAACGTTCAGTTGCTAGACAGCGCTTTTGTCGTCCTTACTCTTCTTGTCTGGTTTTCGTCTGCGCTGACCATCATGAACGCACTCCAACTCGCCCAATTCGCTTCCTTATGACTCAATAATAAATGTCGAACCTTGGATTGCTCCCAGGGAAGTCAGACTTCACAACACTATAACATATTTCACCATTTTTTTTCCGTCGTTCAAGATTTCAAATCTCATCCCTGAATTTCAGAGCGTGTCACTGACGCATTTGCGGTGGCTGTGGGCTCACGGGAACAGTACAGGGCCCAGCACCTCTAGCCTAATTGGTAAAAAACAACACCGACGGATGTGCAATGTCACCGTTACTTTATCGTATTTCAGCGCAAGCCAGTGAAATGGTGAGTTAAAAACACAAATATTAAGAAAATAATTGGCATTCGTGCAAAATAGAGCACACACATTACACGCTACGTCTAGACTGCCTGTCCTGCCGCGCTGTAAGAACCACATTAAGCGCCGTCCAGCTGCGCTTCCTTGCGCGTATACCACCGCGTGTGGCATCAGTTCGCGCATCAGTTCGCTTCCTGACCTAACGTAACCTAGCGTAACTTAAGGAATAAAAAAAAACCCAGTTGCAACATGCAAAAGGGCAGGCCCTTTGCATTATCGAGACCAGACGTTAACGCCCCTCCACTGTGCCTAAGCCACACAATATGACATACGCTAGCTCAGCCTAAAGAATACGAATGCCATGGCATAAGCGTTCAGGCGGAATGCCGTTGGAAGGCGCTCCAGAGGTTGCACAATTGTAATACGAAATGATATCCGCAGCAAATACCTAGATGAAAAAAATAAAAAAAGAGAGAAGACTTCCAACCCCCCAAAAGAAAGCTTTCACCAACGGCCGCAATCAACCGGACTGTACGAATCAACGTAGTGCACATCATCCGCTGTCTGCGTCGTCACGTCCAAAAAAAAAACTGCTGCAGGAGGGAAAGCGAAACGACCTACCTTGGAAAGCGCTACAAGCGAGAGGAACACCAGGAAAATGCGGACGCTGCAGCCGCCGACAGGAAAGCATCCACGAGAGCGTAGAGGACGTGGCGACGCCATGCTCCTGTTCCAAAACCGTTACGCGGATGGGAACCTTGTTACCGCCTTCGGGAGTTCACTGGAACTTACACCTGTGAACGTGTTCCACACTTCCCTAATTCATTGATATCGTTTGCTCTGCGAGGCTTGCGAATCGGTGCTGGTGGAGGCTGCCACGACTGACCCTGGGTCTGGAGGAAGACCACGCTTCTTTTCCTGCCGGTCTGTTACGGCGCCGACGTCGCTGTGCCGGGCAGTGAGGAGAAGGCAGAACCGCGGCGTTGGCAGTGCAGGTTCGACTGGAGCTGGCGATAATCTTGTGTTTGTGATCTCGAGACACAACCGTTGGCGCTACTGCGGCAGATTTAGGCACATTGCGTGGCAGTTTCCTTAGGTATGAAGATGATGACAACGATGATGATGAGGCTGAAGAGGACGATGAAGAAAAAAGGTGTTGATGCGGGTGATGATAAAAGTATGACGCCACCGCCGAACAAGAAGACAATCAATCAATCAATCAATCAATCAATCAATCAATCAATCAATCAATCAATCAATCAATCAATCAATCAATCAATCAATAACGTGCCAAATTACAAGCAGGGCTTTTAGGGAACGAGGTAATCAAGTACAAATTTTTTCAAGAATATCTGAGAGGGTGGAGCGCCACACCTCGGACGTTTGGTGTGGAATGACCAATGTACGATTGATTGATTATGATGTTTATCGCGCCTACTCTGCAGAAGCGATGAGGCGCATCGTAGGGGAGGGCTCCGGATTAATTTTGGCCACCTGGGAATCTTAACAGTACTTCGAAATCTCGAATACCCTGGGGTTTTTACTTTTCGCCTCCATCAGAAAGCGGCCACCACTGCGGCCGGCAATCGAACCCGCTTTATTGTACGTGCACGCTGTAATAGAGGTGATCATGATAATAAACATTTTTTCCCAAAATTAGGTGAAAGGAGGACGGGGAAGTGGGAGTCTTCCTGGATTCCTCCCTTCAGATGGCGGCCGCCGCCCTTGGGTGCGAGTGGCATCTTCGGCCAGTTGGACGACCTTGATCTGTATTTCAGGGTCGGAGCTAAACAAAAAGGTCTCCCACTGCTCCGCACTGGTGATTCGTAAGCATTCACGTAGAGTTCGTGGCGGAGCATCGCAAGCCCAAATCATGAGTGGGTGCGGCTCGATGGGCACACCACTTCTATTCATCGTTGTAAAGGTCGGGACAAATGTGGGTGAACACTGCAAGATTGGGGAATGCATTCGCCTGTAGCTGACGCTAGGCTACAGACTGAAGTCTGTTGATCGTGGGATGCGCTGTGGGATATTTCTGGCGCTCCATGCGATAGTGTTAAGCGATGCCCCGGTAGGTCACCAGGCTGTCCCTAGTTCCTTGGTCCGAGCCAGCAGCGTCGTCAGGGCAGTCCCGGGAGCGGAAACCTTGGGCCGCCTCATGTTCCTGGTCGTTGCATGCGAGAGATGCATGGGCCGGTGTCCAGATTATTTGCACGTTGCACATACGAGCGGCCTGGGCGGAGCGTAAGGTGCATAGGGCTTTCTTAGAGATCCTGCTAATTTCGTAGTTTTGGACAGCTGTTTTGGAGTCGCTCACGATGGTTTTAGCCGTTGTGGCGGCGACAGCAAGCCCGATAGCGGCCTCTTCTTCTTTTTCAGCGTGATTAGTGTAAATAGAGTCTGGTGCCAGAGAGTTGTCTTTAGCATCTATTGTCACGACGGCCATGGCGTGCATAAGGTGGTAGTCAGCGGCGTCAACATAACATACGTGAGGGTCATCTCTAGTACGCTGGTGCAGGACAGACGCTCGACATAGTGCACCGGGTGCATGTTCCTGGGTAGGGGGAGACGTAGATGGCCTTTTGAAGCTCAGGGGGGGGGGTGCGAAGTTGCATATTGGCTGGCGTACGGAATACGTATTCTGTGGAGTAGAAGGCGTCCCGTGTGACTGCTAGATAATCACTGATATTGCGCTGTTCGCTTCGCTTGTACAGGTTCCATTAGGGTATTGTGGATACCCACATCCGAGAAATGTTCGGTAAATGCCGTGATTGGAATTCCCGCGGCCCGTTTATAGGCTTTGCGTACTATGCTGTCAATTTTACCTTGTACAGCTTTTTTTAGGTAGAGGTATGGAGTGACATACGTGATACTGCTTATAATAAAGGCTTCCAGTAGCCGTATAATCATTTCACGAATTGCGCACCCCCACCATGGACTTGAGAGTCATCATCATCGTAATGATCCTGTGTACACCCACTGCGGGTCAAAGGCCTCTCGCATAGATCTCTAATTATCCCGGTCCTGTGCTAACTGCGACCAACTTATCCCCGCCAACTTCTTGATCTCATCTGCCCACCTAACTTTTTGCAGCCCCCTGCCACGCTTGCCTTCTCTAGGGATCCACTCTGTTACCCTAAATGACCAACGGCTATCTTGCCTTCTCATTACATTCCTTGCCCATGCCCTTTTCTTCTTTTTATTTCTACAATATGTCCTTAACACGCGTTTGTTAAAGAGTGCAATAGAGAGTGTAATAATATTGTTTAGAGCTTCCATCGTTTTGTTAGGGCCTTTTCTTCTCTTCATTTTTTTTTGTGGGGGGGCGGGTTGGGGGATGATGTATGAGGTCCACATTATTGATTTCGTAAGTTCACTTTCATACTTTTAACATTTTTCTATTTTACGTATATTTGGGTTTTTAAAAATTCAGGTAAAAAAACGGTATAAAATGTGTCACAGAGAGATAAGAGAAAACGCTAAACCAAAACCCTGAGGCACAACAGAAAAAAATGGTCACAACAGGTGAGGCGTGAGCCGTGCAAAAGCGAATTAAATTTATTTGAATTCGGCTGACCTTCAGGACATTCGTCAAAGGAGGGGCGAGAGAAAGAGGGAAGTGCGTGAGAGGTGGGAGCATGAGACGATTCAGGACATTATCGTCTGCCTAGGAGATTCGTAAAACGAAAAAAAAAAAAACAGATACGCGGGCAATACAGAAATAAAAGGAAACGGCTACGGCGACGCAGGGCCCGCTTTCGAGGATTGGAAAGGGTGAGACGTAGGAAAGCTTTTGGGGCTAGTGCTGACTGCAGGCTAAGGTGTCCCAAGTGTTGACTGCGGCAAAGAGTGTTCGGCGGAGTCCCGAGCTTTGGGTTTCCCTGCGTCCGTGGAGGCCTTTCTACTGTCTGTGGAGGCCCTTCTTTGGTCGGTGGAAGTCCTTCTTTGGTCAGTGGAGGCCTTCCTGCCAGGAAGTGGCCCGGATTCCTCCTCCTCTTCTGACACATTTGGTGTTTCCGGCTGAAATAAATCACATGGCATCACTAAGGACAAGAACACCATTGTGGCCGCAACACCACTGGCAAACGTCACTGATTATTCTACTGTTCAGCCCTGCCTGCTTTGAGTACACACGGTTTGGGAAGCCCGCCTGTGTGGATGGACTTCGTGGTATTTAATTTTTATCCGGAGCCGTACCAAAATCATCCCAAAAAGAGGCATCCCTGTAGCCACGAGAAGCGTGACGAAACTGGTGCTCCATGGAGCCAGATCGACCAGGGTCAGTCTCCTCACATTCAGAGAGGTCACACAGCATTACCGCCTCTCCCGCCGCAAGCTTCCCCCCGCTCACTCATCCCTCACTCTGGAGGAGGAACGCCTCTGGCGTCTACTCAAACAGAATCTCTACCCTGCAGAGCCATCCTTCATCATGTCCACCCCTCCCTCTACCCGTCCTTACTCTGCCCCATGCAGCTGCGGTGGAAAGGCCACGGTTCAGCACCAAATGTGGGCTTGTGCAGAGGACCCATTCCCTCCAATTATTTCTCCCGACTAGTGGATGGAGGCGTTGGGCCGCTCGGACCTCCAGCTCCAGAAGGAGCTTGTGACTCGAGCGGCTGAAGTCGTCGCGACCCTCCGGGTCGTGCCCACCGCGCCCTAACTCTTTATGTAAAAAAAAGTTATTTCTCTCTCTTCCTGGCTGCTACTACGTTGTGACTCTGTGGACTCGCATGTGCTGTGGCTAGCAACATCTTGCATTTACACGCGTGTATTTAACATTGTCGCATAGCAAGCTCCTGACTATTTATTGGGTTACTAGCTTTTTCAACCACTTCGCACTTTATACTGAGAAACACTATATCGCATCTGAAAAACACAATACTGCAGCTGGACTTCCCCGCTGTTTTACTTCATCACTTCACTAGGACCACCGGAACAGTGGACCTGAAAGCCGTCCTGCTTGGCACAGATGATTCGACGGATTTGACGTAGCGGGCTCAGTAACAAACGAATGTCATGTCGCGGCTGACAGGGCCATTCCTGAGAGCGAGAGATCACTTCATTGAGCCTAAGAAGGTTTATTGGAGCGGTGTGACCGTCGCTTTGAGGGTGGTAACGACGCTGGCAGCGCGGGTGATCGGAAGTGTGCGGAACTCTGGGACCGAGCTTCCCAGCGCCCCCTGCTACTGCTCTTCTTTAACATATATGGAGGGATCTATGGAGGGAAAGGGATCTTAAGGGCAGCCTACATAGACTGTATCAGCGTGGATAGATCCCCACAGTGGGGACAATTAGGCGAGGGGAACTGCGACGGGCAAATGCGATGTCGAAGTGCTCGGCAAGCCAATGAGTTCGTTTGCAGGAGTCGCCATAACGCTCCTGATGGTTGGTTATCTCAGGGTGGGCCGAAGGGTATCGACGGCGAGATAAGCGGTAACGCGTAGTGATATACTGGTACGTGAATAACTGATCCCTGGCTGACTTAACGCCGGGGTAGGGAACGCAGCTGGTACAGACATACATAGGAAGTCCTCATGCTGTGTTCTTGACTTCCTAAAAATCCATAAGTTCCTGAAAAGCCTCTCCCTTTGTTTTGCTGATAGTATTCGATCCCGCGTCCTCCACAAGATCCACAATGAAGTGCGAGAATGTCAAAACACGCCTGGCTGGTCTCCAAGACAATGTCTCAGCAGAATCCGGCGTACAACTAATACAGGCCTTTATTTCAGCTTTGGCGCGACTTCCATATGCTAGGGGAGCCAAAATAAAGCAGTGCATCATAGGAAACCCTGCGCAGCCGCACACTAGTTTTCCTTAGCCTCGTATTCAATGGTAGTTGGGGGGTTCTTTTTAGCTGCCTACAAGCACTGTCATTTTACAAACGCGGTCACACAAAAAGATAGTGTAGTGCGAAAGACAAATAAAAGACAGGGACGGAAACGGGACGAAAAGGACTGCGCTGATCATTGTAGCTCTGTCTCCGTGCCTGTTCTTTTTTTAGATTCTATCTTTGGGGTATGTATTAGCACACCCAATTTTTCCGTAAAGCGTACATATTGACTGTAAACGAAAAATTTGATTTCGTTCAAGATGACAGAACGTATAATCAGAGGTCACATCTGAGGTGAACGTACAATACAGCACACGAGTAAAGAGAGGTATAACACAGCCAATGATAAATAGCGTGAACTTCTCGGTGAATTTACTCGATACTCAAGTCGCTGTAAAGCACACTGCCCATGGAGTGATGACACATCGCTAGTTTAAGGATTTCGAAAATAAAAAAGCCCATCTCAGGTTTAATATTAAAACTCACCAGTCCAAGACTCTCGCTCACTCTCTTCAGCCCTACTCACCACCTATAGATTTCCCGACACTCTCCGCCGAAATCTGCAGGTTATTATGTGAACCATGGCAGGGAGTTTATCACCTGCCGATGCATAAAATCCACGAGGCAAAACAATGTCCACATATTTCCTCTGTGCCAACAAACATCTTCAGAAGTTGGCAGACGTGGCTCAATGGGATGTAATCCTATCTGCGCTACACGGCCTGCCTCATGCAAACGTATACTTTGTCCAGGCCTTACCTCGTTGCTGCTCAACAATCATGAGCCGTGGATTACGAGAGTGAGTTTTGCAGACTTCTAAGGACTAATAATTTGGCCGGTATTTCTAAGGTGGTCCCGCTCAGATTCGGTAGTTACCTCGAGCTGCGTACGTATGTACAGTCATGGAAAAATAAAACGAGAACAGTAAAATATGACCCAGAACAGGCAAAATTGAAAAATTCTCCAACCTCCCCTCGCGGGAACCCCTGTGTAGATGCGACGCATAGGGGCTTCCGTTGTTGTTTCGGTTAGGTTGATTCTGCCATAGCGTGAAACGTGCCGTGAACCCCCTGCCGCGGCTATGACGCAACATGGCGCGGCTATGACGCAACACAATCCACTTTAATCCAATCCAATCCAAATCCAATCCAATCCGAACCAAGCCAAGCCAAGCCAAGCTAATCCAATCGAATCCAATCGAATGCCCCTCGCGAGAGAGTGTTCGCTATCGGAGAGGACAGGTGGTGAGCGGCGGAGAGCGGAGCTTGCGCGGCAAGGAGAATGGGGGAGGGGTGTGGACGGACAACAACAACGCCGTATGGAGGGACAAGGCGAGTGAATGAGATGCAGTCGCTTCTAAAATACTGTTCGTTAAAGTCCAATAATGGCGCGCTATTTGTATAGCCGCAGCTCCGAATTTTCGTTTCATAACTAAGTCACGCGTCATTTTGGCTTGCGTGTAAAGAAATCGCGCTGTTTGTGTGTTCTGGTTCACATTTCCGTGTTCGCGTTTCATTTATTCATAATTGTACAGCTATAGGCACATGCGTGGGTGGCGTCGTCAGCAAGCTGTCTTCAACTATAAGGAGGTAGGAAGACCTGGTCGGTACATTACGACATTGATGAAACGGTAGTTATTCTTTGCACCTTTACTTGAAAAATAAAACCCAACCTTTGCTTGTGAACAAATGTACCAGAAACATCAGCGCAATTTTATGTAAATTCTAGGGATCTCTAAAGAGGCCTAACTTTACAACTGGTACTTAAGTTGAGGTAGATTTGCATCTAATTACTGCATATGCACCACAAAGTTGATTATATGAAAATTATAAGCAGTGTGCTTTCTTTTCCGGGAACAGGTTGTGTGGGAGAACTCAAAGTGGTCAAGTTGTACATTGGCTCCGAATATCTTAGCAATACCACGGCAATACTCTGACTTTTGTGTTCGCATGAATATTCGTCAGTCGTCGATGACACGGTTGCCAGCAGAGAGTAGTAACTAACCCAGTTCGTCTAAAGTGATCGCATTGCTACGTTAGTCGACCAGATTTAGTGGAAACCCCCAAAGTGGAGTAACACTCTGCGAAGGAAAATTTGACGTCCACATAATATGGAGCCATACCGCTCCAAAACGAAGCTAAACATCGTTTTAGAAATTTGACAGTTAAACAAGAATCCCTCCTGGTCCAGGATGAAGCAGTTTTCATAGAAGCAATTTTCTACCTGTTTATAAATTCTCACGACAATGTTCGCAAGAAACTTGCCTTGAGGCCGTGCCACATGTCGAAGAGCTCGCCCCGCTTCCAGGCAATTGCTACGACAGGGAGTAGCGTGCAGGGCACAAGGTAAAGCAGGGCTGGCTGCGCCATTTTCATCAGGTAGAGGCTGAGGAACGTTAGCAGCAGCCCAATGGCGTAGCCTGCATAGAACAACACAGCAGAACTCGAGGATTCATATTTTTTATCATAAACATTGGTTGGGTGCAGCGGTGGCGAACAGGTAGTGCATCAACCTCGCATGCAGAAGGACCATAGTTCGAATCCCGGTGCCACGCAATTCGCACAAGATAAACAAAAAAATCGGCGTATTCATGGGATTGCAGAAGGAGGCTTGGGGTGTGGCCTGATCCCGGCGTCCATTGCCGGCAACACACTCCCGCAACCGAGCCGGATTGGCCACCCTGCTGTAGTAATGTCCACAACATCCCATGACTGCACCAATTATTCCTCAGCCCTCAGTTCCCAGCGGCTGCGAAGCAACTGACCACAGCGGGGGTCAGACCTGTGACGCAGCAGAGGGTGCAAAGAATCACTGAATCCGCATAGGCCGCCATTGGAATCTGACCCTGGCAACGTTTAACACTTGTCGTTTATCTAGCGAGGCCAGTCTAGAGGTGTTGTTCAAAGAATTAGAGGCATTAAATGGGATGTAATAGGGCTTATTGAGGTTACGAAAACAGGTGAAGCCTTTACACTGCCAAACATTGGACCCGTCCTATGTCCTAAGATGCATATCTTGGGTGTCGCACTACACACACGACAATTTCGCCGCAATTCCACACACCCAACGGACATCAAATCACTTCCTGGCATGGACAAGGGACAGGGGAGTTTACACGGGAGACATTCGCTTTTAAAAGCACCGTGACGTCGCGTCGCCGGTCTTCTTCTCACAATAAGCTGTCCACGAACTGCTCGGTTATGCCAAATGCCCTGAGTGGCATTTAAAGCTCAATAAATTAAACCCACTAAGGTAACTAAAATGTAGCGGCGGCGTTGGGACGTTATGCCGTTATTTCATGCTCTTCGGTGGCGAGCGACCCACTAAAAGGTTTTCTATTGGTGGAGCGAATGCACCTTCTTTCACACACATATTATCGCTTCCAGGAGGCGTTGCGCGCACACACGCACATTCCTGCAGTCATCTCCTTCTTTTCGTAAGTGGGTTCGCGGGTTTACGCCTTCTTTTATCTTTCATTTGGGCGGCGCCGCTGGTGTTCAGCAGAAGCTGTTGCAAAATGACCGTGTGCCTACGGAGCGCGGACACACTCCGCGCTTGTATACAACTGCTTTTATTGTAATGAATCGCTTTCCTGCCGCCCTTGCGAATCGTTTTATGTTTATTAAATTACCTTTTGGCTTTTTGTATCGCACTGCAACAGCATTGCGCCCATCTCTTCTTTCTCTTGCTGCTAATGGTGCACCGCTGAATGCCATGCTTCGGGACGTCGCCAGCTCGCGTAATTCAGAAGTTAGGCCCTCGCTGTACGTAAGATGGCGCTGAACACAGCACATCACTGGCGCCACCGTACCAGCGCACGAAGACCATACCATTAACGAAAGGGCACCCGGTCTTGTAACTAGGGTATTAAGAGGAACAGATTCAAGGGGTACAGGTATACGCGCCTCATCGAGCCATGACGAGCGGCTAGTTGAACGCTTGTATAAAGATGTGTTATCGGAAAGGCTAAAGTAAAGACGCAGTATACCGCAGTCATGGCAGACTTCGATGCTAAAGTAGGCAAGAAGGTAGTTGTGAATTACGGTGTGGGTTGCCGGAATAACAGAGGGGACTTATTTGTAGAATTCGCAAAACGGAATAATCTACGCATCTAAGGATACCTTCTTCCGCAAACGGGAGAGCCAGAATTGGACGTGGAGGAGCCAGAAAGGGGAGCATAAAAATGAATTAGACTTCATACTATGACCCTGGCGTCGTGAAGGATTTGGAAGTGCCGGGAAGGGTAATACCCGTGCCACACGTACAGGAAAAATGACATTAAGTGCTTAATGCCTTAACTTTTAATGCCATTAATTCGCTGCTACACGCAAAAATCTAATGCCACTCGCTCTAATGTCATTTTGGTTTAAGGAGTTCCGTACAACTCATTTACTTTCACGAACACCTTAAATCTACCTACTCTCGAACACGATGAGCACCAAATTAAACCTACGAAACTCTCAGCACCAGAGTGTTGACGCGGAAACGTGGCTGAACTTCATAATAAGGCAATTTTTTGTGCACCTTTGGTGCCGAAGTTTTGAAGAAGACGAAGTTCACAAAAACAGCGGCAAAAGGCAAAACATCGCGTCACTCATCCTGCTAAATTTTTCGGATTTGGCTACCACTGGCAGGCGATGGCAGCTCATGAAGCCACTTTTAGAAATGGCTCACACCATTTTTAAGAAAACACTTTCTCATAACGTTTTCTTTCACAAAGAAACATTTGCAACCCTTTAAGATGTTTTTCTCTACATTAAAGACTTCTAAAATAGGAATGAATTTCTCTTTTTGGTCATGATCACCATCATGCCTAACACATTTAATGCCTTTGCGGTTTCGCGTGTAGCAGGGCCCGGCCAGTTAATGTGATTTGGCATCTTTAGGCCTTCAGCATTTAATGTCATTTTTGGTGTACGTGTGGCACGGGTATAAGGTGTAGTGACCAAAGGATGGTAAGATCTCGAATTAGGCCAGATTTGAGGAGGAACCGCCACAAGATAGTACAAAAGAAGCTGATCAATGAGCTTACAGCAAAACTGAAAGTTGAAGAATTAAGGATCGTGCTGCAGAAACGATATTCCGCTCTAAAAGGAAAAGCAGAGTTTACGACACAGGAAGGGAGCGATAATCTTACACGCATTATGCCGGATTGTGCGTAGAAGTCGGAGGTGAGATCGCTAGACAGTATACTGGTAAACTTTCCCACGAGACGAAAGATTTAATTAGGAAAAGGCGAAGCATAACAGTAAACAGAACAGTTGACAGTTGACAGTTCACAGAACAGTTGACAGGCGAAGCATAACAGTTGACAGTTGACAGCTGACAGAATATAACTAGCGCTGCTGTCGAAGTTAATCAATAATAGTAAGACATCTGACATACGGAAGTATAATATGGAGAGGATTAAGCACGCCGAAAAAATGGAGGCAGCCTAGGCATGAAGAAAAATCAGATGTATGCACTTCAGAAAGGTAATGTTGAATGGGGATAAAACAGTTATATAGCCGAGGAGTTCTATAGAGATCTGCACAGTAGCCGCAACATCAATGATAATACGGTAGGAAGCAGTGGCGTAGACTTCTTATTTTTCCGGGGGGGGCAGACCTGGAGTGCGCCTCGAAGCGGCGAAGGGAGGGGGGGAGCAAGCGGTTGGGGGGGGGGGGGGGGTCCCTATGAGATGACACGTCACCACCCCGCAACAAAGAGGCTACCACTAATCATCATCATCATCATAAGGGGCACCTTCAGGAGTGAGGGCCTTTTACATTGCGTCGGCTAAGTACCAGGTGTCCCCAAATAAGACGTCCCGCAAATCTATGAACCGTTAACTTCAGCAGTTTGACGCATCCAGTACAAATTTCTTTGAATACGTGTTTTACCGGTGACATTTATTCAAAAATATTGCATGACTGAACGATCAGCACAAAAAAAACGAATCGATTTGTTTTTTTTAATAGGCAGTTCGGGGGTAAAAAGAAAGGGACACGAGAATGGGACACAACCGGGGCGCTACGCGCTGCTATGTTCATTTTCGTTAAGAGCCCCGGAAACGGGTCTGACTTTGACCACTCATTTTTGTATCCGTGAGTGTGTTGTGCCAAAGCGCCCGACACAAATTCGCTGCACCTGGCGACGTGCCGATGGCGGGGTTGATTCGCGCATAGGTCAAACCGCCCGCGTCAGACATGCTGCGACTTAGAGGGAAAGGCGCCGCCGAGTCTGCTCTCCCTTTCCCATCGCGACGGCTGGACCAAATCATGCCTGGGACGAACTAATCCCCGCGGACACGCAGCAAGTAGCGCCTGGAGACGCTGTTGCAGAGTCGCCTTCCCTTTCCCGGTCGTGGCGGCTCGGCTGACGCAATCGCTTCGCCTCCATTCGCCAGATTCATAATTCGGCCAGTGATAGCTCCGACTAGAGGCATTAGAACTGCACGCGGCTGCAACGGAACCATGGGGGTATAAAACCAGCCCGGAAGCAGCGGTCGTACGGCGGCATCTCATCGAAGGCCCTGAGTTGAGAAGTGCTATCGCGCTTGTCTTAGCCATGTAACGCTCTTGTTACCTTGTATATATTGTATACAAATGTTGCTTCAAATAACCGTCAGCTCGGCTACTATATGGTCTGCGCCACGTCGATAGCGGACTGGGCAGGGCAACGTCGCAACAGTAGTGACTGAGCTGGGATGGCCAAGTCCCAACAGTGTATGTGTTTTGGAGGCTTGGAGCGGGCATCGCTCGCAGTCGACGGCCGCAGTGAACCCAGTTGCTGCCGCTGCTTGGCAGCCGTTACAGCACTGCCCAACTGCTCTGGCGTGCTTTGTGACCTCGAAAACAAAGTTTGAAGACAGGCTTCTCGGAGGCGTGATAGCTTGCACTGACTTCACTGTATTCCCGTGTTTGTGCGTTGGTTGCACAGTGGAAATCTGCAGCTCTTGGTTCGAGAAGCGCTGATGAAGCTGAGAGCTATCGATAAAAAATGCGGTGGCGTCGTTATGGGCAAGCAACATGTTTTACGAGACGTTCCAAGACGCGAGCTAAAGGTAAATACCCAACGTCTGGCGTTGGCGTTCATCATATATAACGGCCCTTTCACGAGGACTTCCACAGTGCGAGCTTAAACTCTGCACAAGTTGCTAGCAAGGAGTGGTCGCCCCGCCAGTAAAAAGCAGATGAAAGTAGGAGAAGAACAACCACCGAAATTCACCGTCGTCGTCAGCTTCATCATTACACGGTGGCATAAATGAGAAGCAGCGCATCGGGTTGCCATTCGAAAGCAAAACGCTCCTCCAGCAGCAAGATGCCAGAGCTGTTCGACAAGATATGCGAGGCGAAACAAGGCGTCACACGCGTTCGACTGGACATTATGATGTCCGATTAACAACCCACAACCTGCACGGTGGGGCTATATGCTCACGTGTAAATGGACAGCACGAGGACATAGTCCTACCAAACCTGAGCAAAAAGTTTCAAAACGGGAGCCTAATAAAACCATGTGGTTGACGCAAACCATGCTGTCAATTTGACGCGAATCACGTAAACTAACTGCGACTGTTTAAATGAGCGGTTCCGCTCACGAAACAACTCCAGAGCATGACATGCATCCATGGAAACTGCTTAAGACCGGAAAAGAGCGACTTCGGTGCGCGTAGTGCATGCATTGTGAGCAGCCTCCACCGCTTCACCTAAAACAATTTGAATGAAGCAAGCGGAACGAAGCAGCTACGCGTTCCCAGGCCGCGCATTTGTAAATAAAAATAACTGCTCCAATCAACAGGTGCCGTAGAAACAGAGCAACTGTGGCCGCGCTTCCCACCAGGACCTAACCCCCTCGTTTTTCTCTTTTCACCGCGACCCCTTACCGAGCGACCGCCGAAAAACGCTAACAGCGCCAAACAAGGACAGGCAAAGGCGGGAGGTGCAGTTTTCGTTAACTGAGTTTACCATCCTTGAGAGTTACAGCGCCAAATGTCTGAAACTCGTACACGTGCGTCCAGACTTGAGTTTGTGATAGAACTTGTTTGCACTGCTGTACTCACGAGTGCATGTACTCACGAGCGCAACAATGAGTTCTGTACTCACGAGTAGTGAACTTACCCCTGTACTCACGAGTAGTGGACTTACCCCTGTAACTTTTTAAATCTGGGTGTGTACTACTCATCATCGTGCTCACTCGTGATCTTGAGTACAAATAAGTACAAATGAGTGTACTCACGATCGAGTGCACCGAACTATGCTCCCGACAAAATGTCGCTTTGCTGGCTTGCTGCTGAAGCCAAGCTATGGTGGCTAGAAGGGCCACCCTTCTAGACACCCTAGCCAAGCGCAGCGCTGCATTGTTGTCAACAATCCACACACTGAGCACGTCTAACTCACCGTGAAAAAAAGCGACACGGCCCTGCGTTTCCCCCTGCCCATCGGGAGGACGGAACTGTCTTTCAAGATCATAACCCTTATTGTAAACAATAGTTGGCAGACAGGACGGTCAACAGTCCGATGTCGACGGGCGCAGAGCCGAGCCAAGCCCTTAAAACAAATCCTCAGCCGGGGCCGGAGGGAGCTCTGCCCCCCCGTAAAGCCGTCCGGGGGGGCACGAGCCCCACTGCCCCCTTGTAGTTGGCGCTTCTGGTAGGAAGTAGTAGTTCAGAGGAGGCAGAACGACAGAAGAAGTAAAGAAGGCGTTGACAGAAATGCAAGGGGGCAAAGCACCTAGTGAGGATCAGATAACCAGAGACCTCTTGAAGGATGGCGGGCGAATTATTTAAAAAAAAACTAGGAAACCCGTATACCCAATGCCTAATGACTGCGAGTGTACCGGAAGCTTGAACGAACGCGATCATCCTAGTACATAAGAAAGGCGACATGAAGGACCTGAATTACAGGCCGATCAGCTTACTGTCAGTCGTGTGCAAGGTACTTAACAAGGTAATCGTTAACAGAATTTTCGCAACATTAGATTTCAGACAACGCAATCAACAAGTGCGTTTCGTGAAGGCTACTCAACAACAGGCCATATTCACACGATCAATCAGCTTATAGAAAACTGCTCAGAGTAGTATACTCAGCCCCTATACATAGGCTTCATATGTCACTAGAAAGCATTTCACTCGGTCGAAACCTCAGCAGTCGTTTAGGCATTGTGGAATCAGGGTGTAGACGAGCATTACGTAAGAATACAAGAGGATATCTACAATGGATCCGCAGCTACCATAGCCCTCCATAAGGAGAACACTATAATACCTATAACCAGGGCGTCAGACAAGGAGACACTATCTCTTCCAGTGTTATTCACATCATATTTACGAGAGGTATTCAGAACACTGGATTGTGGACAGGTGGGCGTAAGAGTTAAGGGAGGATACCTCAGTAACCTCAGATTTGCTGATTACGTAGCATTGATACGTAACTAAAGGGAACGAATTGCAAAGCATTGCGCAGCTGAGCACAAGGACGCGGGTTCGATTCCAGGCTGCAGCGGCCGCTTTTCTTATGGAGGTGAAGAGCAAAAAAACGCATGCGTGTTCGAGATTTCGGCACACGTTAAAGATCCCAAGGTGGTCAAAATTAATCCAGAACTCTCCGCTACGGCGCCCCTCATCGTCTGTGGAGCGTCGGCGTGCAAAAACCCCACAATCAATCAATCAGGAATCCCAAACCATGATTACCGCACTGAACAAGAAAACAGAATCGTTGGCCTGAAAATTAATATGCATAAAATAAAGTAATGCTCAATAGTCTCGGGAGAGCACAGCGGTTTAAGATAAGTGGCGAGGTGTTTGAAGTGGCAAGCGAATGTATCTACTTAGGCCACGTAGGGACCCAGGATACCAAACATGAGGCAGAGATAATTAGAAGGATAAGAATGGGTTGGAGTGCATTCTGCAGGCGGTCTCAAATAATGAATGGCAGCCTACTGTAGTTCCTGAAAAAGAAAGTGTATAACAGCTCCATCTTATCGGTACTCACCTACGGGGCAGAAACTTTGAAGCTCACTAAAAGGGTTTAATTTCAATTGAGGACAACTCGGCGAGCAATGGAGCGGAATATGAGAGGTGTAACGTTACTGGACAAGAATAGAGGGAAGTGGGTCAGGGAACAAACGCTTGTTAAAGACATATTAGAAAAATTAAGAAGAAATGGGCATTTGCAGGGCTTGTAATGCGAAGGCAAGATAACCGTTGGTCATTGAGGGTAACGGAGTGGATCTATAGAGAAGGCAAGCGTGGCAGGGGGCGGCAGAAAGTTATGTGGGATATGAGATCAAGAAGCTTGCGGGGATAAATTGGCAGCACTTAACACAGGACCGGGATAATTAAAGATCTATGGGAGAGGCCTTTTCCCTGCAGTGGGCGTAGACAGGCTGACCATGATGATGATGAAACATTGGTTTGGAGATAGAACGCGGTGCCAGGTGATCGGCGCTTGTGTAACCACCATCACTGCTCCTTAAGTGGAGAGAAGATAGAACTGCTGTCCCTATGGACAATGACGTGTAGTTGTTCTCTCTTGTTTACTCATCCATCCTTGTTATGAGTGAATGATCGACCTTCACTCGCTCCCCTTATCAGGTCATGTACAGGTAATGGGCAGCGGTAGAGGAGATCATGAGGATGACAACGCGCACAAATTTTCGCTTGAAACCAGAGACTCAAAATCATCATCATCATCATCATCGTCGTCGTCGTCATCGTCGTCGTCGTCGTGGTCATGGTCATCCTGACTGTGTCCAGTGCGAGAGAAAGGCCTCTCCTTCAGCCATTGCCGCCTTGAGATGCCATCGTCTATTCTTTGCCTGGAAATTTTCTGATTTCATCCCTCAGTCGGGTGGACGGTTTTCTTCTACTTCTAGTGCGATGTCTGGGTAGTCCGTCTGTTGCCCTAATGGTCCAGCTGTCTTATTGTCCTTGACATTTCCCTTTTAGTGGATCAAAGTAACGTTGCCATTTTTCTAGGCTAGGTTACTTAAAGTTCCAGGAAAATCTGAGATATAATTTGCTGGCTTCTGTAGTATCATGACCCCTCCGTACTCTAGTTGAACCGCGGTCATTTCACCGCCGCTTCCAGCTTCTCCTAGCCATCCTCTTGGCCGTTTTTTAAAGACGAGGGAGACCTCGTATCTATGTATTGCGATTTCGCAAATCAAGTAATTCCTCACAATAGCGTCCCCGGCATTACATTGCTAACGCAGAGCTGGTCAGAAAGTCTTCGCGGTACTTTTATTTTCTCGTCAGTGTTGTGAGTAGTGCTACCTCTTTTATATTTGAGTCTATTCAACATATATTACTTTAAAAATCAATCGTAAATGCAAAGAAACGGTGAAATTGGAAGCAGGTGTGCACCTACCGACCATGGTGGTGATGTAGTAGAGCCGGCGCGGAGAGGAGATGAGGTCGAAGCCGTGCACGTACGCGACCAGGAAGCCTGTACACGGTCAAACAGAAACGCACTTTCGATCATCGAACACCACTAAGTTTGTGTTTGCTGCTAGCAATAGCTGTATCGTATGGAAATTCGCAGTGTATACGTTTGAGTTCGCGTCAGTGACTTTCGAGCACCGCTATTAAAAAAAAAACAGGCCTGGCAGATGAAAAGGTGTTATGAAAGAAAAAAAAACTACAATAAAAAGAAAGATAAGTAAGCAGCAACGGCCAGTGCCAAGAAAGAATTAAAACCAGAAGAGGGAAGGAAAAAAACAAAGCATGGAGAGACGAACCGAAATAGAATGGCCATAATAAACATTAAATTGATAACGCAAAGCAGCCTCGAATGCAGAGAAACGTACACGAAAATATCCCGCTTAGCTTATTGTCTATAGCCAGAGGGCACTTAGATTCCAGGTATCTTAATCTGACTTCGTCTCATCTATTCTAACTACGTCCAGCATGCTTGGCACAGGAAAATGGGGGGGGGGGGGGGGGTGATGCTTAAAGGCGCCGCGCAGACAAAACACGTTTGGTTCATTCGAAAGAGTACCTCGTTAGAATCAAACTGCTACCCATTTTAACGTTAATTTCGCTAAAATAAGCTACATATTTAAGAAAGAAGGAAATGGTCATGAGACTCATTGGCTTATTTTCCGCACTAGAACATATGACGTCGTATGCACAGCCGTGCGATTGGCTAAGGGCGGCAAAAGCAAACGCAAGTTAGGCATGGCTGATAAGCTTGCAGGACGACCTATATTCGCTTAACCGTAATGCTTATTCATTTTATAACAGTGTGAATGGTAGGGTGAAACAATGGAAGTTACGAAAGTACGCGTAAACATAGAAGTATGAGTGCGTACTGCTGTTGGTACTGGGCGCACCATGTTTGTTAGAGCTGCCCTTTTACAGCTGTCCGGCGCTTTGGAGTTGTCTCACACGACACTGGCCGATCAGCATAAGCGACAATGTGTTGTGTGACCCTGTTTGTGGAGCATACCCAATGTTTCACGAAACGATTACTTTCAACCGTAACAAAATCAAGCCAGGTGCAAATCCGGTAAAACAAAGCGAGGGCAGACAGCGGTCCTGCGCATTGTGGTGGCGCCATATAGGAGGCCCGACAGTAAACATGACGTTCCCCGTCCGCTGTAGGCTAAAAGACCTGTCCTTGAAACGTCATCGCAAACGTTACGAAACACACGATTTGGCGGGAGAATGGAAATGTTAACTGAAATTGATTAGTTTCTCCGCGAAGAAAGCGCAGTTTGCTGCCGGACAAGCGCTGGGGGAACTATATAACATGAAATCTTTGGAATAATACAAACTATAGTATTTTGTCTCGTTGGCGCCTTTAAAATCTAAAGCATTTGGTACTGTATGATATACTATACAGTTCATGCTTCTCAGGCGTACTTTCCTGGTTAGATACGGGGCATAAAACGATCGCCTTTCCACATGTAGTAATATTCCGCCTCCGGTGCGGTTATTCATTCCGAAATTCATACCGAAACGCACTATAACGTGTAATCCTCGCGCCCCGTGGTACAACGCCCACATGAAAAGGCTGTCTAACCGTAAGAAGCGCCTTTATCGTTCTGCCAGAAAACGAGGCTTACAGATTAGCATCGAACGCTTACATATCTGCACTAAAAGCTGCCAAATCTTCATTTGTATCGCAAACCTTGCCATCCATGCTTAATACTAACGTTAGAAAATTTTGGGAAGTCATAAATCCGTCACATGATAACAGTATCTACTCAGAAGACGCATCGGGTAATTCCATTCCTTCGAGTTATTGTGCGGCTGTGCTAAGTGATGCATTCACGAAAAACTTTTCTGTTGCTTCCACAATTAATGCTACTCAGGTGCGCAAACATATAATTTTCCTGTAATGTCCTCCAACTTTATTGAAGCGCCAGGTGTGGCTAAGTTAATTGCTGGATTTAAATACCACTCTTCTCCAGGTTACGATTTAATAGACTCAAAGTTTTTGAAGAATACAATTTTATTTAGTTCTATAATTTTAACAAAAATATTCCAGCAATCACTTGACACATCTACGCTACCTATACAATAGAAAATAGGGAAGGTGGTTCAAACATAACCCGCCAATTACCGCCCTATTTCTTTAACTAGTACCTGCTGTAAATTACTGGAACATATCATATTTACAAATTTAGTCAGTTTCCTTGAATCATATTCGTTTTTTACATCAGCACAGCACGGTCTCCGCAAATGAGTGTCATGCGAAACACAGTTAATATCTTTTACTAACACGTTACATCGCATTTTAGACCAATCATCAAAAGCTGACTGTGTTTATTTAGACTTTTCTAAAGCCTTTGACAAGGTGTGCCACAAACTGCTACTGCACAAACTAAGCAAATTGCAACTTCGTGACACCATCATGAAGTGGATTGAATTTTTCCTTAATAATAGCTCGCAATTTGTTTCAGCCAATGATCATAACTCTTCACTCAGCCAGGTTTCCTCTGGGGGTCCTCCAGGGATCTGTTCTGGGACCTCTTTTGTTTCTTATTTACATTAACGATCTGTCTTCTCTTATATCCTCTAATGTTCATTTGTTTGCCAACGACTGCGTAATTTTTCGGGAAATAACTACTGACAACGACTCCTACTCTCTCCAATCAGATCTAACTAGTGTAAGTAACTGGTGCAAAGAATGGTTAATGGAACTTAATGTCACTAAATGTAAAGTAATGCGTGTATAAAGAACTACTAGTTGTATGCCCGTATATTACCTGAACAACATACCACTTAAATCGTTTCCTCTTATACGTATTTAGGTGTTCACATTATTAACAAGGCAAACCGCATGCTAGGCTATTTGCGTGGAAACTTTTCCTCAGCCCCATCTTCTTTAAAACTTGTTCTACCCAAAACACTAATCAGATCAAAACTAGAGTACGCCACGCCAGTATGGGATCCGTGTCATGACAGTTTACTTACCGCGCCCGAACTTGTTCTGTATAATTCAGCCCGTTTCATTCTATCAAATTATAACAGGACTGCAAGTGTAACGAAAATGAAAAGTAGTATTGACCTCCTATATTTGGCATCACGACATCGCATTTTTCGCCTAACTTTGTTTCATAAAGTTTATTACCATGCTTCCCTCCATGTTGAACTGCTTTCACAGCCTCAGTACATATCACGTCGAATTGACCATAATGATTAAGTTGGAGGTGATTCATCCAGCACAAAATATTTTGCTGAGTCTTTCATTCCCAAAACATCCCAAAAGTGGAACAACCTTCCCGCCTATATTGTTTCCATACGCGATAATCACCTGTTTCATCGAGCATTAGCTAACATTGTCTAATCAGGATAATCTGTTTTTGTAGTTGAGCACATGCATTGTTTTTATGTTTGTACATCTTGTTATACCCACTCCCTTCTTCAATGCCCATGGCCCTGAGGGTATAATAAATAAATAAAATAAATAAATAAATAAGTGCAGAGGGGACCAGCCAACAACCCATCGCATTTCGTGGTAGAGAGCGGTTCGCGTTGCGAGGGGGCTGCGGCTTATTTTTACGGAATGGCCATCGTACCTCAGGACTCAAATAACGGTTTCCCTGCGTGCCGCTGCCAATTCCCGAAACTCTGGGTGTGCGACCCGCTCGTTACCAGAACCACGGCCGCTTGATAAAAGGAGTCAGAACTTTCCGCCGACGTAAAGAGATTAGTTGATGAATAAATGGCTGCCGTATGGCTCAAAGTGTGCTGCAGCGATTATGCCCAATGCCTGCTCAAAAGACTCCGTGAGCAAGCCCGTATTACCTCTCAATAATAAACATAGCAGTTTGATGGTCGCTCTTCATTTCTTTCGGTTCCTCGCGAAGCTGTTGCAATCGGCGCTCATCGCATTGTGGATAAGCAGCACACTTCACAAAAACTAACATAGGTGTCGGTCGATGCCGGGGATAATTGAACGTGTATCTGCTTTTGTAACTGTGTTGTGCATCCAGACAACACGGTAGGTTGTTCTATTCCAACAACTGGTGTGTATTCTCAGGGGATGACTTCTCGTGTGACCCCCAAGGTATACTGCGTGAATGCTGTAGAGTAGTTTGCTTTACTTAGCTCCTCTACACGTTTTATTGGGGCTACTGAACAACAGCGACGGACACGATCGTATAAGAAGCATAATTGCGCATTGTGTCACTAAAGGTGGTGCGATAGAACTGTGCTTTCGATTAGGGAGAATCTCTTATTTTCAATTGACTCCTGCAACGCAGCGGGCCGTGCGGTTGAGCTTTAGCAACACTGCACTCGGAGCTGGCCAGGCGGCCCTGACAAGCTCGGATACCGACGTTAAGAGGCCTTTAATTTTTCCGAGTTTCATAGAGACCGGCCAGCAGCCAAATCTCAACCACTGTTTTAAAATACATGTTTTTTTTTGTCTCTCTTTGTACCTCTTTCACACATCCACTGGAACGGCCTAGAGCGCTGTATAAAGCGTCCACGTTTGTCGCAGCGAACTACTAAAAAAGCGAGAACTCCAGTTGTCAGCAAGCCTCCCGCTACAGGAGTGCGTTAGCATGCTTAGTACGTCATCATTCCGATGGCGACCGCGACTGACCGGGTATGAGGATATCCCCGAGGCCTAGAAGCGAGTACCCGCCCATGCAAGCGGCCATGTCCGCGGTGGTGAAGCGGGGAACGCGCATCACCATGGGAACGCTCTCGCCGGTTCCACCGCCTGTGGCCACTTCCACAATGACGCTGTCTCCTCTCTGAAAGCAACCCAAGAGGCCTTATTGTTGGTATTACCCAAGCTTGCGCGTTGATCTGATGCGGGTTGGAATACTCAGGGCCAACCGACATGCAGCGAAAAAACGGCGAAGAGTTGGGAACGACAGCGGTGGCGGGCGCACGGCCAAAAACCGTTGCCGGGAGCGACCAAGAGTACCCTGACGCTGAAATCAACCATGGCTTTCTGCTTTCTCTCTGTGCGGTGGGCGTAGCCTCCCAGCAGACGAACAGAAGAGTACGCGGCGAACAACCGTTATTTCCACGCCTACAGCGTCCTTCGCCACTTCACCGGTTTTTCGCTGCAACGAAGTAGGCTACAATTGTTTCTACGAGGCCGACGACCACGAGGCCATAGCAAAGCATCGGAAATCCGTTATTCGCCGGTTTTTCGTTGCTTGGAAGTTGGTAATGATGTTAATTATTGGGACCCAATTTCTTATTTTCGCAGACGTACTACAAGGACAACGCTATTAAATGGTACTTTTGAGCGCCTGAACATGGCGTCCTAAACCAGTCATTACAGCAAAGTGGCCGAGCCACTGGTCGGAGTCGCGCGTGGCCAAAAGTTAGGGAGAACCTCCTTTCGCGAATTTGAAAGCGCCATTGGACATCATACCCGCTCACAGAAAAGCATAGCTACCGGAATGACCGTCAATGCTTTAATGAAGACAAATTAAACAACGTCCTCTAAATTTTTTTAGTTGGAATTGGATTACGTAGGTTCGATTCGTATAATAAAAAAAACAGAGTGATGGCTTAAACAAAATTCCGAAATTGTATAGCCGAAGTTGAAGAAGCCTTCGACAACAAGACCATCTTTACAACGACCAGAGTAGAAGGAACGTCTTTCAAACATTTTCTATTTGAATTTCTGCGGCAATTAAAAACATTGCCCAGAAGTAAGTCACTTCCCCAACACAAATCCCCTAAGCAGTGAATTGGTGTAGCAAAATTGTGGTTCTCACAGCTTTTCCTATTATGACGTTTGCTTTAGGAATAGTGAGCAGTAAGCCTAGTTTGTGTTTGGATCGGTTAACTTTTGTATTATTAGGAGCTTGGCTTTATGTGCACCCATATTCAGTTGCATCTAGAAAACTTTAGAAAACATGCGCAGCAGCGTGATATCACACCAAGCTTGGAAGTAGCGTGCGCGGTACATGCGTGGTACAGCATTCATTGTTATCACCATCAGCACCAGGAACGTTATCGTTATCGCGACACTTATATTCAACATGACGAACCCATCCTGTACGCAAATTTGCGGAGAGAAGAAAAAATAAAAGCGTGACGCTTCCACTCGTGCCACTGTTTCCACCTCTAATGAAATACTTTTCATCCTTAGAACCTACACCTATGTATCTCAATAACTCGTTCGTTTTCACCTCCGCTGGCTGCGAGGAAACCAGACTTATAATAATAAGCGGGTGCTCCAACACGGGCAGATTTATTAAACTCCCTATCAAGGATATCGCTAATTTTAGCACGAGAACGGTAACTTACCCCGGCCGACTGGGCGAAACTGTTCG
Organism: Haemaphysalis longicornis; assembly: GCF_048455015.1. Taxonomy (NCBI): domain Eukaryota; kingdom Metazoa; phylum Arthropoda; class Arachnida; order Ixodida; family Ixodidae; genus Haemaphysalis; species Haemaphysalis longicornis. Next base: position 101,940,598 of record NW_027526361.1, on the reverse strand, counting down.
TCGTGTTGTGCGGGTGTATTCTCTGAAGGGATGTAAGAACAGAGAAGCAGATGTTAGGCTCCAGCTGCTAGCCACTGGTCCCCACGCGGTGAGTAACGTTTTCGTCCCCCATAGGCAGAAAAAAAGACGCCGTGTTTAGTTACTTGAAAGCATTTTCTCTCAATGCTAACCTAAATGGGATATAAGGGTGTGCAAGACACTCTAACCTAAGGAAACGCCTGAAGGCGACACCCCCCTCATACACTCATGATGGGCCACGCATACGAACCAACGCCCGCACGCACGGTTGTAGGCGCACATGCACGGTTCCCAATCGGAAGGCAAGTGCACGACGTCGTCTGAGGGGAATATGGTCATTCTCAGTGGGTTACATGCCATCCTTTGTTTCTTTTTTTTGATGGGGGGGGGGGGGCTAACTAAACAACACCTTTCTGGCTTGTGCATCATCGTACGTTCCTATCCGAAACGAGGATGGTGGGTAATCTTCGTGGGCGCACGTTTTTTTTTTTTTGCAGCGAATCTGTCGAGTCAGAGTCTCGACGGCAATATAGAAGATCACCTGAATAAAAACTGCAGGGAAAATTTCCCCTTAACAGTTTTTCAACGTGGCAATGTATACACATGCACGGGCACCGTGTCTCCATCTGCCCCTATTAAACCGTATGGTACAGTGGCGTCTAAATACTGAAACACTAAGTGCGCCAGCGTCCCACGTCACTTACGGGTAGAATCAAGGGTGTTAAGAAAACGAAAAAGATGTCATAGAAGAAGAGCAGGACCAGTAGAAGGCTGATAACCTGTAACGGAAAAAGCGCAATTATAAGTGATTTAACTGGCTCCATTCTCGGGTAGTAGGAATTCAAGCCAGAAAGTTCGCAGCGTGATTTCAAGTGTGCGGCAGATGCGGAGTTTCACTGCCAAGATTATCTCTGCTGTTCGTGCGGAAGATATGGTGACAGCAGTTTCTGACTGGCCTGAACCTCAGAATCACCCCTGCTTACCTTTAGCCCACATAAGCATCCCCGTATAACCGAGGGAATAACCGAGCCGGGAATTTTCCGCTAACAGAACGCGTCCGCAAACACAAAACCGGGGAGGCACTGCACTACTTTCTTTCTTTCTTTCTTTCTTTCTTTCTTTCTTCCTTCCTTTCTTTCTTTCTTTCTTTCTTCCTTTCTTTCTTTCTTTCTTTCTTTCTTTCTTCCTTCCTTCCTTCCTTCTTTGTCCTCCTTTGTTCTCAGCTATACCCTTTCAGTCCCCCTCTCCCCCTCCCCCAGTCTGGGTTGTATGGTGGTGGACTTCCACACGAGTTCAAAATATCCCCAGTCCACTTCTTTTCCACTTTCTATTCAAATCCCTCACACTCACAGAGGGCGCGAATCAGCAACAGCCAAGGAGCCGGAGAGTATGGAGAGAGTGTGGTGTCGGCACTCCGCGCTGCATTAGAGCCGCAGATAGGGGAGAGGGGGTGGCGCAGCGGCAGTGGAAACGTGGGGGAGGGGGGTTGAAGGGGGCATCAAACGTGACACATTCGCTCCCGCCGCGAATCCCATCGACACCACCGGCTGGCAGCACGCAAACAATATGCACTGCGCACTCTTTGCACTACGCAGCGGTCAATACAGTCTCGTTTTGTGCCGTGAATATGTCCAACCTTGTGAACCCATAAAAGCTTCGCTGGGTTATCTGCCACGACAAGAGTGGCGAGACACACCATTTCTCTTTCTCGGAACACTTGCGCGGGTGGCAGCCAGTAACAACTGTTCTTACAATATCCCGCGTGTACATAGTTTTGTGAACTGGGCTCATTATGCCACATTAGTTTGCTGGCCTCTGATAGGCTTATATACAGAGGTCTATAGCTTGCGGCCAAAAAAAAAAAAAGCGCGCAGTTCACCTGGAGGCTTGGCATGCGAATAGTCTTGATCATGTAGACGGAAAAGATGGTGCCCAGAACGCCCTGAAGAATCCAGGACCAGGATTCATTGCGAAAGACCACGAATGAGAAGGACACGGCGACGGAGAAGACAATAAGCAGCAGCTGGCGAACCTCCACGGGCACGAAGAAGCAGGGAAGCGCCTGCGGGGAAACCCTTCAGAGTGCAGAGGAAAAAAAATTGGCCGCATATCTGATCCTTTCGTTGCAAATGCCGTCAAAAGACGATAGTCTTTATCGACTTTTGCGAAGTAAATGCCTCCCTTCGCTTTACCGCTCACCTCTCATATTGTTCCTCTTGCGTCGCGCTCCTCCCAAGGTAAAGACGCCAATTGTTTGCTTAAATCATTTTAAATTTCCCGCGTTACACTGCTCCAAACCGGGTGTCTTGATGCGAACGCTGCCGTACGGCGAAGACGCGCGTTAATCGAGGCGCCCTACTTCAACGTTTATAGAACCGCGTTTCCCTACTCCACGTGCGTTGCAAGCAGAACGTGGAACCTATCTAGTGGAACCTATCTAGTAGAACCTTGCGTAACTGTTGCCGGTTGCTTTCTTAAAATGGCGCCAGAAGCTATAGTGGCGCGGGCGACAGCAGGCGACGGCAGAGTGAATTCTTTTTCTACAGTTGATGAAGTATTTAATTTCGCAAAAGTCAAGCATGTTTGAATTTTTATAAAGGAACCCTGCAAATATCACTTCTGCATTGATTTGTTGTCTCATATTTGCGTAATGTCTTGTTCTTCTTCAACAATATTGGCAAGTATGAACATTACACCGGACATAGACGGGTAGATTTAGCTGTGACTATATAAGACTATTACGCAGGCATTGTTTTGCTTTGGCCGGGTGGCTGAATCGAGTCACAGACAGACAGACGGACAGACAGACAGACAGACAGACATACAGACAGACCAAAATTTCTGGGTTTAAGTAGCCCAAGAAAAACTATCGTCTATAAAAGACAGGAACCTTAGACGATGTGGAATCCCAGAAGCACGATAAGATAACTTTGCGTTTCGATACGCGACAGCCTTACGTCAAATGGGCGCTGTCGGAGCTAACACTTAACGCGACGCATAATGCAATCAAAACAAGGGGATTTGGTGTTTAATCACACCGCAAAACGTCGCGCGTGCAGTCTTATTCATGAAACTACTGTTTTATCATTGAAAAGGGGAGTGAAGAAGGGAGTTTCGTCTTCGTGGCGTCTCGACGTGCATCTATTGGTGTGTCAGGGAGCCTCAAACCGCGGTAAGACGTGGCACGTCCATAGTACATTGCCGCGTCTCGTACATCGTCTTGTGTTTGTAGTGTACGCGCCCTCCACTGGGGACGAACGGGCCAGGCCTTTTGTGAACTTGTCATCGAACAATGGTTGGCAACCTCATGAGGTTTCGATACGAAGGGAATGTGGCAACATAAATTGTAATTGCACTTTTGCGCACTGGAATTTGACGCAGCCAATGTGCTTTTTAGTTTCTCTGGAGGAAAAAATCTTGGATTTTTAAAGAAACCCTGAAACACTGCCGATAAACCTATTCGCTCTTTCCTTCGTGCCTGAAAGCATTGCAAAAGCTGTAGTTATCGCCAGCACAAAGCGCACCGGGGAATTTTGTCGTGGAGCAGATACGCCTACCAGTTACAGCTTTCATCTGGGACGGTTTTTTAAGTGGCTATCGAATGCAGTTATTGCTGCCACTCTTAGAAAGGAGGCCAATAGCCGCCACGTATGCCCCGAGTGACGTCACTAAAAGGCGGCAAACAGTGCTGAGACGGGCAAACAGAGAAACATCTTTTGGGCAAGTTTACACGTTAGGTGACGGGCGCGGAGCAATATTTTTTCTGAGTTGTTTCTTGACCCCCTAAACTAAGTGCAGACTGTGCTTGTAGTCTGCATTGTGAAAACAATTATTATTTAAAAACAATTGAAAAAGAAACATTGCAGGGTTCCTTTAAGCAGCGCACAAATATAGGGTTGTCCCCGAGGCGCCTTTATCCGCAGTGGTCTTTCTGACGCTTTTTTTACAAAGGCTGCATCAAGGGTATTCCTAGAAACTCGGCACAAATTTGTGGTTGGGGTCAGCATAAAAACAGTTGCTATCGATGAGCCCCTCCCCCCCCCCCCCTTGCCATTTGGGGTGGCAATGGGCTCGTACATACGTCGTCGTGCCTATGGGAAGACGGCGAAGGACCGGTTCAAGCACACCGATGAGGGCGATTGCCGATGCCAACACAAACATGCCGATAATCACGTACACTGCGAAGGCAAAAGAGAAGCATACGTTGCTTAACTTGTGGCACTGGAAATGTAGAACGCATGAACCGACCAGTTTTAGCTATATGGAGCACACATCTAATATCTCGCGCTTTGTCTTCCACTAAAATCAAGTGGCAATATCGCCTAGAATAACTGCGAGAAAATTACAGGAGTATATAAGGGGGTAAAAATTCGGTAGCGTGTGTTGCGCTATATTCGGTGAGTGTGCTTTGTGCAGCAAGTTACACATTTACTGACGACGCCTTACAGGATAGCGCTGGGCCTGGCAAACCTGCTTCGACAGTACATTGCCAACTTAAACCTTAAGCAGCACACGTATGCGCATGCACTTACCGAGGTATCGAATGAATACGTAGAGGACGAGGAGCATGCTGGACATGAAGATCACGAAACAGATGATAGATCGAGGTGTAAGCTCCAGCTCGAAAGGTCCTTCACTCTGCTCGCTCTGCTCTCCCTTCTTTTGCGCGGTGTCACCGGCACCGGTCGGGCTCGCTGGCAGCTTCGTCGGAGGTGCATGCCTACGCGCCTGGCGCTCTTCTCTCTTCTGTGCGTGGTAGTAGTAGCTGGGGGGAGGACATATGAGATTAGCCACCTTCTATTCTATGAGTTTATGAATTTATTGGAGAATTTCACAAAGTATTACGAAGTGTGGTGATTGTATTCCGAGACATCAAAACGAGTGCATCAAGCACACAATATTGGATATTGTAGACACGTCTTTTAACAGCGCAGCTGTTGTATGTCCAGTCTTTTTGTCCGTCTGCTGACGGTCGTGCGTCACGCAGCGGTAAGAGTGGGAACCGGCTCGTCAGCGGCTCCCACACCCACCGGTACAGGGCACAGTGGTCTCTCAGGGGCCCGTTCCTCTCCTAGCTGCCGATTCATTTCCGCGCACCGCAAAATTTGCGTGGTGGCAGCGCTGCCGCTTTCGGTTGAGCACCCCTCGATGTTCGAACCGACACAGGAGCCCCACAACTCCGCTGTTTCAGAAGATTCAGATTTCAGAACTAGGTTTAACTTTTCACTGCGTAGCATTCTTTACCGAGTAACCGCCCATCCATGGCCGCGTAACGCCCTGCATTTTCACGAAAACGCAGATTTGGAGAAAACAACACCGATAATCGTTACAATAGCGTAAATGGAGAGAACTGTCCGAACATTATATTGAAAAACAAAAAACAGAAGAAATAGAGAAAATCATATTTCCACAAAAATGATGCGAGAAAATCAAAAATATGCATCTTATAGATCTACTCGCAAAACCGAAAAAATGAACAAAAAAAAAAAGGTCCGCAAAAGAACGTAAAAAATATCAACAAAAATAGCGTAAATAAATTAACTCTGCAGTACGCCTTGATTCTTCAGAAAAATACATAATTAGCGAAGTAAAGGCACTTCACTGCGATAATTGTATATATTTGCATCATTCGCGAAAAGAAATAAAAGAGCAAAATGGTCCGACATCTTTCTCTACTCATAGCCATGTTTGGCTGCAAAGAACTTATACCCTAGACAAGCCGCATGAGACTGCAACACATTAGTAGACAATTCTCTGACTTTCTGCCGATGTTTTTAGTGAGCGTAGTATTTCTGGAAATCTGACGTTTTAGATGCAACGAAATTCTGCGAAATAGGGGCGCAATAAAATAAACTTCCAGAAAAATCTCATTGCATTGCTCTAGCGCTGGCGCTACGTTGGTCATATGTAGTTATGTGCTTTCACGACAAAATACGCCACGCCAGGTTACGAGGTGCATCTGATATATAGTTTTCTCTGAACTTGCAAGCTTCATTGCCTTCACTGATAAGCTGTCCCACCTCCTAGAGTTTAAAGATGCACCTAAAATATCCAGGAATGTTATATACAGTGACAACCAAATGTACGTCCGTTCTACAGGGGTTACTTTCAAGTTTCAAGCTTAAAGTTTCAAGTTTACTTCCAAAATTACAGTGTTGGGGGTCCACCAGGCGAAAAAGCGGTCAGTGACCACTTGACGGGTGCCTGGCAGCCCGTAAACACAGCAGCTGTTTGGAAACGGTAAAAAGCATACACATGCTAATATAGACGTGAAATTAACAGATATATGCAGATGTAAAAACACACCTGTATATGAACAACAATGAATCAGTGTACACACTCTTAGATAATATTACTCATGACATACATTAGGTAACAATAGAAAAAAATGCATAGACACAATAAACACAATTCTGAAATATTACAGAACCCGATCTGATCGGCATTTCTAGATCGGCATTTCTTCATCTGCCATTGCCATTGTTTTACAATGCCTGGAAATAACTGTGTGAAATTCATAAGCAGCTTTCGCCACACTGAAAGTTAAAGTTTTGGAAGACCCGAATATACCGTATTTTCGCACGTATAACCCGCCTTGCATATAATCCGCACCTCTACTTTCAGCCCACCGGGAAAAAAAACAAAAAAAAAACGTCGCGTATTGTCCGCAAATTTGATATAAGAAAAACTGCCCCAAAGGTACTGCTCGAGCAACACATCACAAGCTATGCAGACAGAAAAAGAGTATATTTAGCAAGTAGAATACATCTGCAAGGCGAAAGTCCCAATCCACTCAGCGGCAGTGCTCTCTCTAGAGCTGTCACTTTAGCTGCAGTCCTTGTCCTGGTATGTTTTATTCAATCGCTGCCATGGAAGGCTTGGTCAGTGTTACTGCGCAGGAGCTCCACTGCGCAACGCGTATTGCCGTGAAGCTGCACTAAATGAAAACCTCGTGTATTATCCGAACGCCTACTTTGCAAATAAAATTTTCGCATTTTTGGTGGGGGTATATACGCTCGAAAACACAATATATATAATTATTTTCATTGCACGTTTGCAGCAACGACTTTAAAGTGTTCATGTGTTTCTCTGTCTGAAATTCGGCACATTGAATGCTAAGGTTATATCCAGGGATTTACGGTGCCCTTGTATTACCTTTCCACACAATGATGCGATTATTTCGTTATGTTGCTTTTACTATTCACTCATATTACAAGCAGAGCGATTATAACATGCACCTCAAATGCTCTGTACTCCTCCTCCTCCCCCTCATTGTACGTCATACTCAGGGTGTCGCTAAGCTAGTTTCTCTACCGTAGTTCTGCCTGCGGTCATCTATTCCTTGCAGAAGTTATGGGATTTTTTTGGTTGTGTCGAATCGAAACATCTGATGATCCAGAACCAGTTGTTAGACAATCGTGCGACTTCGGAGGCTGGTGAACTCGTTTTCAATAGCATCAACGGCCTTTGTCGAACCAATGGGACAAGAAGGTGCCAGAAAGCAGTTTACATTGATTTCAACTTTCTGACTTAGAAGACCAAAGGTCTAGGTGAGTCGACCAAGGTCCTTCTGATGGGTTAAAAATTGGCCAAGAAGAGCAGTACAACTTACAGATGGTGACTCTCAGATCCTGCCCAGAATCCCCCCGCGCCGACGCAGAAGACAGCGATGAACCAGATGAGCGCTATCGCCGCGTCCAGCTCGTACTCTTTCGTGAACGTCAGAGCAGTTGTTGGCTCGAGGTGCGCAAGCAACTTCTGCGGAAGGTGAAATACGTGGTTTGCACAATCACAAGGATCACCAAACGAAAGGCGAAATATAGGCGACCTGGGCGGCCCCGTTGGTTAGTGCCAACTGCACTTCTATGTCGGAGCTGTCCAGGGCTTGCTCCCAGTGTAAGGGGGAGGAAAAGGGGGAAAGGGTTGTGGGGACACTTGCAGAGAGAATGATAGCGGGTATCCACTGGGAGACGTTGAGGTAAGAGGCGAAGGTTAGAGAATAGGGTTCATGTGGTGAAAGATAGTTCGTCATGTACCTGTGTCGGTTTTCAGTGTATACTACTTCCCACACCCAGTTGATTTCCAGACCATGCAGTTGCTAGCGGCAGAGCCTGCAGTGTGTGCCGTACCTCGGGGTAGTAAGGTTCGTAAGGAGTTAGTAAATACGGCCTTTACTGCCCTTTTATTGCCTCCTTTATTAAGAGTGCGTGGGCAAATTTCATCTATGTCTGTATGGCCGACTGGTATCCGTGGTTACGGATAATCCCGCGCTATTCTCGCTTGCATCCTTGAAAAATCGTATTAAACCGTAGCTGTTAAGCGCTCCCCTTGCAGGAGTATTGCTGTTCCGTAGTCTACAGAACACCCCGTCCCACCCCGTGGCTCTGCTGGGGACCCGGGGCTACAGAGATTAAGGTCGTGCTTATGACTAAGTTATGCATGACCACTTAGTAGCTCAAACGCATGTAGCTCACACGGGTGCCATCGCTAGGAATTTACTAGTAAAGGAAGTGGGGCTTACTGCCTGCTCAGTTAGTAAACCTGAGTAGTGGAGCATTTACCACCTCCAGCTACTGAGTACCTAGTGTACACTGGGACAAGTAACTTATTGTTCCGCTAGTGAATGCCACAACCCTTTTTTTAAAGTGCAGCCTACACAAGAGAGAGGCAATCAGTCTTCGTTACTTCCTTACCGCATCTGTCGATACCACTTGCGTTTACGTTCGCGGAGTTCGACTTCGTCAACGCCTTCCTCATTCTCTGGGGAAGACGAATCCATAATCGCGCCTAGCACGGAGCGTTATGTAATATGGATGGTTTCTCAGCTTTCCTCTCGCCACGCAAGGTGTCGGCACATGCCTTACAGTTCTCCGCCTCCTCATAGAAGGCGCTCTACAGTGTTCGAACCGCGATAGAAAAAATATAGGGAAACGTAACCATACACTGCTCCGCTGTATTATATGGGCGTCTGCTGATTTTTTTCTACCTGTTCCTCTGCAGTCGCTTTACCTCTTGTGGTGTGTTCCCAACAAAATAGCGGTGCACAAATACAAGCAGGGTGAATTTGCTCACTCACCACGAGACCAACGGCCCTCGTTCTGCTTGAGAACATAACCACAATGTCAATTGGATCGGACGACTCTCGACGGTAGGTAGCGTCATCCTGCGAGAAACAACAACGTGTACTACTCCGAGGCTAGTGCTGCTCAACTACTGGTTCCCCAATTCCGCGTCGTTTGATATTACCCGAGAAATTACCCCAGAATACAAAATTAGCAAGCGTAGAAACTTCTTGCTTAATCATGCTGAGTATACACAGTCTTTTCGTCCAGTCAATACCCCCGGGATCACTAACTCGCAAAAAGCTGTTCTTCCTGTTTTTACATATAGGACTGCATATTGTAAATACTTTGCGAACCAATGATTACAAAAATACAAAATTCTTACGAAAAATACCTGTCTGAGTACCGATAGTTCGAACCAATGAACATTGTATTATTGTGAACATTCGGTCTCCGGTTCGTCTCAACAGCAACGGGAAAGCAGTCCACAATAGAAAACCTAACTCCAACTCCAACAAGTGTGAATTCTGCTGAAACAGAGGGGAGCTGTGGTACTCGACTCGAATGTATGGCAGCGCCATCACCGCGAAAATACTACGGTTCGCGCAAAGGGGTCAACATCTAGACGTCAGCGGTGGAAGGCTCCCTTCCTTCTCCCTCCCCTAACTAGAGGGAGAGGAATTCGCCCGGCGAGACCACTGCGCCATCTATCGGTGGGTCTGGGAACCAGATTCTACGAGGCCACCGGCGGCTCTGGGAACCTGTTCCCTTCCCCCCCTGCGTGACGCACGACCTTCAGCAGACGGACAAAAAGGGTCGGCCTACAACGGCTCCCATGTTAATAGCTGATGTTAAGGTGGGCTCACCAGTACATTGTCGCTGAGACCGACGAGTAGGCCGTAAGCGCCGACGTTGTAATAGTTGCGCGACACATTCTCCAGCGAGCAGCGGCCGCTGTCGTTGATGAGAACGACGGCGTCGGTGAGGTTGATGCCTCGCAGTGGCTGGCACCCGTCCTGCGCCACCATGTTCGTCAGGGGCCGGGCCGTCTGCACAGCGAAACAACAACAAAGAAAAAGATTTTCGTGCATGCATGTCCCGTTTTTAAAGCAGTTTGTGGCAGTTCAACTTCGTTATTAGTGCATTTCCGATTATTCATAGAGCTATTTTACACAACGGAGGGATTCTCGCTCATGTGCTGCTAATGAACAAACAGTCAAATAAACAATAAATAAATAAGCGAACAAATCGACTAACAAATAAATACAAAACCAAACAAATTTATAAACAAATAAATATCTACTTTTCTTCAAAGCCATACAAATCGACCACACCAGCCCGACAGAATCGTGGGTGGCGGCACTTTGATACTGCAATAGTTCAAACATTGTGCGCCAAGGGCACTTCCACGCTAAATCCTTTATCGTGCCTTACATCCCTAAATTGCGAGTTATTGAGACGTTTTTGTTGTTCGTGTTGTTATTAAGGTGTAAAACGCGTACGGTGTAGCTCGCACGGTTTGCGAAGCCGCTGAACTGAATGCCTAAAGCAGCAAATTCCTAGCACGTCCGTTGTCTCACCACCGAATGAAAATGGCCTAGTCACACCTTTGTACCCCTTACACTTCTGTGGAAAGGGAAGGGTTTCTGCGCATGAGCCCGTTTATTAAAGTCAAGTCACACCTTAGTAGCAGTAATTTATATGTTTTAATGTAGCAGTCGCATTTTGCCGCAGTCGAAAATATTTTAAGCAGTAACCGTTTATCAAATCTAGGACATCGATTGTGCTCAGCTGCCGATGTTGCCAGGGCGGGGCTGGTGGTGTCGCCTAGCGACAAAGCGCTCACCGTAGGGAATGTTATAACAATACCGGCAGGCTAAAACAACAAGGCTAATTCAGAAGACAAAGCGGTGAATAAATGCACATGGTTCATTCATGCGAGCGGATGAAGTGCTTACCGCTTCCGACTTTTCGCCCGGCAGCACCTTGAAAGCTGGGAAGTACTTTACGCACAACGCTCCATTCGAAGCCCCCGTGAATAAGCTCACGATCGCGAGCTTGCTGTCGTCTCCCTGAAGCATGTACACAATTCAAGTGCAGTGCGTTCAGTTCAAACACACAGACGGCAGTTTGTTTCAGTCGAACGTAAGCGCTTAAATTGAACGCAATATATATGTCCCAATGTGAATGGCGAACCTTGGATTGCACGTGGGGAAATCAGACTTAACCGGCAACACTCCCAAAGGTTTTCGGCTTTTCTTTCCGTCGTTCAACATTTCAAATCTCATTAGTGAATTTCAGAGTGTCACACTGTCGCATGTATGGTGGCTGCGGGCTCACGGGGCCAGTACAGGGCATAACACCGCTAGCTTCCTGCAAAAAAAGCAATACAGAACCGTATATGCTTTTTCACCATTACTTTAAGTCTTTCTGCGAAAGCGAGCAGAATCGTGAACTAGAAACACACACGCTACGTCTAGACTGTCTTCCGGCAGCACTATTGGCGGTGATATGCTTGAGTGGCGCCCTCTGAGTCCTGACGTGAGCGTTGCGACTCGCGCCGCTGTCGTCTTCTACACAGTGCTTGTGAGGGGCACCGGTTCCTGTGCTAGAAATCACCAGCTTTGATGATTTCGTGCATTAAAAGCGTATTTCCAGTAATTCAGTTATTTTGCCAGCTTCTGACACCTCTGATTAACTTCAAACTGTATTCCGCGCAAGTTTGCTACACATGAGGAGAGTGAGAACAACTTTCGTTTGATCATCGGTCAGAAGATTGAGTGTACGTCATCCTTTCTAGGTCATAATGTGACGTTCAGTCCTCGATAAGTCTTCAAAATACGTAGGATTCCGTAAAGTATCTTTGATGTGCTCTTATGAAGACTCAATAATCTCTAATGCTACGAACCAAGCAGCGGGCCCCCACACGCACATCGCACAGCAGGAAATAAAACAGCTGTGTTAGTTTTTTGTTATTGTTGTTGACTTCTAGATTAATGTTTTTTCTGTGCCCAACACTTTACTGTTTCTTCCTGAGTGGTATCAAAATCTGTAATTTAAATTATGCCTTCAGCTAGTGGAAAGCTGTCGGAAGTGCAGAGCAGTGATTTGCCATAATGGGCTGTACCGCCGTTATCCGCTGACTCCTACCAGACCATCCAATTGGAATGTCCCGCCTTCACAGTGCTAGCGCGCCCCCTGCCTGAAACTGTGCCAGCGGGAGTTCTGTTCTTTATGTGATTGCTTTAATTTCGTATGCTGGAGCTGTTTTGCGTCATTTCGAACGCGCCGTTTTTTGTCTGGCGCGGCTGGAGCCTTTCTGCGGCATTTCTGACGCGCCATTTTCTTCTTGCGCGTGGGGCCTTTCTGCGCCATTACGGACGCGCCATTTTAAATGCAGAGCATTTCTTTAACTCACATGTAGCGTCCGCCGTGCGTCCTCAACAGCTCAGCGCGCAGGCGCGCCCTCTCCCCCACTCCTCCTCTCCCGCATCACGCTACCCTCCTCGCTCTCAACAACAGATCCGCACCCCTCCCCCTACAGTATATAAAAAAATAATACTTACCGGCGCCTGGTTTCGATCCCACGACCCTGCGGGCGGAACGCAAGGTACATGGTGCTCTACCACTGCGCCACAAAGCCGACACAGAATGGAAGGCTACGAACGCGCCTTATATCCTTGACTCATTCAAACTACGTAAAGACGCTGCTGATACAACGCATTCACTACCTGTGGGAGGAACGCGAGGTACATGGTGCTCTTCCCACTGCGCCACAAAACCGACACAGAATGAAAGGCTACGAACGCGCCTTATATCCTTGACTCATTCAAACTACGTCAAGAAGCTGCTGATACAACGCATTCACTACCTGTGGGTGGAACGCGAGGTACATGGTGCTCTTCCCACTGCGCCACAAAACCGACACAGAATGAAAGGCTACGAACGCGCCTTATATCCTTGACTCATTCAAACTACGTCAAGAAGCTGCTGATACAACGCATTCACTACCACCAACTCCCCAAACACTAAACGTTAACGCAATACACCCACCCCCTATGCGACGCATTTACTCGAGTCCCCCTCGCGGGGAGATGGGCCCTTTTTTTTTTTTGCGCTGCCGCTTTTTTCGCTTACTATCGTAAAAGCCAGCCCAACGAGCGTTTATAACTAAATGAACGAGGGCGCTGCGGGTTAATTACGTATATTTTGCCTGAAATGTACCTACAGTTTTCTTTGCGCTAAAAAACGGGGAGACGTATGACAAGCGCTCGCGGTTCACGAGTTTTGAACGCTTATGACTATATAAACCGGTTGGCTTTCGAAGCCTCTGGGGTATGCTGCGATGACAGCGCCTCGACGGAACACCCTGTTGCTCTACTTGGGTACAGCGAGCGAGCTACGACGACAAGGCGCTCATCTAAAGGGCTCTGTATACTGAAAAGTCAACCGAGCGCAAGGAAACAGCATGGGATGATAGCCCGAGTAAAGCAGAAGACAATTGCACGAATCCCTAAGCCAACGTTACGGAGACGCGCTTCACAGCGCCGTCCGTGGTCGCGCTCATCACACCGATAGGCACCCTATTAATAATAATACTATATATTCAGCAAAAAGAGAAACTGTACAGAAGTCAGGCCTGCCGTCGTTTCCTGAAACAATAGTTTCGGGAAACATAGTGCTTGCTCGACAAATACGGTCCCGTAAGACATCGTCGCTTGCGTCAATCGGCCAGTGTCGTCTGAAACAATCCCAAACCCCCCAGTCCTGTGCAGCTAAACAAAGCATAGTGCGCGCAGTACCAACAGCGCTACGCATCGGTACTTCTATGTTTGCGTGTGCCTTCGTAACTTCCACTGTTTGTCCCACCATTCTTAGGGCTTTAAAAAGAATGTGCCCTAAATGTAAGCGCAAATAGCTCGTTCGGCTTTGCTTTTGCCGCCCTCCGCCAATCGCAGAGCTGTCTGGTATGATATCTTGGGTTCTGTTGGAGAAATGAGCTAGTGGGTCGCATGGCCATTCCTTTCTTTCCTAATTATGTAGCTCATGTGAGTGAAGTTTACGTTAAAAGTGGTGTCAGTATGATTCTAACGAGGACATCTTTTGAATGAACCAAACTTGTGTTTTGTCTTCATGGCCCCTTCAAAGCACTTCGCAACATTGCTGGCTGCATCATAGCGTCCAAAAAAACTCGCACAATAGTGAAAGCGAAGCTATCTCACCTTGGAAAGTGCTACAAGCGAGAGGAACACCATGGCAACGTGGACGCTGCAGCCGCCGACCGTAAAGCATCTACGAGGGGATATAGGACGTGTCGACGCCATGCTCTTCTACCAAGACCGTTCCACGGCAGAGAATCAGTTACTGTCCTTAGGGAATGCACTGGAACTTACACCGATGACGGACAGCGTGGTCGTGTCCCACGCTGCTCTAATTCACTGATATCGCTCGATCTGTGAGCTTTAGAATCGGTGCTGGCGAAAGCTGCCACGACCGACACTGTCCCTGGAGGAGGGCTGCGCTACTTTTCCTGGCAGTCTGTTACTGCGCCGACGTCGTCATGCCTCGCAGTGAGGAGAAGGCAGAGGTGCTGTGTTGGCCGTGCGGGTTCGATTCGTGCCGGCGATAATCTCGCGCTTGGGAGCTCGTGGAACCGCAGTTGGCCCTACTGCGGCAGATATAAGTACACCTCGTGGCAGTTTTCTTGGGTATGTATACGATGACGATGGTGATGAATGCTGAAGATGACGCTGAAAATATGCTGATGATGATACTGATGGTTATACCCACACCGATTATGATGATCATGATGACGGCGCGGAGACTGCCGCTCTGTAGCTGGGTGACCTTCGTGGGCGTACAAGACCGGCCGGGCGTCTCACACTCAAGAGTTTTGCTAGCCGTCGCCTTCTAACAGCAAAGCTAACCTGGAGCTTGGTCGGTTGGCGTTCACAGAAAAATAATACCAAAGGAAAACCGGCGCGAGTCCCCTGCACGGCCTTTACACAGCGGCTTTAGCAAGAAAAAGAATACCGAGCCCTCGCGAGCATCCGCCTCGTGAGGAACCCCCGCCGTCTTCCAGGCTTGCGCGTAGGCTAGCAGCGCACCCACAAGAGGAGCTCCCGCCTTCGTCGTGGTTATCGTGTAGCGACGGGCGCGCCACGGGTCCGGAAGCGCCTAATGCGACTACAAATCTGTCAAGCCATGCCTCCACAATCCACAGGTGGAGACAGCCACCGAATCAGCTGACGAAGTGCAGCAGCTCTACTAAGGCGATGACGCGCTACAAGAGAATCGGCCCTACGCGGCTTTGCTGTCGGACGACGACGGTGACAGGGATGATGACGATTGCTGCTGAATAAAACACCAATGGTATTTGCTTTACATTGCCGTTCATCTGCCCGTTCTGCGAAACGATTGAAGGCACTCTGCCACGCATACTGGCGGAGTGCACTCAACTCAAGAATCCTCTACCTTCCCTATGCTTCCCCCTCCCCCCCCCCGAGCGATGGGAAATCTTGATGTCCAGCCCCGACCTGTCGACGCAGCAAGAGCTCGCGTCCAGGGGCGAGGAGCTAATGGACTCGTATGGGACTCGTGAATAGGGTTCCACCCCGTCTGACGCCTGCGAGCGTCACCTGAAACGGGATCAGTAAAAGTCGTTTCTCTCTCTCTCTCTCTTTCCAGAACGGCTTTGCACTGCTGGGGTCTGGCTGCTCCCTCTCTCTTGGGATCAGCTGTCACTGTGGGGAGAAGCGAGGTCGACGGGCAGCTCTGCTGTTCTTCAAGCCTTGCACCAATAGGGCAAGCTGCGACAGTATCCTTTTCCTATCTAAAGACCGCGGATTGGCCGTTACTTCAGACGGCGGTCGGTATTTTCTCTCATGGATACGGGGTCCACACCATGGCCCTCGTTCGCATTCTTTCGGCATGCGGGATAGTATTTGTATATAATTACTTATGCAGTATGGCAAACTTTCGCAATAGAAAAATGTCAACTGGGCTGAGTGCCGGCCGTCCCTCAAACGCTGCACTCGTATCCGCGGGCCATCCGTTTATCAGAAACACGGAATGCGGAGCAATGGGAGGCACTGCGGGCCAGCGACTGCTGTGACGACCCGATCAGTCTTATTCAGCGGGCACGCAAATAAGCAGAGGCCGTTGGAGCCCTGGACCAAGGGAACCACCCCTGCTGACCCCGTCGGGACCTCCAAACAACTCAAAATAGAACAACAAACGTTTTTGCAGTCGAGCCGCCCTAGAGTTCCTGTGTGTAGCTCCCTTAGGGGACGTCTAGTCCGTGTCAGGCGTGCTCTCTTGGGGCAGTATCACATCGAAAATCGGCGCTTCCTTCATATTCGTACAAATGGCGCGCTGTTGATGTTCCTTGATGAATGTCGCATACCCAATCCAAAGAACCACCATGTATCAGAAGTTGCGAAATATATACTAATTGTGCTTGTTTGTTTAGCGTTCACCGATCGCTTGTGACCAAATGTGGATTGACCATAAAGTCGGATTCTGATAGAATCGTATTGCAAGAGACTTCTTGCATGCAGAAACGAGAAAGCAGCACATTGTATTTCAAGCCATACCCTGGTTATGTCATCTTCTGGAGCGACAATGTTTTCATCATTAGACCGATATATGTTTGGCCACGGCCTCCGCGATCGGCTGCCGGCGGCGCGCCGTTAACGGCGCGCCGCCGGCAGTCGATCGCGAAGGCCGTGGTTTGGCATAAAATCTTCGCCCTGCAGGCGAGCGCCTGCCTGTTTCCTCGGCTTGCTTCATTCTTGGGTTTCCTTGCATCGCCTTCTCAGCATGCTTCCGTGGGCGACCAAGTTTTAAATATGCCGCTTAAATAGACGATCCAAAGTCTATCGCATTAGGGACAGCACCGGGAGCAGCAACGGCTCAATTGGTATGGCTGTGTCCTCTATTGCCGTTAGCATCACCGTTCTATTAAATTTATTCTCTCTCTCTCTCTCTCTCTCTCTCTCTCTCTCTCTCTCTCTCTCTCTCTCTCTCTCTCTCTCTCTCTCTCTCTCTCTGTCTCATCATCATCGTCGTGATAGTTTCCCTATTGTATCGTTTCCGGCTTCTCTCTCTATCTACGACCGACAGGCTATCTACGACCGTCAATCATCTTCGTTAGCCCGACATATACGCTAGTAGCGTAAGAGTACTACGTTACTTTTGTAATAAGCGCGCTCAGTTTACTTTTTTAGGAGACCAGGATCCGGTGGTGCGGTTCTGTCATCACGTAACCGCTGTCATTGTCTTTTTTTCAACGCGGCTTCTTTTACTTCTCTGTTGTTTCTGTTTCACTCTTGATAGCCCTACATGTACCCTGCTAGCGCGAACATTCTCCGGTACTTCTACGATTTAACACGCTCAAATTACACTTGTAGGCCTCCGTACGCGTCTAACAAGTTGTTAAGTCTAAGGCCGCAACGCACCTAGCTGCAGCCAATGATCGACCATGACGCAACTGGTTTTGGTAGGATTCGTGTTCTGCAGGCCTGGTTTTAGAATCGCACACCCAATGCTATCAAATGTTCTTCGTTCAGTATAATTTTTCTTGCGCCGTGGGCCATTGTTGGAGCCATCACTCGGTTACGCCGATGACGGAATCTCGCGTAAATGGTTACTTCGTATTCGCATTCAGATATTCATGCTCAAAGAATAAACGGTAAAATGCATGCCGGCACATAACCGCTTGAAGAATTACGAATCAAGATTTCTGAAGAAAATGCGAAGATATTTGGAAGGAAACGTGAAAATTTTACTATGTTTTGTATTTTTGTATTTTATTATGCGGTTGTAATGATGGTCAAAATACACAAAAAAAAAACGAAAAGAAAAAGGCATGATGCCAGGTGGCTGAATAAGTTGTGTATTTTCTTCTCCAATGCCGCTGCTTCTTGGCAGCCAGGTGGTTAGGTTTGGAGGAGCCACTACAGCCTATGGTGCTGATCTGCCATATGCCACTTATACTGTAGCTTGGGGCCCGGGGGCCTGGGCTACGTAAAAATACCAAGGCGGAAGCATTAAGGCCAGGTTCAGACTGCTGTCGCAATAGTCGTAATATCGTGAAATAATAACGTCATTTCGCGTCTCAGCCAACCAAAATGTGTAAAACGCTGTTTTTCAACGTCCATAGCTCACGATATGGCTGTTACGTCGGTAGTTTGACCATAGCCCAAGTGCCCAAATCTCAGAAAAAGTCGCTGAATAATATGGGCGGCGCTGTAAAAAGTAAACGAAGAAAACACGTTTGATCCGGTGGGATTATAAGCCGATACTGCACAGTAGCAGCCCAACACTCAACCAGCTGATGCTGTATATCTCCGCACGTTGGCAGCGGCAAAACGAAAGTCATTGTCGTCGTTGCTGTTCCTTTCTCCGTGGCACATACCCACGTGGGGGATTAGCCAGAAATCGGGAGCATTGAGCGGCTAATGTGCACGCATCTTAAAATTAACAAAACTACGATTCGGAAGTCTAAAAGTTGTGGAAGAGTGCGTGACGTGTCACACATGAACGCGATGGCATGGGAGTAGAGAAGGTGTACGCCAGGCACGCCGAATCCGTATTTTCTAGGGAAGCTGTGACGTATGCCAGCAGGCTGGCTGATGTAATTCGCGCCGTAAGACAATGAGACGAATGTGAAGAGAGTCACATAAAGAGAAAGGAGAAAGGAAGGCGGTTGAAGTAATTCGCGCCAATAGACAACAAAATCAAAGCAGAGATAGAGATTCAAATGCCATATATCACTTAAATTGTTATAACTATTGCCTGGCTTTCGCCTTCAATGCTCGTGAGCAGAATTGAATGCCCCGGGGAATGTTTTGTCATCATTTATTGTGACCCACACCATTGCCTCTACCCACACAGACGCGTGCGTTTGCGTGTGCGTGCGTGCGTGCGTGCGTGTGTGTGTGTGTGTGTGTGTGTGTGTGTGTGTGTGTGTGTGTGTGTGTGTGTGTGTGTGTGCGTGTGCGTGTACGTGCGTGTGTGTTGTGCACGTGTGCGTGCGTGTGTGTGTGTATGCGTGTACACACACACACACACACACGCACGCACGCACGCACGCACACAAACGCACGGGCGCACGCACGCAACCGCACCTCAATCTACATACGTGTAGCACTTCCTCGACTCGTTCTCTTTTCCAATTTGTGTTCTTTTTACACAAGCCACGTACGTAGGCAAGGTGCTGCTGAAAGCGCGACAAGTTGCCATATAAAAAGCGTAGCTTTAAACAATAAAGCCGATGTAAGCACGGAGCTTGCGACAGGGCGCAGAGTACTAACATTAGGAAGACACTAGAAAACCACCCTTTTTATTTGATGGTTGGTAGTTTACTGATCCTGGCAGACTGGTAATACCAAGCTGTTACAAACATGGCAACAGCTGTCGCAACGGAAGATGCCGTTTACCGAAGACGCGCGTTCCAGATAAAACTTCTATGGCGCGCTCGAAGAACTTGTGGCACATAGCTCATTGTCAGCGCTGTCACACATCGCGCAGCTTCGGTCTGCGTAATTTTGAATCAAACAATGATTGAAATAACAACATAATTAAGTTTCCCAGTGTGTATTCATCTGTGATTGATTCTGCAATTACATTTATGTTGATATTGCTCCGTCAAAGACATAACAGGCATATTTCAAGGCGCAAGGCGTATCCTGTATGACTGGCCGTATAGGAAAGGGGTACACAGGCCGCATAACAGGCCCCGTATAAAGCGGCTGCTGGGAAGCAGCGCCCACCACGTCCATGCCGGGTTCCTCGTCCATGGAGCTTTTCCTTTCGGCCGTTTCCGCTGAAGGATCAGGCTCCTCCTGCTCCGACTGGGTGGGTGTCTCTGGCTGGTGGGACAAAAGAGCTTGAATGACACGAAAAGCGGTTATAACTTCTGAAAAAATATTCAACAGAAGTCTTTTCTGTTGTCGTGATGGCCAATTCGAACATTAGATAGCAGACCAGTGGCTTCTTCACCCATGCGTTTTTGCGCACAGTGTCTTAACCCAACTAACCTACATTAGTCTCAGTTACTGCTTCTATGCGTATTAATACCCCAAAGAAAAGAGCATCATTTTTTGCACAAGCTTTTCTACAAGCGTATCCTCTTCTATTCCCAATCCCGTCATATCTTCTCATAAATTTGGGCTCGATCATGGTATGAGATACCATTCCTTCATGTTAAGGTCTGGCTACATACCTAACCACCTGTTTTCTCTACCTCAAAATGCATAACCTAGGCTTTATGCGAGGCATGAAATCGTACTCGGTGCGAAGAACCAGCGTGCGTTCGAGCTAGTTGCGCTCACGAGACTGAAATCCTGCCGTGCCAACTCAACACGTCCTCTAATGGGCAGGTGGAGTAGGGGGCGGCAAAGGAATATGCCCAGGGTACGGAGAGAAGACTTTTATTTTACGCCAACCTCCCAGTCACATGGGTGACATGTACGTACTTCCCTTCAGGTGAAAGGGGAGATAAGGCACCACGCACAAGTGTACACGTGGTCGCCGCGCAGAACCAGTGGGCTCTTCGGTCAGTGCAAAATCCGATGCGCGGCGCACCGTTGTCCGCGCGCTGCGCCGCGCTGGCCAGATTGGCACGCAGCAGCGAGGGAGACGTGGTCGGTCCGCTCACCGACGCGTACCGCACCGCGTGACCGGCAGTGGTAACACGGGCTGTTGTAAGCGTAGGGACAAAGGAGCAACCTACGGCACGGGCCGGCAACCGGAAAGGCTTGCCAGCTTTCGCCGGCGCAACAGATGTGATGCCGGACGGTAGAGAAAGCGACACATACCTTAAAGAGGCCATGAAGACAAAACACAAGTTTGGTTCTTTCAAAAGATTGACTCGTTAGAATCATACTGACACCACTTTTAACGCGAACTTCGCTCAAATAAGCTACATAATTAGGAAAAAAGGGAATGGCCATGCGACCCAAGCTCGTTTCCCGCAAAAGAACCTATGATGTCATACCAGCCGGCTCTGCGATTGGCGGAGGCTGGAAAAAGCAAGCGCAAATTAGGCAATAAGCTTGCAGAACGAGCTATTTGCGTTTAAATTTAGCGCACATTCTTTTTAAATCAGCAAGAATGGTGGGACAAACAGTAGAAGTTACGAAAGCACACGTAAACACAGAAGTACCGATGCGTACTTCTGTTGGTACTGCGCGCACTATGCTTGGTTTAGCTGCACAGGACTGCGGGCTTTGGGGTTGCCTCAGACGACACCGGCCGATTGACGCAAGCAACGGTGTCTTACGTGACCATATTTGCCGAGAGGGCACTATGTTTCACGAAACGATTATTTTCTTCATAAAAAAAAAAGAAGCCATGTTTAAATACGGTCAAACGCAAACCAAAAGCAGAAAACGGCTTGCCGCGGTATGGTGGCGCCATCTAGGTTCACTAGAGGCAAAGAAGGTTTCATAATCGGCTGCAGAGCGGTCGGTTCCTGTGATGTCATTGCAGCGGAAAAATCAAAATTTTAACTTAAAATGATCAATTTCTCAGTGAATAAAACATCGTTTGCATCCGGAGAACTGGTGGGGGCAATATAAAACACGAAATCTTTCGAATAAAACAAACTTGTATTTTGTCTTCATGACCTCTGTAAGGGAAGAATACATAGAGCGAATATGCGACGAAAAGACGACGAACAACGTCTGGCGGCGGAAAAAAACATCGTCCGCTGACGATCTAGCTGGATCAGAAAAGTTCGTCGTCGGCGAATCGGCGGCGAGCGGCAAACAGAAGAAACCAATCAGGTCTTCCGATTTCCCCTGCATGGCGTGTACACACCGTTGGCGCACGGCCGCTGTGGAAGAGTTGACATACGTACGCTTGCTTGGGCCTACTCGAGCTGAAAAAACTGATCGTAAATCTGAGATAGTTTGAAGAAAATGAGGTTGCAACAAGTGAAGTCCGCGCGATTCTGATAGCTCAAGCCGCAAGCGAGACGCGGTCCCCAACCAACTGCCATGGTTTGTGTTGGCCAGATGTCATGTACGCTAGCTTTTAGTAGGTCAAATAAAGGCAAACTGGCTATATAACTTGCATTAATAGGAAAGTGGGTCGTGTCTGCAAGATCGGCGGGTGAGCAACAGGCGGTATCACGGCGAAGGACTCTGAAATACAGCGAAAAACTAGAAGCAGCCCGCCGTGTGTATTATGAGCCTAGTTTGACATGCTGATGATCATGAATACTGGATCTCCCTTTGAATCGGGCGTCGTTTGCCGGCAACAGACCTGCTTGTTTTATTCCAGTTACTTGCCCTATTTCTAGCTAACCTAATACATTTGCTGCCCCGATCTCCCGGTCACCCCTGCTTTAAACTCCCATCGCTCCATCTCCTTTTTTCATTCCCTCCCACTGTTTTAAATTCTCATTCGTATGATTACTCCGCCTGCGTATTCATCCCTTCCCTACTTTTCCTCCACCACTACTCCAGCAGCCCCTTCGTCACCTCTACGGCCCGTAAGTCCGTAAGAGCACTTTAGAGGCTCGCCTTGTCGCCGGAGCACGCTCGCTGGACCCAAGTAGAGCCCCACGGCGTTCCGTCGTAGCGGCTGCAGTCGCGGTATAAGCGTTCGAAACTCGCAAACTGCTGGCGTTCATCATACATCTCCTCGTTTTTCAGCGCAAAAAAAAAAACTGCAGGTACATTTGAGGCAAAATATACGTAATTAACCAGCAGCGACCGCCTTCATTTAGTTAGGAACGCTCGTTGGGTTGATTTCTACGATAGTAAGCGAAACAAAAGTGGCAGTGCAACGCCGACACGTGCAGGAAGGAAAATTCAGGCCAAAAATTACACCATCTTTTCGTAGGGAACCCTGAGTAGTATGCGAAGCAGCCATGGGGTCGACTTAAGTTCCCATTAGTTTTCCGTTCGTCGTTTCTGTTGACGTTCAGCTTCGCGTGCCTTCGTTGTATCAGTAGCTTCTTGATGTAGTTTGAATGAGTGAAGGACATGAGGCGCGTTCGTAGCACATGCTCCCGTCTCGGTTTGTTGCGCAGTGGGAAGAGGGCCACGTACCTCCTGTTGCGACCCGAGAGTCGTGTGATCGAAATCGGGCGCCGCCTAACTACTTCTTGTTATAGTGGACTGTGCTGACGTCAGCCCAAACGCTGACGGGGCTGAAGAGACGCGCATGCGCAGTAGATTGCGGACGGCGGACAACGACAACAAGGGAGGGAGGGACACAGCCCCGAGCATGAGATGCTTCGCATCTAAAACACCGACACACTCGTTTACGCCTCGCGCTGGATAGCTTCGTGCTTCAAAGACAAGAAACTTTTACAGCAAAGTTGTACGCCTCTACTCCAACGGTTTCATCTCCGTTGGCAAAAACGTCAAGGTACCAAGAATACTTTTGTACACTGCATGCTTCGCCCTTCCCAGATTTCACGTTAGCGGAGATGGCCCGGGATTTTCTTTATGAATCCTGTTGGGTCAACTTCCCAAACATAGTCCCCGTTCCTTTGCCTGCTGACTCCTTCTTCCCTCTAGGTTCTCTGGCTGCGATGTTTTCTGATGATTTACCGCGCTGTGTCCTTTTTAGGTGGCTATCGAGTGTGGTTATTGCTGCAACTGGTAGAAAGCTGGCCAACAGCTGCCATATATAGCCCGAGTGAGGTCACTCAAGGGGGCAAAGAATTCTCAGACCGACAGAGAAAAATCTTTTGGGCAAGTTAATACGCGAGCTGACGGCCGAACAGCAGCAATTTTAACAGCGGATAGCTGTCGTTACTTGGCGAAAGTTCGCCGTTGCAGAAAAAATACCAAGAAAATGCCGAGCGCTCGTGAGTGCGTGTCTCGCGGAGACCGCCGAGTTCGCGGCTCGCGCAGTGGCTTTAGCAAAAAAAGAAAACTCTAGCGGCGTCGTCAAGCGCTACCGCGCATGTAAAATAAACTG
This sequence comes from Haemaphysalis longicornis, assembly GCF_048455015.1. Taxonomy (NCBI): domain Eukaryota; kingdom Metazoa; phylum Arthropoda; class Arachnida; order Ixodida; family Ixodidae; genus Haemaphysalis; species Haemaphysalis longicornis. The sequence continues at coordinate 101,916,575 of NW_027526361.1, read as the reverse complement.
CAACGATAATACTAAAGATGAAAAGACAATTTCCATAGGAGAGGTCACCACGGCCGCCGCATTCCCTCGGAGCTATTCTAGATATTTAGAGACACAGCTAGAGTGTCAATCTTTCCCGAGACGACTTGCAGAACCCGCCACCGCTGCCTCGAGCCGGTGAGGAAGAGCTGGTGGTCCATAATAATAGCTGGTCGACGACAATACATAGTTATTGTTGACTGTAAATGCTTTATTGCGCATTCTTGATGCAGCTTGTCAGGCGGAGATTACTTTTGTGGATTTTAGCAAGGTATTTCATAAAAAACTGCTCCGCAAACTTGAATCTATAGGACTTCCCTTCTCTGTGTTACGATGGTTAGGTTCATCTTATGAACAGAAAACAGTACGTTGGTGTTAACTGTTTTTCACATGTATGAAGTGTTTCCTCTGAAGTTCTGCAAGGAAGCGTGCTTTGACCATTGTTATTTTTAATTTACGTGAGCGATTTGTCTTGTTATTTCAGCTGTCGTTTCATTGAGGTTGTTCGCGGACGATTGGGTTGGTTTTAAAGAGGTTTTATCCTTCGATGATTATTGTTGACTACAAGGTGCTGTTTCTGGTATATGCGGATGGTTTAAGTAATGAGGTATACAATTTAACAAGGAAAAGACCGCTTTTTAGCGCATAACAAGAAAAAAAAGGAACCCAGCAGCCGTTTTTATAAAATTCAAGATTGTATTATTTCGGAGGTCAAAGATTACAAATGCCTTGGCGTCACATCCATAAACAATTTAAAACGGTGAGTCCATATGGGCGTGCTCTCCGTCGTTGCCTCTTCTACCCCCTCCTCCTGTTCTGTCCGAAGTTTGTCCCAGTTCGCAATCCGTGCTTTTCAGAACTTCGCCCTGAAGGGTGAAGTTCTTGATTTCTTGGATTGTGAATTCTTCCGGAACTCTTTGAATGACCCCCTTGACTGAGTCCTCGGGAGCGAGCCCCCCCTGACTATGATCTTCAGGACGTCATGGTCGGACCCCAAGTTCACTCCTGTGTTTTGCCACGTAGCGTCCAGGATACCTGCCAGGTATCCTGACTGGTCAGGCGTGGTATCTCTGGCAGTGGTAGTACCCACTCGTGTTGGAGCACCTGGTTCATTGAGCAAAGCCAAATTGTGCTGATCCATGTGGTTAGCTAGTTGCCTCCCTGTTTTTGAGCAGAATTTATACCCCAACGTCCTATGCGCCGCATTGAAATCACCAAGTACGAGCAAAGGTCTATAGCCGGCATTGTCCATGGCATCCTGAATGTCCCTGCCAGGTCAAGGTCCTTCTTCGAAGGTCTGCAGTACATATTGAGTAAAAAACGTTCTGTACACTTCGTATACCTCGGATGTGGATTTCAATCAAGGTATGCTCGCACCCTCTGTGTTGTTAGATGTCGAGTTGCTGCTATTGTGTTCCTCACCAGCACTGCCGTCCCTCTTTCCGTCTGATCGACGTACGTTACGAAGCCCGGGAGTTTGGGTTTTTTGTTTGTCTCCTGCATGACTAACATGTCTGGCTTGCGCTGTCGAGTGAGTTTTGTAGCTCGCCTGCCTTGTCTCTAAAGCCGCGGCAATTCCACTGAAGAATTGTCGTGGTCTCAGTTGGCTTTTTAGTTCGACGCCCCATCTTGATTTGGGATGAAGCTACTGGTTGTGTGACCACCCTCTAATCCCCTCTTGGCACACGGTACCCCCTTCCGTATCTTTTGCGCCAGTAGAAGCTGACTAACGGTGGCCTTGAGCTTGTTTATCCGAGATACCTTTGAGGTAATTTGAGTCAGCAGTTGTGATACCTTGTTCGCCAGCTGCGCAATGGTGTTGTTCATTTCTTGCATGGGATGCACCCACTCTGGTTCGTCCTTTGCGGCTGACATCGGTGGATTTTGGTGTTCCGGCTGCTCTGGCTGTATGTCCCACTTCGGTACCTTTCGCCTTGCGTTTGTGTCCGCCCTTTGGCTACAGTCCTCAGTCTCGCTTTTATTTAATATGGATCTATACATTTGACTTAGCTTTTCGATTTGTGCAGTTTAGCTATCTGCTCATTTTGCTTTGCTACCAAAGACTTCAATTGCTAGCACTCTTTACATTGCTTCTGAGGCTCTTCCAATATTGGGGGAAATTGGCTCTCATGTATGATGGAGGATCTGTGTGACCAGCTCACCTGTTTGAGGTTGCTGCTCGCTGGTGTCTTTTGGATCTTGAGCTGGACCTCGACTGCTGTCTGCTGTCGTCACCGCCACGAGTTGAACCAGCGCTGGAGCTACTCCTCCCCTTAGTCTTGGAGTCGTCGATCGATCCCTGCGACTTTGGCTCGAAGTCCGCTCCCGCCTCGACAGTCGCTGCTGCTCCACCGATGCTTTCTGTTGCAGGCCTTGTTGCGACTTCACCTGATGTTTACCATGCGCCTGTCGTCGCTGCTGCTGCTCTCTCCGGCGAATAACGTACCGAGGGACAAACCGCAGCGAACATCCTTTGGCGCCCGTTACGTGAGCGCTTTCGCACATTGGGCGCTTTTCCACAGAGGTGTGGTCGGAACCTGGGTCGCGCGTGGCAGGCGCGTGTTCCTGGGCGTGGGCAGGCCGTGTGACGGTGGCCCACCTCGTAGCACACACTGCACACACTGGTACTGTTTTCTTCTGGAGCGTGCACCGGTGCGCCGTTCCATAGAGGTAGACGCAGAGGGGAACTTCTGACCCTGCGAACGTCAGGATCACAGTAGTCGACCTTTTCCGCATCCGTCTTGCTGCGTACAACTACAAGCCGTCCTGCTCGATGTTTTCTATGATTTCTTGAATTGGGAATTCTTCCGGAACTCTTTGAATGACCCCCTTGACTGAGTCCTCGGGAGCGAGCCTGTAAATCTCCACAGAATGTTTTTCATCCTTGATTTTGATGTCAGTTACACCGATTAATATCTCGCCAATCTGAACAGATGGCGTGCTTATCGTTGCAGTATTCTAAGCTTGGTCGTTCTGCAGGTGTATGTTCGCTTCACGCCAGATTGTGCTGGTGGCGTGAAGGAGGGCCAGGGTGAACTGTGTGGGTAAGATGTGCTTCAAGTTGAGCCCACTGCGGGGTCTCAGGACTAGCATGCAAAGGTCCCTTGACAGGGGATTGAACCGATGGCTGGCTTGGCCAAGTGTAGGTCTCGACTGTTGCCCCGGTGGCGATGGCGAGGCTGCTTGCTTGGTTTGGACATCGGTTAGACGTAGCTTTCTTTGGTGCCGGCGTCGTTGCGCTCTAGATATCACGTCCCTCCAACTCTTCACCGACCCTTCCTTCCCCTTTCCGGACAAATTCTGGCTCTCTACCAAACTCTCATCGTCTTGATGCATGCATCAAGACGATGAGAGTTTATGTTCTTCCTCGTCCGAGTCGCGGGCTTCCACTACGGCCGCATCACCATTGGCGGCAGGTACGAGCTGTTGTTCCATTTCCATACTAGCAGCTATCCTGCCACGCGAGCGATAGGCCTAGCCGGCCTCTTGGAAAAAGTGTCCTAATAGTGCCAAAAACGCGCTCACCGGTAAAACCTCGATGTCTTCGGGTGCCCCTCACTTAGCTGAGCGAGCGACGCAGGAGGAGCATTGTGGAGAAGCAGCATCGTCGAATCTGGCTGCAAAGCGCCGAGGACTTTACATGAAGGTGAGCGAGAGCTCGCAGACTGGAGAGAAAATAAGGAGGAGAACGCCACTTTTATGGGGGAGTGCGGGCGTCACTGAACGCGACGAGAGTTTCTTGTTGAAAAGCCCCGGAAATACCTGGGCTCGAGCCTGAGGTTGTGTTTGTTGAGCTCAAAAAATTAGTAACCGCTCATTGTCGGTACACAGCACAATCATGAAAACTGACCGGTTTTGCAGTATTGGCTTTGCATGTTCACTGGGCAATTTTTCCCTGAGGTGTGCATCCGTACAGTTTGCAAAACAAGAGTTTTTCGGCGCCCCGTTGTCGACGACACTGCTAATTCTACAGTTCGAGGGTCGGTATTCGCGCACCGTCGCGTCCACGCCATTGACCAATGCCCACGAACAAAATTCAATGACCCTACCACGCATTCGGGCCGTTTGTCTAAAGTCGGATGGCCCGAATTGAGCACGATCGGCTCGAAAAAATCGCCGGGGAACCACCAGGTTGCGTTGACCGGCCATGTGATAAGCGTGACTCGTCGCTGGGTAGCTGCCGCTCGGCGACGCCTCCACTCACAACTTTGCTGAAAGCGGGTCAGGCTCTTCGTAATGCTGGTCTGATTTGCGGTCGCACTCGGGTTTACTTAGGAGCCCGGTAGATGCTTGACGCATGAGCCATTTTTCCCGCCGCTGCAGTCAACGTGGCGAGGCTTGAACTCTGGTATTGGTGGATCCCCCCACGTACCCGTGTCAGTGTGACACTGGCTGGGTGAGAAGAGCATAACGTGCCGGTCACCAATTTGTAAGAAGCAGACGTTGAGTGGATTCGGCTTCCTACATTAATTTAAGCGTTGGCACGTCCATAAGCGACTGCCCAGCTGCTTGGTCACGTTCGATCTCCCTCAGGCGCGTGACCAAAACTGGCGCTGCAGGGTCCTGCACCGCTGATTATGTTTGTGGCGCTGATGTTGATTGATTGATTGTAGGGTTTAACGCGCCGACGCAACGCAGGCGATGAGGCGCGCCGTAGTGGAGGGCTCCGGATTAATTTTGACCACCTGGGGATCTTTATCGTGCGCCGAAATCTCGTACACACGGGCGTTTTTGCTTTTCGCCTCCATCAGAAAAGCGGCCGCCGCGGCCGGGAATCGAACCCGCGACCTCGTGCTCAGCAGCGCAACGCCTTAGCCACTGAGCCACCGCGGCGGGTGGCGCTGATGTTGATGATGGCGGTCGTGCTGCTACAATACCAACCATCGGACGCACGCCGGCTCTGGCGGGCTTATCTTCAATATTTTTATGGCGAGAGAGGACGCGGCCGTTGCTTTGCAGAACCGACCTCGGGACCACCCCACCTCGAAGACGGGACAGCGGCCCCCCATCCCTCTCCACCAGAAATCCAGCCATTTCTGTCGCAAGGCTTGTAACCTGTTAAATGCAGAAATAAAGACGTAAAGAAACCAATTTTGTTTTTTCAATTCAATGGTGACTTTGTTCATCAAGGACAAACAGTATGTCACAGCAGTGCGGGCAATGTTCCCACTGCCCTTGCTAACACGTCAGTGAGAGACTCGTCACCACAACTTTTCTACCTACCATAAGTAGATCTAAAGCACTTGTATAACTGTGCATGTCTGTACGCTAATCAGCAGCACTGTGCCTGATTCTACGTGTCTGGTACGCCACACGCCTCATCAGGTCCGGTACGCCACATGCCTGAGAGGACCGGTACGCTGCACACCTCGTCAGGTCCGGTACGCCGCACGCCTCGTCAGGACTGGTACGCCACACGCCTCACGAGGACCGGTACGCCGCATGCCTCGCCAGGTTCGGTACGCCGGACGCCTGAGAGGACTGGTACGCCACACGCCTCGACAGGTTCCTATTTTATTTTTAAAGTTTTTCTGAAGTGGAGCTGCTCCTTTGTGGCAACTTTTGTGCCTGACTCGTGGAATTGCTAGTTTTGTTGCGTTTTGGCTCATTTTTGCTGCGTCTCTTCATAATAGTATATTTCGCTCTGCAGATCTCCAGTACATAAGGTCTTTACTTATCTTCAAAGTGCTTATTCTTCAAAGATTTTTGGCTTTTAGCCGAGCGACAGCTTCGATGGAGCAAGTTAGTTATCCACATTTTTTAAATGCGGAGCATTTCTTAGGCTCGCGATGTCACTCGTCGATGTTGTCGGCGCCGTCCACACACTCACTGCGCATGCCCGTCGTGTCGAGGCGCAGGTGCGCGTCTCTCCCCCGTACCCTCCTCGCTCTCAACAACAGGTGTGGCGGTGCGGGAGGAGCGCGTGTGTGCGCTCCGTCGCTCTCAACAACAGCTGCGGCGGTGCGGGGGGAGCGCGTCTGTGCGCGCATGCGTCGTAGCTACGCGTGCGCTGCGTCGCGCTCAACAGTAACGGCGGCAGGGCGTGTACACGTGATAACGGCGTGGTGGGTGCGTGGAAAGTTCGCGCGCTTGTGTACGGAAGTGTGCGCATGCGCGTCTCTCCCCCGTACTCCTCTCCCTCGAACGCGGGCGGTGTGTATATAAGCGGCGGAGCGCGCGTTCGGAATTCAGTCAAGGGCGTCTTTGCTTGGCTTTTGCTTGACTTGACGCTTTACTTGACGGCACCAAGCAATAAAGACAGACTTTAACTTTACACTGCTTGCCTTCACTTCTCCTTCATTCAATAAATAAGAATAATAAAGACGAAATAACAATTAACCATTCCCAAACCATACCCAATTACGAAACATTCACGCGATACCCCCACCACTCTGCGACGCATTTACTAGAGTTCCCCCCGTGGTAAGATGCGGGCGGGTTTTTTATTCTTCCTTTATTTTTGGAGAGGAGGGCATGGAATGTCAAAGGATAAAGAGTACAGAGGGTAACACAAACAGCACAAAATGTGTCTCCTAATAAAGTACCCCACCCTGGGTGTAGCCGACTTGCGCCTCCATTTGGAAGGACGCAACACTGGTAAGGTGCGGGGTACCTGCACGGGCTGCCAGTCCCGCTGGCCGGACAGGCGGCACCTTTCGTCGATTGAAGTCACGGCGCGTTCCTCCATAGGTACGCACGGTAGCCGCGTCCAAAACTCGGATAGCGCAGCGTTCTTTCTGTCGTCGTCATCAGCAGGTGGAGGGCCAACCGGAACTCTTCGCAGGCGGTCTGCACCCGAATGGCACTGTCCGGAATTGTACACGATGGTCATGTCTAATTCCCGAAGCCTTAAACTCAATCGTTCTAGACGGCCAGTAGGGTTCGCCAGCAAGCAGAGGGAATGGAGGTCACGGACGACCGTGAAAGCACGTCCATAAAGGTAGGCTCGGAATTTGGCGATAGCGCCTACAACAACAAGGCATTCCTTTTCCGTGGCCGAGTAGTTACTCTCCGCCTGTGGCAGGGTTCTGACAGGTTAAGCGATGACTCGGCACTGTCTTGCCACTGGACGAGAACACCGCCGAGCCTCACATTAGTGGCAGCCATGTGGGCAACAGCGTCTTCATTAAAGTGGGCCAATACAGGTGGTGTCTGCGAGCAATGATGGAGGTTGTCCAAAGCCACTTGCTGGGCGTTACCGCAGGTGAAATTCCCGTTATTATTCCTGAGGGCAGTGTGGAGTGCCGCAAAGCCGGAAAAGTTTGCAATAAATCTCCGATAATAAGAGCGAAGCCCTAAAAAGCGCCAATTACTCTTTTTGTTGGTAGGGGTGCGTAACTTGTAAACGGCATCATGTTTGTCGAAATCTGGGCGGACGCCGCGGCTTTGCTCCTTACGTGACCGAGGTACAGCAGTTCTCCGTACGCGAAGCGACATTTTTCCGGTTTTGGAGTGCGCAGGGCGGATAAAAATCGGGTCCAACTGTTCTTGAAAGGTCCTAGAAAACACGACGACTTCGCCTAAGAATACCAAGCATGTTTACCACTCCAAAGGCCGAAAAACAGTGTCCATCATTCTCTGAAAAGTTGCGGGGCCGAACGCAAACTAAAGTGAAGTTTAAATTCGTAAAGCACGCCTGGAGTAACGAAGGCGGTCTTTTGATGATCTCGCTCATTGAGTTTAATTTGACAGAATCAGAGGATACACGTCCTTCATGGTTATCTCGGTTATAGGTTGAGTTTGCTTTCATCGACGCAGAATCTTGGGCTGCCATCTTTCTTGCCATGCATGACGACGGGCGAAGCCTGGGAACTTTTAGACGGTTGGATGACGTCATCCTTCAGCATCTGGTCTGGTCTGCTGCGTTATTGCATCCCGCTCTTTCTCAGACACTCGCTAAGGGTTCTGATAACCAGGTCTCTCATTTTCTGCAGTAATTATACGGTGTTTGACCAACTTGGTTTGGCGGACAACTGACACCGACAAAAAGCAGTGTCGGAAAGTGTGTGCTAAAGATCTGAAGGCTTCTGTCGCTCCATCGGCGGTAAGGTGCTGTTAACCCCGATTGTAAGCTGGTTTTCCAGCGCAGTTGAAGCTTCACTGTGCAGGATGAAGCAATCCGAACCGTTGGTAACTTCTTCGAAGATTGCAACCGCAGCTCCTTTGGCGATTCGTCGGCGTTCATTCGTGAAGTTTATTAGGAGTACCTCTGCTTCTTCGCATGCTAGTGTCACGAGGCCCCTAGTGATGGCAGCCCCGCAGTCCAAGATATGTGGTCGTCAGACTTCCGTGCTGTGTCCGTTAGGATGGTCGACCACTAAAGTGGTCGTCACACATAACGGACACAAGCACGAAGGCCCATGGTTGCAGGACAATATCCTCGTCGACAATCCGTTGGTGTGTTTGTCCATTGGAGTACTTTCTGCTGCAGTATCGTTCATAGAGAAACTGACAAAGCCGTCCCGTATGTTGATGACTCCATCATGTTCGCGCAGGAAGTCCATGCATATGAGGTCTCTGCCACACTGCGGGAGGACGACGAATGCATCGGTGGAATATGAATCGGCAATGCGTACCCTCGCGGTACATTCCCCTACAGGCGTCATCAGGTGATGACCGGCAGTACGAATTGTAGGTCCGTCCCACGGAGTCTTAAATGGACCCTGCAACACTCTTTGAGCAGTGCAAGTAAACCTGCGCGACGTTTAGATTACACTGCCAGGAATACCTGAGCCAAATATTACACGTGCACGGGAAGCGGTGAGCGCGCAAATCGGTGTGAAAGACGCGGAAAAACCAACCGCTCTCTCTTCAGTTGTCCTCATTATGCAACCCCTGGCATGGCCTAAGGGACGTCACATAGCCCATGGCTGCCCGATCGGCTGTCACTGGTCAACTTCGCTGCTAGATTCTCCAATTTCCGTCGTCGTCATCGCTGTGTACGAACCTCTTCTATGCCTGAACCTGTAGGCACAGTTTTGCCGTTTTTTTGTGTGTTTTGAGTGCGCGTGGAACTTCAGTGATGAGCTGGATACTTCCCTTTCAACGGGACCACTCGACTACAAACGTTTATTGCTTCAAAAACGCCCTACCAGCCCGAGCGCGCACTTGCGAGCAGGCACCCATGCCTGCTTTTTTGTGGCACCAGACCGGAAATTGGCCCCTCCACGTTGCGGAGAAAAGGAGAAAACTACCCGGCATGTGATATATCGAAGGCCGCCGAAGAGAACGCCGCGAGCCGCGCCCCTTTCCGGGAGAGAGCGCGCAGCTTTCGTCGGGTTGTCCGCGGTCGAGTTGAGAGGGAACGATTATGCGCGATTTCTCACCGCGGGTAGTTTCGTTAATTGTGAACGGATTTTCATAATTCTTGCGGGAGGAGATTTCTGGGACAATAGACTTTATCCCAAAATACATTACTAGTAGTCGATGGCAAGTTATGCAGGGTCCCTTTAACCTTTCTGGGTCTGTCAGAAAGTTTCTGAATGACTATAGAGTAGTCGGCCCCGATGTCCACTAATGCGGTCATCTCGAGCCCATCGAGGAAAATTAACCGTTCGAGGAAAAAGTTGCATTTGCCCCGAGATCGAAATTCTGGGTGGTCGTATCCTCCAGTTCCGACGAAGCAGGGAGGCCTTAGGTGCATCGACTGTTAGCGAACTTGTCTCCCAGTGTTACCCCCTATAGTTTTCTCGGGGCGGAGTGGGAGACTGCCTAGTAGGTCCGTCTCCAGTAGAGCGGCGGCTCGGAGAAGCATAGAAAGCGGGGGGACGGCGACCGCGATAGGCGAAACGGCGTGCTGACTCGACGCTCGCGAAGGTATTCCGAAATATCGGCGGGGCGCTCTGCACCTTGGGGACAAACGGTGGTAGGTGGAAACCCAGGCAGCCCAATTTCTCGATAGGCGCACTGCAATAAACGTTGCCTGGCTCCACGCAGTGGTGGCAGAGAGGCCGGTTATCGGCAGTACGCGAGAGGTCTCTCTTGCGAACTTCTGGTGGAAGGAACTGCGCTTGGAGACTGAAATAAGAGCGAGGACGGATCGTATGGTGTGAGCTGCTTGCTGGAGCCGCCAGTCCGCTGGGCGCGGTAGAGGGTGCGGAAGAGTAAGCGCAACAGGTCTTGTTGGTGGGGCGGCCGGCTGGCGAAGGAATCCTTTGGCGTATGAGACGTTGCACGGCGAGCCTACCTGCGCCAATGGCATAGAAATGGCTTTGCGGATTTCCTCACGGACAGTTTTTGCAACGCAGCCTTGTGCAGGTTCTGCCGTCAGAATGATACCGCACTTAGTAAGATCTTTCAGCAAGACTACGCGGTTGAGGTTGCGAAGCGTTTGTGATGAACTGCATTGAAGTGTCGATGCGAGCTTAGCGATGCGCGCACAGCGGCGTGACAACATGATTACCCGCATTAGTCAAACTAGGAGTGTTCGCTTTCACAACTCATACGAAGTGCCTGGCTATTCTTGAAATTCTTTTTTGCACAAAAATAGGAACGGGAGGAAACATGCAGCTTTCATCAGAAGTGCACACCAACGGCATACGCAGTGTGAGCAGCACGTAAAAAAAGATGTATCACGTGACGGAAATTACTGAAGTATTAAAAGCTCTTTCGCACAAAATGCGGAAAAGTCCTCGCAACCTTCTCGGAACATCGCAGAAATCGCCATGAGAAGAGCTCAAATGGGCGGATTTCTTGAGATTGGCAGGTCAAATAAGGTATCAGAGACGTGTAGATGACGCAGACATATGACCCGGAAGTAGCTGTTCAACCACGTCATTTTAACCCATTTAGTTATCCGACAAACGTAGAGGGGGATACGAATGCAGATGCGGTCACCAAATATATATGTCAACCTTTCGTTGCTAAGAATAAACATCGAGTGATGCTGAATCGAAAACTGGCATGGTGTCTTGATATTTTGCAAAACCTAGCTCATGCGTGAACGGTATCACATATTCTGCTGTTGCGGGAAAACATAAAATGTGTTGTCAAAGTAAAGTGAAAGCTCGTCATTTGAACCATTATTAATTGGAATTTCGAGTTCATTCTAAAAGTACGATTCAGTCGGGCCAAGCGTCTATAGAAATCTAGCTATAACAAATCCCGTTAAATCTAACGCGAGCAGGTTGTTCCGCAACGGATAAATCGAACTACGCGGCACCACACCACCGGCTTGTGGCCTGACAAACCGCCAAAGAAACGCACCTCCTGGCTACACACGAGGCATCACCACCTGCGAAATTAGGAAAAGCACAGAAAAAGAAGGTAAAACCTGGTAAAAATAATCTGAAACCTCTTTGGTGCCCGTTATGGAAGGCGCATTCTTTGCGGACAATGCAATGTGGACAAGAGTGCAGTGGCGCAGGTTGCAGTTACAAATGAGGACACCATGTCTCAAGTCAGAAGCGCAGAGCCTGTCGACGCCAGTGGCAACGAGGAGAAAGACAACGAAGCTCCAGTGCGGCCGTCCACACGGAAGGAATGCCCAGATAAGAAGCCTTGTTAAGTTTTCAAGATTGTGAAGAGGAGGGCTTCCGCTACATTCGCTTGAGCAAAATGTGCTGGTTGTCGTCGTTAACGACAAAAGGCAAGCTGCAATCAATGAGCTTAAAATTTTTAAACATCAATTTGTCTACATGCCTACTGCTTCCTCGTCGCAGAGTAGCACGTTGTTATTCTTCACTTAGTTCAAAGGTTTTATTATTTCGAACTAAGAGGACTTCCCCTTGCGGTCCATATTAACGAGCTTTTACTGTATAAGGATCATGCTGTCTATGATATCAGTAAGCCACCCCAGCCTATTTCATTGGACTGCGACTGCGCGATAAAAGAAACAAGGACATGAAACATACCGACACTCTTGTTTCTCTGCTTAGTCGAATACCTCACGTCCCCATTTCTTATCGCACAGTAGTGCGGAAGTTACGGATTACCTATGTACCAAGAATGGTACTTATTAAGCACGTATTATGACTTGAGGGTGCAGCCCTTGCCGAGCACCAGGCTGATGGCGTAGCCGAGGGGAGCCTGGAACCAGACGAAACCAAACTCGAACACGGCTTCGGCCGTTCCTTTCATTTAGGCGTCACCGACCCAGGTCGCTGCACGAATTGGGACCCAAGGACATTTATTGATACCGATGCTTACGCCAGAGAGGTCTCGCCAAGAAACTGTTCCCACATCCTTAAAGTAATGAGGCTACCAATCGTGTGGCTATATTTTTATTCCACCCGGCAACGCAATTTTCAGCTTACTTATGGCACCGTTTCCATACAAGCAGTGGTACTATGTATATTGTATATAACGACTGAGCACACAAAATAAATTCAATGGTTTATTATTAAAATATCTTTGCTAAAGGTGCTAAATCTTTCAGAAAAAGTCGCACCTATAAAACATAAACTTGGTACCGATCTTTCCCACAAATATTAATTGCACTCTTGAATAAGCACTTGCACACGTTTTTATTTATGCACTGTTCTTTCACATGTAAACCGGTAATACATTTACATTTTTGCAGGCATGTCCAGTTTTTCAAGCGGAGGAAACACAATTTTTATCTCAGATACTTTTTTTCTGTGAAATCGGGGAATATATTTCTATTTTAACCAAAATTTTCTAGTTCGTCACAGTGTAGAAATTTGGTTAAGCGTATCGCAGAAATTCGGCCTTGAAATTGTGCGCATGTATGCGTGAGCATGTTTTCTCGTTTGTTTAATCTTTTAGGAAAAGAAAGAAAGGTATCTAGGTTTCGAAAAGCGTTGTTGTGCGTTTTGTTTGCACAGTTTGTTGATGCGATCTTCAAAATTGACCCTACTAAGAATCTCCGTCTCCATGCTCAGCAGCGACAAATCGGTGTGGCGGCTGTCAGTCATCGCTGATCGAAGCTGTTCTTGAACAATGTCAGCTTCCGCAATGATCGTCGGTCAGTGCAGTTGGCGACCATTAAGCACAAAAATTAAAACAGCACCATGAACTTTTGGGAACCAAGCTTCAGCTGTTTACGAATTAGGTTTCAGCGTGTATGCCACACAAAAACAGCCTTGGTTGCTCGTAAATGAAACAAACTGTTTACGCTCATCGGGAAATGTGCCAGCGATATCAGAATACAGTTTTTTATGAGGCACATTGCCTGCTGGCGTGTCTACGCTGGGGAAAGGTAGTTCCAGAATGTAATAACAGGAAATTGCGAGCAGACTTCGGTGTATGCGCTCAAGCGAGCACAAAGCGTGCACGAGATTCTCAATCATGATAACAAGGTTTCACAGCGGCACTTACCTGAACGATCTTGTGGCTCCGACGTGCCGGTTCCTTCAATGGACTAACATCGTGTCGATTATTTTCGCTTTCTCGGGGTGCTCACTTCGTACGAATTATTTCACTATGCTTCCTTCGCGAACTTCTTTATTTCGTCCAGCTTCTCACTGAAGCCAGATTCATTATCACACTGTGATTTAAGCACGCTCACTTCAGTATTAGTGAGCGTGTTGAACCCTGAAGTGTCTTACTTGTGGCGTTGAACCGCAGGAAAACTCAATCACAAAACTGGGCACATCAGCGCAGTTTCCCACATTGTCATTGCCTTCGGCAAAGAATTTCTTTCGTGCTTCGTTTCTGCTAGTTCATCATAGTCTTTGGATAGTTAGTTCCATCAAGGCAGCGTATTATTCTATAGAACCTGCCACGAGTGCCTTTGTTGCATCCACTCGCGCTGAGCACTGCGTGTTTGAGACTTGCTCTGTGATTACGGCTTTCGCGTTTTGTTTTAAGTGAGCTCGGAGTACAGCCCAGCAATGAGTAGGCGCAGCAAAGGAGACTGCAATACGCTGAAGTATAGTTCAAAACGATCAAAGGCTTGCCCACAACAATCTGCAGCAAGGGCCTCGACCAGGCTAAGACAGTGAGCATTGCAATAAATAAAACTTGCTTGTGGATTGAATATTGTAAATGAGCCTGCATGCCGGAGTATTCGCCAGACGCTCACTGCTCACCTTCTCGTCAGTCTTGAAAGTTAAATCCAAGATTTTTAACAAATCAAGCGTTGGCTTTGCGATAGCTTCCCGGCAAAAACACGAGATGTTTTTCAGGGTCATCGTTAGCGACGTAGCGAATTACCACTGCTAGTTAATATCTGTGACTAGAATCAGGTGTAGAATCAACTGAAAGAGAGTACTTGACCCTGCAATATGTAGACTATGTACACCTTTTCTGGCCGACAAGGGTGCAGAAATCTTGCAATATGCGCACACCTTTATATAGGGATTTGACTAAAAAAAGCGTGCGCTTTTGAACACTTTAAAAGGGTGCAAATTTGCTTAACACCCTAAAATAAGGGTGTGACCTGCGGAGCTACGCGTGACCATGTGGATCATCTCAGCGGGAAGAATGACAGGCAGACATTTTCAACACGCGCAAGTCACACTTGTACAAGAAATGAATTGAGCGAGAAAACCAGTGGGTTGCATGGTGAGAGCGAGAACATATTTATGTTATAATACACCTGCTCTTCTTTCTTTTATAGCCAAAAGGAGAGAGCTCTCGGTTAGAATCGGCGGGCTTTTTTGTTGCAAAAATCAGATATCATAGTGCTAATGTTTGAATTACGCATTTTAATGTGAGCACATAAAAAGCGGCATGGGGATTTGCTAAAGCATTTTAATCGTGAGTTGGTTGTTTAGTGGATAATAAAAATTTCAATCACCTACTCTACGCACTTTCAGCACCCACGAAGAAGGGTATTCAATAAATGGACACTGTTTTTGCCACATGGGTGTAAAGCTACAAATTAGGGTGTTGGAAACTAAAAAGTTTTTTAGTAAAATACCGCCAACTAAGCAGGAGGACGTAAAAGGCCTCCAACTTTGTAGATATTTTCTACTAGTGTACAGGGCTGGAATTGGACATTTTTACAAGCGAGGGGATGTTTTGTAAACCGAGGTGTTTAAAAAATATGAATTCGAGTGATTACGAGCGGAGCTGTTTAAGATTTTGATTGGTTCGGTGGCGTTAGCAAAATATACAATAAAAAAACTGGGCTGCCTGTAAAGTGTGCACCACCGCATAATTGATTATTATTTCAGTTAAGCCGGCTTTCGCGCCTCCTCGAGTGGGAGCGCAAGGGGCGCATGATTGTACGCACCTCTTAATCTACCGTTTTAAAAGTGATAGTCTTTTTCGGATACTAAAACGCAAAAATAGCGTATCTTCCAATAGTGATGCAAGGCTGGAAAAAAAGCGGAGCTGTGGTAGACCTAGCGGGTTTCTGCCTTAGAGACGCTGTCAGTGGGTGTGGGGACATTGGAACAGCCTTGTAAAATCCGGCAACATTTGGTCTCACCGCTCAGCACTTGACCTTGCCTAGCAAGAACATCACCAAACCAAACAAAACTCGGCAAAGTCTAGAAAAGCCGATAGAACTCAGCAACGCCGGAAGAAACAAGGTCGGCCTCCAATTCACCGTTTTTTGCAACTGAATTATTTTACACATTTCATCACCCCACAGAAAACCAGGGTGTTTCCGTCTGTACACACCTTTTTGGCACGCAAAAAGAGTGTAAAGCTAAAAATGAGAGGGTAAGAACCTAATGAAAAGGATGTAATGACTTCCCGATACCCTTATTCTACTCATACACCTGTTTTATGCAATAAGGGTGTGAAAAAGCTTAGTGTGTGACAAGGGATTTTCTTGGGGACCAGTTCCAATAGCTTCTACAAACTGCACTAATTCTTGAGCAGTGGTAGGATTTTTTGCCACGTCCAACTTTCAGAAAGTATTTATATGAGGAGCAAGGAAAGGGTCACGCTTGGAAATCAGTTCTAGACAATCAAGGAAGTTCCCATTTTTTGAGACGCCAAAAAATCGTTAGCTCCCCTGAGAGAGAGCCGTCGTTCTGCCGCAGACATTGCAACAGCAACCACGCACTGAAGGGCATTTCTACAGTAAGTTGGCCGTTCCGAGAAGTGCCCTTAACGGTTCTAAGTGAACGTCGCTTGCCCAGATCAAGCGCGCAAGGTCTGGAACACTCACTTTCCTTGTGTGTCTCATTCTGCATATGCCGTGTCCCAGACCCATCCGGCTCCGAAATTTGGTCGTCTCTTGCAGATTTCGGAGTACCAGAAAATCAATATATGTATGCTTTAAATGGTCTGTACAGCAGCCATTCGCGCAAGGTGACTTCGCCGTTGGTGCAGTGAGCATAAAACATTTCTTGCTTGAAGTAGCAGTGGCACCAGTTGGCTGAAAGCACTCTTCGAGCGAGGTTATCACCTTGCATGTTTCTAGCATTTCCACATACATGCTGGGTTCGTGCCACCCAATGTTTACAGCAGCTGCGCACAGGAGAAATAATTCAGCGGGATTAGTAGACATGCAAGCACTTTCAACAAGCATAGAAACCGCTGCGTGAGCTTACATCCGTTTTTTTCAGCACTTTAAAGGACATTTCAGATAGGAACAGCTCTCTATGCGCCTTTGCATCGCGCGTTCCGAAACTGTTGGACCATAGCTGCTCAAATCCCAGTCCGGCTGGTCTCTATGTCCATCAGCTGGATCAGCTCTGTCGCTCTACGCGAGGCATGGTTTTTGGGAAGTGTAAAGTTTTTACCTCAGACTGAAAACCTGTGAGCTCACTTTAGGATTATGCACATTATGCGATAAAACGTTTTTCCAGAACATCGAATATTGCAATAGATAATCTCTGTTTCATTGAGGGGAAATTAGCAGAGGGCTTAAACTTTTTTCAATCAAACAAAGTCGACTGCCATCCTTTCCAGCCCTCGGGAGGGCCCCCCAGGCGAGGAGAGACCGGTTCATTTGAGCCCATTGAACCATGAATAATCCATCCCTGACTGCGACCAACCACGTGTACGGCGCGTTATTTCTTCCCCTCAGGTTTATCTCTCTCCCGCTGTTACTCAGCGAGAAGAGTTAGGGAAGCGGGATGGCCGCCGGTGTGACGTCGGTGGCGACAGTGACAGTTCGTTTTACCAAGGCGGCTTAAATAAACGGCAGCCCCACATGGAGTGGGGAAGTGTGGCGCGCTCGCAAAGCTCGCTGCAATGACGTGAGGGCTCAGGGGGGGGGGGGGATGTCATGGAGCACCATCATGCAAGGAAGGGGAAAAACCTGAAAAGGCCCCAAATATACGCACTTGCTCATGGGCGAGCTGGGTATGCACTGTGGACGTTTGCGGCTGCGAGGCACCACGGTGATCCACGGTTTGATGGTTATGTCATTATGTATTCATCCTTGGCTGATTGGGCGCAGTGGTACGAAACTAGGCCAGCGCCCGCTAAGAATGTGAGTCGTCGAGCCGCGTCATGGGCCACGCTGTTTTAACCCCCCCCCCCCCCCCCACCTCCACCCGATCCGCAAATGCGTAGGAGTAATACCAATTTTACGGGAGAAGGGGGGACTTTGCGTGACAATTTTGAGTCCCAGTGGCGTGATCAGACCACTGGAGAAATTTTGAACGCCCGCGAGGAAGGTCCACTCCGAGTATATGCTTGTCATTGTCGCCTATTTCTACTGCTCCGCAATGCAATCTGGTCGCCGTGTTGGGCTCACTGGCAAGGGAACGGCAAGAATGGCGATGCAGTCCGGGCTGTCACGTATAACTGCAATCTAGTTTCGTGGCCGCAGTCTTAATTTTGATAATATTTAAGACGTCATACTATGCTAATTGACCCTTTAAAGGTGCCTTTACTCGTTTACAAAGTGTTTTTTACGAGTACGTAATCCACACAAGCACGAGACAATGCATGCTCTGAACCACCAAATTACTCGCATGTAGATCACTTGAACAATTTGCTTTCAACACAGGTGGTCCCATTCTAGGGTGAAAGCGCTTTTACCCAGTCACAGCTAATACATCTAATATACCAAAACTCCGGGTGACAACATCAAGCTTTTCATTTCCTCGTTTTTATGGAACGAAATAGGTAAATGGAAGACACAAGGCACATAATGGTGGCACGTCTGGCATACTGTGAGCAGTCTTTAATATCATAAACCACTGAACTGGCAAGTGTGAAGTTTTGTCAAGGAATATGTTGTCCCCTAAGGTACCAGTATATGAGCATCCCGACAACAGCACCCGAGACGTTGCCCACTATCCACAAGTGCGGCAGCGCGAAGTAGAGGACCGTCACCTCGCATGCGACTCCGATGAACATGGGAACCGGTACCAGAAAGACCAGGAACAGGTACCCGTGGCCCGGGTAGTAGGCGCAGTAGAGTCCCTTCATGGCAATCAGCGTAGCCGTCAATCCCAGGAAGCACTTGTAGCGCATCTCATAAGCGCGCACACCGGCGACCTCCTTTAGGTTGGGTAGAACGTAGTACGTTAGAACGGAAAATGCCAGGTTAGTGGCGGCCGTGAGTCCCACGGTGGCACCGACGAAGCGTCCGCTGCCCATCTTCCCCTCCAGGTGGTAACCCAGTCCGAGGAGCGAGACCACGGTGTAGGCCGTGTGCAGCGGGTCCGAACTGTGCAAGCCGGGGAGTAACAGGTTGTGCCACTGGCGCTGGCCGATCACGAGGTCGGAGGTCACGCAGGCTCTGCTCACGGCCTGCTTCCACCGGTCTGGGACCATGGTCGTCTGCAGCGCGAGCAGCACTCCTGAGAGCAGAATCGCTCCCCAGGGGACCGCGGTGGGCTGGGCAAAATGTGGGCCATGCTGCTGCTGTAGCTGCAGGAATGGCATGTCCCTGTTCCGGTACGGGGGCGTTCGCTGAGAGGGAGGCCTGCTTCATCAGTCGGGCTAGTCTAAGTGCGGAAATACAGCAGAAGCGGCGTTGCCTGGAGTCTTTGGAAACCACGATGGATGGTGGTAACGGGGGCGGATGCTGTGTCAGCAGAACGAGGTCGACGTGGAATGGAGGGATGATGGTGATGATAATGATGTCGGTGATAATGATGATAATAGGGCGGGTGCCCTGTTTTCCCACTAATCCTGCAATGGTGATAGTATAGCGAATTTGTTAATTAAAAAAAAAAACCTATCAAATTCTAAATTGTTGCTGGTGAGCCAGCACAGCCTGGCGCCTGGCACACAGCTTTGGTTTTGAAAATTTTGAAACGCTTTCAAATATTGGGCACCTAGATATTTCGTAGCCGATCTAGTTAGGACCTGAGCGAAGGTTCCTTCTTTTTGTCGGCGTAGGCGGCTTCATTCGGGGTAACTGTGCCTGTAGGAATCTCGAGAAGGACCCCTACGTTAAAAAAGAAATTTTTTGAACAGGGGCAACGATGAGTACGCGATCTCCTGCATAAGATGACGCCCAACCCACCGTGGTCTTTAAAGTGGCGCTGCAAGCCCAGCGGCCTGCAACAGTGAGTGCGTGAGTGAACAAACTTTATTGTGCAGAAAACTGGTAAGGAGGGGAGGGGGGCGGAGATGGATGTTCCGCGGGTCTTTTCTCATCAGATAACGGCCGCGAGCCCGTCGGCCCTAGTGGCATACTCAGCAAGTCGGACGACTCGTTGTTGGGACTCCGCGCCGGAGCTGAGCAGCATTGCTTACCACTGCTTCAAATTATTTATAACTGTCGCTGCTGTGGGTGTTGTACGAATGGGGCGCTGTTGCCAAGCTCAAAATGATAATACGGGGGGAGTCTTTATATACCGTTTACAGCAACCAGTTGGGCTGCCCTTCAACAGGTGATGCTGGAACCGCACTCGCCATGACTGGCCTTTATCATGGGGCGGTTCCGGTTCCCGCCGTTGTCTGTCATGGTGCTCTGGGATGTGTGCAGTTATAAAATGTGGGAACCACGGGGTAAAACGTGCACCGTAGTCGGATGTGCTGACTGCGATCAGGACATCAAGGTCTGGAATGAAGAGCCATGGGATTCTCACCGGCCGTAACCTCATAAGGACTGTCCGTGTGTGCGACCCTCCGCAATGCACCGTTTTCCGCACAGTGAGCGCTACACGAACATCTGGCTGCGCTGGGTCTCCATTCTCCAGCGGTAGAATTTTGTTCAAAAAAACATGGAAAAGGGTGACTTCTTCAGAGAGTAAAGGAAGGGTGCCGGCAATTGCGACGTCGCTTGAATTCACACAGGTGGCTCAACAGAGTGAAACGAGGGACAGTTAAAAGCACTCAACCACACCCTTTATTACTTCGAAGAGATATTCTTTGCTAAGGTTAAATCAATGCATGATTCATGAACAGTGGTTGGTTGAGTTGTATTGGTGAAGCACATCAGTGGAAACTTTTTTTAAATAAAATTGAAGAAAGCTCTAACTCGGTGTTGGACGATCTCACCTCTCCTACGTCTCTTCCGCCGATCTCGTCGCCAACGTCGGTGGCGGAAGACACAGAGGAAGGAAGAGATACCCTGACACCAGTTGTGGGCTTCCTTTATTTTTTTATAACTCCTAGCGCATGCGCAAGACGCAAGAGGCATGCGCGCCGTTGTAGGAATGCGCATACGCATGCATACACATGATTTAGCTTAAGGTTACGCTTTCACGAGTGAGACATCAGCAGGCATGTCCGCAGTATTGACGTACAATGTATTTTATGTTGCTTGGCACGTTCTTCAGCTCAACGCAAGGGCTACCTACCACTAATGCTCTCATGGTCCATAGACACAACCTCAGAAGGTGTATTGGCCTACGCTTACACCCGGGATTTGTCGTCCTAGGTATGAGCATTATTAGCAGCACCTACCCGCAGTGGCGAATGGACAACGGTTGCGTTCAGTTTCCTATACATTTCGTGCGAATACCCAAACGCACAATGGGTTACGTACCCAACCAGCAGCACATTCTTGGTAACGTTTATTGGCCGAAGCCTTTCCCGCTATGTTTCGTTTTCTTCCGGTCCAAACACCAGCACACTACAAATAGCAGTACAAATCATTTATTGCGAACTCCGTGGAAAAGCACATTGTATGGATTGGAGGAGGAGATGAAACCCCAGCGGTTTCCGTCGGTGCCTTTGTTCCTAATGGGAACGCGTCAAGCTGGTCTGGCTGTCGACAAGCTTCATCTGAGGCAACTTTGGACACACGCGCTACAGTTACTTCAATGCAGTACACATCGTATTTGGATATAGGGCTGGGCACGGATGTCTCCAAAGTCGTCTCCGAACATTTCTATATGTGCCACACTGACCACAGGTATTGTTCCTACTGCTACTCTAACGCAGTAAAACTGTGCACACACCACAGCTTCACCTGAGATGCACTTTTTCAGGGGCAGGGTGGGGACTCAATTTTTATTCGACTTCGTTTGGCTAACTCAATGCAGAATTTCGCAGTTTGGTAACATTTCTGGTAGGACCTGGAGCGTCCGGCAGTAAAGAACACCACCCAAGTGCCTAGCGTCGACACAAGGATGCTTCCCCAGTGGAAGGATACAGGGAGAAAAATAATTTTTTGGGAACTGTTACATCCGACCAACGGCGAGTCACCAACTTAAGAGAGGGACGCAGACGCCACCTTGTACCCACAAAAAGGAGCCCTTATTATTGCCACACATCATTTATCACCACGCTGTTACAAATAATGACTGTGGAAACTGGTAACGTTAACAGTGTGTGCAACCTGTGGCACAAACATGAACTAAATACACATCACAACAAAAACCATGAGCAGTTCAGACTTCCCGACCACAGGTCGCCTCCATGGAATGCTGAACTCTGCGGTAGTGCATTTTTGATGTACCGCGCTAGAGCTAGCTGTTCCTCAAAAGAGGGAAATGGCTGAGAAGCAGATGGAGCAGGCAACTCCATAACACCAAGATGAAAATCCACATATCAGCACACGCTGGGGAATTGATAAATTCGCAGCACAACTTAGTCCGGAAAACTTGTGTCTCGCGCTCCACGTGGACAAAAGAGGACCTCCAACACCTCCAAGACACTAGGACAGCTGAGATGCGTGATAGCTTTGTCCAAAACCAGAGGCGAGGGGACAGGCCTGCATCCATTTCTCAGGACGCGCTCACGCGTAATAAAAAAATTGCAAGCCAAATATCTGCCATCATCATCCTGCAATGTCATACACATCACCACACCGGGACGAGCCGAGATGACCAAAAAGGCTTTGGCTTCACTTCACCGCGTCCATGAGCATCTGCTGAAAGTGCGGCACTCGCCCAGGGGAAATAAGTATAACGGCAGTGCGTTTAATGCGAATGCCAGGCAAGGCACCGGGCACTCGGAACATCCGCCCCCTACCTCTGACTTCATGGGTGTCGAAAAACTCGCAAGGAATATCACCTTAACGAGGTTGCTGCAGTACCTAAATAGCACCAGACAACAGTCATCTAAGATCCTTGGCTTTATGCCGTATCTTCAAAACAATAGGTTGCAGCTAAAGAAATATAATTATGACGTGCGCTGACAGCCACACGAAAAAGTCACACTTGCTGTCTACTTCAAGAGATCCTTTGAAAATCTCACCATCATGCCAATCTCAACTGTCCAGGCTTTGAATACTGAGCAGATAACCACGTCTGGGGTTACTTAAGAGGACGGAAAGCCATTCCCAACATGGGTGACATAGTTTCTGACCCCATCGATATGGGGACGTGGTACGCCACAAGTATTGACTGCCCTCCCGCCATAGTCGTCGTTGATCCCCTGGTTACCTTGGGCCCATACCAGATCTGCGCCATGTCCTGTATGTTGATGACAAAGGGTTGTGGACCGCAAGGGCTCTGTGGGAGAATTGCAGGAGCGCTTCCAATTCGCGGCTGAAGACGCAATGAGTATACCAAGAGCTGTGGCCTCCGTCGGTGCAAAAAACAAAGCATCCCATATTGGGTAAACAAACCAGAAGGAAAACATTCTTTAAACATCGAGATTCTAATAGACGGCGTCACCACGAGGCCATCCACCACATCAACGCTCTAAGCATGTTCTTCTTATATGGGGGCTGGAGAAGCACAGTGTATTTTAGCCGACCCAGCTGCAGCTTATCAAGCCACCCATATGCTAACAAAGTGCCGAAAAATGCTACCCATATGCTAACAAAGTCCCGAAAAATGCTGGGGCATGAAGAGGTAGCCACACTTTGGCTCGGCCAGGCTTTTGTGATACTGGTCACGTTTTCCTCCTCTTTCTTATATAATTTCCGCGCTATTTTTGAAGATATCCTGTTAAATCCCGGCTCTATTATAGTCTCCCGTACACTACCTTTGGCAAGAGTAAAAACACCCAAAAGGACGCTTTATTCAGCAAGGCATACAAGAAGGCCCCTGGGCTTCCCTAAGCCCCTGGAATGAACAACGCCCAAAACTGGGTATTCGCACCACAGTGGCTGATGTTGCCGAGGCTCATCTCTCGAATCAACGCCAAATGTTGGGGTTGACTTTCGCTGAGCTTTTGACAGGCTACAAATGATGTCTCCGTAACCAACACAATACAGGAGTGCTCCTTTTGATGTTTGAGAAATGGATTGTGTAGGACCTATACCATGCAATATGCACCCAGTCCACCATGCATGAAGGACAGATGCAAGGGTGCGCGCCATCGTAAAAGACAACGACAATTGGGGACCGGTAGTCTATGCTGTGGCGGTAGACCACCAGGAGGGTAGCCATGGAGACCGTCGTCACAACCGCAACTTTCAACTTAACCGACATTGCCTCGCCTAGGACGACCATTGCCCAAGCAGAAGCGGAATACTCCTCTGACAGAAAAGATAAAATTATATAAAATTATAAGGTATTTGCAACGGGAATGCCGGCACCACCTTCACGTAAAGATATCTATGCATCAACTGAACAGCCTCTTTCGACGTCTACTCTACAGACAGGGCAACAACACCGCCCTTAATGCCGCCCGAAGGCTGACCTGGCTGAGAACCACAAGGGATGGAGTTTGCGTTCTCACTGCTGAACGACGAAGAAAAAATCTATTAATAGACTGTAGGGCAGGGTTTACCCCTCGGGCAACACATGTCTACCAAAAGCTCACGAGTCCTTAGTTATGCGGTTGCGAACGAATACTACACCCTAACCCAGTAAATCGCACTTAACACATCAGACCCCGTACTCCCCTGCGTCAATTATGTAGCGAAAATTTTACTATGCACCAAATTTTGTACTAGTGTAAAAAACAATCTAGACAAAATTCTCCATTGAATCCATGGGGAGCGTTCCATCCATTTCCAGACTGGACAACAACCTTCGGTTGATTAAAAGGGCTGTAGCAGCTAGCGACAACACCAGGCTTCTAAAATGAGAACACTCGTATGATAATTTTACTCCTAATAAAGGCAGTAACGACATCTTTTCATTTGAGTCGAGAAGCGAGATAATGACCAATCTCTTTGAAGAGTGCAGTTGTGCGTCAGGAACGCCCGCACCACATGTCGTCATATTTGATTGTTTTTCGATTTATATTTGTACGTCCCAGTGGGACGAAACAGCAAAAAATTACGAGTAAACATCAAGCACATGTGAGAAAACAGGTATTCTCTGGAGACGTTATCTCGGAGTCACCATCACAAACGCATATTTTGCTTAAAGGGACCCTGCAACAGTTTTTATGAAATCTTAAATGCTTGCAGAACGCAGTCACCCAACAAACCCAGTACTTAGATTAAGGGGTCGCAAATAAACTCAGACATAAATAACTGCTCAATACCCAACACATAACTTCGAAACTCGCTCAAAAGATTTCTCTCTCTTTCCCGGTCTTGACGTTTCTAGACGGCTCGAATTACGTCACTAAGGCCACGACGAAGCGGCTATTGATTGGTTTTCCTTCACTTGCAGCAATGAACGCTTATCGATGACAACATTAAAAAAGGGCAAAAAACAAAGCAGAAACAGAAAACGTATCTGGTGCGACGAGCAAATCACGCAGTGCCGCTTCGTGCTGGCGATAAGTATAGCTTTCGCAGTGCTTTCAGGTGCGAAGGAAAGAGTGAAAGCGTTTATCGAAGGTGTGCAGGGTCCCTTGAAGGGCTCCTTGAGTCACAGAAATAAATAGGCTTGAAACACCGCTATCAGACAGATGTGCATGGGCTATTAAATTTAAAGTAATTTATAAATATCTCAGCCGGACGCGGAAAATTTTCAGCGGGTTCACACAAAATCGGATGCTGTTTTTTCCCCGAGCCAAAAAGGTTCACGCAGGCCGGGTGACGTTTGTTCCCTCTGTCAACTCCGAGTGCCCACGGGAGTGACTCCCGGCGGCCATCTTGTGCGGCGCTCTGAGCTTCAGCGGGGGAGTAGGGCCCGGATCGAAGTACTCTTCCATTGTCGACGACGTCACATCCGGAGTGCTGCTTTCGGCTTCAGTGGGGACCTCAGTACTCCTTAAGGTGGTGCCGACGCCTTAAAAGCATGCGTGAGAGTTTGGCAGTCAGGCTCGCATGATCGGGCACCACGAAATGCTCGGCTGAATACACATTGGCAGCTTTAAATTAACACTGACGCATACACACTACGAAATTGTCGCCGGTGGGCTGGGCGTTAATGCTCCAGAGCCAGCAAGCAGCATGACCGAATGTGTCAAGTTTGTTATGACGATGTTAAAGCAAACCTGCTTAGGGACAACAGCACAAATACACGCCTTTCGCTAAAGTCCCAGAGCAGGTTTATTTTTAAAGCGCAGCTTTCGTAGCACACTGACTGCGTATCTCGCGTCGAAAACGCATTGTAGAAAAGCCAAATTTCTCTTACGATGATGGTTGTGGCCGAAGTGAAAGAAAAAAAAAAACGCTACCCGTGGCCGGAATCAAACCGGGGTCCCTGAAGTTCTGAAGCCGACGTCTATCCGATTGCGCCATTCCCATCACGGCAGAAGGAGTTTGTGTTCACAGAGGGGTGCATGGACGGGCAAAATTAGAAAAATCATGCAATCCTCCGCGTACGGTGATGATTCTTGAACGCCATGCTTTGCAAAAGTCCGAATGCGTGCGAGTAAAACTAATAACTCAAGGAGTGAAAGTTCGGACCGTCTGCGAAACTATAAACTCAGCCAATCAAAGAATACCTCCCAAGAAAGCTTCGCGTTCAACTATCGTCGTCGTAAGAATTGTGTGCGTGATATTTTTACTTTAATCTCATACCGGAGCTCGTCATTTCCAAAATTCGCATATTCAGTCGCGTTGGTCTTTTCGGGGCGCTTTTATGAAGCCCAGCCGCGGCGATTTCTTAGTAGAGATTCAAAATAAAAAAAAACGCCCTACCTAGAAACTGTATTGCGGTCAACGAGGAGTAGATCCGTAGCGGAAAGTGTTCCTGGTTTTTAACTTTTCTTTTCGGCATGACTCCTCTAACACTGTGTGTTACTGGGAGAACGACGGATCATTTTCGGGTTTGTTACTTGTGCTACTCCGATGATGACGTCACTTTTTTTTAACAAACACCATCCAGTCGTTTCGGGTGTATACGTGAAATATATTCGTCCTTACGTAACGCGAAAGACAAAACGCAACACACGGGAAAAAATTTCGTCATTATACAGTGGAACCCCGCTGTTACGTTCCCGGGTGCTGCGTTTTCCTGGCTGTTACGTTGTTTTTGGCCGGTCCCGGAATACCTCCCATTGAATCCAATGTATTGAGAACCCCGCCGTTACGTCGCAAGTGTAGGACCGTTCCCGCGTGTTACGTTGCGAATTGGCGGTCGGAGCTGGCCATGCAGAGCGGCCATGTTGCAGAGTTACTCAATATAGACAGTTGCGAAACTCCGCTTCAGAATCCGGGCGGCGCTAGCCCCCCCACTCCGTGGAAGCTGAGGGGCAAGCCGACGCGCGTGGCACCTAGGAGATAAAAACGGAACTTCGCTAAACTATTATTATTCAAAATTCTTCTGTAAAATAAAGATTGCTTTTTAAATTAAAACACAATAATTATGTAAAATTTACTTGTGTTTTTGCGGCTTTTCTTTTTATGACTTACGGCAGCAGCCGCAAGCACTTGAGTACTGCTTCAACGTCCTGCCGACAGACGACAGGCTAGTCAACTTGCCCCGTGCTTGACCCGGCGCAGGGGGGCAACCGAAGACCGGCTTTCGATACATGGGGCCTATGGGGAGTTTCGCAACTGTCTATATCCAGTAACTCTGGCCATGTTGGCTTTTTCCGCTGCTTGGCCTGGCTTGGCTTTAGTATAGGCTTAGCCGCAAATGTCGCCGGGGACTTGTTTTCGGTTGTCACCTGCCTGTTTTCTTGGCTTAGACTCATTGTCATCGTCATTGTTGGCATCGTCATCGTCAATCGTCATCGCCATCGCCAACCAGAGCAACTCATGTGCTTTTTGCGAACTTCTCGCATGTGTTTTTCTTTGTGTACCTGCCGCGCCGGCCGTGGAAGCGTGCGTCTGCCAAGTGCTTCCTTTTACTCGTTTAACACAGGATGGCATCAAGAAAGCGGAAAGCGCTTTCGCTTTCTGGATTTATTGAGGATACTGGATTGAGATACTGCATTGAGGATACCGGCACGCGCGAAGTGACGATGCCGAGACCCACATGGCACTGCAGGTGCTTGAGAAGCACCTTGTGCTGCTCGGACGTGACAAAATACGCCGAGCAACGCTGCACGATTTTTCCGAGCGCAGGTAATGAAATAAAATTCTGCACACGCTTATTTCTTTCATTTTCCCGTTTCTGGGCTCTTGGGTTTCCTGGTTGGTACGTTTTTTTTTTCGCGGTCCCGTGAAAAACGTATCAGCGGGGTTCTACTGTAATACTGTGAGTACACTACGTTGGCTACCTAGATGTGGGACTGATACTACCAGCACTGCATACGAAGCGACATGAAAGGTCCAGTCAACATGAATACTTGTTTTTGCGTGCATTATCAGGCAAGTCTGATGATCGAGAGAAATTAGCAATAACTTTATATCCTATAGTTGCTATAGCCAAAGCCTTGGGCCATGAGCACGTCCGAAAAATTTCCTCCAGGAGCAAGATATTCACCGTCACGTATCTGGGTTAAGCTGGTTAACCAAAACTAAGGCCCTGTTCTAAACCCTTCAAGAAGAACGCAGAAAACTTCGCCCAGGCTATGTTCTTTGAGCCGGCAACACGGCCATCGCCGAAGCTGCACAATTCCGCTATAGGCTGAAAGGACATTTAAAACTATAGATGTCGGATATCCGGGCTCAAAATAACAAAGATTGATTGATTGTGGAGTTTAACGCGCTGAAGCTCCACCCGGGATATGAGGCGCACCCTAGTGGAGGGCTACGGATTAATTTTGACCACCTGGAGATATTTGACGTGGCCCAGTATCTCCACACACGGGCGTTTCTTGCTTTTCGCGTCCATCAGAAAAGCGGCCGCCTCACGGAAGGAGTCCAACCAGCGTCTTTGGACTCAGCAGCACAACGCCTTAGCCACTAAGCCACCATGGCGGGTTCAAAATAACAAAGAGGGGCCATTGGGCCTGTAGCGCTGAAACTGCTCGGGTGTGGGCTATCTAAAATTGAAGTGTCTGAAGTCGGAATACAGGTAAGAAAAGATTACTAGAAACAAATGAATAAAACATAAGAATATTAAAAGTTTGACTGCTAAATGGGGCTTACAGAAAGATGCCTATTGCAGGACGCAACAAAGTAATTTATGCGCTTCTCCTGTCGCAGCAAAAGTACAGTGTAATATTTCATGAGTAATCATAGCTTTTCCAATGATTCGGACCAACAATGGCAACAAGAGGAACAGTGCTTAAGAAAGAGGGCGGGGAAAATGACAAGAACGGCAAAAGGTACACTAAAGCAGCAAGATTAATAAATTGTTGACCCGCAGTAATCGACTGCTGGCTTATAATACGGCATATGTTACTCACCTGCAGCTACAACATCTCTGTCGACACCTGCAATGTAAATCAGAGGCTATTTTCAGTGAGGTAAAGAAAGAAGGCAGAAATTATCCCTGCATTCCTCCCAAACAACCAGGCATCCATACTGAACGCCTAAGGACCTCGAAGTAGTTGTCTCTAAGTGCCCCCTGAAATTACTGATCACCCCCTTTCGCATACTATTTAGAAGTTGTTCACCAATGGACGTGTGAATGAACCGGCAGGAATGACGTGCAACGGGTTAGCATAATTTTTATTCTACCGGCAAAACAACAAAAGGAATTTTTTTGTTCTTTTCTGGACATTGGCAACCCGTCATAAAAATATTCGCTCTATTAAAGATAACGCGGAAATTATACTGCCTGGGCCAGAGATTTTATTCTCAATTAAAACAAGAATATATGTAGTCTATTTTCTTCCCTCGCGCCCTAAGATACAGCTCATACCTCCCGTGCCTATAGGATATGTTGGCATTTAAGACCCAACTGAGTTTTTAGTGGGCAACCACGGAGCACTAGGGATCGATTCAAAATTCCCGCGAATGTTTAGTGTGCGACCAATTTTCCATCCACAGGGGTTCTTGTTTTTAGTCTCACTCAGGAAAAGGACCCGCACAACTGTGTATAAAACGTGTGACATTGAACGTAGTAAGACGTCACTGGCCGAAAGAGGCGGTAAAACGTAAAGTGAGTTTAGGGCTGTCAACAACTCCCGCCGGTCTTTGTAGAAGACTTCAGCTGCTAAGGGAAAGACTGAAGCAGCGCCCGCATTATATCTTGATTTCTCTGCACGTGCGCGTGCGTGCATCAATACCTTCAGAACGAATTTCACCAATAACACATAGCTGACTCTGCTGGAGGCTTAATTGAGGACCTAAGTATTCAGGAGCGAGAAATGTTACTCCTCAACTCAGTAAGTCTATCGAAATGTATTACACTTAGTCTATAAGCATGACCACCAGCCCCTGCAAGTCGAAGCTTGTTGGCACCAGCAGTTCTTTCTCGACAACAGGCAATAAATTAACTTCTTTTGTAACACATGCGGCGTAATGCCTTAAAGCAAAGCAGTCATGTAAGTATTTTTTCAAAGACCACATTTAACGCAGGCCGTGTGAACTTCTCCTGAACAGCATCCATAACGTGTCCGAAATTCAGAGGGAAGTAAAGACAAATAACAAACATTTTACAAGTTTGAAAATTTCCCGTTTCATCAATCGCTCAGGGCACGCTCACACAAATTACATGTGATGTTATGGAATATGTGCGTTAGAATGTTTTGTCAACAGCCGTTATTGAAGCACGCACTTCACACTGTGCTTTCACGTCAGCCATAACGTGCCCCACACTGCCAGGCAATTTGTACCCTCCGCCCTTTGTTCCTTCAACAGCAAAAGTAAAGATTGAACGCGCTTCGAAATAGGTGCGCTAACGTGGAATTAGTAATTTTCTTGTGAACAGCCAAATGATTCGAGAGGTTTGTATACTTCACCGCACACCAGCCCCCAATTCTCTACGAAAGGAAACTGGGTGCGCATATATTTTGAGATATGGGTGCAATCGTTCCTATTGTTTCTGGTCACACTCGAAGCTATAGGCTGCTTAATGAAAGTATCTGCTCCGTGTACATCAACACATAGCCCACATAAGCGTGCGTGCATAACCAAGGACGCCTTAAGGCTTTGCGCCAGACGCTAGCAATTCCATCTTGCTTGCTTGCTAGCTCACATAAGGGGCCCAATATTGCATTTTATGAGCTCCAGGGTCCTATCGCAGAAAGTATCACTGACCTTTTTCCAAACAGTACTATGGCTGTGTATAAACTGTTTCCGAATAGTAGTGCGTAAAGGTTTCACGCCATGCCGTTTATAGCCAGAAGATTCAGTGACTGAGCGTTAAAGGCACTTTGTTGCAGCCAGTCGCGGTGCCCCATTTCACCAATATTACCGGCAAAGCCGTCGAATCATTTCCTTAAAGCAATGTTACTGCCATTGCAGATATTTTTAAAAACCCGGGTCGAAGTGCAACGTAATAATTCGCATGGTACTTGGTAGATCTGCGAGCGAACCATAACGACGCCTTAGCAGAGCATTGTGACTCGGATCGCAAAAATATACCCGCAAACACAATGCGTGGACGTCTTCCCCACTTACGTGTGAGGAGGAAAAGAGCCACAGCAACCACCATTAACAACGTCACCACGGTGAAGCAAGACAAGACGAACCTCATGGGGATTTGCCTGCGAGGGTGCAGGGGGAGGAAATCAGGTGCCGTTCCCGATTTGTCACAGAGCTTGATACGTCACACTTCGCCTCACTCAGATATGCTTGTTTCCATACGCTGAGCTAGTAAAGGATGACATGTTCAAACTAGCAGGCCTATTGTGGCGTTAGAACCGAAGATACCAAGTTTAAACTTCATGTTCTAACTCATTATTCTCCAGTTTAACCTATAGGCACTAACATACACGTTCGTTGTTAAAATAAGGCTAACAAGACTGTAGGACCCCTCAAAGCTAATCGAATACCGACTTGACCTTGACTGCTTCTAGTATGTTTTAATTATTTTTGCCAGTATCAACATCAAACAGTCTGGGTAATACCGTTACTATATACTGCAAATGTTTGCTACCTTTTTAAAACTTCCTGGATGCAAACTGCGCATAACAGAGATGTAAAGTTTTGTTAATCAAGAAAAGCGGTGAGGCATAACCAAAGAAGTTTTTGTGTACAGCGTAAGCGTCTTTTACCAAGGATCCTCATAGTGCCAAGCATACCTCGGCAAATTTGGCAGGGCTCACTCTAACTCACTCGCATTTTTTTTTTTTGATGACCACTCACTCAAACTCAGACTCAATGCTGAGCAGCAGACCTGCGCTCACTTAAACTCAAACTCACAGTTACCGCAAAACTCAGAACTCACTCGGACTCAAAACTCAGAACTCACTCGGACTCAAAACTCAAAATGTACTCAAACTCAAAATGTACTCAGTACTCAAAATGTACTCAAAACTCAAAATGTACTAAAACTCAAAATGTACTCAGTACTCAAATTGTACTCAAACTCGAAATGTACTCAAAATTCAAAATGTACTCAAACTCGAAATGTACTCAAAATTCAAAATGTACTCAAACTCAAAATGCACTCAGTACTCAAAATGTACTCAAACTCAAAAGGTACTCAAAACTCAAAATGTACTCAAACTCAAATGTACTCAGTACTCAAAATGTACTCAAAACTCAAAATGTACTCAGTACTAAAATGTACTCAAAACTCAAAATGTGCTCAAACTCAAAATGTACTCAAAACTCAAAATGGACTCAGAACTCACTCGGTCTCAGGCGTACTCAAACTCAGTCGGGCTCAAACTCACTCAAGCTCAAACTCAACATGCTACACTAACCTCGCGCTCACTCAAACTCAAACTCACGAGTGAGTTTGAGTCTAAATGAGTATGAGTGCGCGGACTCATGACTCCGCCGACCTCTGGTGCCAAGTGCACGGGTACGCTGTACGCTGTACTGGTACGTCAAGTGCATAAATTTAGTACGCTTATCTTAATTATTAACTCCCGTCAGTATTCATACCTGTACCATACTCTAAATATTTCTGGTGTTTGTACGTTCGTTTGTCGAACGTGTAAACGCATATCGATTATGTGTATGACTCCGATCCTGGCGTATACGCTTTTTCACAATTTTTGTACGGCTCCCGGGACTGTGACATGTGCGCTGTATATATGCATTTCCTGCGAGAATCTGCAACGTCTTTGCAGAGCAGAAATAAGTAAAAAGTGATCGGCATGTTTAGAACTCTCTAAAATGTTAAGGCGAGAGCCTAGTTTTACATTCTGTTGATATGCTCCAGAATTTTTAGTTTGCCGATGCGTTTGTCGCGACTTGAGCAGCTTTTGGGCAGCATCCGTTGAGGCTCGTTACGCTCGCTCACGACCACCGCAAGACTCCTGTTCGCCCCTAGCGGTACCTTACCCTCTTCAGGCGGCTTGTATTTTACTTGCAGCGGCAATCTACCCTACTGGTTGTATGCTGGTGACGTCCCAAATGAGTTCAAACTATCCCCAGTCCACTTCTTTTACAGTTTCTATTTCAATAAGTCACTCAGCTCACCTCACCCTCCTACCGTACATGCTGCTTCCATTTCTGGGCGAGCGCTTGGTCGCCTTTATTAGAGCCCCTTACGACCCTCTTTCGATGCTGGTGTTTCCTTTTCCTGGCTCGCGATCCCCGGCTCATGTATCGCGCTCCCATTTTCTCAGTTCTGTGTCCCTCACAAGTATTGTTTGTACCTGACACATTCCACAAAAATTGAAATATCAAGCTTTCGCCATAATAAAAATTACACCATCCTCCCGTAGGGGAACCCTGAGTAGTATGCGAAGCAGCCATGGGGTCGACTGAAGTTCCCATTAGTTTTCAGTTCGTCATTTCCGTTGACGTTCAGCTTCGCATGCCTTCGTTGTATGAGTAGCTTCTTGGCGTAGTTTGAATGAGTGAAGGACATAAGGCGCGTTCGTAGCACATGCTCCCGTCTCGGTTTGTAGCGCAGTGGGAAGAGCGCCATGTAACTCCCATTGCAGCCAGAGAGTCGTGGGATCAAAACCGGGCACCGCATAACTATTTCTTTTCATAGTGGACTGCGCTGACGTCAGCCCAAACGCTGACGGGGCTGAAGAGACGCGCATGCGCAGTAGAGTGCGGACGGCGGACAACGACAACGAGGGAGGGAGGGACACAGCCCCGAGCATGAGATGGTTCGCATCTAATACACGTACGTACCACGAGCTCCGCAATACCACCTGTGGGAGGTACAGAACCTCGGGCTTACTGATAAAAATAAAATTCCGCTTGAAATTTCCAATTTTCATTTACGCCCCAAAGAGAAGAGCAGCACAGAAGTATTGTTGGGAACAGTTTTCATTATTTGCTTCGTTGTGAATCAAGCAATTGAACAAGACTTAAAAAACAGCGAATATGTCTGGGGCACCTCGGCCTCCGATCTCCGACATCAGTGCTTCTGACCACAACGCACAAGCACTTCGCGATTCTAACACCCGCCCGAGAAACCTGGTAGGGTTCCCGGTCGAGTGGGCGTCGTCAAAATAATCGATCTTTGTACTACCCCACCACTCAATGAAATCAAGGAAGTCCTATCAAGCTGTCACCGAGTAACATGTGTTCGTCAGGTCAGATAAACCAGGCACGCGAATATATCTGCGAATATACCCGAATAAAACCTGCTACGAGCACAACGTCCGGGACATCAGCTCCTGGCGGGCAAAAAATGTGTCCTTGGCTTCCCAATGCCTCGTACTGCTGATAGCTTGGGAAGCACAACTGAGTTATCGACCGGCATATTAGTGTACCATCCAAGACTCACCTCTGGATGGCATGCGAAGGGGACACCCTCACCCCGGCCTTAGCTGGCAAGATTTTCCGGATATAATGTGTTGACGCGTGCTAAGCGCACTACCAGAACTAATTGAGGAAAGATTTCTCATGATCCTTAAGTGTACTCGAGTCCCGTGGATTATTGCGCAGAGGGAGACGATCATCTGGCGCAAAGGGAGACGAGAGGTCTTCAGAATTTTTCAGCGTGATCATACGCTATTGATCCTTCTGCTTCAAGGTCACCATACATATGTGCCATTTACGTTCTTTCCGTTGAAGTGTCACTTTAAATTAGAGAATCGGCTCCAGTGACAAGGCTGTAACATTTTTTCGATGATCTGTCAACTGACCTATGGCATTCTTGGCATATTTTTAATACATACATTTGCATCAACATTTCAACATTGTGCATACTACCACCAAACCTTGGCAGCTCCGCGTTGGGGGAGACGTCAGGCACGTTGCCTATAACACGCAGCTGCTAATTTTTCTGCCGTGTGAAACGAAATATTCTGTTATGGTAGTAAGCTGAGTGACATCAGCTATTTTATGATATTCTTAGTCACTCTTTTATTAATCAATAGTGTAATTTGTATAGGCATGGTAGGAGACAGTTACCTAATCGACGGAAGAACAACGGCTCTTGAAACGTTACCGAATGTTGCCAGGCGCCTTGTGCGTTACAGAGCTGAAGTTGAAACAAACAGAGCATCTCTACTCTGATCCCGTCGCCTATACTTACCATCCTTTTGACTCCCCTGAAAATTCAAATGACACGCGTGCTTGAATTGGTTAAGCTACATCTACGTGAACAATAAGAGGTCTGTTAGTGATATGGAAAGGAAAACAAGCTCCGAAATGGAAAACACACTCGTTCGTTCAATTTTCCACCAAAACATTCAGCAGGGAAAATCAATCTCCCCGTGCATCGGGGCTGCTGTCTGTATATCGCCGATAGATTGAAAGAGGGACAATCAGCATTCCCAAGGACTTTGAGGTCATCTCTCCAAGGGCTGCAGTTCATCCAGGACCTATGCACACCCTCCAGTGTGTCTCAATTCAAGCTGTTGCATGCATACGCAAGGCTTAAGTGGTCTCGCGGGAGACTAAACAATAATCTATTTACAATTCCTATTCGGTCAAAAGTCAATAGTCGCAAACTGAAAATACTTGCGTGCACGCAACGTTTCACCTCTGTCAGCTTCAGGTGTAGAATGTGTAGCTCGTGCTCTGAGATTCTCCCTCAAGTTTCAACGCAATTTTTAACGGAAATCACACGGCTAACAGGAACAAAAAACTTTTTCCCACGGCTGCTCTGACCTATCGTTTCGGAAACATACTATACACCTCGGTTATCGGAACAGTTGAGTTGGTTGAAGTGAGAAGTGCACGGCACTTCCCACCCCCAAAATATATCTGCTCATGCCAATAAAGCCGACAGTTATTCCTCAACACAGATGTTTACGCAAAAAAGAATGGCTGTCGCAGAATTGGAATTCATCAAAAGCGAACAACCAGATTACGTCACTTGCGCTACCGAGCACAAGGACGCGGGTTTGATTCCCGGCCGCGGCAGCCGCTTTTCTGATGGAGGCGATAAGGAAAAGAATTGGCGCCAATCCACGCTGTGAAGGGGATTGGAAAGCAAAGCTTTAAACGACAACCCCAACCTTTGCCCATGTGACGTCACTTGAATTCACACACGTGACTCTAAGAGTGAAACCAGAGTTACCTGAAATTCGCGGGGTGTAGTCCCAAACGCAGCAGCAGCGTCGGCCACGGCCGGGCTAGAGCGGCGGACGCCGTCACTGTAGCCCGGCCGTCAGTCGGCAGAAATAAAACAGAGAGGAGCGTCTTTCTAAGGGTGAGACAGCGGAACCTATCCATCCTGATGTGCTAGCTTGGGGTTACACCACCACGCGACAAAAGCGCAGACACCGAAACAATCCGGCATGTGAGCTTACTGATTCCCCTTTATACCGATTGAAACTAGTTAGTTTAGTAAGTTTGAGAATTGCGAGAAAGCTGAGGTAACTTTTATAATCGCTATTTATAAGAACCAGTTCCTACTTTCGCCTTTTGTAATAGTAACTCTTAAAACACAACCGAATTAGTATTCACTAATTTAGAAACCCGAGTCCATTCGTGGCATGCAGCGCGCAAAAGGTAGCGTTTCTCTAGCGGCCGGATATGTGGTTTGTAGATTTTGTTTTCCCGCCCTACAAACCAATCATTAACGTATGTTTGACGTACGACCATTTAATTTCGTCGGGTCCGGGTTACCCAGGAGGAGCTGTCAAACAAGTTAATCAAGCCGTGCGAAGGAAGCGCGCAAACGACGTGAAGCTTCGCCGCACAGGCCCAAAACAACCGTCGCTAAAGCAGACGACAAAGCCATACCGCCGACGCCACCGCCGGCGAACAGGCACTTCCGCGCGGGCAACGCTGGGTAAATTCGCGGCGCCTTCTACAGTAATCTCCGGGAATAAAACCCTCCGCCGACCCCCCCCCCCCCCCCCCCCGCCTCCCCTCCGCCGCCACCTACGCCACGTTGGCAGTTTGTTGCCTCGCACGCCACGAAAGGACCGTTGGGTGGTAGAGCTAGAAAGCTGTGCTTTATAAACGACCATGTGCTTGAGATTTCGACGGACGTTAAAGATCCCAGGTGGTCAAAATTAACCGGAGCGCTCCACTACTGCCCGCCTCATTGCCTGTGCTGCGTCGGCGCGTTTAACCCCACAATCAATCAAATCAGATTACGCCACTAGAGCGTGGAGTCAGAGGCGTCCAAACAGAGGCGACTCGGGGGAGTGAAAACGGTCGCTGCTGGGGTAAAGGAGACGAACGACAAGTCAATGGGATTCACGTAGCTGAGTTCCACCCTCTGTTGCCATCATTCGTGAAAGTACAAAAAAAGCGAGATCGCCTAAGGGGGCCTCAAAAGGGGCACCTCACAGGTGCAATGAAAATCAGGATGTTTAAATCGGGGTGATGTGGTGCGCTGAAGAGCGAAATTGTGAATTTGTGTTTAAATTATTTACCTACAATGTGTACCAAAAGTATAATACCGATCACCAGAAACCCTGACCTACAGCAAAATAAAATGGGATTCAAATGCACGCAGACATGCCTTTACTGGAACAACGGTCTATTTCATTGCAGCCAATTTTATTAACAGCGAAGCTGTTTCCCAAATCGTGGTTTTTGGTTTTCGTCTTCCAAGAAATTGCCGAGCACGCGCACGTGAGCGCGTGCACGTGACGGCGGGTTTTGCGGCGACCGCTCGGCAGTTAACAAAACCAAAAAACTGCCGAGCGATCGTGTGTGCGTGCCTCGCGACGACCGCCCATCGTCCCCGGCACATGTTTGTCAAGCCAAGCATACCCACTTAGAAAGACTGGCCAAGATTGCGGCGAGCACCCGGCAGTAAAAAAAATGCGTATACATAAAGCGCTCGTGTGTACGTGCCTCGCGAAGACCGTCCCACGTCCTCGACGCACGTTTGCAAGCGAAGCATACCCACTTTGGAAGATTTGCCAAGATTAGCAAAAGAAAAAAAATTTCTCCCACAACAAGACGCTCTTCAACAAGCGATCGACACAACTATCGACTATCTCTCGCCCAGAGGTTTGACATGCGAATCTAACAAATCGGCTCTCCTAGTCCTTCGCGCCCGCACGCGAGGTCGGCCTGCTGTGGCTACTCCCGATCCGCAAGTTACCATCCAGGGCTCACCTATTCCCCAAGTCCCCACTCTCCGTATATTGGGTGTGCCTATCCACTACGATGGTTCCGGCGCCACCCTCCTGCCGCAGCTACAGAAAACGGTCACACAGCTCACTCACCTAATACGACGACTAAGAGGATCCACTCACGGCCTCAAAGAACAAGACACCTGCCGCTTGGTCCAAGCACTGCTGGTCAGCCGTATAACCTACGGAACTCCTTTTGTCAACCTAAAACCACAGGAAATCAACAAGCTGGATGCTCTAATACGGAAAACGTACAAAGCTGCCCTTGGACTCCCAACTTATACTTCCAATGCGCGTCTGCTTCACCTCGGCCTGCACAACACGCTCAGCGAACTACTAGAAGCACAGCGGACGTCCCACCTCCATCGCCTCGCCCTCACTCCCTCAGGTAGACGCGTTCTCCAAAACATTGGCCGGCCCTCCCCTTCCCCTCAACACGAACTCCAACGCATCCCCCTGTCCATTCGTCAACGCCTGAAGGTTAGCCCGGTACCCAAACACATGCACTCATCTTTCAATCGAGGACGTCGCGAAGCCAGAGTGAAGATGCTTGATAAACGGTACGGCGCCGACTCTCAAACCCGATATACGGATATTGCTACAACTCCCGACCGCACGCGCACCACCCTAGTTACTGTGGACTCGAACGGACATCTGGCCACAGCCGTCACCTATCGAAATCTGCCGGTCACCTCAGCCGAAGCGCTTGCCATCGCCCATGCAACTACCACACACCAGCATCAACCATACTTGACCATCATTACAGACTCCCAACAAGCCTGTCGGCTGTATCAAGCTGGCCTTGCACCACCCCAGGCCCTCACTGTGCTCCAACACCTTCCCGAGGACATTGAAATTTCTATCGTCTGGACCCCAGGCCATGCTGGCCTTGCCGGGAATGAGGCGGCTCATGCCGCAGCCCGCGATCTCCTTACCCGGGCACTCCCAACCGCAAGGACCGACACCGCCGGGCGCCTCATCTCTGACCATGAAATCCTAACTCCGCTGGACTCTGCCTACAGCTCCCTCCTCGCGCACTACACACACATCAGAAGAACATACCCTCCTCCACACCACAGTCTCTCCAACCACCAAGCTCACATATATCGGCGTCTACAAACAGAAACCTTCTACAACCACACTATCCTCTCCCACATATCTCCGTCCATTTTCCCCCACAACTGCCCACAATGTGACATCCCTCTCACAACCTACCACCTTGTGTATTCATGTCCCCACCACCCCCACCCCATTCACTCCCCCTCCCTTGAGCAGTGGGAGTCTGCGCTGACCAGCTCGGCGCCGGAGCATCAAATCGCCCTGGTGCAACGAGCCCTGGATTCGGCGCAGGCTCGCGGCCTCCTGGACGTAGGAGGCTGACCACGTCCCTTTCCAGCTCCCTTGGCTGCTCAATAAAAAAATGTTTTTTACCACCACCACCTCCCCTCGCGGGAACCCCTGTGTAGATGCGACGCATAGGGGGTTCCGTTGTTGTTTCCGTTAGGTTGATTCTCCCATCGCGTGAAACGTGCCGTGAACCCCCTGCCGCGGCTATGAAGCAACATGGCGCGGCTATGACGCAACACAATCCAACACAATCCACTTTAATCCAATGCAATCCAAATCCAATCCAATCCAATTCAATACAAGCCAAGTCAAGCCAACCCAAGCCAATCGAATGCAATCCAATGCCCCTCGCGAGAGAGTGTTCGCTATCGGAGAGGAGAGGGGGTGAGCGGCGGAGAGAATGGGGGAGGGGTGTGGACGGACAACAACAACGCCGTATGGAGGGACAAGGCGAGTGAATGAGATGCAGTCGCATCTAAAAGA
The DNA here is from genome assembly GCF_048455015.1 of Haemaphysalis longicornis. Lineage (NCBI taxonomy): Eukaryota > Metazoa > Arthropoda > Arachnida > Ixodida > Ixodidae > Haemaphysalis > Haemaphysalis longicornis. The sequence continues at coordinate 101,876,801 of NW_027526361.1, read as the reverse complement.
ACAACTTGAACGTTCGCACTAATCGTGGCAGCACTTGCTCGCAACGAGAAGGACATGTCATAGCGTACGCCCCTCCAAAGTGATGTCCAATGATTATCACTTCCAAAAAAAATGAGGGAACTCGCACTTATTGCAACAACGATGGAGTAAAGGTCATTGCGGCAGCGAAAAAGAACCAAATCGGCTTGAATCATGGGCTTAATCGTCATGGTCGGGAAGGTTGCGTACAGCTTCGCTACCTTCGAGTCTTACGCGTTAGTGTGAGCTTTCTACATTTTTTTTTCAACTATGTTAAGCAGAGCCAGCTCTGCAGACTCTCCTTTCACGTAATTGTACTGCTTTCTCTTCGTTAAGATTAAAATTAGTTAACAGCTAGAGACTGGCTTTAGAAATGCGTGCTGCAGCACGCCGTTTTTGGACTCTTGCGGCAATAAAAGTTTTGCTTCTCTCTCTCACTTTTGACCTGTTTCGCACAGAGGAGACGAAGAGATCTCGAATTTCACAATTACTGAGACCTCCGACACGAAGCATAACACTCCTGCTCTCTTCCTAGCCTCCAGCTGCCACACTATTCTCATTTAAGAACTCTTCGGGCGATGAAATATGGTGTCAAACTTTTCAATTGCCCAGCGAGACGTATGCAAACTACCCTCCTGAATTATTTTATTCATAACATGTAGCCGGTGCTGGTTGTCGCTGGCAGGAGGCGCCTGGCTTCGTCAAATTGCTCTCATCATGCTGTACCACATCATGGTAGTTGATGTAATAAATAATTACCACAGTATATTAGTTAAGTAGGGAGCCTGTTTCCCTCGCTGTTTTCCCGCAACGATCACGCCACAGGGTATAAAACAACTTACCCGTAAGTGATGCGCTCAGCTGCGAGAAAATGTCTGCATCGAGGCAGATAAGAAGACAGTAAGAATTAACACATCGCTGTCGCGTTCTTAATGAGCAGTAATGCAATCTTACCATACCAAGGAAGACACACGCTATCATCGCCATGAAAGTTACAAGCCTCAATGTAGGTACATTATTTTACGGTTTCGGCAAACAGAACCACAGACTTGGACGCCGAGAGATGCAGGCACACTCGGAGGCAGCAGTTCGAGATACATCATAATTCTTCGAGCTGATGGTATGCGCTATACGACAAGTCCCGTGATAGCGTCTCGGACGTTGAAATTATAATTTGCGGGGCATACTATCTGCGGAGTATGCTGCGCGACAGCTCAGCAGCTCAGTGCTGTGCGTGTTGGCAATGACAAAGGTATAATACCCTGGCTACACTGGTGTTTCGAAGGCATTTGAACAGAATGTCGTTTGACTCAGACGCCACCTTCGAGCTGCTGCACGGCGTTCTTCAAAGGTTGATATGCCATTTCTGCAACAGGAGCAACCCAACCGACCTCTGAGGTTCTCATAGGCCTTTCAATTGCGATTGTCCTTGCTCTGTGGCGCCGACTCGGCGTGCCGCATTTGAAAAATAATTATTTGTGTGTAAAACCTAGTCTTCAAACTGCATTTTCTTAATCGTATGCTCCACTTGTTTTTCTCTTTTTTCCCTCAGTTTGCCAGGTAACTTAATACTCGACAACGACGGTGTGAAAACGAAAAAGAAACGACACATTGAATCCACATTGCCCATTCTCTTTAGTACACGAACTCACCCATAGGAATCATTAAAATCCTGTTTATCATTCAAAATGGCGTTTTCTGACCAACTTTAACACTAAAATTAAATTTTTCGTCAAGTTCCCAGTAGGAAACTGGGCACCAGTAGCGATACAAGAACATTGAAAATGGACTCGGGAACTTTTAAAAGAATTGCTCCGTATATAGTTCGCTGGAACGTCTTCCATTTTGAATGACATTTGAAATTTCAAGGGCCATGTGGCTCGAATGTCCTTTCAAACGCTCGTGTAGCCTACGTATTAGATTTGGGACGACCTTCCCAAGAGAAATGGACGCCAGGAAGCGGCATTATTTAGCGGTTTAACTAACTACTTGGAGACACATTCTCTGGTCGCTCTGGCCTCATAACAAACGGAGGTGACATGTATGCTCGTAAAAACACTTGCGTTGCATCCTAAAACACGTTTTAAAAACTACTAGCGGTAATTAAACGATTCAGCGTTGCGTAGTAGCATTTCATGCTCCACAACATGTTGCTCCACGTGGGCGGTTATTATTTCCCAAATAACATGAGCTGCAATTCTTTCTTCAAGGCTTGCAAGATGGCATCTAAGCAATTAATTATCAGGGTGACCTCGCGAGGGCGTATTTGTACGAAGAGTCATGTTGTATGATACTAGGCAAAATTTGTAAGGTAGGTAAAACTAAAGCAAGAAAGGTAGAATTCTGCATAATAAGTTACCTAATCAGTGCAAATATTTGCGAAGGATTGAACGGGAAATACATTACCGCTTCTGGATAACAGTGAACCCATAGAAGTAGCTGAAATCGAAGAAGAAAGGTACAGCTTCAACTTGCGCCGAAACAACGACTGGGCGCCCGAACAGCGCTGCTAAATGAACTCAACTCGAAAAGACCGCTTTTACCTTCCTCAATGAACACACAATGAACGTACACATTACGCTCACAGAAGTGCAACGAGCACATTACACTCAACGAGCTGCACGTTTCTACGTTTCTATAGTTTATGGAGCACATTCATTTGTTGTTGCTTCATTGTAATGCGCAATTCTACTGAACCACTGGGCTGATACTGTGGTTCATCTGGAGTGAAAGCTCTTCTTGAAAGATTTCTGCTGACCCACGTCACATCTGCCGCATGTAAGTACGAGGATGACGGAAAGCGAGATTGAAAGGGAGAGGATCTGATGATAGAGACAGGCAGGTACATGTAGGTGTACCGACGGTACACAACAGAAAGAACCGACTGGCGATCATTCCGGTACAGGCTGCAGAATGTGCGCTAGCACAGCGATTTTGATTCTTTGCTAGATTAGTGTTGACGCCCAATTCGCTTCAACCCGTTTCCCGTCGTAGCACTCGCCCACTGCGCCGAGCCTCCTGATCCCACTGCCCTGTACACCTTAGTTTAGGCTTCCAACTAACAAATGCGCTGGGATTTTGAGAAATCGTTGTAGTATCTTTTTTGTACCCCACTTCTTACGCTCTTTTTATAAGATAGAAGTGCTTATAACTAAAACTTCCGCTTTGAATAGAACCAAACGAACTTCCCTAAACTGGCATCAAATTGTGCAATGAGTCGTGGTGCACTCAAATTTCTGCCGATGATATCTCACCATTTCTTAACTCCCTGGCGAGCTTTATAAGTTGTTGATGCAGACTTTTCCACTCGGCCTTTCTGTGTTTTACGGTGGGATGAAGGTTACGCGCTCTATCACAAGCGCATTTCTGCCCTCGCAAAGACGTGAATGCATGTTAGGCACATTACTTCTTCTTAGGCACATTACTTCTAGTGGCCACAGCCAACGCTGAAGGCCTTCGCATTGTCCCGCTGACCAGTTATCCCCTCATCGTTACTAAATAGGCCACTGTTGTTAACAGCGTAACTTTAAAAACAATCCAGAGTAGCGTTACGATCGCGATAGGCAGAGGTACTCACCCTCTTCTTTGCGTTCAGGTGACGACATAGGCGTGTACCGCAGCAGTACCGGCGTAACGCGGTCGAAAGTAACGCGTTGCGGAACACGAGGCTCCGCATACACAGAGGCTGCCGGAGGCTTTGGGCGCGTTGGGAGTGTTGGAGCAAAGGCGGCCGACGAGCCTGGAAACGTCGCCGCAGTGACGAAAACGGGTTCCCTGCTCATCGTGGGTTCGGAAGGGCGAGCTGGAGCCCCAACGGCTGGACGAACCGAGTCACGGGAAGCCAAGGCGGTTATGATGCCTTCACAAGAATGTCGCGTGCTCTCCAGGCATACAGGCCCACGGGTGAAGATTGGCCAGGGCTAATTGTGCCAGTGTAGAAAACAGCCCAGCACATATTGAGAGAAAAAACGTTAAAAATTGTTTCAGTTTATCAACAGGGCTCATCTACAAGCCTCCTGGGCACGTCAGTTCTCCTGGGATGATCGGTCTTGTTCATCTCGTGGTTACATACGGCGTTCCCAGTAACGGCGGGTGAATTTCAATTCCAAGATACGTACAAGCCACGCACTTCCGGTGAGACGCAGAACGATGATTGAAGGTGTTCGAAGGCTTCACCCATCTCTTAAACTGGCCTAAAGTATACCAAACTACTCTTGTTCGCGAAAACAATGCGCAATATTGAGCTTAGAGTGGATTCAAAGTAGAAGAAGAAGCAGTTTTTTTTAAGGTAACATTGCGTGACCCAAACCCGCCTCATCCGCTCCAAAACCCGAGCTTCTACCCCTGGGAAGCCGAACAACGGAATTGTGTTATACATTCTTCAAAGTAATAGAAAGAGCATTCCAAGCGAGGCAGTAAGTGGTGCTGGGTGGGCACAGGAAGTACCTAGCTTGCACCCACAGGGAAACGGACTGTCGCTACCGGCGATGTCCACGTGACCGGCAGCCCACGGTACGCGGGTGCACGGCCGAGGCCTGGAATCTACATTCTTTCGAGAGAGCGGGGGAGGGTGGTGTTGTTGGGCTTTTTTGGTGTTTTATTTCTGCCAAGGATCCACTCTGGCCTTGAGCGGGCCGTTGTAGGGGGTTTCGTTTTTCGTTCCTCATACCCCGTTTCAGCGCGCTCTCCTCCGATCAATTTCCGCACTCGCTTCCATCTCCCAAGTTGGCGTACTCCGACTTCATCTCGCAGACTTAACGAACGCGGCACTTACGGTCGCTCGTACTGATATGGAGATGGGCTAACCACGTGGTGAGAAGGACCCCCGGCCTTTGTTACGAGCAAACCAACCACCCGTTCATTAGGACGACCACCGAATAGCATAATGGCTATCGACAGACGGCTACGAGGTTGGAAAGAGAAAACTCAGCGCAGAGGTAAGCTTGATTGTATAGATTCGAACGGCTTAGATAACGCAGGGCAGGAGTTGTCGGAAATGTGTGGGAGAGGTGCTCGTCCTAGAGTTAGCGGGAAAATGTTGCTTGGGGTGACGTTAAGGTTTCTGCTGTTCTTATTACTTTCATGATGATGATGATGTTGATGGGTGGTGGTGGATCTATTTATTCGGGTGGCACTGGGATTGGACATGAAGATGATGACTATAAGAATACTGCTCACTCATTAATACTCGTCAATCCCCTAGAGGGGGTATGCGAGAATATTGGTTGGCTATGTTGACGTCGCAGACAAATGGGAATTGGTGAATCGGTCGTGAGCTTCTGATGACGCCTGTCATCACCACTAATCGATCCCCCAGAGCGGCATGTCATCATAGCTTACCAAACCCCAAGAGCGAGAATGCGAAAATATTGGTTGGGTATGTGGACGTCGCAGACAAATGGGAATTGGTGAATCGGTCGTGAGCTTCTAATGACGCCTGTCATCGCAACTAATCGATCCTCCAGAGCGGCATGTCATCATCGCTTACCAAACCCAAGAGCGAGCATGCGAGAATATTGGTTGGCTATGTTGACGTCGCAGACAAATGGGAATTGGTGAATCGGTCGTGAGCTTCTAATGACGCCTGTCATCACCACTAATCGATCCCCCAGAGCGGCATGTCATCATCGCTTAGCAAACTCCAAGAGCGGGCATGCGAGAATATTGGTTGGCTATGTGGACGTCGCAGACAAATGGGAATTGGTGAATCGGTCGTGAGCTTTTGATGATGGCTCAGTTATCGCTCACCAATACTCCAGAGCGCGTATGCGATAAAATTGGTCAGTTATGTTGACGTCAGTGAAATGGGAAATGGCGAATCGGTCGTGAGCTTGTGATGACGCCTGTCATTATCACCAGGCAGTTCTTCCGAGCGGGCACGCAAGATTATCGGTTGGTTATGTTGACGTTACAGCCAAAGAGAAATTGATGAAATGGTCATTACCTTCTGGCTGCAGCTGCCATTGCCAATGGCCGATCCACCTAAGTTGGTGTGTTATGCCAACATTCAGTTTAACGTGGGGTGACCGTATGATCTTCAGCCTAACGACGCCATTTTTTTCATATGGAGCCTGCCTTTTTCAGTCGGAGGCGCCGACGCATTGACTAGGTCCACCTTTATTCGTTCAAAGCCATAGCGTCGTACTGGTGCCAGGGAAGCGGGCTCGGTGGCGATCCCTAGGGGCTGGGTTAGATTCCCAAGTAGATTGGAATCTTCCCAGTTTTCTTTTCAACTCACACGTCGCGGTGGCTCAGTGGCTAAAGTTTTGGGTTGCTGAACCCAAGGGCGCGGGCTTGAATCCCTCCCGCGGCCTCCGTTTTTCTGGTGAACGCGAAAAGCGAAAACGCCCGTGTGTTCGAGATTTCGGCGCACGCTAATGATCCCCAGGGGGTCAAAATTAATCCGGACACCTCCACTACGGCGCGCCTCATCGCCTGTGTAGCGTTGGCATGTTAAACCTCATAATGGAATTCTTTTCAGTCTAATTTATTCATTAATTTATTTATTTATTTATTTGATTTCCAAATGTGGATGTCTCGCACGATACAATTCCTCTGCACGCCTAGTACGTGTCAAGCACGCCTCGAAGCAGTACTTCTCGCTGCAGAGCACATTGAGGAAACCTACGCGCGAATGAGAACCAACAATTTACAATATTCACGAACAGCCACGAAGCTCTCGATCGACTTGGCCAGACGCTAATTGTCGAAACCACATGTGATCTCATAAATACCATTTGTCGTAGAACGCAGGACGCGCGCAATATAGTTGTTCGGGTAGACGGAGTAGGCGGGATCGCAGGAGACCGTGGGCAGGAGACGTAGGCAGAGTAGGCAGGATTGGGGTAGCCGGGATCGGCAAGGAGACCGCTTACGCGTGCGCGAGTGAGCATGTTGAAATCCGCTCCAACCTGGCATTTCCCCTCCCATTTACATGATACGACCTCGACCCCACAGAATCCAAGGCTGCAGCCAGGCACGCGTCCAAGTAGTCGTTGCTGAATTTGGTTCCACCAGACCCCGCTCCATTGCCCGTTGGGTTGTCCCGTGGCGCACAAGGGCTCCTGCCGAGGACGAGCCGGCGGAGCTACCGTATCCCGTGACGAGCTTTAAAGACATTACTCGGATGTACAGAAACGCCAGGTGCAAACTTCCCGAACCGCACCCGCAGTTAACCAGGCAACAGCAAAAGATCCTGCGGCGCACGCAGGCGGGATCGCCAGCGCATCCCGTTCTGTTACACCGAATGTACCCGGCGCAGCACGACATACCCTGCCCTTTCAGCAAAACGGAAAGAGGCACTATGGCACACATCATAGCCGAGTGCAAAGACCTCAAGAACCCCCCACATCCCCTCCCCCCAACAACCCCAATCCCCAACCCCCCCGAGCGATGGGAGACCTTGTTGTCCAGCCACGCCCTGCCAACTCAGCTCGCACTGACGGCCAGGGGCCAGGAGTTGCTGGAGACATATGGGTCCCGTGAATAGGGAACCACCCCGTCTGGTGCCTGCGCGCAACATCGAATTTTCGAGCTCAGTAAAGTTGATTCTCTCTCTCTCTCCCTCTCCTGCAAGAGGCACGCGCTGGTGCCGCGCTCACCGAGGATGTGCGGGCCAAGTGGAGTGCCTATGTGCCAAAGTGCAAATCAACTTGCCGTCCAGGATCAGCAACCTGTGGCCGCGGTTGCGTTCACCTCCTGTGAGCCACGCCAAGTGTACCACAAATGTTCTGGGACAGTCCCGGCCTCCAAACGCTTCGCTTATGTGTCTCCCGCCAGAGTCCAGTGATTCCAGAACTGGACAACGACGGTTCGAACCGTCAATAAACGGCAAACGCTGTTTTTTTTTTGTTTTTGTTTTTTTGTGGGAGTTCACGCGCTCCTCAGGCGTTGACCGCCGAATGTAGCTTATAAACCTTCACCCCTCTCCCTACATCCCTCAATCCCCCAGCAGATGGACCTGTCCACCCCCTCTAATGAAGTTTTCTTATGTTATTTCATTTACCCTCATGACCCGAAGGGCGTTGAAAAGGACAATGGTACAGCCTGCGTTCTTTGGAAAGAACAATGTTTAACAGGTTATTTTACAGGCATCAATTTCACGCAAAATGAGAACGGCGTTATCAACTTGCTCTACAATTAAAACAGGAAAGGGAAAAACTCTCGATAACGAGCAATACAACGCTCAGATTTTACACCACACAAAAATTAAAAATATCTACACAACAACAATGCAAAGCAAAGTCCTAATTAACAGCCTTCCACAACATAGTGAGCGAGCAACTGCTTTTTGAATTCTTCAAAATATTTAGTATCAACCAAGGCTGCTAGAAGGTCGTTCCACTCTGATGACGTCTCTGGAATGAAAGTTAAGAAGCGCCACTTTGTCGTTATAATCCAGGCGCGATGAAACTTGTTGTGACGGGGTGAAAAATCCGTTGTTTGCATATGAATTCGTGCGACACATTTCAGACATCAAACTTAACGGTGATATTTTTTAACCTAGCTTAAAGGGTATCCATGATAAAGTCTGCTTCATTAGTGTAACACTAGGACAACAATCGTAGTTAGACTACATCTAGCCTGCGATTCTGAGCGACCTCTACAGCATTAGTTCTCTATTGATTTTAGCCCGGGGGTCCCTTATCGAAACGGCAGTGGTTTCAGTTTTTTTATAAAAATATCATCTTCCAATGTGTACGAAATGCTTCTGAATTAAGATAACCTTTTTCATTTAACCAAATGGAGTAGCTTTATCGCCCATGCTGATACAATTCACAGTGAGCGAATACGGTGCGAAAACAGTAGTTAACGGTTTATTTTATGCGTTAGCGGAACGAAGCGTGCGTGCAACCAAGCCAAAAAATCCCCCAATGTCCTTTAGGGATTTTCAACATCCGATTTCACGCTCGAACTGTGGGTAAGACGATGTTAACTATTGGCGCTGAGATGTTTGAGTGGCGCCCCCTGGCTCTGACGTCGTAGGGACCTTCGCCGCTGTCGTCTGCTACACCTGCGTCGCTGCCTGTGCTAGAACCCGCCCTATTTGATGCTTCAGTGCAATAAAAAGCGTATTTCCTGTAATTCAATTATTTTGCCGGCTTCTGACACCTCTGAATAAATTGAAGCTGTATCCCGCACAAGTGTGCAACACGCGAGGAGCGAGAGACCAACTTTCTTCAGAGCATCGGTCAGATGATCGTGTATAACTCGTCCTGTCTAGCTTTTTTGCGAGGTTCAGTGATCAGAGCTCCTCGATAAGTATTCAAAATGCGCAGGCTTCACTATAATATTTTTGAGGAGCTCTTATGAAGACTCAACATTCTAATTCTACAACTTTCAACATTCTAAAAACAGCTGTCTTCTATTTTTTGTTGTTGTTGTTGTTGTCGACTTGTATCACATAAATGTTTTTTTCTGTGCCCAATGCATTTTCCTGCAGCGTCACAAACTCCTTATTAGGAGGTTCGGTGATGTTTGGGAGTCACAAAAAGTTCGTATGGATATTTTCTTCAGGCTGTAAGGCATACAGTATACCTTCTTCACAAACTGACTTTTGTTATGGCTGCCTGCTCGAAGGTGCGTATCTACAGCGTGCGTTGTTTATTCAGATGCAAATGCAATGAGGAGGAGGAGGAGGAGAAAACTTTATTTGACAGTGAGATCGAGCTGGTAAGTGGGCGGGGTCCTCAGTCCAGGACTCCGTTGTTGCTGCCTGCCGCTTCGCCGTTTCAGCGAGCGATGGGGAGGTTTGCGCTGCGCCCCCGCGAAACGGCTCAGGCAACGTTGTCTACAGTACTCGAAGGCGGCTTTCGTGACCCGAATTTAACCATCGTTATTGTAACGAGCTACATCTGAACCAGAACAGTTATAACATGAAGGCGTGATATACTAATAATAAAATAATAAAACTCCGCACACCGCCCTTAGCCGCTTTGCAAAGTGACGAAAAATGCAGTGTTTTCATGAATTACGGAACGCGCCGGAACAAGTTAGCTGCGAGGTGACACTAGGCCGACCAGTAAGAGGCTGCCGCTGTCACAGTGCGGGACATCAAAACAGACATTAGGGCCGACGCAGCAAGCTGAGCGCATTTTTTCTTTGTCTTGTGAGTACTTTATGTGCATTTAGTGAGAGTTTCTTGCTCATCAATATTGAACGCATGTTTGCCGATGTCGCTAATATCGGCAAGTCTGCGGTAATAACGTAGCCATGCCCGCTTTGAAAGGGAAGACGTAAGCATGATCATCATCAGCTAGACTTGGCACACTTACGACATACTGCTGCGGCAAGTTCAGTGTGCGTTCATTGCGCGGGAAATTTAAAAAAAAATCGAATTTTGACGGCAAACTTCAGGGGCGCGATCATTACGCGAGTGCGATCTTTATGCGAGTAAATACGATATTGGGAAGATATTGCTGTGCGAAATGTACAGAAATATCCCTCCAAGTATGAACAAATATAGTGTTACTGTATTTTTGCCGTACACGTTACTCGTTTTGCTGAATAAGCCCCCATACTGGTTAAAACCCTGGTATAAAACCAGCAGGCGCCTACACTCGCATTAGGTTATTTGGAACTCAACCTACATTTTTTGCGCCCCACAGTGCATGTCGGCATACTTTCATGCCATGAAAACGTAAGGTGATATCATACAATGCTTTCAAGCGTTCGGCAAGGATGCAGAAACTGTTTCACCCTACATACGATTACCGGGAATCGTAATGCTTTCTCAAAGCTGGCAGTCCCTAACGCCTGGAATTTGTTTTGGTCTTGCATTTTTGCTGTTGTCGGTTATTAGACTTTGACTGTTCCCTTGGTTCGAAAGATTGCTGAATACAGACGCTGACGCCTACCTCAGACTCTTCGCGCTCCACACAGGACCGGCTTCGCAAGGAATGGGGCGACGACGGCAACGTTTCCTTCCGGAGCGATATCAACAACAGTACTTTAAGTCACGCCCTGAGCTAGTGTATGCGATTTTATGTCTTTTATTATGATAAAAAGTTGCGCATACGCAAAATCTGTCGGACGAGCATGAAAGGTCAAACGAGCGCAAATAAGCAGCCGGGAGAGCGAGCCCGATTGAAGCAGACGACAAAAGCTAGCATCCCTATGCCGACGTCACGGAAGCGTTACGGAGGCGCGCTTCGCAGCGCCGCCCGTGTTCGCGCTCACCGCCAATACTCGGACACAAATCAAGAAAATGCGGCTTTTCCTCATCGAAGAACCCCCATCCAGCCAATGGTGTCGCCGTATCAACGTGACGTCGCGGCAGCCCGCCTCCACGCCGCGCTCACAGAAGAAATCACTGTCACACAGCGTGTTCTTCCGGCGTCGTCGGGCGAGACTCGGAGGGTGATTTTTAGTGGCGTTCAGTCGCATTCCTTGTGTGCGTGTTGTGTGCAGTGTTCTTAACATGCTGGGTAACGACAATCGCTATGGTGTTTTTTAAATGCGAATGCATTTCTTAGTCGGGGGTTGTCGTGCTCCGTCGGCGTGCGCCCGCAGGTGTTATCTCTCCGCGCTCCTCCTCGCCCCTAGCAACAGCTGTGGCGCGCCTAGCAACCGGAGCAGGTGGTAGCTCGGGCGGGAGTAGCGGAGGGCAAGGGGAGAGGAGGAGCGCGCTCGGGCGTGTGAGGGCGCTCGCATCGCGGAGCTCGGGCGGAGTAGCGGAGAGTGAGTGGAGAGGAGGAGCGCGCTCGGGCGTGTGAGGGCGCTCGCATCGCGGAGCTCGGCGGCAGAGAGAGCTCGCGCGCGGGGCGGGCGTGTTGCGCGGGTCTCTCTCTCCGCTCGCTGCGCTCGGAAAATGTATATAAATGCAGTGGAGCGCACGCCTCTCTCCGTTACTGCTTGCCGCAGCGCACTCACCGGTGCACCCAATGCATTCGCATTTCCGCACGATCCCCTTCGGGGAGGTGGGGGGAGTTTTTTTTCTTCTGCTTTGTGAGCGCTCGGCGTTGCCGGGAACCGCTGCAGTTACTGGAATCTGTGTGCACTGTGTGATACGAAGCGGTCGTCATCATGCTGTGCGGGTGTTTGGTCTTGAGCGTAAAGTGCTTCTCATCCTACTGTTTAGTCCTTCCTGTGTCTGAGCTGCCGACGTTATCGCCCCAGTGACTGCGACAGGGGCCGATAACTCCTTGTTTATTTCTCGTAGATTACGCCAGTCAGTTGTAAATATTACTGCTGTGCATATATATGCTCAACGTTAACGCCATGGAGAGTTATGCATGGGCGAAACACAAACAGCGCAACATCGCGCGCTGCATTTCGTTAGAACATTAGTCGAGCCGTATGTCCCAAGCCCACGCCGGGCGCAAGCGTATTCGCCCAAATTGTAATCAAGTCGCCAAATATAAGAAGCTGAATTTTCGCGCTTTTTGACCGTGAATGCGTACGAGCTGTAGCTTAGCTGCGTGATGTGATTTAAGGTGCCACCTTTTCTATTTTTCTTCTCGCTTGCGCTGAGATTAGATTGTTAAATGTGTTAATTTGCGATGGTACGTTTTCGTCGCCTGTTTTTTTTTTTTTTTTGGTGCTTTGATTTGTTGTTTCGGACAAAAACTTTTGTGAAATAAATACGAATAGGGATGTGCTGTGAGTTTGCATTGTCTATGGTAATAAAGATTCCGCATGAGTGTTACCACTGTAAGTTCAATTTCGTAAGCTGTGCTTCGCGCTAGTGGCATTTAAGCAGCCAGATTTCCCCGGTATGACCAGCTACAACAATGCATGTAAATACGTGGAACGCAGTACTGAAATCAAATAAACCACCTTTCAGCTTTCACTACACATGCGCATGCATATTGTCCACCAAATCAAATTCTTGCGTGAGAGTTGTGCTTTATTGAAGCTATATAGGAAATACTCGCCTTGTGTTCATGTCACTTAAGTAAGAAGCTGCTGCTGCAATGGTCATCTGCATGCACGTGCTTAAATTCGAAATATAGAATTCATCGTGGAAAACAGGTCAGCATCTCACCCATTCTCACAGTTGCGCACAAGTGGCTGCTGGGGAGAGAAGCTCGCTGCTCCATCAGTGCTCAACATCGTAGATGCCATGTCGAATAGTAAGCTGCTGTTTGCCGCAGCCCTGTTCACAACTCAACCCGTTCAATCTCTATACATATGCTAAGTGCAGAGCCCTTTAAGCGCTCGCCTTGTGGTCCTAGCTCGCTCGCTCGAAACAAGCATATCGCCGCGGCGTTACGATGTAGCCTGTCACGGTCCCTTCGCCGCGGCGTAATCCAGAGGCTTGGAAAGCCAAGCGGTTTATATAGTCATAAGTGCTCGAAACTCGTGAACCGCTGGCGCTTAGCAGTGGCTTAGCTCGGCCAGGATATACGTAGCGTGAGCTAAGGTTCAGCTGGTTATTCTTAGCTTTCGTGGTTGTCTAGAATTAGCTGATTATCATGCTTACTGCTGCTTATCATCCAATCAAATCCAATCCCCGCGCTTGCGAAAAATGTGGCAGTGCAACACCGGCACGTGGGGGGGAAAAGCACAAAGATAACAGAACTCCCGCTGGCGCAGTTTCAGGCAGGGGGCGCGAGAGCACTGCGAAGGCGGGAAATTTGAATTGCATGGGGTGGTAGCAGTAAGCGGATAACGGCGGTACAGCCCATTATGGCGAATCTCTGCTTTGCACTTCCGACAGCTTTCACATTGAGTGGAACGGCTTTAATTTTAGGAGTGCAAATTACAATGACAGCGTTTTGTGTGGAGCAGTTCAGGGCGTCTAGAGTGCTTTCTTTTCGCCAGGAGAAGGAAGGATGCAGTGAACACAGCTGTAGTAAGATGGCAAGTTGGGCTAGTTGGTGCAGATTAAGATTCATGGTGGAAAAACAGCGCAAGGAACACGGGGACAAAAAGAAGAGTGGACGACGCACAGCGATGTGCGTCGTCCACTCTTCTTTTTGTCCCCGTGTTCTTTGCGCTGTTTTTTCACCATGAATCTTAATCTGATCACAGCTGTGCTGCTGCGTCACAAGTTCAGATACTTCGTTCTGCCGAACGGGATATATGCGTGAGCTCACGCCCGCACTCGCAGATAACGTGTCTAGCCGTTAACGCCCCATCAAAGCAATTGCCTCACAAAGAAGATAAAAAGAAGAAATGGGAGAGAGGGAAGCGTATCGGCATTCGGGTGCAAGTAGCATTCGGCCACGATCCTTCACCAGAAAGCAGTAGTGGTGTCGAAATATCTGCAGGCAATCTTCAGCTGCAAGTAGCCGCGTGAGTCCTTCATGGATGCTGCCGGGCAAGCTGGTGAGGCCTATTCGAGGCCGTGGACTGGCCTTCTGACACCGTCGTTCGGTGGTCCCAGCGGTTTCAAAGCGGGTGCGAATCACGGTGTGTACTGGTCGGGCGGCAGTTTCCGCAACAGTAAGCCGCAGTGCGCCAAACGAGGTGACGCCGATTGTCATGCTGCTGTCTGGTATGAGAGCTACGTACCGCGTGTCGTCTCCGGTATGGTCAGCTCCGCTTGCTCGAAGCAGCCACCGGCTTTGGCGCCGTGCTCTTGCCCCTCGGAAAGTTTCATCTCAGCAGCCGCCAACGTCATCAGCACCGACGGCAACGTGGCAGCGACCGTTTATGGCAGGTGAGGCTCTCTTTCGCGCAGTGCATGCCCCATTTCATAGACGCTACGATTGTGTGGGAAATTTTAGTGGCTTTTTCCCGGGAATTGGGGCTGGAAAGTCGAAGGCATGTCGTTCGGCCAACCAGGCGTGGTGCTGCCTATTGAGGACACTGTTCTCTAGAAAAATGTGGGGTAACAGGCACGCATGGAAATTGTACACTACGTGCTTCGATTGAGCGCATGTGTCTGACTGCACCCAACCACGAAGCAGGGCCCACCTGTTTGCCATGATAACGTGTTTTCGTGCGTGAGTGTTATCAGCGGTGCTCTTCCCGCTCCGCCTGGGCTTAATTGTAAGCACGCAGTCTTGCTCCTTTCTCTTACCCGTCGAAAAGTGGGCACTTCAAAGGAACTCTACAACGCTTCCGATAAACGCTTTCACTCTTTTCTTTGCGTCTGAGAGTACTACGGAAGGTACCGTTATATCGCCAGCCCGGAGAGGCACTGCGTTATTTGCTCGTCACAGCAGATGCGCCTTCCCTTTCTATCTTGCTTTTGTGGCATTTTTTTAAAGTGCCTATCGAATGCGTTCATTGCTGCACCTGAATGAAAGCCAGCCAATAGCCGCTACAGTTCTGCAAGGACGTAATGCCGGCGGTCGAAGAACGCCAAGACCGGGAAAGGGAAAAAATCTTGAAAGCATGTTTCTATGACATCTGATTGGTATAGAGAAGCAATTTTTGGCTTAGGTACTTTGTGACCTATTCTAAGTACTGTATGTGTTTGTTGACTACGTTTTGAAAGCATTCATGATGTAGAAAGTTTAAAAATGTGTTGCAGGCTCCGTTTAAAATCTTTGTTACGCGCCGTCAGCCTGTTTCCCCTCGGCTCGGCCAAACGGAGTTGGGTGCGGCGGACCGGAGGATGCTCGCTGGCAGTAGTGGGTGGGGCTTTGGCATGGTTCTCTCGCACGCAGAAAGTTGTCATTTCTGTGCCGAAGCAGGAAATGTGAAGTCCAGCTAGAAACTACCTTTGCCTCCGTAGCTTGCCGCAGTTGGTCTGCATGGCTTGTTAACAGTCGAGTTGTTAACCGTTGAGGAAGGGCACGCTCACCAGGGCACGTGCTCACCGATGACATGCCCGTTGGGCCGGTGGGAGTTTTAAACATGGTCTCACGGCCCAATGCAATCTGTCCTCCGTACTCGAGCTGTTTAAGTTGGTGTTACAGAAAGTAATGGCGTATTCGGTTGGCCGCTCCGGTCTTCTGACTCCGGAGTCGCCAGATTTTTTAACCTCCTTGGGTAAACCGCGGCGTTTTGTGTCACGTGACCCGTCATCCCGGCCAGATCGCGCCACGCTCTCACTTCGAAGTCAGAGCGGCCGCCAGCGCTCAGAGTCGGAGGCTGACGCTCCGAAAAAACCAACCGGAGTTGTTCGAGCGCTCGAATTCTACCAACCGAAGGCGCGCCCGCTTTTCAGAGCACTCCAGAGCGCTCGCAAACGCCCAACCGAATACGCCACAAGATTCCTTCCTACTGCGAGGAAGGCAAACGGGCAGACCCATGTTTGTCCGCCAGATTATATAAAGCTCGGGTCATTCAAAGTCCATTCAATCAATTCGTTAGGAGGTATGCCCAGTCGCAGATAACAAACGTGGTTTGTTTCGTCCAGCTTCGCGGGTAACTCTTCTTCAGAGTAGAAAGGCACTGAATTTTCGCATAGTTTCAGCATTACACTGGTTATTACACTGCTCCTGCTGCGATAGTATGCGTCCTTGCTACTGATATGGACCACCATATTTTTACGCCTGAATGTCATTTTAGTACAGGCGGGGACTTAATATTGCAGACCATGCGAGCGCGTGGCAAAAGCCACCGATGCGATTTCTGAAGACCCGGCGCGTCTTGTCGAGGCCGGCGCGGCGCGCCTGCGCGTCCTGTTTTAGTCGCAGGCACGCATATTTTCTCGCTTCCTGCAGTAGCGCTGCGGTGGTCACTGAAGCACCGCAGTGCGTTATGGTGGTGATTTGTAGCATTCCTTGCGTCCCGATGGCGCATTTGGGCCTAATTTGACGATTGCGCCGGCTTTGCGTAAGTGCTTCTCGCGTCCTGATATACTCTTGCGAGGAATGTATTTTTTGTTCGTTTTGTTCTTTATCGCTTAAAGACGGTGAGACTAGCGGCTTGCGAACGGCGTCACCGAGTGAAGCGCGTAGGAAGCACCATCACAGGGGGCCGCGCTACGGACAACGAAATGCCAGTGATATTAATCGCGAACCTTATTCATGTTGTTTAGTTTGTAATCTATTTGGCCACTGGACTTATCTTTCAGCTCACTTTCCGCTGCCGTTAAGATAGGATGAGGGGCATGCTACAGAGGCGTCGCTCTGCGGTGCTTCAGGGACCATTGCAGCACCGCTGCAGGATGAGAGAAAATATGCGTGTCGCGCCGGTCCCGACAACAGGCGTCGGGCCTCCAGAGTGCGCATCGGTGGCTTTTGTCACGCGCTCGCATGGTCTGCAATATTAAGTCCCCGCCTGTACATCTAGAACCGTTCGCTGGCTATGTAGAGGAGCCGTCAAAAGTAACTGGAACACGGTCTCGCTAATTTACAGGAATTACCTCTTCCTGCAACTGCGCAACTGGATTGGTGTGCGTTTAAAGGCGTCTTCTCTAACAGAAAATGCTACCTGTAAACCGGTAGTCATCACAAAGGCAGTGAGACAAATATTTTAGAATATTCACAAATTCTTGTTCTAATTATGACACCTGTACTGTGCGCATCAAGCTTGACTACGACAAACGAGCATGCGATTATGGAGCATGCTGGCGCCATCTTTTGGTGGCTGCTGGGTAGGACACAGCTTGCCATTGCGCATGCGCGGGCCTCGTGGAGGGTCGAGTCGATCGTCGTTTTGCATGGGACCCTCTCAATTGCAGAGACGCCATCCGCGAGAGGCGCTTCCTAGGAAGTGCTGTATGCCACGGCTGTTTTCCGTTCCTATAGCTGCAAGATTCAGAAGATTAGCGAAAGTCGTTTGTAGAGCTTATGTAACTGCACGGCGTCAAATCACACGCTTATCACCCATGTCAGCTGACGGCTAGCATTGCGGAAGAAAAGTGCCGTTCATGAGTGGTTACGTCGGCATACTAGGCGGTTCCATGCGAAACGACGATCGGCCCGACCCCGTGCGAGATCCGCGCACGCGCAATGGCCAGCCATCTCCGACCTAGTACCCCCATGCAGATGTCGAAAGCATTCTCCAGAGCCGTGCACTCGCTCCCCTAGATAAGCTTGACACGCACTCTACTCATAATTACTCATATCGCAATGATATTTTTTCCTGAATGACTAAGTTCAGAACCACCAACTAGCCCAACTTGCATCTCTCTCTAAATGTCGATTTTGTTGTTACCCAGTTCCCGCTGTCTTCACGTGAAACTTCGACGGCTGGACCTCCTGCGTCGCTACTTCATTTCCTTGGACTTGGAAGTGGAGGGTGAAGACATCAGAGACGATGTCGGTACGATGCCACTCAAAATGGCGATGGTTTCTAAATTGTGACAGGCATTTGTGATCTGTGAGGGTGGTTTTGACGAGCAAAATTGTAGTGTTCCTGAATATGTCAATCTGGCAGCACCTATCTCTCGCGCCGTAATGATGATGGATTGGGGATAAGCAGGCTGGAGGAATATCTTATACGGCTAAAACAGTTGCGTTGTTTGTCTGCCAAAGGTTTTTTTTTTTTTTTTTTTTTTTTAAATGCGAATGCATTTATTAGTCGGGGGTTGTCTTGCGTCCATCGAGCGGCGTGCGCCTGCATTCCTCCAGCGCGAGCGCACGTGAGCGCGCGCCTCGTAGTTCTGCCTTCGTCGTCGTCGTCGTCGTCGTAAATGCGAATGCATTTCTTAGTCGGGGGTTGTCGTGCTCCGTCGGCGTGCGCCCGCAGGTGTTCTCTCCGCGCTCAATGCCGAACGCATGCGCTTGAAGCGAGCTGTACTAGTTTGCTCGAAGCGGCAAGGACGGCGAGTACTGCGGTGTTAGTCTCGTGTCTAACGTGTATGGGAACTTGATATCCCACGCCGTTGCCACGTCTCCCGTTCGAGACACGTCTCCGTACAAGGACTTGTACACCCTTGCCTACACCGGAGACGGAGTCTTTGTGGTGACCGTGTACCTCGCGCCCAACCTCGCTCGAGACGCCGTTGCCGCGCAGCTGGACGCGGCTATGGAAAGTGTGCGCGTGCGCTCCAAACCCTCTGACCCCATAGTCTTGGTTGGCGACTTCAACGTTGACGTGCGCAAGAAGAGTGGCGAGTGGCTGGTCGAGTACATGCAGACCAGGCACTCTATGCATTGTCTCTCTGCCGGCTTCGACACGTGCCCCACTACCATTCACGGGAGTTGCATTGATCTGGTTTTTACGCGAAACTGTGACGCGCGTATGCTTCTCAAAGACCCTTTGACCGTGCACTTTAGCGATCACAAGGCAGTGATTGTGGCCGTCAGGTACGACGATAACACAAACAGGTGCTGATGAATAAATGATTACGTTCACACTCTCGTCATTAATTACGCCATTACTCGCAACACACTCATCGGTGCACACAATGCATTCGCATTTCTGCACGATTCCCTTCGGGGAGGTGCGGGGGAATTTTTACACTTCGTCTCTTTTTATTTCATGCGCCGGCGGTCTTTGAGTTGTTTCTCGTTGTGCTTAATTTGGAGGGTTAGGTTATCAGTTTTTTTTTTTATCATTTATCATTTATTTCAAGCCTCCCCAACCCATGTGTGCATTTTCCTCCGTCTCGTAATAGGCGGCCCGGGAAGACGAGATGGAATGGCTTTTGCACGCTGTGGGGACCTTGTATTTCTTAGTTAAGCTCATTTTTTTTAGCAGCGAAGCTGTCTACCAAATTGAAATATTTCTTGTCCAAAAATTCAAAATAGCAAAAAAATGCCGACCGCACGCAAGTGAGCGCCTTCCTTGCGGCGACCGCCCGGCAGTTAGAAAAACCGAGAAAATTCGGACCGCTCGTGTGTGCCTGCCTCGTGACGACCGCCCAGCGTCCCCGGCACACGTTTGTCAAGCCAAACATACGCATCTAAGGAGATTCGCCACTTTTGGCCAAAAACACTCCAGCGTATGCCGTAATCATAGCAACACTTTCCAGGAACGAGAGACACGTCATAGCGTGCGCCCCTCCAGGGTGATGTCCAATTATCATCACCAGCCTATCTACTCCTAAGGTCCGTACTCCCACTGCACGGCAAAGGCCTCTCCCAATAATCTCCAACTACCCCAGTCCTGCGCTAACTGCGAGCAATTTATCCCCGCAAACTTCTTGGTCTCATCTGCCCATCTACTTTTCTGCCGCCCCTGCCTCGCTTTCCTTCTCTAGGGATCTACTGTTGCCCTAAATGAACAACGGTTATCTTGCCTTCGCACAACATGCCCTGCCCACTTCCATTTCTTCTTCTTAATTTCTACTAACATGTCCTTAACACGCGTTTGTTTCCTGGCCCACTCCGCTCTCTTCTTGTCTCTTAATGTTACACCTATCATCTTCCGGGCCATTGCGCGCTGTCTCGTCCTTAATTTAAGGTGAACCCTCTTATAGTGAGCCTACTTTTTACTTCGGGGACGATGGTAGGCTGCCATTCATTATCTGGGAATGCCTGCCGAATGCACTGCACCCCATTCTTATCCTTCGAATTACCTCTGCCTCATGGTTGGGATCCGGGTTCACCACTTGGCCTAAGTAGATATATTCCCTTACCACGTCCACTGCCTCGCCACCTATCTCAAACCGCTGTGCTGTCCCGAGGTTATTGATCATTACTTTAGTTTTGCGCATATTAATTTTCAGGCCCAGCGTTCTACTCTCGTTGTCGAGTGCGGTAAGCATACTTTGCAATTCATCCCCCGAGGTACTTAGCAAGGCAACGTCATCAGCAAATCTGAGGTTACTGAGGTATTCTCCCGGTTCCCAATCCAGTGTTCTGAATACTTGTAAACATGCTGTGAATAACACCAGAGAGACTGTCTCCTTGTATGGCGCTGGCTAAGGTGTTGCGCTGCTGAGCACGAGGTCGCGGGTTCGATTCCCGGCCGCGGCGGCCGCTTTTCTGATGGAGGCGAAAAGCAAAAACGCCCGTGTGTACGAGATTTCGGCGCACGTTAAAGATCCCCAGGTGGTCAAAATTAATCCGGAGCCCTCCACTACGGCGCGCCTCATCGCCTGCGTTGCGTCGGCGCGTTAAACCCTACAATCAATCAAATCCTTGTACGGCGCCCTTTCTTATAAATATTTTACTGGTCTCCTTTATGGTAGCTGTGGACCCACTGCAAATATCCTCTAGTACAGTCAAACCCGCTTATAGCGAATTGCAATATGCACCGCGATTAGTTCGATATATCCAATAGTTCGATATAGCCGAACCCGCCTATAACGAACTTATCGTTACAAGTTCACAATCCGCTGGAGCCCCCCTCCCTCTCCTCAACTCCACCATCCCCGCATGCAAAAAGAACACAGTAAGGTAGCCGTTACCATACCCAAATAATCCATTTATTGCAAGTATTAAAGCTACTTTCCGCCTGAACTGCCTACTTTGCAAAGAAAAAAGCGGCGATTTTTGTTTTCACTTTCGTTTTTGGCGGCTTCAACTAGCATAGCATTCTCTACACGAAACATTACTTGCCCCAGTTCGAGTCCGCGTCCTCCAAAATCTAAGAAGCATTGGCGGAGCACATTGACTGCCGAAAGCGCTTTATTATAAGCGTCTGACGGCTTTCACTCGCGACATCATCGGGAATGTGGGGGAGCTCTTCCCACAGTTCACCGATGCTGCTGTCTTGGTCCGGACTCGCTGACTGCGCGGGTTCCGTCGTGAGTCCCGCGAATCGCCGCTCCGAGACCATGCATTTCGGCGGCCATTCTAGGCGCGTAGAGTTCGATATATCGGATGCGAACTTCGTTATAAGGAATATGTTTCCCATGTATTTCCGTAACTGAATTATTTTTGTTCGATATATAGTATAATTCGCTCTATCCGGGTTCGTTATAGCCGGGATTGAGTGTATTCCTACGTAGTGCTCGCCTACACCCTGGTTCCGTAAAGCCTCTGAATGACTGCTGAGGTTCGACCGAGTCAAATGCTTTCTCATAGTTTATGAAGGCTATATATAGGGGTTCAGTATACTCCGCGCACTACTCTATCACCTGATTGATCGTGTGAATATGGTCCATTGTTATACAGCGTTTACGAAATCCTGCTTGTTCTCACGGTTGACGGAAATCTAAGGCGGCAGAAATTCTGTTAGCGATTACCTTGGTACCTTGTAGACGACTGACAGTGAGCTGATCGGCCTGTAATTTTTCTTGTCCTTCGTAGCACCTTTCTTATGGATTAGGATGATGATCGCGTTCCTCCAAGATTCCGGTACACTCGCGGTCATTAGGCATTGCGTGTAGAGGTTCGCCAGCTTTACTAGTACAATTTGCCCGCCATCTTTCAAGAAGTCTGCTGCTATTTTTTCTTCAGCAGGTGATTTGCCCCCTTCCATTTCCTTCAAAGCATTCCTTATTTGTGCCGTTACTGGTGGGATGTCTATCTCCTCTGAACTTTCTCTTTCGGCATTATCCTGGATGTCCCGGCTACTCTAAAGATCTCTATATAAATCCTCGGCTACTATGCCTATTTTATCCCTATTTGTGATGACATTGTCTTGCTTGTCTTTAAGTGCACACATCGGATTTCTCCCCACGCCTAGACGCCTCTTCACTGCTTTCACTGGCCACGGCGGCGGTCAGACCTGTGACCCAGCAGAGGGTGCTAAGAATCCCTGAAGCCGGACAGGCCGCCATTGGAATCTGAACCTGGCAACGTTTAACGCGAGGACTTTGTCCAGCGAGGCGAGTCTATAAGGGTTCGAGGAATTAGAGGGCATTAAGTTGAATGTAATAGGGCTTAGTGAGGTGAGGAGGACAGGTGGAGCTAGCCTTTACGTTGCTGAAAAATGGCACGTCCTATGTTACCGTGGTCTAGTGGACAGAAGAGAACTGGGAGTGTCCAATGATAACCACCTCCAAAAAGATGGAAGAAGCTAAAACTTGTAGCAACAATGCTGGAGTAAAGGTCGTTGTGGCAGCGAAGAAGCATATCGGCTGCTATAGTGGACCTAAACTGTAGTGATGGTGGTGAAGATTGCGTACAGCTTCGCTACATTCAAGTCTTACCCGTTAGTGAGCCTCCCGGCATTTATTTGCGTTTTAAAATTGACTCAATTGGCTCTTAAACTTGTTAAAATTCCTATCTGGTATTTTTTTTCTTTGCAAGTGTTGTGCACTGCGCGCCAACACAGCCATTTTTGCTTTCCAATTGGCGCGCATGTTGTTGTTCCCCGCGGCTGCTAACCCTGCACCCTTCGGGTCTTCGGGGTGCCCCAATGGTTGGGTTGCCATTTTAACGGCGTAAAGATCCCGGGTTCGATTCCTGGCGCCTCCGTAACCACGTTTTTCTTTTTCGAGGCGTGCATTCCGAACACTTGCTCGTGGGCTCCAGCCTCCTCGCTACTTTCCGTCACACATTTTCACCCTCTCTACTTCGCTTATGATGATAGTTTTCTGGTAACTCCCCACAGTGGAAACGAACGCTTCGGCAGCTCCGCTGTAACTAAATCTTACGTTCGCGTACTAAGGCTAAGAAAGGCTACAGAACTCATGTCGGCATTCTTACACAAATTCTACATTCTCCTAAGCTTGCGCTTGTTTGGTGTACTTAAAGCAACATGACAACCCATATAGCGACATTTTCTTTATTGTATAACACAATGAATGCCCATTGAGCGAACAAGTTGACGTCTGGGAGAGCAAAACGGCTCTTCGACCACGCGCCTCAAGTGTTCCATGGCCCTAGGCGTCCCGTCATGGAACGCGTCTAAACTCAGCTACAGCTTATTAAGAAGGCCGTATAGCGGAGTACACGAAGGTACACCGCAGTAAAAGTGAGGTTGGAATAACGCAGCCAAGCCAAGCGAGACGGGCAGCAATATCAACCATTGTAAACTCCCTTAATGCATGGCGGCAAAAACGTGCATCAGCGTAACACGTAGGACATACTTAGAAGCCATCATAACGCATAAACTGGAAGCGGGTTCGTGAAGTAAATCGTCTCAACAGGCAAGCGAACGAATCTATTCGAGAACTCGTACGGTAGCAAAGCGTCTCAAGCGTTCCATTGGACAACCGTGCTTTCGCGTGGAGGACCCTTAAGAAGTGCATAGCTGTGCCCTCAGACTTGCTTGCTTTCGGTTAGTGCATGGGCACTCGAATATCCAGGCCTCCGTCATTTTTTTTATTGCAGACCACTACCTCATAACGGAGCCCAATCACCTGGATGGATTTCAGTGGTTCCAGTTCGAATTTACGATCAACGTGGCGTCAGTGTTTCGGCGAACGCATGGCGTGAGTGTATCGCTCTCCTTTCTGTCGCGGCAGTGAAGGGCAGTACGTTTGTTTGTAGCCTTCAGCGCCCACGCATGCTTCGTAACTGAGCTCGTGATTTACAGGTATCGAGGTGATCTGTCCTCAGGCTCCAAACTTCTAGGTGCGCATTGTTAAACAGATTAAGGCAGTAGAATATTTGACGATTGCATCCGCCAGGATCACAGTATACAGTTCACGCGGGTCTAGTAGCGATGGTCACGGAACTATTTCGGATACGTGAATCATAGCGGCGGGATAGGCTTCTGTGGTTGTGGGGTAGCGCTGCAGTTAAACCTTGTATACGATTCTTTTTGTTCACCGTGGAGCTGAACACACCTTCCCGCATATTACAACCGACGGATTTACTTGTTTCGAACTATCGGCTTACTTTCGAAGTATGAAATGAATTCGTTCAATGGTGGCAACGTGGTCAGTTATGACTATAAGCCTACAATAGCGGCACGGCAAAAACGGCGCTTTCTGATACGCAGTGGAGAGCTGCTTCTAATTGGCGGCGAAGGTTTCCAGCGAACTCTTGATAAAAAGCATTTGAACTGCCGCTTGAGCGACAGCCTCAAGGTTTCACGCTCGTCAAAAAAGAAAAACATTGCAAAGCTTTATTAATGTTTCCCTCAGGCTCGAAGGTGTAGTCCTCTAAACCATTGTATTTCTTCTTCTGCTGTACTCTGTGCAGCGTCCAGAAAACAGCTACTACAGACTGACCATGCGTGTCGTCGAGCTGACCGGCGATTGCTGGCCAGCGGGAGCCGAACCAGTTGTGCTCTGTCTGAAGGAAGGAAACTGCGGGGACTTGTGCCATCCTCAGGTCAGGCCACCCGGGAGTATTTTGCTTATTAGCGAACAAGTTGTAGTTTCTGTCTACCATTTATGCTGTCCCAGATATCTTCAGCTTACTCGCAGTACAAAATTGAGCAAGCTGAATCAAGCCGCAATGTAGTGGCGCGCCCTAGGTAAGCCCATTTCCAATGTGGGAGTCTTGACCGACTAGTACGGAATGTGTTAGTACGCACTCGAAAGCGTCGCACGCATGCTTACCGGGGCCAAGGAAGAACGGGAGGATCAACAGAGATTCAGCTTGGAGCAATAGGGCATCTAAACGGTAACGGGATGTAACGGCTGGACTTGTAGATCAGTTAACCCTTTAGGTAGAAGCCAACTACACATTTCCGCCCCCTTCGGAGGAGTTGTACGAAGTGCGTCAAGAATTACTCACGCTAATAAAACGCATGAATGCGGAGTACCGCTCTATTTTGCAGGGAATGGGGAGCACAAGTTTGTAAGTCTGGGCTTAATGATGGCCCTTAGAATAAAATGAAAACTGCCTAATTTACAGGGCTGCAGGGGTAGGTCTCGCACGCACGAGAGAGACAGAGACAGACAAAGAGACAGACAGAGAGACAGACAGAGAGACAGACAGAGAGACAGACAGAGAGACAGACAGAGAGACAGACAGAGAGACAGACAGAGAGACAGACAGAGAGACAGACAGAGAGACAGACAAAGAGACACAGAGAGACAGACAGAGAGACAGAGAGACAGAGACAGAGAGAGAGAGAGAGAGACCTTATCCAAATCGGGCCCTGTTAGGCGTGGAGGGTAGCCAGCAGCCGCAGCTTCTCAGCGACCTTGGCTGCTCTGTCCATCAGGGCTTGTTGCATCGTCAGGTCAGAGCGGCCCAGTGCCGCCTCGCATAGCTCCGGAGTGGTGATTGGGGGTAAGGGGTCGTCGGGACAGGCCCACATGTAATGCTGTACGGCGGCCTTCGTGCCACATGATGTGCAGTTGGGAGAGGAGAATAGGGAGGGGTGAATACGGTGAAGGAGGGCTGTTAGGTAAAGATTGTTTGTAGAAGTATCCATAGCCATTCTTCCGTGAACCTGAGGGAAGAGTGGGCGGGGCTGTATCAGAGGCGAGACAGGCGGTAATACGTGGTGATCTCGTGGTTGCCGAAGAGGCTGTCGCGAGCTGACCTGGCTCCGTGGGAAGCAATGGGGCTAGGGTATTTCCGGGAGGTGAGCGCTCGGCCCGGGCCATTGCATGAGCCGCCTCATTGCCTCCAAGCCCATTGTGGGCAAGAGTTCGGATTCGAGAGCGCGAAGTTTCATTCGATATTTGTAAACTACGGCGAAAGTAAGTGCTCCTGTTCGGCATTCTCTCGTGCTCCACGCGAACTGTTTATAAATACGATATGCTGAATACAATCTTTTCCTTTCCGGAGATCCGCCTTCCCTAGGCAACTTGTAAGGTCTTTCTAGATTTCCAAGGAGGCCACAACATGAACTCAAACAAAAATATTAAAACGGGCAATTAGCCAATGATGACAATAACCTTTCCGGCCCTGGCGCCGTCATTTGACGACACAACACATAATATCCTCTAGCACCTTAAAGGGGTCCTGAAATGCCTTCCGCCGATGCATGGATGTACATGTAACCAAATAAAGCAATGTATTAGCAATCTCCTCCTGCAAGAATTTTGTTAAAGCGATGAGTATTAGCTGAGAAATCGTAAATCAAAAACCGCGAATTATCGTCGCGCCGTATTTCCTCCTCCTTTCAACTGTTTCTTCGCTGTTGGCCTCCCCTCCCATGATGCTCCGCTCCTCAGCGGTGACGTACTTCCGCTATTGCGCTCCCACAGACTGCCGTCTGCTACGGGCCAGCTCTTTCGGCTTTTTCATCTCTGTAGACACCATGGACACAGGCTGGAAAAGCGAACGAATGACCTGGCCGCATGTGTGCGGCCTGGCCTTGCCCTTTCGCGGTGTACGTAGCTGCAGGGCTGCAGTTGGTATCGGCGGCGAACTCGCAGCCGCGTGGGGAGAATCGTGCGCTCGTTCCCTTTGGTGCACCGCGCACTGTTTATCCAAAAAGCGCGGTCTCAGATGTGGCCCCGCTGGTGCCGGGTGTTATTTTGCGGTGGTTGTAATTCCTACTACCGGCGGCATGTGAAAAAAGACATTTTCAACCGACACAGAACCCGTGCACAAAACGCGCCGGATCGGATCGCTTTATCAGCGGCGATGAATGTGAAGGCGAAGAGCAAACCAACGCTGCACTCGATCAGCGAGAACCCGTGTTCTGACAAGCTGCACCCATGTGTTGCATTCAACACTGACGGGAAAGTGTTTGTTTGCACTTGTTTGGATAGTCGTAAAATGTCCAAACACTCCGGCACTCCGCTAGCAGATCAGCCGGCGAGACATTTCGGAAAACATTTGACAGATGGCGCCGTATGCATTAGTGTGTCGCTACACAAAACTGATGAGACGCTCTACTAAAACTCCCATCGCGGTGTCACGTAGCGGGACGCAAAAATTTAGCGTTTAGCGTATGCAAAGGCCACAAACGATGTACTAAAACTCTATTAGCAGCAAAATAGCGTGCGTATGTGAAACCGCTTGCGTTTACAAAGCTGCACGCCGAGCGCGTACGTTTCAAACCTAGTGACATCGTTTAAATACACTGGCAAGCACAGTGTAACGTAGTCAGATATCAACCGTATGCTCAGGCGACAAGCAAGAGCTTGTTTTATGTGGGGCGGAGATTGCGCATAAAGGCCCGTGCGCACTTGCGACGAAAGCGAGTGAGAGCGGCAGGAATTACGTCGCTTTGTCGCGCTACGATCGTTTTTGTCGAATGGTCGGGACAAATTTTGGTTGCGCGACAGAATTCCCGTCGCTTTCGCTCGCTTTCGTCGCAAGCGGGAATGGAAAGTTCTGCCGCTGCCGTCTGCTACGCAGCTCGGAGGTAACCGCGCGATCTGCTCGGGCCGGATAAACGCGCACACTCCCGCACGGCAGCGCCCCAAGCGGCAGACGGCCGCGTACATCGCTCCCGGCGCCCGCCTGGAGCCCGCCCTCGGCACACTAGCCAGTATACGCCTCGAGCGCGGCCTGTAGGGGCGCCACTGAAATCCCCCTAGCGGCCCGCTTCGAAAGCAGGCGCGGGAGTCCCCGGCCCGCTCCCCACTGTCGCCGTTGCTTTTGGGGCTCGTTCAAGACAGCGATTTACCGTTTGTCTGCGTTCGAAATACCGAATAACGTGGAGCAGGCACTCTGTTTGCAAGCGTGGTATGTTCACGAGAGTATAAACGTTTATGACGCGAACTTAGTGAGATCTATATGAGCGCCGGGCGTGTGTCACAGGCGGGCGTCCCGAAGCCAGAATTTGCATGCAGCTGATTGCAATTCCGCTGCCTTGAAATTTAGTGACTGTGTCTCCGTAAGCAGTGTTTCCTCCGATGGTCATGTAGCGGCCATACACACTATGATGTAAATCGACTTTGTGCACTTAGAAAATCTAGCGGAGCACTCATACCTGACAGCACGCAAGTTACGCCTGCCAATATCACATATCAGATATTGATCAGTACCATGAACAAGCCAATGCGGCATAAATTTCACAAACATTGTACCAAAGAAGTACGATAAATAATGCAAAATTACACTCCGGAGTCAGCACACGACGACAAGTTTAATGCTGGGTCGACTTGTCCCGAGGTGAGCGCTCGCAAAGATTCATCTGTTACATTTATCCTCGACGAGAAGCGTGAAAGTGGGCTTATAGAGTAATCCGCGTCCGTGACCAAACTCTTCTTCGAAACACCGTCATACGAGTCGTGACACAGGGAGACTGCAGAATCTAGCATAAACCGAAATCAGAGACCCTTATCAGATACGACACTCTTCCAACGAGCCCGTGTGTACGAGATTTCGGCGCGCGTTAAGACTCCAGGTGGTCAAAATTAATCCGGAGCCCTCCACTACGGCGTGCCTCATCGTCCCTGTTGCGTCGGCGCGTTAAACCCTGCAATCAATCAATCAACTCTTCCAACGACACCTCGTATCGCTTGTGAACTGCCTACCCTGTATTCTTCAAAAAATGAGTCCGCCGAGTGATCAGCCGTTTTTCAAGGCGAAAAACAAATGAAAAGTGAACACGCAGCTTGTGTGTGTGATTACTAAAACGTTCATTCGCTGATTTCGCTCCGCATTTGTAAACAACGATAGTTGAGCGTCCTCCTCCTCATCCCCCCCCCCCCCCCCCCCCATGTCTAGCGAAATATCAGTACATTTCGCATCTAGTTGGTCTGGTGAATACTACCTTGCTCAAACAAACGTCTTTAGCATTTCAGAAACTGCACTCGTTTTTTTTTTTTTTTTTTCATTCCCGTACGACTATTCTATTTATTCCTTACTTGCAGACCATTCATTTTCCCATGGTTTTATTAACATATACCTTGGTTCTTACTATAAGGCATGAGTGGGCACATATCTGACTTAACATTTTCTTTTCTGTACTTAACATTTTCGCGTGGCTTATATTCCCATAAAAGGCACAAGTTTTTGTCAGCTATTGGGTTATCACGTCCCCGAAACATATTTTTCTACGACGTACATATTCGAAGCAAAGCCGCATTTGTTGTCTGCGCTGCAAAACGAACCAACCTCTTACAGTGCCAATATCAGGTCTAAACGAGGCGACAATAAATAGAATTCACTTGTGCTGACGTGTTGGAAGGTGACAGCGGTGATATGCTGCTGCCATCGCCGACGCCCGCAAGAGCGGCCAAGAAGCGCGCAGAACCGCCTCCCCGTGTAGCTCTTGTTGGCGTTAGAGCGCTCTACCAAGACGCAGCTGTTTAAGTGCCCTAAACGTGCAGTTAACTTACAGACGTCACCATAACAAGTTGTTTAGAGCGCGGAAAGGCAAAGAGAAGCGAAAGAAAACCAAAACACTGCATGACCACATATCAGCCACGCAGCGCTAATCCCGCAAACGCCGCGGAGAAGCGGCGGCAGGCGGCGCAGCGATCGCGAATCTCGAGGCGTATATTTCAGGCACTATTGGCGGTGAGCGCGACCGCGGGCGGCGCTGCGAAGCGCGCCTCCGTGACGTCGGCTTAGGGATTCTCGCATTTGTCGTCTGCTTCACTCGGGCCCGCTCTCCCTGCTGTTTCTTTGGGCTCGGTTGACGGCTGATGCTTGTCCGCAGCACACTTTGCGTGTTCGTAATTTTTATCGAAATAATAGACTTAAAATCACATACACTAGCTCAAGGCGTGATTTGAAGCACAGTTTTAGATACCGCTGCGGAAGAAACATTGCCGGCGTCGGCGAAGCCGGTCCTGTGCGGAGCGCTAAGAGTCGAAGCTAGGCGTGTGCTTCTGTATTCAGCAATCTTTGGAACAAAGGGAACAGCTAGCTGCTAATAACCGACAACAGCTAAAATGCAAGACCAAAGCAAATTCCAGTCCTTCGGGGCTCTCGGCTTCGGCAGAAGGCATTTAATCGTATGTAAAGTAAAACAGTTTTCGCAACCTTACCGAAAACTGGAAAGTATTGTATTACATCACGTCATGTTGTCACTGCATAAAACTATGCCCGCACACATTATGGGCCTCAAAAACGGTAGGTTGAGTTCCAAATAACCTACTGTGTGTATAGGCGTGTGCTGACTTTATACCAGGCTTATAATCAGTATGGAGGCTCATTGAGCAAAACTACTCACGTCTACGTTAAAAATATAGTAGCACTATGTTTGTTCAGACCTGGAGGGATATTTCGGTACATTTCTCAGAGCCATATCTTTTCAATATTGAGATCGTATAGTAAAACTGCACTCAAGAGGAGGAGGAGGAGGAGAAAACTTTTTTAACAGTGAAGTCTAGCTGGTTAGTGGTCGGGGTCCTCAGTCCAGGACACGAGAGTAAGAGTAATTTTCTTCAATTCATAGCACGCCATCCAGAGTATGCCAGGATTTGTTCTTTACGCCTGGAAGGGTTGGAAAACCATAAAGAGCTGCTTGGACATATTCATCGGTTTCGATTCTTGTTATACTGGAAACCGGCACGAGTACTATTTATTGCGTCTGTGAGCGAGTATATGAAGCCGCCAACACCGTAATCATGTCATAACGGTTCGGGTTGAGAGCCAGTTCGTTATGATAACGATGGTTAGTATTGGCGGTGAGCGCGAACACAGGCGGCGCTGCGAAGCGCGCCTCCGTGATGTCAGCTTAGGGATTCTCGCATTTGTCGTCTGCTTCACTCAGGCTCGCTCTCCCTGCTGTTTCTTTGCGCTCGGTCAACGTCTGATGCTTGTCCGCACCAGAATTGGCGTGTGGGTAACTTTTTATCATAATAATAGGCTTAAAATCGCACACACTAGCTCATGGTGTCAATTAAAGTATAGTTTTGGATTCCGCTACAGGAGAAGCATTGCCGGCGCCACCCCATTCCTTGCGAAGCCGGTCCTGTGCGGAGCGCGAAGAGTCGGAGCTAGGCGTCAGCTTATCATGTAAGCATTCGAACAAAAGGAACAGTCAGCTGCTAATAACCGACAACAGCGAAAATGGAAGATCAAAACAAATTCTAAGCCTTCAGGGCTGTCGGCTTTGGCAGAAGGCATCACGATTCCCGGTAATCATATGTAAGGTAAAACAGTTTTTGCAACCTTGCCGAACGCTCGAACGCGTTTTGTCACATCACTTTACGTTGTCAAGGCATGAAAGTTTGCCGACATGCACTATAGACTGCAAAAACTGTAGGTTGAGTTCCAAATAACCCAGTGTGTATACGCGCGTGCTGATTCTATACCAGGCATCTAACCAGTATGGAGGTTTATTGAGCAAAACGAGTCACGTCTTCGTTAAATTTATAGTAACCCATATATGTTTGTTAAGACCTGGAGGGATATTTCGGAACATTTTGCACAGCCATATCTTCCCGATATTCGGATATGCGTTATAGGAAAACTGCACTCAAGAGGAGGAAGAGTAAGGGGAGGAGGGGAAAACTTTGTTTAACAATTAAATCGATCTGGTTAGTGGGCCGGGTCCTCAGCCCAGGACAAGAGAGTAAAAGTAATTTTCTTCAAATCATTTAACGCCATCCCGAGTAGAATAGGATTTGTTCTTCGCGCCTGGAAGGGCTGAAAAGCAATAAAGAGCTACTTGGAATTCTTCTTCGGTTTCGAGTCTTGTAATATATGCAGGTATACTTGTTATTACGTTAGTTAGCGAGTATATCATGCCTTCAACACCGTAATCATTTCATCATTGTTCGAGTTGAGAGTCAGTTCGTTATGATAAGGATATAATTACGATAGAAATTCGGAGCATAAAAGCCGCCTTCGAGTACTGTGGACCACGTTGTTTAGGGCGCGATCGCGGTGGCGTAGCACAAACCTTCTCATTGTATTTGCATGTGAATAAACAAAGCACGCTGAGGATATGCACCTTCTTGCACGCAGCCGTAATGAAAGCCAATTTGTGAAGAAGGGAATGTATGCCATACAAAATGAAGGAAATATCCACACGACCTTTGTGAGGCTCCCGTAACATCCCGAAACCTCCTAATAAGAAGTTGGTGACGGCGCAGAAAAATTAATGCGTTGGGCAGAAAAAAAAGCAAGTAACATTAATCCGATACAAGACAACAACGAAAGAAACAGAAGAAAGCCGCTTTATTTCCTGCTGCGCGATGAGCGTGTAGAAACCGCTGCTTGGTACGTAGTATTAGACTGTTGAGTCTTCATAGGACCATCTCAAAAATACTGCAGGTAAGCCTACGCATTTTGAATACTTATCGAGAAGCTCTGATCGCTGATCCTCGCGAATAAGCAAGAAAGGACGAGTTACACACGATCTTCTGACCGATACTATGAAGAAAGTTGTTCTCTATCTCTTCGTGTGTTGCAAACTTGTGGGGGATACAGCTTCGAATTATTCAGATGCGTCATAAGCTGGCAAAATAACTGAGTCACTAGAAATACGCTTTTTAACGCACTACAGCAACGAAGCGGGCGATTCCTAGCCCAGGCACTGTTGCCCCTCACAAGATGAGTGTAGCAGACGACAGCGGCGCGAATCCCTAAGCCGACGTCAGAGCCAGGGGGCGCCACTCAAAGATCTCACCGCCAATAATGGAGGAAAGATTTTTTGCTTCCGATGAACCTAGTTCTTTGCCCCTGTGTTTTTAAATACGTGAAGTGTTTAGCACGTCGTCCTCACGCAGCTCTGTATCGTCGTAGCATCGCTGATTGTCCGAACGAAGCTTGCAGCTAAGCCGATGCAGCGACCGAAGCTGTGTGTGTGTGTGTGCATCGCCTCCTGTGTGTTGTGGACGCGTTCGTTTCGCGATCAAATGCGACATTGTACTTCTGCGGGTGGATAGTGCTTCCCATGGACTGGATTATCTTTCTCGAGCGACGTACCACTCAACCTCGCATGGGGTATGTGCAGTGTGCCTGGCTAAAAGCCTTCTCGCTTGCGCGCCAGAGTTGTGACTTGCTGCTCGTCCCCGCAAACCGGGTGTGAGGTGAGTGCCGTATTTACGACGGGCAGGAGGAGGCAACTCATCGTCTGTCAATCGCGGTTCAGACTTGCAACGCATGTTGTGACGTTGCGTTCGTTCGAAACGCATCTCTGGATTGTTTTGAAGTTGAATAAAATGTACGCGTCAAACCCGGGCATTCGGCTCAGGGCGTTCTCTGCGATTGCACCAAAGAAGTGCCACGGGACTTTCTTTATGGTACGTACTCAAGTAAGATAAAATCCACGTCGTGTTATGGCCGTGTTGCATTCAATACAAACGGTTAAGCATTTGTTTACACTTGTTTCGTTTGTCGTAAAATGTCAAAGCACTCCGGCACTCCGCTGGCAGATCAGCCGGCGAGCCGACGCTGAGCAGACGACTCATCTCTTTGCCGGAAGTGCGTGAAAAAGCCGCCCAATAGCAGGATGTCTAGCTCATGACGAACATCTGGGAATCGATGATGTAGACATGTGAAGATGGCGGCGTCCAAAAACACGAAGGAAAGGGTGAGAAAAAAGCGACAAACTTTGCAACAAAAGTGTGAGCTTTCCGCTGCGCGTAAAAGAGTAATACTTGGCACAGGTGACGTTGGCGACCCAATCTAGCGATTGCGCTAGTTCATTTAGTGTGTTCAAAATGCCTTTCAGGGCCCGTTTAAGAACTAAACGAAAAATGCTAGTTTTCTGGGCGACGGATGTCTCTTGCGATAGACATCACCATTGTTGGGTTTTCGCGGGGCTGCACGATATGAAACAGAAGCTTCAGTGGACACAGGGTAAGACGACAGGGCGGGTAAGGAAACGGAAATTCCGGTTTGTCAAAATGTCTATAAATATGTAAATACTTAGATTACCAGCTTTATATTTTTTCTGTAAGAGCACGGTGTCGTAAGTTTACGTAAAATTTTTTTTTACTTGAAAAAAATTTTAATTGCCTATTGACCTAATTAATGTCGTCCCTGTAAATTAATAAATACTTGCACTATTAGCGTAATTTTTTATTTATATGCTCCTGAGGTCTAAAGCTGTACGAAAACACGCAGAAAAACAATTCTCGCTAGAAATAAAAAATTCGGGGCCCAAATCTTTCAACCTCGTAACGTTTTACAATTTCTTATAAAATTTAGAGCCCGATCCAGGCGCATCCGTGGGCACCAGAGATTCTCTGCCGTGGACCTGAAGGGCTGAAGAACTTTGCACAGGAGATCAACTCCTTTGCCTTCAGGTTCGTATTACATCGTCCGAACTTGTTGTCTTAACGGGGGACGGATAGTGCAGTAGGTGTTCAAATACGTCTGCGGCTAGCTCCGCTAACTTTTCAGCAATCAACTTGAAATTTCGTATGGCGTTTAAACTATACACGTACTGTGTGCAACATTTCACATTGTGATACTCAGAGGCTTTTAAAATAACATTCTACAGTTCCTTAGTTCTTTTTCTGAGCTTCAGGATCATTTTTAGAAATGTTTTTACAGGCTAAGAGACGAAACATTTTCTATTTGTGGTAAATACTTCCGGCATTCTTCTGAGACAAAAGAATAGTGGCAATAACCGCTGATTTAAAAAAAATTATATTTAGTTACTCCAAGCACAACTTTCAATGATATTCGACAAAAAAAAGTGGGGATAAAAACTTCTTGCGACAACATACTTATTTTGGTTCAGAGCGTGTAATGAGCAATAATAAAACCCTCATAAATTGTTCCGGAAATTTAATTGGTTGCAGAAAAAATGTTTATTCGGTCAGTGATGTTTTGTGAAATCCCACTTCTAAGTTTTCGTTTCATATTTTCAAACTGTCTCTTCTTGCCTGGCTTCAGAGAAAATCGAGGCATTGCTACTAGCGCAGTGCACTTTTGGCGCGAAAGATCGCTCTAATCTGTCAAAAAAGAAACAAATTATGTGAGCACGAACTGTATAGGGAGTCGACCAGACGTAAACAAGCGTTTCGCAATACTAGTAACGCAGCACCATCGCGGCATATACTGAATAACAAAAAGTCAGTGAATGCTTTCTTTCTAAATAAGTATGACAGTAAGCGTCATCACGTGATGACGCAACTTGCAGTTACTAGGTGGAGCCTCATAAGGGTGTGTTTGGTGCCATTTTTGAATGGCTTCTGCCGCGCATCTGAGGATGCCGCTTCCTGGGGGAATTTTCAAAGAATGGTAGCTTAGTTTGGAAACCTACGAAATTGTTTAGTCTGTTTTGCCCGCCATCCTTCCTTACGTTCTCATTTCTAAATATTGTTTCATAGTGTACTTCCGTGTACCCTTCATTTCTCATCCCGAGTGTCAAATATAATTATTTGTATATTCCGGTTACAAGGCAGGCGGTTTCACGATTCGATCCTGACGAGAAAATGTATGGCCTCCTTCAAGCCATAAAACAAACAGCGAAGTAAATGGGGAGTTGGACTTTTTTTTTTCATTTTTCAGCGGAAGCTGTATTTCTGTTCTAGCACAATTTTCCTCTCGAAATCCTTTGGGCAATGCCTCAAAACTGGTTCATTTGATTGTAGTCTGCTTTTTCTACTACGACACGCCTTCATGTACTGCTATTTTAAGGAACTTTGACACGTGCCAGCTACACCATTTTCTCCCTAACTGCTGATCTCGCCTTTGTTTCCTACGCTTCAGCAAGGTGTCCCCGAGATACAAAACTGATTTCTTTGCGCCTACATTTACGTGCTCGATCAAGTAACCATCGGATAAACAATCTTTCTTGAAAGTACGCGTGTAGCACAACTAATGCACCATAATTAATGGGCCTTGTCCCAAATAAAAATAGCCCCTTGCGTAGGTTTCTTTTGCCTGTGTTGCAGTAGGTCGTTCAGATGTGTACGAGTCGTGTACTGCTTATACCGGATCAAACGTTATTTCAGGAACACAGAACAACGCAAGCAGATGTTGCACAAACTGTGTGAGAAAAATGCATTACAAACTTTTTGTGCAAACGGGGTTTTAATTGCAAAAAAGGCATTTAACAAAAGCTAAGAAATAATAAACATTCTGTTGTACAAACTGTGGCGCTGCAGTTCTCCGCTTTCAAGTTTTTCATTGTTAGAATTTACAATAGGTATACTTCAGCAAATTGGGGATGCGTGCCTATACGTCTTGATGCCGCAGTGCTGCATCAAGGATCTTTGACTGGCCCATATTCTGCGGCAACGAACAAGAGACGTGGTCTTGTTTTGCAACAGTGCTCTTCGAGGGTCGTGTTTCAATGTTTTGTTGTTGCTGTTGTTGTTGTTGTTGTTGTTGTTGTTGGTGGTGGTGGTGGTGTCTATTCTAGCTGATTTCGCGGGTTCGCCTCATGCTGAGACACTGACATACTGGGTGGTAGATGCTCTGAGCGAGATTGAAATCTTGAAAAAAAAAATACATTCCCAATCACGAGACCTGAAACCGGACGATTTTGTCGCACATAACGGTACCTAGGCGTGTTTTTACTTAAGCTCAACTTGTTGGGAGAGTTGATGCATCTCTCGCGAAGAGACAGGCTTTGGGCTTGTCCTGTGCGCACTCTCCGCACAAAGTGCTGAGTGAGTGTTCACTTCTTCGGTAACCCTTCCCATGCAGTAATCAGCTGAACAAAGCCTTGAGCAACATGGTATTGACAGTGCTGATCAAGTTGACTACTTCCTGGTTGCGCGAAAAAAACTAGCGGAACTGCTACTTCTGTTCAATTTTTTTTTCTCATCCTTACTGCAAATTTTCTTGCTTCCAGAACCAGCCTGTCCGCAACGGCCTCTGACTTACGCCTTTCACCCGGGCCAAGCCACGGCAAAATGCAGAATGGGAGCTCCTGGGATGACATAGGCTACGGAAGGCCACAAGTAGCGGTTGCATCGTGTCTCCCCAACGTCTGCTACTGTTGCTCTCCCTATGGACACTGCGACTGCGACTTCGGCGACCTCCACCGGCGAAGCAGCCGCACGACATTCTTTCGGGATCTCGATTCGGAAGTGGAGCTGGCGTTGAAAAAGATGCAGTTGCGAGAATGGAACGACCTACGTGATGGTCCTTTTGATGTCCCGCGCCACTGGGAGAATCCGCACGAGTTCCACCATGATGATCCTTCTATGGACAGACGGGATTCACTTTAAGCAGCTGGCTTTTTAGTGAATGCACAAGGTTTACCTAAGCCTGCTTTGTTTTTATGTTTTCCTATTTTCAGGCTTTTAATTGTTTAATCCGCATGCTTTGTGTTACACATTTATTGTCTAATATACACACGGAGCTTGCTTTTTAGTTTGTGACCTCACCGCACGTTTTCTTAGTGAGGTACCGGGCAAAGCATCCGGTTTTCTTTCCAATAAACTAGAAAAAAGGACTCGTCGAATTTAAACATTTTTTCGAAGATACAAACATGGAGGGTGTAAGCTTGAACAAAATAACAGCAGCGGACAGATGTTGGTGGCGCGACCCAACCACGAGAACGGAAAGCTTCGACGAGATAAAACATGTGTTCGAGAGTGCCCTTCGCCGCTGCCGTGCCGTTCCGCCGGTTTCGTCTGCTACGCTACAGGGCAGCTTTTACGCCTGCCTTTTCTGCCATCTACCTCACCTGGAAACCTTTTGTCGCGTCAAGCCGATCTTTTTATTTGACGTAATAGGCAAGGGAATACAAATCGGACATCATGACACCTGAAAAACATTACTAGCAAAGCCGTAAGCAACAGTTACCAACATTTTTTTTCGAGAAACAAACACAATGTCCCACTGGCCTAGAGTCTACATACAAGAGAAATCCGCCGAAACACGCATGTGCTAGCAGAACAATCCATTGTGCAGCAGACGACACGGGTATTGGCGGTGAGATGTTTGAGCGGTGCCCACTGTATCTGAACAAAAAACAAAAGGGATGGACGCAAGATTCGGTCAAAAAGTGACGTCATCTTGACTGCACTAGCGCGAAAATTTGATTTAAAAATAGTTTAGCAGGCCTCTGATCGCTGAGGGCTCATGTCATTGCCATCTGACGCAAGTTGGCAAGCCTACGCCACTGCTTGGTCGTTTAATTGCATCGCACATTCGCAGGTTACGTGAGTGTCAAGTATAGATCAAGGTTGTATAATGCCGTCGGGGTTTGTGTGCTTCAGTTCGAGGAGAAGAATCATGACATTTCAATTTTATTCCGGGTTAAACATGAAACATTGTTCGCTCCTCGCGCGCACGTGGCGCCCCCACCAGCGTTGCGGGCGCTTCAAGGTGGGCTTGGGCTCGTGCCCGCGAAGCACGGCATTGTATGCACGTGGAACGGTACGAACGGTGGCCCCGGTGGCAACGACCGAACGTCACACCATCGTCAACGTAATCAAAACAACAGCAACAACAGCAACGTGAACTCAAGCAAAGCACCCTTGGGATGTGTACTGCAGGTAGAGCAGCACCTCTCCCGCACATCTCTAACCTCTCCCACCCTGCGTCATCTGAACCATTCGAATCCATCTTAATTGGTCGCTTCTTCACCGAGTTTATTCTTCCCCTGTTTCTCAGTCGTCTATCAACAGCCATTCTGCTATTGGGGTGGTCATCCTGTTGAACGGGTGCTTGGTTTGCTCGAAACAAACGCTGGCGATCCTCCTCCCCATGCGGCTGGCCCATCTCCACTAGCACGGGGGAGCGTGAGTGTCCCGTTTAAGAGATTAAGCCGGAGGACGCCAAGTCGGGAGATGGAAGCGAGCGCGGTGGAGTGGGAGATGAGGTAGGAAACCAGATACTCGTGCCTTTAAAGCTCAAGGCGGACCCTCCTCGGAAATAAAACACAAAGAAAAGCAACAACTCGATCGTCTTGCGCCCACCCGCAAAAAAAAAAAGCCCACGTGAACTACTGAAGACAGCAGATTCAAGGCCTCGCCGTGGACCCGTTGAGCGGGGGCGACCGGTCACGCGGGCACCGCCGGTACAAGGAACACCGCAACGAGCTGTGGGCACGAGATGTACAAGACCGGTGAACACCGCAGGATGGACGCCCCCAGGAGGCTTGTCGATAATCCTGGCTCACGAATCGAAACATCCCTAAACGATTTTCCTCTGAATATGCGCTGGGATGTTTCTACACCGAAATATTTGGCCCTCCCTTCAACTCCCCAACACCTCGAGCCTTCAGTGCACGTGCTATTCTTATTTACGGACCACCTAGCTAATCTCGCTGTCACAGCTACCTTTCAATTCCGCATACCTAATCTGGCTCGTTTTGCATCTTCAAGATTAAGAAGATATTGGCATCTAGGCGCTGCTCGTTCAGGCGCAGTCCTATCAGTTGAAGAGCAGAAATATTTAAAGTTCGGGTGAAATGCCACTTTTTATGGGTCACAACAATGCGAAGTGACCTTCACTGAGCTGCGCTGCAGGATTTCTGTCTGTTCAGAACAGGGCTTTGACCTACGGAACTATGTGTGCGGTGCCAGGTCCCGAAAACAATCCAACATTTTTTTTTTCTCCCGCCGTCGCTTC
The DNA here is from genome assembly GCF_048455015.1 of Haemaphysalis longicornis. Classification (NCBI taxonomy): domain Eukaryota; kingdom Metazoa; phylum Arthropoda; class Arachnida; order Ixodida; family Ixodidae; genus Haemaphysalis; species Haemaphysalis longicornis. The sequence continues at coordinate 101,836,905 of NW_027526361.1, read as the reverse complement.
TCGGCAGCTAGACAACTGCTAGACAATTGGACGTTTCGGGTTGACCCTACCGGTTGCACTTATATTATCTATTGGAGAAACAAATTGTGGGTATGCGAAGATGGATATATACAATTGTATTCAAGCTTACCTTTCTGATTAATGTCGCTTTAATTGCTGAAGGATACGTAATCAATGTGTAATTGGGGTTTTAATCATAGGGTTCATACCTTAAAGTAACAGCGCGCACATACGGAAGACAAAAAAGAAATAAGACAAGACGAGCGCTGTCTGTGCGCGCTGTTACTAAAAGTTGTGAACCAGTACCAACTCGCCCAGGTGTTCATTCTGTTGTATTAATCATAGTGGACTTTCATTTCACGGCGTCTTTCTTTCCGGAAATAAGTTCTTATTTTACAGACCTAACGAATTACAATAGTGATTTAGCCCTGGCCAATCCCCTCTTGTGGGTACGTGCGAGAAACGTTGAAGGCATTATCATCATGGTCATCATCATAACCGCCATGGCTTCCCTTGACATGGTTCGTCCAGCCTTTGGGACTCCAGCTCGCCCTTCCGAACGCAGGATGAGCGGGGCCCCCGTTTTCGTCACTTCGGCGACGATTCCAGGCTCGGAGGCTGCCTTTGCTCCAACACGCACAACGCTCCCAAAGCCTCTTCGGAAACCGACAGCCTCGGTGGATTTGAAGCCTCGTGCTCCTCCGCGAGCCGTTACTTTCGACCGCGTTCCGCCGGTACTTCTCCGGTACACGCCTATGCCGTCACCTGAACGCGAAGAGCGTGAGTGCGTGTGCCTGTCGTGATCGTAACACTATTGTGAACTTTTCTTTTGCACATCACAACAAATGCCCCAAGTACCCCTAAAAATCGATGTTCTGAGAAATGCTTAGTTCGATCCCGCGAACGTAACACGACGTTCAGCGTTATCTGTGACCGCTGAGCTGTAATGTGCCCAATTTTCCTTTAAGGCTTTGCGGAAGCAGTAGTACGGTTATATAATACAACTTGTAACCTTGATCTCACCGGTAGGTACTGAAACGCAGGAATGCAAAGGCTGACTTAACGCTTTTTATAGCTCGTCCAATAGTTATAAAACCAGTGAGGTATCACCGACCGAATCACGAGTGCGCCGCCACCAGTGCCCCGTTTTTCTCTTCATACTAGGACAGTATGTTTGGTACTCTTCAGTCCATAAGTTTTGGTTAGTGGGTTGTAAACACTTCGACTTTATCAAAAACGCGATATTGAGAGGGTACAAGGAAGAGACTGAGAAAGGATTTATCAAAAAATTCCCCCGCATTTCCCCGAGGGGGAGAATGTGAAAGTGCGAATGCACGGTTGTCGGCCCGCTTGCGGCGCTTGCGCTCGGCCCCCGCAGCCCACCGCCTCGCCGCCTTCTCTTCCATCTCTTCCATCGGGTTTGTAGTATCACGTGTACACCACGCAGTTATCAAGCCGCTATAACGCCGCTGAGTCGCCAACGCACGCCGCTGACGACGTAGTTTGAATGCGTTAAAGATATAAGGCGCGTCACTAACACTGATATCAGCGTCGCGTCCGTGGCTTGGTCGGTAGAGCGTCGCGCTGCGGCCGCAAAGTCCGCGGATCGAAACCTGGCGCCGGATGCTGTTTCTTTATAGAGGAGCACTGCGGACGCCGCCGCCGGCGGCGGTGGATGGTTCGGGGTCGCTTATAAAGTGCATTCGCACTTAAAACATGACGCAGTAGTTAGCAGGAAGCCTCAGGAAAAGTGTGCAGCGCAGCGTGACTAGCAGGGTGGAAGGAGTGCAGGAGTGGTGGGAGGAAAAACGTGAATAAGGGAACTGTGCGTCAACAGAAACCTATCGAACAAGAAGAATCGCTCTGCTAGCGTAGGCAACCACAGCTTCAATCCAAATGATAGCCGTATGTTTTTTTTTTCTTTTAAATAGCCCTTCTAGGATCAATTAAACCGGAAAACATTGTCCTGCATGTCTGTCTGTCAGTCTGTCCCTCCATTCAGACATCCTGCTAAGAGTTCAAAAATTGTTGACCGAGAAATTTGTATATAGCCAAAAGCTTGCCGAACAACTGAATCTTGAAACATACTTCATGGTTGTCAACACTGATGAGCAAAAAAAAAAAAAAAAAAACACCGGGCGTATATGAAGCATAATATCAATGCCAAATTGGTAGTCTCAGTGTTCTAATTGAAAATAAATGTGCGCTCGATATTTTCCAATACGCACCTAAAAAAAAAGATTTCGTCCCCAAAATGCAAACAGAGCTCGCGCGAGCCTGGACCTCGTGGCAATGTCCCAACTTCAACCGTAACAAAAGGTTCCAGTAGATGGCACGAACAGTGCAACGCAGGAAAATTAAATTGAGTTAAGCAAATCTCCACCGTGTTTATCGCGCAACGATCTAAAGCGAGGGAAAAGCATGGGAGGGGAGAGAAAAGGGGCGTTCACGTGGCAGAGGCGGCAGGAGGCTATCGTCTATCGGCGACATTTTTTTTTATTCAATTTATTTCTGACAGACGATGTTTACGGTCATTGTACATTTAAAGTACGACAGGAAAGTGGCCAGTGTTGCCAAGGTGTGGGGGAAATCTTACTGTCGGCCTGCACGTGCCCCCCCCCCCCGCCGGCGGACTGGGCTGTGTCGGTCGGGTTCGGCTGTCCTGCTTTGGTCCGTCGCAATGGCAGGAGTCAGTGGTGTGCCATGCCCACTGTATTGGGTATTCAACGCCCATGGGAGCTTGAGCAACTCCCAAGGCACTCTGAGGGCAAGTGCAGGCCCGCAGGACGCACGCCCGGACAGCCTGGGTGGCTACCGAGGTTGGTGCTTGGAATGGTAATTCGATCAAAATTTGTGGTCGCAAATTTCTGTGGATCAACTATAATTCTCTTTGGCCGGGGGCGGCAACGCGCTCCTGTAATCCAGTGTGGGTGGAGGCCGGGGGGTCAATGTTGCGAAGTGACTTCACTCGAGCGGTACAGTTTGTGTTATAGTGGCGCACGGTTGGTGAAGCAATGTGAGCGCTGCTATGAGGCCGGGGGAGTTGCGAACCCCTGTAACCGAGGGAGGTGACGAGCCCTTGTAACCCAAGTCAGAGGGGTATATGCTATACAGTTCGTTTTATCGTGCCATGCTGAAGCATGGGTACACACAATGAGGCCGGGGGTGTAGCGAACCTCTGTAACCGGAGCATGGAAGGGGCCTTTAATTCGAGCTGGTCTGCTGACCGAGGGAACTTGATGAGCCCTTGTAACCTTCAGTCTTGGGGGCGAGAGTGCGGAGCTATTGGGAGTTCCTCAGAGGATCCCGTGTATTTCGAAAGATGGTATTTGTGCAGCAATTATGACTCTCTTGGCTAGGGGAAGTAGCGAGCCCCTGTAATCCAGTGTGGGAAGAGGCCAAAGGCTGGGGGTGGTAACGCGCCCCTGTAATCCAGCGTGAGAGGAAGCCAGCGGGTCAATGTTGCGCCGTAATCACTGCGCTCAAGCGGTACAGTTCGCACGTAGTGTTGGCGTACCATTGCTGAAGCAACGGGTAAACCAGTACCGTCGCCACCAAATAGGTTACTTCCTGTCTCCGACGGTTGGGGCCCAGTTATCGGACCCTATGGGTGAGCATTAACCGTGGCAGGGACCGCACATTTGGCAATTGGCACTGTCTGATGCCCGCGCTGAGCAATCAGTCTTGAAAAAGTGTTAGACAATTGGATTGGAGCAAAATCGCTCTCCCCATTTCCATCCTTTTTCCCATAACCCATCCCGATGCCCAAGTTCCCGTTCCCAGCAACCCACCCCATCCGGCTTCTTCTTAGGGGGGACAAGGGGGGTCCCCCCGGGCCCGTCCCCCTCGCGGTGGGTCACAAGATAGCTTTTCCCGTTAATTTCTCTCCACCTTCGGGTGGACAAAATTCTCTTTGCCGGTTGGCCTGTTTTTGTACTGTTGCAATTGGGTATAACCGGTTATACTTCTGTGGTACCGGGGAGCTATGACAGTTCCATTTACTCGATGCTGCCAAGGTAAGCGAGGCAAAACACGATTACCTGACTCCTGACTAGGCCTCGCTTCCTGAATGTTTTGCATTGCTTAACAGAATTTGAAGGAAATAAAGCGTTGTTTCAGTGTACGTATTCAGAACTGCACAGACCCTTTAAAGGGACACGGAAGTGAATTTGTCAAGCTCCCGTTTTTGTTGTACTACGTAGACTGGCTCAAATTAACACTCTTTTCATCGTTTATCCGGTTGACAAGTCGGTAATTATTTTAGAAAGCGCGAAAGAAGAAAAACTACCCTGCGCGGTTTGCGGCGGCCGCACCAACTAAAGGCTGTGACGACGGGAGGAGACGCACCGTGATTGGTTAGCATTCAAACAAGTTTCGGTTTCGGTTCTGTAAAACAACATGCTTGACACCCGACGGCATCGTTAGATGGGCATTCTCGGTATCTTAGTAATCGTCGTATCGCTCTTCTGCCATGTTGTCGGCTGTAAAACATGTAAAATGCATAAGATAAGCCTCCCAGGACAGCTTGGAATCGTAGCAATCACTAGCCGAGGCCTACGCAGTGGATGAACGCCCTCCGCGTCCCCGCAGACGCTCAAATGCCATGCGCTTTTCCCCTATATTTGGAGCTTGCCTCACTCATGCCTCTATCGTAAAACGCGTGTTCGCACCAGGCCAAAGGTCTGTTGATTCTGGCCTGTGCCCACTGCCCGCAAGCAGTCGGTGCTTATGGCAACAGCACGCCAGCGAGAACTCGCTAGCGCGCCAGTGTCAGCCTGCGCGCGTTCTGTGAACCAGTTCGTGGAGCAGCGAACGTTACGGCCCAAAAAAAGGTGAACTCAGTACAGAAAACATCGGCCGAAAGCGAAAGTCAACTTATAGAAAAAAAAGAATGTATTCCCGGGGATTCGACCTGGTGACTTGCAAAACAGTTGCAAGTATTATACCTAGCGCCCCAGACCATTCGGCCACGGGCGCGCGCTGCTGAGCTCGGAAATATAAGGTATATAATGTATAACCGGTTTACACTTTTATTTAGTTTTAGCATTTCAAGCAGCTTAGGTGACTATTTGTTGTATTGCACTCGTGCAGTAGGCGTCGCCCGAGTTTCCACAATATCTCACGTCTAGCAATTGCGTTTCTTAGACGGAAAAGCGTTCGCAGATGCGTAGTCGTGCTGCTGACCGCTGTGCTTGTTCGTCGAGCACAAAAAAGTGCTTCCTGCACCCTAGTTTTACGCTGTACGGTAAAATTTTCACTTGATTTTATTTCCTTTGTACCTATATTGACTTCGCTGACTCTTCTCCCGCCTTCAAATGGCCTTATATTTTCCTACTGGCGCAGAAGCGCCAACTACGGGGGGGGGGGGGGGGCAGTGGGGCTCGTGCCCCCCCCCCCGGACGGCTTTACGGGGGGGCAGAGCCCCCTCCGGCCCCGGCTGCCCGGCTGAGGATTTTTTTAAGGGCTTGTCTCGGCTCTGCGCCCGTCGACATCGTACTGTTGGCCGTCCTGTCAGCCAACTATTGTTTACAATAGGGGTTGGAATCTTGAAAGACAGTTCCGTCCTCCCGATGGGCAGGGGGAAACGCAGGGCCGTGTCGCTTTTCTTCACGGTGAGTTAGACGTGCTCAGTGTGCGGATTGTTGACAACAATGTAGCGCTGCGCTTGACTATTCGCCGCGAGCTCGACATGTAGGTGGCGACAGCGTCGCGCTGCTAGTGTGGATGCTCCCCTGAGCGGCCCGTAAGAATGCACACTGTGGGCGCGCTTCGTGCCTTTTTCTCGCCGTATGTGCGCGCGACATGTGCAAACAAGAGTGGTATGCTGCAGTTCGGTTACTCAACGTTCAATGTATAGCATGGATGCGGCAGTCAGTTTCATTACTACGCCAAAAAACGCGACGACTCATCGGGAATCTCAGAATGGCCGTAATTGTGACAATGAACTTGTACACTGTGGCTCGTAGCAAGCTCGATCTTTCCAGACTATGGCTTTGAGCCTTCAATAAAAGCATAAATAGAAACAAATCAGGAAGCCTCGATCTCTGAAATTCAGTTTACAACGGCAATCTCAATCGCTTTCACTGGTAGCATGACGCATTCTTGCATTTGTGGGATGCTCTGAAATGGTAACACTACTTAACTGCCCCGAAATTCATTCTAAGAGCTTACGATATTTTTTGTGTTCAAAAGGCAACATAAAATTACTGAATTTCAATCAGCGCAGAGATATAAATGTAACCGCTCTAACGGGTCTTTTAAATGAAATTTTAGCGACTCTGAAGGAAGGTTTCATGAATAACGGTTTCGGATCACTTATTTGCTGCTTTCGTCGCAAGTGAACTTGCGAATTGAATTGTCAACGCACGCAGTACAATCAACATCTCATGTTTAGCTAGGTTTTCGAAAAGTGACAAGGCTTCTGGGACCTCACAGTGAGCACAAATTTTCTGTGACGGCTGCTCTGTTGACGATTTGCGTTCCTTTTAAAATCTAACAGGTGCCTGCACGGCGATATGTGTTTGCATTCTTGCGTATTAGGTCGCTTACGAACCCTAAAGACGGCAATAAATGAAGTTGCGCTGTTGCAGATGTAGTAAAACATTCCTTTTTATTTCTCGTTGCAAATCAGCGTAACGGGTTCCCGGTAACTACTTTGTTTTGTAAACTGAATATCGCCTTTGTCTTGGCATTTAATTTTTGACGGTTGCTTAAAAAATGAAATTCTGCGCATTTCATTTTTTTTTAGAGAAGGGGGGGGGGGGGGGGTCCTGCCAACGTTGCAAGAGCAGCGAGAAGAGAACGCATGTAACGCGCGCGAAAAGCCAAACTATGGTTATCAGTATTATTTACAATCGAAACTACACTAGGCGTCGTGTTCTGTAGCGGTGAAAAAGTACACGTATTTTCCAAAATGATTAACTCCCCTTTCGTCCGAGATTGTCCAGGAATTGTGGGACGCTTTTTTCAAAATTGTATTGAAAGCAAGCACTGTGGGAAAAAATTAAAAAAAAAAAACCAGCGAATCATGGCACACACACACACATGTGGGCAACAACGTGCATTATATATTACGCGTTTTCTCCTCTTTCTTTAAACTTAGGTCCACCTTAAGAGGTTAAGACGTGACCAAATTAGGCATTTGGTTATGCTGAGTGAGACACGTTTCTGGAGAAGGTGATTCATGTCGGATTTGAAAATGATATAAATAAAAATGACACACAAAATGCCACATATGACTGACGCAAACTCACAACTGCTTAATTTTGCCGAAACATTCCCCCTAAATACTCTTGCGCATCCATAGAAATATTTTAAATAATCCGTAAAATTAGCAACTCGATACAGTTGAATAAATGTTTATTCCTCCTCCTGAGTATAACCAACGACTGTCCAAAAATGGTATTTATTTTAGAAAAGGTACGGGAAGGACACGATCACATAGACGCTTGCGGGTGTAAAATACGTGTCCGGTAATGTATGGGCGATAGCGCACGCAGCGCACGGGTCGTGTGCAGTGTAAATGTTTTTGTTTGTTTCTTCTTTCTATAAGGACACAGCGCAATTTTACAAGGGTGTGGAATTCGCATGCGTATGCACAGGTCTTGTCGCTTCTTACCCGTTTCGCGTACTAAACTTTTATCCTTTAAATAATCGCCGCGCCACCTTCAAAAAGCACCCTTCGACGTTCCCGAAACGGCAGACGACTGCACTCAACAATAAGAACAGTGCAATGTGTGGAAGCAATGTTTATAACACGTTTCACCCACAGCGAAGATGTTTCGTGGAATTAAACCAGCGCATTAACCCGGAACGGCCGCTGATTATTGCGTTTCTAGAGGAAACGAGCACGCAGAGGTTACTATGTCATTGCTTACTGCCAAACGAGCACACATATTGGTTGTTTTGTCGTGTGCAGCACGCGCCTTGCGCCGCACGCAACGTGAAAAAGCAGACGACGCGAGAGCGCCATCCACACTAGGAGCGGTTCGTCCCGCCGCCGCCAGGGGCCGACTGTGTTCGCGCTCGGGGCGAATAGTGGCTAGAAGGGTGGCCCTTCTAGCCACCATAGCTTGGCTTCAGCAGCGCGCCAGCAAAGCGACATTTTGTCGGGAGCATAGGTCGGCGCACTCACTCGTGAGTACACTCATTTGTACTCATTTGTACTCAAACTCACGAGTGAGTACGATGATGAGTGAGTACACACCCAGAATAAAAAAGTGAGTATGATGATTGAGTACAGGGGTAAGTCCACTACTCGTGAGTACAGAACTCATGAGTAGTCATGAGTATGAGTACTGGATTACAATACTCATGAATACTCTATTTTCGAGTGCTTGCATTCGTGAGTACACGCACTCGTGAGTACAGCAGTACAAACAAGTTCTATCACAAACTCAAGTATGAACGCACGTGTACGAGATTCAGACATTTAGCGGTGGCGCTGTGCTGCTTAACTCTCAAGGATGGTAAAATCAGGCAACGAAAACTGCACCTCCCTCCTTTGCCTGTCCTTGTTTGGCGTTGTTAGCGTTTATCGGTGGTCGCTCGCTAAGGGGTCGCGGTGAAAAGGGAAAAACGAGTGGGTTAGGTCCCGGTGGGAAGCGCGGCCACAGTTCCTCTGTTTCTACGGCACCTGTTGATTGGAGCAGTTATTTTTGTTTACAAATGCGTGGCCTGGGAACGCGTAGCTGCTTCGTTCCGCTTGCTTCATTCAAATTGTTTTAGGGGAAGCGGTGGGGGCTGCTCACAATGCATGCACTACGCGCACTGAAGTCGCTCTTATCTGGTCTTAAGCAGTTTTCATAGATGCATGTCATGCTCTGGAGTCGTTTCGTGAGCGGAACCGCTCATTTAAACAGTCGCAGTTAGTTTTCGTGATTCGCGTCAAATTGACTGCATAGTTTGTGTCAACCACATGATTTTATTACGCTTCCGTTTTGAAACTTTTTGCTCAGGTTTGGTAGGACTATGTCCTCGTGCTGTCCATTTACAAGTGAGCGTATAGCGCCACCGTGCAGGTTGTGGGTTGTTAATCGGACATCATAATGCCCAGTCGAACGCGTGTGACGTCTTGTTTCGCCTCGCATATTTTGTCGAACAGCGCTGGCGTCTAGCTGCTGGAGGAGCGTTTTGCTTTCGAATGGCAAGCCGATGCGCTGCTTCTCGTTTATGCCACCGTGTAATGATGAAGCTGACGACGACGGTGAATTTCGGTGGTTGTTCTTCCCCTACCTTCATCTGCTGTTTACTGGTGGGGCGACCACTCCTCGCTAGCAACTTGTGCCGAGTTTAAGCTCGCACTGTGGAAGGCCTCGAGAAAGGGCCGTTTTATATGATGAACGCCAACGCCAGACGTTGGGTTTTTACTTCTAGCTCGCGTCTTGGAACGTCTCGTAAAACATGTTGCTTGCCCATAACGACGCCACCGCACTTTTTTTATCGATAGCTCTCAGCTTCATCAGCGCTTCTCGAACCAAGAGCTGCAGATTTCCACTGTGCAACCAACGCACCAACACGGGAATACAGTGACGTCAGTGCAAGCTATCACGCCTCCAAAAAGCCTGTCTGCAAACTTTGTTTTCGAGGTCACAAAGCACGCCAGAGCAGTTGGACAGTGCTGTAACGGCTGCCAAGCACCGGCAGCAACTGGGTGCACTGCGGCCGTCGACTGCGAGCGATACCCCCTCCAAGCCTCCAAAACACATACACATACACTGTTGGGACTGGGCCATCCCAGCTCAGTCACTACTGTTGCGACGTTGCCCTGCCTAGTCCGCTGTCGACGCGGCGCAGACCATAGCGACGAAGTAGCCGAGCTGACGGTTATTTGAAGTAGCATTTATATACAACATATACAAAGGTAGCAAGACCGTTACATGGCTAAGAAAAGCGCGATATCACTTCTCAACTCAGGGCCTTCGATGAGATGCCGCCGCACCACCGCTGCTTCCGGGCTGGTTTTATACCCCCAGGGTTCCGTTGCAGCCGCGTGCAGTTCCAATGCCTCCACTCGGAGCTATCACTGGCCGCATTATGAATCTGGCGGATGGAGGCGAAGCGATTGCGTCAGCCGGGCCGCCGCGACCGGGAAAGGGAAGGCGACTCTGCGGCGCTGTCTCCAGGCGCTACTTGCTGCGTGTCTGCGGGGATTAGTTCGTCCCAGGCATGATTTGGTCCAGCCGTCACGATGGGAAAGGGAGAGCAGACTCGGCGGCGCCTTTCCCACCAAGTAGGGGCACGTCTGTCGCGGGCGGTTTGACCTAAGCGCGAATCAACCCCGCCATCGGCACGTCGCCAGGTACACCGAATTTGTGTCGGGCGCTCTGGCACAACACACACACGGATAGAAAATTAGTGGTCAAAGACCCGCTTCGGGGGCTCTTAACGGAAATGAACATAGCAGCGCGTAGCGCCCCTGTCGTGTCCCTTTCTCGTGTCCCTTTCTTTTTACCCCCGAACTGCCCATTAAAAGAAAAACAAATCGACTCGTTTTTTCGTGGTGATGGTTCAGTCAAGCAATATTTTTGAATAAATGGGACCAGTAAAACACGTATTCAAAGAAATTTCTACTGGATGCGTCAAACCGCTGAAGTTCACGGTTCATAGATTTGCGGGACGTCTTATTTGGGGACACCTCGTAGTTAGCCCACACAATGTAAAAGGCCCTCACTGCTGCAGGTGCCCCTTATGATTATTATTATTATTATTATTAGTGGTAGCCTCTTTGTAGCGGGTGATGACGCGTCATCTCATAGGGACCCCCCCCACCGCTTCCTCCCCCCTCCCTTCGCCGCTTCGAGGCGCACCCCAGGTCTGCCCCCCTCCCCCGGAAAAATAAGAAGTCTACGCCACTGTACTGGCGTACCAGTAAGCGAAACGTCGCATGTGCGCTTGTGCAGCGCTTGTGTGAAGCGAACTAACTTGGAGCTAGATACAGTGTACAAACTAACAAAGTAAAGAAAGGCACATTCTTCCATTCGCAAACGTGTCCTGGCTTCGTTTCAACTGAGTGAATGAATTGCGACGACCCGTCGGCGGCCGGCGGACGAAACGCTTAGCCGACTTGACTCAGTCGGAAGGCCGGCGAGCCGTGCAGTGGCGCAGTCAAGCCAAGTCATCTCCTCCTGACGTCGCACGAAAACGGCACAGAAAATGGGCGAGGATGCAGAGAGGAGGACAACATTTTCGAATTGATTTTTATACTACATAAAATCGCGTAAACGCGCTGAGAGTGGTCGAAACAGGGCCTAGGGAATCCGGACTACAATTTGCGCTCGTAATCCAGCAATATTTACTGATCACTTCAGTGTCCCTTTAAAGCACACTTCATAAACGGGGCGCCATTTTGTACTCTAAAGAAACAAAAAAAAAACGGAATAAGAAACTGAACACAGAGCAAGATATACGAATACCTGACAATTAATGAGGGCTTAGCAAGAGGGCTTTTAGACGTTTTTTAGACGTAGCAGCTGTTTTGGACTCACTTGCTATTTCAGGCAATTGCAGCCATTTTTATACATTTATTTCAGGACATTTCTAGATAAAGCCCCTCTATGAGGCCCACGGCCGCTTGTTTAAGTAGCGCCATCTTTTGAAGAGTGCCGGCACGTAGCTGAGCTTCCGCCGGATTCGGAAAACCTGTTCCCTTCCGTGTCCGGCGTTGGGAGAGAAGTCACGGGCGATAAACACGTGCACGCTTATGCACGTTTTCCGAACGCTTTTTGACTGTCCACGCCGACGTTCTGCGCTGAAAAATACCAATGCGTGTATCGGCGCGCCGCGATGACTCAGTTGTGGTTGCAAGCAGGCGGCTGAGCGTTCACCGTTAAAAATATCATGGCGGCGCTACCGCTTCAGTCACTAGACGAAAACGAGGAAAAGGTTGAAGCCACTCGATCACGTTCACCATGCGGAAGACGAAAGCACTATGTGAGGGGCGTAGACATAGTTTGGGAAGCAAAGTAACAACGCAGCTCCATCCAATACGGCGCGTATACAACGCGCCGTGATAGCGCGGTCGCGGTGTCGATCGGCGGCGGAAACGCTCGCTTCAAAACATGGCGGCACATCCGCTTTTATAGCCCGGAGAAAGGGGGAGGGTGAGGGTCGGTTGGCTCTGGCGCTACTTAATGGGTGGCGGACGACAGCAGTATGGACGGGCTTTATTTGCAGCGACGTGAGCAGATACGCCTCTCTTTTTAAATGCGAATGCATTTCTTAGTCGAGCCATGTCAGGCGACGTGCGGCGTCCACGCGCCCGCAGGTGTTATCTCTCCGCTCTCACCCCCTCTCCCATAGCAACAGCTGCGAGCGCGCGCGCTCCTCCTCTCCCCTAGCAACCGGAGCAGGTGGTGCGGGCGGATCAGCGGCGAGTGAGTGGAGAGGAGGAGCGCGCTCGGGCGTGTGAGGGCGCTCGCATCACGGGAGCTCGCCGGAGCTCCCGCGTGTGTGGGAGAGTGTAGGCGAGGGTAGGCGCGGTGCTTCGGTGCTTCTCCTCTCGACGCTCGCCCCACTCTCCCACGCCCGCATGCTTCTTAAAGGGGCCCTGAAAGGCATTTTGAGCACACTAAATGAACTAGCGCAATCGCTAGATTGGGTCGCCAACGTCACCTGTGCCAAGTATTACTCTTTTACGCGCAGCGGAAAGCTCACACTTTTGTTGCAAAGTTTGTCGCTTTTTTCTCACCCTTTCCTTCGTGTTTTTGGACGCCGCCATCTTCACATGTCTACATCATCGATTCCCAGATGTTCGTCATGAGCTAGACATCCTGCTATTGGGCGGCTTTTTCACGCACTTCCGGCAAAGAGATGAGTCGTCTGCTCAGCGTCGGCTCGCCGGCTGACCTGCCAGCGGAGTGCCGGAGTGCTTTGACATTTTACGACAAACGAAACAAGAGTAAACAAACGCTTAACCGTTTGTATTGAATGCAACACGGCCATAACACGACGTGGATTTTATCTTACGTGAGTACGTACCATAAAGAAAGTCCCGTGGCACTTCTTTGGTGCAATCGCAGAGAACACCCTGAGCCGAATGCCCGGGTTTGACGCGTACATTTAATTCAACTTCAAAACAATCCAGAGATGCGTTTCGAACGAACGCAACGTCACAACATGCGTTGCAAGTCTGAACCGCGATTGACAGACGATGAGTTGCCTCCTCCTGACCGTCGTAAATACGGCACTCACCTCACACCCGGTTTGCGGGGACGAGCAGCAAGTCACAACTCTGGCGCGCAAGCGAGAAGGCTTTTAGCCAGGCACACTGCACATACCAAATGCGAGGTTGAGTGGTACGTCGTTGGAGAAAGATAATCCAGACCATGGGAAGCACTATCCACCCGCAGAAGTACAATGTCGCATTTCATCGCGAAACGAACGCGTCCACAACACACAGGAGGCGATGCACAAACACACACACAGCTTCGGTCGCTGCATTGGCTTAGCTGCAAGCTTCGTTCGGACAATCAGCGATGCTACGACGATACAGAGCTGCGTGAGGACGACGTGCTAACCACTTCACGTATTTAAAAACACAGGGGCAAAGAACTAGGTTCATCGGAAGCAAAAAATCTTTCCTCCATTATAGTGCCTGAAATATACTGGCTAGTGTTCCGAGGGCGGGCTCCAGGTGGGCGCCGGGAGCGATGTACGCGGCCGTCTGCCGCTTGGGGCGCTGCCGTGCGGGAGTGTGCGCGTTCATCCGGCTCGAGCAGATCGCGCGGTTACCTCCGAGCTGCGTAGCAGACGGCAGCGGCAGAACTTTCCATTCCCGCTTGCGACGAAAGCGAGCGAAAGCGACGGGAATTCTGTCGCGCAACCAAAATTTGTCCCGACCATTCGACAAAAACGATCGTCGCGCGACAAAGCGACGGAATTCCTGCCGCTCTCACTCGCTTTCGTCACAAGTGCGAACGGGCCTTTATGCGCAATCTCCGCCCCACATAAAACAAGCTCTTGCTTGTCGCCTGAGCATACGGTTGATATCTGACTACGTTACACTGTGCTTGCCAGTGTATTTAAACGATGTCACTAGGTTTGAAACGTACGCGCTCGGCGTGCAGCTTTGTAAACGCAAGCGGTTTCACATACGCAGGCTATTTTGCTGCTAATAGAGTTTTAGTACAGCGTTTGTGGCCTTTGCATACGCTAAACGCTAAATTTTTGCGTCCCGCTACGTGACACCGCGATGGGAGTTTTAGTAGAGCGTCTCATCAGTTTTGCGTAGCGACACACTAATGCATACGGCGCCATCTGTCAAATGTTTTCCGAAATGTCTCGCCGGCTGATCTGCTAGCGGAGTGCCGGAGTGTTTGGACATTTTACGACTATCCAAACAAGTGCAAACAAACGCTTTCCCGTCAGTGTTGAATGCAACACATGGGTGCAGCTTGTCAGAACACGGGTTCTCGCTGATCGAGTGCAGCGTTGGTTTGCTCTTCGCCTTCACGTTCATCGCCGCTGATAAAGCGATCCGATCCGGCGCGTTTTGTGCACGGGTTCTGTGTCGGTTGAAAATGTCTTTTTTCACATGCCGCCGGTAGTAGGAATTACAACCACCGCAAAATAACACCCGGTACCAGCGGGGCCACATCTGAGACCGCGCTTTTTGGATAAACAGTGCGCGGTGCACCAAAGGGAACGAGCGCACGATTCTCCCCACGCGGCTGCGAGTTCTCCGCCGATACCAACTGCAGCCCTGCAGCTACGTACACCGCGAAAGGGCAAGGCCAGGCCGCACACATGCGGCCAGGTCATTCGTTCGCTTTTCCAGCCTGTGTCCATGGTGTCTACAGAGATGAAAAAGCCGAAAGAGCTGGCCCGTAGCAGACGGCAGTCTGTGGGAGCGCAATAGCGGAAGTACGTCACCGCTGAGGAGCGGAGCATCATGGGAGGGGAGGCCAACAGCGAAGAAACAGTTGAAAGGAGGAGGAAATACGGCGCGACGATAATTCGCGGTTTTTGATTTACGATTTCTCAGCTAATACTCATCGCTTTAACAAAATTCTTGCAGGAGGAGATTGCTAATACATTGCTTTGTTTGGTTACATGTACATCCATGCATCGGCGGAAGGCATTTCAGGACCCCTTTAAAGACCCTTTGACTGTGCACTTTACCGACCACAAGGCAGTGATCGTGGCCGTCAAGTCAACGACAACACAAACAGGTGTTAAATAAATGGTTACGCTACAAATCACCGTCTCCTCATTAATTATAAATTCCGCGCACTCTCGCGCAAAAGAAATGCATTCGCATTTCCTCACGATCCCCCTTCGGGGAGGTGGGGTGAATTTTTTTTTTTTTTTTTTTTTTTTGTCATTCGAGTACTTGTCATGCGGCAGTGCGTTGGGCAGACCGCAAGCTGGCCTAGCGAACGCTATACCTGCCTACCTCTATCATCAGTTGCTCTTCCTTTCATATCTCACTTTCTGTCGTTTCGTACAAGCGGCAGACGTGACGTAAGTCAACACAAGTCTCCCAAGAAAAGCGAGCACGTTAAATGAACAACAATATCATCCAACTATTTCGGTAGAATTGCGTATTACAAAGGAGCGATAACAAACAAAGGTATGCGATAAACCTCTACAAACGTGCAGCTTGTGTGTAATTTGCTCGTTGCACTTCTGTGAGCGTAATCTGCCCGTTGAACGGCAAACTGGCCTCCTCGGCCTGAATTAATTCAGCGCTGCTGTTCCGTCGACGTTCAATCGCTGTTTTCGCGGACGTTGACGCTTCACCTTTTGTCTTGTTTTTTTTTTTTCAGCTTCTTTTACGAGTTCACTGTTATCCGGAAGAGGTAATGTATTTTCAGTACTTTGTGAATATTTGCACTAAGTAGATAGCCAATAAGGCAAAGTTTCATCCTTGCGTTATTTTTCCTACCCTGCCAAATTTGCCTAGTATCTTATTATGATGTATATCTTAAAACACAATTGCCCTTTCGAAGCCACTCTAGATATTGCTTTGATGCCAACCGTGTAAGCCTCAAGAAAAGGATAGCAGCTGATATTATTAAGAGAACGTTAAGGTGGGTGTGTATAGGAATGACCACGTGGCGCAATAGGTACTGGCGCGTTAAATGCTGTGACCTAACTTCGAATAGTGTAATTAACGCTTCTAGTTTCCAAAACGTGTATGGGATACCACACAAGTGTTGTTACGAACTTACGTCTAGGCAGAGATTTCGCGCCAGCAGCATTTTTTTACATTTTGGAAATATATTACTTCACAGCAATGCGCCCTCGGCGGAGAGTTGCGCACACAGAACGAAGGTTAAAAGCATTTATTAAATATTTTTTACAGTAGAGAATCCTTTCCAAAGCCCCGGAACACAACTCTGTGCAGAGGGAGAATAAACTTTATTACGAGCATCGTAATATGGGGCGGGGTCCTCGGTACACGACACTATATTGGAGGCCCCTGCGGCCAAGGCCCTTTCCACCATCCTAAGCTGGGACTGGAGACCGTAGCTGGACAGCTCCTTTTCCCACTTCTCACTGAACGGGTGCGCCTTTCTTTGAATCTTGGGGTTTGCCGAACACTCCCGTACCATGTGGTACAGGGTGCCCCGGGGCAGCGCAGAATTTGCAACGCTGTACTAAATAAAGTCAAGAGCAGAAACTAAAAAAATAAGAAACAAATTTTTAGCTTCTTTTGGACGGAAACAGGAAAATTTTATAAGACAGTTTCTACTTGCGTTGTCCTTGCGGTGACTTACGTCTTGATATAATGGGGGTGCTTGGTGTTGTCAATGATGACTGCTTGATCTGCTGTCGTGAAAGACCAGAACGGCAACAACAAAGGAAGATACTTGAAATTATATGTCCCGCTAAACGAAGTATCACGGCCAGCAGAACGAATCCTGCAATAAACTTCGCGTTTCGAACACATCAGTACAAATGTTGCAGCAACGACAATGCTCGTTGTCTGGGGCTCGCGAGAGCACCCTGTGTGCGACTCATGACGCCACTTTTTCTAATGTCGAGTCAGCTTTATTCGCGCATTGTCTTCAGTAATTGGGAAATGGTCGATGCACCGTTGTTTTCTTGTGAATTACAGCCTCGACATAAATTCCGAGTAAACACTTTATTCGTGCAAGCTGTAGACGTTGCTGTAGTCCTCATGGTTGATTACTGGTGTCAAGGCTAGCGATATATGCAAACGATTTAAGACGAAATGATTGATGCCACCCGCAACTGCAGTGTGCCACTTCGAAACAGGTTTTGAGTGGTTGCTTCATAGCCTCTCTGCGAATGTGAAGGAGTACGTACTGCCGCTCCATATACGATCACGCACGGCGTGGGTTCAGCTCCGTTTGCCATGAGGCCAGAGCGACCAGAGGGTGTATCGCTATGTAGTTTGCTAAACAGCTAAATAATGTGGCTTCCTGGTCCTCCCCTTTCTTGGTGAGCTCGGAACAAAGCTTATATCGTCGTCATTGCCAACAAACACAGCACGGAGATTCCGGGTTGCCTGGGCCCATTAACTTCATCAACAGATAGTGTGTCGCACGAAATACAGTTCACATAGCACCAGAGATGCCATCACGGGATTCGTCGTAAAGCGTACCATAAACTCGAATTGTTATGTATCCCGAACTGTTGGCTCCTCCGAATGTTCCTGCACCACTTGAAACACTGTGTCGTTGCTCCTACTTTTCCCAGTCAGTAAAATAACGCTGAATCTTATAACGTTTGTGGTGAGATACCATGTGTATTTCTTGGTATGGTATGATTTAATTATTGCGCATAAGATTTCGGCGGGCTCTGTCTGATACTTTATTTGTCTTTATCTGGCTCAATGCAGAAATATTCTCGGAACTGAGCGCATCACTCATGCGTAAGTCGTTTTATCCACTACGGCACGTGGCGTCATGTTTGCACGAAAACAGAGCGGAACACAGGCTCCGCACTTAATTATTACGCTGTAATATTTATTAACTATATCTACCGCAGTGATGGAGTACACGATGATAACAGAGAAGTTTGACGAAGACCGGCTCATCCTCACAGAGACAATACATAGAATAATTCAATAGTAACGTTTGCATACGCCTTGCTGACCGTCTGAAAAGTTCAACTGCATGTTTATTTGCACAGAGTCTTCCTGAAATGGCAATATCGCGGCCGGTGGTGGCCAGGAAGAAAGCACAAGTATTGGACCTTGTTTCGCAGGTCTGAGATCTCCTGCTTCTCAGCGCAAAACTCGTTAAAAGCGAAAAACGGACTTTATAATGGCGAACTGAAAGTCATCTCGTCGCTTTCAAGTGGAATCGCTGTTAACCAAAATAAAATCGACTGCAACAGCTTACATCGATGTTTCTATGAAGACTTCGCCTCAAGCAGGTGCAGTAGAGCTTATTTGTTGTGGCTTATGTGGGAAACCAAGCTCGTACTTTCCTGTGCAGTTTCCCGATAATTATTTAAACGCAAATCCTTTAATTCATTGTTCAGCACCGCTTCTCCCTGATTAAAAGCTCCCGATTTCCACGGTGCATGCGAGCCGCCCCTTCTCCGTTCTCCTTAGGTCATCCTACTTTCTCAAACTTTCACGAATGATGGCAAGAGAGGGCGGTACTCCGCTACTTTAAAGGGACCCTGCAACACTTTCTTCAACTTTCTGGAAATCTTATGTGCGCACAGAACGTAGTCACCCAACACACCCACAACTTAGACTAGGGGGTCGCAAAGTACTTCAACGAAAGATTACTGCTCTATGCCCATCAAATAACGTGTGAACTCGCTCAAAAGATTTTTCTCTCTTTCCAGGTATTGACATTCTTCGACGGCTCGAATTACGTCATTAAGCCCGTTTAGCGGCTGTCCGGTTTTCCTTCAGTTAATTGCAGCAATGAACGCTTTTTGATAGCAACTATAAAAACAAAGCCACAAAAACAGTAGAAATGGAAGGCGTATCTTGTGCGGCGAGTAAATCACGCAGTGCCGCTCCGTGCTGGCGATAACTATAGCTTTCGCAGAGGCTTCAGACGCGAAAGAAAGAGTGAAAGCGCTTATCGAAAGCGTTGCAGGGTCAATTTAATCCGGCTGACGTTTTCTTTTCTTCTTTTTTTATTGACACTAGTAGGGGCCCCTTTCGTTGCCTTTTGAGTCGCGTAGGCGGTTGCCTCTGTTTGGACTCATCTATGTTCACACCCTAGTGACGTAACATGATTGCTCCTTTCTGATCGCCTAATTGGTTGGGATTTTTGTGACAACGAATTTCTTGCATAAGGGCCTTATGATCTCTGTTGAAGAATAACTCTCGCATTTATTAGCATGAACAAACGTTTGGACTGGCCGTTTGGTGATGGAAAGTGCCGTACGCTGGGCAGTTCAGTAAATTCGACTGTTGTGGTAGCCAAGCTGTGGAGTGTCAGTTCCCCAAAGAGTGGCGAAAGGACACGTAGAAAAAGAGTTTTCTTTTTTCTGCTGGCTGTCTCTTTTGTGTTAAAAATTGCCTTTAAATTTGAGGGACAAATCTTAGCGCACGGGCTCCACATTCTCAACCTGAAGCCTATCGATGAAGCTGTAATACGGTGCGGGTATGCCACTGTACCGCTGTCGACTTGTTTTCGAGCAGAGCAGAGGCGGAAGCGGATAAATGACGGTATAGCCATAGTGCAACGATGCTAATTGGTGATGTGGATGGAGGTCATGATTATTGACGCATTCATGCAACAGCTTGGACTAAGTCACACTGGAGGATGTGTACAGGTCAAGGGTGAATTCTAGGTTGCCCTCGCGAGGACGGGTGATACTCTGAAGCGCTTACTGATGGGAACGGAGGGCATGAACTGCAGACTTTGCACTGACTATGTAAACACCCTTGTAAACGCCCTTGGAAATGCCGATTTTCCCTTTTTGGGTGTGTCACCGACGTGCAGAAAGCAGCCTTGATGCATCGGGGGATGGTTACTCCATGTTGAGCATATAAGTACGTATTGGGGGCAAAATAATCCCCGGCCATTACCACTAACGTGAAACCTGTGGATGGGGCGAAGCATGCAGTGTATAAGTGTGTTCAAAGATTGTAAGTTTCTCTCTTGCCATCCGGTGAGCGCTTATTTGGCGCTGGAGAAGCGTTCGTGGGAGGAGCAATCGCGCGCTTGCTGAGGTGGTGGCGCCGTCTCTTGCGTCTAACGGGATTTTGGCAATTATATGAGAGACAGGCTGGTCGTAAGTTGTCTTAGTGTCACACGCCGCAGCATGCTAAGAAGTAGCGCGAGGCGTTGGAAAACGAGTATCCCGGTGTTTTAGAGCCGCGACTACATGAGACGCCGACAGCCCCAGCCCCTACGGGGCTTTGCCCCTAATTGAACAAACAATCTTCGTTTGGTTTTGGGCGTTTACGCATCACACGGTTTGTTTCAGGAAAGTCTGAATCATAAAAAGTCGACAATTGACATTTTATTGTCCACGTAGGTGTGTTATTACCAATTCAAACATGCATGCCTTCTGAACTTTCAGAGGAATCAAAAGGATGTTAAGTATTTATTTATTTATTATAATACCCACAGCGCCTTTTCAAGGCATTACAGTGGAAGGGAGAAAGTAGAAATTCATACAAAAACACTGGCAGAACAGATATATCACTTAAGGCAAAATGACAAGCCAAAACCCGGCAAATACAACGGGATAGGGATATAGATGCCCTATATTTTTATGCATAGCGTTCTTTGCTGGGTAGCCCCCAGAGCCAGGACTGTGTAAACCCCTGCATTCCCGCAAAAATGCAGACTTGGCGGATGTAACATCTGTAAGCGTCATTATAGCGTAAATGGATAAATTGGTCGGACAGAATTATGAAAACCCGAGAAACAAGAAAAAAAATAAAAGAGGAGGTAGCCTTTATTGTGGCAGGAAGACTCTACGTCAAGTGGCGGAAGGGGAAATAGAAGGGGGGGGGGTTGTAACTTGGGACATCTTAAATGCGTACAGTTCGACCCAAAACAGGTGGGCTCCTTAAGAATGCTGAAGAGGCCGCGTGGGGTGAGGAGAGCAGGCTCACGACTCTAGACTGCTCGCGCTAGACCGCTTTTTAGGGAAAAGTGTGCAATTAAAGCCAGCATGGAGGGTTCCAGTGTACGAGGGTCGATGTAAAGAGAGGCTGTATTTGGAGGAGGCTTGAAGGTTCTGTAGCGCACGAACTTCGGGCAGTGCCAAATTAGGTGCTGGAGATTGGCGGGAGTGGGGGAGGCGCAGAAGGGACATCGAGGCGGTAGAGACGGGGTGTACCATTTCCGGAAGGTCTCAGGGGTAAGGCTAGCATTAGCAAAATATTTGTTTATGAAAATTTCGGCTGATCTTGGGAGCGGAGGCAGGGCGGATAAAAAGCCGGTTGGAGTCAGGGCCTTGAGGCGGTCTTTTTTTTCCTTTTTGTAACGTAGAAGCTGTATCGCTGGTGGTAATGTCTCAGTAGGTGGAGGAGCCAAGTCGGGTAGCAGCGGAGGACTAGAGGTTATACACTCCCGCGCAGCCGAGTGGGCTGCCTGGTTCCCCGGTGATGACCCCTCATGTCCAGGTGACCAGTCGATGCGAACATGAATGCCGCTAGATTTCAAGATGGAGATCTGATGAATGATTTTGTTGGCGATGGTATTTGTCGACGTAGGACATTTTAGAGTCTGTAGGGCTTCGAAAGAGTCTGTCAGGATGCGTATCTGGGAAGGCACGGAGGAGTCAAAGTCAAACATGAGGTAGTCTATGGCTTGAACAATAGCATGGAGTTCCGCTTAGAGGATGGTAGCACATGGAATATTAAGGGATCGTTTGCCTTGGATGGAAGGGAGGTCAGGAGAAGCCCATGCGGTGCCAACTAGTGGAGGAGAAATGCTCAACGCTCTCCGAAACCGTAAACTCCCCAACGAAATCGACATTTACACCGACGCGAAAAAAAATAAAATAAATTTTCAAAAGAAAAACGATCTCACAAAATCACAATTATGCATCAAATACACCTCCCGCGAAAAGCCAAAGAATAAACGAAAAAAGTCCGCGAAAAATTGCGCCCACCTCCCCGCGAGGGGAACCATGTGTAGATGCGACGCATCGTGGGGTTCACTTGGTGTTTCCGTTGGATTGATTCTGAAATCGCGTGAAACATGTCGGGAACGCGTGTGATTATCATGTTTTATGATTAATATTATGCTTTATTGGCCAATCTTGGTCAATCTCTCTAAGTGGTATGCTTGGGGCTTCGCTGTCGCAACTACCTTTACTCCATCATTGTTGCTGTAAGTGGGAGCTTCTTTTCTTTTATTGCAAGTGTTAATCATTGCCCCATCATGCGTTGTATCAGCAGCTTGACGTAGTTTGAATGAGTCAAGGATAAAAGGCGCGTTCGTAGCATTTGATTCTGTCTCGGTTTTATGGTGCATGCAGTGGGAAGAGCACCATGTACCTCGCGTTCCGCCCACAGGGTCGTTGGATCGAAACCGGGCGCCGCTAACTATTATTTCTTTTTATAGTGTAGGGGGAGGGGGGAGGGGAGGGGTGGACAGACAACAACGCCGTATGGAGGGGCAAGGCGAGTGAATGAGATGCAGTCGCATCGCATCTAAAAGTGTTCAAGACATGAATTTAAGAAATACCAAAAATGGAGAACCGTGTAAAGCCCTGTAATCACACAAAAATATAGATTTGGCGGAAGTAACACCTGTAATATTTGTAATAGCGTAAATGGAGATAATTGGTCGGACACAATTTTGAAAAACCGAAAACAAAAGCATAAAAATAAAATCTTTACAAAAACGAGCTGACAAAATAAAAATATGCATCTTTTACATCTCCCCACAAAGCTGAAGAATAGACAAAATAGTCAGCAAAATAACATTCAAAATACGTACACAAAGATGCAAAATCATAAACCGTGTAACGCCCTGCAGATTTGGCGGAAGTAAGACCTTTATCCATTGTAATAGCGCAAATTGAGGTCAGATAGAATTTTAGAAAACCAAGAAATTAGAAAAATAAAAAAAAATCTCCCAATACTTCTGAAAAAATAAAAAATGTGCGTCTTTTTTGCATATGCACCCCCAAAATCAAAGAATAAACAAAAAAGCCTGCAAAATAACATTGTAAATACAAATAAATATAGCGTAAACGGATACGCCTTGCACCTCCGAAAAAAAAAAAACGTAATTAGCGAAGTAAAGGCACTTCATCGCTGTAATGGTATAAATTTGCATCATTGGCGAAAAGAAACAAAACAAAACTTACAAAAAATTAAATTATCCAGCCTATTTCGCACAGCCATATATGGCTGTAAAGAACTCGCACTCTGGAGAAGCGGAGTAATAAGGCTACGTATTCGTCGACAATTCTCTGAATTTCTGCAATTTTTAAAGCAAAGCTTTCTAGCTCTACCAACCAACTATTTCTTCGTGGCGTGCGGGACAAAAAACTCTGAACGCGGATGAGGAGGGGGAGGGCGGTTTTCCCTCCCGGGCACACTGTAGATGGCGCTGCGTTAGGGCGCTATTAACCAGTGTTCCCCGCGCGCAGCTACCTGCTCGCATCGGTGGGCGCGTTGGAGGTACGGCTTTGTCGTCTGCTTTAGCGACGGTTGTTTTTGGCCAGTTCTAACGTGCTTCGCGTCCATTGCGCGCTTCCTTCGCACGGCTTGATTAACTTGTTCGACAGCACCTCCTGGGTAACCCGGACCCGACGAAATTAAATGGTCGTACGGCAAACATACGTTAAGGATTCGTTTGCAGGACGGGAAAACAAAATGTAGAGACCACATACAGAAATCTGGACGCTAGAGAAACGCTACCTTTCGCGCACTGTTGGCCTGAATGGGACTCCGTTTTCTGAATTGGTGAATACCAATTCGACTGTATTTTAACAAGTATTACAAACTGCGAAAGCAGCAACTGGTTCTGATGAATAGCAATTATAAAAGTTCCCTCAGATGTCTGGAAATTCTCAAACTTACTAAACCAACTAGTTTAAATCGGTGTAAGTGGGAATCACTTAGGTCACATGCCGAATCGTTTCGGTGTCTGCGCTTGTGTCGCGCAGTGGTGTAGCCCCGAGCTAGCCCATCAGGATGGCTATAGGTTCCGCTGTCTCACCCTTCGAAAGACGCTCCTCTCCGTTTTCTTACTTCCGACTCACTGCCGGGCTACAGCGGCGGCGTCGTCCGCCGCTCTAGCCCGGCCGCGGCCGAGGCTCCTGCTTTCGGGACGCAAACCCCTGCGAATTTCAGGTAACGGCTGGCAGAATCTCTTGTTTCGCTCTTTGTAGAGCCACGTGTGTGAATTCAAGTGACTTCGCATGGGAAATTGTTGTGGGTGTCGTGTAAAGCTGTGCTTTGCAACCTCCTTCACAGCGTGGATTACCATTTTTTTTACTCCCGTTTTACTTGGATGCCTGAATGTTGTCGCTGTAGAACGGACGCGAACCGTTCACCGACGTATTCGCGTACCTTCTGTTTTTTTTTTTTTTTTTTTTGTTTTGTTTTGTTTTTTATGAGATAACACCTTTTCACGCCGGAAGAATGAAACATAGTTTTTAGGTGCACAGACTCGCACAAAACAGAGACGAGGTACGCGATCCGAGGATCGCGCGCCGGGAAAGGGAAATGGCAGCATTGGAGGAAAGTCGGAGAGGGGTTCTGGGGAAGGGCAAAGGAGCGCGCGCCCAGAAATAGAAACTAGTGCCGTTGGAAGGTAGGTTTCCGCAGCATGAGGAGTACGAACGTCCTCGAGAGGTTAAGGTACCGGTGGGGAAAACAGGAAGCCCCTGGTGATGGCCAACGAGCGAAACGAGCTTCTGATGATGCTGTTCAGGGGCCTGATCAAGTGGTGGTGGCAAAGTTCAACAAAAAATTTCAAAAGTAGATACTTGAATTCACACACGTGGCTCTACAAAGAGCGAAACCAGAGATTCTGCCAGCCGTTACCTGAAACTCGCAGGGGTTTGCGCCCCGAAAGCAGGAGCGTCGGCCGCGGCCGGGCTAGAGCGGCGGACGACGCCGCCGCCGTAACCCGGCAGTGAGTCGGAAGTAACAAAACGGAGAGGAGCGTCTTTCGAAGGGTGAGACAGCGGAACCTAGCCATCCTGATGGGCTAGCTCGGGGCTACACCACCAACTAGGTTATCGCCTTAACAATCTTGAGAGTTCTAAGCATGCATCACAATTTCTTGTTTACCTAGTTTAACACTGCAAATACATTATGGTGTTCTGGCAGGAAGGGAATATTCACAGTAGATATGTCACATTTCGGGAGCCGTGCAAAAAAGTATGAAAATCATTAGCGCACGCGAGAACGGGACCGGCACACAAGATATATGTATGCTTGTTAACATTGAGAAACAGATGTACGGAGAATATCAGTGAAGCCCAGAATCTGGTACCGGTCAGAACGCTGACGAGTAAGAATACTCATCAGCGACTTCCTAACGCTTGACAGCATAAATATCTTATGTAACTGACACTCACATTCATCATCCTCAGCAGCAACCTGCTAAGGTCCAATGCAGAACAAATTTCTCTCCCATTAATCTCCAATCGCTCGTGTCTTGCGCTAATCGAGTCCACAGTTTACCCCCGAAGTTCGTATTTCATCCCCCATCATGTTATTTTAACCTTCCCTTCTTCTAGACCCACCCCTTGGTATCCACTCTGTTACCCTTATTGTCCACTGGTTGTCGGTTCGCCTCACTACGTGGCCAGCCCAAGTTAATTTCGTTTTCTTTGAACTATGATATCGTAAACTCTAGTTTGTTGTCTGATCCAGGCAGCTCGTTTCTTCTCCCTGAGTGACATTCGTTCCAACGCCCGTTGAGCCGACCTAAGTTTGCTTTCTAGTTGTATAGTAAGGCGCGCAGTTTCAGCTCCATATGTCATATCCGGGAGTATGCACTGGTTGCAGATATTTCTTTCGAATGACAGAGGTAACTTGCTTTTCATTATCTGGGAGCGCTTGCCGAGAGCTCCCCAGTCCGTACCTGTTCTGCGCCGGACTTCTCCGTCGTGGTTGGGGTCAGCCCTAACCATCTGTCCGAGATATTTATATTCTGTTACTTCTTCCAGCATTTCGTTTCCTGAGCTGAAGAAGACGTTCTTGGCATGCTTATTCTTCGTTACTTTAGATTTATTCGTATTTATTTTTAGCCTCACGGCCATGCTTTCTGATTTCAGTTCCTCAGGCATTGTTTTTGTGTGTTCTGCAGTCTCACACAGAAAGACTATGTCGTCCGCAAACCTCAAATGGCTCAAGTATTCCCCGTTTGTCCTCGTGCTTTCTCAGTCAGGCTTTGTAAATACCCCCTCCAGACATGCTGTGAATAGTTTTGGAGAGGTGGTATCTCCCTGTCGTACTTTCTTCCGAAACGGAAATTTATCGCTTTGCATGAGAAGGGTTGCCCGTGCATCCCTTATATGGGCCTTCTAGTAGAAGTCTTATGTATGTACGTTTCCTCTATTCCATGGTTTTAGAGTGTTTCTAGCACGGCGGTGGTGAGCACAGAATTAAACGCTTTTTCGTAATCTATAAATGCCGTGTGAAGGAGTTTAGTGTAATTCGCGAATTTTTCTATCACTTGGTTGATGACATGGATGTGGTCCATGGTTGAGTAATGTTTCCTAAACCCAGCCTGGTCTCTGGATTTATGAGAATCCAGGCTGTCAACAATGCGGCTACCTATAACTTTGGTAAAGAGCTTGTAAACAACTGTAAGTAGGCTGATGTAGGTAATTCTTGAGGTCCTTGGGATCTCCCCTCTTATGAATCAGAATAATGTTGGCGTTTTTCCAGGCTATGGGCACTTTTAAGTCTTCAAACATCCCGAAAATAGTAAACGAAGCTTTTCCAGTACAACATATCTGCTCCCTCCTTCAGAAGATCTACGGTTATGCGGTTATGCAGTGGTCACCTGCAGCTTTTCCTATTTTCATGCCTTTGAGAGCCGTTCCGACTTCCTCATTAGTTACTAGTGGGACATCGCAAGTTGAGCTTGTATTGTCAGTAGTTTCTCATGCTCTAACGTCGCTGCATAAAGTCTGGTGCAGAATTGTACTGCTGCCTTAATTATTTCGTCCAAGGTGGGCGCAATATTCCCCTGCTCATCTCTGAGTGCGTACATTCTGTCTTTGGCGATGGCTAGCTCTCTCCTAGTTGCTTTCAAGGTTCCCCCTACTTGCAGCGTTTTCTGGATCACTGCCATGTGATATGCACGTGTGTATTTTGTTTTATTTCTGTTCATCAGTTTTGACAGCTCGGTTAACTCGATCCTGTACACCCTATACTTGACACTTTCATGTCCTTACATTTTCCAATTAGCCCCTTCGTTTTCGTGGTTAATTTTCCAGTTTCTTCCCAACACATTGCTTCCCCACGGCTGCTGCTGGTTCACTGAGTGCCGGTGTTAGGTTGTCATTTAGCCTGTGTATACTGATCTCGTTCTCCTCGTTCAAAAGCGACAATTTGTTTTGAGTAGTTATTTTAAATAGCTGTGATCTGGCGCTGACTTATTCTATGTGGGGTTTTTTAGTTTTCACGGGTTTCGTTCTTTTTTTCTGAGATTCAGCCTTAACTTGCATCTAACCATCCTGTGATCGCTGTTCTGAATCTTACTAAGCACCTCTACGTCTTGCACGATACCCGGGTTGTCACTTAGAATGAAATCACTTTCGTTTTTGTTTGTACCATCGGAACTTTTCCATGTCCATTTCCTATTCTTTCGTTTGTAGAATGTGTTCATTAACGTCATGTTATTTCTCTCTGCAGATCCAACCAGTGTATTTCCTCGACTGTTGCGATTGTCTGTTCCGAAGTTCCCCACTGGCCTTCCTTCCATTTGCTTCTTACCGACCTTTGCTTTAAAGTCTCCCATCACAATCGTGAACTGCGTCGTTGCCTTCTCCATTGTTGATTCGATGTCCTCGTAGACTCAGTCTACGGCTTCGTCATCATAGCTGGTTGTTGGTGCATAGGCCTGTACTATCTTCAACCTGTACAGCCTCTAGCTTGATCACAACAGCCGCGACTCTCTGGCTAATGCTGAAAAACTCCTCTACGTTTCGTGCTATTTCTCTGTGCATTAAAAATCCCACCCCGTGTTCTTTCTTTTCTTGGAGTCCAATTTAGCACAGAATATCCCACTTAATTTCATAGAGCTCCTGTAGTAGTACAGCTAAGCCTCCTTCGCTAGACAGAGTGCGTGCGTTGAACGTTGCCACGGTCAAGTTACAATGGCGACCTGTCCGGACCCAGAGATTCTTAGCACCCTCTGCTGAATCGCAGTTCTGACTACCGCCGTGGACAGGTGCTCTACTGCTGCAAGGGACTGAGGGCCGGGAGTCGAGCTGGTTAGTCATGGCAGGTGGCGGCCAATTACAACACCAGCGTGGCCAGATACCTCTCTGGTGAGGTAGTGCTGTTTGTGTCCCTAAGAGCCTTCCTAGCATGGTTGAACCTCCCTAGTTTAGCCTCTTAGGTATCCGGGGTGATTGGTTACTTCCGGAACAGGCAGCACTTCATACCTGCATGAGTTGGGTATTGAGAGCCAGACGAAAAATAGCGAGGGGGCGAGAGAAGTATCCCACCGTCGACATCGTCACGCACGCCTGTAGTGATAGCGAGATAGCGAGCCAGCATTTATCGGATCTGCTTTTTACACGCGTGGTTCTGAAGGAGTAAGCTGACACGCTGGCTTGCTGTTGAGATTCACTGAAAGGAGCCATGAAGAGAAAACACAAGTTTGGTTCATTCGAAAGATTGCCTCGTTAGAACCATAACGACACCACTTATAACGCAAACTTCGCTCAAATAAGCTACATAATTAGGAAAAAAGGAAATGACCATGCGACCCACCAGCTCATTTTCCGCAACAGAACCTGTGATGTCACTTGGGAATGCTCTGCGATTGGCGGAGGCCGGCAAAAGCAAACGCATGTTAGGCAGGGCTTACAGTTTGCATAGCGAGCTAAATGCCCGTGAAACATACTGCACATTTTTTTTATGACAAAGAACGGTGGAGTAAACGGTTGAAGGTCCGAACGAACTCGCAAGCTTGTGCGCCAATGCGTACGAAACTGGCGAAACTAGCGCCGGCCGAGCTCGACATCTCGCCGTCGCGCAGACGAATTTTCGGGTTCGAGGCTCTTCGGGGCCAACGAACCGTTCAAGCACGCACAGCCGCGACCTTGCTTCGTATCGTAATCCCTTCATAGGAGGTTGGCCGTCATATCGCCAACCAGCAAAGGTAAAAATAGAAACGAGGGGAGTAAGGAGCAGCAAGAAGCGACGAGATAGTGCCAGTCGTCGCGTAAGTTTCGAATGGTGTTGGCTTTGTGCTGTCGTTACGAGCTCGTTTCCAGTTTACAACCACTGAAAACTTCAGTTTGTTCAGTTACGGCAGGGACCCTTACGTTAGCTCACTCCTGGGACATGCTGGCGCTCGTCGCCGACTTCGTCAAATCGCTCTGACCTTGGGGAAAACAATGCCGTAAACACCGCGCATTGACGCTCGTATCTTTCTGGTCGAAGCAGAGAGCTCGCGCGAACGGCTTTCCATACACGACACCGGCCAACTGGCATAAGTGATACTGCTTCTGAAATTGAACTATTATTAACCGTAATCAAAATACGGCACATACGTACCAGTCTATATTCGTCCGTCGCGACGGGGCTGACGAGGCAGCGGTGCCGACGGCTGGGCGTTCGTCTGTTGTGGCTATCGCGGAATGGTCGCTTTCCCGTCCACTGCGTATCCCACAACTCTTGCCGCTCGTGCACTTAGAAGCATTGAGCGTTTTTGTGGTGTGAGGTTGTTAAATGCAAGCCCGAGCTCCTCGGCGAGAGTTTTGTTCTCCGGAGGGCTGCGGGTGCACTAGGTTTTACTAGTATTTTTAAAATGGCCGCCGTCTCGATCGACTCCCGCGTGTGGGTGCTATATGGAGTCGACATACTAAGTATCTGTTTCATGGACCGGCTCTATGACGCCATTGTACACGTCACGGAATGTTCAATTTTAGCGGGAGATTTAAAATTTTGGCTTAAATTGCCTTATTTCTCAGTGAATAAAGCATCATTTGCTTCCGGGAAAGTGCTTGGGGTACTATGAAACACCTAATCTTTCGATTAAAACAAACTTCTGTTTTCTCTTCATGGCTCCTTGAAGTACCCGCCGCGGTGGCTCAGTGGCTAAGGCGTTGCGCTGCTGAGCACGACGTCGCGGGTTCGATTCCCGGCCGCGGCGGCCGCTTTTCTGATGGAGGCGAAAAGCAAAAACGCCCGTTTGTACGAGATTTCGGCGCACGATAAAGATCCCCAGGTGGTCAAAATTAATCCGGAGCCCTCCACTACGGTGCGCCTCATCGCCTGCGTTGCGTCGGCGCGTTAAACCCCACAATCAATCATTCAGATTCACTGAAGTCTGGCCGTTGGAAAGGTAAGCTACTGCCATTCTCAAGTGTATGGCTACGAAAAAAATGGCTCGTTTTACTTGTTTTACTAGCTCAGTGTACGAAAACAGGCATAAATTGGTGTGGTCATCGGTAACTTACGTATCAAGCTATGTGACAAACCGAGAGCCTTGTTTTCCCGCACCTGCACACTCGCAGGCCGGTCCCCAGGAGGTTCGTCTTGACTTCCTTCGCAGGGCTGACGTTGTTATTGGTGGTCGCTGCTGCTCTCTTCCTAGTCACGCGTAAGTAGGAAACACGTCCGCGCATTGTGTTGGTGGGTATATCACTGTGCTCCGAGTTACAAAGTTGCGCTAAAGCGTCGTTATATAATTCGAGGGCAGGTCTACCAACTGCCATGCGCATTGTTACGTTGCATTTCGACCCGCAGTTTCAAGCATACCTTCTATGGCAGTATTATTGCGTTAAGGCATCGCTTTGGAAAGATTAGCTTGTAATATTTGTGGAATGCGCAACCGCATCTGTCTAGAATGAAGTGATTTCACCACTTAGTCACTGACTCTTCTGGCAATAAACAGCCTGAAATTAAAACTTAACGCACTCAAACTTGGAAACAGTCAATATCACAACCACAGTACTACAGTGGAATCTCGATAAACGGAAATCGCTTAAACGGAATTGCAGCTTAAACGGAACAGTAGCCTGTAAGTTGGTTGGTTTTGTATTCAGATAACGAAAAAAACTCCCGGTAATCGAAACTAAAATTTCTGCGCCCCGTGTAAACAGAACCAGATACCCATTGGCATGAGAATCAGCTTTTTACGGTTCCGGCTGTTTCGTTTTTGTTTGTTTTTTTCTTCCTCCGTGTTTTTTTTTTTAGCCTCGTTTGCCTCGTAAGCCTCGTCTCAGAAGTGGTTAGCTGTGTTAGCGCAACGAATGCAACATCTCAGTTCATGTTCCAGTCGTTCGGTGTCGATTCAAGACGCCGATGTTACAGGGCTCATCCTGCCACCTCGTTCGTGCCATCGTGGTGCTATTCGCGCTTCATTACCGCATTACCGTCTTCTAAATTCGGTGCTCGTAACCACACGCGAAGTTGAGGCCTCTAGCCTCCGCGAAGATGCAGTTGCAAGGACTCACACAAAAATAATTGATGCATTTTGTAGTGCACAGCGACTCGTTGCCAAATCAGCTTTGTGAATGCTGTGCCTAAGCCTCTTGTAGTTTTCTTGCTTTCTGAAAAACCATCAGCTACATTTCTAGTGCTTACAGTTCCATAGGGACCGGGCAGCTGGACGGGTGGCGCCACCACTCGGCGCTCCCCTCGTCAGTGGAATGAGCCGGTGCATTGGACTACACAGCCTCCCGTTGTTTTTGTCGTGTTTGCTTCAGTGCTTTGTATGTTTTGGTGGCGTTGTGAGCAGACATGTGAGGTGAAAAGAAGTCTAAACAGATGTTTTGGGTTCTTAGATGCAGTAGTGACTACGTAAACTTGTCGGACGCGTCTAAAGTTGGGTATCGGCTGATAAGGCATGGGCGCTTTTTGCAGCGATCTGCGCTTGGCTCCACCCGTTCTGAGTACGAATAAAACTACTATTATTAGTATTATTTTCTTCTTAAATGCACTCACGGCTACGCAAACTTATTGGATGCTTGTAAGGTTGGGGAAGGGCTACATTGACACGAGCGCTTTTTGCAGCGCTCTGCGCCTGGCTCCGCGCGATCTGAGTAGGAATAAAACTATTGCAATATTAGAATTCATTTCTACCACTTTAAATTACCTTCACTGGTTTCAATTACTACGGTTTCCACCCCAGCCTTAGCTCTGGGATACCTCGATACGTGTGCTTTAAATAGAAAGGCACCTGCATACGAGATGGATTACCGTGTAGCCGTAGAAATGTTGCGGTAGTTTACACTTTCTGTAACCGTGATCTTTGTACCTTCGGTTTTGTTGAGCGACACTGTGACAGCATGGGAGCCTGAAAGCCGAAGTGGAAATCCCACGTTTGTGGTGGTCATTTTATCAAGAGCTAAAGTTATTCACCAACTCAACAGCCCAAGCTTCAAACCATCCCTCCTCCCCTACTCGTTTTACAGCCTGCGTAGAATAAAGGCTGGCACCGATAGTTAAAAAATGTGGCAGTGTTAACATCAGCCGGTGTTTTTATTGCTTAAGTATTCTTTACAGAGTACCTAAAAAAATCGTGTAATGCCTGGTGAAGACACCAAAAACGCGCGATTAGTTGCCTCAAATATGGGTGCATGAGCCCGAGTCCTCCACCACAGGCACATTTCCGACACGCTGGAAAAAGTTTAGATTTTGAGAGGGGGTATGGAAGTTTAAAATTAAACAGCAAAATCATCTAGCCCTCCATCTAATGATTATGGTGGTTGAACACAAAGCTTTCTTCGTGCGAAATCGAATGGGAAATGGTCAAAGTCAAAGACGCTGCGATCAAAAGACCAAACTGCCTGCTGGTCAAATTGACGCTTAACTAGTCAAAGTTTAAATCCAGAAGGCAACCAAGGAAACCCATACGACAGAGCTTTGCGATAAACCATCATCGTCGTCGTTAGACGGAGGTGTGCATGATTTTTCAAGCGTAGGTGGCAGCTTGTAAACCGACCGCAGCATTCAGTTGTGAAGCTGAGTACAGGTTTTGGGCACCCTCCTGTCTTGCGTCCTTCAGCCACGCAGGAATTGGTTTTTCAAAAACCATTTACCAACTAGCCAGCAACCATTGCAATTCTTGTAAAGCAAAGCAATAACATTCTACTATCATGCGGTATAATTATTCTATCAACGATTCCCGATTACTGTAGTAAGAGCATTTCTGTGAAATTAAACACGTTTCAGCCGTAGGTAATGAAGATACGGAAGCGTCGTCCGTCACAATTTCTGTTTTGAGGTAAATCTTCGAAGACACCCTCCAACTTTGTCTTTCGCTTGTGCACGACGTCGGCGCCGTTTCGTCATCAACTGCCGAAGGCCAGCGCCGCAGCATTCCTAGATCGGTTGCACACACCGGCTTTGTGGGAGCATTTAGTGGCAATATACTCCTGGATTCGAGAAACTGCATGCAGGCATGAAAAAATTGCGTGAAGCAACGAACTTTCACTTCCAGCTTACTTCCAGCTTGGCGCATTGAGCGTCGTCTGCTATTTGTAAATACTGAGTATGGGCGTAAATAACACACATGGCATGCCTCGTAAACGTCACATCCACACTCAAGATTTACCCATCCGAAAAATGCACGTGGGGTTACGTTCGCTTTGCCAGCCGCATCGCAGAAAAACGACAGAAAGCCATGCACAACAACGCTGCGCTGACCGCCACTGGCATTCCACTGACGAGCGGTTCGCCAGGGCGGCGCTGTACGCTGAAACGACGGTGGTGCCATACAACGGCCGCCCGGTCCCTATGAATATAGTGTACTATGAAACTGCCCCTTTCGTTCGGAGTGTGTACGCACATAAAACTTCTCCTTTGCACATCTATCTCAATAAACGGAACTCCTGTTAAACGGAACTAATTTTTTCGGTCCCTTGAAGTTCCATTTATCGAGAGACTTCAGGATTTCGGAAAAAGAGTGAGTGATACGTTATTTGATAGGGCCATCGAGCTCTTAAAATGTTATTTTAAACCACTTTTCTGAACAAGCAAGCAAGCAAGGCTGAATCGCTAGCGCCGTGCGCGAGCCGTTTAGGCGTTCTTGTTTTTGCGCGCACGTTCATGTGGGCCATATGCTGGTACATAGGGAGCAGTTTTCTTTTCAGCCTACAGCGCGCACCGCCCTCCTCCTCACACTTTCGCCAGAAGTCCCCTCCGTTCTTTTCGCCATCGGTGCCTCGTTCGCTCACTCGGTAATGCGGATCTCGGCGCCGCCGCCGGCAAACCCAGGTACCGGGCGCCGAAGGGCTGCGCACTCACATAGCGAAAATGGCGAACCGTGTAATGTCCCGCATCTCCACAAAAATGAAGATTTGGCGGATGTAACACCCAAGTACACGTAAATTGTGATATTTGATCGAACGCAATTTTGAAAAACCAAAAAATAGGAAAAATAGAAAAAAAAATCACAAAAGGCGGTAACGTCCTGCATTTCCACGAAAATGTAGCTTTGGCGGAAGCAACCCCTTTACACGTCATAATAGTGTAACTAGAGATAAATGGTTGGACAGAATTTTGGAAAACCAAGAATTAAGAAAAAAAGGAAAAACGGCGGAAATGGCGAACCCTGTATAATGCCCTGCATTTCCACAAAAAATGTACATTTGGTGGAAGTAACACATTTAACCATTATAATAGCGCAAATAGAGATGATTGGTGTGACAGAGTTTTCAAAATCCAAAAATTAAGAAAAAGAGAAAAAATAGCAACGATGGCGAACGTTTTTGGGTAACGTTCTTCAGTTACACAAAAATGCATATTTGGCAGAAGTAAGCCCGTAATTGTTATGATAACGTAAATTGGGATAACCGGTCACACAGAATGTAGAAAAACAAAAAAAAATTGGTAGTAAAGAACTCGCACTCTCCCAGCGCATAAAAATGCAACGCACTAGTAGACAATTCTCCGAGTTTCTTCAGATTTTTTACGATGGGTTGCCAAAGTGTCGGAAAAATAGTGCAATATAACAACTCAGTTCTCCCTTGCCTTACGGTTGTTGCTTTGGCGATAGAATGAAAATTATGCTCACCCGTTGCAAGTCATTGCTCCAACTTCATTCATGCGTCCACTGTTTCACCAGTAAAAAGAAGTGATTAGTAATTCTAGGGGGCACTTAGAGACTCTTATTTTACTTCAAAATCCTTAGGCGTTCCGCACGGACGCTTTGTTGTTTCGCGAGGAGTAGACACGCGCCATGCCAAACATGCTGAGACGCGGAAACCCATGCCCTGCAACCGCGTCCTGAAGTTAACCCTAGTCACTAAACTAGACCGCAAGGGGCCCGAATGCCTGTGTTACGGTGAGTAGGCGGTGGTTCCCCGCCGCCCCCCGAGGCATTCGAGGGGGCAGAATGCCTCGACACGGCCACCAACGGCCGTGTCGAGGCATTCGGCCCCCCCCAACGGCCGTGTCGAGGCATTCGGACCCCTCGAATGCCTCGGGGGGCGGCGGGGAACCACCGCCTACTCACCGTAACACAACAGCACTTGCGTGCCTTTACTCTTATCAGTTTACGTGTTGCTATGTGCATTTTATTCTCTTGCCTCTAGTAATCTTTCATTAAGCGTATTCCGACTTCACACAACTCATTCTTTAGATAGCCCGGACCCGCGTAGTTGTAGTGCTACAGGCATTCTGGCTCTTTTTTTTTATTTTGAACCCGGGTAGCTGCGATCTAGTTGCAAATGCCATAACGGCCCAACCCCGCCACCCAGCTTCGCCACTAGTTGTCTCGGCGTCTAAAAAAACCAGCGTGGCCCAAGTTTGCTTCGTTCTTATTAAATTGCTTTACGGCACAGCCTGGATGGTGTGCAACAGTTTCGCACTGTGGCGGTGATGGCGAATTCTTCACTCCTGGAGGAAATTTTGGCGACGGGCTTATAGCCCAATGCTTTAGTTACACCTACTGGGATAAAAATGTATTGCCAATTTTCCTTGATCATCGGACTGGCGTGCAAAAGCACGCAAAAACAAGCATTCATATTGACTGGGGCCTTCATGTCGCTTGGTAGTATGCGGTACTTCTAGCAGTCGCTCTATATTCACGTATACCGAACATGCATATTATTATGACACTTTCTTTTCCCTTATGTCTTTTCTATGTCTTTCTATTCTTTCTATGTCTTTCTATCTTTCTATGCCTTTTCTATGACGTAAAAGGAAAGCCATTTCACATACGTCACCAGAACGCCAACATGGTGTTTGCTTTCCAGTGACGCCATCATCGGAGCAGCGCAATTGACGTCACAAAAATTGATCCCTTTGTTTTCGGCAAATGCACTCACTGTTTGAGGAGCCATGTCAAAAAAGAAAATTAAAAACTGAGAACACTTTTCGATACGTATCTACACATCGTTGACCGGTTTGATTAGCGCATTAGAGTTTCTACAAAGGACGTTGTTTTCTTTTGAATTTACCCACAGAAGTCAGCGCAGGTGAGCTTCGTAACAACGCCGTGGAACAACCAACGCGACCAAATCTGTGAATTTCGCGAATGACGGATTCCAGCATGCGCCTGAATTTTTAAAAAATCAAACCTGCGTTGGGAATACAGTGCAAGGTCGTGCACTTGCGCTGTTGTCCTTAACCAGATGGTGTTGTTTACTTTAACCTCCGACATCGCCTCACCTTTGCCAACTTTTATCGCGCTGATTGGTGGCTCTGGAACGTTGTGGTTAAACCCACCTTTGACAATTTTTATAAGGTGTATGCTTCAGTGTTCATTTATAGCTGTGAGTGTGTATTCAGCCGAGTATATCGTGGTGCCCAGTCATGCGAGCCATTGCCAAACTTTTACGCATCCTTTTAAGGCGTCGGTACCACCCCAAGGAGCACCGAGGTCCCCACTGAAGCCGAAAGCAGCAGTCCGGAGGTGACGTCATCCACAAATGACGAGTACTTCGATCCGAGCCCTACTCCCCCGTTGAAGCTCAGAGCGCCGCACAAGATGGCCACCGGCAGGGACTCACGTTCGCACTCAGAGTTGGCAGCGGGAGAAAATGTCACCCTGTCAGCGTGAACCTTTTTGCTTCGCGATAAAAACAGCATTCGATTTTATGTGAACACACTGCAAATTTGTCCAGTCCGGCTTATTTATAAGGTAGTGTAAAATGAAGTGAAGAATTTAGTGACTGAACGAGTATTCAAGCAAATTATGAGTGTGAGAAGATGACTCCGAGCTAACGTCTCCAGAGAATAGTCGTAATTTTTTTCTTACTGGGATGTATATAAACTGTCAATTATAGTTTGCAAATGGAATAGCAATAAAATACGATGACGGGACGGGATAAATGCATGCGTTCCTGACACATCAAGTCCACCTTACCGGAGTGAGATCATATTACCCCTCCTCAACAGGAATGAAGGCGCGCCTGCTCAAGCGAAAAATTGGTGAAGTGATCTCATCTCGGCGGTGGTGTAAGCTCTGAAGCCCATTCAACCAACCCAAGCTGGTCGTCGGTACTGGAACTGGACGACACTCTCTTTTAATTTCTCACGGTTCGGACAAAGATTTTGTTTGTATTAGGGTATTTCACTCCCGCACAATGCAATACGGGGCAAGCATTGCTAGAAAACTTACAGGAGGCAGTGATGGGCCGGATGTCTCAAGTGCCATTGGTAGGATAGGGCGTATTCGCTTTCAGCAGCATAAGTGCGCGCTCCTGAGCTCTCACGTCTCCGTCCCTTTTGTGGATTGACACCGCCGTAGTACTCCTGTACGTGTTTGTGAGGTGCGTATTGTGTCGGTGGGTGTGTTTGAAGTATACCTGACTGGTCGAATAACATTGTTTGCCTGCTGCGGCCGCTGCTGAAAACGTAAGTCACCATTTCAATTTTCCTATACGCGGTACGGGAGAGCTCGCACTCGTTCCCGCCAAAACTTCAGCTGTCGTTTATAACAACTGGTGCTCGTGAGTGCTGCTTAGTGTTGTTGGTTCTTACGAAGAATTAAGTGGTCACATACATGAGCTTCCGTTTGTGTGACGCCTGTTCTAGCTCTCCTTTTTCCGGCTTTGTTTTTTCCAAACAAGCGGCCGTGCTCCCCCTGCAGGTTCACGACGTTCAGCATGCGTTGAAGCAAGACCCGCCTGCAGTAAAAGAATTCCGGATGTGTTAATCTGGCTTCATTAAACTCCAGCTATAAATGAAGCTTTCGTTTCATTATTTTCTTGAGCAACGTAAAGATATTGTCGAGCGACAAAGTAATTACACTACCGCTGGGCTTCTCCGTCGGTTCCGTTCGCACCTGGCGCGTCTGACGAGGCAGAAGTGAGCGACGGCGACAGCAACACCGTAACCAGTTTAATTAATACCCGATCAGTTAGGTTTTTAGCGTCGCTTCAATTGTCGCTTTATTTGGTTACCCCTTAAAATATAACGCATTCAAAGGCCACAAGGTTAATCTTTTTTACCTCCAAGTTGGCATAGATGTCTTGCAAAAAAAAAAAAAACGTAATCGTTCGTGCGTTCCGAACCCGTTGTGTAGTGCGTTGCAGTTGCCTTGTAGTCTCTGATCCCGCGTTGTTAAAAAACAAGACTTACGCTAATAAAACGTTGACGGCACGACATTTCAGTCGCGATTAATTGTACAGTATGCACAACAAAATTTCACGGAACCGCTGGTGTGTTGCTTTGTCTAGTAGACTTTTTTCATATTATCTTGCGCGACTGCAATGAGAGTGAAGCCCATTTTCGGTGAAATTCCGGACTGTTTTCTCAAGAACAAGCTAAGTAACTGCTACCGTACAACGCAGTATTGAAAAATGAATAGTGATATGTTTCATAGCGAGTGTTAACAAGCTAGAAGTTCAGACTGAATATTTTCACACGTACATGTGTTAAGGCTGGTGCTAGGTGCTGTAGTTAGTAAGCAGCGTGCATTTAGCATTATAGTGACCTATATTTTTAATTATTACAGGCGCTATGACGTAAATGTGTTTCCCGTAGACAAGTGGTGGATGCTGCAGAGACAAGCCTTCTAAGCTGGGTTATTCCACAACAGTTATGTTCAACAAGATATTGTGATCTTGGCAGGTCGGCGAATTATCGGGGAGGAGGGTCTTGTTTTCATTTACCTGAATGCTTCTGTTTTGTAGGCATCTCTAGCAGTTAAACGAAGCATAATCGGTGCGCGATTCATGAGCAGCGCTTTTTTAATTTTTTCTCCACTATAGTGTTTGTGTTTGCTTTCGTGTTTGTGTTCGTATTCTTGCCACTGTTAAGCCAGGTTTCCCGTTGTAAATTTGATGTGCATAATAAAAAAAACTACACAGAGGGACCCGGTGAGTTGTTTCTCAATTGTTTTGCAAGTCCCGTAATTGCTTCGCAAAGTTGATGCAGTTTGTTTATTGTACCTCGCGATCCGATTTCTGTTTTATAGATGCCATTGTACAGGAAATTGTTTAACGAGTGCGCATTAAATGAATAATTAACGTTAAATAAATTTCTGTGTAATGGCATGTATAAAGCAGAAATCGGGCAGCGAGGCATCTCATAAATTAGGCATTGGTCATAAAGACTGGCCACAAAGCCAAAAATGTGCATGAGAATTGACGGGGTGCACCCATAGGCATTATCATGGCAACATACTTTGCCAAGCGTTGTCCAATATTGGCCTTCCAGAGCTTGGCCAATTGTTGGCTTGTCACCTTTCCCAAGCGCCAGCCAATAATGGCGGCCGAGGTATTGCCAAGCTCGGACACATTGGCCACTGATGATTTGCCGTGCTTGGGCTTGGCAATTACTGCTGCTTGGGTTATTGACCAGAACGATCTTTGAAGTAGGTGCGATGTCTAAAGCCTTCTTCGGGTATGTCCAGACCATTGCGAGCGTTGATGCTCGCTCGCAAAATTCCAGGAATTATACTAGATATCTTGAACTGAGGCATACGGCGGGGCGGGCGAGAAATTCTGAGCGCTGTTTTTAACTGCACGTGGTTTTCGAGTGCCTTTTCCAGATTATCTATGGAGGTGCGGTCGGCGGACACGACGGTCAACCCCAACCTTGTAGGGATTAATTTTACTTGTTTTACTTAAATTCCAGACGGGTCATTACCAAACGCAGACATGAGGTGTGATATTGTATCAGGACCGGGATGAGCAGAAGGCAGAACCGGAGAAAGAAAAATAGCATGACTGGGGTCGTTCATGAATGCGGTGGTCTGCTGCATGTGGCTGGACTGACGAGCGCTATTTGTCTCCGGGAAGTTGGGACCAAGAGGCTCACCGCTTCGAGCAATTTGATCCTTTCTGCGAACGTCCACATATGAAACGTGCGGCGGTGTTGGCAAGTGTGAACCCTGTGGGTATCGGACATCCGTGTCCTGGGAATTCTCCTCAACGAGCGCGGAAACAATGGAAGTACGGTGGCGGGGTCGTCGGCAAGGCGGCCAATGCCATCAGACTGACGAAGAGGGTGTTCAACAGAAAATAGGCGTGCTACGCGAGGAGAACCTCACGAATCTCGTGCACTCCTTCGTAATGAGCCACATCACGCATGTGGCCGCATTCCACAGGTGGAAGAGTGGCGAGAAGAATAAGCTGGAGGCGACCATCCGAAAGGCATGCAAGGCAGTAATCGGGGTACCCGAGCCTACAAACACCAAGATACTGCTCAACCTAAAATAGAAAATCGTCCTGCCGGAAAGCATGCTAGATATCTATGATCTCAATGGGTACTGTATGCCGAATTAGTGTAAGTCACAGGCACACATCGCCCACTCACACCTCTTAACACACACGTCAATGTGGAACAGCGCCAAGACGGGACACAGTAAGAATGAACGAACGGGCGCAGACTAAAGACATTGCCTTGTAGACAACCCGGGCAGGCCCAAATGCCCTGTTTGCGGACTCTTCCTTCATTGCCCCTGAAGTCATAGCAGATATGCGTTTAAAAAGAGCGTGTAGGGAATCCCTGACACCTCCAAACACGAAACTTGTGAGTAATAGACCGCTATTATCAAAGGCGCTGAACCCGTACTGTGGGCCGCGTACGTCACTCACCTGGGCCTCATGCTACCGCATGGAACAGGACGTAACACTCCGTGATTGACATGGCCTAGCCATGTTAATGAACGTTTATTCTATTTCTCCTTTCCTTCAAATGAGCGGATAACTGCTCGTTTGCCATTCTTCCAACGGACCCTGTTTTTTGGTTCCGACGTCCTAGTGGTGGTGTTTTGCAATAATATACCCAGAACACAATTTTATACGCAGTGTCTAGAGTTACGTCTGACGGAACCCAAAATTGAAAACTAGAGTTACGTCCGACGGAACTTTAAGCCAGTTTCTAGAGTTACGTCCGACGGAACCCAGAATTGAAAACTAGGGTTACGTCCGACGTAACTTTAAGCTAGTTTCTAGAGTTACGTCTGACGTAACCCAAAATTGAAAACTAAAGTTACGTCCGACGGAACTGTAAGCCAGTTTCTAGAGTTACGTCCAACGGAACCCAAAATTGAAAACTAGGGTTACGTCCGACGGAACTATAAGCCAGTTTCTAGAGTAACGTCCGACGGAACCCAAAATTGAAAACTAGAGTTACGTCCGACGTAACTTTAAGCCAGTTTCTAGAGTTACGTCCGACGTAACCCAAAATTGAAAACTAAAGTTACGTCCGACGGAACTATAAGCCAGTTTCTAGAGTAACGTCCGACGGAACCCAAAATTGAAAACTAGAGCTACGTCCGACGTAACTTTAAGCCAGTTTATAGAGTTACGTCCAACGGAACTTTAGGCCAATGTTTTGAGTTACGTCCGGCGAACGTAAAGCATTAAAAAATTACAGCTAACGGCACCAAATACCATGACGCTCCATGGGTGTAGCCCGAAACAACCCATTCCCGTTTGAACCCGCCCCGCTTGAACCCATTCCCGAAACGCCCTTCCCGTTTGGCCCGTCCCGTGTACGCCCGTTCCCAAAACGCCCTTCCCGTTTGGCCGCTTTCTGTTTCAACCCGTTCGCAAAACACCCTTCCCGTTTCAACCCGCTCCCAAAACGCCCGCTTCGAATAGCTCAGATAAGTTTCTGAGCTCGCAGTTCACTTCCCAGTGAACGCAAGCACGTCTTGTAGAATTCTCAAACTTATCTTGTGTATCTGTCCAAGACATCTTGATCTGCACATTAGGACAGCTACCACACTTCTATACGACATCTGGGCAAGACCTCCAAGATGTCTACGCAACACCTGAAGATTTTTATAGACATTGCCAAGACTGGAGATAGCCATCCTGTAGCTCGGCTAACGCGACGCTATGCCTGAGCTACAAGTCTTGCGAGATATTCTTGATGATATCTCAGAGACTGCTAAAAATTCCAACAAGACGTTTACAGGACGAATACTAAACACCTCATAGCTACTGGATTGAAAGCAACAAAACGTTTATTCTCCGTTTTGACGACATTCTCAAAAATTTTGAATAGCAATCTACGAGAAGACTTCTAAGCATGCCAGATAGAGACATAATGTCTTGTGAAGATGTTTTCTAGTAATTGTGGAGGCATAAAGGAAAACCTCTCACAGCAGTTTACGCCAGCGGCATTGTAGCCATCTTGCTATCATCTTATTAAGATGTCATCAAGACGACTCTTATAGCTCTCTTCCTGTTTTACGCCCAGGGGTATATAGAAATGTGGTTATCAGAATAAGAGTGCACATATATAACTTATTTCATCTGAAACAACTTTGATATTGTATAGATGGGACAGCATAACCACATTTTACTGCATTTCGTGTGGCCTGACAAATCTGACTGAGCTAAAGCGTCTAGACACACCTTAAATGCAGCAATAAGCACACTGAGCAACTTTTGCAAGACTAGCAATTTTATTATTCAAAATACACATGACAAGTCGAAATAGAATAAAAGGTGGCCAAAAGATGTGGGAGTAAAAAAAAACTTGATATGCATAAAAGGCAAAAATTAGAAACAACCCGTTCTATTTGGCTGCCATAGCATCTAAAACATGCTTATAAAAATGACTAGATACTGAATGCCTTTCAGCCTTTCAATGTTATAGCAAAAAAAAGTCAACTGCAAGAACTAAAAAGAATGATCATAAAAAATAAGTTAGGGATCACCGAAAATATATCAAAACATGTGCATTACAGTGAAAACCTATTCAAAGTGGCCGAGTCTTGATGATGTTTGAAGTGCTGGAAATCCAGGTAGGCTGATCCAATGACGGAGGGTTAACCTTCCTGCGATGAGGTAAACACACTAATCTGAGTATACACAGACACGCACCCAAATGAAACACCCGATGGACACATTTTTGTGTAAGGAGACTTTTTTAGACCACAAGGCAGGGCAAAGGTAAATGCTTAAGGTAGCTACTATTTTACAGGTAACCAGGGAACTCTTGCTGAAAAAATTTTTAATGAACTATTCTTTTGATACATGGAAGGCCATGGGTAGGGGAAGTCAACAGCGACTGATGATAGGGGAAGGGGGCTAGTGGGTATACATTTAAGAGGCTTCAGAGTGCCACTTATGCAAGATGCCAATAATATGCCCAATATGACAACGTCAGGTTAATAATCCAAATTAGTTGTAGGAAATAGTAAAACGTTGCTTGACAACTATTTTAGGCAATATAAAGCAGGATAAAATCATTTCATCAATTTCCACAATATTAAAGCAAATTTAGAAGAGGGGCAACACAAACACAGGGGGTGTGGAATATTGGCTGCATTCTCTTCCAGGCTACTACCCACAATAGAACATTTTTTTTTGTGGTGGACACCTGACCATTTGGCAAAATTGTGCATCTTGCAATGACAAAATATTAGGCTTGTGCGAATAGTGTTATTTTAGTTCGAAGCGAATTCGAAGCAAATAGTCCTGGGTTCGAATATTTTCGAAGTGAATTCGAATAGTCGCGCAGAAAACCGGGCTAGTTGGTACAGATTCATCTTCGCAGCGCACAAATGACTGGACCATCATCATCATCATCATCACCACCAGCCTGTCTACGCCCACTGCAGGGCAAAGGCCTCTCCCATTATTCTCCAATTACCTCGGTCCTGTGCCAACTGTGACCAATTTATCCCCGCAAACTTCTTGATCTCATCTGCCCATCTAACTTTCTGCCGCCCCCTGCAGCGCTTGCCTTCTCTAGGGATCCACTCTGTTACCCTTAATGACCAGCGGTTATCTTGCCTTCGCATTACATGCCCTGCCCAAGTCCATTTCTTCTTCTTAATTTCTACTAATATGTCTTTAACACCAGTTT
Organism: Haemaphysalis longicornis; assembly: GCF_048455015.1. NCBI lineage: Eukaryota > Metazoa > Arthropoda > Arachnida > Ixodida > Ixodidae > Haemaphysalis > Haemaphysalis longicornis. The sequence continues at coordinate 101,792,621 of NW_027526361.1, read as the reverse complement.
GCTCCCTGACCCACTCCGCTCTCTTCTTGTCCCTTAATGTTACACCTATCATTTTCCGCTCCATTGCCCGCTGAGTCGTTCTCAATTTAAGTTGAACCCTCTTAGTGAGCCTCCAAGTTTCTGCCCCGTAGGTGAGTACCGGTAAGATGCAGCTGTCATACACTTTCTTCTTCAACGACAATGGTAGGTTGCTATTCATTATCTGATAATGTCTGCCATATGCACCCCACCCCATTCTGATCCTTCTAATTATCTCTGCCTCATGGTTGGGATCTGGGGTCACAACTTGGCCTAAGTATATATATTCGCTTACCACTTCCACTGCCTCGCCATCTATCTCAAACTGCTGTGCTGTCCCGAGGTTATTGATCATTACTTTAGTTTTCTGCATATTAATTTTCAGGCCCACGGTTCTACTCTGTTCGCCCAGTGCGGAAATCATGCTTTGCAATTCGTCCCCCGAGTTACTTAGCAAGGCAACGTCATCAGCAAATCTGAGGTTACTGAGGTATTCTCCATTAACCCTTACTCCCACCTGTTCCCAATCCAACGTTCTGAATACTTCTTGTAAGCATGCTGTGAATAACATTGGAGAGATTGTGTCTCCTTGTCTGACACCCTTCCTTATAGGTATTTTACTGCTCTCCTAATGGAGGATGATGGTAGCTGTAGACCCACTATAGATATCCTCTAGTATTCTTACATAATGCTCATCTACCCCCTGGTTCCGTAATGCCTGAATGACTGCTAGGGTTTCGACCGAGTCAAATGCTTTCTCATAATCTATGAAGGCTATATATAGGGGTTGAGTATACTCAGCGCACTTCTCTATCACCTGATTGATCGTGTGAATATGGTCCATTGTTGAATAACCTTTACGGAACCCTGCTTGTTCTTTAGGTTGACTGAAATCTAAGGTTGCAGAGATTCGGTTAGCGATTACCTTGGTAAATACCTTGTAGACGACTGACAGTAAGCTGATCGGCCTGTAGTTTTTCAAGTCCTTCATGTCGCCTTTCTTATGGATTAGGATGATGTTCGCGTTCTTCCAAGATTCCGGTACCATTGCGGTCATTAGGCATTGCGTATACAGTTTTGCCAGTTTTTCAAGTACAATTTCTCCGCCATCCTTCAAGAGGTCTGCTGTTATCTGATCCTCACCAGGTGCTTTGCCCCCTTTCATTTCTTTCAAAGCCTTCCTTACTTCTTCGGTCGTTACTGGTGGGATGTCTATCTCCTCTGAACTACTGTCTCGTTCGGCATTATCCTGTATGTCCCGGCTACTGTACAGATCCCTATAGAACTCCTCGGCCACTGTGACTATTTTATCCCTATTTGTGATGACTTTGCCTTGCTTATCCTTAAGTGCATACATCTGATTTTTTCCCACGCCAAGACGTCTCTTTACTGCTTTCAGGCTACCTCCGTTCTTTACAGCGTATTCGATCCTCTCCATATTATACTTCCGTATGTCAGCTGTCTTGCGCTTATTGATTAACTTCGAGAGCTCTGCTAGTTCTATTCTGTCAGCTGCGGTAGAGATTCTCATGGTTTGTCGTTTCCTGATTAGATCTTTTGTCTCCTGTGAAAGTTTACCAGTATCCTGTCTAGCCATAGTGCCCCCGACTTCTACTGCACACTCCGTGAGAATGCGGGTAAGGTTGTCGCTGGCTTCCTGTGTCGAAGCTCGGCTTCCTCGTTAAGGGCGGAATATCGGTTCTGCAGCGCGATCCTGAATTCTTCTACTTTACATCTTACTGTTTGCTCATTTATCGGCTTCTTTCGTACTAGCTTGTTGCGGTCCCTCCTCAACTCTAGCCTAATTCGAGATCTTACCATACGGTGGTCACTACACCTTACCCTTCCGAGCACTTCCACATCCTGCACGACGCCAGGATTATCGCATAATATGAAGTCTATTTCATTTTTGTGCTCCCCATTCGGGCTCCTCCAGGTCCACTTCCGACTCTCCCGTTTACAGAAGAAGGTATTCATTATGCGTAGGTTATTCCGTTCTGCAAACTCAACTAGTAGGTCCCCCCTGCTATTTCTACAGCCCAGACCATAGTTCCCAACTGCCTTGTCTCCAGCCTGATTCTTGCCTACTTTAGCATTGAAGTCCCCCATAACTACAGTATACTGCGTTTTTACTTTAGCCATTGCCGATTCCACATCTTAATAGAGGTGTTCCACTACTTGGTCGTCGTGGCTGGATGTGGGCGCGTAGCCCTGCACCACCTTGAGCTTGTACCTCTTATTGAGCCTAATTACAAGAGCTGCTACCCTTTCGTTAATGCTGTAGTATTTGTCTATGTTGCCAGCTATGCTTTTATTGACTAGAAATCCCACTCCCAGTTCTCTTCTGTCCTCTAGACCACGGTAACATAAGACGTGTCCATTTTTCAGCACCGTAAAGGCTTCGCCTGCCCTCCTAACCTCGCTAAGCCCTATTACATCCCATTTAATGCCCTCTAATTCCTCGAACAACACCTCGAGACTTGCTTCGCTAGATAAGGTTCGCACGTTAAACGTTGCCAGGTTCAGATTCCATTGGCGGCCTGTCCGGATCCAGTGATTCTTAGCACCCTCTGCTGCGTCACAGGTCTGACCGCCGCCGTGGTCAGTTGCTTCGCAGCCGCTGGGGACTGAGGGCCGAGGGTTAGTTGGCGTATTTATGGGAGGTTGTGGCCGTTACTACACCAGGGTGGCCAATCCTGCTCTGGTGAGGGAGTGCATTACCGGCAATGGTCGCCGGGGTCAGGCCGCACCCCAAGCCCCTTTGTGCAATTCCATCAATCCGGTGATTTTAATCCGGTGGGAATTGTCCGGCACCGGGATTCGAACCACGGTCCTTCTGCACGCGAGGCGGGTGCTCTACCTCTACGCCATCGCTGCATCCTAAATGACAGGACAAAGGGGAGGAAAGGCAGGATACATCTTCAGCGCTTGTCCAGTGTTTTCCTCCTCTTTGTCCTGTCATTTGTGCGCTGCGAAGATGAATTCGAATAGTTGTCAGGTGTCCGAAGAACAAAACAACAGTTGAAGTTGTTCTATGCAAAAGTTTTTATTTATGAGGTCATCACAGAGAATCCTGTGATAACATGATAAAAAATCGCGCCAATCCACCCCGTGAATGTGGTTGGAAAGCAAAGCTGTAAACGGCACCCATAACGATTACCCATGCGACGTCACTTAAATTCACTCACATCGCTCTACAAATAGCAAAACCAGAGAGAAGTGAAATGCACTTAACCACACCACTTATTACTTCAAAGAGACATTCTTGTTAAGGTTAAATCAATGCATGAAGCATGAACGGTGTTTGGTTGAGTTGTATTGGTGTAGCACAAGAGTGGAAACTTTTTTTATAAAATTAAAGTAAGCTCCAACCCGGTGTTAGACGATCTGTCTTCTCCGTCTCTGCGCCGCGGACGGAGGCGACGAGATTTGCGGCAGAGAAGGAGGAGGGGGAAGAAATACTTCTGTTCAGATTTCTGAACGGCCCAGAGTGCAGCCCTGGGGAGTGATTCCTTCTTCCGTGGGGCCCATATGCAGTCCGCGCGCCTGTGTTCTGTCCACCCACTGAAGCTGGGTAGGTAAAGAGGGCCTGGAGAGCAGCATCTCCCATTGCTCTGGTTGGGTAGTTGACGGAAAGAGAGGAGGGTGCTCAAGGCTAAAGCCGCACACCCCGATTACGGGGCGGAGTGTTCCTACTTCTGAGCAAAATTTACATTCAGCGTCGTAGCGATTCGGATGCGTTAAGTGAAGACGCGTTGGCTGTGGGAAGGAGCCCGGATTGTATAAGCCGTAGGGTAGTTTGTTGTTCTCTGGAAAGGTCAGGGTAAGGCGAAGGTACGGTCTGTCTCAGAATGCGATAATGCTGGGTTATCTCCCTGAACGTGACAAGCGGGTGACTGACCTTGTGCAGCTCCATAGCATGGGAGGTAAAAGCACAGGCTTGTTGGGTGGGCGTATTTGGGTGCCCTGGTAACACGGCTAACGGTGCAGCACTTTTAAAACAGACTTCTGGGTTGTGCTCAGCTTTGCAGCAGACAAGAGCGTCGTGGCCCAGATTATTCCATACCACGCTAGACTTGAGCGTAACTTGGCACGTTCGTGTTCTTATTTCACATACCGTGCCAAAAGCATTCACCAGCGGAAAACTTGGACACCACTCTAAATCAGAATGCTGAGCTTCGTTTCGAAAGAGCAGGACAGATCCGCCGCCATCCCCGAAGGACCGGTTGCTGATAGAGCCATTCCGAATCTTGAATTTGTGTTGGACATGTCACAAAGTTCCCGGATATACGTACTTCGTGCTAAAAGAACTTCCGAACGTTCTGAGCGGCAAACATTGATATTCCAGATTGATTTAGATCATGGAGAGTTGCAAAGTACAAGTACGCTCCGCTAACTTCAGCAGACGTTGAGTTTTTTTTGTTTTGTTTTGTTTTTTTTGCACAGAAATCTCGACTGAATTGAGGTACAACTTCATGCCGTAAAACACTGCCACGGCTGGTTTGTAGTAACTTTTAGGCCGTCTTTGAGTGTCGATTCACCCAAATTCACCCAAATGCGTCTCTTACATGACGCATTTTAACGAAGAACATAAAATTACTTCTTCAGCAGAAGATTTGTCCTGTGTTTTCATTGCTAGTGAAGAATTTGTCCTAAAATACGCTGCTGAAGTGAATACGAATTGGGCCTATACATGCCTAAACTAGAGTTTTTGATGCCTATATATGCCGAAATTACACTTTTTAGTGCCTGTTATAGGCGCTTAAAACCTTGATTTTTCGTACCTAAAGTTCCGGTCTCCACTGATCAAGTTGATATCAATCTACAAACTCGCACAAAACAAGCACAAAACCGAGTTTGCTTTTTCTCTTTGCACCGCCGGTGTCGAAAGTACCAAATTACCTTGTAATCGTAGAGGAAGTAATAGAAAACAGAAAAGCAAGTGAAAATGTACTCGTAAAGCATTCTTTTTGTAATTACGGCATGCAAAAACTGTGCCAGAGAGTACGACCGTTCGCGTTTCAAAGGCCTTGTAGATGATGATTTCGGGTTTAATGGCGCAAGGCCGACAAAGGCAAATAGCGCCATGACAACGGCGGAATTAGATGAGAAGGATTTGTAGTAAGGGAAATAGTTAAAAAACTTTACTAAGGAAGTTGTTGTATAGGGTCATAATTAAAACATAATGAACAAAGGCACCTATGGTGTAAAGCCGCAGGTTCCGCCACGGTTAAAACACGGAGTGAGCACAGGTGAGGTTATGGGCTGTATGATATGTATTTTAAGTAGTCTGCATCTGCAAGGTCACCAAAAAATTTTATAAGAGAACATGGGATGGTCTGATAAAAATAATGAAGGGTGCAAGGAGATGTTATATGTGTAAGCTTCATTAAAGTGCCGTTTCCTTTCGATGTTACAAATATCACACTTAAGAAGCACATTAAGGACAGATAGCTGCCCTCCACATCGATGTCACTGTGGCTTGTTTGTGTCACTTAACAGCAGCAGCAGCACTTTGGTCATCGGCTTCACTCCCAACAATTCCACAATGGCCCGGAGCCCAGAACACTGTGACAACAAGCTTGAAGCTATATAAGTCGAGTAAAGAGCTTTTGTACACCATTAAAAGTTGGGTTTCTACTAGCCTTCAGAGATGAAAGCATTTAAACAACTCAGAGAGTCTGTGTAGATAACTGAGCTCTTAATTTGTTGGATAATATGGTTCAAAGCTAGCAGGATACCATATGCCTCTGCAGTAAATATACTATTGTTCCTGTTCATTGTTTTGGATAAAGTGAATAGGGGGCAACGCATGACACGGCTGCAGAGGCCTTCGAGGCATCCTTGTAGAGTTAGGTAAGCTGCCTTGTATTTGTCCCTGAGTGACAGAAAGTGCTGAGTGATAACAAGCTTGGTAAATATTTCTTTTGTATGAGTTTCTCTGAAGCGCATGTCCAATGAATTCGGCAAATGTACCACGGCGCAGCCACCTCAGGAATGGAGGTACAGTAACCTTCAGTAAGAGGGACTTGGAGGTCCTTTACGAGGCGTGACACCGCCAAAGGAAAGGGCGGTGCTATGGTTGGTCGATTTTCAGAGTTGAATACTGGCGTTATTTTTCATAATGGCATCCAAAGGGTGTTCCTTCATAGATGTGATCATTGCAGTATACATCAGAGCTGTGGAAGTGCGCTCGTACTTCAAGGACCCCTGGATTCAACATAAAGGGGTGGAATGGGGCTCGTTTGATATGCACCTGTTGCCAAGCGAAGCCCCAAGTTGTATACTGGGTCTAACATTTTCAGTGCTGTTTTGGTAGCAGACTGCTATATAATACATCCATGGTCCATCCTTAACCTTACAAGACTATGCAGAAGTGAAAGCAGACACTTTGTGTCTGTTCCCCATGGCTGATGAGATTGTAGCTTTAAAATGTTCATAGTTTTCAGGCATTTCATTTTCGCAATTTAATATGCAGAATGAATGTCAGTTTGTGGTCAAGTAAAATACCCAGAAACTTGCGTTAATTTTTCACTGGTATGGGCTGGCCTTTTAGCGTAATAACAGGGAAGGGGATGGACGCCGCATTGCCTGGAAAATACCACAACAGCGCTTTCATCAGCGTTGAGACAGTTCGGGGTAGAACATTTTTGAGCGCACTCATTTTAACAAGAAAAAGTGCACAGCCCAGCATTCCTCCCTGGGGCACGCCATTTTCTTGAACAAAGGTACTATACAGCACATTACCCACACGAACGCAAAATGTGCGACCACAGAGATAGTCCTTAATAACATTGAGCATATTGCCAATAAGGCCAAATCAGTGCAAATCCAGCAATATACCGTATCGCCATGTTCCATCATACGCCTTCTCCATGTCAAAGAACACAGAAAGGCAGTGCTGTTTATGGATGAAGGAGTCTTTTACATACGATTCAAAAGCTACCAGGCTATCTGTGGTTGATCTTTCAGACCTGAAGCCTGTCTGATTTTTGCCTAAAAGGCCATTAAACTCAAGGAAGTAAAAAAAGTCGCCGATTTATCATTTTCTCGAGCAGCTTGCACTAGTCAAGGCGATATTTCTGTAACTCGTAGTGGGACAGGATTATTCTCCTTCTTTTAGAAGCGGTACAACGATAGCCTCTTTCCATGTTCTTGAAGAGTGACCTGTTTGGCATATTTCGTTAAAGAGAGTATTGCATGTAGGGTGCCACTGTGCAGGCGTCTGATCATGTCATAGCTAATTCTGTAAGCTCCAGAGGCTGACTTACCACATGTCAAGAGTGCACTCATCAATTCAAGCATGGTAAATGGAGCATTGTATCTCCCATTAGAACGTTGGTTCACAGAGAGGCTGACGCTCAGCTGTCTTCTTGTGCTGTAAAAATGTTTGTGTGTAATGCAAAGAACTGAAAACGTGTTCAGAGTGTTTCCCAAGAGCATCTGCTTGATCTTTTACAGTGTTACCCACACTACTTACTAGGGGAATGGGATAGGTCTTGTAACTTTTTAGTTTCTTTATTACAGTCCAGACTTTCCTAGAATCTGTATGAGTTTATAGACGATGCAAACCTGGTTCCTTTCATTTTTTGCCGTACGCCGCGTACGATTTCGTTTGGCTTTTGCCCCCTTAAGATTGAGGAGGTTGTCGGCTATGAGATAGCCCAAAAAATGATCCATGCCTTGTTCTGTTCACACCGTGCACGCCCGCAGTCCTCATTCCCGCCATGGTCCTGGTTTTGGAAGAGTTTTGCAAATAGCCCCTGGAAATCTTTTCTGAGCAAAGTCAAGAATGTGGGCTGTAATTAGTGAACTTGCTGGTTCAACATATAAACGGGTTGTTATTGTAGGCTGTGGCCTGGAAAGCTCCTTGTATGTTTTCCAGTCAGCCGCCTGTGATTTAAACGTTCAAAGTGGTTCTGTGTCTTGAGAGTCATTGTTTGTAGCTAATAGTTTTACAGGAAAATGTTCACTGCCGTAGGGGTTGTTAATTACGCTCCATTCAAGTTTAGGCAGTAAGATTGCGGAGCCAACTGCAAGGTCTATTGCTGAATAAGTGTGGTGTGTGGTGTTGTCATATGTGGGGTGTTTCTTCTTAATGATGAGAACCTCATAGTTTGTTGGTGGTGCTCCTTTGACTCAGATGGCATTTCAACCCGAGGCCTTTGAAAAACATTGTGTAGAAGTTCAAAGGCGTCATTTGAGGCAAATGACATTCGCCTCAAAGGCCTTCGAAACGCTCATGTAGCATGGTATCTTTTATGTCATTTTGGGAGAATTGTGTATAGAGCACACCACATACATCTCACGTTCTGCACCGTGCAGCAAACGCCAGTTCTCTACAATAAACAGCCAGCACTGTTCTCACGGTACCAACACAAGGCACACACACGCTCGAATTGCCCAGGAATGGACAAAATATGCTCGCACCGTACTAGACTAGTTTGCACGCTTGAGTTGGTAGGCTCATTTCCGTATTTCAAGTACTCGGCTTTCTCAGTAAAGTTCCAAATAGTAAATATTTGCGTACAATAATCTTTATTTCGGACCCATCTGCACGCCATCACAACTTCACCGCCACACTTGGTCCTCCCGACCCGGCAAGTACAGGCGCGAACACTGGGGGCGCAGGCAGTGAGTGGCTCAGAATCGCAGCAACGCACGGGCCGCGGCAGCAGCGAAGCCCACCGTGGCACGTGCCGCAGCTGGAGCAGCCGCAACCACGGCTCCCGTAGCGTAACCAACTGGCGCCCCGGCAGCGGCGATGACGGCCTTGGTCGCGAGTGGAATGCCTGCGGCTCCCCAGCTCTGACATACCGCAAAGAGGCTGCCCTTGGCCACGAATCCACCCATGGTGGCCTGGACCCCGGCAGCGTATGAACCCGCTAGTACTCCTATCGAGCCGAATCCTGCTGCAGACAGGACTACCGGAGCGGCGACCACCGCAACAGCTGCTCCTGCTCAAAGAAAAGGAGTACATCCACCAGTGTCATATGCGGCGGTACACACATGCAGCTTCACCTAAGTGATTAAAACTTTTAAATTTTATTTAAGAAACCGTAATTGTTAATGACTGAGCATTTAAAATATTTCGTGCACCTTAAATGACTATATAACTATATAAATTAATATCTATCTTAATTATATCTGCGTAACGATATGGTTTCGACTAGTTTGCTAGTTTCAACTAGCAAATTTCTGGAACGAAGTGGGCTACATTTTTCTCACTTACAAATTTGCACGACGCCACGATACATCCCCAATACCATAACTGCTCCATAAATTCCGTGGCTGTAGATCAGCAGAGTAGTGCTTTGGGCGGGTTGGTACATGGTGAAGTTTTAAAGTGCAGCACAAGACGAGGGACCACAGCGCACTGCGTCTTCTTTTTTTTTTTTTGTATTGTTGTCCTGCGTCTTGGGCTGCGCTTTAAAACTTCATGAATGAAGAATGCTTCATGACGCTAGTGACAAAAAAATGGACACAGCAATGAGGGAAACAAGGAAGCTTGCATGTAACATCAGATCTCTGTGTTCGAATAACGCAAGTTGTGACCTACAGAAAATCGCGGGGTACACAAAGCAGGAGCCGGAGATTCTGCGCCGTGATTACACACAAGGCATTGCCGGAGGAGCGTTTTCGGAAAAGGGCTCTGACAAAGGGCCCCGACTAGAGCCACTAAATAAGCTACGCTGATCTGGTGGCTCTAGCCCCGACCAAGCGCAGCACATTTAAAGAGTGTAGTCGCCAGTCAGTCGCTTCCATACGAGCCGCCACGAGCTTTAGGGGGGAGTAGCTTCGAAAGGTGCCGCAAAAGGGACTGCTGCCACGCCAACATACCTGCTACTGCACCAACGGTCACGGGGTCCATGTTATAACAGCTGCAAACAAAGAACAAACTATGAGGCCTAGCCAAAACAAACGCCGAACTGAACATAAAAATAATAACCAAGTCTTTGTGCAGTTATGAGACAGTCCTCTGCCCAACCATCTGCCCACACAGGTAAAAGGCGAGGGCCCTTAAACAATCCTCACAATATGCAGGATCTTTAAGGCGTGCGTTTTTTTACAAGTAGAAGTTTCTTAGTATTTTGGGTAAATGGACACAATAACTGTGCTATTGAGTGCATCAAAGCACACGACACTTTAATTAGTTGTGGGTCACGATGCTTAAACGCGGCAGTGTCGCCGAGAACAAGTGAGTTGTTTGCTTGCCCAGACTATTAGGCCAGTAGACCACTTTTTGTGTAATTTACATCAAAACGACAAGGGAAGCCTACAGTGGCCACAACAACAACAACAAACCACGCGGTCGCACAAGTGCATGAAATGTGTTCTAGCAGACGACCACATACCTAAACCATCCTCCTATGAGTGACGTAACTCGTAGGTGGCGCCAAGGTATATGTCCTCAAGGCCATTATCGTTAACTCGTTCACAAGTTCAGCAGCAGCGTTCCGTTGCGGACAACACATGTGAATTCACATGTGTCGTCTGCAACGGCACGCTGCTGCTGAACTTCCGAGCCTGGGAAATGTAGCTCTCGAAAGCTGACGAGTTAATAGGAAAGGATATCAGAGAAACTCACTTTATCCCATGACTTTCAGAGTACAGTCGAACACGGGTATATCGAACACGCATATATCAAACTATTGTCTATATCGAACAGTCTGAACATCCCCTTGGAAATCCCATGCAAAAGCATAGCGCTATTGTACGCGTGTATTGAGCTCCCGATCACGGGCACATTCGATATATCGAACGCTGTGCCGCAAGTTACCGCTTGACGCGCCTTTGAAGAGGTCTGTGATGTGCGGAGCTTTCAGATAAGCTTTAGATGGACCTATTTTATATTTCGAATTATCGATATATCGAACTTTTTCGTGATCCCCTTGGAGTTCGATATATGCGTGTTCGACTGTATTTCTGCTGTGAGTCACGTCACATATATGCTCTTCACTGTCTATGCACCCTGTTTTTGAAACTCGCTTTACAAAACCGGTTGCTGATTAAAAGAATCAGGAAATCGAAATGTTGTTCTGAGAATTCTCACTCAGGATAATGCTATCCTACAGCATGTGTTAGTGTGTCGCACACGTGTTGTTGCACGTGTTTGTTTGCCGAACGAATTTTGCACTCATATGAGTCTCAGTTCTTGTTAGGCAAAAGCTATTGGCTCCATTTTCCAATTGGAACCATGCAATAGTTTATTGTTCCGTTCATTTCCTGCGTCAAAGCCTCGCCTCATATAAAAACATATTGGCGAAGAAATTTTAGCGTCATTTCCTGCAGCAATTTCAAGCTTGTTTCCATATCATAGCAAAGTCCAGGATCGCGTGAAAAAAGAGGCAAGGCATAAAATACTATGCTCGTTTGATTGCGAACAAAAAAACAGACCAAATTTCTGACTACACGAGAAATAACGGAGGGCACTAACGCGTGCGCTTATTTTCCTGCTGCAGAAACTTCTTTTTTTCTTATTATCTCATTTGCGATTCAGCATTCCAGAGGGAGATTCTATAGCGCTCGCAACATCTGCGGCAGCGGGTCGCCGTAGCAGATGACACGCGGCTGCTCTGGGCTGCCGGTCCACTTCCTGTAGTAGATCGAGCGGCCGTGGTTAAGGGGGACTCACCTGATTACATTCTGATTACACACAACATGATTACACACACAACATGATTCTGATTACACACAACATGATCCAGGGGCATAAAAAGCATCCTGCACCGATACGAAAGGTTTTAAAAATTCATAGAAATGTTCCTTACGTTCCTAGTTTACGTCTTTTAGAAATACATCGTTTATTTACTGAGATAAAAAATAAACAAGAAACACATTTTGGTTTATCCAGTTTTGTATGGCGCTAACTGTCTGGCAAGCAAGAGTTTTGTGTATTAATTTCAGTGCACAAGTTACATATCTCTAAAATAAGGAAACTAGGCCATTGTGGACATTCATTTGTGTTTGTAAAGGTTTTCTTACTCGTGCACAATGGTTATTAAGTCCGCGGGTCATGAAGTTGTGCGGTACCATAAGAACGTTAACAGGTGAGCCCGCTTATATAATGCACACCCTAGTAGCACAGAATGTTGCCCGAACATTTCCACAACGTTTCCCCTTAACGTTGCCAAAACGTGGCTAATGTCCGCTTTTTTTAACGTTAGTGCAATGTTTCCCAGAAACATTGCGTCAACATGATATTAGCATTGCTCCAACATGGGGGCAACGTTTTAAGGGTGTTGTTTTAATGTTTGGATAACGTTGTTTCTGACGTTCGTCAACGTTGCTACACTCTTGGAGCAACCTTCCAGCCACGTACGGGACACATTTGAACAACGTTATGAGACGTTTTCTGATGACATTGCAGCAACTTTTCAGCTACATTTTCGCAACGTGCATACCACATTTAAGCATATCCCTGTACCATTCGGACGTTGTGATAACATTGCTACAATCTTGCAGCAACTTTAGATCCACACTTTTAACATGAAGTTAGCATACAAAGAACGTTGCTGCAACGTTCAAGCAATGTTTTTATGAAGTTGCAATAACATTCCTACAATTTTGCGGTAACTTTCCAGCTATATTTTTCCAACGTGCGGGTAACATTTAGAAAACGTCGCTATCATGTTCAAGCGATGCTTCCTACAACGTTACCGCGACTTTACAGATACGTTTTTTCCCCACGAGGGCCGCATCCGCGCACTGTTGATATGACGTTCAAGCAATGTTTCTCTTACGAAGCGATGATATTGCAGCAATGTACAGGTAACTTACAGTTACATGTATCTATAATATACATGCAACAATAACTAGATGAAAATATTATAGGTTAACTTTTTCCTAGACAGACGATTGTTGACTGCATGATAAGCGAGCACTTCACACCTCGTCCTCATAAACTCCTAAAAGGTATAAACTGGCATTTTAGACTGCATGTTCATACATTTGATCCCTACACTGACCAACACACACAATTAAGGCAGTCCGGCAAAATAACAAACTAAGAAATGGCGGAATTTTAAAGCAAGGAACATGCCAGCTAGCGTAAATAACAACACTGACACTCTTTAAGATGAAAGAACATGTGCGTTTTATTTTACCATTAACAATCGATCCGAATACGTATTGTGTTAAAGCAATTGCAATTTCGCAAGTACGCTGTTTCAGCCGTTGTCTTCGTTTTTCTCCTCCTGGGCTTGCTTGTTCTTCTGCCTTGACAAGTCAGTTTGATGACATACTTGACGGCCATGAACCCAGTAACATGGGGTTGTTACTGCCACGCTTCTGCGAAATGAAAAAAAGCTGTAGTTTAGGAGAAGTTGCAAAGTTGTTACAGCATAGACAATGTCTCACCTCTCAGAACACCAGGACTTTTGGCATACAATATGGCCTCATCAATTTTCTTGTACTGGCACTTCAAATGAGGTTTGGCTGCCATTCCTGGAAAACAAACAAAATGGCATTGCTCTAACACACAGGGTGCTCAGAAGCTCACCTGCAGTTTGGATGACGCTTGCTGCCAGATGAGCTTATTCGTGTGTCAATGTTGTGGTGCTGGTAAATCATAAGGTATTTCTGAAACAAAACAGAGTGTATAGAAGTGGTTCAGAAAACTGAAGTGAAGCAAATTTTAGCTAATAGAGAAAACATTACCTTTAGGAAGGAATATTATAGCAAAACAGGCCTCTTCACATTTCACTTTGTCTTGCTTGTTTAACTTTTTCTAATGCCCGTGCCAACTTTATGACGCACATCGCTTGAGTTGGTTTCTCAAGCATCCCTGGAAAACAGAAAAGGACGAAATACTGAATTATATAAAATACCTTACAGCTTTCTTTCCAGACCATTGAGTAATTAAGTGAAAAGTCTTCGATCAGACAGCTTGCCAGAGAATTTTCAATTAACAAGAGAAGCCGACCAACTGATGACGACGTGGTACGTCGGCAATCATTGAAAGAGGACGATAATTACCTCAATGGCCATAAACATAAAAACGCAAGGAACAAAAATTAGTAAACAGGCAAATGTAAAGAAGGGAAACATTACATGTACAACTAGATGAAATTACAACCGTGTATTTTCTTGGTCGCCTAATTTTACCTTTTGCTCTCGAAAAATGTGCTAAAAACTGGCTTGAGCTGTTTTATTTTCTTATTTTTATTTATTTTTGATCATTTTATTTATTTATTTTTATTTGTCATTTATTTTCTTTATAGTTATAAGCATCCGACGTAGAACAGCCTTTCACATGGAAAATATGTGAATACTACAAAGACGTCAGGCGTTGTTTTACATCGTAAGATGGTTCGCATAAGCAGCTGATAACATATGGCTTAACTGCAACGCTAAATTGTGTACCGTTACAGCATGCCGCCGAAACTCGCGTGAAATTAAACATAACAAAGTTATATTTATTAGTTGTATTTTTCGCGTTCGTGAGCAGCTGCGGCGAGAAGTAAATTAAAAGCCAATCGTACATATCAAGGTTCTTGCAGAACATATATATATTCGATTTCAGCATCATAACAAAAAATCTACTACTGAGCACCCACCTGATTTCTCATTATACTCTTTCCATAAAATTTAAGTGAATACGTGTTCCCCTTTTACAACCGTACGCATTCACAAAAGCAAGGATATGCTTAGAAGTTAGAAACGGGAGGGCAATCTTGTTCCCGCTCTTTTACGAAGTAAACTGCATTCGAAAGAACGAGGTGAGCTCAGAAAATCGAGCGCTTACCTTCACTGGTCGGTTGCTATGAACTTTCCGGCCCGAAAATATTCGCCGTAACATGCGGCCACACAACAATATTTCGTATGACATGGTTCCTTCTCCATTCCGTTTGATTGTCACTATGGCTGCTCCTTTCTGAAAAAAGCGCGCGCATTTTGTCTACTCTTCCCAACCCACCGCCGGCTGCCAGTCGCAAAGAAGCATGAGGGGAGGACCCCTCTGCGAGGGTGTCAGGTTCGGGGACAATAATAAAAAATAGAATAAACTGTGGAAACGAGACTTTCTGTTTATGTAACCCGAAACCCAAGCAAATACACACAACAAACAGAAAAACTAAGGAACAGCGGGGAACTAATAAACACTGAAGAACAGTGAAAGACCGGTATAGAACACGTTCAAGAGTTCAAGCAAATGGGGAGTGTCCGAAGTCAGAGAATGAAGGGCAAGGACTAAGCACGGTGATGAAATGTCCACAATAAGTGTTTGCTGCCGGAACGGGGTTGCCCTACCTCACGTTCCAGAGGCGCAGTCGTGATGGTTCGGTGTTCAAAGGTCCAGCTGGCGTGTTCAGGCCGCAGGGGTAGGGCGCGCTCCGAGCTCCCCGTCATGTAGCAGAGGACGCAGCTCTCTTGGGCGTCGTGTTCCTCTACCGCTGCCTGACGACCTGACTTGTTTGTGGAGAAGGTGTCTTTGAGGTTGTGGCTGTGGAGGACCTCTTGGGGCACGGCACGGGTCCGGTCGCCCGACCGCCGCGCATCCCGGTCTCGCTCCACCCCGCGGAGTTCTTCTCTCGTTCCTCTCTGCCCGCCAGCCGCTGTCGCTGGCCGCTTCTCATTCGCCGGTGGCCGGCGCGAGCTCGTGCCGTGGTCGCAAGTCGATGAACTTAGCGCCACGTGCATTGCGTCTTCTTCTTTGTCGTAGTTTTTTTCTTTTTACGTCTTTTCGTCTCGTGCTGGTTGTTTTTGCCGATGCAATTTCTTCGCATGACATGTCCCCCCACTTAAGCATTTTTCACAGAAAAATGTCTGCTCACTCATGTCCGACACACCATGCACACAGTCCTTGGGGAACAGTCACAGAATATCTAGTAATCACGAATGCACTCGAAATTTCTAGAAGAGAAAATACGAGTTCAGAAAACACTGATCATAGCCCATAATGAGTCAAAACACCAACCATCTTTACACATGACATTCAAGTGAGATTTCGGACAGTCGTCAACCATAAATGCAAACCGGCAGGTAGTTCGTACCTTTTTCGACAGTGGCTGCGGTGCCATCCCCTGCCTTTTCGATACACGCTACGGCATTGGTCGTGATTGGGTTCCTTCTCACTCTTACTAGCTGACAAGTTATATAAGCATTCAAGAGAAGAGTGTGAATGCGGTGCGGGCGACCTTGTGTTCCCACTGGCCGATTCTTCGCGTGAACTAAGTTTTACCTTAGTTCTTTTTCTTGCCCCTCCGGGTTTTCTTTTTGTTCTCTTGTTTCGCAAGTTCCGCTGGCCGAAGCATCTCCTTCGGTGCTTAGGCGGTCCATATTTTCTCCTCGACCCATGGACACTCTGGATTAACATATGAGGCGGTGGAAAGTCCCTGTCTGTGATGAGGACTTCTTTTGGTACAGAGCTCCGCTTTTGAGACGGGCTGTGCTCCAAACACGGTTTGTGGTCAACATTAACCTCATCAAACCCTGAAAGAGTCAAGTGCAATTCCGCCACTTGCGGACTAAGTGAAAGTGAAGTTTCTTTATCAGGTGATGAAAGGGCTGCCTGATGTTCTACAGTTACGTCAAGTTCCGTGTGTTCATTGGCATCTCGTGCCACATCAAGAGGGGGCGACAGTTTATCTGCACTACAGCGCGGGGGCGAGAAAGCCTGTACGTTATCAAAGCTTTTCCCGCCATCCTTAGATAGACGGGCCTCACTTCGCCTAGCCTCAAGCTCCTCGAGTCGTTGCCGCAGCTTCAAAGTTTTGTTTTCAATCTCCGCGCGCTGTTTTTTCTATCTCCGCTAGCCTTTTGGCCGCCTCGATATCTAGAACTATTTCTTCACGCCAGAGCCTTTGCTCCTCGAGTGCCCACTCTGTCAGCTCGTCGCCACTTAATCCCAATCGCTTCCCCAAATCAATTAGCTCTGCAAGGTCCATGTCGGGTGTTTAGGAGTATACACAAACGAACTAGCCTCGTCCTGCCGTGGACGCCAATTATTGTCAGGTTCTGGGACAATAATAAAAAATACAATAAACTGTGGAAACGAGACTTTCTGTTTATGTAACCCGAAACCCAAGCAAATACACACAACAAACAGAAAAACTAAGGAACAGCGGGGAACTAATAAACACTGAAGAACAGTGAAAGACCGGTATAGAACACGTTCAAGAGTTCAAGCAAATGGGGAGTGTCCGAAGTCAGAGAATGAAGGGCAAGGACTAAGCACGGTGATGAAATGTCCACAATAAGTGTTTGCTGCCGGAACGGGGTTGCCCTACCTCACGTTCCAGAGGCGCAGTCGTGATGGTTCGGTGTTCAAAGGTCCAGCTGGCGTGTTCAGGCCGCAGGGGTAGGGCGCGCTCCGAGCTCCCCGTCATGTAGCAGAGGACGCAGCTCTCTTGGGCGTCGTGTTCCTCTACCGCTGCCTGACGACCTGACTTGTTTGTGGAGAAGGTGTCTTTGAGGTTGTGGCTGTGGAGGACCTCTTGGGGCACGGCACGGGTCCGGTCGCCCGACCGCCGCGCATCCCGGTCTCGCTCCACCCCGCGGAGTTCTTCTCTCGTTCCTCTCTGCCCGCCAGCCGCTGTCGCTGGCCGCTTCTCATTCGCCGGTGGCCGGCGCGAGCTCGTGCCGTGGTCGCAAGTCGATGAACTTAGCGCCACGTGCATTGCGTCTTCTTCTTTGTCGTAGTTTTTTTCTTTTTACGTCTTTTCGTCTCGTGCTGGTTGTTTTTGCCGATGCAATTTCTTCGCATGACAGAGGGGCGCGCACGTGTGCGCGTATGAGAGGAGGGTAGGACGCTGGCCAAGGACGAAAGCCTTTTCTTTCGGTCTTTTTTTTTTTTCGGCCATCCCCCACTTCGCGCTCGGCTGCTGAAACTTCCTTCGCGACACACAGAAGGGACGGGACGGGACGGAGCGTCGACGAAAACAAAAAATAAGGCATGCAGGAAGAAAGGAATGCGCGAGACAGCGTGCCTGATTCCCAGCTGAAGTCTCGGAAAAAGGCGGGGTTCCGAGAACGCCTGGCGCCCTGCTGTATTTCGTTTCGCGCCAAGCAGAACGCGACAAGTGTTCGATGCATTGGAACCTCTTACGAATAAAAATTACACCAGGAAAAATCTGAAGATAGTGTGTGCAATGCTATTGGAAGGGAACAAGAGCAAAAATTTTCAGGTTACTTGGAAGGTTCGTTTGTATAATGAGAAAAGATCCTTGAAATAGGCAATTCGTACAGGCAGTATCTCCTGGAAAATGGGTGTCACACCAGGGTTAGGTCTTTGTTTTGTTTTATTGTTTCATATATGTTACAATATCATGGTGCTCTGACTTTGGCGCTCGAGGTAGGTGAAATGTCTATGGGGAAGTTGAAATATAAAACAGCCCACTTCATGTTGTCTATTTCAAACAAAGGTGCAAGGTGTGGACTAGTTGGAACGTTCGCTGATCAGAGGGGCTATAACAGTGACTAAATGTCACAAGAAGGGGGCAATTTAAAGTACATGAACTTTGGGCTTTAATCTATTTCATAAATCAACCGCAATTACTGCGGCAATGTATATATGAAGGGAAAACACACGATTGTAATTAGCTGGCGACATGTATACGGCTCGCACACCCATATGATGCACAGAAATTTATATAGCTTGCATATAAAATTTCTCCAGTAAATTAATTTTTTCGAGCAATTATGAGGATCCAGCAACAAGGCAATGTTTGAGCCTTCTATCTAGATTATTTTTGTTTAAGGATATACAGGCGGCAACATAAAACAACCCGGCCATGCATGCTTTAAAGGGGCCATAAATAGGCTTCCGAAGGTCGCCATTGTATACCGCGCAATCGCTAGAATACCCATTCACGGCAACATTTACCAAATATTACACCTATTACACCTAACGAATAAAAACATGAAGCAAAAATTTGGTGTCAGTACTCCTTTAAGAGAGAAAGTTAACAGTGCGAGTCGCTTGTGAAAACTTAGCAAAATGGAACTGGAAATTTTCCTTGTCGATGCACGATTACCTTTTTATAATGCAACCGTTTACTACCAAAGGAAGGCGCGCAATGTTTTAACAATAGGAAAGGAAAGTTGGGAAGTCATTTCTGGATGCTGTTTTCAGGCAGTTATGAAAGAAATGTGCGCGAACTTCTTAAAGATACGGCCAACACGTCGAATGAAAAACACGGCGTATTCCCGATCACTTTGTCTTTCCATATGGTGCACGTTTCCCAAAAGAACACATCTCCATTGTAAAGAGGCCGCGTTAAATTTCGGTATGATGTCATGGTGAAGTGAGCGGCTATGGAACGTAAAGGAAGCCAAGTCGGAGTAGATACCATTTGACGATGGCATAAAAAGCTATTTTCTTGTTGAAATTCCAGTTTGTTTATTTATTCAGCAAATAATGATTGCAAAATAACACACGGCAATGAAACCCAAGTTCTCATTCGTGCCTCACGACGTCGAAATGCTGCGCCGTCCGTTTCACGCGCGCGTTGGGTTAATTAGCAGGCGCTGTGCATTTGGTCAGTTTCCTGGATATATGCGGCATGCACATGGACAAAAACGCACCCGAGTGGCATTTGTAAAAGACTCACGAAAACAGCCCGATAGTTGGCCATACGTGACAACGCACAGTTGAGGGTGAAAGCTGCGCGGCTTTATCGGTGCTCAGCAGCTGTGTTTTGCTCTTTAAGTTTAATGATGTGTTAAAATCGCCCTAAAATATCTGATTTAACTGATTATGAGGTTTCATGCGCCGACGCTACACAGGCGATGAGGCGCACCGTAGTAGAGGGCTCCGGATTAATTTTGACTACCTGGGGATCTAATTAACGTGCACCGAAATCCCGAACACACGGGCATTTCCGCTTCTCGCCTCCACACACACACACACACACACACACACACAAAAAGCGGCTGCCGCGGCCTGCAATCGAGCCCGCGTCCTCGGGCTCAATCCTTGGACTCAGCGCTAGCACAACAGCCACTGAAGTGGGTTTCTAGAATAACTAAATCACACTATAAGATGAGACAATCGGTATACCAATTGCATGAGCGACACGGCCTGCAGGGGCTGGTGCGAACCGTTGAGCGCACGGATGTTCCAATAAGAGCGCATTCGCAAAATGGAAAAGTTGGTTTCGTACATCAGTGAAATTCTGCTTAAAACACGTCATTATTTGGGTGTCATTTACACGGATCTAAGTTGATTTACGCTGCAGGTATTGATTTTTCAGAGCGTGACTGTCGTACCTATATAATTTGATTGGCTTTTTACTAGGTGTGGCACAGCGACGTTTCATTGCACACGTTCACAAATTTCGCGGGGACTGGACTTCACGGAAACGCGTCCATAGCCAACAAAAGCGGCCGCTTAGAGTTATTGTAAGTCCAATCTGTCCTCAAGAAACTCATGTGTCAGATGCACGCCGCCAAGAAATTTTTGCGTGTATGCGTCGTATGCGTATATACCTTTAGGAAAAGTGAATGAAAAAAAAAAACGGGTATAGAAATAAGGTGCTTCGTTGTTGAGTCATATCTTCAAATTATTGTGGGCACCTCACCGTAAAAAAGTAAAAATTTGTTCATCAACTCCATAAGAAAAGTGCGACTAGCACGACGAGTATAGAAAAGTCATGATTGCTTTTGAAAGTGACTGTTTTTGAGCGATATTACGAAGGCTGAAGTTCAAATGGGACATATAAATGGAGCAGGGATAAGCAACAAGTAGGGGGCGAGGGGGAACACAAACTTCTTGTTATTGCATGTTTACTGATGAAAACAAATAACGCGCTGCAAAGATTGGCTTAAACTGAGCTTGCTATTCCGTAAAACTAAGAGGAAACATGTAGAATACAGATACAGTAATCCCTCGTTATAGCGAAGTCAGCAAGACGGCGAAAAATTTCTTTATAAGCGGTATATTGATATAAGCAACCACTCGAGAAAAGCTAAACCAGTTTAGCTTATTATACGCAACAGCTGCGAGGAATCAATTATCAAACCATAATGTATTCACTGAAGCAAAACGTTATTCAGAGTAAGCTGTGGTGGCTGTTTCATGTTCTTGCCGGGCGAGAGCAACCCCTGCTACAATTTGACCATTTGACCAAGCAATGCAGGAGGCTATGGTCGCCGCCCACAAAAATTGGCAGCGGCAGTGCCCCTTTTTAGGGGGGTGTGCGGGCGTCACGAAACGCTATACGAGAGTTTTGCGCTGAAAAGCGCCGCAGATGCCGTGGCTCGAGACGGAGGTTGTTTGTTGAGCTCAAAAAATAAATAAATAGTAATAATAAAAAGATTAACCGCTCATTGGGCGTACAAAGCACAATCATGAAAACTGATCGGTTTCGCATTAGGGGCATTGCATGATCACTGGGAATTGTTTTCCCGAGTTGTGCAGCCGTGAAGTTTGCAACACAAGAGTTCTTCGGCGCCTCGTTGTCGGCGACACTGCCAATTCTACGGTTCGATTGCCAGTGTTCGCGCACCGTCGTGTCCACGCCCTTGACCAATGTGTTGCGACGAAGTTCAATGACCCTACCACGCATTTGGACCGTTTGTCCAAAATGGGGATCACCCGAATCGAGCATGACCGGCTCGAGAAAACCGCCGGTGAAGTACCAGCTTGTGTTGACCTGCCATGTTGACAGCCTGACTCGCCACTGAGTCACCGCGGCACGGCGACGCCTCCGCTCGCCACTTAATTCGCTCTAAGCGGGTCAAGGTCTTCTGGCGCTTCGAGTAATGCGGCCTAAAATGCATCCGTTTGGGTTGGGACCAGAATAAATTTCGAATGAAGCGATATTTTGAATAAAGCGATTTCGTTATAACGAGTGACTACTGTATTTATATTTATTGGACGTAGTTTTTCGATGATTATAATAATTACGCCTGCGTGACTAATAATAGAAGTTCGATTTCTTACACGTGGAGGAAATCGCCGCGGGCCCATGTGCAACACAAAGAAATGCCACTGCCAACACGATCATTGCGGGGTAATTTGCGGATGACGCGAGCTCACGCACGACACTGATAACTTAGTGAGGCTAGAAAGTATTGGCTATGATCGGGAATCTGCCTGCCTGACCTGTTAAAATTCTGTTCTCCAACGTAAACGAAGCCTGTTAGTGTATTCTTTTAGCTTTACAAAATGATACAGCAATAAATGAGTGTTTTTGTAAGTTTTTCCTGAACAAAAAAATATTTTGTTCGCGCTCAACCTTCAATCGAAGGTGCCATATTTGTGGTATATTTTCATTAACACCAAGAACGGCGATGAGATTTACCCGCTTACTAAAAAAATGAAATAAAAACGAATTTCATTCATGGAACAGCCGGCGGCCATCTTGAAAAAAATGACCGTCTTAGAACGGTGCAGCACCTGGCTTGTAACGCACGATGCGCGGAATGGCGGTATTATTTTATTCGAGGCTGCATCCACTCTAAGATAATATTGTGTGATCATCCAACAAATTAGGGACTAAAATAAACGGATCTGCCGCCGAGTTTGGCTACGCCATCCGTCGGACCGGCACCACGCGTTTCTTTCGTTTTGAGAAACGTTCAAACGTTCACGGTTCCTTTAAGATTTCATGGGGGAATCTACACGCTCAGCGTGACACTTCTCCACATGCATTTCTGCAGTTTTTCGAGAGCTGTGTTTCTAAATGATCACACATTGATGTAGGGTTTTTGCGGTCTGCCTCTGAACCCAGGAAACCACGAAAGTCCATAGGATATCCACAAATGGTCACAATATCCAATGTCATTTCAGGACATTCATGTGATGTCCATACAATATGTTTCACCCAAGATCATCTGCTTGTGGACATCCATGCGATATCACTGCAAGTGTGTTATAACATCATTACGCGATATCGCTAGGACGTCCACAAATTTTCATTTTTCCTTGCACTGAGAATTCGCATTCATAGCGTGGTGTACATAAAGGGGCCCCAGCCACACAAAGTGTGTCTTAGTTCAAATCTCCCCTCATCCCCGTCTTTCCAGCTCCAAAATATTTTCTGGCCTGTTTCTAACGCATATTTTAAATGAAGAGCGGGTAGTTATTTGATTTGGAATTTGAGCGAAATCTGGTTTGCCTTTATGTTTGATTCGCGAATTGGATTCTATATTTTAGGCTGCTTGATTTATGTGGATGAAGAACAAGTGGGACTGTTGATTTTCTCATTCAGTTGTAGGTGAGCACTGGTACGGAGGCTGCAGTACGGAGCCAGTTACGGAGCCTGCTGAGTAGGCAGGATTCTTGTCACCCAAATTTGATGCTTGGGATGCGAGCGGGTGCATTGCATGATGCAACCCACGCGTATGGGTATTGCTTGTTTGGTTCTTGCGCGATGGAGTGGCGGGCCTCGTCCAGTCTTGTAACGTCGGGGGAGATGAGGGTGACGGCCGAGTAATTTTGCAGCGTTTTACTGCATCGTGAATAGCCTCGTGGCGTAAGCGGTCGAAGGCTTTGCGAATGTTCAAAAGGACGACAAAGGCCACGGTTTTTGGTAGCCTTCGCGTTTTCTAGTGCAGAGACAAGGTCGGCAATTGAATCCAATGGCACTGCGCTGGCGAGGAAAACCCGTCTGCGGCCCAGGGTTCAAGTTGCAGATTCGTGCATACTTGTAATTCGAGGCGTGGGAGCGCCACGGATTCGAGAATTTTGGAGGCAACGCTCGTGAATGAAATAGGACGAAAAGAGGAGAAAAGTTTGGGAGATTTGTTCTTTTTTAGGATGGGAGGGACAAGTAGGAGGCCAAATTGAGCAGGGAGGTTGCCGGAAGACAAGTGGAAGTTGCAAAGTCAAGAAGGCGCGAGTGCTGCCTCTCGGCTACGGGCGCACTTTTCCTTTTTGCATTTTGCAACCCGCACGAGCTCGGCCGCCATGAAAGGAGCTTCAAAAGCCGTGCTCAGGGCGAAGGAGGGAGCCGGCGCGGGGGCGTCAGATTCTTCGTTTTGGGCTGCGGCAGGGTTTGCGCGAGAAGAGAAAGCTCGGCCACGTTTTTTCCCCTTGCGATGGAGCGGGCGAGGAGGGTGGAGGGGGGGGGGGGGGGAGGTTGTATGTCGGGGCAGGTCGGGGTCGCGGAGATGGCGCGAAGCAAATGCCGTGCAAGGAGGAAAGAATACTTTTCTTTCCTGCATGGGTGAGGCCCTCGTCCTGCAGTAGACAGGCTGACGATGGGGATTTCATTTATGTGCGTGCGTGTGCGTGTAAGTGCCGTATTATATGCAGCTAAAGTACAGTAATTAAAGTACACGGGGCGATGGTACAGTGAACCAACATTTTCTAAACCAACCTAATCTAAAAACGTTGCAGTGTACTGTGGCTAAGACGTCCATTGGGCATAACCATTTGAACTTTTATAGGCGACGTAATTTCTCCAAAACATGGGTTAGTGTGGTGTTTCACATAATAAATAAATGGAAAGCTGCTATACATTCAACATTCCTCAATATTGCGACAACCTAGATAAACATGTACACAGACAATGTTAATTTGAAGGTTTTTCGTGAGCATTGCTAAATATGTAGAAACTGTACGTACGCGTTGATCACTTTTAACCACACTCCCGAAATTAACGTATCCTGTAACTATATCGCAAACATTCAAGTGTGCTGTACGGGATCATTTGAATTTTTAGGCAGCTTATGTAACTCCACGTGAAATCGTTTATCATCATAAATATGACATTTGCCAACATTCGGCAACATTGCTGCAACGCGAAAAAAGCGTGTAAATGGCAGTTTCTCATGCGGTGTTTTTAAACGTTACATGAATGTATCCAACGTTGGCCCACATTTGGCAACATTGCTGCAACGCAAGAAAATGTGCATGTGGGCAACATTGCCTATGCGTTAAACGTTGCGTGAATGTTGTTGGATGCGTCCAACACTGATTTTACGTTGGCCCACATTTGGCAACATTGCTGGAACGTGAAAAAACGTGCATACGGGCAACGTTGCCCATCCGTTGTTTGTAAACGTTGCATGAATGTTTTTGAATGGGTCCAACGTTGGCCCACATTTGGCAACATTGCTGAAACGTGAAAAAATGTGCATACGGGCAACGTTGCGCATCCGTTGTTTGTAAACGTTGCGTGCATGTTGTTGAATGTCTCCAAAGTTGGCCCACATTTGGCAACATTGCTGTAACGTGAAAAAACGTGCATACGGGCAACATTGCCTATACGTTGTTTGTAAACGTTGCGTGCATGTTGTTGAATGTCTCCAACGTTGGCCCACATTTGGCAACATTGCTGCAACGTGAAAAATGTGCATACGGGCAACGTTGCCTATACGTTGTTTGTAAACGTTGCGGGAATGTTGCTGAATGTGTCCAATGTTGGCCCACATTCGGCAACATTGTCACCACGTTGTGTAACGTTGCCTAACGTTACACAACATTGGCAACACGGCAGAAACGTTGCGGCAACAATTTGTGCTACTAGGGCATGCTTTCTTCCATGACGTCCACAGCAGCTGCAGGTGCATGGAGGAAAGAAATGCTGGGCTTTAGTCACGGCCTCCGAGATCAAAACGCGCGCGGGGGAATCTCAGAGGCCGTGCTTTAGTGTTGGTAGTTTAATAAACAGCCACCGGATGGCGCTATGTGCGCTGCAGCGTTAACTGCGTGGTTCACCACAGCGCACTGTCAGCGATCTTTTTTTCTTCGTTCGCAGAGATCTTTTACATTTTATACCCGCCGGCTCGCCCGCTCGATCTAGCGTTGCCACGCGCCCGACTGCCTGATTCATCGACGCGCCCACCTGAAAGTGAGGAACCTAAATACTTCAAATTTTGGAAGTATATATCATGGCGAAGAGGCTGACATAAGACTGAATTTTTGGAAATTGCACTCCCACGGGATTAAAACGGGGAAGGTGATTGTGTTTTCACGATAATCTCGATTGCCCGTTCAGATACTGAACTGGTTTCCGCTGATATACGCAACCAGCACAAACGTCCAAAAACTAGTTTATCGGTTTGCCTAAACGAAGAGACCCCGTGGCGCGAATCCAGATTTGGGAGTAAATTGCGCGTGGGGCCTTTCCATATATCGAATGAGTTTTTGCTGGCAAATGTTACCCATAAAAAAATTCGAAATAAAGTTACGGACTCGACGGCGGCGCGTCGTTGCTTTCAGCTACTGGCGAATTCTGACGCAATCTGCGCTCTTCACATTGTGTACGTCGCAAACTCCACAAAAACTAACATTTAACAAAGTTTTAGTGTATGTCGATCCTTCCGTCCACTTGTTCGTATTAGTTTAGGGCGAGCACACAGTTGTAGCTCTAGAGCTACACCTGTGTGCTCTACAGTCTTCTGTAGTTTCGGATCCGTACGACGTATCCGCAACGACGTATCCGAAACTATAGAAGACTTCGATCCGTGCGGGAACGTTGCTCGGTGCGAGACGCACAGTGAGACGCACAGCATCAAAGCGGGTCTTTGTCCAAGTTCTTTTAACCAGCAGCAAATTCTACAGCTATGTGAGCAAAGCATTCTGGACTTCACTTAACTAGCTGCGGAAATATAGCGGGAAAACCCTATTCTAATACGTAGATCTGCAAACGCAGAAAACGCAGTAGTAGCTTTTGGGTGCGCATCTTTTAGAACAAAATGAAGAAAACTCCTCAACGAAAGATAGAAGTTTACTCACCGGAGGCGTTTCAACGACAATTACAGCTTCGCGCGACACAGCAACAGCCTGTAGGCTCCACCTCTACTGCTGCTCCACCAGCGAGGCCCCTAAAATAGCGAAGGTAGCGCCAACGGCGCCCAGTGGCGCCGGTGGCGCCACTTCTCCCTCCTTTTCCGCCGCTCACCGCATTTTTACTTTCTCCTCCCCCGCGGCGAGGCGAGAGTGGAGCACTTCCTAGCGCGCACACAAACAACGCTGAAACCAACTGCTAAAACGTTCCTTCCGCTGACGGCGACAGGCGTACACCGAAACGAGTTATGAGTGGCACCGCGCCAATCTTCGCGCCTTTACGATATAAAACGTCTGAGCATTGAAGCAAACGCCCATGCACCCACCATGCTGTGTGTCGACGCTCTTAACACGTGGACTTTGATATCGTTCCGTATATCGTTCCGTCTGGACGGAACGCTGGCCACAGCCTTTCGTAAAATGCACCGATAGGCCGGCTGCATGGGAGTTGTAGGCTGATAAGCGCGCTAGAGCCTTCGGATTTGACTTTACAGGCGCTGTACGTGTTTGCCGAGACCAAAACATGTATCATGTTGCCAGAAAATGCAACTTCGGAGGTCTGTAGGTTCTGTGTCCGCAACCCAATTACCTTTGTATACAAGCGTATATTTGGCATAATAAACCGTAGTTACGTGTCGCGACATGAAAACAATCGAGCGACCACCGCATCCTAATTCGGTCACGTCGTTAAAAACATGGAAGAAATAATACTTTTCTTTCCTCTATGGTTAGAAGTCAGAATGCTGACTTCCAACCATGGAGGAAAGAAATTTAGTATTCTTTCATCAGCTGCACTCGCCACGTTTTTATTTGACGAATAAAAAGATATTTCTCCTATCTTGCGCCATATCGTTTGCTTGAAATTTGTTTCGTTTTAAGGAGCTTTTAGGCACTTTAGGCGCGTAAAAAGAAGTGTCAGGTGTTAGAAATGTGGCTGCTGGCTGGCGTCCAATTCGAAGCGATCCACGAAGGAAAAAATGCTTACGAGAAGCCTTTACCGCCGGTCTTTACCCGCCCACATGGGTGCATGATGATGATGATGATGTCTTGATGGCTGTTCCCTTTGAAACGGGCGGAGCACAACGTTCGGAAAAATGTTCCGCACGGGTCCTAGCCTACGACGCCACACCTCTTTTTCCCTACTGCAAACCAGTTTTCGAGACGACGCTTCGTCCGCTCGGTGGTCTCTGCCTGTGACTCAATGTCCACCGCTGCATCGTCTCCTCCACCATTCGCCTCACTGGCCTGCGGCCCGCCACCTGGCGGTTTGCTGAATCCAAAGCCCAGCGCCCGCTCTAGTGTAGTTCCACTAGGCTGGTGGGGCTGGATCGCCTTACACTCTATCACGACGTGTTCCAAAGACTCCTCCTCCTCTCCGCACGCCGAGCACCTCACTTCCCCCTCCCTGCCACACTTCGCCCACC
Organism: Haemaphysalis longicornis; assembly: GCF_048455015.1. NCBI lineage: Eukaryota > Metazoa > Arthropoda > Arachnida > Ixodida > Ixodidae > Haemaphysalis > Haemaphysalis longicornis. The sequence continues at coordinate 101,764,502 of NW_027526361.1, read as the reverse complement.
ACACAGCGGTCCTTAAAGTTCCAGAGCGTGCCTCGAACAGCAGGGAACTCCCACGACTGTTGTCATAGAAACCCTCCCGGCTGATCGTTGTCTTGTGCGCACTGTACGTCCGTAGTGCCGGCTTGCTCCGAGCTCTCTGCTCCCACATGCGAGTCTCAGCCGCGCACACCCGCTCACGCAGTGCCTTCGGTCCCAAGCTCGTTCCCTTGAGGTCGTTCAGGGTTGGCAGCGGCACTTCATACTTAGTGGCCAGAGCCCTCGTTCGCCGGTTCCACCGGGACGTCACCCCAGTGTACAGCATGCACATCTGCACCCGGTGTACCCATCGGTCCCCTCCGAGGGCCCAAGACCTGATCTCAAAGCCCAGCTTCGCCACTGCCTCCCGAGCCTCGAACGACGACCACCCAAGGTCGCCCTGAACGGCCTCATTTGTCGTCGCTCTGTGTGCCCCCAGGGCCATCCGACCTACCTCCCGCTGTCTGCGCTCCATGTACTCCCGTGTTGCATTTGACAGGCAGATCACTGAGTTCGCGAATGTCAGCCCAGGAACCGTCACCGCCTTCCAGAGGCTACGTACCACTTCCATTCGGTTGAAGGCCCATAGTGCCCTGCATCTGAGTATACTCTGTCCCCGCAGTGCTTTCTTCTTCAGCTTTCGTTCGTGCTCCTCCATATAGCCGGCCGCCGTTCCGATGATCACTCCCAGGTACTGGTACGATGTCGCGTACGGGATCACCTGTCGCTGAATGGTCAGTGGGTCATTCTGGTTCGGCACACCCGTGACGCCCCACCGCAGCACCGCACATTTCCGCGCGCTGAACCGGAGTCCGAGGCCATCCGCATGCCTGGAGCATACGTCCATTAAGCTCTGCAGCTCCGATTTGGTGCCGGCTGTCAACACGACGTCGTCCGCATACATCAGGCCGGGTAACGTCTGGCGCACCGATTTCCCTCCATCCATGTACGACACGTCAAAGCCGAGGCCGCAGGTTTCTAGGTCCGTCTCAAGGTCACACAGGAGCAACATGAACAGCAATGGGGACAGCGGGCAGCCCTGACGAAGACCTCGCTCAAGGGGCACTGGACTCGACCGCCTGCCCTGCCATTCCACCATCACCTCCGCTCCCGAGTACAGCCCCTGGAGTCGCTCAACAACCTCTTTTGGCAGGCCCTTGTGTCGCAGCTGATTCCACAGAGTGGAGTGGTCGACGCAGTCGTACGCTTTTTCGATGTCCAAGAACGCCATCCATAGTTCTCTGCCCTGCGTGCGTGCCATCTCTATACATTGGGTGATGACAAACAGGTTGTCTTCTAGGCGCCTTCCCCTACGGAACCCGTTCTGTAGCTCTCCCAGGATGCCACTCCTTTCCGCCCAGGCCTGTATACGACCGCGGAGCACCTGAGCGAAAGCCCGATACAGCACCGGGGTCACCGTAATGGGCCTGTACGAAGTCCAGCTGCACCGGTCTCCCGCCCCCTTGTACAGGAACACCATCTTTCCTTGCCTCCACTCCTTGGGTACTGTCCCAGTCCTCAATATGGCACTCAACATTTCTTGCAGTGCCCGTCGTTGTTGAGGGCCTATTTTCTTCAGCAGCGCTGCTGGGAACTCGTCCAATCCTGTCGCAGTCCCTGCCTGGATGTGCCTTATGATGTTCTTAAGTTCCAATTCTCCGACAGGGCCCAGCCACTCTTCAAGCTCTGTACTCTCTTCTTCTTCTTCTTCACTGGTACAGGGCAAATCAGCTGTGTCTCTGCGCCGGAAAGCTTTTCTGATCTGCTCCGCCATCAAATCACATCCCTCGTCCTCTGATAGCAGTTGATCAGACTCAGGGTGACGCAGGTCTTGTTTAGGTGGTGCATGTTGGTATGCCCGCTGCAGATGCCGCCAGAATTTTCTAGGCGCGTCCCGGCCACTCCTCTTTAGCTCATCCAGGAACTGGCGGTCAACTGCCCTGATCTTCTCCTGGATTACGGCTGCTGCCCGATGTTTCTTCGCCATGTACCTTTTCCAGCAGTGCTCCCGGACAGCCTCCGGCTGCCGCATCCTGACCGCCTGTCGATGCGCCCGGCAAGCCTCTTTTCTTTCACTCACCGCGCGTTGGACCTCCTTATCCCACCACCTTTTCAATCTGTACTTCTGCCGTCGGCCTTTCCGTCTTGGCTTTTTTTCCAGCTCTTCACGTACCATTTCGACGAGGCGTGTGCATTCATCTACCGGTGACGCTTCCAGGCGTTCCGCCATACGCTCAACTTCGCTGTCCGATAGGCGGCGGCCATTCTTTGCCCCCACGTCCTCCGCGGATCTCCCTCGGCGCCCACCGAATTCTAGTAAAAGCCTGTTGTGGTCGCTCCCTATGCTGTGATCCCCCTGCTCATCAATGATCATTCTGGTGAGCCTGTCCCGCAGTACAGGAGACATCACTGCGTAGTCGATGGTGGAGCTTCGTCCTGCTGTGGACCATGTGGTCTGTCCCACACATTTGGGCTCAAGGTTACCTAGAACGAGTCCCAGGTTCTCTCCCATGTCCATCAGCTTTTGACCATTGAAATCCGTGGTACCGTCCAGGCAGTCCACGTGTGCATTAAAATCTCCCACGACGAGAATGCGATGATCCTTCCAGAACGATTTAATGTCATCCTGTAAACACCTCCAGAGGTCTTCGTTCTTCTTTCTTGCCCCTTCTCCAGTCCACATATATGCCACGCCCATCGCCGTCTTCTGTCCCGCGAGTATGCCAGTCAGCCACAGGTGTTCTTGGCAATCCGGTCTGGCCCGCATCCATCCACCGTCCGGTGTGAACAGGACTCCGACCCCACCCCCTTTTCGCCCCCCTACATCTCTGTTGCAACTCTCCCAGCACAGACCTGTGTGCCCTGGTGGGCCCTCCGCTTCCCGGAAATGAGTCTCCACAACCGCGTATACACTCAACTTCTCCCCTTCCATTGCCCTGTATATCTCTTCCCACTTCCGTTCCGTCCTGCCCCCATTCATGTTAAGGAAAGCGATTTTCTCGCTCCCGTTTGTCTTCCTCCCCCTCCTGGACTTCCTTCGGGTCATTGGGCGTCCGGTCTCCGTGCTTTCCACCGCCATGTCCGGTCTTGCCCCCTCCACGCCGCCCGTCATTGCTGCCACTTCCTGTTCGCCGTGGGGGTGTAGTTCTGTCTTAGGCCTTCCACGAGCGTCTCCACGGCCCTCCACAGGGCTTGCTTCCTGGGGTAGCGGCCTCCTTTTCGGTCTTTGGGTGCGGGTGTCACTGGTGGGCGCTGCTTCCCTAAAAAAGGAGCTACCGCCTCCGCCATCGCCCTGGCCACCCGCTGCACGCCTTCATGCGAGTACCGCACCCCGTCCCTTGTAAAGCAGTTTGGGCTTAACACCTTTGCCAAGTCAAGGAAACGGGCCCCAGATCTCCTGCACCACGCATGAAGTTCCTCGTTAACCAGAACGGTCTTCGCCTGCACCTCTCTACCCTTGGTCGTGACCTCAGGTATTGAGCAGACTACGAGACTGGCCTCCTTTCCCTTCCACATTTCCTCCAACCTGGGTGTCAACTGTTCCGCCTCTCCGCGTAGCACCTCGTTTAGGCCCACGTGTAGCACGTATGACCTGGCTACGTCCCGGGCCTGCATTTCGTACAGTGTGACGAACTCGTGGGCCTGCTTCGCCGTCGCTTCTCTCCTGTAGAGAAATTCTACACTATCTGGGATCCCAATATCTCTTACCAGTGTAGCTGCCACCCTGCCAACATTTCCGTCACCAACTACCAAGACTTCTCGCAGGAGGCCTTCGGGGGGCCTGTGGCTTGACTGCTGTGCCGAGGTGTGACTCGTCCCCTCCTCAGCTGACACTCTCGCTGCCGGCGCTGTCTTTTCTACGGACGTCCCGCTGATCGGAACTTGGACTCGTGAGTCCAGCGTCCCGTCTTTGCCTCCAGCGCCTCTTGCTTCCGGGATTTCCGGGTTTCCGTTTCCTTCTGTCACTGGCGGAGTCTTACCCTGCTGGCTTCCTGAGTTTGAACCGCAGGAGTCTTTATCTGAGCTCGGGTGTCTGTCAGCCGCCGGGTGTTTGTCCTCCAGCTGAGCAATTTTTCCCTCCAGCTCAGCAATTTTGTGTCCCAGTTCTACCAATTTGGCTGCGTCTACCACTTTCTCCTCTTCCAAACATTGGACTCTCTGCATGAGCTGAGCTATCCGGGTCTTATCTTCTGCGGCCCGTTGCATCTCCTCACATATGCCGTCCAGCCGGGAGGACATCTCCCTCACCACTTCTTGGCTGGCATTTTCGATTCTTTGTAGTCTCCGGCACATCCCACACGTCACTTCCTTGCTCGGCTCCGTTTCTTCAGCAGGGCCATCATTCTCCACGGAGAGCCACCCGCAACTGGCACACTTGGCAATTTGCCCATTGACCTGCATGTTGTCCACTAGCGCCCTCTCCTGTGGAGCAGCGGAAGCTGGACGCTCCGTGTGTCCGGTGGCGCCACCCTGTAACACCTGCGTTTACTGGTGGCCCGCAGTGTCTCCAGCTCCCGATAGGCCTAGCCCCTTGCCTTCGCGTCGAAAAACACCACCGCTCACCTCCCAGTGCGTCCTTGCTGTGCGTCGCTGTTCTGTGGTGTCACCGCGCGTCGGTGCAGACACTTCGCCGCTCCTGCCACGTGCACTCACTCATGTAGCATACACTTACTCATCACATCCTCACACACCGCCACACACCGAAATCGCTGCAGTCCCCACTGCCATGATGGATGCTCACAGGGCATCAGTGTTGCTTCGTTGCTCTGGCTAGTTTCGCGATGTTTGCCGGTATCCTTGGCCTTCGAATGCCTGATCAGTGGCTATATTTGAACGAGAATTATCGGCGGAAAAGGCTACTGCAGCTGAAAACTGCCGCTGCAGATTTCGCGGCGTGCGCTGATTTAGGCGTGTGTGTGACCCGGCTTGCACTATCGGCGCAGGACTGTTAAAGTGGAAGTAGTGATAAAGGGTAAGGGGCTTAGTGGTAAACATCCTTGCATGGCGGGAGCGGCTATAGAGACTTTAGACGTTTCAAACGCGCTGAAAAAAAAAAAAAAAAAACGCGTTATAGAAGCGCCTACTCAGGGAGTTGATACTTCAAGCGTACCTCGCCTGCTTCCCCGCGACCAATGGCCCTGCAAATCCAAGGGCTGCAGCCAAACGACTGACCTTGCGACAGAACGACGACCGTATGACCCATGATCGATGTCGTCGTGGGCGAGCAGACGACGCTCAAGAGAACGCAAAAAAAAAAAAAACGATGATGATGATGATTAGTGGCTCTCTTTTTGAGACGTCGGTTGTCAGCAACCGACTTGCCTGTCTTATTCCACGTACTTACCCTACTCCTAGCCAACCTAATAAAATTGCCTCCACCCAACTCCCCCCTTCCACCTGTTTTAAACTCCCATCGCTTCAAAACGCCATTAGAGCCAGTAGCGTAGCTTTTAGTAGCTCTAAAATGGCTCTAAACGCCAGCGTTTTGTAGCGCCCCCATGCGCCACAACCACGAGGAGAATCCCTTGTTTTGCGACCGGACAGACCTGGCACACTAGCAACCCACGTGTACGCCGTTACCGCTGTGCCGCATGCTCATACCTGTTCTGTGCTCATATGCGTTCTGAAGTTTACAAGACGACGACGCTTGGAGCTTGCGGTTGTGCGGGTACCCCGTGACTGTGCTTGTTTAGCGTTGGTGGACTGTTTGCTTGACGAAAGGCAGATAGTGCAAAGCGGCCTGATCGATCTGCATCTCTCGGACACGCAAAGCGTTTGCGCAGTTACCTGACGGACAAGCCGTCGGCACGATGGCGCTTTTCTTTGGCGCGGCGGACTGGATCATCCTCGCAGTTTCAGCCTGCGTGGTGCTCTACCTGTAAGTTATTCATGTCTGGAATTCTCCGGTTCTTGTACAAGTAAGTGGTGTGCTACGTTAGTTTAACGTGGTTCTACGCCAATAAGCATTTATAATTGTCCCCAAGAACTGCCCGCAGTAGTTGACACTGCAAGAAAGCTACTCGATCGCCACTCAGCGTAGCACTTCATTGCGCGTTCACTTTCATTTCTCATGTGGTCGGCGCAAATCAATTTCTCGTGCTGCACGACCTGCAAATAATGTGAACATATTGTCAACGAGGAAAAGACAAAAGAAATGGGAAAAGAAGGGAAGGCCCATCGGGTGTTACTGCAGAGTTCATTTTTCTTTCGATCGAGCGCCAAAGGAAAGATAATGAAAAAAAAGAAAAGGGGTGGGTGGAAACTCTACGGATGATAACGCACGCATCACGTATGGGCCCGTTCTGATTCATCGGGGCAAGTTCGATCTTGCCCTGGGAACGTCTAAACTTGCCCTGGAGTCGTATTCTGTCGTCTGCTTGGCATTCAACTGATGGCTGGAAGTGTTCTTCAGCGTTTGCAGAGGGCTTTCAGGAACTTCGAATGTTCCTGCACTAGGCTTGCAATAATATATACCAATTGCCTTAGGGTTCATTTTATAAACGTAAAAAAACTGCATCGTTAAAAGCATTGGCCTTGTGAGTAGGGCAGAGATTCAGGTACATTCCATTGTTCACATGATTGTATGGTGTGTATCTATCTGTTCAGGAAGTTGTTTTTGTGTTTAAAAAATTAGTCTCTACAGTAACATCTTTTCGCCTGTTTTAACAAAATTTTTAGGTAGCAGATTTGGTTGAATACCTGAAATACTGACCCTCGGCTTAGATTATGTCAACTATACCATGGCTGGACTCGACTCTCCTCCTCCTGCGCGCCCTTTATGGCCTTTGTAAAACCGGCTTGGCGTATGGGATTTTTTTCTGACGCGTAGTTGGGGGGCCGACCTCACGAGGGCAGCACCACGTCACCGCAAGCTCCGCATCTCCATACAAGGCAAGAGGAAGCGCAGCTTGAGCGTTGAAACGTAACCAGTGAGCTTTCGCGGTGGCATTTACGCATGAAACGGGGCACTTGGTGTAACTGATATGGCCCAAATTATTTTGTTGTGTTATATAAACGAGATATACGCCTGGCAGTTGTTTACGCTATAAGATAAGAGCAAAATTTGTTCGCGTAAGTATATTCGCTTGCACCATTCCACCGTGGGACACAAATTTTTATTTTATGCCAAGCTTTACACACTTTCCGGAAGGAAGCATGTCCCGTATGACTATACATGAATAAAAAAAGCCACAAACCCCACAAGAACTGCCTAGTGTAGACATGTAAAACACCAAAAATTACACCAAGGACGAAGGGTGACAACAGGGACTAGCCCTTCTCCCAACTGGCATTTATTTGTAGCCCAAGGACGTGAATTCGATTCCCGGCTGCTTTGCTGGTGGAGGCAAAAAGCGACAATGCCCGTGAATCTGAGATTTCGGTGCACGTTAGAGATACCCGGGTGGTCAAAATTAATCCGGAGCCCTCCACTATGGTGCGCCCAAGGTAAATATAACTGGTAGCGAAGCTTCCATAGAAGCCCATACGTTCAGAAAATGGCGCCTCTTAAGCTGCTCATGGGGCTTAGCGCCATCTGTGTGAGGAGGGAACACTTCCGGCGGAACAAAAAATAAACAGGATGTGACGCAAGATCCGGTCAGAAAGTGACGTCATTTTGGTGGCATTAGCGGGAAAATTTGACTTCAAAATAGCCTTAGCAGGCCTCTGATCGCTGAGGGCGCATGTCATTGCCATCTGACGCAAGTTGGCGAGCCCTTGGCACGTGTGCTTCAAGTCAACTCCAGCTTATACTCGTGACTAGAGGAACGTACTTTAGCATAATGTCGTATGATTTGCCTCGGTGTTTATAAAAACATTTTGCATCTTCTCTGAACCTTTATTCTGTATTCATGCCTTCCACTGCAAGTAGAAAAGCAATCAGTTATTTATTTGGATTGCAGTGGTGGCAAACATACATCCCTCCCCGACCGTAATTTTTTTTCTGCCTTGGGATACAGAGCACAAAATGACACTTGACCACTCTCCCCGGCCCGCCTTTCATATAAAAAACGTGCCCACTGCTTAACCCGATACCAATTTCTACCAACGCCACTGCTGGGTTTAATTGCGTTGCACATACGCAGGTTGCGTGCGTGCCTTAAGTATAGATCAAGGTTATATAATGCTTGCTCAGTTTGTGTACTTCTGTTCTAAGAGAAGAAATAACGCATATTCATGCTTACAATGAAGACATTTGAATTTTATTCCAGGATAAACATAAAACAAATTTACCACACTGCACAAAATCAGCACGTATTGTATAAGTAAAAAATGTTCGTGGGCACTACCTGCATTATGATTTTCCTCACGCGCCGAAAAATTGACTTTACCCGTAACGCATCGCATTATGAGCAATGAAAGCGTCAACAGCAGGACTACTTAGAAACAAGAGAAAAGAACTAGGCACTGCATCTTGACGCAGAAAACCGGGCCGCAGGAATGCCGATTCACGAAAGTGCAGCGAGCACACGGCAGCTGTCCCGGAGTCTTATCAAGTAGACATGGGTTTCTACAGAAGTTCACTCAGCATTCACGCCTGCAATTTCCTGGTTGCATTATTAGGCAAGTGTCGCAACAGATAAGTAAAGAGAGGAAAAATGGATCGATTCAAACGAAAGCGACGGCAGTATGTAAAAGCACATAGCAGGAAAGATTTGGCAGCAGCGCAGCACGGAGCAGCACACCACAGTACTGCGATGGAAATAATGCTTGCGCATACAAGTGCGGGAAGCAACGAGCCCTTTAAGCGTTGTAATGCAACAGTTCAAGCGACTCGTTTAAATTCGAGTGGTACTACGCTGAAAAGTCCTAGAGTAATTTTTAGACCCATTTTTAGTAAACTTTAGTAATTTTTAGTAAGCTTTAGACCCATTTTTTAAATGCAGAGCATTTCAGTAACTCACGATGTCACCCGCGTTGACGTCCGTAGTCGTAGTCCGCACCCCTCCCCCTACACTATATAAAAAAAAATACTATCCGGCGCCTGGTTTCGATCCCTCGACCCTGCGGGCGGAACGCAATGTACATGGTGCTCTACCCACTGCTCCACAAAGCCGACACAGAATGGGAGGCTACGAACGCGCCTTATATCCTTGACTCATTCAAACTACGTCAAGAAGCTGCTGATACAACGCATTCACTACCATCAACTCCCCAAACACTAAACGTTAACGCAATACACCCACCCCCTATGCGACGCATTTACTCAAGTCCCCCTCGCGGGGAGATGGGCCCAATTTTTTTTCGAAGCACCACCACGTCCCCTTACACAACCCCCGTGCACGTATTTACTATAGTTTTGCGTTACCTGAGGAAATGAGAGGAAAATGGTGCAGTAAAACGCCAGGCGTACGCAAGTTGCTGTTGCAACCTTTTACAGCACATCGTTTCCGTAGGTACCGAGGAAAGCGCTCCGCTCCAACCGTTGGCAGCATCGTCCCGTAGTTCACCGTGCCCACCGGGCACGGTACTAAACGTGTTCACCGACGATCCAACGCACCTCGCAACTCCACGCACAGCAAAAATTAAGTGCACACCAAATTAACAAGGAAAAACGAATGCAAATGCGCACCACCAAAACACGCAAGGGGCGTTTCCCAGCAGACGAACTTTCGGAGCGCCTTACCGAACACTACACGGACTGCATCACAGAGCAATGACATGTGCAATTCTTCAGAGGGCGCTACAAAAAAGGTTTTTGAGAATGAACAGCATTTTCATGAATTATTTACACACTGTGCCTAAATAAATGTGATTCAGAAATAAATATCGTTCGTAAAATATAAATATTGTTTTATTGTGAACAAAACTTGGTTTTTTGCTACTCGTGTTTGTTCCCTCCTCACCTAGTCGCGCTTCAATCGCCACTCCCATAAGCCCCCATGCTGATGTCGCTGGTAATAGGTTCTGAACCGCTTTTCGCCCGAAGCTTCGCTACCATTTATATTTACCTTGGCGCGCCTCACTGCCTGTGTACCGTTGGTGCGTTAAACCCCATAATCAATTAATCAGCATTTATTCATAAAAACGCTCATACATTACACAAAAAATGTGCACATAAAAAAAAAAGATTTCACAGCGTATATGTCAGGCGATGACATGACGATAATTTTTGGCACAGCTCGTGTTCTTATGTACAGATGACGACTAGGCAACAACTGACAATTGTGTGACACCCGGTGTCACACACAAAAACAGACAGAGAATGCAGGGTGCGGCCGTTTGAAATTGAAATTATTCAGGGGCAAGGTACGCAATTTATTTGGCCGATAAACCCAATGACGGCATATTATGCGAGTGTGACCAAAACGAGCCATCTAAAACATCCCAATGGTTTCTCTTGTGAGCTCGTTTTTACGCTTTGCTATCCCTACAGTCTCGTTAAAGAGGGGCGTGCATTTGCATTTCTGGCAAAGTGCACTGAGCTGCAGTGTGTCCATTCTTCACGTCCCGCAGATGCTTGCGCAAGTGCAAGTTCAAGCATCGCGATGTCTTCCCTACGTATTCATGATGCCACACATCGTGACAGAGTGTACAAAACTCAAGACCCCCCCTCCTTCCCTTCCCCACAACACCCCCAATCCGCAACCCCTTGAGCGATGGGAGACCTTGTTGACCAGCCCCGCCCTGCCGACTCAGCTCGCACTGACAGACAGGGGCCAGGAGCTGCTGGGAACATATGGGTCCCGTAACTAGGGAATCACCCCGTCTGGTGCCAGTGCGCACCACCGATTTCTTGGGCTCAGTAAAAGTTGATTCCTCCTCCTCCATGACCGCATGGTAGACCTACGATGCAATGCAAACTTTCCCAGAAGTCCGCCCTAATCTGCACAATACAGTCCATCAGGCAACTAAGTATGAAACACGCATCCTTAAAAATGAAACGGGTTAGAAAAAATACAAAGGTGTAGTTGAGCAGTTTGCTGGAACTATAATGTTCCCATCTGTCATTTAAAGATTTAAAAAATAGATATTCCTTGTGAGCTGGGCTCCTACCCCGCTGCATGAATTTTTCCGGTTGAGTTCTCAAAAAAATTTCTGAGGCGAGGATATTTAGACGCAGGCTGGCAATCCTTGTCGACAAATTGTAAATCGGATTGTTGAGTGGATAGCAGTTCAACGTTGAGGCTTCAAGTGACCAAATAATGCTAGCTTGTTCGAAGACAACAGCACTACCATAAGGCGCTCACTATGTGAATGTGCCGATTTTAGGTCGGTGCATTGAACCTGCAGAACACGAAGCCATTTCTCCACAATGTGGCTGATCTTCAGGACATGTTTTCATGGCGCCACCATTAGTTTTCGCAGCAATGAGTGCTGGCCAACGTTGCTAGATTAGATGCCGGCAGCTTACTGGACAGCAGTGCATGGCAGCATGTTCATCGGAGGATGCCCAGCCATGCACTTTTCACGTCGCAAATTGTCACACATGTGGCAGTAATCGGTGCTGCGGCACACACACTGTGCCTGTGAATGTGCTTGGCAGCGGCGGGCAACGGTTGCCTAGCAGCACCACCCGCCACTTGCGGCGGCAGGCAGCAAGACGCCCCAACGCGAAGGCCGTAAAGGGAGTGCGGGGGGAGGAGAGTCGAGTCCGGCCGTGACTATGCATCCCTTTTTCCAGTAGCGTCGTTCCCTTGCGTGGGCTGCCCACCACACTTGGGGGATCATAGAAGAACACGCCCCCTTTTTTTCCGCCTGTCTCGCCCAGTTGAGGAAGCAATCCCAGGCACCACGCATGGTTTTGGTGGCAGAGAAATTTTTCGACGGCAGCTGTAGCACCTACCCGTCGGCCGCCTTCAAGGCGCAGAAAACAGAGCAGCACTTAGCTGGCTCGGAGTTCAGAACTGGCTGATCCAATATGGCGTCGTTCTGTTTACATTTCGTCCCCCAATAGTGGCGGATCGATTGCTGGGAGCGAGAGTAGCGCATGCGCAGAGCGCTGCTGGAAAAAAATCCATTGTTACCCCTGCAGACCAAAATAGAGCCCATTAGGTACTAGTTGAATTTTCAGTTTTGAATTGCCTCCTTTGAGGGTGGAGAAGTGTTTATTTGGCTAGGGGACTAAAAATGGCCAGGTCGAGTACACTGCAGTGCTGCACACAAGCCTGGCTCTCTGTTGCGCTGTTTCTCAAAACATGAGCTGCATAGTACCACATTCCGCTTTTGTTCAAGTATGCCTTTTCTCAGTATATGCCTATTTTTGCATTGCTGGGCCATTCGTGCTTAATGTGCTTAGTCAAAGGTCATAGATTGTTCCTTCGCATTGTGTCTTGCATTTTGTTTAACAATTAGATGATGGTATTAGTGGCTTGATGTGGTGAAGCAGTTCTTTTGAGGGGTTAGATGCAGGCACAGCTTAGGAGCCAACACACAAAAAAAGTTCCTTATGGCCCTTAAGTCTGCTTACGTGCTTTGAAGGCGATATCAACCTCTTTGTTTGCAACGGCGTAACTTCTTTGCCGCACATCATATTTGCGTATATTTCATTGCTTTTGGTTCTTCGTCTTAGGAGGGCAGCATGAGACGACGGGTGCATCCCACAGCTTTCCTAGAAACGCGGTTCTGCACAACTTGTACACACCTATTGTACACATGGATCGTCACATTCAGGTGTCAAGGAGACGTGCACTGTTCTACAGCTTTTGCAGCTTGAAATTCATAGTTTTGTGACCCGCCGCGGTGGCTCAGTGGCTAAGCCATTGTGCTGCTGAGCACGAGGTCGCGTGTTCGATTTCCGGCCGCGGCGGTGGCTTTTCTGGTAGAGGTGAAAAGCGAAAACGCCTGTGTGTTCGAGATTTCGGCGCACGTTAAAGATCCCCAGGTGGTCAAAATTTATCTGGAGCCCTCCACTACGGCGTGCCTCATTGGCTGCGTTGCGTAGGCGCGTTAAACCCCACAATCAATCGATCAATCATAGTTTTGTGAAGCGGTCACATTAGTCCCTCAAAGCTCCTGCTTCCTGACAAATCCCCCAAGTGGGTATGGGCGGCAAAGAAAGGGACAACGACAATTTTTGTTCTAACGCTTGCAACGTGCCGAGCAGTAGTAGAGTGAGAAAAAACAAAAATAGCATGTTTGTGGATCGTCAGGCTGCTTTTGAGGAGACCAGTGTTCAACTCTCACCGTATCATGCATGTGTTTTTATTTATCTACATTTTACAGTGGCAGCCATTCTCTTAACCGGACAACGGCAGTTTCTTTGCAGAATTTTGGCCATGCAGACGAAATACAAGTTCATTTTATTCGAAAGATTTAGTGTTTTGTAGTGCCCTCAGCACTTTTTTGGCAGCAAGCGATGCTTTATTCACTGAGGGATTAAACGTTTTAAGCCAAAATTTCAATTCTCCCACTAAATCGTGTTTTCGTGACGTCGACATTGACGTATCCGGAGCTGGGCCTTAAAAGTAAAAATAGTCTGCTGACCAGGGCTACTACCATCTCACAGATGGCAGTTTGGTTATCTTGTTTACCGCCCACTTTCATAGATGGCGTTGGAATACCGCTGAAGTGCCAGTGTTCACACTTTTTCTCGTTGGACTTCTATACCTGTCGTATTTTTACTAGGGGTCATACTAATCGTTTCTTAAAATGTAAGCTATGACTCGACAAACGTGGTTATGTAAGTGACCGTGCCTCTTATGTCAGTTGGTCACTGTTGTTTCAGACACGTCCAACGCGTCCAACGGCTGTGTTAGGCAGTGTCAGTCGGCGAAGTGGCACACTAACTGCTCCAAAGTTTACGTCTTTGTTCATAACTCTAATTGTTCAGCCCACAATCCTTACTGCTATAAAAAAAATGTACCCTATATTTAAGCGCAAATAGCTCGTTCGGCAAGCCTATAGGCCGTGCCTAATTTGCGTTTTCTTTTGCCGGCCTCGTCCTGTCGCACAGCTGGGCATATGACATTGTAGGTGCTGTTGCGGGAAATGAGTTAAGGGGTCGCATGGCCATTCCTTTTTTTCCTAATTATATAGCTTATTTGAGCGAAGTGTGCGTTAAGGTGGTGTCAGTACGATCTTAACAAAGCAATCTTTCCAATGAACCAAGCTTGCATTTTGTCTGCATGACCCCTTTAAGGATTTCACCTGTCTTCTGTGTGTCTTGTTCTCGTCTTTTGTTATTTGACTTTGGCCTAGCCCCTTGATACGATCAAGCAGGTGTACTAGCAACGAGCAGTTGTTGCTGAAGTGAAATGACACAAAAATTTCGTCTTGCTGAGATTTCACAGTCATGCATTGTACATTGTAATACGTAGTTATGTGTAAAGCTGGTGTAAAGTAGCCTAGAAGAAAGGTTGAGGCCATATGCTTTAATTCTGAGAAGCTGCAAAAATGCGGTTTCGTGCTGCTGAAAACATCCATTATTAGACTGTTCACTGTCGGCACAAATTTCTCTGAAGCAGCTCAGTCCCGCAGCTTCATTGCAAATGTGGGCTTTCTGGTGATTGCGAATACAAGCAAAGCTCTGTCTCTCGCGTAATTTTTTTTCTGGAGTGGGTTATTTTCTCCAATGTATTGTTGTATGAGTGAGAACAGCATAGTGTGACATTAATTTTCGTCTTTCACGCGGGGTGAAAGCTGGCTGAGGGACGCGTGACACAGCGCAATGATGAAAATTCATGCATTACGGACATGTTATCACTACTGCCAATTCTGGGAAAACGCTGCCAGCTTTGCCAAATAAGATAACAACATCAGATAAGCACACTGCCTTTCATTGTGCACGCAGACTAGTCTGCTAATCATAACAGGCATGCTCTGTCACTGCAAGCTATCTCTAGTACTCGAGACTCAACAATAGTGCCATCAGTCCTCCAAGTTGCTCAGATATGTGTCTCAGCCCTGTGCTAATTTTGAAAGCTACGCTAGTGGTATTGGTGTCGCAATCTGAACCTTTCAGCATTTGTAAAAGTGTGTATGCGTATTCTTTCCTGCTCTTGTAGGTATGTGGCGAGGAACCGGAATTACTGGAAAAACCAAAATGTGCCACACGAGAGCCTTTCTGTCCTGACCCGTTCAATAAAGAACATATGGTCAAAGGTAAACCAAACTTACTCAGGCATAAATTTGGTGTGTAACAAGCAAATGCTCTAATTGTTATTAGTTGATAGCACAGCCCTCTGCTCACTGAGGATAGCCTGAAGCACTTTTTATTTAATTTTCAAAGGGTTCAGGAAGTGAGATACAATTTGCATAAGTAATTTGATCTTCGCACCTAAACGAGTGTCATTTAGTCGAAGGGTGGACCTGTCAACATGATGTGGATAAATCTTTCACAACCATTTTGTATGTGCTCTATTGAGGGGCAAAAGTGCTGGGCCAAAAAGAAATATGCCTTTCTAAGAAAGCCTATGCTCGACAGATTTTTAAAAATCGGACTGTTTTTTGCTTGCGAATAATTTTTGGCATGTGGTGTGAAATCTCGTTCTCTCTTTGTACCAGCTTATGCCATTTCTTTTTTCTATGATTTAAAGATGGTTGCGCCAAACTTCCACAATCACCACTCTGAAGTTTTCTGCAACCGGTTAAGCTGTAATGCCACTTTGGATGTCATATTTTTGTCTCCATGCCAGGTGCATGTTACACTGTACTATAGTGATAATGGTAATAACAATAATAAGTCTGATACTTCAAACTTTATTTGCACTATTAGTCTTGCATTCCTGCTGACAGAAAAGCCAATGTTTTTGTTGTGCCAATTTTCGGCCGACATTGATGCGCTAGTATTAGTATTTTTTTTTTTTTTTCCGAAACTGCTTGTAGGGAAACATATTTTGCTCTTACTTTTTCTAACGTGCAGCACATGTGCTTCGAGGACCGAGTGAGGTACCAAAAGTATGGACGGCTGTCTGGGTGAGCAGTGTTGCTTTTATAAATCGCTTTCAGAAAAGTTATGTCAACATTGATTTACAGGTTATAAAAAAGAAAAGTAAAATGTCAGAATGCAAAAAAAAAGTTTTTAAGTGTTGAAAGCTATGAAAGCAGAAGCTTACCGTTGAATGTACGGCTGACATATGTATAACACTTTGTGGTGGTCGGACAATAACAGTAGACATTACATGGTCATTCTGATGTGATTGGGAAAAACTACTGAATCAAGAAACCTTTCAGTATTCCAAAAGTAAAAAAAAAACTTTTTACACTTCAATGACTGGACAATGTAATACCAGCTCTTTTGAAATATAATAGCTTTCAAAACAACCTCATAACACGATTTTGTTTTTTTAAGCACAAGTTCTAGAATGGGAACTTTTTTTTTTGCTTTTGCTATTCCCTGCTTTTTCTATTGCAAAGTGATATTCTAGTGTAGCCAATCAGAGCTCTGCCGCAACTGTTTTTGCAATTTTCGAATTCCTGCTTGTACATATATACACACCTGTTTGTGTATTATTTGATAGAGTTGACCGAATGACTGCATTCTTTCCTTTATCAGTAACCATTGTGTTGGCTTGTGAATTTATTTGCTAATTTAATAAGCAGGGTGTGTATATTTTTTACTGTTACAATGGCTTCTTTTTTTTTCATTGAAAACACGATTTTGTAGTTGAATTACTGATTTCCTTTAACCGTATTTGACTTCTTAGTTGGGCACACACAGTTTACATTTTGCTTTAATTGATTTACCATCTACGTAATAATTTGTATTCCCTTCAAATTTGCTAAATGGAGCTTAAACTCTATTTAATACAATCGATTGAAGTTCAAAACAACATTACCGTGAATGAGAGAATGCGGCTTGTGGATTGAAGATGCGGAGGAAACTCAAAAGTGCACACCTTAAATGTGTACTGTTATCTTCTTGTTGTTCTGTTTAGGTTCTTTGAGGGGACCAGGCCCTCCCTAATGGTTGCGGAACCCGACCTGGTGAAACAAGTCCTCGTCAAGGACTTCAACTTGCTGCCGAACAGAATGGCAAGTACTGTCAATGGCAAAGGATGTGTTTGTGTGTATGTACATTCATGGCGAAATGGAATGCAAACATGAAAATATGAAGCAGAACACACAAAATTGAAAAACGCTGTTCGCGGAGGTCCAATAGTGGCGTACTATCGGTATATTTGGAAAGCCACGTATCCCAACATTGTTACTGTAATTAAGCTACCCACCTTGCATGGTAAGACATTGCGCTGTTTGTGTGTTTTGGTTCATATTTTCGTGATGGAGTTTCGTTTGACCATGACTGCAAAAAGGATGCGGCACTGCCTGCTTCAAAGCTCATACAGTTAGCTGAAGACAGTCAAGACTGGGATCATTGGTAATTCTTAACACTATAAACTGATTTTTAAAATTATATTCCTGCTTTGTTTTCAATGTGTTCACAAGCTGCTTAATTCGGGTGGTTCGTCTTAGCGTTGGGCAGGGCATTTTTGCAAGCAGTGTAAGCAGCTCTTGTGGTTGGCAGAATGAATTGGCATTCAGCACTGCATGGCCCATATGGGCTCCACAGGCACTGAGGCGCCAAAAGAAATTTAGAAATGGGCTAAAAATGTGCTTTTTATTGAATAGCTACGACAACGTGACTGTTTAATTGAAGTTTTCAGTGTTTTAAGTAGTGGCTGCAGCATGATTTAGTTAAATACGTACTCCTGCATTGTTTGTAGCTTCTATTGACTAAGTGCAAAACCTTCCTTTCTCCTGAAGGAGGATGAACCGACTGTCATCGATTAAAATTAAATTTGGACTCTATGTCCCGAAGCACCTGAGCTATTGACTACTGTGGAAGGCTACAGTTTAATTTAGACCGCTTAGATATAAACGCTGTTTGAGAATTTCAGCTTCAAGCCTTCAGTTGAGACCTGAACCGACATGTATCCAAGAGAGTGGCAGGGCAACAAAATTGGGGGATGATTTGTATGTTATTGTTTGGCTCCTTGCAGGAACTTGACTTTGGTGATCCCATTTTTAACAACATGATGGTCATGGCTGATGTGCACCTCTGGAGAAAGATTCGGCCCGTTTCCAGCCCAGCATTCACAACCGGAAAGCTCCGAAAGGTACTGCATTGTCACTAATTTCTTTCACGTCCGTTGTAGGAAGCGGACTCAGATAAATGGTGTGGTTCAGAAATGCAAATCAGGTCGAGAAAAAAAAAGTAAAGAATATTGGAACTTTAAAAATGGTGGTAGTGAGGCTGCAAAAGGACTTGGAGCATGAAAAACAGTGTAATTTGCAGAAACTGCTGCATTTGCTTTGCTACCTTCACTCTACGATACTGACTTAATGGCCAACTTCACTCAAATTTTTCTTTGCCCAAATTTGATTCATATAGGTAGTTTATGCTCTCGAAATCGCCGTGGCAAGATCCTAAGCCTTCTAAGCACAGAGCATACTATAGTTCCTTCCCCAAGCTACGTGCAGCGCTGGGGAGGCTACACTGTTGTCGACAGTGCGCCCACTGAGGGCGCCTAACTCACTGTGAAGGGGGCCCTCAAAGGACATTTCCGTCTCCCCTTTTAAAAGGTGGAACCGCGAGGCCCCGGTGCCTTTAGTCGCTTCCTTCATGGTGAGTTAGGTGCCCTGAGTGGGCGCACTGTCGACAACATGTAGCCTCCCCAGCGCTGCACGTAGCTTGGGGAATGAACTACATCTACTGTCGTTCAATGTAACACTGAGCAGATGACGTTTGCACCTGGCGAAGAGTCGCCGAAACATGTTCCGAGCGACCTGTGACGGAGATTAGGAACTTGTCCCGTGGAGCTCTCGCTTCTCCGGCGACTTGCACGGCGCTCTGCTGGGCGCAGGGATGCATTTGTCAGGGGCATCTTTGCTACACCACCACGCTGTATTGCCGTCAGCATCAAATGTTAAAAACTAAATGCATAGCTATCTATACCCACCCTTTTATCGATGCAATAAAAAAGATTAGAAGCCTAAAAACTATACGTGCGTTTGCCATTATTCTTGGAATATCGAGGCTTTTTTTTACTTGAAAATAATATTTTTACTCCAGAAAATAGCTTGAAACGTGCATTTTCCTGTACATTTATCATTCCCATTGCAATGGCTCAGAAGAAAGGTCCTTTATAAATTCTTGACCATTCGCACTTCCGCGTCCAATATTTGCCATATTTGGGCTGGCCCAACCCGTGTCTCTTCCCCTTAGACCTTTTCAAAAGTTTAACGACCTAGGTAGAGTTGTTTTGCATGCGGGTATAAACATTTTTGCGGCTTTTGCCTCACTCGCTAACTGAAAGAAAATCAGCCTTGCTTGTGGTAACAAATACATCTGCACAAGATCGGTCATCGTCTTCACGAAGTGCGAAATCTAACAAAACTGCTCCTCTCCTAAACAATACACTACAAATTTTTTTTTTCAGTCCTGAAATAAAGTGTCTACTTTTTTAGAGTGTTAGATTTAGTTTACTTGAAAGTAAAGTGTTATCAACTGCACACGTCTATAGTAGAAGTAGAAAAGAATGGTGGATAGGTGACAGTTTCATGATTTACTGGATCGTCTAGCTATGGAAGCTGATATATGGTTTCAAAGCAATTTTACAATTCGATCCTCGATGTGGAGTGAGGTGAAAAATACTGGGCCAATAGTCACAAGGCTGTTTGTACGTGTTGACATCATAAAAATAGTTAGTGATTGATCGATGCAGCAATGCCCATACGTGGTTTGTCCCCATCAAAAAGAGCATAATGATAGCCAAGATGCCGGCGAACCAAAGCTGTTTTTTGATATCGTACGAGCAAGTAGGTTTGTAAATATGGACCCGCTGTTTTACTAGCAATACCAAGGATTGCTACTCTGGCTGTTATTCTGATGCAAAAATAACTGTCGGATGGCCTACTTCATCTCAGTTGATAACAACGTGTTGTCGGAATTGCGCCCAACTTCATTAGCCTGGGCAAACATTAGTGGAAGTTCTTCTGTGAAAATAACAACACAAACTGCACTGCTACCACGGGCATTTCGAGCCTGCTGTGAGCTGCCGCTGCCACTGGCGCGTCCACTTTCGATCCATCACCTACATCATGTCTGGACACCGGTCACGTCTGGCTGCCCTTTCTTCTTCTTCTTCTTTTTTTTTTTTTTTTTTTTTCCAATTTCAGTTTATCAGGGTTCGGACAGGTCCTCGAAAACCTTGAAAGCGAAAATTCAGTTTTCAAGGGCCTTGAAAGCCTTGAATTTTTCTCCTTCTCCTTGAAAACCCTCGAATTCTTTGGGCAATAAAGAAGAGGCCCAGATATGTGACCTGCTTTTTATGGCTTGTCATTGTGGCCCTGCACACGTCCCATCAAAAACATGCTTTTTCAATTTCAAACCAGCTTGGGAGGACAGGTGGGCTGCTTTATGCGAGGGCTCGTACAGAATGAAAGCCCCGCATCAGACTCGGGGAAATTAAGGGGGCAGTTGGGTCTTTGGGGCCGAAAAAGGGTCAAAAAAAGCGTTTTCTCAAAAATGGAATTTTTGGCCTCCACGGCCATTTTTCTAACAGTCTGTAAATTTCCTCATCAAAAGGCATCATATTTTGTTGTTATTATATTATAATAGCATTTTAAAGTGCACTCTACAGCTCAGTTAGCGCAGAATTCGATGGTGAAACGGCACTTTTCTTGCAATGCAAAGCTAGCATTTCATCCTCAGATATCTTGGCACCCAGAGCAGGTACAACTTTAATTCTTTTTGCTTCTGATACCAAAATGTGTGGAGAATACAATATAGGAAACAAAAATTTTTAAATGGAGGCTTTGGAAAATTATTATTGTGTTCAATTGGCACCACCTGCGAGCCATTTCTGGCAGAGTGCGGGAGAAGCGAAGTTCCCTGTGTTGTAAAACGACCAAAAATAGTTCAATCAAAAAAGTTCTTCCTATGTTGTATTCTTTAGTCATTTGTCTGCCTAGCCACGTGGTAATTGCCATTCTGAATGGAGTGGTTATTTTGTAACTGTGTCCCAAAATAATGGCAATTAATCATTAATTAACTCAAAATATAATCAGCTTGCAAAAAATCTAATAGGAGATTTGAAATCAGCACAAAAAACTCTATAACGCAGTGCAGTTTCATTAAAATTGGTTGGTAAATAAAAAATATAGCTCTAAGACCAGTCTGCCCCCTTAACATAGGTCCCCCTCTTGTGTTGGATGCTGCTTTCTGCATTGCCTCGTCCTGCTATTCATTTTGCATCTCTCTTGTGCCCCACCATATTCCATAAGCCCCACTATGTTTCGAAAACGAACGGTGCTGGCACCCCAGAATGACATAAAAATGTGCACAGATAAGCAAGGTTGGGAATGTGAATGTGAGAACACGGTGCATCCAGCTCCTAAGCTTTGTTGGAATATTCTATTTTGACAGGTGTGATGGCGGGCAGAGGCAGTTGAACCCCCGTCCCCCTCCCCTTTTTCATGAACCGACATTAGGGTAGGGTAGGACAGTGGCAAGAGGTATCAATTTATGTTCCTCCCTCATTATCCGAGACTGTGTATTAAGAGCATTTGTAGAGCTCAGAAAAGTTTAAAATGGCATGTATCTTGTAAAGCTATCATTGTTATTGCTATCATTAATAATAATAATTATTATCATTATTATTATTATTATTAAACTTGACCGCTTCCAGAAGGTGGAGTTGTGCCACGAAGGTTTTTCTCAAGGTCATTTTTCGAAACATGAAGTAGCAAATGTTTTGTGTGTGAGCAGAACAGTTGTACAACAGTTTGGTACACGTTCTCCCCGGCACTCTTAAAAATACCTTGACAGGGCCTTGAAAGTCCTTGAATATCCTCGAATTGTTGTATTTGAATCCTGTGCGAACCCTGGGTTTTCAAACTCAAATTGAACCTGAAACTGACACTACTTGTACATTTAAAACATGAACGAGTGAGTGACGCAATCAGTCCTAGTCGTATGGAATGAGTGCACACAGTATCCGGAGGCACTGCTGCTAAATTAATAAACTATCAGTGGAGTCGATTTTATCTCACATTTCAAATCCAACTTAAACAGCTTTTTTTTAGCAAAATTTGGGGCCCGTGCAGCCAGTATTAGCATGAAGGAGGCAGCAACATGTAAACTATCAGATCCATTCAAGCTCACTTACTATAATGGCCTTAGTTATTGTGACAAATGCTTGGTTATATTGAATGAGTGCGGAAGGACCGTTACACTATGCACTAAACCTCAAGGTAGAAGTGTTTTTGTTTCAGATAGAACGAAGCTGCGCGAGGGTACAGCTCAGATAGAATGAAGGCCCCACTGTAGCAGGCATTTGCAAATCGCTACTTTGAATGGCATTTCAAAGCATGCACAGAGAGCTATTTGCAGCACATCACAGTGATGTACGGATGCGATCACATTGTGTTCTGTTAGTAGCCAGCAGAAGAAAGCCACAAGGGTGAAAGGAGAGGCAAACAAGAAAGTTGTGGGGCAACTTAAGCTGCCTCTTATGATGTCGGAACCCTGTAGCATCCCTTCTTGTTAAGTTCTGAAAGCATAAGTTTGAGTGGATATGTTGACTCGGTGCCAGTGATTTGGGAGTTTGCCGTGAGCCTCTGGCGGCAGCTTTTGCTGGCCAATCCCCCCAGGTGGGTATGTGAGAGTTGTGGGTTGGTATGTTGACGTCGCAGCCAAATTAACATTGAATTGACCGTAAGCTTTCCATGGCAGCTTTCATCGTCACTGGCCAATCCCCTTGAGTGGGTATGTGTGAGGGTGAGTATGTTGGTGTCGCAGCAGAATGGGAACTGGTAGAGTGAGATAGAGAGAGAGAAATATTTGTGTTTGTCAATACGGGCCTCGCCCGGGATTTCCTTGGCTTCGACTGGCTGTCCTTGCTCGGGTCACCAGGTTGAGCTGGATATCCAAGTCTGGACTAGCCAAAGGAGCCCTCCACTGCTCGAAGGTGGGGTTGGGAATTGGAAGCAAGTCTGGAGTGCATTGGTACGCCCATACTATATGGTATAGGGTGCCAGGATGGGCATCCTATATTATATATTCTGATGGTTGCTGTCACTGGCTTAGTCACTGGCCGATTTGCCTGAATGAGTATGTCATTTGGCGTATATTGAGCCTTAATTGTTAGGGGACAATAACGGTGGTTCGAGCCATTGGCCAAACAAAATCAAGCTTGTTTTAAGTCAAGCTGTGCGTTGCAACCGGTTGACGACGTGAAGCCTCAAATCATAACGTGGTCCGTGAGCTTCTGGTGGCTGCTGTCATTGTAACTGGCCAGTTCACTTGGGTGGGTACGTTGCTAGGCCATTGCAGCCAATGGGAGTTTTTAACCATCTTCGATTGCACTTGCTGAACTCATTCAGGTAGAGTAGCACTTGCCTCTTTTATTCACGGCTTTCCCTGAACTTTCGAGAGAGGAAGGGCAGAAGCAGACGAAAAAAGGGCAGGGCCAGTTCCGCAGTAGCGGCACCTGCACTGAACTAATCGTGAACTCGTGCAGAAAGTGCAGGCCAAATCGAAGAGACCTGTTATGAGTGGTTTCGTGTTGTGCCACAGTCTTCTAAACTGCCTCAGTGGGGCGGCAGGATACGCACTGCATTTTGGCAAGCCATAAACAGTTATTACATTTATTGTAAACTATGGACATGATGTGATGAATAAGTATGTTATAATTGGGATTGCCTGTAAGGGAAAGTTTGACATCCACCTAAATGCAGCCACACGGCTACACAGGAAAGCTATACTTTACTCCACCTTGGGGATTTCCCCTAAAATCTTGTCGATTAACACCTGTCCTTCACTTTGAGTTGTTGATCAATTCGCTTTCGCGCTACTAACGACTAGCCTCCTGGTTAGCTCAGTTGGTAGAGCGACTGCTCCGGTTAAGCAGTGGTCCCGGGTTCGAATCCTGGACCAGGACGAATTTTTCTTCAACTGCGAAGTTTCTGAGAAAGCTGTTTAGCTTTCCTGTGTAGCCGTGTGGCTGCATTTAGGTGGATGTCAAACTTTCCTTTACAGAAACTTACTCCACCTTGGGGATTTCCCCTAAAATCTTGTCGATTGGGATTGCCTGTGTTGCTGTTTCTAACCTTCAAAGGAGCAGCTCAAAGATTTTTCGTCAAAGCTGGGCTAAGCACGTTAAACTGCAGCTTTATCTGTCATGCACTCTTGATCGTGTTTGCTCCAGCTAGGCGTTTCGTCCATTTGTTTTAGCAGTGACATTTCATTGCTCTTTTCTGATCCTACGGAAATGAGAGCAAGAGTTATCTGATACAGGTCAGAATTCCGAAATGCTAACAATCTCCGACGAATAACAGCAAACTTCAAGTGGTTTTTTTCTGACTCGACTTGGTGAATTAGTGGCCAAGGTGTTGTGCTGCTGGGCCCAAGGATGTGGGTTTGATTCTGGCCGCGCGGCCGCTTTTGAGGTGGAGGTGAAAAGCAAAAGCATCCGTGTGTCGAGATTTTGGTGCACATTAAAGATCCTCAGGTGGTCTAAATTAATCTGGAGCCCTCCACTATGGCGCGCCTCGTAGCCCGGTGCAGCTTTGTTGCAGTAATTAAACCCCTGAAATTTGAAAGGCTTTTGCGGGCCTTCTGTTATTCCTGCTTGTTCGAATGTTCGGATTAGGTAGTTAATTTATTAAACAAACAATGGCAATGGGCTACCGCTTGAAGGGAATCAAATTTCATAATGTGGAGTCACCTGTCAGCCTTACTATTTTACGGACCGTTCAAATTTTCAGGGGTACAATTAAAGGATTTCAGACTGAAGTATCGCAAGTTGAGTGCTTGCTCCCACCAATTGAGGTGGCACATTTCACTGCTGAGAACTTGGTGTAACAGATTGAATTCCAGGTCATTGCAGCTGTATTTTTGATGGAGGAGAGAAACAACAACAACAAACTAACATTTGTACAGGATTTTGGGTGCACTAAAGAATCTCCTAGTGTTCTGAAATAACTGTATTCATATTTAATTTCCCTGTTTTCAGATAAACAGGGATGGCGTGCCCATCTTCCTTAGGTATTGGGAGTTCTCCACATCATGTTTGAAACTTATATGCTTGTGCTTTTATCCGCAGCACTTTGCAAGACGACAGTTCCACTACTATCCTGTGATTTCTTTTTTAAGTGGTGCAGCAGGAGGGATGCGGTGCAGACGATGTTTTTATGCATGTACTAATGACTTTATGTGTGCTTGTAGGCATGTTTGCTTGTTCAGGTTATATAGATGCTTGATTGATTGGTAGATTGATTGTGCAGTTTAATGCGCCGAAGCTACACCTGAACTATGAGGCACACCATAGTGGAGGGCTCCGGATTAATTTTTGACTACCCAAGGATCTTTAACGTGCGCCTAAATCTCAACACATCGGTGTTTTCGCTTTTCACCTCCATCAGAAAAGCGGCCATTGCGACCGGAATCAAACCTACTGCGTTGGGCTCAGCAGCACAACGTTTTGGCCACTGAGCCGCTGTGGCTGGTCACTATATAGGTGCACATCCGAGCTTCATGTACAGTGGCTGTGTATGCGATGGTGTGCGCACATCGTGGTGCAAGATTGCCCCCTCTGTTGTGGTCGTCGATGCTGCTCTTAGGCGCATGCCAATGGGCACAAACTTTGCACGCAGATGCATCCTTTAATCCAAGACTGCGTAAAGGCCACCTGTGAACACCTGGAGGCTGCCGCAGAGAAGGACGAAGACGTTGACATGAAGCAGTGAGCAAAGTCGCCAGAGTGGCAAGAATGGGATGGCCGTGCACGTGACTTGGAAGGTGCACTAGCGGGGGTAGTAGGGCAATCATGAAGAGCAAATACAGGCAGAGTGCTTTTGAAGATGCAAGGGAGCTTTGCATTTACACGGGGACAGGCAAAAATCAAATTTCTGAGAAATGAGGTAGCATCGAATTGCACTTGAAACCACTGTGATGCGGTTGTGGGAGATCATGAGGCGACCACCAAGGACACATGGTGTGCCTTCTTTAAGGCAATATAGATAAACTAAGGATATAAATTTACGTTAAAGGGTGGTGAAAAGGTTACGTGAGAAGCTGTGCAATATGGCTACAAATTAAATTCTGTCTTCTTGTCTTCTCTCTCCTTTTATCAAAGAATGCAGGTAATAAAAAAACAGCAGCTCCGTATGTACTGCAGGGGGAAATGCATAGCTGATGGATTAATATGCACACTGCAGTTCAAACAATGAATAGCTGCTAAAGAGGATTACAGGAGATTAGTTTTCAGTACCGCGGGGAACCTTTCTTCACCTATTCCTTGTTTTCGTGTCTTGTTTGGCTGGTATTAATTTCTTTAAGTTATAAACCAGCAGGCCCAATTTTCGACGCTCCTTAGTTTCATAACTAATACCAGTGCTACAGGAGCATTTCAAACGCTTTCCAAACACCTTCGAACCAATGGTCTATCAAGTGCCCCATTGTAGACACATAGGGTGCACTTATAAATGAGCTTTCTACTGTCAGTCAAAAGTTTCAGTGTAGCACAGGCATAAGATAGGAAGAAGGCCTGAGGGACTGCTTGTACTTCTTATAAATGCCTTAAAATTATACCCTTTTCGTAACCTGTCCATGTTTCTATTAGTTTATGCTAATTTTCGAGGACTGTAGTTTTTTCCATTTCTTGACTCCCTTGCATGCGTCTCACTCCTTACTAACAGACCGCTGGTCAAATAATGTTGATTTTATTTCAGTAAAAAGGAAACGTTCAACTCTATTATTTAAACATTCAGATACACTGGCTTAGTCAAATATCAAGCCCCAGAAATGCTATGTAGAAAAATGCATGCAGGGTGTCTGCTGCCAAAAAAATTGGGAAATTTTCTGCAGATTTGGAGAGCCTGGAGAAGTCGGGGTAAACAAGCAAGTGTGCACTTCTGTCAGGGTGAATTAGCCTCGACTTTATTTAAAGGGAAGAAAAGTTGAGGTAGTGATGGTTCCAGTAAGAGTGAACTCTGCTGAAGAGACCATGCTAGGCACAGAAAGAACGTAATTTGTTCAAACTGTATACACAACACTACTCGGAAGCTGCCGGTATCCCTGTGCGGTATAATGGACGCTGTGCAGTCGTCACTGAGACCAAGCAATGGAGAGAATGGGGCTTTTCGATTGTCAGTCTTGGACTCACCAGAGACTCCCTGAAAAGCAGTCCAGCATTTGTTTTGAGTGCAGAGCACTTTAGGGCTCGCCTTGTCGTCGTAGTTCGCTGTAACGCTCGATGTCAAGCGACTGCCGGAATCAGGCAGCGCAGCGAGATAATGGACCCAAGTAGAGCCCGGCGTTCCGTCGTAGGGCGTTCCGCAGAGGCTTCGAAAACCAAGCGGTTGGTATAGCCACAACCATGCGAAACTTGTCAAATGCTGGTGCCTGTCACACATCTCACTACTGTTTAGCGCAAAAAAAACTGCAGGTACATTTGACGTGAAATATGAGTAATTGAGGCAGCACCCGCGTTCATTTAGTTAGGAAGGCTCGTTGGGTTGGTTTTTGCTATAGTAAGCGAAAAAACGTGGCAGTGCAACGCTAGCAGGTGCGGGAGGACAAGCAAGCACAAAAAGAACAGAACTCCCGCTGGCGCTGTTTCAGGCAGGGGGTGCGAGAGCACTACACAGGCGGGAAATTTGAATTGCTTTGGGTGGTAGCAGTGAGCGGATGATGGCGCTACAGCCCATTACGGTGAATCACTTTCTCTGCACTTCCGTCAGCTTTCATGCTGAGTGGAGCGGCCTTGTTTCACATACACTTCTGTGGCATGGAGAATCCTTGGGCTACCCACGGACTATCTGCAGTCAGTCTTACACTGTAAATCAAAGAGCCTTACTGTGCTCTGTATGGTTCACACATAAGCTCCTGGTTGGCTTGTGTTTCCCCCGAAGACAGCTCCAGCAAGGTGGCACAAACTGTCGTAACATTTCAAATTTCTGCCAATGGACTTTTGCGGCATAACACCATGACGGAAGTGTGTATTAATGCCGCTATGTCTATTTATGTGCATAGACATTTATGTCTATTTATGCACATGTCTATTTATGTCTATTTATGCGCACTCCCTGCAATGGAGCTATGGGAGAGGAAATAAATGTCAGTTTCTTGCTAAGCTGTGGTCTTCCAATGCTAGCACAGGTTCGAACAACAAATTGTGTACGGGTGTTTACACTGACAGTTGCAATGACCGCAGGCAAGCTGTTTTGCTGAGTGACAAGTGCATACATTCAAATGCACTTTCGTCCTGGAGTGGACGGATCCTTGCGAGTTTGTGGTCACACTCTTGCACACTGCCACACTCCTCGACAGCTACAATGCAAAAAGAAAAAAGAAAAACACACAGTGCGGTGTTGTGTGTAATCAAGAGTGTGTGGGATTAGAAAGGATGGATAGGTCTACGCTGCTGAATATGAAATATGGGGCAGAGGAGGGGGATGCATTTGCCCCCGGTCGCTTCTATGCACCCCTTAGGCAACGGTGGAAATGGACCATTGCAATACAGCATCTGAAATCACTAATTGCAAACTTAATTACCCTTTTAAAAATAAGTGGCTATTGTATGGGTTACGCTACGTCCTTGGTGGGCCACCAAACCACATAGCATGACCCCACACACGGTAATGTCCTCATAAAGCTCCCCTGAAAGATTTAATGTGTCCAGGAAAAGGGGAAAAAAGAAAAACGAAAAACCCCCTCACTAATTTTTTTGGCAATCAGGCATTGGAGTTACTGTCCCACTACCACATTTAAAGAGTGTGGCAATGCCGTGGCCTCAGAAAGTGGTCAACCGATCAAGTAGTAACCCCAGCCTTGCACCACTAAGGGTTCTGGTGGGAGAGGGTCAATCAGTCGGATGCACCGAGTCCTGCGAAAGTCTGTCGATGATCTCTGCTGAGAATTTACTTGAGCATACGGCTAAACCTTGAAGCAATGCGAATGCTTGGATCTTACTTGTTTTGTCAAATTTGTGCTATGCAGCAAAAGAAACAAGAAAGGCCTTTGACATCATTTCACCCCTTTAGTTTACAAACTGACGGGTATTTGTAATCTACGGGGGGCATAAACTGATTTTGTAAGCTCTGTTTGCTGAGAAAGAACCTCACGCATGACAAAGCCCCATAACACACCTGGCCATTATCACTGGATGAACATATCGTGCATTCGAAAATATTTGGTTCTGTTTGCCGCTGCTTCTTATACTTTGTGCTTGAAAATGTCCAATGTGACCTGCTATTCAATTTGCTGTATATTTTACGAACCCTTCTTTTCCGTTTTCTTTTTGAATAATGTAATGACTACTACTTACTGTTCGACTTGCATTTCCATTCAAAATTATGCAATCTGCTCAACGCAACTGTCAAGTCATTGTTGTTCCTTGACATACTTACTTGGGTGTGACAGCATCCAGCAGCAGTGTGTGAGCCTGTCTTGAAATAAAACAAAGTTCTGGCTCTCTGGGAATTTTAGAAAAGCACTAAGGGAAAAACCTAGAAAACTTGGGGAGTTTGGAAGCTTCAACTTGGTAGGCAGGCAGCCTTGCATGTAAACACTGAATTCAAGGCCCATTTTATCACATTTAGAAGCTCGTTTTATAACAGTGTTTGCAAAACCACGTGTGTGCTCTCTGGCTCTTGAACCATGCTATGAAATCATGGCAAGACAAAGTGCTGTTGAAGGCATGGGAGTAAGGAAAACAGGCAAATAACAGTGTATTCATGTCCTGAAAGCACACATTATGTTGGGGGTCGTTGCCCTTTTAAGATAGCACCTTTTTTTTTCCCTCCATTTTCTTTCGCACTTTCCAGGTTCTACGGCCACTACACGTTGGATGTAATTGCTAGGTGTGCATTCGGCACCAAGTTGGACTCCTACTCGGACAAGACCAGTCAATTTGTGGCAGCAGTTGAAGGAGCCTTCAAATTCACCTACAGGCAGATCCTGTCACGTACGTTTCCATTTGGTCAAATAGTTTGTGTGTGTAGGCATCTATCGTAACCCTGCCGGGGGGCATCTGTAAAAGCGGATGTTTGTGTGTACTGTGCGACACCACGGACCCCGAGCACCCACGTGTAGCCGTGCATGGCAGCGCCGTCCTGGTGGTTGAGCCGACGCCGAGTGCTTGGACCTTTAAGGCCCCTTGGCGAAGGCAACACACCACTTTGGCCTCCGCTTCTCGTAGACGGCACCTCAGGTCTGACCCGCCCGGGGGTAATCGGCAGTCGCCTTTTCCTGTCCTCCCCTTCACCTTTCCCTTTCCTGTCTCCTTTCTAACAACTTTCCTGTCGTCTCATTCTTTCTCAGTTTCCTTTTTTCCTGGCGGCTAGGGTTAACCTTGTGTGGCGGACAACCCTGAGTTCAGCCATATTTGGTTATAGCCGTGATGTACAGCTGGCGTGGGCAGGACTTGTCGCGAGTTTCTGTCCCGTCCCCTTGTTGGGCTCCATGGTGGGCGACTGGCACCATGGCCGAACAGATTTTTCATTTTATGGCTTCTTTTTTTTTTTCGATCAACTGATCCCTCTCGTAAAAGAGAAGGCACCGATGTAACCACGAAATTTTTCACGAAAAATGTCAAGTTTCCTTGCTTCCATGTGGTGCACAGTAATGGCCCCGACAAAACTGCCCGAGTTGTCTCGCCATTTGTAGTTGCAAAAATGCTAACAACCACCATTAGTGAAGGCTACAAGATCAAGAAGCTAGCCAACGGAGACCTCCTCCTAGAACTACTCCACAAACATCAGTGTGATAAACTGCCACAGCTAACGTCTTTTGGAGAGATCTCTGTAACTAGCAGCGAGCACCAATCACTAAATACAGTTCGTGGAGTCATCTCAGATAACGACCTAAAGTACTTGTCCGAGGCGGAGCTTCTAGAAGGGCTGAAAGAACAAAATGTCACAAATGTCTACAGAATCAAAATCAAATGGGAGAACAAAGAAATTGAGACTAAGCACATCGTCCTCACCTTTGCATCAAGCATCCTTCCAGAATCTGTAGAGGTGGGTTACACAAAGATGAAGCTTGGACCCTACATACCAAACCCACGCCGATGCCACAAATGCCAACGCTATGGCCACGGCTCTCTGAGCTGCCGGGGCCAAGACATCTGCGCCAAATGTGCCTCCGAGAACTGCGAATCTGAACAACTCTGTGTGAACTGCAAGGGAAACCACACAGCATACTCTCCCGTGCTTGCCCAGCATGGAAAAAAGAAAAAGAAGTAATCACACTCAAAGTGACGGAGAACTGAACATTTCACGAGGGGAGGAGGCGACTCTCACCGGCGCATACGCAATCCTACTCCGTTGTGGTGTAACAGGGCGCAGCATCACAGCGGTCTTCGGCGCCTGCTGAAGCCACACAGAGTGAGGTTCCAGCAAGGCCCCCCGCACTCCCGGTGGAAGCAGCTAGCGCTGTGCCACCACCTCCAAAGCAGGCTGCACGGACCTATGGTTCGGCAGTCTCCAAGGCCTCACCTCTCACGGTGAGGTCAAACAGTTCAACACACATGCGTCCTGCACGAACCTCCTGCGTCTCTGAAGAGACGATGGACACAACTGAAGGAGGTTCTGCGCCCTCTACGTTGGATGGGCGGCGGAACTCCCTAGACAACACAAAGAGAAACAAGCCCCGAATCACAGGACCGAAAACCTAGTTTTCAGTCCATCAAAAAAACCAACATGGCATTCATTGGCCACTGGAATTGCAGAGGACTTTTAAATAATTTAAATGACATCAAAGGCATCTTCGTCACACACTCACCTGTGGCTGTTTGTGTCCAGGAAACAAACGTAGGTCCTAAACACTAGAATATACTGAAAGGTTACCAGGTCTTCCGCCGCAACCGAGAGCAGGCGAGTAGGCTCTCTGGCGGAGTGGCAATAATTCTCCAAAATGGCGTAGCAGCTCGAGAAGACAAACTTAAAACTAGGCTAGAAGAAGTGGCTGTCATCCTGCGTGCATTTAAAACAATCGCAGTGTGCTGTGTGTACATTGAACCACACCTCACAGTAACACTGCAAGATTTGGAAGACTTGGTAGACCAACTACCGGAGCCGTTTCTAATAGTTGGCGATTTTAATGCCCACTCTACTTTTTGGGGGAGCGAAAAAACTGAAGCAAGGGGTCAGATTTTTGAGGATTTTATTCTATCCAATAATGTCTGTCTTTTAAACACCGGCAAACCTACGTACTGCTTTCCAAGCGCTCAGGGAAAATAAGCTACATAGATTTGTATTTTAGTTCACCGAGTGTTTTTAGCGATTTTAAGTGGGATGTCATTGACAACCCATATGGGAGCGATCATCTACCTGTAAGCATTAGCTTAACATCATCACCAATCATTATCCCGACGAAACCACACAGGTGGAAACTTCAGTCTGCCGACTGGGGTCTTTTTTTTTACTTCTGAAGCAATTTTAGAGCAAGTTTTTTCGGATACTCTGAGCATCGATGAATTGAATGAAAGGTTTACATCTTGCATTCCTAAGGCTGCACACTTAGCTATTCCACAGTCCTCGGGAATGGTGAGACATAACAACAAAGTATGGTGGACACAAGAGTGTAAGGAAGCCAAAAAGCAGCAAAACAAAGCATGGGGAGTCTTGCGGAGGTATCCAACGCAAGAAAATTTATTAGAGTTTAAAAGGAAACGAGCTAAAGCCTGATACATTCGGCGGAGTGCCGATAAATCTTCATGAAAAAATTATCTCTTGTCTATAAACAACTCGGTCACATAAAAAAGATGTGGGAGCAAGTTCAGAAACTTAATGGCACGTACTCCCCTTTTACAGTTCCTCTTCTAACAGCACCTGGTGTACAAAGTAACCTGGAAGAGCAGGCGGATATACTGGGTGAACATTTCTCCAGTGTTTCCAGTTCTGTGCATTACACCAAAACATTTTTAAAATACAAACACACTGCAGAGAAACAAAAACTTCCAACACACGGTGGCACAAACGAACCTTATAATAGTTTAATAACGCTCCAAGAATTGAAGAGAGCTCTATCAGCCGGTAAGCAGACTGCACCCGGCCCAGATGATATACATTATGAAATGCTCGCACATCTTTCGGGTCCTTCTGTAGAAGCACTTCTAAAGTTTTTTAACAAAATTTGGGTATCGGGAAGGATGCCGGCAGCCTGGGAAAAAGCATTTTATTGTAGCCTTACTAAAGCCCGGAAAGCTGCCAACCACCCCTAGTAGTTATAGACCAATAGCCCTTACGAGTTGTCTAGCCAAAACTTTTGAACTTGTCGTGATTACCAGGTTAGGTTTTATCCTGTTATCAAATGAACTTGACATTCACCAGTGCGGTTTTTAAAAAGCATGCTCAATAACTGACCATCTTGTCCGCCTCAAAAATGTCGTACAAGAAGCATTTATACACAAACAACACTGTCTTGCTGTATTTTTTGATCTTGAGAAGGCTTATGACACTACATGGAGGTTTAGAATAATGTGGGATTTAGTAGAATTAGGCATCCGTGGAAGAATGCTGAATTGCCGGGATGGCTTCATGACAAATCATTCATTTGAAGTGCCCCTGGGCTCAACCCTGTCGTGGAATTTTGTACAGGGGAATGGGGTCCCTCAGGGCTGTATTCTTAGCACAACACTGTTTGTCGCAAAAATGAACTGTATATCCAAAATAATTCCAAAGTCGATTATGTATTCCATCTATGTTGATGACCTTCAAATAGCTTGCATATCCTCCAATGTAACGACATGTGAGAGACAAGTACAGTTGACTATAAATAAACTGACAACATGGGCAGACTGAAATGGTTCCAGTTTTCACCGCACAAAACAGTCGCTACTCTTTTCTCACTCAAACAAGGCCTGCAGACCGGCCCCATCCTACACCTAAGAGAAATAAATTTACCCATAGAAAATGAACACAGATTTCTCGACATAACATTTGACAAAAAACTCACTTTCCTGTCTCACATCAATATCTTGAAAAAGAAAGTATCCCGAGCTCTAAATATACTTAAAGTTCTGTCACACAAACGCTGGGGTTCCGACAGATCATGCCTTCTACAAGTTTATCGCTCCGTTGTTCGCTCTTGCTTAGGCTATGGTTGCATTGTGTATGGCTTAGCAAGGCAGTCCTACATAAAACGACTGGACCCCATACATAATCTAGGTTTACGTCTCTCATCTGGTGCGTATAGGACATCACCCATTAGCAGTATTTATGTTGAAACCAATGAACCACCACGTACATACAGAAGAACCATGCTGACATGCTCATTCATCCGAAAAATCCGTTCACTACCGAAGCATCTGTGCTAACCCATAGTTACGAAATGCCCGTCTAGGACACTGTTTAATAACAAACCCCAAGCTATTAGACCATTGCTCCTCCGGTTTGAAGACAAATGCCAAGAACTTAGTATGCTGGACACATTACCTGAGATTGCCCAAAGAACAAAACAACTGCCACCTTGGTATACGTTCCCTTCTGTGTGCAATTTTACACTGACACATTTTCAAAAAAAAGAAAACGCCACTTGAACACATATTACAGGAGTTTTTGGCACTAAACGAAAAATACAGAGGCTACACCTCATTTTACACAGATGGTTCCAAGACATCATGTTGTGCTGGGGGTGCAATAATACAAGGTAAATGGGAGAAGGTGATCAGGTTACCTCAGTGCGCCTCGGTTTTCACAGCGGAGTCTTATGCCATTGCTGTGACTGTACAAAGAATAAGGAAGGAAAGCATTCCGAAAAGTGTCATCTACACAGACTCGCTCAGCGCGATCACAGCCCTACATTACAAAAATGCAGCTCAACCCATAATAGGAGACATAATACACAATTTAGTGACAGCAAAAACACAGGGACAGGAAATTAAGTTGTGCTGGGTTCCTAGCCATGTTGGGATCAATAGTTATGAGAGAGCCGATGCATGTGCTGCACAGGCTGGTAGCAAAACAGCAACACAAGTATATACTCCTCATAGTGACTGTGTGAAATTTATACGCAGTAAACTAAGAGAAGCATGGGAGTCCTCATGGGATAACGAAACAAACAACAAACTTCACATAGTTAAACCCACTGTAACAGAGTGGGAATCAAACAAACATGAATGCTTCACAGGAGTTATTTTATGTCGTCTCCGCATTGGACATACACATCTGATACATAACTTCTTTCTTATGAAAGAAGATCAACCGAGATGTGAGGAATGTGACCAAGAGCTAACAGTAAACCACATGTTACTCTCATGCACGAAATTTGAGGCCCTGAGAAGAAAGCATTGTAGGCTGTTCTACGACGAACACATTCCATTTCACCCCAGTCTACTTTTAGGAGAAAGCGCTCTTGTTAAAATTTCCTCCGTTTTTAGTTTTATAAACGAAGCGGGGCTTCTAAACAAGCTGTAACGCTGTAACAATCAGTTATTATCCACAAAATACACAAAACCTTCTGTTTGTTGCATGATAGCCTAAGTTGCTTATGTGCCGTAAAACACAACGCAACACGCATCTGTCATAAAATAAGTCCTGGCGGCATTTGCGGGGTAAAATTTTTGATCTATTGATACTCCTTCTTTTTCCCTCACAGTGCTGTTCCCAGGCCTGCTGAAAGCTCTCAGAATAAATGCAGCATCCGACGTACGCTACCGCTTCTTCAGAGACCTTTTCCAACGGATCATGGCCGAAAGGAAGGAAAAACAGCAGGTTCGTAGAGCAAGCAGGCTTGAAAGTACGGCACCCAGTGCTGGTTTCTCCTGTTAGCCACATGGCTGCATTTACAAGTGTGTTGTTTATGGGGCCAGTATTTGTGCAGCTGTAGCTTTATGATCATGGCTTTGAGCAGCTTTTTCTAAAATAAATAACAATGCCTAATTTCAGAAAATCTCAAGTAGTAATTTTTAAGGGTGGGCAAATATTCGACACTTTCGGATAGCAGAGAGAATAATACAATATTAAGTACGACTTTTAATTGAAAAACAGTTAGTGTGTGTACTTTGTACGTTGTTGAAAAGAAAAAAAAGGGGGGGGGGGGGCCCCGTTGAAAACACATGCGAAGTATGTCCTTTGCAGTGAGTGGGAATGAGTGAAGAACACTTTACTTCTTCTGATTGTTGCAAAAAATGCCCCTGCTTGCTACGGTAGCAGCGGCAGGCTTACCCAGAATGCACCAGTTCTGTGAGGCCGGTAGGCAGGTTGGATGCAACGGTAACATTCTCGGTCAAGCGGTCAACACTGGCTGCAAAGCATGGCTGTGAACTGCCATGATCTCGGTTTTGTCCTCAAATGAAGTGCAACAGTCAATGATATTTTTTAACACCTATTATGTTCCTTGTGTCTTCCTGGACATGAGGAAGAATGGCAAACTTTTTGTCTAGCCTTGTACCGTGACACCCAGATAAACCTTTCTAGACAAGGCCTTGACTCCACTGCGGTGACAACGCTGGTTTGCCAGACATGCGTGTTTATTAGCGCGCACTTATTAGGCATGAAATGTTTTAGCGAAACTGATGTTTAAAACTTTTGTGCATGCTGGCACATTCACAGTTAAGAAGGTATCAATTGAATTAATACGTTGTCAGTACTGAGACAGAGACCCATTAGCAGAGGGTCACAAAGCAGGGATCATAGCATTGAACTATGAGGGGAATGTCTGTGAGGTTTCTTAAAGGGGCACTGACACAAAAATTTTGCATCTTGTTTTTCTTGTTGCGATAAGTAGCTAGTGACCTACTTATAACCTGTAGAAACCTCATTTGCTTCAGCGTACCACGGTTGTTTAATTAGAGGCAATTTCAATGCGTCCAGTCGCAGTTTCGGTTTTGTGGATTTTGTGTGAACAAAGCTGACCACGTGACCGTCGGAGGGATATCACAGAGCAGAGCCGCCGTAGCACTGTCGAATCCGCATCGACGGCAGTTTCTGCGAATGCCCCCACGTACTGATCTCGCGAGGCGCTTAATTAAAAAGCGACCGTGGATGTGACGCAGGCGCTGCGAGTGCAAATGCTACCGCGGCTGAAGAACGACGCGCGACGCTTGAGACAGTGGGTGGCAAGACGCGCGCTGGGAGCAGCCGGCCGGTCTGCCTACAGGTCCGCCTACAGATGTGTTCGGCTTAGCACTGCGGCGGATATTCGAGTGCCGCTCTCGTAAGCGGTGCAGATGACAATTTTTAATGCAACCCGCCATCGCATCATTAACTCCTTTCTCATGTAAGCCACCATGGTCGGGACTTGGGGACAATTTCGTGCAGCGGTAACAAGCTATCACTCGAGCTACCTGCGCCGGCCTGGGCCACTTCGCGGCCGTGGCCGCCGCCTGCACAGCGACCGTGCGGCTAGCTCAGTGGGCTTTTCGTGCCTCCGGCGCGTTTTCGCATCCAATGGTAATAAACAGTAATAGAAACAGAGTGCCTGGAATCGCTGTAGAATTTTGGTCGCGGCCAGCTGCCCGATGAGCTGACGAAATCACGGCGCCTCCGCCGCCAACGATCGGGTCGTTCGTTCTCGAGAGCAGAAGCTCCGCCCTCCGGCCCTCCGGCCCTCCGATTGGAGCGGCGAGCCGGGCGAGCCGGCGAAAAACGCCGGCAGCGCGGAAGTGGCAAACACAAACTCGTGACGTGTTTGGATGTTGTTTATTTACACGATATCCTCGGGATGTCGATTGCGCGTGGTCCTCTGCTGGCTGCTCGGTTGTGTTTCGCACACTTTAAAATTGATTTTAAATATGTTCTAGGCTGTATTCACCGCTGATATTTTGCAGATAATGTATATGTGTTCCCACCAATCTATCTTCGAAGTTATCTCGCCTTCAAAATTTTGTGTCAGTGCCCCTTTAAATCGGGCTGTTTTTTCATGCCTTGCATTGCCCCGCGCACCAAGTAGCTTATGTGAATGGTCATAGAACTGCTGCATTTTTTGTTGCTGTTAAATTTCCCCTGGTGTTTAAAATCATTTCTTAGCCCTCCACTGTGGCATGCCTCACAGCCCAGATGTAAAATTTCAGTGCTAAACCCTAATTCTGTTTTTTTTAAGCATAATGCTTGATGCTGTCCAGTAAGAACAAACACTTCATTCACATCATCCTTATATCATTTCTTTTATTGGTCTATTTTTCTGACAAAAAAACTCAAGGAAGCTCACAGTAACGCATAAGACTTGAAGCTAGCTAAGCTGCACGCAACTTTCACGACCACCATGATGGTTTAAGTCCACGATTGCAGCCGATTTGTTTTTCTTCACTGCCACAACAACTTTTACTCCATCATTGTTGCTATAAGTGCGAGCTTTCTTCATTTTTTTTTTGGAGCTGGTAATCATTGGACCTTCCCTTGGAGGGGCGTACGCTTTCATGCGTTGTTCTTGTTCCGAGCAAGTGTGGCCACGATTATGGCAAGGCCGTGTCTAGAGTGCCGTCCGACGGTATTATAAGCACTCCACTATATCGACGTCCACCGGCGTTTTGTAACAAAATTACCGCGCCTGGCACCACATGGCTCTAGATAACGTAAAGCTAGCAACCTAAATTAAACATCACATAACGTGACCTAACAAACACAAAGAAATCACTTAAAACACCAAAATTAACCAAAGCCATAAAAATTGGAGTTCAATTTGAAGATGAAAAAAAAAATAACCGAGGCAAAAACAGGTCTCGAACCACAGTCCTTGGGATCAGGAAGCTAAGACGTATCCTCTACACTACAACAACAGACGCTTTGGCCTGCGATAGCTCAGTATTCGAATATTGTGGGACGGCACTCTAGCCATGCCTGCAGCAATCAGCTAGAGTGCCGTCGTACGGCACTCTAGACACTGCGCGTTACGGCAAACAATGGAGATTTCTTTCTTTTTGGCCAATCTCCCTAAGTGGGTATGCTTGGCTTGACAAACGTGCGCCGAGGATGCCGGGCGGTTGCTGCGGGGCACGCACTCACAAACAAGCGCTCGGCATTGTCTTGGTTTTTTTTTTTGACAGCAGACACTCAATATAACGATTTGATAAACAGCTTCGTTGTAAAACGTTTTCCCGAATAGTGCTTGTTGCACGTTAAATTTCAAAATATGCTTCATAGCTATTCTGCGTGTGGAGCAGTGTCCAGCCGGAATATGTGTCTGCCTGAGTGTGACGGTGTTCTGTTGGCTACCATCTCCCCGCTTTAGCGGCACGAAGATTTTCTGCAGCTCATGTTGGAGGCCCACGAAGGTCGGGTCTCCGCCGTCGGTGATACCACGGCCGATGCAGAGAGCAAGCTGTTCGACATCGGCTCCGAAGCAAAGTCAGCTGCGGTCAAGATGTCACCGTCCAGTGGTAAGTGCAGGACCATTTGGCATCAGTGAGTTTAGCAACACTTTGTGAAGGTCTGATGATGCCTCTTCGGCTCTTTGAAGGCTGTTTTGCAAGCTAAGCAAGCCTTAATAATAATGCACTGCAGTGATATGTGTTTTCGGCTCTATTTTTGTCTTTGCTTTTGTCCAGGCAGTTTCAAAGGTTGGTGCAATCGATTCTGGTGTGGCAAGCAAAAAAAAGTCACTGCTGTGTGTTGTGCATGATTACTATAGGCTGCGTCTAATCTCGGCACCCGTGATAATTACCTCCGGGAAATTCCCACGGCAGTTTCCATAAAAGCTGGCTGGCCTAAAATTTGCTGAATAAAAGTTGCGTCCCAACATGACCTAACATAACATTACCTCACCGAACCTAGCGTAACCTAACCAAATGCGTCATAACCCACCCAAATCCAGCCCAACTGCAACAAACCTAATCTAACCCAGCCCAACGATACAGAACACAGCCATTCTAGAAGACCTGTGCATCGATCTCTTGGTATAGTAATAACTAGAGTAAAAAAAAGTATTAGCAAAAGCACGATGACGGAAAAATTCTGAAAGCTGAAAGAAAAAAAAAAGCATTCCAGTGTCGTACTCGAACCTCAGCTGTCTTGTTTAAAACCAAGTACTATACCACAGCCCTACAGGGGCAGCTGTAAAAACGGGTTTTTAGGGGATACTTATCCCATAGAATCTCCGCATAGCATGCTTAGTGCCATAAGAAATTTCTGATGGTAATTCTCACCGTTGCCGGGATAATAGACACTACCGTTACTACAACTTCTCACAGTAGTAAATTGCAAATATTACCAACTATTTGTTTGGGCTTAGCTTTCAATAGAGCCAACGACAGATTTTTCAGACATGCCTGATAATGTGTGCTACCTCTGCAGGCCCCATTAAGCCGATGTATAAGTGCCCCTGAAATTTAGGTTGCTGAAACCTGCCTCCGTTTTTTTTCGAACTTTTTGCTGTAACCAAAGGTTCCAAATAACAAAATTTGAGTGGCTGTTGCCATTTTCTAGTTATCCCACAGCCTTAAAGCGTCCCCCTTTCCCCCCTCCCCCCCCCCCCCCCCCACCCCTCCCCGAAGCCATTTTCTCCTTTTCAGTCTCCCTTCTTTCACATTGAAGCACCACATTACGTGGCAGTCATCACATGGTGATTCCTTTTAGTGTTTTTTTTTCTTTTCCTTGTGGTGTGGTTGGTGTGTGACAGTTCTGTAGTGTGCTCCTCTGTGCTACTTTTGACTGTGGCCCTGGCCCTCTGATTCAACTAATGCCTATAAAATGGTGTTTTCTGCATGCAATAATTTTCTGGGGGACTGCTGGATTCTTCTGCCATGTTTACACTCTCTACAGAGTCTGAAAGATCGATCGTTGCCTGTATTGTTCCAAGTGTAGTGTTCATTTCACTTCTGGTGATGTTTATCACATCTTTCATTTCTTTACCTGATAGTGCAGTTTCGACCTGAATTTTTTGGGCCCCAGTTGGGTGGGATGTCAGGATGCAAATGACTAACTGCGCATGTTGCACACTTCATTTGTTTGTGTGAGTGGCTGCATCTTATAATTTTGTAACTGTCGAGTGGTACAGGAAAAATTTTACAAAGGGAAGAATAGAAAAGAAAATGACATTACATGGCTCTGATTGAACTCTTCTGACATCACATTTTCTGCCCTCCTGTTGGGACCTCTAAACTTGATCGTAATCTCTACGCTTGAGCTGCAGTGCCAGTTACAATGATTAAGCTCTTGTGAAACGCCTCAGGTTGAAGAATTGCTCTCATGATGAAAAGAAGTCGCTGATTAAGCCAGTATCACTGTGCACCATCAAGACCCCCCTCCCCATTAAAAGTTGCTTGAATACAAGCAGCAGCAGTGCAAACACAACTGCCTGGCTGGTCGTTTGTATCGCGCTTGACCCACTACTGAACATTTATCCGGCAAGGCCGAGTGCAAAGGTTAGGCTCGGTAAAAGCACTGTGGTTTCAAAAGCAACTCATTCAATCGCGTGGCCGAAATGGAGGAAATGTAAGGCAACTTCGCTGTTTCAACATTTTTATCATCAAGTAAGATGCGCACAAAATGAAATCAGAAGCCACTCCACTCTGCAGGCAGAGCAGCTGTTTAGCACAATACGCACAGTTTGGAACAAAAGTATGAACTCGTTTATTGTCTACTAAAATATGGCAAATAAATGAACCTACGTGTAATAACATAATCATCTGAGTAACCAAGTCAAATAACTGATATGGGATAGTTCATGAAAACGAGACTACAGCCGTTCTCTGCAGCCGTACTCCTCCCGCAGATGCCCATCTGCTGACAACATTTACGACTTCACCAGCAACTAAGTACAGCTTTTTCCCTCTTATAACCCCTCCCTGCATATAATTCACTTTCAGCCGCTGAAGAAAAAAGAACATCCTCACGCATTCCCACTAACTTGATACAGAAAAGGCTGCACCAAAGCTACTGCTCAAGCAACACATCACATATTATGTAGACCTATGTAGACAAAAAAAATGTATATTTAGCAAGTAGAATACGCTGACTGCAAGGGAAAAGTCATGATTCACTAATAAAATTCAGTTGCTAGAGTGTGCTCGTTCTTGTTTTTTCTTCCTTGTCCTTGTATGTTTTGCGCAATTGCTGCCATGGAAGGCTTAGTCAGTGTTACTGCGTAAGAGCTTCATGGCATAACGCGCATTGCTGTGAAGCTGCACTAAAGAAAAAACCCTGCGTATTATCCACACCCCTACTTTGCCACTGAAATTTCCGCATTTTTGTTGTGGATGACACGCATGAAAATACGGTAATGGTGATGAGTTTACGAATCCCTGAGTAATGATAGAGTCGTCTTGTGGCCAATTGCCTTATAATTGTTTTGGGGAAACTTTTGATAAAACGAGAGTGACGGCCATATCTTGCTGAGCATTTGTAGTACATTTGGCTTTGCCACAAATTGTTTTTGATTGCAAGCAGAAAAAATACATAAAACTTTGGCCTATTAACGCTTTGGTTTAGAACATCTGCCTGCAGAGTTTATTGCCTTCGTGCCCACTGAAGGGTGCTTTTATTCATTATACTTGCAGCACTGACAGAAGACGAGGCTCTGGCACAGTGCGTGGTGTTCTTCCTGGCTGGGCAGGACACGACCTCTTCGACGTTGGCGTGTGCTGCGTACCTGCTCGCGTTGAACCCTGATGCGCAAGAAGAGCTCAGGAAGGAAGTAGACGACTGCTTCGCAACTCACGTGAGTGCATTGCGTTGAAAGCCACAGCGGCAAACGCCGTGTGAATGGTATTGCCACTTCTCATTCCCCATGTCCTTTCCTCTACTTCAAATGCATTTATTGCGTATGGTGACATCTGAATAATGGCGCAATGCTTTTTTTAAAAGTGACAAACTGGGCACAGTAGCTGGGGATGCTGAGTGCCACGACTAATTTCGCTGGAGCAGCCCATGATTTGCAGAAAATGTGGGAATACCAAATTCACAATTGGGATATGTGGGTCGTTCCGGTGTCCACCCCTAGGTGTGACAAATTATGCCTGCTGGTGGACCTTCCTTTCCTTTTTCTTGTCAATAAATTCACTCATTCATATGTGGAAGCTTGCCATGGGCCATGGCCAAGTGCTTCTAGCACAAAATATCTCTGAAACAGTTCCTGGACTACCAATACGAAAATGGTCTGCACCTTTGCCGGAACGAAATAGTCACGCACTGTGCACTGGAATGTCAATGTATCGTGCCACGCAGAGATCACAAAATAGTTTGATTGTCCGAAATTCCGTATACAAAGCCATGTCAAAATTGCATTGGAAGCACAATGCAATTGAATTGGTAAACAGCTCAAGCCGTATTGAGTACTCCCTTTGGTTGCCTGCTTTGTCAGCTTTGAATATGTTTCTCCTTACACCGAGCAGGAACCTGTGTTCGTTCCTTTTCTAACCATACATTTACGCATTGTAGATTAGCTATCTTGCTTCCCCCTGGGACAACCATCCCAGCGGTGTAGTTGTGGGCTTTGAATTGCTGCTTTTGCAAATCTCCCCACACCAAGAATAAAAGCAAATTCTTTGCCTTCGCTTGGGACATTGGATCCAACATTAGAATGTTTTCGGTGGCCATGTCTATAAACCGCTTGTGCAGCAATTTTGAGATGTCTTGAAGGCCAACTTTCACACACTCAGTGTACTGGAGCATTTCCCTTGATCCGCCTTTGCCTTGGTGTAGGTGTTCCTCCTGTAGCAATGTTCAAAAGGTGTTTCGTTCCTCGGTCACCACCCCTCCCCTCAATTAGTGCTTGGGGCAATAAAAGTTTTGTTTCTCTCCCTCTATCTCTCTCATGGTACATTGAAGATGTTTCGTCTCTTTTCACATTTACTGATGCATGAAATAATTTCCAGGACTGTCGTGCATGTCACTGATGTTCTCTTCACATTCGCTGCAATCGCTGCAATGCATTTCATGGTATAGATTGCAGCAACACTCGTGAAAAATCAGTTTCGTCTTCACAGAGCAGGGGTGAGGCAGCTTTCGTCTACCAAGTTGAGATTGCAAAGCTCCATATGTTCAATTTGTGCCAGGCTATGTACCGTATTTGCTCATGCAATCAGTGCCCTTTTTTTTTCTGTAAAAGCAAAGTTGGGGTGTGTTTATTATACAGGGTAATTTTCCAAAAAAATTTTCGGGATGAACAAAGAAGGTTGCAGTGCAGAGAAAATGCATTAGTGTGATATTTGCAAACAGACAGCGTTTTCATTGCGCTACAGTCGTCTTTGTGCCTCAGTGCTTCACCCCTCGTCCGAGTCACTAGAAGCCTTGTTCAGATCGCCAGCCACTTCCAAAGTGTGCCCCCACAAG
Source organism: Haemaphysalis longicornis (assembly GCF_048455015.1). NCBI lineage: Eukaryota > Metazoa > Arthropoda > Arachnida > Ixodida > Ixodidae > Haemaphysalis > Haemaphysalis longicornis. The sequence continues at coordinate 101,720,393 of NW_027526361.1, read as the reverse complement.
TGGCCGTCCTCGCTGCTGTCCAGTTAATTTGAGATCCCAGTCTTGTGATAGCCAGCATTACCGTGAAGCACTGCTTTTCGGTGCGTGTCACTTTGACAAGCACCCTATGTGCTCCTCTTTGTGGAACTGTCCTTCTCATGGGGATGTGTCGGAGTTGATGGTCATCTGGTTGGTGTTCCCAATTTGCGGCAGGACAAACTTGGTCCCTCTGCCGGCATGTGTCACAAACTTGTGAAAGTCTTCGTTTTTTTCTTTGTTGCAAGAAGGCAGTCGCTGACAAAGCGATATACACCCCCTCAAGCACAGTCCATTGAGCTGCATGAGGTGTGTTGTTCACCCATTACTCGCTTTGAAAGCGGGGGAGGCAATGCCGTGCTTCGTAGCGCACACTCGCGTGTGTCCTGATCATTTCATGCAAAACGACACAGCCTGCCTTTCGCAGGTCTTGCGCATATTCCAGGACCTCTTCTTCTACACTTGGAGACTTTCCAGTCTTCGGTCCCCTAAAGGCACGCTGCTCCCGATTCATAGCGCGCAGCTTGTCGTGCTGCTTGCGCCAGTAACGCACGTGGACTTTGTCAATTCCGAAATGCCTACTAGTAGCCTGGTTTCCATGCTGTACTGCATACTCCACAGCATCTAACTTAAAACCGGCCATGTAACTAACATTTTGGCCCATTGCCGACTGTAAATCACAAGACAAGCAGAGGAACAAGCAACTTACAACACTGTCACTCGGTGGGAATGGGTGCCAGAAAATAGTATGGCTAGATCTTTTGAGCGTCGTTTTGATTGCCTGTCCCATGACGCTGCGCTGAAGTGTTCATTTTTACTCCGAGAGATAGCGCTAGGTTACATGCACAACCACCATCAGCGAGAGCAAGGGGAGTGGGGAAGCTACAATACGGCCGTTCACGGGGCTACAGGGTATGAAAGTTGGGGGCGCGTTCATTTATGCGAGTGCATTCATTATGTGAGTAAACACAGTATGAGGTATAAAATATGTGGTGTAAAATTTCTGGGATTTGCGCAGTAATTTGGCAAGAGTTTAATAAAAATTGTAATTCTGTGCATCTGTGTTTGCTGCTTGTTATCAAGTTTCACTGGGCTTATTTTAATATAATAGTTGCAAACCAAGCTGCTTGCCCTTGGCTGTCTTTAATGCAAGCAGGCTTTTGGTCCTTTGGAGATAAAAAAAATTGGTAGGTAATCTCGTGACCAAGTCATGAATGGTCAGCAAAGCAATGAAAATTAGTTACGTGATAATTTTCCTGCCCATTATAGGTTTCTTTCTCTGGATGCAGGGTTCATTAGTTGCATATGCAATGCTTGTCCACTGCTTGGACATTATGTGACTGGAAGGGGATGGCACATCTTAAAACCAAAATTGAAATCCCTTCTGGTCACATTATTATTTGTTGCCTTTGTTCCTGTTGCAACATCATGTGCGCCATTAAAATTCGCGCCAGCCCCTTGCCCTAGGTGGACACTTTTCGATTTGGTAAATTTGCAGCATTTTTGCCACGGCTTGAGTTGACTGTTATGCTACTCCATGCTGTCACGGGGTGGACAGGGCTGTGTCGGTTACGAATGCACATAGGGGAGGGGCGTGCGGCTTGCATCATCATTTGAAGAGTTCGACATCAGTTTGGATCCCTGCACTAGTTAATTGATTGATTGTAGGGTTTAACGTGCCGACGCAACGCAGGCGATGAGGCGCGCCGTAGTGGAGGGCTCCGGATTAATTTTGACCACCTGGGGGTCTTTAACGAGCCATGAATTCTCGTACACACGGGCGTTTTTGCTTTTCGTCCTTCATCACAAAAGCGGCCTCCGCGGCTGGGAATCGAACCCGCTACCTTCCTGCACTAGCTCACTTTGAGACAGATTCCAACTACACAATGCATTTTGTGGCTAGACATTTATGGGCATAAAGCCAAAAGAGCTCCCTATGCCGGATAGTGGTAATCTGGACAACTTGGGGCAATGACATCCTGACAGCAGCGCAAAAAAAATGGACGGGGACAAGAGAAGCAGACAAGACTATCCTTACGCTGCTTTGACAAAAAAAAAAAAGAAAGAAATCGGCGCTCTTGCACTATTGGTCCAAGGTTTGAGAAACAGCAGAGCTGGTGGCCTCTATCCCTTCGTCGGAGACCTGGCTGATGCTCCTCACATAACATTTCCCGAAGCGGCCACTGAAAGTTCTCCGTGACTGGCAGGCCTGGATTGCTTTTTCCACAGCCGTTCACATCTCTCCCAGAGTGGACCTCGTTAGCAAACGCTAGAACCTGCGGCAACCAGCTTCGCGAACTCGCCGTCTGTGCTGCCCATTTCCGGCACAAACGCACGTGAACTGGCGAGTAGAAGAGCACGCGAGAGGTCATGCCACGAACGCTGGCCAGAGTGTTCTCGAAGGTCGAGCTGGTCAATGCCAGGCGCTCCTCATGGGCACATGCTCTTGTGCGCTTGGTATTTTTCCTTGGTATTTTTTTTTTTTTTATGGTAATGCTACACAATGGACCTAAAAGCTTAAACGGCTCTGCTGTTCAAAAATGTTTGTATTGTTTTTATTAAGGGAAGTTTCTTAAAGTTGCTTGTGTGAAAGAGGAATGAACTTTTTTTCCAAATTCATGCACATACTTCGTTCTTCACTTGAACAGAGATGCTAGCTAAACTTCTATGCTAAAGCTTATGCAATGCGCTTTTACTTCAGGGTCCAGAACCAGGCCTTGATGTCGTGCTCAAGTTGAAGTACCTGCACTGCGTTGTTTCGGAGACACTGCGTATGTTCCCAGCTGTCCCAAGGTAACGTGCCTGGAAAAGTAAGATTTTCTGTCGTTTAAATGTGTGCTTTATGGGACCCTGGCCTACCTCAGTGACCATCTAGGCCGATAGGTTGATGTTCCATGCTTATGCAAGGCAGAGTAGAAGTTAGCAGTCAGTTAAGCTACTGATGCAGCCATGACGGGTGGGCACAGGCAACAATGTTGCTTTGGACGCCAGGGGCGCACTGTTCTCTTCATTGCATCCCGCCACTGCACCCACGCCTGAAAAGGCTGACAAAAATATATAGGGTGTTACAGGAGGCACTGCAGACTAATTAATGCTACTATAGTATGTTAGTCAGTGTGACAGTCTGTAAGCTTATGCTCAACTTTAGCAACATGTGGGAAGAGGCAGCTGTGAGCAAAGGGCAGGAGAGGAAGGGCCTCTTGGGAGCATGGGATTGTGAATGGCGGTTTGGATGGGTGAGCTGTTTCCACTGAGATTAGGGGACTGGGTGATGCGACATGATGCGTTTATCTCTCTTTCAACAAAGCACAAAGAGCAGGTTGCTCAGAGGCCACGAGACGCTTCCATTTAGATATCTTTGCAGGAATGAGACAGCTGCGCATATTGCGCAGTTCTGATACAAATTTGTTTTCCTGCGCCAGGCTGCTCCAAAAGCTTGAAAATTTCGAAAATTGCGCCAAACTGCTCAAAAACAGTCTGAGAGCCAAGGATTTTAACGTTCCTGTCAGTTTCAGTGGGGAAAAATGCTTACTGGCGGCATACTTTTCCACCATCTTCAAGGTGATGCTGTTTGTAAAGGTTTAATTGATTGATCATTCAATAAAAAACCTGCAAAAAATTGTCGGAGGGTTGCATGCTGGGCTAGTTGGAAAGACATTCTTGGATAAAATCGGCGCGGACTCGGACAAAGACGAAGGAAGTGCAACACAAGGACAGCCGCTGGTCTAACAACTAAATTTTAATATCCGAAAGGGTGAATATAAATACTGAACACAAACAATAAAGTAATAAAAAGACAGTGCGCATGGTCGAAAGAAGTTTGCAAAGGTCACAGTGATACCACAACTAGATATACACATGTTACAGTCAAGGCACACGCAGATATGCAATCTCTTTAAGATGGAGACACACGCTTGTTTGGCTTACACACTTATCACCTCGTTCTGCTATGCGTAATGCCTCCATGATTTCGTGGGTTGTTTGATCACGGTGCCTAAATAAAATTTTAGTGGCAGGAAAATTAGGTTCGCATTGGCTGCACTTAGCGCAAAGCGAAGAAAGATGGGATGATACAGGGCCTTTCAATGAGAATTCATGTTCTCTCAAACGCACGTTGATACAGTGGCCAGTTTTCCCAACATAGGTTTGGCCACAAGGCAAAGGAATGCTGTACACAACTCCCATTGTGCATGCGACATACCGGTTCTTGTGGTTGACACCACAACCGACCCCTTTCTTCTCACTTCCCTGCTCTATCTTTTTGTCAAGCCTGCCACATACAGAACGCAACTTGTTGCGGGCCGTGATAGCCACTAGTGATGGCCCACTTTTTTTAGGCGGTGTGTGATCGTATGAATGTATGGGATGGCGGCAACTTTTTTGGGCTTTTGTGTGTCCCGGCCGGCGAACTTTGATTTTAGGATTTTTACAAATTTTGCACGCGACCATGACAAGAGATGCTGTGGAAATCTCGCCTCCCTTAACTTTTTAACTTGCTCATTGGAGCTGTTTGTCATCAAGTGTTGCCACGATTTCGAAACGGCTGAGCGAAAACATGACAAGGCAATAGCGTTTTTTACAAGCTTGGTATGGCCCGATGAGTAGTTCATCAAAGGCTTGACCGATCGCGGCGCATACATCCAGCAGACATGCTCCTTATCAAACCGACGATACTGATCCAGATACTGGATGCCATTCTTTTTCATTGTTTCAATCATGAAACTGAGTCCCAAACCCATTTGCTTAAATACTTTTAAAATATCCACGGTCACTCTTAGGATGGAGGAATCCTCAAAAATAACCAGGTAGTCGTCTACGTAACGGAAAACTTTAGTGGCCATACCGTTCAGGTCCCTCGCAAGAGAGTGATCAACTTTGGCAAGAAGAATGTCGCTTAGAATTGGAGCCACTCGCAAGCCGATACATACTCCCGACTTCTGCGTGTACACTACACCGTCCCGGCAAATAACCAAAGAGTTTAAATAAAAAGTCAAAAGTTCCGAGAAAGCTGGAACAGGTATGCCGCTTACATTTTTGAATGCAATTTCGCCTTATCAATCGTAATGAACTCCTTCACAGCGGGCAAAATATCGGCATGGGGAAGCAAATAGAACATCTTCCACATCTATGCTAATAGCAGAGCAGTGAGAAAGGTGGTGCGTTTCCAAAAACTTCACTACAGCATGGAAATTGGGGACAAGGAAGGGATCATCAACGTGCAAGGTGGAAAGTCACTTCTGTAAAAACACAGATACACAGTACTGCCACGTGTGTCACTCGGCAACAATTACCCTAAACGGGATTCCTGGCTTATGGGTTTTGGCTGTGTAGAAAACGTCAAGGTGAAGCTTATTAGCCCTTTTTACTGATTCGGCCAACTTGCCCAAATTCATGTCTAAGTTGAACCTCTTTATAAGAGACACATACCGGGGAGCAATTTCTGTCTCTTATACGAGATGTCTCTTATAAGCAGAAAACCATGTTTTCACCAGTTGGTCGTGGTTTTCACTTACTAATCAAACCCTAGTTCAATGTGGGCACCGTATGACTAAAATAAGCTCAAAAGGACGATACAGCATGTTGCAAAAGATTCATTCTAATTTATGTTTGGCCCCCAAAATTTATGAAACAGTTCTGAATCTTTGTTTGCTTCATGACGGTATTTACACTGTTTTTTTACAACCGATTCTACAAGCTTTCTTTCCTTTCACTGTTTGCGGAAGATGGATCGTAGATGTTGAGTTCACAAGCCTGATGAAAAGCCAGAGCGCACAGCTTCCGCTGTGTGCTCAGGCTATTCATTACGCTTGCAGGACTCAACATCTGCGATGCTTCTTGATTGGGAGCTATGCGTGTGGGAGAGCCCGCATGTGCGGTCGCGCTCCAATGGATGGCAGTAAGCCTCAACCACTTCTGTAAGTTGCATTTCCATTGGCAGGGCTTCTCATTGTCATTTCATTACTGACTTTAACCACTGTGTGTTTGCTGAAGTTATAATAAATAGCGACTGCAGGCGTCTGCCGTCCACCTGTGTTTCCACAATGGAAGCAACTGCAATTAGTGACTGGTGGCACTACATCTGAAGTTAAAATGTCTGTTACAAGCGAGATTATTGATTAAAGTTCAAGGATTATTTGTCCGATGTCTGTTATAAAAGAGGTCAATTTAATGGGAAAGATAGGGCAGCCAACCTTGTGGGTGAATAGTGTCTCTTATACCCATTTGTCTCTTACATCCATGTCTCTTATAACGAGGTTCAACTGTATCAGCAAGGAGCATGCCTCTTTCTTTCTTTCCACCAAGTTAACACCCGCTTTCTTAAAGCTTTTCTCTACTGCTGCCAAAGCCTTATGGCCAAAAAGAGCCTCAGGCAATACAACAAAGGAACCCTCCTTGTCTGACTCAAGCACCCGAAGCTCATTGCTGCGAGGTGGTCAACTAGGGAAGACATTGGGAAACGCTTAACAGGTTTTACTTCTCGCCCGACGGCCTCCATGCAGTCACTTATGCACCTGTATCGTTCATTGTCCGGAATGTGTGCATGACGCCTCTAGTGAGAGCCACCTTTTCCACCGGGCGTCGTTGCAGCTGGAAGCAGAACTTTGGTCCTAGCTGGAGCACCCTCTGCTCTGGTGAACCTCTGGTAGGTGCGCGTCACCCAGGAAGATTACACGTCCTCATGGTGGAACAGCTTTCTTCCTTCTCGGAAGGCTTGGCCGCACGTGGTTCCAAAAGGCTTCTGTGTGCTGATTGGCTACCCGAATCCAGTCACGGTAGGCGCTGGGTCCACAGGCCATCACGGTAAAACCACTCTTGACGGCCCCACTCACTCCGCAGAAGTTTGCAGAACCGCTTCGTATGGCTCGATGAAGGATGAAGCCAACCGCACAAGACTTGAATTCCTTCCGGGCAGGCTCCATGTCTCAGATACCATGATGTTTCGGGGAGTTGCGCAACTAGAAAGACGGGAGTTCATCAAAAACAACGTGGTGCCCGCGAATTTGCCGTGTTTCGGCCTTGAGTGTGAGGCGTAGTGCGCGCTTGAAGTGAAATTTCAGACTCGTTTTGGTGTTATAAAATGCCGAGTTATTGCTGCCTTTGACAGCGAGATTGTGACCGGCGGGAATGGGATGATCGACACTGCATAAGTGGCGGTGCAGGCTACATCGCCGGAAAATGTTCTAGCAGTGTCTGATAGCGGGACGGGCTATTATTGCACGCCAGTAATAACGGTTCATCTATCTGAAGTAAAATTTAATGCCAAAAGGGAGGTGGCTAAACATTGCCAACGTTGCTCAAATTACGATCGTAGTGAACGTGCACCTTGGGGATTGAAATGGGAGGGCTAGTGGGGTGCGATGACTGTGACCTCACTTTGCTCAACTTTTGCCGTGGCGAGTCTACACTTGTGCGGAAAGCCGAGTGTAAGATTACAAAAATAATAATTTCGGCATTTACATGATAATAAAAGTGCCTTACGATTGCTTAGTTTTTTAGTTGGATTTTTTCAACGGACCTCCACTGTATGCATAGAGGCTAAGATTTTAAAAATGGTTTGTAAAAAGCTAGTGCAGTTGGTGCCTTGTGATACTCTGGTAGAAAAAACTTTATTGGTGTACGTTGAAAACTGATTAAAAAGTGCACTCCCGCCAAAAATTTTATCGGCTCCTAAGGTGACATAAGAAATGTCTTTCTTCTGCTTCAAATCAAGGTTCTTCTGCTCCAAAATCAAGATTTTACTTGTCCAAAAACTGCTCCCAAATCTGATTCAACTGTCTCACCCCCCTCTTTGGCAAAATGCCCAAACGTCGAGACTTATTTTCTTTTCTAGACGTAGGAATTGGCGAGAGCAAAGATCTTAAAGAATGAGCAAAAATGTTCGCTCATGTACCAATAAGCGTCACGTGTATTTTGCTTTAGTGTTCTACACGTCAGAAAAGCCGACAACAAGTGTCAAATGTCTCAACTCTGAAATGGGAATGAAAGAGTGGAAAGATGTGGAGTGTTGCAGGATGAGGAGAGTTTTGCTCTTGTCTTTTTCTCACTATTTCAGAACCCAGCGCATCGCCTCCACTGAGTACGTCTTGGGTGACACTGGTATCAAAGTTCCCAAGGGTGCTACCTTGGTCATCCCCATTTTCGCCATGCACCATGATCCCGAATACTTCCCAGAGCCCCAGCTTTTCAATCCAGACAGGTAGGAGGTTGCACCTTTGGCCGACTGCGCTTTTAATGCACAAAGAGCTTTTTTCCTTCACCCTAAGGTCTTTTTTTGGCAGAATGTCAAACCTTCTATAGGCAGGTAAGATTATGGTGACATGATATAAACTAGCACACTGACAAACTTGTAGTATTTAAAGGGTACTATAGGACTTGGTGATTAAATGCTCTGATTTTTTTTTCTCACATATTGATACATTAGACACGTTTATATTACAGTATAAATGCTAGTAGTAGTCATCCTATCTCCTGGATTCAGGAACTTGTGTGCAGTTTTGTATAAGCCAAGCAACACCCAACAACTTGTTTGTGAACCACCGCTGGCATTTTTCCTTGATTGGCAAATTTAAAACAGATAACCCAGCTATCGTGTCATTTGTGCCAGTACTATGTGGTGAATGTTGAGTTGAAATTTTAACACGCCGATATTGTGCACGTAAATGACATTGGTTCTAGTATTTACTGCCCATAAGTGTAAGAAAGGAGTTGGGACACCATCGCCACTTATTAAGTACACCAGGCTGCTTAATTTGAGAAATATTTTTCGTACTACATTGGCAAGGAGCTGATCTTAGAGAATCTGGCGGCTTACTGTGGAATACTGAGTAAGCACTCCCACCCATGAAAACGCTCTACTTCTTGTGTTAAAAAAAAAATTGGTGTAGCTCGCACTAGTGGCGCGCCATGGCTGGAGAAACAGTGGAACTGCGGGTCGACTTAGCTTCTTGTGGTGTCGCTAAATTTTGCTATGTTTTGCTAGGCTTTGCTAAGTTCTGTGAGGTGTTGCAATGTTCTTGCTAGGCTAGGCGAAGTGTTGAGGGGCAGGGCCAAGTTAAGATGAATTTTACAAGGCTGTTACTCGGGGTCTTCCGCTATTCGCTGCTGTTCAGGCACTGCGGCTTCTGCGCGATACTCGGGATTGGATTGTAGCCGTCTTGTATGTTCCCGGGCAGCGGCACGATGGCGTTCGCACTGCGCTTCCTTTTTCTTGGGAGTTACATTCTTCTTCCGCTGACCCATGTCTTGAAGGAGTCTAAATGTGCTCGGCGTGGCGACACGAAGTCTCCGCGTCGGTGCAGTGACATCATTTCTAGGCAAGGCTTAATTCCACTTACGCAGCTGCGCGAAGGTTGTGCTTGGGTGCCTCACGCCGGAGCAGTTTTCTTTCTTGATATTCTTTTTTTGCTAACGCCACCGGACCAAGCTCGAGCTTAAAACAGCTCCCCTGTTGAAATTGGTTCAAGGCCATTCATGGAGCTAGACAGCGACCCCTTTTTATTTGTGTAATTATCTTTAAATTTATGGGAAATGTTTGTTTGATGATGTACGCAGCAGTACTCTCAGTGCTTATATCAAAGCTGCTACCTTGTGGCCAGGAAATAAGTGTGTTGCAACAAAACAGACAGTTAGGCGAGTTGGTGGGTACCCATGTTGAAGTGTAACAGCGTGAAAAGGACGAGGGATGCAGAAGAAGGCACAAGGCAGCGGCCGTCCTGTGCAGTCTTATGCGTCCATCACCCTTTTTGCGCTGTTACACTTTACACGAAGAAATAAGTGTTGCCTGGGGCTTTGTACTAGCCTAAGCTGTACTGCGCGCAAATTAACGAGGACGTAAACACACTGAAGACACCACAAGCGCTGCGCTTGTGGTGTCTTCAGTGTGTTCACGTCCTCGTTAATTTGCGCGCAGTTGAATTTTAAGATGCGTCAATACCAACTCGCCCAACTTTCGACCCTTTTAAGCTGTACTGGTTGAATGTGATTCTGTGAGGCCGTTTTTATTCTTGAACATGCTTACCAGAGTGTGGTAGCATGAGGTGACATTGTGTCCACCCTCTTGAGATGGAACGAAGTTCTGTCATTGGGGGAATTTCACAAAACCACTTGGAAAAAAAAACCAGAAAACTCGGGTAATTTTAAAACATCAGCTTTTAGTCTCTCTTTTTTTTTTTTTTTTGCCGGTCTAGAACAGTTTTGGGGCAGTGCTAAACTGCTCTCGCAATAGAAGTTCCATAGGGAAATAAAATATGTAGTTGCTTTGAGGAGTCCTGAGCAGCCTAAAATGACAAATATAAAAGGGGCCTTTTGCTCACACTTTGGTTTAGTTGACCACTCGCTAGGACATATAATTTCAGCCAATAATGACATCAGCTGATGCTGAAATCTGCAGCAGACCTGCATGGGCATCTCTGCCAAATTGTTTTGTTTTCTACAATGGATATCTAATTCTGTGTGTGTGTTATTTTCTGTGCCCACAGGTTCAGTGAGGAGAATGTTGGCTCGATACAGCCGTACACCTATCTTCCCTTTGGGGCGGGACCACGGAACTGCATCGGGATGCGGCTCGCACTCCAGGCAATCAAGCTGTGCTTACTGCACTCGGTGCACAGAGTGCAGTTTGTGCGCACAGAAAAGACACAGGTATGTGAGCAACGCTGATGCCAGACAGAAAGCTTGCCCGAGTCAAATTAGACTAGTGCATTTACCGGAACTTTATATCAGCACTGCCTAAATATTTCTTCGAAGTGTAGCAGTTTTGCCTTCTTCTTGTCAAATCTATAGTGCAATAAAACATATCAAAATGTCTGGTTGAAAAAAAGAAGGGGATTGGGAATAAAAATGAAGATTGTGAGTTGATGCAAAAAAAGCTTTTCTTCATTAAAGTACTTTAAAACCTCAGTGTAAAAAAGTCAGCAAAATTGATGATTTAATTGAAATTTCAGTACAGCTAACGCTAAGCGTGAACAGCGTAGAATGTTTCCTGTGCACACAAACGCGCGTATGGCAGACGCACTGCCGCCTCGAATATCGCCTGCACACTGCGTGGCCAAGAACAACAACGCAGGGCTGGTAGCAACTGGGAAGGGACGCAGCACTTGCCAGAATGAAACTCTTGGAACAAACAAAGTTGCACATGTCAGGGAAGAAGCTGATAATATGGGTGAAAATTGTGCTGCGAATACTCGGCAACATTATTCTGGGGCTAAAGAGATGAACACATGAAAGGAGACAGGACAAGTGCCTGTCCCGTCTCCTTCCAGGTGCTTGTCTTTTGAGCTCTAAAATGACGTAGCCTAGTATTCACCAGCTCGCCCAACAAGTTTAACCCTTTGAGGGTCGAATTTTTTCGCCAAATGCGACCCCCCAGGGTCGATTTTTTTTTATTGCTGATTTGAATTCTTCGGATGAATCTATTTCGAGAAAAAATTATCGTAATATTTTTCGAGTGACCATAAAGTGACAAAAAAATCGTTTGTGTTGTTACATATATGTGGTTTATTTATGAGTAACACAAGAAAAATTCTAAAGAAAAACGAGAGAGTAACAAGCTGGCACCTGCAAGCTGGATGCACAAGCGATAGCTGGCACACCGCTGAAGTAAATCATGAAAAAATAAGAAGAGCCATCGGCGCAGGAAAAAAATTTGACGTATTTCCGAAACATGCCAAGCAAGAGAAGTTGGAGAAAAAGGCGCGCTTTTTTAAGATACAAGCAATGCCGTACATGTACATCATTGACCATTTTGAAAGTGTTTGCCGGTGCCGTACATGCACGGCCGTGACCCTGAAAGGGTTAAGGGGGGACACAGGTCTTTGGGACGAAAAAATCGCGAAAAAGTCGATTTTTTGAAAATAAGATTTTCGAATTCTGCAACTATTATTCTCTCTATGTGGGAAGTTTTGTGTCTCGTGAACCAGTATTTAAAACGTTATATTGATTTATAACGCGCGTGGGAGCTGAATTTTTGCTGAAGCCGATGCAAAAACGGCCCTACTTTCGCGTTGCGCGGCGGTCGTACCGCATGCCTGATCGCGGCAACCTCGGTATCGTTTGAAAGAGTGGCTTTTCTTCTTTTTTTCGCGCCACAACTGCCCCCGTGCAGACATTGGCCGAATAGCAAAACGGCGCCAAAAACCCCCGCAACTAGCGATCCCATTCGCCGAGAGAAGGCACGTGACCAAATCTCGTCTCCTGATTGGCAGAGCCTGGTTTGCATCGCCTGCTCTGGTAGTGCGAGCGCATCCGAGGCGGCTCCATCTTGCTTATCGTGTTCGCACGACAAGCAAAGAGCCATGCCGAAGGTCCAGCGAAAGTTTGCTACGAGGCACAAGTTTGGGAAAAAAGCGAAGCGGTTGTTGTACAACTTCCACAAGAGTCCTGCAGTTGTGGAGGAAAGCACCGGGCCTGACGCACTACCTGCGCCGAGCTGCGCGGAAGCCACCGCCGACGACGTAGTCCTAACGGCCCCACCAGTCAGCAGAAATGCGCCGGAAAGCGGCCGTATGAGACGCGACACAGTGATGCTGCAACCTGAAGATTTCCTGCAGAGAGAGGTGGCTGCACGAGAACAGTTGAAAGCGCTTTGTTCAACTCCTGCAACTGAGCGTAAATCCAACTTGTTCACGAGCGCCGACGACACTCCTCCTGGCGCACCTGACGAGAGCAGCTTCGTGATTGCGAGTTTGGACTGCGTCAACGTGTTGCTGTCGGCTGTAAAGTGCAGCGTTTGCGGTGACAGCGTGACATTTAGAACCGGCGAGCGGGCGTACGGCCTTTCCGTAAAGATGGTTATCGCGTGTGCGACCTGCGGCGATGTTGCCTCGGAGTGGAGCTCTCCCCGCGTGAACAGCGATAAGAAAGTTAATCTGTTTATCGTGAAAGTTCTCGCCGCGCGAGCGATGCAGGCTACGGGAAATCGCCAAACCGCGGTGAACGATGTGTTTGCTACAATGAACATTTCTCACCGCGGGCTGCACACCAAAACGTGGCAAGGCTACGTGGAGGAGAAGCTTGCGCCCACTGTGACTTGCGCTGCCGACAAGGTGATGGCCGAAATTGCGCATTCAGTGAGAAAGCTCTACGACGATCTGCAACTGGACAACCCCGGTAACATTTGTGTTACGTACGACGGGTTGTGGATGACGCGAGGCCACTCGTCTCACATCGGCGTCGGCGTGGTTATCGAACTCTTTACGGGATTAGTTCTAGACTTTGTCGTGCTGAGCAACTTTTGTGCTGGGTGCGAGCGCGGGCCAAAGGTAGGCGACCCAGCTTACCAAGCTTGGAAGGACAATCACGTCTGTCAAAAAAACACTGAAAAGAAGGCTGCTGAGATGGAGGTGGAGGCCGGTCTCATCCTCTTTGAGAGGTCACTGCAGCGGCACAAACTGAGGTACACCACAATTCTGTCAGACGGCGACAGCCGCACCTACTTGGCGTTGGTGGGTGCCAAGGTGTACGGTTATATTCCAATCAAGAAGGAAGACTGTGTCAATCATGTGAAGAAGAGGATGGGCACCACCCTGCGTAACCTGCTTGCAAAAGGTACGGGCTCGGCATCTGAGAGGCTCGGTGGCAAGGGTCGGCTGACTGGCGACCTTGTCACTAAGCTCAGTTCTTATTATGGGCTGGGCATTGAAATCGCACAGTGGCGACGTCAGGGCCATGCACAAAGCGGTGATGGCCACCTACCACCACATCACTTCAAACGACACCGTGTCCAACCATAGCCTCTGCCCACCAGGCCCGGACTCGTGGTGCCGGCAGAACGCTGCCAAGGCGAAGGGGGAGCCCATACCAAAACACAGATACAACCTGCCACCTCACGTGTGCGAGGCTCTTCTACCTGTGTATGAGCGTCTTTCAGACGAAAAGCTCCTGCAGCGCTGCCTGCAAGGCAAAACGCAGAACTCCAATGAGTCCCTCCACTCCATGATATGGGCCCTGGCACCCAAGGAGAAGCACGCGTCGCTGTTCACTGTGCAAGCTGCTGTGGCTGAGGCGGTGCTGAAGTTTAACGCAGGCAACGAAAGAGCCTCGGCTTCCATTCTAAAGCAACTTGACCTGAGCCCTGGGCTTGCCAGCACGAAGCGTATGGCAGAAAAAGACCGCCGTCGAGGATCCGCCTCTGCATGCAAGCACAAGTCAGCTGACGGCATGCAGCGAGCTTTCAAGAAGCGCCACTCTGGTGCCTCCAGTCAAACAGATTATGTGCCTGGTGGCTACTGACTCCATACCAGTGTAAATACACTGCAATTTTGTTGTTGTTCTCATTGAAAACGAGTCTGCTGTTTCTTTCTTCATTTTCTCAAAACACTAATTTTGGCCTGTTTGCAAACGTGCGGAAGAGCTATCTCAGCTCTCAGGGCACACAAAACTATAATTTTTGTTGTGCCATGGAGCAGAATGTGCAAAACACACAATGGTAGGAACAGAATTTTTATTATATGCGTCGAAAAAATTTTATTTTGCTCTGAACCAGACCTCATGGTGCCAAGTTTTGAACAACAAACTTTAAACTGCCATAAAATCACTACTTGTGGCCTTATCAAAAAAGTACTCCTAACATCGTGTTCCTTGCGCTTTCTAGTACATTTTGGTGCGAAGAACAACTTTCAGTTAGTTAGGCTTTTTTCTACTAATTAATGTTAATTATACAGAAACTAATTGGCACAGAAACAAAATAAGTGCAGATTTGAGATCAGCACAGCAAACTACACCAGGGAGTCAAGTTTCATTGCAGTTGGTGAAAAAAACAAGGAAGATAGGTTTAAGACCAGTGTTCCCCCTTAAGTTCCTCTTATGTGCTTTGGATCTCTATCCACATCGCTAGTGAAAGAAACCCTCAAACGCACCATGGTGGTACTAAGCGGAAACGTGGCCAATCTGAAAGTTGGCTAAAATGCCACCATAAGTCCATTGCCTCACAAGACAATTCCAAGGCAAGAACCGTCATCAGAACAAAATCATCTTCGTGGATATCAAAAAAACGTGCATGGAGCATCATTTCGCATGAATTGCCTATACCATCGACAGTGAACTCCAAGGGATTCCAAAGCGACCCATAATGTCCTTCTTTTCACTACTGGTGACTGCTTGTATGATCTGCACTTGATCTTCAAACAACTTTTTTCACTGATAGCACTAGTGTAGGACCTAAAAAGTGTCACCAGGCCTCAAAAACCAGACACAACGGGCTGTCCAGGATGATGTGAAACGCATGCCTTTAGTTAAGCCTGAAATGAATGAAGCCGAATGAAAACGAATGAAGCCGAAGAAGTCGACTTGCAACGAAGCGCCGGTGGCAGCACTGTTGGTATCCTCTAGTGGCCATTCTGTACGCCACACTTATCAAACTGTCTATCTCTCTTCAGACCTCGCTCCTTTGCAGCTTGTTGGCAATGCAGCTTCTAGGCATGGCGCTCATTCCATCAATTATTTGTGGCATCAAGCGGCGTATTTCAGTGTTTGGGCTTCCACGAATTTGTGCTGAATTGTTATTGAAATTTGGTTACATTAAATTTTCAGTAAAGAGGACTTCGCCACGTAGCGGTCAGAAATGCACAGCAGGTGCACATTCGAAGTTAGCGACAGTGCAGTGCTTACTTTGGAGAAACAGCCGTCACAGTGGCCGAGAAGCTAAGGCATTGTGTCGCTGGGCACAAATAAGGGGTTTGATTACCAGCCAATGGGGGCTGTTTTCTGATAAGGAAGAATACTGAACTTCGTGTCTACAAGAGTTTGGCGCGCAACACAGATCCCCACGGAATCTTGATAGCTCTAAAGCCCTCCACTACGCCACACTGTGAAGTCCTAGTACAGTCTAATCCCGCTACAATGAAGTCCACTTCAGCGAAATTTCCGCTTCAACGAAATACAGCCTAATCCCGCTACAACGAAGTCCGCTTCAACGAAATTTCCGCTTCGACGAAATATTTCCAGTTCCCCATCAGCTAGTCATAGAAGTCAATGTAACAAAGTCCTCACCACAACGAACCATTTGTCTGGCTTGCTTTCGCTTCAACGAAATTTTCGATGAATTGGGCTGGGTTTTAACAATTATTTTAGAATAAAATAAGCATAGCGCCAGCTATCTAACTTTTTATACATTCAGGTCGATTAGTTTCACCGAAAACATGCAAGGTGCACCCACACATGGCCCGCACTGCCACCCAAAACAAAAACAAACTCGTAGGTGGACGCCATTGTTTGATGGTGATAACGATGAGGCTTCACCAGGACTTTACATGAGACGCAAGCCAGTTTCGCCAAGCCGGAGCTATAGCCAATCCGTATCCAGTTGAAATCGCGCGAATGTGGCTCTGCTCTGCTGCTCGACACAGCGCCGTCTGGCGCCGTCATGTGCCGTCATGCATGTGTTATCACGGCCGGGCTGGAGGAGCGGCGGGCACGCACTTTCATACGGCCTGCGCTTCGGGTATACTTTCCACCTTTCATCGCCGCTAGTTTGTGGCGCTGCGGACCAACCCTCACTAAAGCCCCTTTAATCCTCGCCGGTTGACCTACAGCACGGATGGGGTAGAGTGGCGGCGCGCGCGCATTTGCCACTGCCCTAGCCCTGCCGTGGCTACACGTGATACCTGTGCGTGTAAATTTACATGTGCGCCATTAAACTAAGCGACTCCTTCCCCCCTTCTGAATTTTCGGTCTAATAGGGTCAAACAGCCTAACATTATCACTCGGAAGCGCCTAATCAAAAAATTGAAAGAAACATTTTAACTCGGGGTACATGAAGAAAAATATGCGAGGCCTTCATATCTTATTAGCGACTGTAATATACGAAAATGGTGAGGCAGGCAATAAACGCGGCATTTTCCGTGACTGAAATATCAGTTCTTATTTTTCCTTTCGGATGATGCCTTGGTTTGCACGCGCACAGGGCACGACCAGTGACACGAATGATTTCCCGCCAAGGGAGATACGGTTATCGCTTAGCTAAACGTGTTTCTGCTGCTCACGCTCCAGTCGGGCTGAGCGGACCGCTGGCAGCGAGCGCACTGTCAAAAACATACAGCTAAAACTCTTAATCATGCAACTGAAGTGCACAAAGAGTCTTTTTTTTTTTTTTGGTGAGATATAGCAGCGAAGGCATTCATTGGTACCGGTGATATTCCGCGGCAGATCCAAAACACATGCGGCCAGCGTTGTCGGCTCGCTCGGCCAGAGGCGATGCGTCGACTAAGAAAAAAGAGGGTTGGGAAGGTAGAGGGTTGGTTCGAAGCGCCCTCACTCTGTCAAGAATCTGCTGTATCGTTTCCTTGTTGGGTGCGCAGGCCGTGTGAAAGTGCGCGTTCGCCGCTCCTCCAGTCCGGCCGTGGTGTTATGAGCAGCCGTCCTTGCAGTTTTCCTTCTACAATTCTTCAAAGTCAAAAGCATAAATAATGTTTTCGTGTTTAGTCTTGAACCCCCATCATCCTATATTAGTCGCGAGTGCGCGGTCGCGATAAATGCAAGCGCGCGCGGCTTGCCTGCCAAGGTCAGTTGCTGCCGTTCCTAGTCAGAGGATATGATGACGGCGCCATTCCTGCCACAAGCGAAAGGGGGGGCTTCCAACCGCCTAGCAGCTATCTGCAAGTAATCAGCTCGGCGGAAACGCCTTGTCGTACAGCAATACGCTTTGCGTCTTCATTTCTTCACCTCTCCCCCTTCTCCTCAGTATCGCGCTCTTTGCGTGCTGGTAAAAAAAACAGATAACCATTGGTATGTTTGTTATCTGAATAAACACGACGTTACTGCGCGTCACTCCTTTTTCTAAATGTTGTATTATGCTGCCAATGATGTGGAAATATCCGGGGCTATTTTTCTTGCCCTTTCCGTGCTATGTTGGGGCAGATTTCGCGTCAACGAATTTTCGCTTCAAAGATCTTTTTTGCACGCCCCGTCAATTTTGTTGTAGCGGGATTCGACTGTATTTCCAATTCCCCGTCAGCTAGCCATAGAAGGCAATGCAACAAAGTCCTCGGCACAACGAACCATTACTATGCCAAGGAATTGATTCTTTGCTAATAGCCACACTTAACCATGAAGGACACTAATATTCTGGCCTCTAACAAGGCTTCGCTGCCAGGCATAAATAAACGTCACCACGTTGCACATCATGTGCTGAATGACAAATGTACCATTTAATTGTTGGTTACATTTTGAAAGCAATGTACTTTTTTACGATCTACGTTTCCTTTTTTTCTTTCTTTCCAGTATCCACCGCAAATGGGCTACGAGTCGGGTACAATTAGACTCAAAGGCATTAATGTCGGCATACGGAAGAGACCGGAGACAACTGCATGATGTTAATGCCTGTGGAGACATCTCACAATTTTTTCTCCAACACATCTGGCACAGTAGACGTAGTAGGAGCTCTTTGCTCTCAAGAAACCCACCGCCGGATTTGTTGCGAGACAAAACATGCTTGTTAACTGTTTGCGTGCCGTTTTGCACGCGGTTGTGACCATTTTTGGCCTGCAATGCTTTTGCAATGTTGTGCAACGTACCGAGTGACTTATATAGTGTCCTGGACTGCTGCGCTGCAATTCCACTGTGCAAATTTTCTGCATCTGTGCTTGCTCAGGTATCAAAAAATCGCTAATAAATTTGTTCTTTGTTTTCTACAGCCGTGTTGTTTTTATTTGTTTCTGGAAACCAGAAGTGCAGGTTGTAGCTCAGTTTTTTTGTTTTGTTTTTTTTTTTTTGTCTTCTCCCATCAGAGCTTTTGGCAGGATTTTTCTCTTGTGTATGATTAATCACCTTCCCCCCTACTTTTTTTTTTTTTTTTTTTTGCCGTAAGTGTAACTGGTGCATTATGAGAAAAGTCAAAGTTGAAACTTTGTAGAAAAACTAGGGCAATGGCAGTACAGTTGAACCCCCTTATAAGAGACACGTACCAGGGAGCAGTTTCTGTCTCTTATATGAGATGTCTCTTATAAGCAGGGAACCATGTTTCCACTTACTAATCAGACCCTAGTTCAATGTGGGCACTGTATGACTAATATAAGCTCAAAAGAACGCTACAGCATCTTTCAAAAGATTCATTCTAATTAATGTTTGGCCCCAGAATTTATGAAACTTTGTTTGCTTCATGACTGTATTTACACTGTTTTTACAACCGATTCTACAAGCTTTTTTTCCTTTCACTATTTGTGGAAGATGAATCGTAGATGTTGAGTTCACAAGCCTGATGAATAGCCAGAGCGCACAGCTTCTTCCGCTGTGAGCTCAGGCTATTCATTACGCTTGCAGGACTCAACATGTGCAGTGCTTCTTGATTGGGAGCTACGCGAGTAAAAGAGCCCGCATGTGCGATCACGCTCCATTCAATAGATGGCAGTAAGCTTCAACCACTTCTGTCAGTTGCATTTCCATTGGCAGGACTTCTCATCGTCATTTCATAGCTGACTGAACCAGCTGACTGAACCACTTTGTGTTTGCTGAAGTTATAATAAATAGCGACTGCAGGCGTCTGTCGTCCACCTGTGTTTCCACAATGGAAGCAACTGCAATTAGTGACTGGTGGCACTGCATCTGAAGTTAAAATGTCTTACAAGCGAGATTGTTGATTGATGATTTGTCCCTTATAACCAACTGTCTTCTAAATCCGGTGTCTGTTATAAGAGAGGTCAATTTAATGGGAAAGATAGGGCAGCCAACCATGTGGGTGAATAGTGTCTCTTATACCCATTTGTCTCTTACATCAGTGTCTCTTATAACGAGGTTCAACTGTAATACCACTCGATATAAATGGCTAGGGCAAGGGGAGAATTGGGGGTAATAGTTTAATTGTAGTCTGAGCAGCCCAAAATTCTCTCAGAGGACCTTGAATGATAAAAGCTGCAAACTTCATATTACAGGGGTGAGACAGCTGCGCATATTGCGCCTTTCTGATACAATTCCATTTTCCTGCGCCTAGCTGCTCCATAAGTACGAAAATGGCGAAAATTGCGCCAAACTGCTCCAGAAGAGCCTCAACGGCACGGATTTTGATGCTCATGTCAGTTTCGGCGGGGACAAAAGCCTCCCGCATCCCGCGGTCACCGCTTTTATCGTCGGTCAATCGCAAACACAGAAATGGCACAAATAGAAAGATTGAAACGAAGCATGCGATAGCTTCTAAAACTCGATTCGCTTTCCGTCCGGGTTCGCAGAAACGGCCTTGTCGATTAGGCATCGCTGTGGCAACAAACATGGCCGCCGCCTGATCTGGCTGCTACCAACGCGCTCAGTGCGTATCGCCGATATTTTCCCTGGTTTATTTTACGCTATCAGCTGAGTTCCAGTCTATTCATTCTATCTGTTGTGACTCTGAACAGTGACGTTAACTCAAGGATATGGTTTGAGATTGGTGCCAGATTACGGGAAGTTGGGCGGCCCGAAAACAAGTTCATTGAAATGTGGGGCCTACGACCTCGGCGTGGTTTGTCCTTGAGTGCGAAACGCGGTGCGCGCGTCTATAATCGGGTTCGTGAAGTGAATTTTTTGGCTTGTTGTGCTGTTGTAAAATGTTGAGGTGTTGCTGTGCTCCGAAGCGCGATCGCGAGCCTCGGGGATGGAACGGTCGACACGAAAGTTGCGGGCTGTGCTGCGGCGCCGCGACCTTTCAGGCAGCGCCCAATAGGCCTCCTGCGCTGCCCAGGGGGCGCTGCGCAAGCGGCTTCCGGGCAGTACTTCCGGGTAGTACAAAGCTGCGCGGGTCCCATAGGATCGCGTGTTGACAGAAGCAAAATGAGCTCGATACTCCCGATTGTTTTGCGACATAGACACCAGCACATCCCCGACGAATCCGATATCTTCTGGCGATCAACTTGGCATTAGGGGAATAAGCTTTGCAGCGCTAAACACGTTTACAGCGCCGACGAAAGTGCCGGGACCGTGACGGCGTCTGCTACTCGCAGGTTCACCGATCGATAGTCGTACGAAGTGAAATTTTAAGTAAAATTTCTAGTTTTAAAATAATACTCTAGGTGACAAAGACTTCTCAAAAAAGCAACGCAACAGCGGCTGCAGAAAGCTTTGAGCAATGTGTCTTCGTACCTTGCGTCCAAGGGTCTTCGCCTTTCTTCCGAAAAAAGCGTTGCCATGGCGTTCACCCGCAAGCGGATGAGACAATACCCTCTAATCCTTGGCGGTCGTTGTCTGCAATACGCACGAACCCAAAAATACCTTGGGATCATCGTAGATAGAAATCTATCATGGGCGCCGGAAGTGAAGCGGTTACGTACTCGTCTCTCTGCGGTGGCACAAGTTATTGGATACCTTGCTGGATGTCGATGGGGCAGCGACTGCAGATCCATGGTGCTTCTCTGCAAAGCATATGTAGACGGCTTGCTGCGCTACAGCCTGCCTGTTCTGCAACGGCTGTCGCCCACATGCAAAAAGCAACTCAATGCGGCTAGAAATAACTGCCTGCGTACCTGCCTCGGCCTTCCTAAGGGCTCATCGTGTGTTGGCACTGTCGCAGAGGCTGGTTGCTTGCCTTTAGATATTATTAGAATGCAGGAAACATTTCGAATATACTTGAGGCATAGGCTGCACGCAAAATCCAAGTTCTTGGCAGGTATTGTACGATGCAACAAAATTTCGAGCTTCGCAGAAACTCTAAACACTATAAACATCTCTGTGCCTACCCAACGACGACAACTCATGCCATCTGATTTCCCGCCTTGGACTCTATCACCCCTATGGATAAAATTAAACATACCTGGACTCACATCAAAAAAAGTTATGCCTCAGATATGCCTCCTTCAACTAACACTTGCCCATATAAGTGACCAATACTCTCGTATGACCCACATTTTTACTGATGGATCATCTACGCCTGACTGCAGTTTCTTGTGGGCTCTTCATTACATCCACCGGCCAAGCGCTCTCATACTGTCTTGAGCGCCCAACATCATCTACATCTGCTGAGCTTCATGCCATCAAACAAGCACTTCGCTACATTCTCCGCCAGCAGCCAGCACAGTGGGTAATCTTTACGGATTCGAAGGCAGCACTGCAAACTCTTCGACGTGCCAGCTGCTTCAGCATTCATGAACATATATCCCGCGATGTCTCTTACCTAAATCATCTAGTTTGTGTCGCCGGACACCGCGTGATACTGCAGTGGATCCCTGCCCACTGCGGCATCATAGGCAATGAAAAAGCAGATGAGGCTGCCAAGAGAGGATTGCAACTGCGGAACGTGAGGAACATTTTCTTCACGAAGCACGATGCCTCTAGGCTAGCAAAGGAGCTTGTTTTCAGGGAAAGAAGCACCTTCTGGTCTCTCCCGGAAAACCAGCACCCATTCCTGCATCATGTCGACCCAACTTTGGCACTGAGGTTACCGGAGCGACTTCCACGTCGGCTAGAGACTTTGCTCCATCGCTTACGTCTCAACGTGGCGCTAACACATACCTACCGCTATCGCCTTGGCCTAACCTCGAACCCCTATTGTGACAACTGCGGTTCACCAGAAACCGTCGAGCACATTTTACTGGTGTGTCCTACATACTATCAAGCAAGAAACAACCTCGCACAGAAGATCGAGCTCAACCACAGTTCCTTGACTTTAAAAGCACTTCTGGGACCATGGCCATCTCCCTCCTCTCAGCGTAAAGTGCTAACCGCATTATTTGAATATCTCAATGACATCGGCGTCGCTGAGCTGATATAGGACCAGACCATTCTTGCACTGTACAACCGCCCATAGACTTTTCACGTGTCGCACTGACGGACCCCAACGCACACGCTTCCTCCTTTTTTTTTTCACTTCTTTTATTTTCTCCTATCTTCTCTCTCTTCCACCTTTCTTCCTATTGCAACTTTTTTTCCCTCCTCCCGTACCCCGCAGAGTAGCATGTCGGCGTCAACATGCCGGCAGACCTCTCTGCTTTCCTCTAATAAAGAGCTTTCTCTCTCTCTCTCTCTCTCTCTCCCGGTCAAAAAAGAAGAGTGACGCAATCGGCGATGATCGCGCTTTAAAAAGCCAGCGAGTCCGGCGGATCGCATGCTCGCCTCCTGCGGTGCGCCGCTCTTTTGCGTAGCTGCACACTATGTGTGCACTTTCATTAAACAGTGCTCGTTTGCGTCGCCGTTACGAATACATGGTGCAGCGTTAGCTTGCCGTTTTGTTACGTGTCTGATCAGTGACAAAATGCCGCGACCGTCAGAAGCGTGAAATCTGTTTTGCGATTCCGAAATTAGTGGCCGTAAAACAGTGTTCGGGCGAACTAAGAGGCCGCTCGCCTTCCTTGTTTGCTCTCACTTTACTTAATTACGCTCTTGCAGCATACATTCCCAGTTCGCGAGTTCCATGCAGCCGACACGGCGGAGGGCTGGACGGCAAATCGTGGGGGGGAGGGGGGGGAGGAGGAGGGAGCTTTGAATGCACAGAGAGAAAATTCAGCGAATTTCTAATAATATCTGACAATAATCTGGCGAAGTGTGAAGATGGGGGGGGGGGGGACAATTAAACTAGAGGACGCCAATTCTCTGTTCTTGCCTCGCTGTCTCACTCCATTTGAAGTCAAAACTGGAGTGTCGGCGTTCAGATTCGACGACCCCTGCACTAGGAAACTAACACAGTCAGTGGTGATCGTATATAAATATTCGGGGCCCCGCGCCGTGCATGCGGCTGTGTTATGTTATGCTGTGTTATGTGATGTTATAGAAGTACACATCTCTGCAAGCAGCGGGCGTGTGATTTGGTGCGTATTTTGCGTCCTTTAATAGCGCGTAATTTGTTTATTTAATTGACGCTATTGCCCCACCTACTCGCTAGTATACATGTACCCTGCCGTTCGTAAATCGTGCTGCGTAAAACGTTACGCAAGAATCATTTAGTTTGCGAAAATACGAAACAAAATTTCCACGCGTTTCAAAGGCGGTGCCAAGCCAGCAGTGTCAGCTGAGTCGGCTGCGCAATTCTTGCGTTCGCTTGCATGCTCCCGATGAAGCAGCCTTTTGCAGTTACCTCAGGATGTAAGATGAGCAGCATTCCGTGTTTATGCTACTCGTGAACTTTCCTTTGTCGACCGCACGCAACAAGAAAAAACTGTAACTGTCGTCAAACAGTTAAACCACCCGACTTGGCGATACTGTCCCACGCCGCGACCACCGTGACAGCTCGCTCAAAAGAAAGCCGACAAATCGGCTTCTTTTACCGGATATTATTTTGTTTAGCCTCTGCAGCTACTTTAAGGGCTATTTCATACAGTGTGCAGTCATTTAAACACACCACAAAGCGCCACAACCAACTTTCACTCTGGCTTGTAATTGAAAACACATGGAGGGCGGCGAGGGTCGTCTGCTTTTGTACTACCCAGAGGCGTCGGCCGCTAGGGGCGCTGAATGTCGCCAAAACTCCAGCGATTGCCATAGAACGCGACTATAACACTTGATGTATGCAAAGTGAAATTTAATGCCAAAATATAGGTGGCTAAACATTAACGCTACTCAAATGACCATAGGGTGAACCTGCGCCCCGGGGACTGAAACGGGTAGGCTGGTTGGGCTATGCGACCGTTAGCTCGAAGCTGCTCAACTGTTGCCGTGACTACAGTCGTTCGTACAACACAGCCTGGGATTTCAAAAACAATAATTTTAGCATTAAAACAGCAAAAAAAAAAAAACGTCACAATTGCGGAGCAATAAAATTTGATAAGAGTTTTAGCAGTCCGTCTGTTCCGTCGTGTACGTAGTTAACGTGCTGACCGGGACTAAGGTGGCTAGAATTCTAGCCACCTTACCGGGACTCGTCTGGGCACTTGGGCATTCGTAGCCGTAGGGGGATTAGTTGCCCGCGCCTCCTCGCCCTTCCGCGCGCGCAGGCGCAGACCGGTCCCGTCAACCCGGTAACAAAGTAACCAACAGAACAGACGGACTGCTAAAACTCTCTAATGTTAACGGCAGTTTTGTTGTCAGTGTTGCGTGCAGGCGCAACACAATATCATCAGTTAGGAAAAAGGTAGTGCAGTTAGTACTTTGTGATACTCTTAAAAATTCTTTCAGGTAAGGCTGTTTAAGTGTTCTGTGTATTCAAAACTGATTGAAATGTGCACTTGACCCTGAAAATTACTGAAATAATGATTTTTTAAGCTCACAAGACGATGTATTAAATGTCCCTAACTGCTCCAAATCAAGATTCTTCTGCTCCAAAATCGAAATTTTGCTGCTCCGAAAACTGCTCCCAAATCTGTTTGGGCTGTCTCACCCCTGATATTAAATAATAGGTAGTTTACATGCCCGAAAATGAGAGAATAGGAAGATCTCACTATCCAGAAGTAAGGGTGTTGATCTTGCACCTCGCTTTGAATCTCAGTGTCACCCAAAATCACTGGCTGGTGTCGAGGTCGAAAGCTGTAACAGGGATGAGAGATTGCGGCAAGTTGGAGAGAACGGTAGCGCCACCAGCACTGCGTCGTGCTGACACTGTTTTCACGTACCATCCTTTTATGAAGGCTGAAGGAACTTTTGCGGTATTGAAATATAAGGACTTTACCGTCTACCCTTAAAAAGAGGAAGCACGGTACTAGCTGGTAAGCGTGAAACCTTTGGTTTCCTCTCTCTGAGCTTCAAGTGGCAGGCCACCGTGGTTGCACCAGAAATTGATGCTTGAAGGCATTTTTCTGTTCAAAGGCTTGAGTGCCCCTTGCCTCAAGACAGTTGAGCGGAGCCCACTCTGGGGTGAAGGTAGTTGGCTAGCACCATCTGGTCTGGTCTCCAAACTCTGCTGTAAATACTCTACACTTGTTGATAGCTGGACGTGATTACGGCCTAGCATCGATGAGGACTTGCCAGCTCTCGAGCAACAAGATCACGGCCCACGCCTGTTGCATTTTAATTCAACGGATGTACAGAAATTCTTGTTGCATCTTAACTCGACGGGTATACCCCACCACTGTCATGTCCTACTCTCCCCACCCCTTGAGCAGTGGGCGTCTGCACTGACCAGTTCGGCGCCGGAGTGTAAACTTGCCCTGGTGCAACGAGCTACACAGATGCAGCGCAGGCCGGCGGCCTCCTGGACACAGGAGGCTGACCACACAATAGTTCCCCTACTCCTCATTCAATAAAGAACGTTTTTCACCACCACTACTTCCTACTGCTGGGACAGTTAACTATTCAGCGTTCGATCTCACGTTCTACACTTTAGTTTTTCCTTAACATGCGTAATCAATTCCATTCCAAAATCTTTGGAAGCCCGCACGGCCTACACACTTACAGTGTGCCAGGCACCTGGAAAGAATACGGAATTGTTCGCTCTTTAAAGGTTGGATCGCTTATCCAGGCTGTTAAACAGGATCCACATGAGCCTACTTTCGTTTTATGGGCCTGTTTTTTTCTCCACACACGCTTACACTTGATTGCCGGCACACAAGATATAAACAAACCTCTCGGTTGAGAGTTATTGGTTAGTGGCTCCACTGTTTGATTTTCTGCTTCGACCCCAGGAAAAGAAAAGTGCCGAGCGAAGATGGCGAGAGGAAAGCCAGCTCTCAAGATGACGTTGATTGAGCTGTGGTATGACTTCCCCCCGGAGAAAAGTGAAAGCACGCTGCCGTAGCTCGCGTCAGGGATTCCTGGTGAATGAAGACCTGTACTATAACTCAAGTATTTTAGTGGGTTTGGGTTTAAATTCACTAGAGTAATCGTGATCCTAGCTCTTGTTTGGTGCAGTCGATGCCACGCATGCTCCCGTGCGCACGGGAGGATCTCAATTGTCTCCGCAGTGTCTGGGGCATGCATGGCGGCTATGTAAACGATGTTGGCTGCCCTCCAAGGGTATTGTGGGGTATATGTGGGGTTCCTCGGGGGCCTTAGCCAGTCCTGGCGTAAGCCACCACGCTTGCTCCCGGCGTGTCAACCACGCGGGCTCCCATGGCTACGGCAGCCCAGCGAGGCTCGCCGATACGAGAACACAGTAGACAGTAGTGCCGAAGCACGGCCGTTTATTTGGGGAATCCCAAAGCATGCGAGCACAAGGCTCGACGGCGTTCACGAATCACGCCGTCCGGGTCGTGACCGCGAATGGGAGGCAGGCACTCCCGGCGCGCGACAAACAAAGCTCCCACCTGAGACACAAGTATCCATCATGTTCCGCCGATCTCGCCCCGACCGGGTCTCCGACGAGACTCCCGACTCCCGTGCGCGCACGCTCGCGCCGCCCGCGCCCGCGCGCCTATCCCCGCACACATCGGTGGCGCCATCTCTCGGGGGACGCCGACGAACCAGCGGAGCGCCGGACCGGTTTCAGCGCACAAGCGTCTCTCCCGAAGCGCGCGCTGGCTCGGGATCGCAGGTCGCGGTTCTCCACGATTCCCACAGTATCAAGATGCTTGCAGACACAAATTTCCACACTGACACATTTTAGGCGCAGCTTTTGTTTATAACAATCGCTCGAGTTTGTGCCGACCCGCGCGAGGACTTTGTTTCAGTTAATTTGCTTATTTTTGTGCAACGTTGGGCGTGGCTTTTACAGGGTACACTTCGATGTGAGGATGTGAGGGGGCCGAATCTCGGAGAATTCACTGAATATATATATATATATGTATATGTATCTTTAGCAGGTCACTCATTAACGGGGCCTCTAGTAATTTGTGGATCATGAATTACAGTTCACCGGCTCACCCATTCACCTCATTATTTGGCATGCTCACCAGTAACACTACTGTGACAGACACTCAGGTAAAACATACATACCAAAATGTTTTTTCGGCTGGGGCTGTTCGCTCATGCATGGTCTTTATTTGGTTGTAGGCTGTGACAGGAGGGCTACACACTAAGGAGCAAGGATTTCGGCAACTTCTCTCCCGGCAGACACAGGTAGAGCCCTGATGACACATAGTGGAACTTGGGTTCTTTGGAGCTGTACCAAAGGCCGTGAACTGACAAAGCCTGGAGGAACTAGATTGCCGGATTGTGGCCTCAGTATGGCGGCAGCTGGACGGCCATGTTGTTGAAGAAAGGAGTTCGAAGCCGACGTAAAGAAAGAAAAATGAAGAAATCTCACACTAAGGTGTAAGATTTGAAGGTAGCGAAGCTGTACGCAACAACTTATCCTCCTCTTTTTCTCCTCATGGCGTTGTTTAAGCCTCGCCACTGTACGAGCGACCACAGCTAGATGTATGAGTGACCACAGTTTCCCGCCATCGGGCCACTTTTCCGTGCCGGGCGCCGGAGGAAAGGGGTGTGGTGTTGCCTCTAGCTCTCATGGTCAAAACTGGTCGCCCCACGAAGACTGCCCGAGGTAGCGTGTGCAACTTTTCTCTACAATATCTGTTTTACATCGCACTGAATTGCTTGCCACTACGAACATCGCATTCGAGAGTTCCTCCTCTTCCTTCTCTCCTTTCTCAGACGATCGAGGCTGCCCACTTGGTACGTCCTCTTCACCTAGGCCATTTCTGTATATCTGTAGAATTAAAATGCAACATCCTCCCCGCCCCGCAGATTAATGAAGTAAACTAGTCACCCTTGAATACTGGAACCTCAAGGTCCTATGAGCGTGTATCCGTAAGACCGCGCAGGCTCTGACCACAATATACATTGAAGCCGTTCCTGTCAAATCCGCCGAAGCAAACAGATGGCTAGAGTGCGGGTGGCGTTTTCGTCGAAATGGGCCAAGCATGGTGGTGCTTGCAATCATTGCCGCAGCTCGTGGAACGCTCTCTCTTGCTCGTCATTCCAAAGGCACGCGACATTGTCCCATGTAAGGTGGGTCAGATGAGCTGCAATGCGGGCGAAGTTTTTTATAATTCATCGGTAAATACGAGCATATATAGCCCCAAAAAGTGACTAACAGCTTTCTTGTTGGTAGGCGTGGGGAACTTGGCGACTGCTTCAACCTTAGCGGCATCGGGTTGAACTCCAGCACTGCTGACCATATGGCCGAGAAACACGAGTTCCCTGTGCCCAAAATGTCACTTCTCAGGCTTTAGTGTAAGTACGGCGGATCGTATCGCCTCGAGGACGGACGTGGTACGTTCGAGGCGTTCTTAAAACGTGCTGGAAATTTAAACGCGATTATGTCGTCTAGATACACCAAAGACGTTCGCCACTTTAGGCCCGACAGCACGTCCACTAGTCTAAAAAGTGGCTGGGGCGCAACACAACCCGAACAGCGACACTTTAAATTCGTAAAGTCTTCCAGGCGTCACAAAAGCGGTTTTCTCGATCGCAGTCCCGTTCGTCGACCTCGATCTGTCAATGCCCCCTTTTTAAGCTGAGGTAAGTAATTCTGGACACTAGATTACGCGGGTTCATAGGGCATGGGTCCACAACCCGGTAGGCTGCCGAGTGCAAAGGTCGTATGGTGCGAGGCAGAAGTCCGAGTCCGAGAAGTCCGAGCTAAGCCGTGAATACTGTGTCAAATTTAACACAGTATGCATGGCTTAGTGCGCTTTTACAACAGGCGGCCTGGATGAGTACTGTGGACTGTGGACCAGCGTCAATTCAAAAAGATTCGTTACCCAAATTGCTACGCAGTTGTGACTGAGACGTGAAGCAGTCTTAAGCTGAGTGCTGCATAACGACGCGCGAAACAATTGCCATGCGAGGGCAAAGCAGCAACGTTCAGATAATAACTACACTGCTGCGCTTTGGTGCACGCGGCCGCTGATGGTTGCCCGACATGAAGAGGAAAGCCTCATATTCGGGTTCGTCGCCTAGCCAATCACAGCCGTATCCTGTAAAATGGGGTGGAATATGGTAGCCGGCACTTATTTGTGTATTGTCACTGTCATGGAATCGCATGAAACCGTCTCAAATCGTCCCCGCAACAGTGCACGCACATTCAGTGTCATTGCGCGTGATTACGGCTCGTCACGAAATCGTATTGTGATACTCCGTTCCGCAGGCAGCCCACGGCAGAGTACGAGCGGACGGACGAAACAGTGGGCGGGGCTGTTTCGGCGTCTAGCTCCCGAAAGCTCGCTTCACCCCATGCATGTAGGCGTAAGGTGAAGAAACCTTCGACGGAGTACGAAAGTTACGCTGGAACGTAAGTACAGGGGGGGGGGTACAAGCTATCTTGCTCCGTGGTACAAGCCATGCAGGTGCGACTTGTGGCATTACATGAGCCCTTGTGCAAGAGAATATGAGCGGACGTTACACCGGACAAATTATGTCCGACAGGCGATTTTTCGAATCAGTGCATATTGGTACGTGCGACTTGTAGCATTACTTGAGCCCTTGTGCAAAGAGAATATGAGCGGAAGTTACATCGAACAAATTATGTCCAACTGGCAATTTTTCGAATCAGTGCACATTTTAAATCAATAGCGCGCATACTGCGAAACAAAAACGACAAAAAAATCAGGCGTATGAACAGCCTGACAAAAACGTTGCGTATGGTCTGTGTACCCGTCATCACAACTGTTTCTACTCCACTCTCCGCCTCCTACCAGCTCGATAAAAAAAGACAGAGGACATTGACGGTTCAGCAGCTTAAGATGTGGCAGCGACAGCGTACGGTATGGTGGTGTTGATGCGAGAGTTTTAGTGTTTCGAAGTGTACATTCGGGGCCGACTCTTGGCCGCGTGGTGCCATTCATCGTTTGGCAGGCGAAGCTTGCGGTGGTGACCGGGCAGCGGGAGGTGAGGACAATAACATGCACGTTCGTACAGTTAAACTCTATTTACTGGGTATAATTTTTATCCAGGACCCAGTTCGTCTCTGTTCATAATAATATAGCCTTCCATTAGATTTTAAAATCCCAGCGTAGATTTAGGCCACCTTAATTTGGAGAAGTAATGTTTTAGCCGGAAGCAGTGCCGGCGGGACAGGCCTGCGCTTTGTAGTAATGGGGTCATTTCAGGCACCGACGAGGAGAGAATCAACTCCGCTGTGAACGCGTGGCGCTGGCTGTAATCGCGTGTCTTTCCTTTATTCTCCGCCGTAGTATCATTGTCGGCAATCCAACCATTACACCTTCTCATTTTCATACTCCAGTTGCCGCTCTGCCCGATTCCATCTGAAGGCGCCGCGATCGCTCGCTTCTGTCTGCCGCCTTCATAGTTTCCGGTTTGAAATGATCACGTCTTTTCGCGGGCGTTTGGAGAGCCCGGTTGACAATCACGGCAACTACGTACGGCTAGCGCCCGCGGAAAATCGCTCAATGAGCCTAGTAACGCTCTCGCGTTAAAAAAAAAGTTCGGCCAAATGGGGTGGTACACACATCGATCCTGATCAGCTAAATGAGGGAATTATGAAGGAGAGGGTTTCGGGTTTTTTATTCAGATACCCTAAAGGCCCCGAAGGGCATTACATAGGGGGGGGGGGGGGTGAACAATGTGTGGGATACATTTCAATTCAAGAACAAACAGTCAAGAGCGGGGATGTAACACGAAAAGGTAGAAAAGAAAAAAAAACAGTACATGGAAAATAAATACAAAGCAAGCGCACATAATACATGGTTCATGGCGGCTCTGATAATTTTAGCTATCTATACATAAAAAGCGCTTCAAACGGCTTACAAAGAAATCGTGATTATGAATTGTGGCAATATCTTCTGGTAATCGATTCCAATGAAAGATGGCCAAGAACAACGGGGATGTACGAAGAAGATTAGTACGGGCAAACAAGGGGAGGACTTTGAAAGGGTGATCTAGACGTGGAAAAATGCGATAGGCAGGTTTGATATGCGATATGGGCAGGTTTGATATGCGTTTGGTGGGTTAAAGAAAATAAAAATAAAAACACACGTCACAGCAGCCATGTATACTTTTTTCCGCTGTTAATTGAATTTCGCGGCATATGATGTGCGTCTGCTAGCTCAGAAGCTGGCTTCTGTTTGTTAGACGCGTCTCGTAACCATTTCTGTTTCTTTTTGTAGCGTGAGCTACACTGACCGATGTTGAGCAGTTCGCGTGGCTCCTGGAGAGCCGTGCTGCGCATGCGCGAGGAGCAGTGACGTCACACGGCGCACAGAACGTTGCTCGCTGCCCGGCGTCTCTCCCAAACCCCACGCGCCCAGCGTCTTCGCCGACCTTCGTTCCGCACGTGGTGGCCCGGTCCACTTGATTATGCGAGGGGTGGCCGGGTGTGGAACCGATGGCTCGTGCGTCGGAGCAACACCGGCGTGCGCCTGTGGAACCAGCTTAGCTCTGGCGCGATTGGTGACGCTGCGTCGGAGCCGCTTGATAAATATACATGTGTCACATAAGGCATATACCGTGTGTGTGTCATTGAAGCAGTAGTCAGCATGATTATCAGGCTAATCCTAGACCACCAGGAAAGCTGAGAATAACCAACTGAACCTTAGCTCATGCTACGTATATCTTGGCATAGCCGAGCTAGGTCGCTTCTAATGTTACCGGTGCTGATGCGGCGCCAACAAAATTAATTGCTGAATATTTCGAACATCGTGCGCATTTAACGGCTTTTGTGGAATATTATTTCACCTAATAGTGTGCCTGGTTCGAAATTTGTAACCTAAACGTACGTGTGCCGCCAAACCATTAAGTAATGAGTTAATTATTAAATTCCGTCTATTCGCTCATCTATAGCGTTCTTACTGTCGCGCCATCCTCGGATCGACTCCCCAAGCCTGCCGTCGGCCGGCTGTTCCCCACCCCTCTCATCGCCTGGAAAGATCCCGGCAATGCTGGAAACGACCCGAAAACGACCCATGCTGCTGCTAAAACGTGAGCCACTTTGGGCGACTTCATGGCCACCAAAACCCCCGCCGGCGAAGGCCGCCTTCGGCGACAAAGGCGTCGCGTGGCGCCACCCTTATCAGCAGCAGGCTGGCCGTCCATGTGTTCTTCGCCGGAGTGCCGCGCATCGTTGACCGAGACGCCGTTGTTCACGAGCCACCCGACGCCGGATTGTCAGATGTCTTCCCGACGCTCTCACCGGAGTCAACCCAATCCGAGGTGACTTTTTGCTAGTTCCTATTTGATTTACCCGCTCCAAGTCGCAGCGGCGCTGGGCAAGCAAAACACCCTTCCCCCTCTCACTGTTTTTTCCCACATTACCTCTTCCCGGCGCGACTTCAGGCGCGCATGCGCGACAACGGGATAACGGTCGCCGCAGCCATAGAGTTTCTCAATAGAGTTATTGAGAAACTCTATGGCCGCAGCTGCCGGAGCAACAGCGGCGGCGGTGCGCGAGAGAAGTCGCTGGGCTCGCGTGCGCGTCGTAGCATAGTAGAAATATTGCGACAGCGTACTCAAGACCTCAGAAGAGCGGTTGTATGCCCCATGCACAGTGACGAAGCGCAGCAAGAAGTGATTTTGCTTCGTGTTAGCAAAAAGTCAGACACTTCTTCGCGAAGCGTGAATTTAATATGAACGATAGCGCTGGTGTCGTGCAAAGAGCTGTACAACTACGTGTACCGTGTTCGATGTCAACTTAAAGGAGTCATGAAGAGAAAACACAAGTTTGGTTCATTCAAAAGATTGCCTCGTTAGAATCATACTGACACCACTTTTAACGAAAAATTCGCTCAAATAAGCTACATAATTAGGAAAAGAGGGAATGGCCATGCGACCCACTAGCTCATTTCCCGCAACAGAACCTATGATGTCATTTGAGCCAGTTCTGCGATTGGCGGAGGCCGGCGAAAGTAAACGCAAATTAGGCAGAGCTTACAAGCTTGCCGAACGAGCGATTTGCGCTTAAATTTAGGGCACATTCTTTTTAAAGCCGTAAGAATGGTTGTAAGTGTAAGTTACGAAAGCACATGTAAACATAGAAGTACCGCTTCATACTGCTGTTGTTGGTACTGCGCGCACTATGCTCGTTTAGCTGCACAGAACTGCGGGGCTTTGGGGTTGTCTCAGACGACACTGGCCGATTGATTGACGCGACGGTGTCTTAAGTGAACATATTTGTCGAGCGAGCACTATGTTTCACAAAGCGATTTTCTCCCAGAACGAAAAGAAAAGGCAGAAAACGACACGCCACGGTATGGTGGCGCCATCTGGGTTCAGTAACGTAAACAAACGCGCGAGTACCTCAGTGCAAGCTCCAACGTACAGGGTGGAGACACCCTTTGAACGGTCGCGTGCCGCTGCAGTTGGGTCAACGTGCACAACGCGTTGTTCTAGTTTCCCACGAGACCCAGCAACGCGAAACAGATAAGATGATTCAAACTTCGCCAGTTAACCCCGTTGCTGCGATAATTTTAGCGCGGTTTTGATACAATGACTTGTTTCGGCAGCGAGCGAGTGGATCAAAATGGCGGCGCCAGCGCATACGTGTCTCCACCCTGTACGACGGATGCGTGAATCAAGGGACCCTAGCCTGCAGAGCGCTCGGGTCATGGAGGAAAGAAAAGGTTAGGAGAGGCCCTGACGTCACATTTGTGAACATGGAGGAAGAAAAAGTTAGGAGACGGCGCCACCGGAGAAACGTGAAGCCTATGCATAAAAAGTAAAATCGAAGTCGGCCCAGGCGTCACTGCACCACGTGACCCCACCGCACCGCCTCTGTATGGGCCGCCGCGCTCTTCAATTTCGTCTGCTCGAAACTGCTCTGCGGCCCGTTGTCGCGAAGCCTGCTATATGTTGGTTTTTTTTTCCACGGCTTTTGTCTTCCGCACGTACGCGGCACTCCTGCCCGCACACGGGCATGAGATCGCCGAGCAGACAAATGCAGGAAGGACGGGGAACAGCTACCGCCAACGAAACACGAGAGATGCCCCGGAGTCGGAGACCGCCGGAGACCGCTAGGTGGTGCGCCGGCCCACCCGACCTTGGAGGGCCGACTGCGGCGGCTTGAGAAAGGGAAACGGCGGAGGGAGCGGCTTCAACGGACCTGGGCTTGCGAAGGCTAGCTGCGTGACGTCATGCCGTCTCCTAACTTTTTTTTTCCTCCATGTTTGTGAAGCCGAGTGCCGTTATGACTTGAGCCCACGGAGCCCAGCACTCTATCCCATCATCCTTTGCTGTCTCCGGTTTGATTTGACTAACATGGCGTCGCCCTGCCCTCCCGCTTCGAAGCGAAAAGAGCTTTGTCGCTAATTCCTCGGTGCGATATCATGTTCTAAGCTGTTGATTTCGCCTTCAGTTTGCCCATTCTAACCCTCACCCAAAGTTTCAATCGAAAAACGGCCTTCGTTTTTGAGATAGAAGGACGATTTTTTCAGCTCTTAAGTAGCGTTTATCGTCGTCATAGCAACAGGCTCGCGGGATGGCGAACGCAGACGACGGGAGCATTGTTTGGGGTCGTACAGCACTGCGGTCTTTGCGCGCTACGTCTCAGCAGCGATAAATTTCACTTCACTTCACAACGAAGAAACACAAAGTGAGCAAAGAACGAACTGTGGCTCTCGCCAACGCTGAACGAAGGGGATTTTCCCGGCAGGTCGCCGGCGGCGGCAGCGGCTCGCTCCGCGGATCTCGATTAATCTCGACGCGACGTAAGAGCCGCTGCGGCAGGGGTACGAGTTAAGGCCGCCTCCGACGGCGGAGTTTTCAAACTGGCCTAATCCCCCCCCCCATTTTGCGCCTCCTCTCAGTGTTGCCATGACAATTAGTACGCCTCCAAGCTCATGATGGCGGCGACGTTGCTATGGCAATTACAACTCACTTTTGCCCGCCCAGGCTCGCCAGGGGAGGATTTGGCGCTACGACCACAATTAGCCGGGACGCTGGGTTGAAGGATAAGATGCCGCCGACTGGTCAACCTGACCTCCTGTGCGAGAGGGAAACGCGCCCTCTCTGTGTGAGAGTGTGGGCGTCAGTTCTAGCGCCATGGATTTTTGTTATTGGTCCGCTCCTGACCAGAGCGGGTAGGATGGATCCAACGTGTTTATTTAATCTCGCGCGCGTAGGAGCGCACTGCTCGTTAACTGAGACCGAGATGTGAATTACTGTATCAAGTTCTTTTCTTTCTTCATCAGCTTGGTCCTCGTGACTGCCCCGGCACGACACCAGCCACGGTCCCCTTCGGCCACACTACCCCGATTCGCAACATTGTCTGTTTCGAAGTTTGTAATCCAAACGTTTGTCGTAGCGACTGCGCTGGTTTGCAAGCGTAGCGAGGCAGCGACATACCAAGCGCTTTAAAAAGTTGTCCGTTTTATTTGCCCAAACTTGGCCGCCGCAGTTGTAAACAAGTAAGCCACATTGTCCATGGGCTCAAGAAAAATGACATAACTTCCTCCACACTTTTCGCAATGCATTGGGATGCTAGGGGCCTCTCATGAGTATTCTTTCCTCCATGGCTCGGGTCCTGTGATGTCATTTGGGACCACGAAAACGCACGATTGAGCGGGAAAATCAAACTTTTTACCTAAATTGATTAATTTCTCAGTGAATAAAGCATCGTTTGCATTCGGACAAGCGCTGGGGGCACTATAAAACACGAAATCTTTCGAATAAGACAAACTTGCATTTTGTCTTCATGGCTCCTTTAAGCTATGCCGCGTCGTAAATCAGTGCTTATCACGGCACGTTGCGTTTGTGCTCGGTCGTTTTTTCGTAACATGAATAAAGTGTTGAAGTGCGATTTAGGCTGCCGTCTCACTGTCCGAGCAGCGCACGTACGCCTGCGTGGCTGCGCGCCGGTCTCGGCGAGGCCTGGCGGGCGGCGCGAAGGGCGCAGGGCCAGCAGCAGAGCGATGGCGCGGCGGGAAGAAGCGAGGGGAGGAAAGCATCAGCATCCCCCCCCCCCCCCCCCCCCCCCAATTTTGCGCCTCCTCTCAGTGTTGCCATGACAATTAGTACGCCTCCAAGCTCATGATGGCGGCGACGTTGCTATGGCAATTACAACTCACTTTTGCCCGCCCAGGCTCGCCAGGGGAGGATTTGGCGCTACGACCACAATTAGCCGGGACGCTGGGTTGAAGGATAAGATGCCGCCGACTGGTCAACCTGACCTCCTGTGCGAGAGGGAAACGTGCCCTCTCTGTGTGAGAGTGTGGGCGTCAGTTCCAGCGCCATGGATTTTTGTTATTGGTCCGCTCCTGACCAGAGCGGGTAGGATGGATCCAACGTGTTTATTTAATCTCGCGCGCGTAGGAGCGCACTGCTCGTTAACTGAGATCGAGATGTGAATTACTGTATCAAGTTCTTTTCTTTCTTCATCAGCTTGGTCCTCGTGACTGCCCCGGCACGACACCAGCCACGGTCCCCTTCGGCCACACTACCCCGATTCGCAACATTGTCTGTTTCGAAGTTTGTAATCCAAACATGAGCCGAGAAACCTTTAAATAACGAGTTAGTTATTAAATTCCAGCTAGTCATTCACTCTATCGTCCGTACCAACCCCTCTAGCGGCTGCCTCTTCTCTTTTGCTAGCGTTATTTCTCGCTGTTTTCGTCATACCCCAACTGGTCCTGCTTTAAGGCCAAAACCTTAAGTGCCCCAGTTAAATTCACGAGAACAAGATCATGTGACCCTCCAGATATCGGTAGCCTGAAGATCGATGATCGATGAGACGATGGCTCGTGGTCGACGGCACGTGGCAAACGATCAGCTACTCCAAGCAAACGAAAAATGTACAATATGTACTTTCTTTACCTTACGTATTTACAACTCTCAAGGCTCGTGATCGCATACAAGAGGTCGGGCAAGGCCCGCATCAAGCGGGGCCTCCAAGACATCAAACTTCTCTGTTTTACCACCAAAACCCCACCCACAACAGGGACGTCACAATTTGAGAGTGAGAATGGCTCATTGATTAGCCCACACATGGGTGCACTGATTGGCCACCGTGACAAACAAAGCTAGCTGGGTTCAAAATCGTCACGTGACCCACCTCTCTCTCTCTCTCTCTCATACAGAAACCCGAAGGTTCCGCAATATACTAATACAACACACATGAAAATCACCATATGCATAGCCAAGCCTAACGTTGGCAATCGGTTGTCGGGCGGCTCGTGTTGAAGTGTTGTCCATACTGTGCGGGCCTATAATTGTGCCCCACGCCGCCAATATTTCTTTCCTTTGTAAACGCGTGGAGCGCCTAACAAAGCCTGGTCGCCTACCCATTGACGCACCCCAGCCGCCGAGTCGCCAGGGTCAGACGTGTGACAAACGGAAACTTCGCCCAGTAGCTTTGATCAGTGCAACTGCATGTCGTAGACAGAACGTCTGGTGCCCTCTTCCTATGTTTGACGCCTTGACTGACTTCCAGCTCCCGTCCGGATCGGGCATTCGCATGGCGGTAATCGCGGTCGTTAAAATGTTAACGGTCCCCCTCCTCCAGTTCTCCAAACGAACGAAAGGAAATCCTCCTTCGAAAGCTGACATCGTTGTCAACTGTTTTGGGATGACCGACGCATTTGTATTAAGTCCTGTCCTGCCCCGCTCGCGGCGAACAAAACGGAAGCTTCCGCGGTTCTTCCCCACGCCCCTCGCGCCAAGTCAGCTCGGCCAGCAGGAAAACAAACACAATACAGGTAAATACGCTATACCCACCGAACGATACCTAGTTGCCGGGCAGTATTAAGTGAGGGGCGCAAACTTAAAGGGACACTGAAGTGAAATTGTCAAGCTCCCGTTTTTGCTTGCACTGCGTAGACTGGCTCAAATGAACACACTTTTCATAGTTTATCCGGGCGATAAGGTGGTATTTATTTTATAAAGCCTGAAAGAAGAAAAACTACTATGCGCGGTCTGCGGCGCCCGCACCAACTAAAGGCTGTGACGTCAGGAGGAGGTGCGCCGTGATTGGACGATGTCCATAATTAGCATTTAAACAAGTTTCGGTTTCGGTTCTGTAAAGCAACATGCTTGACATCCGACGTTGTCTTTGGATGGGCATTCTCGATATCTCTATAACCGTCGTATCGCGCTTCTGCCATGTTGTCGCCTGTAAAACGCCTAAGATAAGCCTCCCAGGATGGCAATAACTAGCCGAGGCCTACGCAGTGTATGAACGCCCTCCGCGTCACCGCCGACGCTCAAAATCCATGCGCTTTTCCCTTATATTTGAAGCTTGACTCACTCATGGCTGTATCGTAAAAAGCGTGTTCGCACCAGGCCAAGGGTCTGCTGCTTCTGGCCTGTGCCCACTGCCCGCAAGCAGTCGCCCTTATGGCATCAGCATGCCAACGAGAACTCCTTAGCGCGTCAATGTCAGTCTGCGCGTGTTCTGCGAACTCGCTCGTGGAGCGGTGAACGTTACGGCCCAAAAAAGGTGAACTGAGTATAGAGAATATCGGCCGAAAACGAAAAAAATCAACCTGCAAAAAAAAAAAAAAAAGGATGTGCCCTCGGGGATTCGAACTTGTGACTTGCAAAATATTACGGGCCAGCCCTGTCGCCGTTGGAAATGTGAGGTATATAAGGTATAACCAGTTTACACTTTTATTTAGTTTTAGTATTTCAAGCAGCTTAGGTGACTCGTTGTATAGCGCTCGTGCAGTAAGCGTCCCCCAAATTTCCACAATATCTCACGTCTAGCGCTGCATTTCTTAGACGGATGAGCGTTCGCAGATGTGTGGTCATGCTGCTGACCGCTGTGCTTGTTCACCCAGAGCAAAAAAGTACTTCCTGCACCATATTTTTGCGCTGTACGGTATAAGTTTTATTATAAGCTTTATAAGGGTTTATTTCCTTAGTACCTATATTGACTTCGCTGACTCTCCTCCCACCTTCAAGTTGCCCTACTAGCGTACCAGTCAGCGAAGCGTCGCATGTGCGCTTGTGCAGCACTTGAGTGGAGCGACCTAGACTTGGAGCTTGATACAGTGTACAAACTAACAAAGTAAAGAAAGGCACATTCTTCCATTCACAGACGTGTCGTGGCTTAGCTTCAGCTGAGCGAACGAATTGCGACGACCCGTTGGCGCCCGGCCGACTAAACGCTGCGCCGCTGGGCCGACTGACTCTGTCGGACGGTCGGCGGGCCGTGCAGTAGCGCAGTCAAGCCAAGTCATTTCCTCCTGACGTCACACGAAAACTCAACAGAAAATGGGTGAGGACGCAGAGAGCAGGACAGAATTTTTGAATTGATTTTTTTCTACTAAATAAATTCGCGTAAACACACTTAGAGTGGTCGAAACATGGCCTATGGGCAATTTGCGCTAGCAATCCCGCAATGTTTACAAATCACTTGTGTCCCTTTAACGGCCCCATTCTGCGGAAAAGTGCCGTTGTTGTACGACCAAGAAAATGGCAGCCATTGTAGTGTGTGAATAAATGAGTAAACAACATGGCCGTGATGCAGTGGGATTCGAACCTGGGTCTCCGCGGCGGCCGCCCGATGCTCTGCCGGCTGTACCATTCCAGCACATTTTTTTTATTACATGGTAATCATACAAATTTTATCCCTTTAAGCGGTGACCTGGGTGACCAGCCAGAGCTGATATCCCGAGCGCAACTGGCCGCACGTGTCCGGGGCCTCCTGGACTGAGGACGCCCCCCGCAAGAGAGGAACGGCACACTTATCACCAGTTGTCTTCGCGGGAATGATGTCAGTAGGAATTAATGTATAATTTATGGCATGTACTATCAATGGGGTACTCAAAACAATTTGAAGCTCACACTAACGCGTAAGACTTGAAAGTGAAGCTGTGCGCATATTTCACGACCACCATGAAGGTTTAACTGCATGATTGCTGCCGATTTGCTTCTTCTTTGCTGCCGCAACGACCTTTACTCTATCCTTGTTGTAGGTTTGATCTCCCTTCATTTTTTAGGAAGTGATAATCATTGAACATCACCTTAGAGGGGCCTACGCTTTCACACGCCTTTCGCGTTCCGAGCAAGTGTTGCCACGAGTACGGCGAACACTGGAGTGTTTGTCGTTTCTAACAAATGCTGCCACGATTACGGCGAACGCTGTAGCTTTTTTGGCCAATCTTGGCCAATGTCCCTTAGTGGGTATGCTTGGCTTGACAAACTTGGGCCGGTGGCGCTGGGCGGTCGTCGCGAGGCACGCACACACAAGCGCTCGGCATTTTGTTGGTTTTGTTAACTGCCGGGAGGTCGCCCGAGGCCCGCGCTCAGGAATTTTGGCATTTTAAACTGCGGACACGAAAAATTATGATTTTCTTAACAGCTTGGCTCTTAATAATGTAAGATACTTTCGTGGGCAAGAATCTTCGTCGAGCTGAAGCTGTAGCTGTTCCGATACATGCGAAACCAGGAACCACTGCAGTTGTGAAATATTTTACTATTCACTTTGCCCGAGTTAACTTCTCAAATATTCGAAGCGACAAGCCTTGCAAACACTTAGTTCAGCTTTGAAATTGTCTGTATTGTAGAGTGGGGTGCGATTCTTTTGAGAAACCATAACTACAATTATAAAGTGCATTTGCGCTTCG
Source organism: Haemaphysalis longicornis (assembly GCF_048455015.1). Lineage (NCBI taxonomy): Eukaryota > Metazoa > Arthropoda > Arachnida > Ixodida > Ixodidae > Haemaphysalis > Haemaphysalis longicornis. The sequence continues at coordinate 101,679,165 of NW_027526361.1, read as the reverse complement.
TGTCAAAATGCGGCTGATTTCCCACGTGTTTAATCAGTTTTTTTCGGGGGCAGGGGGGGGGGGGGGTGGCTACTCATTCAGCATGCGACATCCTTCCACATTTTCAAGCAGTTACACGTGCAATTGCGCTTCACATGTCAGGCGGGTTCGGAGTGCTGTCGTGGTGACCCCCAGATGCTTTCAGAGGCCCAGCGCCACCACGAAGTCGGCGGCCGAGTTGCACTGCTGCAGGCGCCTCTGCCATCCGAGCAGCTCGGCGAACACGGATCGCTCGTTGCGCGCCCTGGGCTCGGGCACCTCGGAGCGAAGCTTGAGCACCACGCTGTCCATCACGGCGCCCAGCCACATCACGTTGCCGTAGAACTGCGGCGGGTCCCCGGCTCCTGACAGGCCGCTGCGTCGCCACGTGCATGGGTCATCAGCAGAGATCTGCCCTCGCATACCGTGTAGATATAGGGTTCAGTATGTCCCACCCCTAGAGTTTCACACTACTATAAATGTTTGAAACTCTATGCGTCCTGCCATATTCGGAGTGGAGGATTAATTGCACCACCATTGCCGGCAATGGTGGTGCCCTCAGGCACGCTTGACAGTGGGGCTATTCGGTTAACAGTCCCGGACTTGCCGCAGACTCTCAGAGGAGCAGTGATGCAGGTGTTCTCTGGCAAGGAAGGCAAAAACCCTATCGTCTCTCGCTGCCATTGCAGAGAAGGAACGGCATGCACGCTACAGCTGCTCGCACGGTGTGAACGGCCAGCTAACACCCACCTGCAGTTCGAGGCCGGGCTCCCGAAGGTACTGTCGTAATACGACGAGGTGTCGTCCTCTTTTTCATCTGTGCCGAAATGAGTGACAAAAAAATTGTTACAAAACGGAAGGCCTAGTATGCTGCAACTTGTCAGAAATTAATTAATTAACGCATTAAATCACAGGGTGATGCCGATATCTAGGGTTGTTTGCAAGCGAAAGCCAGTTAACTGGCAAAAACCAAGGTTATTTCTTTTTTGAACTACTCAGAGAAAAGGCTGGATAGACGAAAACCTCAATCTCAACAACATATCCCATTCGTGCCGTCAGTCCGCTATGGGCCCCTATTGGCCTCGATGACATACCGTGGCGCCACCTACGAGTGACGTCACTTGTAGGACGCCGAATCGTGTTGTCGTCTGCTACAACACATTTCCCGTGCGTATGCGGAAGCGTGTTTTCTTGTTGTGGCCACCGTCTCGCCCACTCCTTGTGGATTGGATGCAAATTGCCAAAAAAGTTGTCTGTAAACCGAATAATTCAGGCCAGCTATCAGCGACTCGCTTGTTCCCGGCGATACCGCCGCGTTTAGGTAGTTGCTACCATCGCGACCCACAACTCTTACATATGCAGCCAGCTAACGCCAAGGACGATGCAGCTGATGCCGAGAAAAGTACGCTGTAAATTCATTATGAAATACTTGTGACGGTACATGTGTGTGCAAGGAAACACCTTGTAACAGCGACGGAAACGCGTCGCTCACTTACGACCTCACCGCGCGAACTGCTCGTATTGCCTGGTAAATTAATGACTACGTGAGAACGGTGATCAGATTGCTTCGCCGCACATGCTTTTTTAAAAGTATTGTTATGGTCTGCAGTTTGGCTTAATCAGTGCCTATTTCCCCTACGATGTTTTTATAGTCATGCCCGGATTTGAATAACGATCACTGCCGTAGCCTGTACTCTGCACGGATGATGTTTACTTTTGGCGACAACTTGTCCGCAATGTATGAACGGTATGAACGCGAGTTTTTAACGCCTTCGAGCGGGTTTGTACAAGGCTATATTTAGTTTTCATTAGGTGCTCGACGTGGTCATTTATAATTGCAGCGTGTTTTGTATGTTTACAGTGAGCCGGCCTTTCTCAAGCATCAATTTCGAAACTCACGACTGCTCACAGAGGGCGAGGCTGCGTATGAGGCGAAACACGTCGTTAATGATTTCGGGTAATGGGAGATTTAGAATAGGAGAACCGAGCGTTGGGGGCCCCCAAGGAGCTAAAGGAACCCAAATGCAACACGCGCGTGCGCGACGGGAGGGCCTTCCCCAACAGCCCGCAGCCGGCTTCGGATGCACGTAATCGGATGTTGGGAACTTTAGGCTTGGCGTCGCAGCAGATATTTAATCGCCGTTAGAGTTGCGAGTGACAGTCCCTAACAGAACGTTTCACCGCGCTGGGAACTCTGTGAGCGCGGTGATTTCCGTTGAAGCGATCGACGATCAAGATACCTGCACGGCCTCGTCCGATTCTTACCCGCAAGCATAGCCATCCTTCGACCGCTCGCCGCACCGTGCGTGAACGGGCGGCGCTGCCGGGACCGACCTCCGCAGCCGGTCGGCGTAAATCGCGGCAGATATTTGAGCATCGCTTTGAAAACCACAGCTGATGACACTACCTATCAGAATTTTCCATCACACTAACATCCACTTTCACCAATCTGGAACCTATTTTCCACGACTTGTGTGATTTTAAAAAGCGGCGACAAGTTGTTGCTGCGGCGATCTGCGTCGGTTCGAGTCGCACCGTCGGCCGTGCGGGCAGGCACGGCGGGTGCGTGTGCTTCTGCGAGCAGTTAACGCTTCACGATTTCCTGCTTTATACATTTCTTGCAAACAAGGGAAATCTAGAAACTTAACTCGGCGATCGTCATAGTCCACCTTGTTGATCGGGGAAACAAGCCGCTGATTACGCTTCGGTCGCATACGTAATACACCACCACGCTCATGGTGTTTGCGGATAATCAACCACAGTTGATACGGTTATGAAGTCCCCATGAGGCGGAACTGGCGGAACTGCGCTTGACGCACTGAGAATTAACTTCAAACTAAGGAAATTAACACGAAAATACTTTTAGAACGCGCTTCTAAGCGAAGTGTCACGCGCTGCAAACCAACTACGCAGCAAGATAGGAACGGTGATCGCGGTGATCCTACAAGTGACGTAAAAACGATCGCAGCGCCGGCCTCTCCAGTGGTGGGCCTCGCGGCCAATACTCGAGCTTGACGGGGGCGGGTTGAGTTAACGGGGTGTACAAGCGACTTCGATCTCCCGCGTATACGAATTCCATCCAAACAAAGACTGGAAGTGAGAGGTGGGCAGGTGCAGACCGAAGGTCTTGCGAGGTGACCTATTCAGCTTCCCACGGTCCGTCGGCTCAGCCCGACGAATGGGCCGAACGGATCGAACGGACTCTCCCCGTCGGCCTTTCGACTGAACCCCTCCGCTTATACATGGGTGAGTTGAGTCGACAAACCTGTTTGTCTCAACGGAACCCTCCCTCGTCGAGTACGTGTATTACCCTAGTTACACGGGCGCAGTTAACCACGGTTAATTAAACCGCGGTTAGACAAACCGCAGTTTGCTGCGTCACACGACAGACGAAACTGCGGTCAGCCCGCTAACCATGGTTAACGCAAACTGAGCTTGGCCACCTCAGTTCGGCCACACTAACCGCAGTTGCCGCAGCCGCAGTGTTCAAAATCGCACAAGTCAGTTCGGACGCAAGTGGCGGCACATCAGCGGAGGCGAAAAAAAGGCACCTGGCGTTCGAACGAAACGAAGGCCCTGAAATAGCGGGCGCCCCAAAGCTGCCCCCAAGAGGCGCTTGCGTTCTTTGCGTCGCTCTCCCAGTCAGCGCGACTGCCCGTGAGCAGCGGCTCGTTTCCCAAACCACCCGATCAACTACAACAAAAGCCGTGCTAAATTTTCAAATTCCGCGCGTCGTTCACCAAAAACGGATGAACAAGGCAATCATGAAGCGTTTTCTGCACTCCGAAACGATCCGCGCGCACGTCGGCCGTGCCTGCAAACACTCTGGCGCGCCTGCCCGTACAGCACTGGAAGCGGCTCGAACCGGCCCAGACCACGGCAACAACAGCTTGTCGTCGCTCTTCGCAGTCAATCTGATCACGGGAAAAAAAAAAGCTTCCGAATGCGAGAAAGTGGATATTAGTATGGTGAAAAATTGTGCTATGTATTGTAATTCGCACTTGTAGTGATAGCGGCGGTCAAATATCTACCGCGATGCTAAGCCTAAAGTTCCCAACACCGAGAAAACCAAGACGGTTGCGAGCTGTTGGGGAAGCCCCCCGCTGCCGCGCTCGAATGCGTCGCGTTCGGGTCTAAAGCAATTGTCTTAACGATATTTCATTTTGTCTACACTGCTTCTCTTGTTTTTTATCGCGAGGTAAAAAGTTTGTTAACTTATTTTTGTTTTGCTCACAACCAAGTGACCGCTGTCGACACACTTGGAATTTCGCGTGTAACAGCCAAAACCGCAGTTTGCGATAACCGCGGTTAAAGTTTAGTAACTGCGGTTAAACGTAACTGCGGTTACTTCCGCCGTGTAACTAGGGTATATGTGAGGCTACGGAGGAGTATATAAACTCCTTTACGTTTCGTTTACAGACTAGGTAAAAAGTGTTTGATTCCGTACAAAACGCTGCAGTGACGGAAGCATTGAGTTATCAGTGAGAGAAGACGTACGGACCATATATACAAGAAATGTATGGGTCACTACAGCCATTCATAAGAAGTGTGGAAAGTTTCCAATTATGGGAAGGTGTCAGACAAGGCGACACCATCTTGATAAAAATTACATTCAGCATATCTAGAGGTGATTGCGGGAGCTTGATTGAAAAAGGTCGGGGATACAAGTAGAACAGAATGTGTGAGCCGCTTTATATTCGCGGATGACATAGCATCGTTCAATGTGTCGGGAGACGACCTGCGAGGAATGCTTTAAGAACTGTACTTGGAAACTTTAGTCACATGGGGTTAAATATAAATATAAATAAAAGTGAACGTAATTTTAAGTATGATGCAGAAAGCACCACATTCAGCTTTGGCAATGAAGTATTCGAAAAGGTGGAATAATATACTTTGGGCAAGTCGTCGGTGAGGATTTAAACTACGAGAAGGATATCAGGTGTAGTATTACTATGTGCTGGGGTGTATTTGGCAAGCACCCGGAAGTAATGGATGGCAGGACACCCCTGTCACTAGGAGAGAAGGTTATGCAACCAATGTTTGCTCTCGGCGATTACTTAACTATTAAACACCTCAAGGAAAAAGAACTTATGGCGGCCCAATGAACACAGGTAAGAAGAACGATAGTGTATAACGCTTAGCGACAGTAAACGAGTGCCTTAATTGGGTTAGAGAGCCAACTCCGGTGGAAGACATCATGGTTTAATTTAAATAAAGCGTAGTTGAGCTGGACCTGTAATGTGAATAACCTACAGCCGGTGGATTACAAGGGTAGAGAGAGAGAGAAACTCTTAAGAAGAAAATGCAGAGTGGTTTGCCAACATGCGTTCGTGGACACTCCGCTTTGCAGGAAGGGGAATGGAAAAAAAGATAGAAAATTACGTAAAAAGAAGAGTTGTACAAAAAAATCGCGCCAATCCACCCAGTGAATGTGGTTGGAAAGCAAAGCTGTAAACGGCACCCATAACGATTACCTATGCGACGTCACTCTATTTCACTCACATCGCTCCTCAAATAGTAAATCCAGAGAGAAGTGAAATGCACTTAACCACACCATTTATTACTTCAAAGAGATACTCTTGGTGTAAGGTTAAATCAATGCATGATGCATGAACGGTGTTTGAATTGTATTGGTGGAGCACAAGAGTGGAAACTTTTTTTATAAAATTAAAGTAAGCTCCAACCAGGTGTTACACGATCTGACTTCTCCGTCTCTGCGCCGCGGACGGAGGCGACGAGATTTGCGGCACAGAAGGAGGCGGAGCAGGAAGAAATACTTCTGTTCAAATTTCTGAACGGCCCAGAGTCCAGCTCTGGGGAGTGATGCCTTCTTCTGTGGAGCCCATATGCACTCCGCGCGCCCTGTATTCTGTCAACTCGCTGAAGCTGGGTAGGTAGAGAGGGCCTGGACAGCAGCATCTCCCATTGCTCTTGTTGGTATAGTTGACAGAAAGAGAGGAGGGTGCTCAGGGCTAAAGTCGCACACCCCGATTACGGGGCGGAGTGTTCCTACTTCTGAGCAAAATTTACATTCAGCGTCGTAGTGATTCGGATGCACTAAGTGAAGACGCCTAGGCTGATGGAAGGAGCCCCGCTTGTATGAGTCGTAGGGTAGTTTGTTGTTCTCTGGAAAGGTCACGGTAAGGCGAAGGTACGGTCTGTCTCAGAAGGCGATAATGCTGGGTTATTTCCCTGAACGTGACAAGCGGGTGACTGTCCTCGTGCAGCTCCATAGCACGGGAGGTAAAAGCACAGGCTTGTTGGGTGGGCATATTTGTTGCCCTCCATTGAAGCGTGAGGGGGTGTCCAGGTGAGCTGAATGTAACCGTTTGGGGAGTGTTTTTTAGCACGCGGAGTGCAGGTCAGGACACCCAACCCGACTGGTAATTCCAGTAGGCTTGCTAGAAATCGGTGACTACCCTCCGAACCCCTGGTTGACTGAGAGCCAAAGTGATGGCTGCCTCTTCTGCTGCCGTCATTTCTTGGGTCCTAAGCGAGGTACACGCAAGGAGGTTGGTTCTGGAGGTAGCCACGATGATGACGTATTGCTGCTCTGGATATTTGCAGGCGTCTGTGTGATAACTGCGTGATCCCCACCGAGGGCGGTGTTTAGCGCTTGAGCCCGTGCTTGTCGGTGACCCTCGTAATGTGAGGGGTTCATATTTCTAAGCAAAGGGAGCATCTTTAGTTTTAGTCGCCAAGAGTCTGGGAGTACGTCAAGCGGAGTGACTTGCTGGGCTGCCCAGCCAATCTGGTGAAGCATGCGGTTACCCACCGCAGTTCCAAGTCGGACCTTCTGGTTTAAAAGATGGCCTTCTATCAGCTCTTCCACCGTGTTGTAGAATCCCTTGCTAAGCAGCTTCTGTGTGGACGCACTCATGAGACGACCAATGACCAGCTCGACCACCTCTCTAATCATTATATAAAGCGTCTCTATGTCTTCCTTGCCGAGAAGACATGGCGGGTGATGGTCTGGCCATCAAGGAGTATTTGAATGTATTCCTTGATTTGGCGTGAGGGCGGACGACAAGGAGCTGTGGTTTTTACGTGAACACTGGAGGCCACAGCCTTTAGCACATTGGCGTACTAAAAATGAGATGTCATGCATTGGTCGAGCTTCCTTTAATTTTTGTAACTCTTAGCACATGAGCAAGGTGCGCACAGGGCCGCTAGCCGGCGTGAGTGGTCGCGTGACGCTTTCACGTGGCATTCAGCGAAAACGAAGGGGGTGAACCCGTAGATGTACTTGGTGAGTACACCACCTGTCTTCCCTGTCTTCGCGTGGGCTCGTAGCTAAATCAGTAAGACAACGGGCTCTCGCTTTGTTGGTCTATTAGCTTCAGGTTCGATTCACGGCGGTGCCAGTAAATTCTTTTATTTGTTCGCTGGAGTTTTCTGGTGACACCAACGGTCGCGAAAGAACCCTTGGGGGGTAGAGGTAAAAAGCTTTGCTTTAAAAAGGAGCAAAAGAAAAGAGATAGCGTCATATGCACAGGGGCTTTGGGTATAGCGTAGACTGTCCGCACTAAGGGGGCTATAATATCTCAGCGACGGAAATATCTTCAAGGTAGTTAAATAACGCATCCAGGACTGTCCGTTGAGACGAGGGAGACTGCCATGGTCCAAGTATTTGGCTTAGGGTAACCGGTGTCCAGGGGGGAGACATTCCTATCCTGCTGTAAACGGCTCCTGGCGTCGGTGTAGGCGAAGCACTCACTCTAGGAGTACATATTCGACGGTTTCGGGGGAGCAACAGTTGTCGCATTATGGGCTCGGACTCTGGCTTTAGGCATTAGTGAACGCCGCATTTAGTCGCAGTCTATGGAACAGCGTTTCAAGTCGGTGAGGCAGTCGTTCTGGCATCCTCAGTCTCATGGGTGGGACAATAGAGGATAGAGCATCGTGGCGATGCTCCGGAAGCGACCATAAGCGGTTTCCTTCTGCCAGAGCTAGTGCACTTGCCCAGACAAGGGACTATACGCCTCGAGCGCGGCCTGTAGGGGCGCCACTGAAATCCCCCTAGCGGCCCGTTTCGAAAGCAGGCGCGGGAGTCCGCGCCTGGCTCCCCAGTGCCGCCGCTGCTTTTGCGGCACGTTCACGCCTGAGATTTACCGTTTGCAGGCGTTTGAAATCAGTGTTTTTGTGGAGCAGTCACTCTGTTCGCAAATGGGGTGTGTTTACGAGAATATAAATGTTTCTGGCACGACCTTAGTGTGGTATATTCGATCTGTATAAGCGCCAGGTGTGTGTCACAGGCCAGCGTCGCGGAACCGGCGTATGATGGAGACGATTGTAGTTACACTGACCTGAATTTACTAGCAGTGTCTCCGTAACCACCGGGTCCTCAGATGTTCATGATACGGATACACTACGATTTAAATCGGTTTTGTTCGCAATCAGCGGAGCACTCATACCTGACAGCACGCCAGTTACGTTTGCCAATAATATACCTCAGATATTGATCACCACCATTTACAAGCCAGTCTGTTTTAATTTCGGGAAGATTCAACAAAAGTACGATGGACAATGCATAATTATACTCGGGGATCAGCACACGACAGAGTTGTCTTGTCGTGAGGTGAGCGCCCGCAAACATTTATCTGCTACATATATCATTTGCGAGCATCGCGGAGACGGGCTTAGAATATAATCCGCGTCCGCGACTAATCCTTCTTCGAAATATCGTCATATGCCACAGGGAGCCTGCAGAATAAAGCAGAAACTGAAATCAGAGGCCCTTATCACATACCACATGTGCACTCTTCCAACGACACCTTTCATCGCTTGTTGAACAGCCTACCCTGTATACTTCCAAAGATGCGTCCGCCGTACGATCAGCTGTTCGTTGAAGTAGAAAAACAAAAGGAAAGTGAACACGAGATTTGTGTGTGATTACTAAAACGTTTATTGCTTGATTCCGCTCCGCATTTGTACACAGCGTCCCCCTCCTCTCCCCCCACCGATGTCTCACGAAATAGCAGTGCATTTCGCGTATAGTTGGTCTAGTGAACCCTACCTGGCTTAAGTTTCGCCGAACGTCTTTACCATGTCAGAAGCTGCACTGTGTTTTTTTTTTTTCATTTCTGTTAGAGCTATTACGTTTCTTAATTCCGCACTTGCAAAGCATTTATTTTTCCGTGCTTTCATTAACTTGCCTTGGTTCTTGCTATATGGCGTGCGTGGGCACATATTTAACGACGCACAGGCTTGGAATATACTTAACATTTTCGCAGGGCTTAGATCTTATAAAAGGCATAAGTTATTGTCCTGGATTGGGTAATCACATCCCCGAAACATATTTTTCTGCGACGTATATATTCGAAACGAAGACGCATTCGTTGTCCACGCAGCAAAATAAAGCCAACCTCTCATTGTGCCAGTATCAGGTCTAAACGAGGCGTCAGTATAATTCATTTGTGACTGATGTTTTGGAGGTGACATGGGTGATACGTTGCTGCCGTCGCCGACGCCTGGAAGAGCGGCGACGAAGCGCGCAGAACCGCGTCCCCGGGTAGCTCTTGCAGGCGATCGCGTACTCTACGAAGGCGCAGCTGCTTTTCAAGTGACCTAAACGTACTCTTCGCCTATAGACGTCACCATAACAAGTTTTTTTTAGGGCGCGGAAAGGCGAAAATAAGCGAAACAGAACCAAAACACGGCACAAACCCCTATCAGCCACGCAGCGCAAATCCCGTCAACACCGCGGAGAAGCGGCGGCAGGCGGCGCAGCGATCGCGAAGCTCGAGGCGTATAGAAGTAGGAGAAGAACAATATAACTTGATGGAATGATGAAACAAGGGAATTTGGAGGCAAAGAATGGATTCGAACAGCGCAGGATAAGAGCAGTTGGGAGTCTACGGAAGAGGCATTCATCCTGCAGTGGACTTAAATAGGCAGCTTCTGCTGCTGCTGCTGCTGCTGATGATGATGACCATATCTCCCGTCAACGCATTAATCTTGCTCCTATACTGTTTCTACATTTGAGATGGAGCGCTCCTCTGGGGCTCTTCATCGCAATTTAATTCCGATTCTGCTTTTAAGTACGAAAGTTTTAAAGCTTGGTCGGGGTTTGGGAGTACAATCCTTGTCGAATAGCCCCAATATCCTTAGTGGACTGATGGTCAATGCTGGTGATAACGGCGATATAGCGACATGCAATGACGTTTATGGAGGGACAAAATGTCGCTATTTTACGATGGAAGCGCGGTTTTACGCAAAGAGACGTGCCTGGCGCCTCTTCCCCGCGGAAGGCGAAGGACAGGCATCCGGCGACGTGCGACTTGAGACCCGCGCAGTCGACGGACAGGGGCGGCCTGCCGGGGATGCGGTACTCGAGCGTGGCGGCGTCCGTGGCGAGCACGAGCAGCTTGTCCGAGTCCACGCTCAGGATTCGCAGGCCCATGGCCCGCTCGGCCACCGCCAGGCAGCACGAGGCCTGCTGCACCAGGCTGCGGCCCTGCACCGCGCTGCGCAGCTGCGGGAAACGCGTGGATGCTGAAGGAGCGCATGGGACGATCGGTACTCGTGAAAAGTTTAAAGACGCGGCTAAGCCTTGAGAGGTGTGGGAGGCCGCGCCAAATGAAAATTAACAAGGATGTACGCAGGCATGGGCGTCGGCAGGGGGGTGCAAAAGAGGCACGTGCCCCCCCTCCCTCCTCCCACCAAGCCACATCAGCCCAATTGCCCCTTCCCCCCTCCCTCACCATCTCCTCCCACAATGCAACGGGTATGCTCACCTGAAGACAAAATCCTACCGACGCTCATGTACGCAGGTACTAGTTTTTCAGGGACGATGGTCTAAACGCGAAAATTTTGCTCTGTCAGCTGAATGAGCCAGAAATATTCCAGGTGTTTTTGCACTTAAGCTAGCTAGTGGGTCATTGAGTATGTTACAATGGGAAAGTCTCTTGTTACCCACAAACAATGACCAATCAGTAGATCACATGACGCTGATTGTTTTACAGAGACCATACCTTACAGCAACCTCTCTAGGCATTCTCGACGCTTCCAGGGAATCGGTGGCATTGCCTTCTCTGTCCGGGTGTCTTACCCTGCTATTCTGAGTCCTTTCTCCACTCGAGCCTCCAGGGGAGGAGAGCGTTGAAATCGATTTCCCCAAGCATTGCCGGAATCCTCTCCTCAGCCGAGTGGAGGGAGCAAATGGAGTGGAGGAGGGACTCAGAATACGGCACTTAGTCTATGGAACGCGCGAGTTCCCTTAGAATTCCTCTCTCTCGTCAGAATCCTTCTGGTGGCCGCTCCGTTTACCGGCAGTGATCGGGACCAAATTCTTTCATGTTCGTGGTAGTACAATTACGAATCATAGGAGACCTTATAAACTCCCAGGCACTCTAACTACAAGTGGTCGCGATCTTAACTGGGCCTTCTCGCGGGATCAAGAACAACTTGTATCGCTGTCCGTCTAATTAAAAGTTGAACAGGGAACATTCTTAGAGGCTCATCACCAGCCTATCTACGCCTACTGCAGGGAAAAGGCCTCTCCCATTATTCTCCAATTACCCCGGTCCTGTGCTAACTGCGACCAATTTATCCCAGCAAACTTCTTGATCTCATCTGCCCATCCAACTTTCTGCCGCCCCCTGCAACGCTTGCCTTCTCTAGGGATCCACTCTGTTACCCTTAATGACCAACGGTTATCTTGCCTTTGCATTACATGCCCTGACCACGTCAGTTTCTTCTTCTTAATGTCTACTAATATGTCCTTAACATGCGTTTGTTCCCTGACCCACTCCGCTCTCTCCTTGTCCCTTAATGTTACACCTATCATTTTCCGCTCCATTGCCCGCTGAGTCGTTCTCAATTTAAGTTGAACCCTCTTAGTGAGCCTCCAAGTTTCTGCCCCGTAGGTGAGTACCGGTAAGATGCAGCTGTCATACACTTTCTTCTTCAGCGACAATGGTAGGCTGCTATTCATTATCTGAGAATGTCTGCCATATGCACCCCACCCCATTCTGATCCTTCTAATTATCTCTGCCTCATGGTTGGGATCTGGGGTCACAACTTGGCCTAAGTATATATATTCGCTTACCACTTCCACTGCCTCGCCATCTATCTCAAACTGCTGTGCTGTCCCGAGGTTATTGATCATTACTTTAGTTTTCTGCATATTAATTTTCAGGCCCACGGTTCTACTCTGTTCGCCCAGTGCGGAAAGCATGCTTTGCAATTCGTCCCCCGAGTTACTTAGCAAGGCAACGTCATCAGCAAATCTGAGGTTACTGAGGTATTCTCCATTAACCCTTACTCCCACCTGCTCCCAATCCAACGTTCTGAATACTTCTTGTAAGCATGCTGTGAATAACATTGGAGAGATTGTGTCTCCGTTTCTGACACCCTTCCTTATAGGTATTTTACTGCTCTCCCTATGGAGGATGATGGTAGCTGTAGACCCATTATAGATATCCTCTAGTATTCTTACATAATGCTCATCTACCCCCTGGTTCCGTAATGCCTGAATGACTGCTAGGGTTTCGACCGAGTCAAATGCTTTCTCATAATCTATGAAGGCTATATATAGGGGTTCAGTATACTCGGCGCACTTCTCTATCACCTGATTGATCGTGTGAATATGGTCCATTGTTGAATAACCTTTACGGAACCCTGCTTGTTCTTTAGGTTGACTGAAATCTAAGGTTGCAGAAATTCTGTTAGCGATTACCTTGGTAAGTACCTTGTAGACGACTGACAGTAAGCTGATCGGACTGTAATTTTTCAAGTCCTTCTTGTCACCTTTCTTATGGATTGGGATGATGCTCGCGTTCTTCCAATATTCCGGTACACTTGCCGTCATTAGGCATTGCGTATACAGGTTTGCCAGTTTTTCAAGTACAATTTCCGTTCAAGAGGTCTGCTGTTATCTGATCCTCACCAGGTGCTTTGTCCCCTTTCATTTGTTTCAAAGCCTTCCTTACTTCTTCGGTCGTTACTGGTGGGATATGTCTATCTCCTCTGAACTACTTTCTCATTCGGCATTATCCTGGATGTCCCGGCTACTGTACAGATCCCTATAGAACTCCTCGGCTACTGTGACTATTTTATCCCTATTTGTGATGACATTGCCTTGCTTGTCTTTAAGTGCATACATCTGATTTTCCCCCACGCCAAGACGCCTCTTCACTGCTTTCAGGCTACCTCCGTTCTTTACAGAGTATTCGATCCCCTCCATATTATACTTCCGTATGTCAGCTGTCTTACGCTTATTGATTAACTTCGAAAGCTCCCTTAGTTCTATTCTGTCAGCTGGGGTTGAGATTGTCATGGTTTGCCGTCTCCTAATTAGATCTTTCGTCTCCTGGGAAATTTTAGCAGTATCCTGTCTAGCCATCGGGCCCCCGACTTCTACTGCACACTCTATGATGATGCGTGTAAGATTGTCACTGGCTTCCTGTGTCGTAAACTCTGCGTCCTCGGTAACAGCTGAATATCGATTCTGCAGCGCGATCCTGAATTCTTCTACTTTACGTCTTACTGTTAGCTCATTAATCGGCTTCTTTCGTACTAGCTTGTTACGGTCCCTCCTCAAATCTAGCCTAATTCGAGATATTACCATACGGTGGTCACTACACCTTGCCCTTCCGAGCACTTACACATGCTGCACGACACCAGAGTTATCGCGTAATATAAAGTCTATTTCATTTTTATGCTCCCCATTCGGGCTCCTCTACGTCCACTTCCGCTCTCCCGTTTGCAGAAAAAGATATTCATAATGCGTAGGTTATTCCGTTCTGCGAACTCGACTAGTAGGTCCCCCCTGCTATTTCTAGAGCCCAGACCATAGTTCCCAACTGCCTTGTCTCCAGCCTGATTCTTGCCTACTTTAGCATTGAAGTCTCCCATAACTACGGTATACTGTGTTTTTACTTTAGCCATTGCCGATTACACATCTTCATAGAAGTGTTCCACTACCTGGTCGTCGTGGCTGGATGTGGGCGTGTAGCCCGGTACCACCTTGAGTCTGTACCTCTTATTGAGCCTAATTACAACACCTGCTGCTCTTTCGTTAATGCTGTAGTATTCTTCTATGTTGCCAGCTATGCTTTTATTGACTAGAAATCCCACTCCCAGTTCTCTTCTGTCCATTAGACCACGGTAACAACCGGTCTAATCCGGATAACCACGGTAACATCCGGTAACACGGTAGACGTTCATCAGTATCAAGTGTGCCATGGACGTACCAGAACAGTTGTCCAGTGAGTTTGAGCTTAGTTGATTCAAAGATTCAAGCCGACAAAGCTGGCACACCTGAAGTCGGTCACACGAACACGCACACTCATTGACGCGGCAGCAACCCCTTCCGCTAAATCAGGGGTCGGCAAACTGCGATCCTTGGGACGATGTCAGAACTACCCCTTGTCACTTCGTAACTGATCTGGTCGACATGGAAGCGCTGTCCTCAGATGGGGTTAGGCACAAACATAAAAAGATAACATCTGCACTTCCTTTCTTTCCACAGATCCAGAAAAAAAGGATCAAACTTCGAACTTCACAAAAACATCAAAATAAACATGCTTATTAATCCAGTTTTATACATTATTGTTAATTCGCCGGATTTTTTCTCTGTCTGTAAATTCTCCCCTCCCCCCCGCCCTCCTTATTTGCCTTATACCCACCCCCCTCCGTGTCAGCTTCATGCATTTCGTCCCTCTGCCTCAAAAGGTTACCGACTGCTGCGCTAAATGAAACGTGGAGCTAGGTGACGGTGACGTTTGAGCAACAGACGCAGGCCGCGTAAGCGCCGCTTGCAAGAGACTCACCATTATTCGGGACAGCGGCTTTCCAGCGTAGCCCAGCTCGAAAACCACGAAATGCCGAGTCAGGCAGCACTGGTTTGTGCCTGGGAAGAACCGATTGGCAATCAGTGGGTGCTCTGTGCATGCTGTCTGTAGAAGTGCACGCGAAATCGAGATACACAGGGGCTGCAAAACAATGTACGCATGCGAGAAGGAAAGGTGGGGAAGGAGGGAAATTATGATGGAGGAGGTGGACAACGTTGAGATATTTCGTTTGCACAGCAGCCAATAAAAACGATCCTAAAAGCCATTCGATCCTAAAAGCCATTAGTGGACTTTATTCACTTTACTCAATCGTAATTCGGACATTTCGTTCGGGGGTAAAGTGTATTTTCATACACTTAAGAAATAAAAACAGCACACATTGCCAGGTACATGAAGAAAAGCTTAGAGCAGCGGGCTTGGAGACATTCTTCACGGAAAATAATGCGATTAGGTATTGCCATTGTAATTCGAGCGTATGATGGCTTACCAACCGCCTGAGGCACGCCGAGTCCCCTATTCGAGCACCTCGTTCAGATAAATGAAAATCACTGTACGCGATACAGTGGTTATTTTCTTTGCCAAGGCAAGACAAAGAACTCCGAGAAGCTCCGTCCGGGTAACCTTAGAGCAGTTGGTGGATCATAAGACAATATGTTTACTACACAACGTTTTACCAATAAGGCGCCGGCAGTCCTACATCATGGCTGTCGCACGAGCCACAGAGAAATACTCTTTCTTCCTCGCCATAACTAAGTCCAACGTGGTACCTCTTCGATTTAGCAGCCCTATAATGATTCCTTGGATGGCTTCCTTAAGACTGGACGCGCCACAACAAAACAATACAAGAATACAATACAACAATGCAAGAATACAACCGAATAAACCAAGACGTGGTGTCCATCCCCGTTGGACGTTCATTGCGGTTATCGGGTACACTAAAAGGAATTTGGCGCTCATGCTTTGAACATGATTACTCTAACATCCATTACGCCGACATCGTTCGTATTGATGACGTGATCACACGAATGGTCACGTGACCGCTCGCACTGGTGCCACTTTGGTGGCACTGGGCCGCATGTGCCGTCCGGACTGGGATAATTGGGCCTTCGGTACCAATGAAGTTTTTCGCTGATATCGGGGAGAGGGGAGGAGAGACAGGCTGGTATAGCTCAGTAATCGAAGTGATAATTGAACGCCATAGAAAAGGTAACTGCAGTCAGCACAGACAGGCTGGGATTGAATTGGTCTTAAAATATGACGCTAACAGAGGGAGGGGCACAAGCCTGGCACAGCAACTACATCGACGACAACGATGAAAATTACGACAAGGACGACAAAACTACGACGACGACGACAACGAAGGCAACAACGTACAACACAACAACGACAACAAGGAAATTTCAGGAATGCGACATAATTAATGTACTTCGCACAACACTGCCAACAACGACAGCGAAGACAATAAGGATAACAACAAAAACAACAACGACGACGACGAAGACAACAACGACAACAACGTACAACACAACAATAACAACGATGGCAACAACAACTATGAACTTTCAGGAATGCGACAGAATTAATGTCGAATTCCGCAGGTGGCTCTGATGAAGAAAAAAAAAACGTCTTCGCACGACATCGTGAAACGACATGTTGCTTTCTTTTTCCACCTAGATTCAACCCTTCTCCTTCGCAATAATTATGCTATAGAGATATCAAATAGGCAGTAAAACGCCGGAAGCCAATGATGATAGCTGCTTTCAGCCCGACATTTTTTTTTCAAGCACAAAAATATTTTCTCTGTGTTCTACTAAATTCTACAGCTGGTAGTACCACAATTACTGATTTATTACTGAGGCCAATAATGGGAGACATCTGGCAATTAAAAATGCTATATTGAACGGAAAGAAATTTTCCTTGTTTTCTTAAATTGACCACATGAGCCTACAAGAACAAGATGAGCTACGCAGTGGAAATATTTACCGATTTAGAAACTTGGGAATACAACTAGGACTTCTGGTTCTTTTTGCCTCGACGTCATAATTTCGTGTTCCCTAGAGCTTTTTCTTCTTTGTAGAGTCAGGCTCCGGGAAAATGCTACACTGGTGATGTATATCGCAAAACTCGTCCTTGAAGAACAACTCCCCCCAAAAAACTAGAATTAATTTTCGTTTTGTTCTCTATGTGCTGAAGTGACCACAGCAATGTGATTCCATTTGGAATCACCGGGACAGAAAGGGTTAACAGTAGACCACCGGGAGCCTCGCGCAATATCTGTGCTAACAGCGCGCACAAATCTAACTGCGAGCAAAGCTCAGAGGCAGTTGCTACAGTGGCTAGAGGTTTGGGTGGCCTCAAATTATGCTACCACTGACATAACAGAATACGTCTGGGCTTTGCAGAAGCGTAGGCGCATCGTTTACATTTCCTCTGATTGGTAAATACAGCGCAAGTAGAGCGTAAAATAGCATGTGCGAAGTAGTACAGCGGGAAAAATCAAATCATCATACATTGGTTTCCCTGGTGATACCGTCGTAATGCAATGAGGAGTTGAAGCGTCAAATGAAACGCAAACATGAAAATATGAACCAGAACGTGCAAAATTGAAAAATACGTTTCATCGAGTTTATATAATGGCATGCTATTGGTATGTTCGGAAATCCACTTTTCCCAACTTTGTTTTTGTAACTAATTCATGCGTCATTTTGGCTTGCATGGAAAGAAATCGCGCTATTTGTGTGTTCGGGTTCTTATTTTCATGTTCGCGTTTCATTTGACGCCGATAGTATACATATCTGTGCTTCTTAGTCGTTGTGAAAATTTCCGCGCATGAAACTTGTAGCGGCAGGCGCGTAACAGCTTTACAGAGACCTGCGCATGGGTTGTACCGACATCGAAAAAATAAAAAAAAAAAAAACACCAGAGTTCACTCTTGAAAGCGGGGTTTAGCACGCCGAAGCTACACCCGGCCATGAGTTGGACCAGGGCCCCGGATCAATTTTGACCACCTGGGGAGCTTTAACGGGCGCCGAAATCTCGATACATGCGCGTTTTCGCTTTTCGCCGGCATCAGAAAAGCAGTCTCTACGGCCGGGATTGAACCCGCGTCCTCCGTCTCTGCAGCACGCCTTGGCTACTGAGCCAGCGGGGAAGTTATCAGAGGTTGGTTAGTCTGAAAACTGTGCGAGTAAAAACAGGGTGCACGAGGGCATTCCTTCTTACTCAGAACGTCTTTAGCGGGAACGTTCACCGCGGAGCAAGAGCGTGCCGAGAGGAAGTAGTTAGCGGTTTGCGTTATGAGTTACCCTCGCTTCGGCGGAAGGCATCGATCATATCAAGGGTGGGTCCCACTTTACCGGAGATCTCGGACGCTAGACTCTCGGCCAAGGACTCGCTGGAACCATGGCGGCTACGGTCGCTGCGCAGCAACCACTCCGGGAACCAGTCGAACACGCACGAGATCCTGCGGCGAGCACATCGTGCGTCAGTATAGTACAGGACGCGAAACGGTGCCGTACGCACATATATGCGGTTATTTTTAAGCTTTTATTGTACCCTGATACACTTTCGACTAACGCCTTCACTTTTTTTACTTGGTGCCTGGAAGCACTGGGAAAGCTATAGTTATTGCCAATACAGAGCAGCGCTGCGTGATTTGCTCATCGCAGCCAATACCACTTTCACATTTCGCTTTGCCTTTGTTGCAATTTTCTTTAAAGCGCTCGCCCTGTATATTCGTCTTTTTGTGTGTATTTTGTGTGCTCTTTTAGAGGGAATCACGTACCAACTCGCCCTACATTGTTTTATTAAATTCTTTATACTGGCTAGCGAACGCGTTCATTGTTCCTGCAGTAAAAAGGAATGTGTCCAATGGACGCGACATTCTTGGAATGACGTCACTCAAACGGGCAAGAAAAAACCCACACCGAAAAAAAAAAAGATCTTTAGAAGAAATTTTAATGGGCGTAGAGCGGGAATATTTGGCTAGGGGAGTTTGTGGCCTCCTGTTTTATATACGGGATGGGCTTGCTAGCAATTTTCCTAAAGCATTTGGGATTTTAGGAAAACAAAGAGAAAAAATGTAAGTATTGCAGACTTTCTTAGTGCTCTAAGCGGCAATGTTTTGGGACCCGAAGAGTACAGTTCGTGCTAGACAAGACTTCTGAGTTGTTCCCATAAAAAAAACTTCACAATAGTGAACCGGAACGAATAAAGAAAACTACCAACCTTTGAACTTCGATGAAATTGGGAGCCCTGTAGCGCCTTTCGTACCTCAGGGCGTTCAGTTTGCTGAAAGCAACGAAAAAGGAGGCGCCGCAATTATTATCTTTTAATAACCGCAACAATTTACAGTGCTTAAATTGTCTGCCTAGCCCTTAATTCTTTCTTAGCATTGCTGTTATAGAGTTGACGTAAGCTGTTTATGTCCGCGCCCCCATCATAGTCATCGAAGGTTGCTCTAAAGGATGCTCCACTCAAATTACGCTCTATGGTGGCGTGAAGGCTGCAAAACAGAGTTAACAGTGATATAGACTATATTGCAACGCTGGCTAATAATGATAATTGTACTTTATTGTAAGTGTAGGGTTAATTTCATTTCAGGGGAAAATTTATGATAATGAATGGGATGTAGAAGCAGCAAGAGAAGCCAACGCAGGAAAAAACCATTAAGTGCAAAGAAGCCATTGTGTACGGCTGGGGATGTGGTTACGGGTCATAGGGCAATAATGCCCTCCTTGCAATATATAGTGAAAGCCAGCCGGGTTCGTATGCTTGCTGCCAGTCTTGCAGTCAGGGGAAAATCTTGCGTGGACCCTCTAGAGGGGAGGGGGCGGATATAATGTAGCAGCAGATACATTCAAGATGGCGTCAAGGACAAGCATTCTAGGCTTCATACTACTACCGTCATGGGCGCTCGGGGACGTCCTACGCCCGGCCGCCTTCCAACCCTGGATTCTAGCAGTGCGAAGAACGGACCCCGGACACAGAACGGGGCTGTGTGTGGTCCCTATTTTTATATTTGGTTCGTATTTCACAGTGGTAACATCAGAAATTTACCTTTACGCATCTAGATGTTGTGGCTTACTGCATCCTTCCTTTGTTCAGTATTTAATTCCGCAAGGTCCCGCCGGAAGTAAGAGTTCACGTTAGGCCGGAACGCCATGTTACGCTATGCTTTCAACAGAATGCATTCGACAGAAAATGCTCTCAACAGAAACATGCAGAAATACTCAGCACCTGCGTATCGCCGAAGACAAACCGAGCTTTTAAGTTAAGCCCCCGGGGGACTCACAGGTAGCACTCAATGGCGGTTGCGATAGTCTCGAGGCGTCCCTTGGAGAAGTCTCCGGCCACGATGGGCATGACCTTGAGGACACTGCGCTTGAAAAACGCCACCACCTGGAAGAGCTCGCTGTGGCGGCCGTGGGCGAGCCACTTGGACCGGTCCTGGCTCCTGCACGCGGTCACCGAAGTGCTCAGGCGAGAGTAGAGAGCATTTTGGGGCGGAACTGCGCTCGAGGCGTTCTTTAAGTTTGAGCCTGCATTCGATACTTCCTGTGCCAAATCTATTATCTCCTCTGTTAGTTACAGAAACAGCTTCAGCTTTGGGTTAATCATCATCATCCCTCCTGTTTGAAGGAAATCTCAGTATTTGCCGAAAATTAAATGTTTATCAAATGTACAGTAACGTGAAAAGTTAACCCCGACATAGTGTTCCAATACTAAGGAGAATGAAGTGCATGAACAGTAGACGGTGCAGAGAGGAAGATTTACTGCCTTAAGGAAATGCAAGTGCGCACAACAAAAAAATAGTGCCCTTCCACTCTGTGAAGAAGGATGACCTGCAAAGCTGGACGTGGTCTACGGGGTGCACGGAACACAACACCACACGTTTATAGTAATTTTCGATGGAGCATACTTCCTAGCCAACTAGCTGAATGGACCTCTGAAGGATCCAATCTGTGTTCTTGCAGATAAACATGGAACTGCCTGTGTCCCTCCTGTGTCGTAAGCATCTGATTGTTTGTGTAGGGCCGGGTTTAGATTGTCGCCGCAACTGTCGTAATAAATTTAAAATAACTTTAAAAAATGACGTATTTCACGTCTCAGCCAGCCGAACTGCGTGACATGCCATTTTTTACGTCCATAGATCACGATACGGCTTTTGCGTCGGTAGTCTGAACATAGCCTAACACAGAAACCCATCCGCCCTAGCACTAAGAGCTCCGGACTGGTCCGACTGGGCCGCTTCGCGTTCGCGTTTAAACATCGCACCAGCACAACGGACATGCCATCCATTAGTACGGGCATGAAACCAATAGCTGCGCGTGCACGCCTCCCCCCTCCCGCCCACTATTCTCCACTACAAACCTCTGCACGCATAAACCGGCAACCGGTCATGTGCGCGTGCTTAGAAGTGACAGACGCCGTCGAAAACATCCCCTGAAAGCCCTCTGAAGAAGTGATATTGGCTCATGCCGGCGTTCAAGCGGGAGAGTTGCTCTTCATCCTGGAGGGGGCCGCTATTCGACGAGCTAAACTTGAGGTGGTAATGGTGGCGCTAGCAGCTTTTCGTTGTTTTTGCGCCCATTCGCGCTTGTGTTCGAGCCAGCGCTTTGATTCTTGCTCTTCCTTCCTCCGAACGAACGGCATGCATCTGTCCCATAACGATTTAAAGCACGGAAGCGCTGTAGCTCTATTCTCGCGTACAAACACGTGGCTGTCCGTTTTCCTTCCCCCTCGTATGCACCTTACTGTGTGTGTAAAATGTCTGTGTTAACATATCAGGCCACACCCGAACCACTCGATTAAAGGAGCCATGAAGAGAAAATGCAAGTTGGTTTTATTCGAAAGATTTCGTGTTTTATAGTGCCCCCAGCGCTTGTCCGGATACAAACGGTGCTTTATTCACTGAGAAATTAAACAATTTAGGTTAAAATTTTGATTTTCCCGCTCAATCGTGCGTTTTCGTGGTCCCAAGTGACATCACGGGAACCGACCGCTCTGCAGCCTAGAATACCTTCATTCACGCATCCGCCGTACAGGGTAGAGACACGTAACGCTGGCGCCGCCATGTTCGGTTGCTCGCTCGCCACCGAAGCAAGTCATTGTGTCAAAACCGCGCTAAAATTATCGCCGCAACGCGGTTTACTGACGAAGTTTGAATCATATTGTCTGTTTCGCGTTGCTAGGTCTCGTGGGAAACGAAAAGAATAACGCGTTGAGCCCGTTGGCCCAATTGCGGCGGCACGGGACCGTTCAAAGGTTGTCTCCACCCTATAGCGGTGTTGGTTTGTTCCCGCGTTTCTTTACGTTCCGTAACCTAGATGGCGCCACCATACCGTGGCACGCGTTTGGTTTGTTTTTGCCCGCATTTAAACCTGGCTTGTTTTTGTTCTGGGAGAAAATATTCGTTCCCTGAAACAGTGCTCGCTCGACAAATGGGGTCACGTAAGACACCGTTGCTTGCGTCAATCGGCCAGTGTCGTCTGAGACAACCCCAAGCCCCGTAGTGCTGTGCAGCTAAACCAAAGCATGCTGTGCGCAGTACGAACAGCAGAACGCATCAGTACTTCTATGTTTACATGTTCTTTCGTAACTTCCACTGTTTGTCCCATCATTCCTATTGCTTTGTAAAGAATGTGCCCTAAATTTAAGCGCAAATCGCTCGTTCGTCTAGTTTGTAAGCTCTACCTAATTTGCGTCTGCTTCTGCCAGCCTCCGCCAATCGCAGAGCTTAGCCCATGTGACATCACAGGTTCTGTTGCGGGAAATGAGCTGGTGGGTCGCATGACCATTCCCGTTTTTCTTAATTATGTAGCTTATTTAAGCGAAGTTTACGTTAAAAGTGGTGTCAGTATGATTCTAACGAGACAATCTTTTGAATGAACCAAACTTGTGTTTTCTCTTCATGGCTCCTTTAAGGAGGACAGCCGACTAACCGCATTGAGCCATTCAATTTCTACATCTAAATCTCCCACCAGCACAACCGGTATTTCATCGGTAGCGGCATGAAGCCTAGCTGTGCGTGCACGCCCACCGTCTCTACCCGGAAATCGTGCAAGCATAAAACGGAAACCGGTGATGGCGCATACTTAGACGTGAAAGACACTGGCTAAAATGTATTTCGGAAAGCCTTCCAAGCAGAAAACGAAATATGGGCTCAAGCCGGCGTTCCAAAAGTTCCCCTCTACCGGGAGGGATTCGCAACTACTTGGTGAAGTGAATTTGAGCGGAAGCGGTGACGGCGGGTTCGGTCGTTTTAGGGGGCAGCCCTTTGGCAGCCTTTGCCTGGGCTTCGCGGCAACGGTGTCTGTTTATGCTTACGTAACCCAGTGAGCGAACGCAGCAGCGACGAAAGAAAGAAAACAGAAAGGAGCGTCTGGCGAAAGGTGAAGTGGAGTACGACACGTGCGGCTGCGGCGTCATCGCTCTCACTGCCTTTCCCTCACACATGACTCATGCATCGCCACCAAGGAGCGCCCTCCCCTGACACTTTCCCCAGACGTTGTTCCATTCTCCGCTAATCCAAACCACGTGACGTTTGCGCGGGAGGCTCAAACACGATATGCAACAACATACTCGCTGCTCCCTTGTGCGGGGCTAATCCAAACCACGTGACATTTGCGCGGGCGGTTCACACAAAATTTGCAACATGCCGGCAGGCGGAGGCGGTGCACTACGAGGTAGCAGCAGAGTAGTGCACGCTGCCATACGTTCGCTGATCACGCGAACACTTCCTGAGACACAACAGAAATGAGCCGTGACTGAGAAGGCTACAGCTCGAGCTGCTCACAAATTTCATATTAGGGAGTGTAGTAATCGTCAGTGCGCATTTTTACGCCCATCCGTACATGTTTCGTTTCTTATTTTTCGCAATCATATGTGATAACTGTGCTACCGCCGTTATCTGCCGACTGCGCAACTTGCCAAATGGGAATCTGTGAAGGCGAGGGGGAAAATAGTTGGGAAAGAGGTGTCCGCGGTGGTGAGGAGGAGCCTCGGAGTGGCGCCGAGTAAATCGATGACACCGGAATGAAAACTGGGGAGGGGGGGGGGTTAGACATATAATGCTTTGCAGTAAAACACGCAGACACACGCATGCGCACAACGTACGCGCCGTGCTTCATACCACGGGAACCAATCCCCAATGAGCCCAGGAGTTGCAATACTTACCCGATGGGCAGGAAGGCGCTGAAGGTTAGCGGTGACTCTTGGTTGCACAGGTCCAGAAGGCGGCTGGGAAACGCTGCGACGGGCTGCGCAAACGCGCTCCATTTACACCTCAATAACGGAGAGGGGCTACGAAAGCCCACATTCACACAAAAGAAAAACTGGTACCCTTTCCTTGAAACGTCATTAAAGTGGTGAAGATAAAATACAACTTCATTCAATCTGAAAGCACTATACTTCGTTAACTCCCCCTGCTTCATGAGAACAGCGAGAAGGGCTTTTAACCAAAAGAAAACGCAAGAATTATTTAAAAACATTCAAATTTCGCGCTGCAGTGACGTAATGTGGGCAGGAATGACGTGATGAGGGCCAGCACTAAAAACAGTTATCGGCATTTTAGCTTGCCCTTAGAAATCAAGTAATACCCTCGAACAGGACTACAGGCCCCACTAATATCACCTAGTCCTGTTTGTTGGCGGAGGCTCAGGTTTGCGGGAGCCAATCGCACTAAGGAGATTATGTGACGTCATAGAGAAATTGCCGGAAACGGGCTGGAAGAGTTCCCATTGCATAATCTCTATTCCTTAACAGCTCGGTTATTTGTTTTAAGTCAACGATAATATTAATACCATGTTAATCGGAACAAAACAGCCCTTCTAATGAACAAAACGCGCATTTTGTTTTCATGGCCTTTTTAAACACAAACTACAAGTTGCTATGCGTAAACACTGCAACTAATTTAGAATGCAAGTGTACAGCGTGGATGCTAAAGAATGAAGAAACGTAAAGCCAGGCGGCGCTGCCACAACATGCTTTCTATGGGAACACTTTCCTGGTAACATTAATGCCAGCACCTTCAAGAAGCGCGCGGTTAACCATTGATAAAAAAAATTAATTGGTGCGCAGTAGAGACTAGCAAAAAGCGAATACAATCTCGGCGGTAAAAAAAAATGCAGGCGAGAGGTGGTGGCCTTCACAACTACAATTTCAGCACAAAATCAAAATTTCGGCAAAGTGCAGTGCCGCTTGGAAATTGTGAAGGATATGCGAAAGGTACGCAACACAGACCAATCACAATAGCACATGTTGCGGGAGCTGTTGGTAACTTTCTTTTGCGTGGCGTCCTAGCACCGGCTACTCCAATTTCAATTCAATTCTGTCGAAGCAAATCACGCGCTCATTCTGAGTATAGTGTGCGTCCTAGTAACCAGAGCGTCCAACGCTATGCCCAATGCCTGAACATCTAGCAACAGCGTTGTTTACGGCAATGCTACGCCCATTTGGTTGGAGTGATTTCAACTTTCGCGCTCGCGCTCAGCGTGCAGCGAGTTCTAGCCCCCGCGGCGTGCGCGCGAACGCGATAACATATCTGAATGTGACGTCACACTAGCTGCGCATCTCTCTCTGTCATTTATCGTCAATCGTCATCTCAGTCTCTTCAACATCGTTTTCCTGTCCAGCAGTTCTAGAGAGAATACGCCATAAACGTTTCACACTAAAAAGGAGGTATTATTCTAAGCTCAAGGAGGACAAGCAGCAGTGGCGAATTAATAATGGAATCGACATCAAATTTGCCAACATCCTGATTTAAGGATAAATAAATAAATAAATAAATAAATAAATAAATAAATAAACAAAAAAATAAATAAATATACAATTAAATAATTAAAAAATTAAAGTCAACCTTATTTATTTTGGAAAGGCGAAGTACGCGACAAAGTGGAGCAGCTTTACGAGGAATGCTTTGTCATTATCTTTGTTACCAAACCCCCCACCACCGCTACTACCACCATCCTCACCACTATGAGGTCCGTCCAATGGCGGGCGTATTGCCGCCACAAAGCTTGTTGACATGTATCTACGCGAAAAATTAATGGACCGCAGTTTCACGTGCCGAATTCAAGATTAGCACTAGAGCGTGGTTGCTACGCATGGGATATTCGTGGTTATTTTATTATTTGTAGCCTCAGAAGCTTCCCATACTACAAGCTCTCTTCCGCCGCCCATTTAGTATTTTCTAAAACGGAGCGCACCATTAGTTTCGTTTACGATTTAAAACAGTTCCAACAGCCGCACAACCCAGTGTGGTAAATTCGCACATTGTGCCACGCGGCTTGTAATTAGAATTTTTTTCAATAACAGGGCACGTGTTCCTTGGAAGCCACTGATGCCAGAAAAATGGTCGTGGGCCTTCTTACCCGTTTGATGCATTGTTTCTTTCGTACGGCTTGGGCTGACTCTGAAAAAAGCATACGAGGGAAAAGTTATGCCAAAAGTAGCAGCAGCAGTTGTAGCAGTAATACTAATACTACTACTACCGGGTTATACAGTAGCAGAACAGTGCAAATTTTTGTTTGTGTAGCTGGAGTATGAGGTGGCAGCCATATTAGGGTAATACAATCGCGCTCAGATTAGTTGCAGTAGCTCTGGTTCCAGCGATAGTAGCAGGAGTAGAAGTACTGTAGAGGTTGCATCACTAAACATATTTAAATTTGGTGTATCGCTGACCAAAGCTCTTGCGACGCAGGGAATAGTAGCGGAGGACCACAGTATACGGCGCTAATATCTCGTACACAGGCAGGGTTTTTTTCTATAGCGCATGATTCCGCACTGGCCTTGCGAATAATGACGTACGCCTGCACGCGTACACTGATATCCTCCAACAACTTCCCAAACACGACTATTCGGTCATCTTGGCCATAGACGTACAAGAAGGAGTTGATCACTTAAGTCATCAAGCCATACTTTGAGGCCTTGCCTGCATAGCTCCTGGTCAACGTGCAGACAAAATTACGTAAATCATTCCTCTCCAATCGCACTGCACGCTACCAATTCAGCGACCTCCAGTCCCCCGCCTACCGACCCCCGTCCATCGGCACTCTTTCAAGGTTCAGTACTGGACCCCTCCTCTTTAATTTCGCCACCCCCACTTCCCCCCAACGCTGGAAAATATTCCTCGGCTATGCTATAGTATGTGCGCTGATGCTGCCACCTTTTGGGTAACTGGTAGCAGCGATGCCGATATAGAAACAACACTTTAAGAAGGTGTCCCAGCGGTACAACCGACAGCCCATGAAGCTGGTTTATGCTCGCTATTAAAATCCTAAATTCTCATACTATCATACCATCACCACCCCTAAAACAGCACCCAACACGCATGTACTTCTGGACAATGCTCCCATCCCAACTGTGAATCGCATAAAAATATAAAAAATACTTGGTCTAGCCATCAAATCGAATCGCCTAAACCCAGCGCTCCTACACACGATTTCCTCTCGTGTAACGTAGCTCATAGGTCTCCTGAGGCTATGGGCCACGGCCTGAAGGAGAAGGACCGCTGCAGATTCTTCCAGGAATTTTCTACTGATCCGCATTGCCGACTCCATCCCACATTACAGACTCCTTCCACGGAGGTCACCAAAGTAGACGGGCTGCCCTCGGTTTTCCTCCTCACGCCTCCACTGCCCAAATATGGGCCATCGGCACCTACAACTCCCTGGTTGAATTATTCGAAGTGCACCGCCCGAGCCAGATACATGACCTGTCTAAAATACACCTAGCCAGCTCTTAATGAAGGAGACAAAAATACCTACTCCTCTTACACCAACACCAACGTTTCGCCTTTCACCCTATCACAGAGGCTACATAACGATTCGTCCACTCCGCCGCAATATCAACCCTACTTATCATACTTCCCGACGAGCTGCTCGAGCACGCTCCTTCGTCTCCACTTTTCCGCCCTCGTTATTAAACACCTCCCACTAAGACGCTGCAGCACACCGAAATTAACCTGCCTTCACTGTTGCCGTCGTCGCCTTGCCGATTATCACTCCTATCACATCCCTCACAATTCACACCACACTCCCTCATGCCACGGAAGAGGTGGGCATAGCCCTGGCTCTCGCACACCAGACTTCCTCTGATCTAGTATTATCAGATTAAAAACCGGCCATCAAAATTTTTGCTAGCGGTACTATCTCTGCGCTTGCCTGCGGAATCATCTTTCAAAATTTAGCGCCCCAGCACTCTACCCAGCTCCTCTCGGCGGCACGAGCACTCGTCACCCGTGCGCCTGACGAGGCCACTTCCCCGCCAGGGAGGTTACTCCGCCAGGGACTCCCTCACCACTTATCGGGCGGTTACCGACTACTGCACCTACCCAGCAACACGGTAACCCCAGCCCACCCGTCCCTTACCCCCTCAGGAACGGCTGTGGCGCCTCCTTTAAACTTAATCGCTTCCAAACCGAGCCACCCACCATCATATCCGCCCATCCGCCTACCCCTCTCCCCTTAGTCCACACTGTGGCGCTAAATCCGCCGCGCAACATTACCTGTGGGCCTACCCCCTGACCCCCACCCCACCATAGCATCCCCTGATCACTGGACGGAGGCCCTGGACCGCTCGGAGGAAGACTCCCAGCGCCCACTGGTCACCCTGGCAAAATGGTAGTAACGTATACGGGCCGCCATGCCTGCTGCCTAGGCCGGTGGTGTCAGCAACGGTTTTTATCTGTCTCTTTCCCTCTGTGACTTGGCGTGTTGACATGGGTGCTATTGAGTGAATAAAATGATTAAAATACCTTGCTGAGGCAACAACCAAGGAGTCTTCAAGGCTTACGAGACCTTAACAGCCCACTCGTAGACAGTCTTATAGGTTGGCCCTGCATGCCGATTGAAATAGACTGACCGCGCTCACCTATTGCTCTGTCCCCCAGCATGGCATGTTCAGCCTCCTCGTTGTCGTCGTCATCGGTGCAGTCATCCTCGTTAAACGAGGAGCTCACGGTCAGCAACGGCTGCCGGTCGAGCATCGGGAATGACCCGTCCGACCGTCGTCGACGCCCGTCCACGGTGCAGCTGCTGGTGCTGCTGGTGCTGCGGCTCCGGGCGTAAATGGTCGTCACGCCGAACAGCACTGCCATGCCCAACAGCACGAGCGACAAGACGACGTAGAGCACCACCTGAAGAAAGGCAATGGCATCTTTGATGATACTGAACTAAGCAACTGAGCCAGCAAGACCTAGTTTACCCGCTACATAAGACTCACAGGTGAACACGCTCCAAGATATGTTCACAAACCTGGTGGCGGGAGACAAAATGGAGGAATAGCTGAGCAGAGTTCTCCAACAGTCCACCAGTAGGTCGACCGTCGTCCCTGGAGGCGTATTCCGAGCCATTTTGATAACCCGGGACGCTTTTGTTGCTCTGCTGAGGCGGCTCCAGTTCGGTCGGCGGGACATCTACGCCACCGAGATGGGGCGGCGTGGGTGCGTGTCCCTGATGCTTCTCTTGCCCGTTCAGCTCCTCCTCCACCTGCTGCAGGCGATATGCATCGTGGTTGGGGGCGTGCGGCACTGGCTTCTGGAGCGTTGACGTAGAAACGGGAGGCGCTGACAGGGAAGCTGGCGCGGCGGTGGAACCTAAACCTGATAGAACCAGAAGGAGCAGCGCCGCGGCAATTGCATGTGCCATTGTGCTGCGGTCAAAACTGAATGCGCTCAGTCCGGAAAGTACGTGAGGAATCTCCTGAAACGACGGCAATGGCCAACGCTGCGGCCACCGAGCGTGCTATGTTCTTCAGTTTCTTCGCAGGTTGCTAGCGCGTTCCTGGCGCGTGCTTCTGCTTCCAAACGACTATTGAAAATGATAATGATGATGCTCACAAATAATAACAGCGATGTGAGGATGATGGTGATGACGTCTTCAGTGATAATGGCACATACAGTCTTTGTCAAAGTTTTGTTGGCCACGGCTCCCAAGGGTTAAGGCTTGGGCGAGTTGGTGCATGATTACAAATAAGGGAACAGCGCAATACAGACCAAACACAAGCGGTAGTGGGCCAGGATGTGACTGTACCTTCTGGGGATAATTTCTTGTGTTTGGCTTATGGAAGGATTGGCTGTCATCCCAGAAGGAGGCGCCCGGTGTGTATGAGCTCGGGCTTCGGCATGAGCCACCTCATTCCCTTCCAGTGTCCATATCCATATGGTGTCCATATCCATATGGTGTCCATATGATAAACATTTCGGGTAAATCAGGGTGGGCCGATGGAATTTTTGCTGCTGTTGATGAAATGCGTCTAATTTGGAAGTTTCGACACTCTGTCTGGGAGTCTGATATGATGGTGACATGTTCTTTGCCAGTGGTAGCTGCAAGGGCAATGGCTGCTTCTTCGGCGGTGTCGATGTCCTACACCAGCCGATCAGCCTACGCCATCAGCATAGTCAATAATCAGGAACTGCAGCTAGCTTCTGCTTCTATACCCACCTTCCAAGCTTTTTATTTTTATTTTAGGCAGCGCGGAAACGCTTTTGGTGAAGCATGCGCAGTTCATTTTGGGCGTTTTTTTCTGCAGGCATATAATACCAACGTTTATAGAACCAAGGTCCTATAAACGTTGTATAATACTTATCACAAGGTACACCCTTTCTTCTCCGTGCGTGCACATCCGAGGTCGAGCGTTGAAACAAATAAAACGGAGCGTTTCCAGTTGTGTTACGGAGGTGCATATATATAAAGTGTTGAAGAGATTGGCTGGGCTACCTAGCATCCAAATTGGTCCCCTGTGCCTAAATTGCATCATAAAATTCTACCTGCAACTCCAATGCTATAGCACACACACAAAAAAAGGAAATTTTAGTGGCAGAAAATATGCAGTTGATATTACAAAGGCTTGGAATAACAAAAATTCTGTATACTCTACCTTTATCTTCTATGCTGTATTTTCTGCAGAATCTGGTTATTACAATTATTCTGTATAAAAATGACTTTCCGGTGGAAGTTTAGTAGACAAGTTGGTTTGAAGTGTAATTTTTATTTGCGGGGCCTGCCTTTAAGGTAGCTTTCAGACATTACATTCAATTTCGGGAGTGGAAAAGAAATAACAAGCCAAATTCACTTGCGCTTACACATTCCTATATTGTCACGCAGTGAAGGGCGAAGCAGTGAAGGGCGCAGAGTATGTATAAATAGCATTTATTGGAGCGACTTTGTTCCTACTAATAAACCAGCGAGAAAACACAAAAGGCGAAGACTACGTCAAGGTGACATGCACGATCAAGCGTCCGTGAATTGCCGCGGTGTTTGCTTTGCGTGCATTTATCTCTACGCACGCTTCTTTCCGGTACCAATGAATTGGACCGAGAGCATTGCTGTCTAAACAGCAGTAGGTTATTGACGACAGTGTAGTGTGTTCTTTCGTCTAACCCGCTGTGACATGTTGGTTTTTCTGATGAAGTACTCCAGGGCTCATGAGACTCTGGGCTTAACTTGTTTTGTATACTGGCGATGACAATTGCTTATTATAGCGGAAGAACGACGCAAGGCAGACCTGGGCCATGGCTGCCCTTAGCGGGCATGACAGCTTTACTGACAGGGGAAATCTACATGATGACGATGATGACTGGCGCATAGCCAGTGGGAGATTCAACGCACTCCCGCGCCCGCAACATGCGTATCTGGCCACAAGTAGAAACGCTGTACGGACGCCGAACAATCAATCCACCATCCTAACAATTGGTTTTCCGGTCCATAATGTCAATCCTGGTGAAGCTGCCTGCAAACGCTGTCCTTTTGTAGCGTAAGCTATACTGGCCGAGGTTGAGCAGTTTCGCGTGTGCCGTGAAGGGCCGTTCTGCGCAAGCACGAGGGGCATCATATTGGCTTGGCTTGGCTTGGATTGGATCGGATTGGATTAAAGTGGATTGTGTTGGATTGTGTTGCGTCAAAACCGCGGCAGACGCACTGGCACAAGCGCGTGCCCAGGTGTGCGCCTCAAGTGCGCAGTAGCCAAGTCTGACGCTGAGTCGGAGCCGCTTCATAGCCGTTCCGCGTGGCTCGGGAAGAGCCGTACTGAGCATGCGCCAGGAGCAGTGACTGGACAGGACTGGACTGGATTGGAGTGGATTGCTAAACCTTAGCTCACGCAACGTATATCCTGGCATAGCAGAGCTAAGCCCCCACTAATTTTTTTGTCTCCAGCGGTGCATCCACCATCTCGCAGCTTTCACTACAGCCAAACGCCGCCAAAGTGCAGCAGCCGACATCCAAACTGGGCTCCAAGCCCGCTGCGAAGTCTCCAGTCGTTCAGTCAAGTGGGTATTTTGCTGAAGCTGTTGCCATGAAAGTCTCAACAACCGTTCATTGTACCTGCAGGTCTCATGCATCGAGTCGGTCGTTGGATCCTGATCGGTCTTGTGCCTGTCTCGTGCTTGCGTTTTAGAAGGTTCCGATTCTGGAAAGTGCATTTTATTGAAGGAAATCAAGCCAAAATTTGGCTGGGCAGCTCTCGGGCCAGGCGTCAGTGTCTGCTCGCTGTGACGAGAAAGGGCCATCAAGGGTGGTTCAGCGTTTCCATCTTCACGAACATGGAAGGTTTTATTATCGCGTTTAGGTTCACCTTTTCGAACTACTTCTACGAACGGAGCTTGCTTATTTTCAGAAAGGTCCGGTAAGAATTCCCCTTTCATGAAGTCGGCAACAAAGATGTATTCGAACTCATACGGTTGACGCTCTACCTTTTCTTTCACATCCTCGACTTCACGTTTTCTGTCGTCTGCTCGGGTTGCTGTCGTTGAACCTTCTCTGACGGCGACAGGCGCTTTATAATGTTCACCACGCTTATCATTTCTACGTACGCTCGAAAGTACGTCATTTCGGAAAAGTGAAGCTTAGGCTGTTACGATGGCGTGTTCCTTTACGGACACTTCAGGGGCGCTAGTAGACGAAATGCTCACGGTATTGGTCCGTATCGTATTCTCCCGTTCTCGCAGGGGCAAAAAGAGCTTCCGCTCGTCGCACGCCGCCGCGTTGGACAGAACGATTTTTTGCACTGCCGTCCTGTATATGAGGAGCATGTACACGCGGTGAAGACGGAGGACCAGACAGCTGACGAAGCGGAACGGAAATTCGTTGGGGGAATGTGGGCTTTGCACAACAGTTAAAAAGCAGATAAAGGCAGCATATACTACGAATTGGGTACAGATTTTGGAAGGGAAAAAAAACTCTGGAGACTTGTAGAACAGAGAAACTAGAAATCAGGAAGGAAGGATTCTATAACAATACACGAGGCAGTGTATTGCAGAGAACACGGGAATACAGGGCTAACTACAGGCAACATGACGAAACTTGTCTATGCTGCGGCAGAGATCGGGAGAGCGTAGAGCATGTTGTCATAGACTGCACAGAGATACCACCACGGCGGGACGATGGGGAAGCGACGTTGAAGGAAGCTCTGGTATTTGGAGTGAGGGGCAGCCTCAACTTCAGGGCCCTAGAGGGGAAGAGGCGGCTGGTGGGCCGGTGGAAGAAAAGTAGGGAAGAGAGTGGGACGTAGGAAGAGTAATATACCGAACTGGAATTCAGAACAGAAGAGGGGTAAACAGGTGTGCGAGGGCAGGCAGGGGGGAAACGATGGGAGTTTAAAACTGGGGGGAGGGGGGCTAATCCATTAGGTTAGTTAAAGGAGCCATGAAGAGAAAACAAAAGTTTGTTTTATTCGAAAGATTAGGTGTTTCATAGTACCCCAAGCGCTTTCCCGGAAGCAAATGATGCTTTATTCACTGAGAAATAAGGCAATTTAAGCCAAAATTTTAAATCTCCCGCTAAAATTGCACATTCCGTGACGTGAACAATGGCGTCATACGAGCCGGTCCATGAAACAGATACTTAGTATGTCGACTCCATATAGCACCCACACGCGGGAGTCGACCGAGACGGCGGCCATTTTAAATATCCCGGAGGGGGGGGTGTCCCATTGGACTGTTTTGACTTTGGACCCTCGCCTGTATATTAACGTGATTGTATTTTTGGAGACCGTTGGAACTAGTAAAAAAGCCCACTCGAGAGATGTTACAAACAGCCCGGTTTGTATTTCGCGCGTTCGTTTTTCGCACTGCCATGATAGTAGTTCGCGTCGCGTCTGACAGATGGCGCCACCAGTCCACGGCGCGCGCGCCGCTCGTGGGACCTTGCTCTCGGTGGTTGCACTCAATCTCTGCAAGAGGTAGCGTCAACATCCCCCTCGCGAGGGGCACGATCAAATGCAGAGCATTTCCGGGGGCGCACGGCGTTAAGTAGTTTGCGTTACGTTAATGTTGTTGCACTTGTGGCAACTGCTGACGAGAGAGCGCTCGTCAGCAGTAATTTGAATGAGTCAAGGATATAAGGCGCGTCCGTAGCCTCCCAATCTGTGTCTGCTTTGTGGCGCAGTGGGTTAAGCACCATGTACATTGCGTTCCGCCCGCAGGGTCGAGGGATCGAAACCTGGCGCCGGATAGTACTTTTTTTATATATATAGTAGGGAGGGGTGCGGTGCGGACTACGGACGCCAACGCGGGTGACATCGTGAGTTACTGAAATGCTCTGCATTTAAAATACTAGTAAACCCTAGTGCACCCGCAGCCCTAGTCATGGAATCGCCTGATCCAGAGAACAAAACTCTCGCCGAGGAGCTCGGGCTTGCATTTAACAACCTCACACCACTTGAACGCTCAATGCTTCTAAGTGCACGAGCGGCAAGAGTTGTGGGATACGCGGTGGACGGGAAAGCGACCATTCCGCGATAGCCACAACAGACGAACGCCCTGCCGTCGGCACCGCTGCCTCGTCAGCCCCGTCGCGACGGACGAATACAGACTGGTACGTATGTGCCGTATTTTTATTACGGTTAATAATAGTTCAATTTCAGTAGCAGTATCGCTTATGCCAGTTGGCCGGTGTCGTGTATGGAAAGCCGTTCGCGCGAGCTGTCTGCTCCGACCAGAAAGATACGAGCGTCAATGCGCGGTGTGTATACTTTGAGGGCGATTAGACGAAGTCGGCGACGAGCGCCAGCATGTCCCAGGAGTGAGCTAACGTAAGGGTCCCTGCCGTAATCAATTCCTCGGAAATGAAGCGAGCACACTCGTACTTCCTTTAGCTCTCTTTCTCCTCCGTTTGCAAAGTTCACAAAACGTAGCCACTTGCTTCGCCGAGGTTCGTCGTTGGGCAGCACATGAAAGGAGATCTCCTCACGGGCGGGGATGTCGCACTCCCTCAACGATTTGCCCGTACTACATGGGCATTTCAAAACGCAGCAACGAAATTTCATTGTAAAGTACTCGAACAAACTGAAGTTTTCAGTGATTGTAAACTGGAAACGAGCTCGTAACGACAGCAGCAAGCCAACACCATTCGAAACTTATGCGACGACTGGCACTATCTCGTCGCTTCTTGCTGTTCCTTACTCCCCTCGTTTCTATTTTTACCTTTGCTGGTTGGCGATATGACGGCCAACCTCCTGTCAAGGGATTAAGATACCAAGCAAGGTCGCGGCTGTACGTGCTGGAACGGTTCGTTGGCCCCTAAGAGCCTCGAACCAGAAAATTCGTCTGCGCGACGGTGGCGACGGCGAGATGTCGAGTTCGGCCGGCGGTAGTTTCGTACGCATTGGCGCACACGCTTGCGTGTTCGTTCGGAACTTCAACCGTTTACTCCACCGTTCTTTGTCATAAAAAGAATGTGCAGTATGTTTCACGGGCATTTAGCTCGCTATGCAAACTGCAAGCCCTGCCTAACATGCGTTTGCTTTTGCCGGCCTCCGCCAATCGCAGAGCATTCTCGAGTGACATCATAGGTTCTGTTGCGGAAAATGAGCTGGTGGGTCGCATGGTCATTTCCTTTTTTCCTAATTATGTAGCTTATTTGAGCGAAGTTTGCGTTATAAGTGGTGTCGTTATGGTTCTAACGAGGCAATCTTTCGAATGAACCAAACTTGTGTCTTAACAACATACACAGTTGGTAACAACAGAGGTCCCGATTCAAAGGGAAGGCCTCTAATCATCATCATCATCATCATCATCATAATCATCATGTGAGCGGTACCGTTATGCCGTGTCTGGGTTGGCCAAATAGACGGCTGATTGCCAGTGAGACGCATGCCCACGTGACCGAATTAGATGGACTGGTTGATTGTATTGATTTGGGCGTACGATGTGATGGTCGGTCGGGGAAATAAATCCTTGCCTGCACCCACCGCATGCACACGGATACCGGAGCATTTAAACCTCTAAAATCTTCAATGAAGGCGGACACAAGAATTTTTGAAAGTGGGCCGTGCGCTAACTGTTCAGAATATTTAAGGAAATATTTTACAATCCAGTAAAGAATTTACAGATCCACCCATAAAATAGCCACATAAGTGTTGTATTCGGGGGCCTGGGACCATACGTTATTCAGAAGACTTGTGGTCACCATTCTCGAGCAAGGTTTCAGCCGGACAAGTGCGGGCTGTGCAGACAATATCGAGGAACAGAGTTTGAAATGGAGATTCATAAAGAAATGTCTCGAATTCGTTTTCCCAATCGGTAACTTCCATTGTTATTTGTTCAGCGTAGTTGTTATAACTAATGAATAGAGTGCGATGCTTAAAATTAAAAGTTCTGCAAAGTTTTATTGTTAGAAAACGGTTCCGGACTTAGTAAAAGTTCACACATAGCTGTATTGTTTGCGATGCGTTCGGCGCCAAGTTCACGCCGATAGCGGTTACGTCTAGCCTTTTTAATGATATGCAGCCAAGGTAATATTTAACTGATACTAGCTAGATAAAGAATAAAAAAGCGCGAATTTTCCTGTGGGGCTCACGACTGAAACTTTCAGGTCCACGTGTCCGCTATTTAGGTGGCATAGAATTTGTAGGGAGTGGAGGTTTCAGAAAGAGCAAACAGGGATGGGAAATGTCTGGTTCTTGTTGCTTGGGAGAGATTCGTATTAGAGTTTGCACCGATACATCTCCCCTGCGTTGCTGTTGGTCTGCACATTTCTGCTTTGAAAGAAAAGCAGTGGCAGGTGCGTGTGCTGGAGCTCAGCGATCGTTTCTGGAAAGGTTTCTAGTAACATTTAGCGCTGATAACCCTTTCACTTCTCACACGCAGCGCTGCGCCATCAGTTGTGCATTATAGAAGTGCTGGTTCAATGGCTCCCTTGCTATACACGCATGTTTTGTGCCTGTTAGCATGTTGCACATTGTAGCAAGCAAGAGAGCAAGCGAATGCGTTTTTGCTAAGATAGTATTTGATGCGTTTATTCCCTAATGAGTAAGTAAAAACCGATATTTTCCTTAGGATTGTGGGGTGCGGAGTACAGCGCGCATTGCGCATTGTGGGTCCACAGGCACGACACCATAGGAATTTAGTGCCCGCTTTTAGTTAATGCAGCTGAACTTGTCTCGGGGCAGCAGCGGATATATTGTTTGATGTGGAGCGCCAAATTTTTCTGCATCCCCAGCTTTCTGGCTCCACGGCCGGACACTGATCCCCTCCCGCGCAGTGGGCGGCGATCTTGTCAGCGCGATTACAGTTAATTTCCGAAATGTTCGGCGATCCTTTTCTTATCTCGCTATAGTGGCAGTGAAAGCTACCAGTAGATAAAATATGGCGTCAGTATATTGGTTCCACTAGATTCCTGACGGGTTTAAAATGTAAGCATTGCGTAGTAGCTTCAGACATTGCGGAAAAGCTCCTATCGTCCCCGGAGCAGACCACGTGTCGCTCAATCGGTGGGCGCTCTCCTCGTCGTTGTATCAGTCCGGGTTCAAAATCAGTCGCACTTTTTGTGCCCTTTTTTGTGCCCTTTTGCGTGCGCGTGCGTGTGCGCGTGCGTGTGCGCGTGCGCGTGTGAGTGTGTTTTGACGCGCTGTGCGGGCTTTGACAGCACACGGTGCGACGCTGCGCCATGATATTTTACCGCATAGCTCTGGAGGCAGAAGAAAAAAAAAACACTTGCGGCGCTTATGGGGATTCGAGAACACGCTGCGGCCAGAGCCATCCCGAGCGGCCGTTCACGGTGGCGACGTCTGACTCATCGCCTCTGCGGCTGCGAGAGAGTGCTTTTAAATAAAGCCGACCCAAATTGGGAGGCTACCAACGCGCCTTATATCCTTGACTCATTCATACTACGTCAAGAAGCTGCTGATACAACGCATTTACTACCACAAACTCCCCAAACACTAAACGTTAACGCAATACACCCACCCCCTATGCGACGCATTTACTCGAGTCCCCCTCACGGGGAGATGGGCCCAATTTTTTTTTTGTGTTTGAACTTTGGTGGCATGCCCAACACGCGGAGCACTTGTTGACTGTTACTTGCAGAACGTTACTCTGCCCGTTCGAGTTGTCCTGTTGTAAGTACAGCAGTGTGCTACTGCCTCTATTGTCGCTGTTTTCTACTCCCCATTCATTAAACATGTTAACTTTGGCTCTGCCTTTGTTATTGGGAATGGAGGCAACTCTTCGGAAAGCCGTTCGCCCACCATGCTACCACGACTTGACGAGTGTTGGCTTTTGGACGCCTTCACCAATGTAGCAGTGCGGTGCCTTTGTTCGCAACGCTCCCATTACCCCGCTTACGCCGTCAATTCGCTGCGGCTACTGAGGTGAGTCTGTACCCATGAGTGGCCAGGAAAAGAGGGACTGAGCGGTACGCGTGAAGGCGCTTTATGTACGGGGGTGTTCGTACTTGTGGCGCCCTTTGTAAGCCTATAGTATGGGCGACCATGTAGTGTGATCCCTGCCTTTGCAGCTGCGGTACTTCCCCCAGTAAGTGTTGGTACAAAATTGCAAGTCGAGCCAATTTTGTGGCCACGCCCTCTTGTACTCGCGTATGCAAGGGAGAGATCAAAAGGCAGAGCCCTTGCGAAAAGGCAGAGCCCTCATGGGGTGGAGCACTTTACAGTCGATACATATTTTTGCGACCGCATCACAACACGAACTTCTGTACAAAACCCAATTAGCAAAAACGGTGTATCGTAAAACAATATTGACACAAGCCGCTTACTGTCAATGTAGCTGCGGTCCGCAGTAACGCAAAAAGTTTTAGTTTCTCTGCTGTATGG
The DNA here is from genome assembly GCF_048455015.1 of Haemaphysalis longicornis. Lineage (NCBI taxonomy): Eukaryota > Metazoa > Arthropoda > Arachnida > Ixodida > Ixodidae > Haemaphysalis > Haemaphysalis longicornis. The sequence continues at coordinate 101,640,304 of NW_027526361.1, read as the reverse complement.
GTGTATTTCATTTTTTGTAACTACTATTTCCCTTCGGGCCACGTTAAGTCGTGATAATTCGGTTACCTTTAAATTACGTCCAGCCTGCACGCTTACTAACGACAACGCTACCTAACACCAGAGTTCAAGTTCATGCAAAAAATGGGTCAAGTATGACACTAAACATGAGACTCTGGGCAGAGTGTTTCATAAAATTTGGGGCAATGAATTTTTCGAGACATTGAATACCTGGCATTTTGAATCGCGCGCTGACGGCCCAGCCGGCGCTCCACTCATGACGAGACTGAGCGAACAAGGGCCGGCGAAGCAGCCGTTAAACCCTTGACAAGTCACATGGTACCACCAAGGCGAGGCTCCGAGCAAGCGCTTCTAAGGTGGCTTAGCGCAGCTGCGACACCTCTTCGCAGCGGATCATCTGGCGTGACGTCACACCTGCTACACTTGCACTCCGACTGCTCAAGGTCACTGCGACGCGATGAATGACCCTGCGAGACCTGTCGTAGTAGAGCTTTGATACACTGCAATTTCTTGGCCGTAGCTTAATGGCTGCACTTTTATTTAACAAACGATATATAAACGAAATAGTAAAATGAGGCTCGAGTTAGCTTCCTAAGAAAGAGCACCTCGAGCCCAGATTCATGGGACTGCCAGAAGGGCACGAGAAGGTGTCGGAGAAGTAGGCAGAGATCTTAAGCGGCAGGTTGCACACGGTATCCCTGGCGCGGGCGCTTCCTCCGCACTGGATGTAGCAGAACGCGATGAAGAAAAGCATGTCTTCCGAGTAAGTCTCCATCCCCGGCAGTCTGCGGTCGTTGAGGTACACCTCGGATCGGTAGCCGGACCAGGCCGCCAGATGGCCGCCGTACAGCAGGAAGGCCTCTTCGGTGTTCAACAGGGGGTCCACCTTGCCACGCAGAAAGGAAAGTAAATTTTACAAGCGAATGCTGTGTCTTGGTTTTGAATAAGATGAACTCAGGGGAGAACAGGAAGCATAAAATTATCACTAGGGTTGGGTGATGCAAGAGGATTTATCCACGTTGTTTCTTGCATCTATAACCACGAGGCGTGCAGGTAGTTGTCCGATTGAGGACGCCTGCCGTAAACGCAAAAAATCAGGGATCGAAGCTGTAAAGGGTGGCCAAGCTCACCTATATTCTTCAGCCCGCGTCTTACTCCCTTTTGGGGCTACCGTGTGCGTCCTATTGAAAAATAAATGGTATAAGAACGGCAAGAAGAAAGCATGGCTGCCATGCTGCTCGGTGGCTGAGTGTCCTTGTTTCGTTTGTGTTCTTAAGACCAGTTGTGAAAGATCCTGGACACAAATAATAAAATACAGCTTGGCAGCCAAATAACGCCGCAACTCGTTCTCTGTTTTCCCCGTGCAAGAATTTTTTTCTGTCACTTTTCAAGTCTACAGGGGCAAGCATGGGCTGTTGGCTTGCTCAGCTGTGTGGACTGACATTCCTCCAAGAAAAGGTTTACACGTGATTTATCTCAGCTAGCTGGTTCAAGCTACAGAAAAATAAAAAAAGAGAAACGGCACAAAAACTGGCGTAACAAAAAATTCCTCTCATCTGCACTGAATCGTAAAAAAACAGTGCAGGAAAACACGAGCAGTGAAAGAAAATGGCAGTGCAACCTGTGGGCACCATGTGGGTCCCCACGCCGGCCTCACTGCGCGAATAGGGCTAACTGCCCGGCGCCGCCGACATGGGGTAGCTACCTCGGCGGCAAAGCTGGCAAAGCCGCGCGAGCGTGCGCGCCTTCGCGCATGCCCAGCCGCGCCTCCTCGTCGCTAGCGATCACGACGCGTGCAGCGCGGGCACTCTAGGGGTTGCCTTCCCTGCCGGCACCCTCCTTTCCCGCTGGAGACGCTTCTCTGAAACCGAGGTTACGTCGGAAGAATGATCGCTCTGGTTAGGGCTTTGATGCGGAGGTCTGGAACCGCGCTGCTCAAAGGAGCTCGCGTTCTTCGACACCGAGTCGGCCACGGACGGCTCACGGGGTTCCTGGGGACTCCGTCCCCGGCCCAAGCTCCGGACAGCCTGTCCAGTGCGTGTTCCAATTTATGAACGAGCCATAAAGCCTGGTTTGGCGACAACGCCTGGCTCCGAGCGCATCATTGGCACCTCCCGGTGACACGAACGAAACCAGGGCGGCGTCCCCGCGACGCCGCGGTGGGGATTGTGGCTTTGGTTCTCGTGTTTTGGCTGTTTAGCCGGGTACCACGGTGCATTTATAGCCGGAAACCCCCCACTTCTGGCGCCCAACCCGTCCACAAACCTCTGTGCTTTCTTCTTCTCTCCAAACGGGGGTATTCTGCGCTACGTTTATCTGTAATGAACCTTAAAGGAGCCATGAAGACAAAATACAAGTTGGGTTTATTATAAAGACTGCTTAGTCCCGATAACAATGATACCAATATCATCGCAATCTTCGAACAAATAACGGAGATATTAAAGAAAACGTGTGAAGCAGTCGCGACCCCCTAGCCAATTTCCCGCAACTTTTCTATGACGTCACGGAACCTTGTTTGTGCGATTGGAGGCCGCCTAACTGACCTGTCGCGACGACACATGACTGGACGTCTGTAATGGGGCCTCTAGTTCCATTTGACCGCATCACTTGAATGCTAACGTGCTGTTAACGCACTGAAAATTGTTTTATTGTTGGCCCGTATGACGTCATTTTGCTCATAACACGTCACTGTGGCGCAAAATTTGGAAGTCTTTAATTGCTTCTTGCTTTTTTTTCGTTAAAAAACATCTTTTGGGGCTGTGATGGAGCTGAGTGAGATACTGAATCCTAGTTCTTTCAAATTAAACGAAGTTGTATTTTCTCTTCATGGCTACTTTAAGCGATAAGGCAAACGTTACATCGAGTTTTCCTAATTTATGCAACGGTTAGAATGATTGCTCATTGCCCGCTGTTCACAAATATGAGGTCCTGAAGGTAAGCCATTGTTTCTCTCAAGGGGAAAATTTCTCTCTTCTTTTTTTAACAGAGGACATTGTAATTCACTAAAGGAACAGAATGGGGACGCAGCTTTAGTGTACTTACCTTGAAATTGCTGCGCTCAATGCATTCCTTCGCTGACTTGAGCCGGGCTTTGGCCCGAGGCGGCAGCGGCGCTCTGGACTTGTAGAACTCCTCGAAAAGCGCCTCGGCCACCAGCGATCCAATGGCGCCGTACCGGAGACCCGAGCTGGTCTGCTCGTCGTAGATGGGCAGCGCGGCCGCGATGGGCGACACCACCACCGAGCGGCAAGCGGAGTCGTAAAAGCGGTAGTAGTTGGCCCTGTCCAGTTGCCGGACGTAGCAGCCGGCCGGCCGCTGGGTGCGCATGAACGCCACGGTGCGACGGTAGTTCGTGAGCAGCGAATCGCCCATCTCGGGAAGGGCGTGCCACAGGTCGCGCTCTGCGGTGCTCGTGGCGTTGAAGAGCGTGCTGCTGCCGAAGAGGCCCTTCCGGAAAGGGAATTTGGAGAAGTTGGCCGTCGCGTTGTTACTGGTGACAAACTTTGTGAGGGAGAGATTCAGCGGGTAATCGATGTTTTTGGTTATCCTCCGGATGTCCTCCTGCGCCTGAGCGGGAGAATGAGAAGGGGCGAGGCCGTATCAGCGTATCCGTGGGTTTCATAGGGCTCTGTGCATGAATTTTGCTGCGCGTGGAGGGAACCTAACAATCTACATTAACCTACAGCACCCCCCCCCCCCCCCCTTACGGTGAGCAGGTTTATCTAGTTGCACCCAAGAATTGAATTTATTTTGAGAAAGCTCAGAGTGCGGCACGAATAATTTCGAAACACCAGCGTTCTCTCGTAGTGGTCGTGTGTGATGCGCGTCAAACCGTGCGCATCTTCTCTCAGGCATCATTGGAGGATGCTACACGTTCATCGTGACAACCCTTCACGTTCGTGCAGTTCTTTAGAAGCGGTACTCTGTAGATGTGTCTGTGCATCGATAGTGTTCGTCGTTATGTCTCTAAATAACTGCAAACCACACCGCCTTCCATTGTACTCACAAGTCGTGAATGATGCCTGGCACCGCCGGATAAGAGAAAGGCTGCACCGAAAAATGTTCTCTCCTTTTTGTGGCCGTCTCAAATTGCGCAGTTTTTAAGTGCACAGAACTTCAGGGCCGCGCCTTGTCGTAGCTCGCTCGCTGGACCCAAGTAGAGCCACACGGCGTTCCGTCGTCGCGGCGTAACCGAGAGGATTCGAAACCAAGGCGGTTTATATATAGTCATAAGCGTTTGAAACTCGTGCACCGCTGGCGATTGTCGAAAATCTCCCCGTTGTTTAGCACAAACAAAACTGCAGGTACATTTGAGGCAAAATATACGTAATCACCCGACAGCGCCCGCGCTCATTTAGTTAGGAACGCTCATTGGGTTGGTTTTTAAGATAGTAAGCGAGAAAAGTGGCAGTGGAACGTCGGCACGTGCGGGCGGAAAAGCAAGCACAAAAAGAACAGAACTCCCGCTTGCGCAGTTTCAGGCAGGGGGCGCCCGAGCACTGCGAAGGCGGGACATTTGAATTGCATTGGGTGTACGTATCAGTGAGCGAGTAACGGCGCTACAACCCATTATGACGAATCACTGCTCTGCACTTCCGACAGATTTCACATTCAGTGTAACGGCTTTAATTTTTTACTTCACGTTAAAGATGCACCGACTCGCCCACCAACAAGTCCTTCTAAAAAAGGTAAGACATAAGGTTCTCCGGAACAAACAAAATTCCCTCATCAGAGCAAAATAGGCCCCAGTGTTGTACTATTGGGCTATATCCTCCCATTTCGGGAGAGGCCTTCGTCTTGCTGTGGATATAAAGAGTCCGGTGATGATGATGATGATGATGATGCTGGTGATGATTATGAAGCTCACAGTAACCCTGCACAAATTATTAAAGTGAACACAAGGTTCTATCATCGCAATCTAAGGAGTGCTTGCCTCGGATGCCACGGTGAGCTGCACGAATGATGCAGACACGGCGTGACCGAGTACTCGTTCCATGAAAATCAAGCATCGCGACTCGGCGCCTCCGCTGCCCTGGGTAGACCCGAAGGCCCCTTCGATCATACTGGACAGGTCAGCGCTGAACAGCGGGCCCAGGTTGAAGATCACCGTCCACGCCACGAACAGCACCATCGAGTTCTCGCCCACTGAAGCCACGGCGGCGTTAATCTCGCGAAAGAAGGCGGGGTCTTTCAGAATGAACCTATGAAGTATACAGCAGAAAACAGTGAGGCATATTTTGCAAGGCATGCTTTAAGATGTTACTAAGGGCACGAAGCAACTTACGAGAAGCCCGCAAAGTTTGGGTGCAAACGCGAACAGACATGGACAGTGCATCGTAACGGGATTAACATTGGTTTCTAAATGCGGGGAAATATTCGACGCGCGCTGAGCGCCATTTTACTAGCATGAACTATCGCGCATGAAATATTCGCAGTAACCGACCGCAGGTGAATGCTTTCGTAGGTGTTCGGCAGAGCCAGGGGCAGAGCCGAAAAAATTAAATACGTGGCAAATAGGAGAGCTAAAAGGACGCTCCTGTTCATTCCCCTCACAAAAAGAGACTGCTGTTACAAAGCACGTGTAGAAACACCCCAAGAAAATAATGGAAGCTACTAAGCCCGCCGAAGTCGAAAGAACGGGTTTGAGAGATACGGATTTGGTTGCAGTTTCAGCGTGTTTACAGACACCTGACACAAAGGTGGTCGAAGTTGCAACACTACAGAAGCTTCGAAGATCGTTCGCTCCTTTTGTGTTGTTTTCATCTTGGGACTGCCGAAATGCATTATAAGCGTGACGTCCAGCTTGTGTCCCTTTGTCACTCTTGCTTATCAGTACTTCCTCTCTTTCGAAGGTATGACGAATTTTTGCTCTATAGATGACTTAGCAAACCGTCGAAATTCTATACTGGCTGAACAACTGCTGCTCGCCCCGGTTCTTACCTAGTAGAAGGCGACCGCAGCTGCGCATCTGTCACGTTCAGGTGGTCTGAGAAAAAGCGCGTCCACGCATCGGACGGGAGCGCCGAGCCCTGCGAGTCAAACTGTCTCCTGTTGAGCGGCGGCGACTCGTCGCTCTTGTACGTAACGGTGAGCGCCCTAGTCACGATGTCGTCGATGTCCATGAAGCGCTTCAGCTCGGTGCCACACGAGCTGCGCTGGTCGACGAAGTGCTCGCACACGTTCTTCAAAATCGTGGGGTACGTTTCGCGGACGAACCATTCGCGGCGGGTGTGGACCCACTCGGTCACTACGGCCGAAGTGTGCAACGCGATGACGGTGTGGTCGACTAGGTTCAGCGTCAGCACGGGGTTGAGGCCCACGCTGCGGTGACAGTAGGCCAGAGCCTGGAGGAAACCTCGACTTGTCGAGGCTGCCTTTGGCGTAGCCTGTTGGGCAAGGGAATGTGGATAATAGGGAGTTTAGGCTGACCGTTCCAACGTGGCCACCACCAGCGAGGCGAGCGCACTACTGCGAACTCCATTTCTTCAGTTGTGACGAAACCGCGAAAACGCTTCCGAATCGGCGAAGACGCCACGCACGTCAACGAGGTTTAGAACGGAAGCGAAAAACGTCGACCGAAGCGCGAGCATACTTTTATGCAGCTCCCAGCAAGGCAGCCTTGTCTTGGCTATTGGAAATTTGAACGGCTTCTTTCAAATTACTTGGAACCATTATATCGTGTCAGCAATTACTTTGTGTAAGGGAGGTGAAAAGCGGAAATAAACATGATATTTTGGTTTAGTTGAGTGACAAAACATGAATGCTTATATGTATTTCCTTTTGAACGAACGTTTTGTTTACACACGCATAGGGCACGACCAGTGACGCGAATGATTCCCCGTCGAGGGAGATATGGTTATTGGTTACCTAAAAGCCTTTATGCAGCTGATGCTCTGGTTGTGCTGTGAGGGCCGTCGGGAGCGGAGCGGACCGTCAAAAACGGCCAGCTAGAGCTCTTTAGTGCTTTCGGGTCGATATAGTGCCTGCTTGACTAGAAGGTAGGCAACGAGAGTACAATGAAAACAACGGAATAATACGGGACATTTAGCCACATGCTAACAAACAGCGCATGGAGTCTTCTATGCAATGGCGATGCCGAGTAATAGTCCCGAATGTGGGGAGTGGATTTAAAAGGGGATCACACAATTCCTGCTACCGGTGGGGAGCAGTGATGCGAGAACTCCGGTCTACCATACCACGGTTGCAAATGCAGCTTAGCTAAGGCCGTTCGACTGGTCTCTGCGTATACCTTGCGCGCATTTTCGTGGAACGCCCTTCCTTCTACTTTTTGCACGTGCTTACGTGACAGGTACTCTAGCGCGTGTGCATGTTTGAGCTATTACGACGTTACGACGTACGTTGATCCATCTCTCTGAAGACTGAAAGATGACGCCATGTAGTTGCTGAGCGTGACTCTACGTTACGTGTCCAAACAATTTCGTCGATTTCAACGCGTGATTCAAAACCCGCGTGAAGGAATTTGGAAGGCCGCATATTATTGTTTTTGCCGCGGGCACAATTTAAATACCTCCTTTAATCACAAGTCCAGTTAAAAAATATGTGGCCGCCCCACTCACTGTCATTGTCGCAGCGTTCCTTTTGGTCGTACGCGTAGTCTGACTGAGAGATCTAAAATTTCCGATTTCAAAAGTTCTAGTGCGCGATCAGCAAAACCGTTTCGGGTTGAGGTGCTTTATGTGAGGCCCTTTAACTTGGGATAAACAAAATATACTGAAAAAAAAATCGGTTGTCTGTTCCTTTTAAAGTGTCCCTACTTATAGGGCGAGCCAAATATTGGGAATTTAACGCGTCAAAGTTACACTTGCGCCTTGAGGCGCGTCGTAGGGGAGGGCTCCGGATTGGTTTCCGCTGACCGGGAATCTGTAACGCGCGCCGGAATCTCGGAATTTTCGCTCTTGGCCTCCGTCTGAAAAGCAGCCACTAAGGCCGGAATGGAAGCCGCGTCCTTGGGTTCAGCACCTACTCAGGAGGACCCCCCAGTGAAGACTACCTGTGGCCACGTCATGCCGCCCTCGGCGAGGAGGTTGCGGAACGGGCCCGTGTCGTCGCGCTTGCGCAGCGCCACGTCCTCGCAGCTGCGGAAGAGGACGGCCGCCTTCTGCGTCAGCGTCTGGGGCGCGCCTCCGCTTCCGGCTGCCACGACCCCGGAGTGGGCGGCCGACGCCAGGGCCGCCATGTAGCGACGGCGGTGCGTGCGCTGCACCGACTCGTTGTGCTTGCTGTCCCAGCCGCTGCACACGAAGCTGTAGAAGTTGTTGCAGGGGTCCACCACCGTGTTGATGGTGTCCTGCAGCAGACGGCTGAATTCGGCGCAGCCGCCCGTCTCGCAGATCTGGTAGAAGTGGTTCGGGATCGCCGGGTACGGGAACATCACCTGGGGGCAGTTTAGTGAGCGCGGTTTTGCAGTTCCCTCTTTTAGGTCATGTCTGCTCAGAAACCTTGGACCATAAGGGGAGTGGTTCACTCGGTTCTTTCCGGAGAAGTGTGGTCTGCGGTGCCAGACAGATCCGAGCCAACTAAGAACGCCGCGACGACCGGGAATAGACCCGACGTTCCAGAGAAAGTCTCACCGCTTGTAATTGCACCACCCAAACCACTTCCGCATGGCAAAGTAGTCTTGAATGTTTTCGCTTTGGCTCCTTTTCATTCGAGGTAGCATAGGACATAGCAGTTCAGCCTTACTTGACTTGGCCCAGTGTTCGTATGCGTCCAACGTAGGTCATCTGGCTCACGGGAGACTCTCCTAGCTAAACCTGCATAGACTTTGTCGGGGTGGGGGAGGTGATATAAAGACATAAATCTCGGAGGAAAATTTATAAGCCGCACAGAATGGAAGCCGCTGAAAATGGCTGATCTGCACACGGCGTGCAAGGACGAGCAGCCTGGGATGAGATGCCGAGAGAGGTGGCGAGGTCCAGAAATTTCAGAAGGCATGAAATATATGTCACTGGCGGATAGTCCTAACAGCTGCGACCTTGCGTGGTAATGGTTCGAGGACATATCGGTCGGTAATATGGCCGGGACAAATAGCTCCTGACAGGTGTAAATCACATTTGCTGGGGCTCAGAGAGAAACCGTTGTCGCGAAAGCGAGGGAAGAGTTTACGAAGAGGACTACTTGCTTTCAGGAAAATGAGCAAGAAGTGCCGGCGAAAACCGGGCTCGGCGAAGGGCGAGGGAGAGAATGGCCCATGCACACGCCGCTTTTCTTGAGCGCATCCGACAGTGAAATGTCGGGCAACAATTTTATGACATCGCGGTTCTGTTTTCCCATAGAGGCCCCTCGACGCGTGAGGCTGTAGAAGAAGAAACTTCATTTTCGCAAGGAACTCATAGTGCGGAGCTCTCGGGAGAGTCGTTCAATCAGTGTCCGGTGCACTTCCGCGCTAGAGTCTCCCAGCCTCCTTTTGCATAAAGGCGGGGGGAAGGGGGGGGGGTGTAGTATTGGGTATGAAAGAAAGTTTGGCGTTTTCGGTGCACGTCCAGAGAGTATAATAAATGCTGGGCAGTTTTTGAGAAGCGTTCCAGAAAAGCAGAGGGGGTGAAAAGTGCATCAGCTTTCCGTGTTTCGGGTTAACCGATAAACAATTTGCCCATTTGAGCAGCACTTGCGACGTATGGGTGATATGTTTCGCATACGAGGGCTGGGCATGAAAATGTCATTGTTTGTCTACTTTTTGTTGTTTCTGTAATAACTTTTCACTATCACGTTGATGAGTGTTTGTATAAATGAACAGTTGTGAGTCCGCGAATGTCTTGTATACCGCTTCTCGTGTTTTGTCTTTTTGAGCAGTTAATGTGTTGATGGTAACGCCTGCCAGTTGGCTTTGGAACATGATACCTGCGATCCACGCGTAGACACAAGAGAAATCGCAAGTTCTGGTAGCTGAAAGAAAGACTAAAACGTGGCGCAAACTATTCGCGGATGAAGAAGGCAAGCTAAGACAGATAGACAGATACAGGCGCCTGTATCTGTGTTACCTTGTCTTCTTCATCCACGTCTAGTTTTCGCCGTGTTTTCTTCTTTCTTTAAGTATGTACCAACTAGCTCAGCAACAAGTTTTGTTAAATCGTTTTTCTGCTAGCTGTTATCCTTCCGCGCCCGTGTGTGGTTCGGGAGCGCGCTTTCGCCCTCACTCCCGGAGCGGTTTCAGCAATTTCAACAAACGAAATCTGCTCCATTTGATCCAAAAGACAATATCGTCCTTAGCCCCTTTGTCGAAAACCTAGCACTAGAGATTTCTTACGCCAACCATCCGTGGGGGCTTAGTGGCTAAGGCGTTGTGCTGCTGAGCTCAAGAACCTAGCTTCGACTCTGCCCGCGGCGGCTGCTTTTCTGACGGAGTCGACAAGCAAATCCGCAAGTGCATCCAGATTGCGGTAAAGATCCCGTGGTGGCAAAAGCTAATCCGGAGCCCTACACTACGGCGCGCCTCAAACCCCAGGTGGAGCTTCGGCGCGCTGAACCCCACAATAAACTTCTTACCGTTATCCGCCCGTACCATGTCTGGGTCGGTATCGCGCTTTGACCGACGCTCCAGAAACAGTTTGAGCCATTTCAAGAAACTAAATATGCTCCAATTGTTTCGAAAGACATTTGCATCGCTGCCCCGCTTGTCAAAAACATATCGTCTAAGTTGTGCTACTACGCTATGCACGTCATTGGTTCTTCAGCCACCAACCTTGTAGATCACGAAGGTCGCGCACAGGAAGGCGACGCCCCCGCCGAAGCCATACGCAGGGTATTTGCAGGCGTCCCAAGCCCAGGGCTTTCGACGAGCGGCAGTCTTGGACGAGGACTTGGCTTTCGGGTCTGCCACGGACAAGCGGGATGCCTTTGACACAGCGCCCTCGGTGCCGCGCTTCGTGGAACTCGGTCTCTTCGCGGCGCTCTTGTCCCCCGACTCGCCGTGCGGACGGGCCGTGCTGCTCCCGCGGCTGGCGTTCTGCAGCCGGCTCTTGTCCTTCGCCGATGGAGCGGAGGCCGAGGAGACTCTCCGGGGAACCGGGGGCACGGTTTCACCTGAGTTGAAAGATCGACCGAGGGTAGTTTGAAACTGCCTTGTTTGTCGTGTGTGATTGTGGTTGCATGAGCCCCTTCTAGCAGTTATTCTCAAAGGTTTGAAATTTCATAACAGAACATGTCGGACGTCGCTACTGGGTAGTGAACGGGAACTGTGTACATTTCGTACGTTCATATCCTTCTCTGCCTTAGTCATCACACATCTCCCCGCCTTTGCTTCCACCTTCCCCCTCTCAACGCAGAGCTGGGCACAACAGTTTCTCGGGGCTACATCTTCGTCTTTCCTTCTTTGTATGGGACATCAGTGCAGAAAGCTGGCTGCACGGACGCCCAGTGTGTGTGTGTTTAAATACGAAACAGTAGAATGGCTTACGTGGTGAAAATTAGAAGGGCGCACTAAGTGATACGAAGAAATAAACAGCGCAAAACTACACTTAGCAGATGATGTACAGAAGCCAAAGCGCTCAACGCATGCCCTGTGTTGTTCCTGACATCTTGAGCCCTTTGTGAGAGTTATAACACTTCAGTCCTTACTAAAAAAATCTCGGGCCATCTCCACTAATGTGAGACCTGGGGAGGGGCGAAGCAGGCAGTGTATAAGCGTATTCTTGGAGCCTTGGCGTTTTTGCCAACGGAGATGAAACCATTGGGGGTGTACGTATAAAGCTTTGCTGTAGAAGTCTTGCGTCTTTAAGCACGAACATTCCAGCGCGAGGCGTTAACGAGCGTCCCGGTGTTTCAGTACCCTGACTACATAAGACGGTGGTTACGACGGCGACATTAGACGCCAACAGCCCGAGGCCCTAAGGGGCTTCACCCTGAAAAGCAAGATCCCGGTGAAAAAAGCCAACGCTTCCGCTACCGTTACATTTGTTATTGCCGAGCACGGCATATTGGTGGTTTGTGAAGCTATAATTCTGGGAGCGCAGCTGCCGTCCCTGGTGCTTAGCGATGAATGGTAGAAGTAAGATTAATTATTGAAAGGGTACTTTTAAAGCGTGAATTACTACGAAATATTTGGACCGACGTGTGCGGAAGCACTCGCCAAGTAGAGAATCATTTGCTGCGACGTTAAAGGAGCCATGAAGAGAAAATGCAAGCTGGTTTTATTCGAAAGATTTCGGGTTTTATAGTGCCCCCAGCGCTTGTCCGGATACAAACGGTGCTTTATTCACTGAGAAATTAAACAATTTAGGTTAAAATTTTGATTTTCCCGCTCAATCGTGCGTTTTCGTGGTTCCAAATGACATCATGCACGGAACCGACCGCTCTGCAGCCTAGAATACCTTCATTCACGCATCCGCCGTACAGGGTAGAGACACGTATACGCTGGCGCCGCCATTTTCGGTTGCTCGCTCGCCGCCGAAGCAAGTCATTGTGTCAAAACCGCGCTAAAATTATCGCCGCAACGCGGTTTACTGAAGAATTTTGAATCATATTGTCTGTTTCGCGTTGCTAGGTCTCGTGGGAAACGAAAAGAATAACGCGTTGAGCCCGTTGGCCCAATTGCGGCGGCACGGGACCGTTCAAAGGTTGTCTCCACCCTGTACAGCGGTGTTGGTTTGTTCCCGCGTTTCTTTACGTTCCGTAACCTAGATGGCGCCACCATACCGTGGCAAGCGTTTGATTTGTTTTTGCCCGCATTTAAACCTGGCTTGTTTTTGTTCTGGGAGATAATATTCGTTCCCTGAAACAGTGCTCGCTCGACAAATGGGGTCACGTAAGACACCGTTGCTTGCGTCAATCGGCCAGTGTCGTCTGAGACAACCCCAAGCCCCGTAGTGCTGTGCAGCTAAACCAAGCATGCTGTGCGCAGTACGAACAGCAGAACACATCAGTACTTCTATGTTTGCATGTGCTTTCGTAACTTCCACTGTTTGTTCCATCATTCTTATTGCTTTGTAAAGAATGTGCCCTAAATTTAAGCGCAAATCGCTCGTTCGTCTAGTTTGTAAGCTCTACCTAATTTGCGTCTGCTTCTGCCAGCCTCCGCCAATCGCAGAGCTTAGCTCATGTGACATCATAGGTTCTGTTGCGGGAAATGAGCTGGTGGGTCGCATGACCATTCCCGTTTTTCCTAATTATGTAGCTTATTTGAGCGAAGTTTACGTTAAAAGTGATGTCAGTATGATTCTAACGAGACAATCTTTTGAATGAACCAAACTTGTGTTTTCTCTTAATGGCTCCTTTAAGTGATAATAAACAAGTATTTCAGGATCCTTTATCTCAAAGAAGTTTGCGTAAACCCAGGCTTGGCAGGGCTTCAGCCCTTGATCCAGTGCAGAAGGTCCTAGAGAAACGACCCTTTGGCATAAGCCTTCCTAAGAGTATTTGAATGGTATTCGCTGACAGTTAAGGACACCCCCCCCCTGCAACACTCGGGACGAACGTACATACCGTAATTCCATAGTAATGAGCTCTTCGGGCTAAGTAAGAATAAATCAAATGCTAACCTAAAACAAACAAAAGCTCCAATGATTTAGGAGGTTTGGTCAAAGCAGTAACGCCTATACGTATGCGCTCCAGGGAGGGTGCCCTAAAATGCTATCATATGCAATTATTTTAAGAGCTTGAAGAGCCTGATTACACCTGCAGTAGTCCGGGCAACGACGAGTTAATTGACACCTTTTGAAAGACACAGAAAAGGAGGTACACTGGACGAGGGGGTCGTCCTGTGTGCCTTCTTTTCTGCGTCGCCGTCTCTCTTTTTTCGCGCCTTCTTTCATAATGTACAAATACCAACTCGCCCAACTTTCAATGGTGCAGAGTTAATTGCGCTCTTTACGATGGGCTGGTTGCCAAACGATGAAGCAGGTGAAAGTTTGTAGTTCTTCATTCAGCTGCATCTTTTCGAGCCAAAAGGTAAACTTCGGGAATAGTCGAGTAGATAACAGTGCCCTGCTTTTATTAGGACAGTGTTCCCGGTCTGAAGAATCACGTAAGAAGTGTGAATGGCTATCAGCCGATGGGTCCGTAGGCCATCGCGGTCGCGAAAAGCTGCTTGCCTTCGCCAGTAATCCCTCCTACTGTGTCACGGACTAGGGATCATTATACCAGAAGTCTGCAATAGCCCTATTGGGTGATTTCGAAGGGCCGCTGCGGGACGTGCTAGGGGCGAAGTTTGTTTAGAGATCCACGCTTCCCCCGTAGAGCTCGAACCGCGACCTCGTTTTACGTGTGCGCTCACCGCGTAGTGGCGTGGGAGTGGGCGGTGGATGGCCATCGTTGGGACGGCTGCTTTCTTTGCCCGGGAGCAGTGGCGTGGAACTCTGGCCGGACGCAGCTGTGCTGGATTCGCCTGGGACAAGAACGGATATGAACCCTATTTTGCACGAGGATTGTTAACACAAGTACGCTTGTTGAGATAGGGCTAAAATAAAGCATAGAAACACTAGGCACAACGAACAGCGCCAGATGTCCCTCCGAGGGTTGCTGAAGGCGTGCGAAGCACATGTCGGCTGAAAAGGTAATTTTCAATGAGGAACTCCTGAACTGCTTCCTTTGAGATATAGTGAGTACCTATGGTACGAGTAGGGATGCTTCATCTGCGTAAGCCATCCCTTCCTCCGTTAGGAGGTCGTAAAAGGTCTTTGCGAATTACGAAAGGCAGCGTTGTTTTCAAGCTGTGATTAAGGGCATATAGTAGGTTTCAGGAAATCTGTCGCGTTAACAGCCCACGCCTTCTGCACAGTTGTTATATTTTTTGTGGTAGCCCGGTAGCCGGAAAGGACGATTGTTACGACACCGCTATGCTCCGCAACCACGTGCCAGAGGCTTACAGGCAAATGACCGCAGATTAGCGCAGTGGCATTTCCTGGAAGGCGGTTATTTTAACCTCCACCCTTCCAGCCACGCGCATAAAGTTGACAGCTTTGTGCCCTTTGTTGTCTGCGATTCGCATTGACGAAGTGCCTTTGTTATTATAAGTGTTCCAGGCATGAATGTAGCGCGGAAGTCTGGCTTGCATTCAGCGTACGCTGCTTAAAAATTTTCCGGGTTGGTATGTTACACTGTAAGATGATTTACACTCTTAAGGATGTAAATCACTGGTATAATTAACAACTTTACCCCCTTGCAGAAAAAAACAAAAGAAAACACCCTTACGGTTGTTTTGTCGTTTATAGCGCCTTTACCTAGCAAAACGCTTTTAAAGTGTGTTTTATCGCTAATTACACCCTTGCGAAGGACGTGTTTCTTTGTTCATGATAGGTTTTAAGGGTGTTATAGACAAAAAGGGTGTAAATCAATTTGCAGTGTACAGTGTGCTTGAGTCGCCTCGTGCCGTTTTCCGCTTGGCTGCATACGTCATCTGTCTGACCTGTCGTTTACGGCCGTAGTGTCTGCTACCATCTTTGGCGTTTTTAGATGCAACGCATCTCATGCTCGCCCCTCTGTCCTTCCTGCGTCTGTCCGGCGTTGTCCGCACAGCTGCGCCTCTCCTCCTCTCCTCTCTCCGATAGCGAACGCTCTCTCCCAAACAGCTGCGGGTTGGCGCAGCGCGCTCTCACTCCGTTGCTAGGCGCCGGTGTGCGGCGCTGCGCTCGGCGCTGCGCGCGCTGCGCATGTGTAGTGCTCTCTCTCTCCGCGCTCTCCTCTCCTTCGGGCGCTATGAATATAAAGCGGCATGCCGCGCTCCGACGGTCTCAGTCGACGGTCTTCCGCATTACGCTTGCACTCTCTCGCAGTACTCCACGATTGCTTGATGCAATCGTCGAGCCCCTAACTGTGCACTTTACGGACCACAAGGCACTCGTTCTCGTCTGCAATAAAGACCGTACCTGAGCATACGTGTACTGCATGTGCATTGCATGGTGAAAATGGAAAATTACGCCCACCTCCCCTTCGCGTGAGAATCCCTGCTATAAGCGTAGTCAATACGATGGAAAACGCCAATGGAACTTCCCATGAGATGCGTTGCATCACACCAGGGTTCCCGCGAGGGGAGGTGGGCGTAATTTTTTTAGCGTAAGCTACACTGGCCGAGGTTGAGCAGTTTCGCGTGGACCTTGAAGGGCCGTGCTGCGCAAGCGCAAGGAGCATTGGATGGGATTGGATTGGAAATCTAGTCCAATTGGAATACGGGTGTGTAGAGAATTGGATCTGCACATTCGCAGGTCTGCGCATTCCGGAGGACTGACGTCATAGCCGCGGCAGACGCACTGGCGCCGGCGCGTGCCCAGCCGTGCGCCTCCGTTGCGCAGTAGCCGGATCGGCTTGATAGCCGTTTTGCGTGGCTCCTGGAGAGCCGTGCTGCTCATGTGCGAGGAGCAGTGACTGGACTGAAATGGACTGGACTGGAATGTATTGGATTGGATTGGATTTGAAATCGTTTAGCAGCAGTAAGCATGATAATCAGCTGATCTTAGACAACCGGCCGTGGCTGCCGCTTTTCTGATGGAGGCGAAAAGCAAAAACGCCCGTGTGTACGAGATTTCGGCGCACGTTAAAGATCCCCAGGTAGTCAAAATTAATCTGGAACCCTCCACTACGGCGCGCCTCATCGCTGGCATTGCGTCGGCGTGTTAAACCCTACGATCAATCAATCAATAATCCTAGACAGCAAGGAAACCTAAGAATAACCAGCTGAACCTTAGCTCACACTGCGTATACCCTGGCATAGCCGAGCTAAGCCACTGCTTTTTTTTTTTTTTTTTCAGCGGACGGCGTTCGCTTTTCTTCTCCTCGCGGCTATCCCCGCTTTTGCTCTGAGTACGCGCGCTCGCCCATTCACATCCCGCCACCCGCCGATAGCTGCCACATCCTGGTGATGTAGGATACGCAGCCCGAGTACAGTGCGTGCACAGCAATAGTTTTTGTAGCTCTTGAGCACAGACACGAAAGTACCGTACCCTAGCCGTGTGCAGGTTCACTGTAATAGTTTGCCTAAAGCTAAGGAATTCCGGAGTATTCAGCCGGGAAAGAACTAGGTTGATCTTAAAAAGCGCGCCTGATCCGTATAACTACCGTGTTAAATCGATTCTAAGCACCCCCTTTTTTCCACAATCGTGATGCCCAAAGTGAGGGGGGTGCTTAGATTCAAAAAACCAAAATCACCCCCTCCCCGCAACTTTTTTTCAGACCATATCTCGACGAGGCGGGCAGAATGTACAATGGTTTATCTGGCAAACATTCAAAAGAAAAACAGGTGCCGACAGCGAACCCACCGTTTACGTCTGGTACTCAGCCACCCACCCTATACCATTCGAGTCCGTTGCGCCACCTGGGCCGCCGCTCTCAGTATATCCCCTAAAAGGTAGTCTTATGTTCCGTTCAAGTGCTTTGTAATGGAAAGTTTCATAGATGACTTCGCCGCAACGTCAAGTCATGTTCGCTTCCACGCGTCTGAAATCCGCCTTGCGATAGTTTCTTAGAAAAGGGGGTGCTTAGATTCGTGAGCAAAACTTTTTTACATCATTTTTTTTTTCCCGACGGTAGGGGAGGGTGCTTAGGATCGGGGTGTGCTTGGAATCGCAAATACGGTATATACGGTATATATGTATTGGCTCGCACATAGGCACAGTGGTTGCTGATATGGGGGCCATCCAATATGGGGGCCATCCAAACTGAAACGACGTATAAGATCGACGGCCCGGGATATGTCAGAGGGGGGAGGGGGGGGGTGCAAGGAACGTCACGCGCGTAAAAATGCAACCACTTGTAGATCGTGCCGATCCAGGTTATGTTTTATTTTAACTGCTTACGCTCGCTGGCTGAAGTTGGGGTCACAGACACAACGCCGACCTTCCCGCGTGTCTCTTTGGGCGTCGCCGATCTTGAGGCACGTTTAGGCTGAGACTTTCCAGGTTCGCCTGTGTGTGGGCGCAGCAGAAGAATCGATTAGCATTTTGACTAAAAAACAAAGTAATGCATTTCTAACAACCATTCTGCTCTGAAAAAGATTGGATGTCTCTGTCGTCAACAAAGCAAAGCTTGCATCCAACAGAGCTATTTAGGCATTCAAGCTGGTATGAAAATCGTAGTACCCCTCCACAATGCCGAAGAAGGTGCTCAATGACGTCATTGATGGCACTCCATAGTTGGAGATCACCTGCATCGTGCTGCTGCGTCTTTCGTTTGACCCTTGGAGTGTCGGGTCCCTTTCCGTGTCCATGGCACTATGTTGAAGCAATATTCTACGGGCTTGACACCTTCGCTTACGACGCTGCCTTTCAGTTGTTCTACCGAGCCAGATTATAAGGCGCAAATTACCCCACGAGACATGCTGCGAGGTTGAAAGGGTGGGATCCATGTTTAAACAGGGCATGTTTTCCCACGATATTTTTGTTAGTTCTGCTGTTGTGGAGGAGTGCGGGATTGAATTGCAGTGGGAACCCATTCAATAACAGACTGGCCGAGGGCATATAAGGAGAGGAATGATGAATGAGGACTCCAGCTGCGGGATGCTTATGGTCTTTGCTGGGGCCCGTGAACTGGACAGAACCGTGAGCTTGTTGATCCCATAGAATTTGTTCCTATCATATTCATCCTATTTTTTCATCCTATAGGCTTTAGACTGTGCTCCTGACGTGTGGCGGTTGTGGCGCACATTAGTCGACGTTTTTTGTTTGCATCTGCGCAATAAAATCCCGAAGCTGGTATCTCTTTTCTGCATACGCACTATCGCCGAAGGCATTGTGGAAGTTGCAGCACCGTCAATTTTAAGATTCCT
This sequence comes from Haemaphysalis longicornis, assembly GCF_048455015.1. Lineage (NCBI taxonomy): Eukaryota > Metazoa > Arthropoda > Arachnida > Ixodida > Ixodidae > Haemaphysalis > Haemaphysalis longicornis. The sequence continues at coordinate 101,621,574 of NW_027526361.1, read as the reverse complement.
GCACTGTAAAATAATACACACCCATTTTGCCTGTAACTAGCATCCTTACACCCTTCGAAAACAGAAAAAACCCCTTTGGAAGCGTGTAACGAAGGATAATTAAAATTCCTTTTAAGAGGGTGTGTTCTTGTGTTTTTGCTAGGGTGTAAGTGTGTTAATGTGTTACACCCTTGTGTGTTACACCCCTGCGGCTGTAAATAATTTTACAGCGTGCCGCAGATGTTATTGTCCTTGGCCACTAACTTGAAAAACAGCCACATCTCGAGCTTTTTTTACCAAAACAGCATGTCCTTGGGCTAGTTGGTACGACATTTCAAGAGAAGAAAAAACTGCGCATCAAATACAAGACCACTGCAAAGGGAAAAAGACACTCGTCCTGTCAGTGGTCCTGACACTCGTCCTGACACTCGTCCCTTTGCAGTGGTCTTGTCTTTGATTCACAGTTTTTTTTCTTTTCTTTTATCACCACATTAAGCTCAATATTCCTGACAAAGAATGCAGCCATGTCTGAATTTCTAGACCATCTGTCACACCCCGCTGTCCATCCACAACAGGCAGCATTCGTTTCTACACTAAGAAATCAGAAAATATACCAAAACGAGTGCAGACGTACTTGCCCGGCGGCTCATTGCGGTTGCTTGTTCCTTTGTTTCTGGCACTTCAGAACCTGTCATAAAAATGAGGGTGCATTGTGGATGTTTCAAACACAGCAATCGTCCTAGTTTTGAGGTTTAATGCTATTCCAAATAAATCTGATAGTACCTTTTAATGTCGAATGCGCGAAACTGCGCGTAATGGTCCGAGCGCTACGCGACTAAGGGAGTCACTTGAAGTAAGCGTCTTGAGCTCATTCTTTTGTCTACGCTTTGAATTTCAGTACATAGCGGGAGTCTAAAATAAGACTATCTCTATAGTTATGAAAATGACGGAAACCTCAGACGACTTCGCAGACATTAGACAGGTCTTACAATGACGTTACAGGGTATGGGAGTTTTCAAAGTGGGGCATAGTTACTGTATTCCGGTTCGCACAAACTTTGCATGAAATAAGCATTCTGGGCGTATGTTAAACGCTGCCCTGTGGATTTGTGAGGCCGCGTTGTCATGGTCCATGCCCCAAAATTAATGAGAAGGTTTTTCCGCCACCAAAAAGAACTTCAGAACAGCCTTTATTCGTTTTGAGTAATACATTATGCACGGTAGGAACGCGCTGCTCTGCATTCAACTCACGGCACTTTTTACTTCTTTTTTACTGGGTAGTGGCTAGGCTCCCTGGAATTTTAGTTTTCTAAATTAATTCTCATATAATGTGTTTCGGTATAGTTCTGATAAAAACAACAGTAACATCCGTTTTCTGTAGCCACACTTCTTCCGTATGTGGTCATGTGTTAGCAGATGGGAATTATGAATGTTTATTATGGCAGTTATGGCAAGTTAAACTTTGCGTAACAACATCGTAAGATACCTATATTAGATTGAGAGTGAGTGAGTGAGCGGGCGAGTGAGTGAGTAAGTGAGTGAGTGAGTGAGCGAGTGAGCGAGGGAGTGAGTGAGTAACAACGTTATAGCAGCGGTTGCAAGAACCGATACAAGACATCTTACGTGGTGACGAAAAAAAGATGGGCAAGGAAGGAAGCTGAGGAATAACGGCACAGGAAAGAGCAGGAAGACCTTGCGCCTAACAGTTTCCCAGAACTTCAAAGTGCTTCAACTAAGAATCCGGGAAGGCAACCACGCTCGCTGAGCAGAAGATCGGAACGAGGTACAAGTGACAGGAGATACCTAAGCAGGGGCAGACCTAAATGGAAGTACAGAGTCTGCTGGAGCCAGGTCGTCCAAAACGACGCTGAAAAAGGGGAATCTATGAAGCGGTCCACCACACCGAACAACCACAAGGCAAGCCAAGACAGGACGACACAAAATGAAGTGGTCGTACTCCGCAAAGAGAACGCGCAGTTACGCAGAACAATCGAAAGCATGGCTGAACAGATCAAAATGATCAGTCAGCAGCTACAGCCTCAGCAAGTACAACAGGCAAGTCAAATACAAGTGCAGCAAGGGAATCCAGAATAGCTACAACAACAGCCGCATCAAGTGCTGGAGGAGCAGCAAGCCGAGCCGATGAATGAAGACGCGGGAACTAACGGAAAGAAGCAACAACAAGCAGCAGGGGCCTCGGATCCCAAGAGAAGGGCCATCGAAAGCCTAAAAGAACGCAAACTATTAGACAGGGTGGACAAGATAGAAGACATGGTGGCAACCCTAGTACAGCCGTTCAACAGCTTCAAGAAAGAGATCCGCGAAGATTTCGTGGCAACAGTCAGGCAAAGTGTGGAAACGATCATACAACAGAAGGTTACGCCGGCCCTGCAGCAGAATATCAGCACGACCGCCCAGCAATACGTGCCTCCAGTAGCACAGCAGCACATGGCTTTAGCCGTACAACAAATAAGAGTCGATTTAGGCCTCGGTCCTGCTGCCGTACCACAGATAAGAGATCAGGTGCGTCTTAGCATGTCACCATGGACAGGAACACCCCAAGCACAGTAGCTGACAAGATCCTGGTCATCTGGCAGTGGAACTGCCATGCTTTCGATAGCAAGAAGGCAATACTCCAGGTCCAAATCATGCAGTCAACCAGAAATCCAGACATAATAGTACTACAGGAGACCCTAAACGAGGACGTATGGTTACCGGGATACAGGGTGCACGCCTGTCCTCCGAGTCGAGCAATCAACGGCTCAGGAAGGGGAATATGTACGTTGATAAGGAACGGAATATGCTATGAAGAAAGGGAGGGACTGAAGAAATCATCGGCCTAGCACATCATCACAGAGGTGGTCGTCGGAAAGAAGAGGAAACAGATTATCTACATCGTCAACGTATAAAGCAGCCCGAGCAACCACAGACAGCGATTCGAAACGCCCATGAGTAAGGTCAGCAAAAACGCAGGACACAACGCCGACCTCATTGTTTGCGGTGACTTCAATGCTATCACAGGGAGTGGGGATACGACGAGAATCCGATCAAGGGAAGAGACCTCCTGGAGGCCACCGAGGAAGAAAGCCTCATCCTAATCACGGACCCCGCACAACCAACGTGAACCGGCTCCATAAGAGATAGAGACACAACGCCAGACCTTACTTTCGTCAGGGTTACCAGCAATAGCAGACTTCCAACATGGTTCAATACAGGCCTCGATCTCGGCAGCGACCATTATATCCTAGAAATAAAGGTCCCCGTCGACGAGAAGCCGCTAGAGAAGCGAATACACAAGCTGACGGATTGAGATTTATATCGTACCCTATTACCGGGAGAAGAAGAAGAAATCCAGGAAATGGACGAGTGGACAAGTAAAAAATAGAAAGCGCCAAGGCCGCAACTAAGGAAATCGAGACGGTACCGGAGATTGAGAAAAACGACAACCTCCTAGCACACATGATAGAAGCGAAGCTATCCATCCACAAGAGGTGGAAACAGCAACGTAACAACAGAAAGTTGTGGGAGAAGGTCGCCGACCTAAACCGTGCGATCCAACAACAATGCACTGCGCTCTGCCGACAACAGTGGACAGAGATCTGCAATGCAGCAGACGGTCAACTACATGTGGGTAAGACGTGGGCGTTACTGCGTCACCTGCTGGACGAGACCAGAACCAAGTCTCGCCAACGTGGCAACTTAAGCGAAGTATTGATCAAGGCAATAAGAGAGCTAAGGCAGGATGAGATGTACAAGCACATTGGTAGCAAATGTCTACCGGCCAACCCTGAGGAAAGCCACCCCGACTACTGGGGACCGGCCAACAACAAGCTGGACAGGGACATAGTCTGGGAGGTTCGCACGACGGTTAACAAACCGGGTAACAAACAAGGTGCTCAAACACCTCAGCGAACAGCCGATAGCCAGCCTTACGGCTCTGTTAAACAGGTGCTGGAAAGAAGGCAAACTACCAAAACAATGGAAAACTGCAAAGAACATTCTAATCCCAAATCCAGGCAAGCCACTCGGAATCGAGAACTTACGCCCAATTTTCCTGACATCGTGCGTGGGGAAGGTGCTGGAACACGTCCTCTTGAATCGATGGCAAACGTATCTAGATGAGAACGACCTATATTCGGACTCTACGATCGGTTTCAGAAGCAAATTGAGTACTCAAGACGTAATGATACAAATCAAGAAGGAAATAATTGACAGCAAGACCAAGGACAACCAGGCCATACTCGGACTGGATTTGCAGAGTGCCTTCGACAAAGTGCAGCACTCTGCCATCCTTTCCTAGATATGCGCCCTGCGGATGAGAGCACGGACGTACAACTACGTAAGCGACTTCCTCTCGGAGCGCACCGCACAGATACAAGCAGGTGACCACACCCTTGAAGAAAGGAAGCTAGGAAGTGCACGAACTCCCCAAGGGTCGGTGAGTTCACCGTTTCTTCAACCTTGTAATGATTGGTGTCGCAAGACGGCTGGAAACAGTACCAGAAGTGAGACATACGATATACGCTGATGATATTACACTATGGGTGCCAGACGGATGCGACGGACACATCGAACCTTCCCTGCAACAAGCGGTATAATCCATAAAATATCAACTGCAGGGCACGGGCCTGGTCTGCTCCCAGATCAAATCAGAACTACTGATTATTCCATCGACAACACGGCTCAAGCAAGAGAGCAACATCAAGCTACGAACTAACAGCGGGCAAATGATCCCTGAGGTCACAAAGATCAGAGTACTGGGCTTCCTGATTGACAGGAACCATAGAAACAAGGAGGCAGCCACCCGTCTCATTGGTAAAGTCACGGAAGCTACGCAGCTCATTAGGCGAGTGGCAAATAGAAGATCTGGTAGGCAAGAGGACAGCCTGCTAAGGCTGGTACAATCCTACGCAATCAGTCACATTGCTTACGCCGCGGCTTTCCACGAATGGCTACTAGATTAACGTAACCGTCTGAACACTGCCATACGAAAGACATACAAAGCAGCTATCGGTGTCGTCGATCTCGCAAACACCGAGAAGCTCTTAGAGCTCGGTATCCACAACACGCTAGAAGAAATCAGTGAAGCCCATAGAGTAGCACCAATCGAGCGCCTCAAGGGATCCAAGTCTGACAGATCCATCCTTGCCAAACTAGGACTGCAAACGGGATCAAACACTCGGCACCTCAACAAGCAAGAAGATATTCCGACTGGCATCAGGAATGCAACCAGGGTCCATCCTATCCCCGCAACATGGACCCTTCTCACAACAGGGAAAGAAGAGTGGCTAGGGCAAAAGTCATGCTTGGACAATATTCGAACGTGGCCGGCATCACCTTTGTGGACGCAGCCGAGTACTGTGACCGTAGATGCTTCACGGCTGTGGTCATTGATGCAAAGTCAGGGGAAACAATAACAGCAGCCAGCGTCGGAACGCGCGCAGCACAGAATGCCGAGGAGCTGGCCATCGCCATGGCCATCGCCGACCCGGAAACAACAACAGTGCTGTGTGACTCAATGGGTGCAGTGCGTAGCTTTGCCAAAGTCCGAATGTGGTGTGGAGCAGTGCGGGTGCTCACAGCGGTGAACCTTAACAAACGAAGGATAACAGTGAAGTGGTTCCCCGCCCATGCAGGGAACGATGTGTCAGAGACAATGGCCAACCACAACGAGACGGCTAATACGGTAGCTCGAGAATTAGCAGGCCACGCGACAGTAATGTATTCGTCTACATAGTGGTGGATGGAGACAAAAGATAGGTTCGACACCTTGCAAGGTGTAACCAAGTATTACAGAAACAATAGAAGGGTGATGGCACCGCCACACCCCGAGCTAACTAGGGAGCAAGCATCAATATTCGACAACTGCAGACAAATTCATTACTGACCCCGGCCATAATGCGGAACATATCACCAGAACTGTACCCAGACGACACGTGTGTGTTGTGCAACAACGCCGGAGCGACTGCTGCCCGTTTATTGTGAAACTGTGAGGTGAGACCAGTAGAGGCTTCAACTAGGTCCGACCTGCCGCCGTGGTATCAAGACGTCAGGCAAAGTTATAGCAAGGAGGACCAACTTTCAGCTGTCCAGCAGATCCTGTAGACTCTCGATTGGCAGCACCGGAGTGAATGCTGCGTGGCGTCATCCTCCCTCCGGGGAACAGGGCGACCACCGCAGTGAGTAGCGACGGTGACTGTCTAGTAGAGTGGCTAAAGGACCGACGAGTGGCTCCGTCCGGGCGCACTGGCAACACTATGTCTGTTGCAGGCATTTAATAAAGTCTTTTTCACTCCCTCACTCCCTCATTACCCCAAAAGGAAAGGGGAAGAAGGAAGGAAGGTCCTAGGCGGGTTGAACCTCCGCTACCCTCTCGGCCCGGTGCAGGATTTTTTCCTGGAGGTCATGCTCTTGGCGGCGCAAGGCAGCCTTGCACTGCTTTTTACAATTATTATTGAGGAATTAGGGCGGGGATCTAGGGGGCGTTTTACACTACATCTGGAACAAGTGCATGCGATTCTTTGTCGATGCGACTTGACAGACGCCAGCAGTTTGGTCAGAACCTAGGGAAATGCAGCTTCTCTATAAAAAACGCACTGAGGCAGGGCCAACTTTACCAACGTGTTTTGAAGCTCCAGGCGTTCGTTCCACAGCGGGAAGTGTTCGGGCGTGTGCGAATTTCTTCTTTGTTTGCGTGCTTGCTTGCTTATAGACCGTTCCGAGAGCGGCAGCCTGGGCGCAACCATATTGGATGGTGTGACCTCACTCGCCCATGCTGGCCTCTAAGAACGCATTCCTCGCCGTGGCCTTCTGTCGGCACTGGGCGCATAGACGAGTGCCGGAGCGACTTAATTGGTGAATTGTGCCATTATTTTTGAGTGTCGCTGCGCATTAACATTTACCAAGTGACTGGATATTCCATGCCAACCTTCCGGGACTACTTAGTCCCGAAAAATTGTAAGTTAAAGCTTGTTAACGCGCTGTACTTTTGTTGCCCGTCGCCTAAGTTCTCGTTCAAAAGTTTCATAGCTGCTTGGCGGCGTAATGTCTATTTCTACGTTCACAGCAACCATGTCGATAAAACGGCTTTGAGTCGCTGGTTCGCCTACTTTTATTTCATGGGCACGTACGGATTCGTTCGCAGGCTGTTTCAGATTTGGAAATAACGTCGGAGCTGCATCCTCCGGCGCAAGGCAACTGCCGCTGCGGCATAGCTCTGTTTGCGCCAACGTGCGTCAGTCCTGCAGCTCGACGAAACAGATGCAATATTTCCGGAGCCAGATTTCTGCCCTCGTCACTAGCAGACAGAACGGGTTAGCGGCAGTGCCGAACAGCGTTGGACACCGGAGGTATGATGAAAGGCGTTTCGTGCATTTAAGTAACGCGAGATTAGATATACTACTCCGTGGAAAATCAGATATGCGCTAGCGAGACCTAGAAAAGAATCTCGGAGCCGCCACTAGGATCAGATTAAAACAGCCAGGCCGACACCTTCCGTCGCGACGACACGCATGCAGCGCAAAAACACAACAGGAGGCATGCTTGAGAAGAAAGAAGCCTTCCGTTACGGTAAAATAAAAGTCACCCTCGCCGATGCTCCTGGAGCGAAATTCTTCCGCTGGGGAATTTCGATCCAGCCCACCGGGGTCTCCGTGTTGCTCTCACTCTGCGGAAGGCGGTGCCGTTGCGAAAGGCCGCACACACTGACACTCTTTGTGAAGTTGCCGCCTGCGAGACTCGCATGGCGATTCGTCCCACAACTTGAGGTCCGATCGCAGTGTGTGCATCCGAGTAGGACGAGTTTTCCTCCGTCACTTCCGCATTTCTAACTGCGCGCTTATCTGAGAATTATCGCCACCTAAGGGCGGAAACCGAAATCGTTCTGTGCTAAAGGCCAGTCATGGCGGATGCGGCGCTAGCGTCGCCTGTTGGAGGTCAGCCCAACTGCCCGCTGTAAACAGACTATAGACAAAGGAGGCGTTCGCCTGGCGAAAAATTAGCTCTGCCGACCGAGTGTCATTCCCCTTTTTTATGGCACTGCTTTTGCCATCTCGGAATAAGGAGGACGCGTATAGCCTGCACTGATGAACACTGGAAACGTCGAAATTTTCCATTACCAAGTTAACGGGATGCGTACAATCTCTGCTTGAAGGTGCCCCTGCCCGATTATCATCCTACCCCCGATTCCAGACCAGCTACCTTGGTTGAATGGCGTCTAGGAGCGGCTAGTCACTGCGCGAATTTAGTCAAGAGTTCGTATTTTTCTTCAAAATTTCAGATCTGCTGTCATTTCAGATCCGCTGGCCATTCACCTTCACACAGTAGAACTGCTCGTAATTTTTTCAAGGTTGACACTGAATTTAGCACGATGTAAATTTGGGAGAGTTGGTGTTCATACATCATGAAAAAAGGCACCGAAAACGAAGGCGACACAGGATAGGAAATACACAGGTCGACGAGCTACCAGCAGCAGTCGCTAGTAGCGCGTAGTCCTGTGTATTTCCTATCCTGTGTCGACGTCTTTTCTTGCGCCTTTTTCTATTATTACTTTTTTTTTTCATCAGTGCGCGTTATTTCTCGAACGCGGAGAAGAGCAGTACGCATTAGGTGGCTTTCGTCACATGGCTCATAACAAACAGGCTCACACTTCGGGGACAAACGATTTTTAGGGCAATTACTTCTTTTACACTTCTATGCTATATTTGTAGCAGCTGGATATATGTAATACCTGGTATTACTTCAAAAATACTACTGAAAAATTGGAAATTCGCTAAGTAGAGTACGTATACCAGAACACGGTGTCTCGCGTATAGAACCACCTGTTTTCGTTGATGGGGGTGAAATAAAGTGGCTGATAAAGAAACAACCAGAAGATTGGGGAACCTTATCTGCACGCTGCAAAACATTACGATCCAAAAGCATCAGACGGTGTTTATCAGACTCTTTCCTGTCCCTTCAGTGCAGCGTTATCAGTATGGCCGTGAAAAACAGTTATCAATCATGGACGCAATTTACCGGATGGTTCGGTAACAGTTACAGTACTAGGTGGTCTAATAAAGTGCAGCCTTCACGATGAGTGCAGCATGAAAACCAAAAATTGCTTACCAAAGGGTGCAAGCCTTCAGGGAAACCCAAGTGAACTTCTTCTTCTCTTCTTCTATAGGCTGTTCAACCGGTAGTCAGCTGTTGTTGCCTTCGTCTTCCAATTTAGGAGACGTAAAAATTCGGATGTTTTTATAATCTACTTTAGCTTTATGGCCTTTTACGGAAAATAACTTAATGCTTTAAGCTTCAATCGGAACACAGACAATGATGGATCCCTTGCCAATAGCTTCTTATGGGCACGAGCTAAAGCATCGAAGGAATCATCGCCATAACCACCATCAGCAGCAGCAGCAGCAGCAGTACCAGCGTCATCGTCATCACCACCACCACCTTCATAATCCTCTTCTTCTTATGGCACAAAGCCAACAAACCAAAGGTCACTTTATTGGGAGTATCAAGAACATCATCTCGCAGATAAATGGGTGCGACTTTTAGATGCAGAGCATCTGATTCACTCGCCTTGTCCCTCCGGCGTCGTCGTCGTCGTCGTCGTCGTCGGCGTTGTCCACCCCTCCCCCATTCTCCTCGCCGCGCCAGCAGCGCTCTCCGCCGCTCACCCCCTCTCCTCTCCGATAGCGAACACTCTCTCACGAGGGGCATTGGATTGGATTGGATTGGATTAAAGTGGATTGTGTTAGATTGTGTTGCGTCATAGCCAGGGCACGTAGCGTCATAGCCGCGGCAGACGCGCTGGGGCCGGCGCATGTGCAGTACTCTCTCTTCCGCGGTTTCCTCTCCTTCGGGCGCGCTGCGCGTATAACCGGTGTGCCGTTCTCCGGCGAAGCAAGATCCACGCTTGGCTCAAACACCTAGAGTCCACGCCGCTTTACAAGTACGTCAACGTCGTCATCGACTGGGACCGGCTTACGCAATCCCCTCAACGTAATGCGCGCTATAAAACGCGGTCCCTTCGCCGCGCCGCCTATGCGTCGCATCTACACAGGGGTTCCCGCGAGGGGAGGTGGGAGTTTTTCATTTCAGAAGACGATTTAGTCTCTTCTATGGAGACCAGTAGTATCGAGGCGCCCAGGTCAGCGCTTGTCGTCAGGCTCACCCACAGCTCAGGAACGGGAAGGGGAGAGAAAAGCGACGGGAGGGCTGGGTTGTAATCGCACCCGATGACGATGTTGGTTACGGTGCCTTGTTGAAACGGAAATTGACGTCCTGTGGCGTATTGGGTGGCGTAGAGGCGGGTATCAAGGTGGGATATAGGAAAGAAAGGGTTCGTGTGAATTCGGCGGGGTGTAGTTTCTTCCTATTTGACTAGATTTGGATGGGGAGGCAGGAGGGACTCTATAATGGAGCGGTATCGCTGGAGGATGTCTTAAAAGGTGACTACAGGATAGTCCAAGTCGTCCTCGGTAGCCTGGGAAGAAAATAGTGGAGGCTGCTGGAGGGCATAGTTATTGCCCATCAGTGGTTGTGAGCTGGGGCCTGAACAAGGTCAATGTTTCGGCTGGTGGGATGATGGCTGAGTACCTGGAGGATTGTTGGGACCCCCTTACCGAGTAGAAGCTACGACACGCGGCCGGGTGTCCGTGAGGGTAATTGGGGATGTAGTTTGGGTGATTGCCAGGAATGTAGCGAATTCTTAGGCGACCCAGGTGGAGGTGGTGTTGAGGGAGGCTGAAGAAATCTTATCTTGAGTAGTCAACATTGCCACATCGCAGCGTAGTTGCCCAACTGCGCTATAAGTTACACGGTATGAAAATTAGTGATCACACATGAACCAATAGAGCAGCCAGTTATGCAGTTTTGGGCGAATACAGGGCGTTACGCGGTTGGGGCTGTGGAGGTACTCGGCTAAGAAGGCTGCGCGTTGAAAGTGCGCAATGTAAGCCAAGGCGCGCGTTCCTTTCACAACCCATGTTCTCCGAGCGAAACGTCAGGCAGGCGTACGGTCGGGAAATAACAGCACACCCTAAGGTGCTGCTGTTATTTCTAGCGAAGCGATACATACCCAGAAAGTAGCCGATTACCGTACGGGGGGTATTGAAGAACGCCTTGTAACAAGGAATACACTCTGCTGCAGCGCCACTTCCACAGACGCTGCCGCCCGCGGTGCGTCCTTCAGAATTAATTTATGCATATGTTCAATTGCTTGGAGTGCAAACACTAGAGAGGTTGAGCCCAAGGAATCTGTTCCTTTTGTCTGAACCCTGTGTGAGTACTCGATAGCCTGCCAAAAGGTTAAATGCTGACAGAGAAACACATACCACCGGTGGGCATAACTTTTTCAGGCGGGGATGTATACTTGTTTTGCACAATATCTTGTGACTTGTAGAACCAAACTGTTTTTCATTTTAGGGCGCAGCACTGGCCGCCGTGCTGTGGTTTGACATCGGCATCGGCTTAATAGCCGAGAGAAATAAGACAGAAAAGAAACCGCGGAGAAAAGTAGGGGGAAAATGTGAGGGGGAGGCAGGAAGACATGCTGGGGTGTGGTGACACGCGGCGAGAGGACGCCATAGCTCTGCGGTGGTGTGCGTTCACTTCCGGAGACGCAGTTCGTGGTCCCTTCCTGAGACGCAGTTCGCGCAACCGACGCCGAGGATTAATATCCGTCTAGAGAACCCACGAGTGAGTGCTTCCTTAGAGCACTGCAGCACTCAGGAGTGAGTGCTGAACAACGAGTGAGGCAACCGGTGGATGATTGTCTTCACGTCCTCCTCGTCGCGTGGCTGATCTGAACCACGTGACATCTGAGCTGGAGGTTCAAAACACGATTTACAACAACATGCTCGGCGGCGGCTCCGCGTTGGGAGATAACGGCAGTGTAGTGCACGCCACCGTGCATTCGCTTGTCGCACTATCACTTCCTGAGACGCAGCTGCTACGTGCCGTGACCGAGAAGATTACAGTTCGCACTGTGGACAAATTTCGCATTAGGGAGTATAGTACTCGTCAGCTTTTTAGATGCGATGCATCTAATGGTCGGTGCTATGTCCCTCCCTTGTTGTTGGTGCGCCGTCCACACCCCCACTGCGCATGCTTGGCTTGCTGAACGCCCGGTGGTGTCTTACCCTTTAATGGCTCCTGGAGCGACAGTGTTGCCGGTGTCTTCGTGGGCCGGCACGAGACGAGCACGCTTCTCCTTTAAGGGCTCCAGGGATGACAGTGTTGCCGGTGTTTTCCACGGCCGGCACGAGACGAGCGCGCTTCACGCGCCTTCGACGTTTCATCGTCGTCGGCAGCGGCGTGCGTCGGCGAGTCTCGGCGGGCCGTGATTACAAGCAGCCCACAGCCATCCGGGGAACGTGCATCGACCTCATCTTCAGCAACTTTAGGGTTCATCCGCTACAACAGCCCTTGACTTTACATTTCACAGACCATAAGGCGGTCATATGCAAAGCGGAACGCCAACCACAGCTCGACGTCACCTAGGTTGAACATGATGATAATAATGCCTAAATAAAGACAAACTCATACCACGTACAACGTCTCTCTCTCTCTCTTTTTAATGCCTCTCCACTCTAACACCCCCCCCCCCTCCAATAAAATTACACCATCTTCCCGTAGGGGAACCTTGAGTACTTTGCGAAGCAGCCATGGGGTCAACGCAATTTCCCATTTCGTAGTTCCGGTAGGTGAAAAGTGTGGTAGTTACAATGGAAACCAAACTGTTAATATAAGGGCAGCTACGTACATCAACCTAACGGAAACGACAGACTGAAAACTAATGGGCACTTGAATCGACCTGCTTCGCATACTAATCAGGGTTTTCCTGCGGGAAGATGGTGTAATTTTTTGTGTGTGCATGTCTTCACGGACAAGTTCAGCTCACGTTTAATTACGGGACCTGGGAACCAAGGTCATATGGGTTCAGCAATTGTAGCTGCTTTTATGTCACGAAAGTACAAGTGCGGCCTTTAAAGCGAAGCTTTCATAATCTCACTGATATCGTCTGTAGTCCACCCAAAACGCACTGCAAGAAAGCCAACTTTCTCTGACGATGATGATGATAGTGGGTGAAGTGAAGAAAACTAAAACTCTTTCCGTGGTTGGAATCAAAGCTCGGTCTCTGGCGCTACGGAGACGACGTCTATCCGATTGCGCCATTTGGACACATTGGAAGCGGTTTGGATTTGGAGAGAGGTGCACAGACACGCAAAACCGGACAAAAATCATGTACTCGTCTGTCTTGCAACGACCATGGTTGAACGCTGGGGAAAGGCATAGAAGGCCCGCGTCAATAAATCGCTAGAGAGCACAATCGCAGTGCTGTAAACTGTCCTATAAGAAAGCGTCGCGCTTCCCATTCGTCGTTTCGACAGAGGTGTACAGTCGAACACGGATATATCGAACACGGGTATATCGAATTATTGTCTATATCGAACTCATAAATTATCCCCTTGAAAATTCTGTATAAAAGTATAGGAATTCGTACGTTTATATCGAACCGTATTTTTCCCGACATTGGGTATATCGAACGCCGCGCGAGCTGGAAGGTGCTCTTCGGCGGTCGCTGCACCCCCGATTGAGGTTGAGGAGGATGTAGATGAATGCGCGGGCATGGCGAAGACTGGCTCGCGGAACTAATCCGCCCTACCGGAAAGAATTTGCGCTTGCCCAGTCGGGCCATAGCCTATGGTCGGGCCCCGCTACCGGCCGCCGTAGCGTTAGCGGATGGAGCGCGGTATGCTAAATCTCTCTATGCACACAAGCCCCAACGCTGGGAAAATGTGAAAATCTTGACAGTGCGAGGTAGGGATGCCCCGACTGCGCACGACCTTTTTTTTCGGCTGCGTACGTTCCCCGGCTTGCCGAAAAAGAGTTTTTTTTTCTCTCTCTGGATGTCGTCTCTGGAGAGGGAAGAGGAAACGGAGGCGCGCGAGGCCTCTTCCTTCTTTTGCATTTTGCTGCTGTTGCTGCTATTTGGCGAGTTGTCCCGTACCTTTCGGAGATCACTGTTTCTCTCAGAGATGACCATCGCGAGCGCTTTGTTGGAGTCCGTTCAGAGAGCCTTGGAATTGTTACCTTCAAAGTCCTTGTGGTACGCGCGCGCTGTTCTTCTTTTGCGTGCGTGTTGTGCATAGTGTGCGAAGGCGCAGCGTACTGCTGGAATTTTCTAGTTGTGCAGCCTCGAGAAGATCGAGACCAGCGTCTTTAATTTCATTTGCAGGACGAAGAAGCAGGCCAAGATCAGCGATTTTTTTTTTCACGGAAATAAAGCGTCCTGTTGCGTCGTGAGTGCGGAATTAGTTGTCATTCTTGAATTCGACGATCGGTAAGTGATCGTCTGATATAAGTGACGTCTCAGAGCCCATATTTTTTATATCAAATTATTTATATATCGAACTATTTCGCGATCCCCTTGGAGTTCGATATATCCGTGTTCGACTGTAGTTGTTTTTTGTTACACTTGCATTTGTGAGCCATTATCCTAAAGTAGGAAAAATTGCAGCCCGAGCCGGGTTCGCGTGCCTGGAAAGGGAAACAGCGCAGGAGGGCTCTGAGACTGGGGAGGGTAGGCCGCTGCTGCCTGTTCAATACGAGCCTCATTGAGAGGTGAAGATACGTTCGGAGCCTAAGCAAAAAGGGGGCTCCTGGAGCGAGCGGAATATGCTTCGGAGGGTGCACTACAGGTGGATGGTCAGGACCGTCATAGAAAGTTCGACACAAAGTTTAAGAAAAAGTTCAACAGCAGATCAACAGAAAGTACAACTAGGCTTTCACCTTAACACTCTTAAAAACGTCCACGCATCAGCTGCAATTTTTGCCAACATTCCCAATTTATTGGTAACGCTGTAATATTTTTATTAGGTTTTAAGAAGTTTGAACTACAATGAGAAAACCAAACGTACAAACGTTGCCTGAGGCACCACTCGGCGTCAGCGGACTTTAAAAAATGATTGAGCCTTCCTCGGCATCTAGCGGACACAAAGCATCCTCAACAACATTCTTGGAACGCTTTGCAAGAGCGCCATCTTTCCGCATGACCCATTTTCGGCTGTTCACACGCGCACTTATTATCCGAAAGCATAAACGCCCCAGTCGTCACTTTCCCGTACGGTGTACAGTTCTGTTGCAGGCGGTTTTAGGCGCAGAAAGCCACATGTAGGTGCGACGGTTGAAGCTACGCTAGCTAGACCCTCACCTGTAATCTATGCGGCCAGCGAACGTGTAAGCCAACGGCACATTGTTCCCTTTGGGGTTCCCTTTGGGACGGTCTATACCGTCGCCGCAGGCGCGTTTTTCCAATCACCGCCGCACTTCGCGGCCGCCAGTAGGCTCCCCACGTCGTGCACATGCGTTTCCCGTTTCCTGACGTCACAGTGTTTACATGCATGGAACGGTCCAGCTTCGCTTCTCTGTAAAAAAATAATTTTATTGCCACCTATTTGTCCTAAAAATTGGGGATAACAAATAGTTGAATAAAGCAAGACCAGGGGCAGCTTTCCGGCTTACCGCAGACCTTCCAGAAGTGGTTTCTATGAAGTTATTTAGCATAGTGGAATGAATTCTAGCTAAGCCAATGCTGAGGCCAGAGGCTTGCAATGTGCATCGTTTCAAGTCTAGAACATTTTGCTACCAGGCTTCAGGGCTATTGAAGCTACCCCATCGAGATGTATGGGCAGTAACTTTCGACAGTTAATTATACACAAACTATTCGGAGTTTCTTATCCAACTCGACCCCTCTGTGAGTGCGAAATATCACTTTTCTCGTACGGATTAACTAGGTTCCGGACCAGTAATATTTTTTGAGCTGGAAAGCTGGGGATGAATCAATAATAACAGAGGAATTGTTTGTAGATCTTCCGCCTTGCGTGCCAACTGGAGATTCGAGTGGCTTTGCACTCTTCCCGGTATCTTCTCTTTGCGAAAGTAAAATGAGGGCGATGAAGGCGAAGATTGAAGTATACCAAGTAAATGTATGTACACTTATTTACATTTGAAAAAGATAGTAAAAAAGGGGAAAGCATTAGGATTGACTACAAGGGAACGGATCCTTCTTCGGCGAAGGCGATGGTGCAGCGCACCGTACATCAAATCTGCAGAAATACTGAAATATTTGCCCACTCCCCGGGAAGTATTTTTCATCTACAGCCTCGCATCCCCCATCCTGCCGTCACCGACGTCTTCACTTCCGCTTTTCCAAAAAACCGTGCCCCGAACCCATAATGGAGGTCAAGGCACGGCTAGCCTTGGCTAGCCGACGCTGCAGCAAGCAATTAGCGGCACGAATGGTAGCGATGGCTTGATCCGAGTGCGAGCGTTCTAGGCGAGCTCCCGCGCAACCGGGAGCTCGCCTACCGGGCGACCGGTTCCCCGTGCAACCGGGAGCTCCGTCATAGGAACCGGTAAAACACGAAAGTAAAATGTGCAGCTAAACCTGCAGCTGAGCATGATTTGCGGGTCGGCGGCTGTCTTGTGGGTGTGCTTGGCGAGCGACGTCCTGCTGGCGGGTCACTTCGGCAAAGGTGTACGGGCGTCACTTCCGTGACGGATATGACATCAGTGAAATCTTGGTGTATCCTGGCACTTCCGTGTTAAAATATAAAACCCGGAAATGAACAACCCTAAGTATAACGTACTCTTTAGTACTAAAGGTTACTTTCCCGCAAGAAGACCCTGTGTGCAGGGGTGCACCCTGTACAGGCCGCTTGCTTCGTTGTACTGGCGTCACTTCCGTGACAGATATGACGTAAGTGAAATCTTCGTGAATATCGGAATAAAACACTTTCGTGTTAAAAAAGCGAGGGGCACTGGGTAGTAGACTCGCTGTAGTGGCATATGCCCTGTGCGGAAGCTGGCCCTCATTTCCCTCTCCAGAAGAAATTCGTCATGGTGCTGAATGTCTCGCCAGCCTGGCTGTCCCAGCGGCTCAGCCGATGGTACTCGAGCGTCACGCCTTCATTAGCAAGTCTGAAAACTTCCTGTCAACAACCTCTCTTGCACAGGTGGACCCGCTCACGAATTATGCTGAAATATTAGCCCACTACCGTCTCGACCGAAGAAAATACCCGGAACCGCACCCAAGACTATCCAGAGATGAAGCCACCACCCTGAGAAGACTTCAGACAAATACATATCCCCACAGCACCCTTCTTCACGCCATTTACCCAACTCAATACCCCGCCACCTGTAATTTCTGTCCTTCTCCTGGCACCCTATATCATCAGGTATGGGAGTGCCAAAGAACCCCGCACCTCCCTCCCAACCCCACCCCATCCTATGAGCAGTGGATGGCTTGCCTGACTAGCCCGGACCTCAGGATCCAGCAAGACCTGGTGACCAGGGCCCGGACAGCCAGCCGCAGCCAGGGTATCCTGGACTAAGGATGCCCTCCACCAGGCGGGCGCCCTAACATCTGTGCCTCAGGCTCGCAAATAAAGATTTATCAGTCATCAATCTTGGACGGGGGGTCCAGTGTATACTGGTGGAGAGGGCCCATGTCGCCAGGAAGACCAAGGTCTCCTACACTGAAGACACCTCTCACCTGGAGGGTGCCTGAAGATCACGCTTCCCCTGAATTAATCACTTTCCATCAGCAGCTGCGCTGCTGTAAGACGTTGTATTCTACTGTGAGCTTCCGGTGTAAGTGGTCGTTTTAGGCCTTGTCACCTCGCTTTTGGCTGTCAGCGCATATTCGTATGCGTCTCTATCTTTATTTTGCTTTGTGCACGGCTGAATACGGACAAAAGTGAAAAATGATCAGCATACGTTTCCGTTGTACAGTACTGGAGTAAGGACGTAAATGCAGCCCATCAAGTTGTGTCATGGAAAACAAGTTCGTGGCAAACCTTAAGGGGCCATGAAGACAAAATACAAATTTTTTTTATTTGAAAGATTTCGTGTTCTATAGTGCCCCCAGCGCTTGTCCGGAAGCAAACGATGCTGTATTCACTGCGCAATTATTCAATTTAAGCTCAAATCTTAAGTTGCGCGCCAAAACGTGTGTTTGAGCGACGTTTGCAATGACATCATAAGAACAGGTCTTTCGGCTAAATTTGGTGTGAAGCAGAGACTTGCTTATTGTTAGTCAACCTAGATGGCGCCCCCAGACCGCGGCAAGCCGTTTTCTGCCTTTGGTTTGTTTGTGACCGTACTTAAACCTGGCTTGTTTTTGTTCATGGAAAAAATAATCGCTTCGGGAAACATGGTGCTCGCTCGACAGATATAGTCCCGTAAAACACCGTCGCTTGCATCAATCGGCGAGTGTCGTCTGAGACAACCCCAAAGCCCCACAGTGCTGTGCATCTAAACACAACATAGCGCGTGCAGTACGAACAGCAGTACGCATCGGTACTTCCATGTTTGGGTGTGCTTTCGTAACTTTCACTGTTTGTCCCACCATTCTCACTGATATAAAAAGAATTTGCCCTAAATTTAAGCGCAAATAGCTCGTTCGGCAAGGTTATAAGCTCCGCCTAATTTGTGTTTGCTTTTTTCGACCTCCGCCAATCGCAGAGCCGGCTGGTATGAAGGACATCATAGGTTCTGTTGCAGGAAATGATCTAGTGGGTCGCATGGACCTTGCCTTTTTTCCTAATTATACAGTTTGTTTTAGCGAAGTTTTTGTTTAAGTGGTGTCAGCGTGATTCTAACGAGGCAATCTTTCGAATGAATCAAACTTACATTTTGTCTTCATTTCCCCTTTAAAGCACGCATCATACTTAATGCGTTTAATTCGCTGCTTGGCTGGGTACACCCATTAAATCGCTTGAGAAGTTGACGAGCCATTGTTTTTCGATCTTCCAAACATTCAGAATAATATCGTCTTTCACAGCGCTTACCTGATCCCAAGATGTCGCCTTCGAAAACTATGTGTAATGGTTCCTTTATTAAAGCGGAGGTCTTTGTGTCTCACTGATGGCCTTCGATTTCGCGCCAAAATGCACTGCGGGAAAGCAACTTTACACAAACGGTTTCACAGAACGATGATGACAATAAACGAAGGCACATGAAGCGCCTCAAGAAAAAAATTGGCCGCGTATCTGCTCCTTTCGTTGCAAATGTCGTCAAAAGACGATAGTCTTTATCGACTTTTGCCAAGTAAATGCCTCCTTTCGCTTTACCGCTCACCTCTCATGTTGTTCCTCTTGCGTCGCGCTCCTCCCAAGGTAAAGACGCCAAAGGTTTGCTTAAATCATTTTAAATTTCCCGCGTTCCACTGCTCCAAACCGGGTGTCTCGATGCCAACGCTGCCGTACGGCGAAGACGCGCGTGAATCGAGGCGCCCTACTTCAACGTTTATAGAACCGCGTTTGCCTACTCCACGTGCGTTGCAAGCAGAACGTGGAACCTATCTAGTGGAACCTTTCGTAACTGTTGCCGGTTGATTTCTTAAAATGGCGCCAGAAGCTATCGTGGCGCGGGCGACAGCAGGCGACGGCGGGGTGAATTTTTTTTCTGCAGTTGATGAAGTATTTAATTTCGCAAAAGTCAAGCATGTATAATTTTTTATGAAGGAACACTGCAAATATCACTTCTGTACTAATTTGTTGTCTTATAATTGCGTAGTGTCTTGTTCTTCTTCAACAATGTTGACAAGTATGAACATTACACCAGACATAGACGGGTAGATTTAGCTGTGATTATATAAGACTATTGTGCAGGCATTGTTTTACCTTTGGCCGGGTGGCTGAATCGAGTCACAGACAGACAGA
This sequence comes from Haemaphysalis longicornis, assembly GCF_048455015.1. NCBI lineage: Eukaryota > Metazoa > Arthropoda > Arachnida > Ixodida > Ixodidae > Haemaphysalis > Haemaphysalis longicornis. The sequence goes on along the minus strand of NW_027526361.1, from coordinate 101,601,881 downwards.
CGGACAGACAGACAGACATACAGACAGACCAAAATTTCTGGGTTTAAGGAGCCCAAGAAAGACTATCGTCTTTAAAAACGCTTCCAGTAATCGGAATGGAACCGGGGTCTCCGCGGTGTGCCACCGACGTCTATCCAATTTCGCCCTCCCGACACGGTCGAAGAAGTTTGGATTTCTGACTCAGGTTGCATTGAAGAAAGCTTCGTGTTTTACCCATCTTTCTTTTAAGAAAGGCGCGTCGATATTTGGTGGGCTGTATGTTTCTGGACAGGATGCAGTTAGCCGCATGAGATTTTGTTTCGGGCAGGGTGCGAATTTCTTCAAATATATTGCTCGGGAAAGCATAATGCACCAAAAAATAGTTCTGAAGATGTATTTTCACATCATAATACGTTGCGCTGTTAAGATGTCTCCGAAACACTGTTCGAGAGCTTTTTAAAGTTGTTGCTTTTTCTAGAAGTCCCGTGCCTAAATGTATTGATTACAGTTGCGTCCACGCTGCCCTTCACGAGAACAGGGCGACCAGTTCAAAAACGATCGCGCTAAAGTTTAACAAACAACGTCGAACAAGGAGGTCTGCGCACGAATTCAAGGTATATGTTGCATTACACGCCGCAAACTCAGTTTTCAACATGAATGCGCGGACAGGAGAATGTCTTTCACCGTTTCTAGGCCACACCTACACCAACCCAGTTTTAGGGAAAACCGTGCAGGCAAAAAAACAACACATAAAACCCCCTGGGCAATTCGTGTTAGAAAATCAATTAATGACTTCTCTGTGGCTCCCTACACGAAGGTGTGCAGCTTTGATTTTAAGTCCATTGTACCACTTTTACCTTTTGTTACTTATTAGACAGTTGCGAAGTTCCTGTAGCCCTGCGGCTTTTTATTTGCACGATGGTGAACGTGATGCTTTCGTTGGTCGCAAAGCTCAGTCATTATAGATTACGTACGGCTCGAGTTTTCGTCAGTCCGTTCAAACACACGAAAATAAAACGGGCACTTCTAGCCAGTACCGACGGAGCATGTCGGTAAGCATAGCAGTAAGATGTATTAAAGCGGAAGGGGGGGGGGGTATAATGATTATTGACTTTGGCCTCCAACAAGCAGTAGCTCGACCACCACCTCCGTAAAAAGCCTCGCATAAGTGTGGGCCACATTTTAGAACAGAGCTCAGGTGACGGCAAACTTGTAGCTCTACGCTGGTGCAGGACTGCATGCGCTTGTAGCGAAGGCTTCGTCAAAGGCTCTCGCAGCTGTTCTGTCCTTCACGTAAGGCAGACTTAGCAGCGCTCTCTAGGTGCGTTGTGCATTATTTTTTATGCGTTTCTGAAAAGAATATCACTCGAACTTCCTGCTCCAGGCGGTCTGTTCCTCTAGGCGGACCAAAATCTGCTCTTCGGAAGTAGCCTCAAGAAAGGTTCGTATTGACAAGAATGATACCGGACTGGGTGAGGTATTGGTCAATCATTCGTGTGCCTTGAAATAAGAAGTGTTAAATGAAGGGTCGTGTTATTAGGAAGAATGTAGGAGATTTCAAGTCCTGGAGCGTCGAATTATTAAGAGTACCCACACAGTAAGCCGGTGAGCGGTTAATTAACAAAGCCGCAACATCCTGTAGCCTTTATCGCACAGCCTTTTTCTTTCATGATGGACTACCTGCGGGCACGTTAAAAAATTGGAAGGTGCGATATAGCAGTCACTGAATCCAAATATACGATGAACAAATAAATTCTCGCCAGTCCGTACGCAGTAGACTGTTTCACACATGTAGGTAGAGGAGTTGCTACGGCGTTCTTCGGCTATAGCCACGCCATGACATCGAATGTTATCATAGTTGTGACAAGTAGGCGAGAAATGTTTGCTCTACTCCGCGACGAGTAAGAAGCAGTTGTAGATGTGATGACATTCCGGTTGTGTGACAGATTTGTGTAGGCACACTGAAATAAGTTCAGTTCCCTCCTCCCTCTCTCCCTCTTCCCTCCATCATCCTCACCCCCCTGCCCTCCTGTCAACTTTTGCCGAGGCTTGAAACCATTAACGACGGACCAAAGCTCCGGGTTTTTGCAGTGACTCTACTAAAGTGAAAACGCAATAAAACATTCTTTCTCGCGCTTTGGCGCCAGTGGGATGCCGTTGGAAAGCAACAGTTCACCTAGCTTACTTTTCTAATCAGAAGATTCGTTCGGAAACATATTGAAAACGACTTTTCTGCCCACACATAAACGTGCCTTTCTCTGGGCGTACTGATATATAGAGTACTGGAGCTAAGATGGGTAACAGAAACAAACTGCAGCTAACTACATGAGCCGACGCATGATTTGCGTTCCTTGCAAATCATTGGAGGGATTTTTTGCTAAGCTTACCTTTGCAGCCAAGTTGGTTTAAATTCAGACTACATCGATTTGACTCGCGCCCGTTCACACTGCGCGCTTCTGTTGCAGATGCACATTTCCGAACGTGGCATCGTTCGATCTGCGATATGGACCATCTCACTGGCTGGCTTCCTCTCCCAGACGGGCATCATGCTGAAGATGTACTTCCAGTACCCGTTCTCCGTGACAGTCGTCGAGGAGCTGCAGAGAGGAATCATGTTTCCTGCCGTCACGGTCTGCGTTGAGAACTGGCAAGTTAAACTCGCGTCGAGTGCGCACATTTGTTCGTTATCTTTCCTGCGCCCACGAGAGAGAAAAAAGGGGCCCGAACACGTGAATATTACTAGATTCGTATTTCATTGTTTTTAGCGCGTCTCACTTAGTGAAATGACGTTGGCGTCTTGGGCGCTAAACGTAAACGAGGCCCCTCGTACGCAAAACTCAAAAACGAATCATGGATCATGCATTCGCGCGGATACATTTGGCCTGATACATTTACAGTCGTTCAGGCCAAAACAAGGGGGCCGCCCACGCTCGTGTTATGTGCTAGTAAAGCGGATGCTAGTCTTAGCTCGAGCATATTCAATTCAATCCATTCATAGATATGAATAAGCCTAAAGTAATGAGGAATAAACATGCCGAGCGCTTGGGAAACAAAATGCTAGAAGTAAACGAATATAACTACCTCAGACTGATAATTAGTGCTGACCCCAACTATGAGCGAGAAATGCGGCGCAGAATAGGAATGGGATGAGGAGCACTCGGCAAGCACTCCCAAATAATAAAAAAGTAAGCTACGTGTGTCACTCAAGAGAAAAATCTACAACCAGTGCATACTGCTGGTGATGAAATACGGAGCTCGAATTTGGCGCCTTACTCAACCAAGGGAAAGCAAAATCATAAGTCAAAGCAAAGGTTCAACTGGCCATGGAACGAATAATCATAGAAGTAACACATAGGGGCAGGAAACCAGCTACCTGGGTCAGAGAACAAACTAGAGTGGAAGGCATCATAGTTAAAAAAAAAAAAGAAATGGACTTGGGATGGCTTTGTAGTGCGTCGAACTGAGGACGGGTAGATAGTTTAGGGAACAGAGTGGATACCGAGAGATAGGCCTAGAAGAAGGGGAAGGCCAAAAACACGATGGAGGGATGATATTGAGAAATTTGGGCGTAAACTGTGGGGTCGAGAAGTGCGGGACAGGAGCAGGTGGATGTCCCTTCGTCCTGCAGTGGACCTGAGTGGGCTACTGCTGCAGCTGATGATGATGAGGATCATTTTATTCGTGTATTATAACTTACGAAATTAACTAAAACCATGCTTGTACCTATAGCTGCTATACCAGTCGCAATGCAGAATAGCCTCTACTTTCACGAGCATAGAAAGATCACATTGCTCAAGTGTAACTGCAAGTCAGTGAACACATTAACATGATGAATGTAATCGTAACACATGGATAAAAACAGAAAGCGAGTCAATATTTGTACGAATTTAGCAAACGAAGCTTTAAAGCCGGGATATGGTTAATTTATTCCTAACATTATTACCAGTACAGAAATAACCTTGACTGACCGGGTAATTCTTCGAACGTGTATTTTTACTAAAAAACGGCGCCATTAATTTTCATTAGAGTGCAGTAACTGGTTTATGTGATTTCTAAACGGACGGGCTTTGGTCACATTGTTAATGTGGCACATTTACGTTGACGTGTAGATTCTCCCCCTTTTTACTCATGCCGATATGTCGATATTGAATTAAAAAATTAAAGCCGCTCCACTCAGCCTCAAAGCTGTCGGAAGTGCTGAGCACTGATTCGCCATAACGGGATGTGGCGCCGTTATCCTCTGACTGCTGCCACCCATCACGCTCTTCGCCTCCCTGTGTCACTCCTCTCTTAATGAATTGAACGTAGGTTTGGCAAATGCAATTCAAATTTCCCACCTTCGCAGTGCTTGCGCGCCCGCTTCCTGTAACAGCTCGAGGGGGATTTCGCACGTGCCGGCGCCTTACTGTGCAGTTTTGGAACGCGTCGTTCTTGGCGCCCACTTTTTTTCACTTACTATCATAAAATCCAACCAAACGGGCGTTTCTAACTGAATGGACGCGGGGCTGCTGGTTATATACACAGATTTTGCCTCAAAGGTACCTGCAGTTTTTGCACTCATCAACGGGGAGATGTATGACAAGCGTCAGCGGTTAAGGAGTTTCGAGCGGTCACGACTATTAAACCGCTTGGTTTTCGAAGCCTGTGTGTTACGCCGTTACGGTTCGCCGTGGGGCTTTACTTGGGTCGGCCCGTTATCTCACTGCACCGTCAGATTCCGGCGGTCGCGTAACGTTGTGACAGCGAGGTACTACGACAAGGCGAGCCCCTGAAATGATCTGCACTTAGAAAGGCAATGCCTTCCACTCTGTGAAGAAGGATGATTGATTTATTTATTTCAGGGTTGATTGTAGGGACGACGAAAGCGAACGCCGACCGCTGAAAAAAAAAAAAAAAAAAGCACTGGCTTAGCTCGGCTGTGCCAGGGTATAACGCAGTGTGAGCTAAGGTTCAGCTGGTTATTCTTATGTTTTCTTGTTGTCTAGGATTATTGATTGATTGATCATAGGTTTTAACGCGCCGACGCAGCGCCGGCGATAATGCGCGCCGTAGTGGAGGGCTCCGGTAAAATTTTGACCACCGGGGGATCTTTCAGTTGCGCCGAAATTTCGTACGCACTGGCATTTTTGCTTTTCGCCTCCACCAGAAAAGCGGCCGCCGCGGCAGGGAATCGAACCCGCGTCCTCGTGCTCAGCAGCACAACGCCTCAGCCACTGAGCCACCGCGGCGGGTCAAAGAAGGATGACCAGCGAAGCTGTGTTCCGTAATGTTAGAGTCGTCTTGGAGGATAATTGTCATATGATTTGTTTTCGTATAGTTCCAGTAAAACAACAGCAAAAAGCCGTTTTCTGTAAGCATGCTCCCTCCGTAGATGGCCGTGCTTTGACAGCAGACAGTAATTCTGCAACGTTTACAACTTCGCTGTGAACTAACTTATTATGGCAAGTAAATGAAACTCGCCGTAATAGAGTAGTCTTAGCGCCTATAAAGTTGTATAATTTGTTTCGGAATACTTTCCTTAAGACGAGATTCGGAGCCGTTTTCTGTAGTCATACTCCCTGCGTACGTGGCCTTGTTTCACTGTGCAACACCAAATGTGGAAAAGTCAGCTTACAAAGACCAACCTTACACCGACCCCCTTAAAATTGGCTTCAACGCAAAACACAAAGCATTGCGCGGGAGAAATTTTCGAGAGCAATGTAAGCCATCTTGTATGAAGGCCCTAAGGTCTTTTTTTGTTTATTATAATTTTTTCTACACTCGAAACTGGTTTTTCTGCGGCGGAAAAACCTGCTCCAGAGAGAACGTGACGCTATACCAGCGGAGACTGTCTGTCGTCAGGGCCAGCGCTAGAACAGCTCCGATGTTAAAAAATAAAGCCACTTAACCTGTAGCATATAGGGCAGTTCGCACGCACGTCAGAATCAAAGATCTTAATTTCGCTACAAAAATAAATACAGTAATCCCTTGTTAACTCGAAGTCGTGAAATCCGTTGAAAATTTAGAGATAAGCGAAGCCAAATGCCGAAAATTGGTGGCCTGTTATAAGATATGAGCTAGTGCTGGTAACAAAAGTTCTTCCACTTCACAGGGGAACTTTCGTAATAACGGCAGAAATATTCTCAGGGAAAATAAATCTTTATTTTGACTAAAGAAAGCGCTGGGAAACTCCTAAACTGTAACTCCCGAAACTCCTTCAGAACGCATGAGGCATACTTCGCTAGTAACATGTGCCGCCTGCAGCCTTTTACATCTCAGTGAACACGTCAGCCCGGCTTTTCGCTAGTTCCAGCGAAATGCGGTATTGACCGTATCTCCAGATTTCACCGCGTACTGCTTGCATCATGAATGCGTTTTGTCGCAAACAAAAATCATATGATAACTCGCTGCTCTACTCGATTCGAAGGACTAAGATTCTAAGAAATAAAAAAAAAATTGTTATTTTTATTCTGTGCCCGACTTATGGCGTAAAGATGAAAATACTTGAACGCCACCACCGCAACGAGTTGCAATTACTCCTTTTTAAACGTCCCCGAAAATCGACCTAGAGCATAAATTGTGTTCGAGACTTACGATTTTTAGTGCCAGTGTAACAGAACATAGTCCGAATGTCCTGATCGACTTAAGTGAAGCACTCCACTATGGTCACGAAAAACTAAATGAAGTGACATGGCTTTGTCTTACACTGACTTCTAGGATCAACAGATCGGCTTTCTGCGCCTTGGCGAATGGCAACTGCGGAGACGGGGATCAGGTACGTTCGAACACTTTCGTTTATCACGCGTTCCTTGTTCAGTCCATCTTAAAGGAGCCACGAAGACAAAATACAACCTTGTTTAATTTGAAAGAACCAGGATTCAGTATCTCACTCAGCTCCATTAGAGCCACAAAAGATGTTTTTTTAACGAAAAAAAAAGCAAAAAGTATTTAAAAACTTTCAAATTTTGCGCCACAGTGACGTGTTATAATCAAGAATGACGTCATACGGGCCAACAATAAAATGTAATTTTCAGTGCGTTAACTGTACGTTAGCATTGAAGTGATGCGGTCAAATGGAACTACAGGACCCATTACAGACGTCCAGTCATCTGTCGTCACCACAGGTCAGTTAGGCGGCCGCCAATGGCACAAACAAGTTTCCGTGACGTCATAGAAAAGTTGCGGGAAATTGGCTAGGGGGTCGCGACTGCTTCACACGTTTTCTTTAATATCTCCGTTATTTGTTCGAAGATTGTGATCATATTGGTGTCATTGTTATCGGGACTAAGCAATCTTTCTAATAAACCCAACTTGTGTTTTGTCTTTATGGCTCCTTTAAGCATCGATTTACGGCTACGTGTTGACCCTCTGAAACGTGCAACGTGAGAACGCTTAAAACATCCTGCACATGGTCAACCTATTCGTGCAATGTACAGCAAAACCACATCTACGGTGGGGGGAGGCCTGTAGTGACGGCAGTAGCCATTCTTAGCTCCACCGCCGAATCTGGGTCTCTGTGCTGTGGCCCACTCATGCTTTGGTGTAAATGGGATATTAGCCTTTCCATCAAACTTAATAATCCTATAGCTTCTAAGTAGCACTCTTTTAGAAAGGCAGGTGAAAGCTGGCTTGGATTTCGACACAGCCAGCTTCACCTTTTGAGGGAAAAGGAACGGAAGTGCACTAAGGATATTTTGAGATCAGCAGGGAGCTCACCGGCATACAACCCAGTGCGGAGGAAGGGAAGTACACCGGAGGCCCTTGACCCGCCAAGCTGGTAATTAGAAGAACTTTCCTTGCATCGTTAAGTAGCGCTGGAAGCAGGACGAAAGCAGAGAAGACACACAGGACGGTGCTAACTCGCGGACACACACGACGCGAGTTAGCGCCGTCCTGTGTGTCCTCTCTGCTTTCGTCCCGTTTCCAGCGCTGCCTAACGATGTATCAACAGCAACTAGCCCAATTGTCGATTTCACTGAACTTTCCTTGGTGCATTGTTAAGATCATTGCGCCAAATGTGCGTTTATATTTCTACCGAAGTAGTTCTTCGCTAAATCTTAGCTAATGTCGATGCCATGGCCAAGTGCAAGACACTATTCAATGCACAATCGCATCTCCATTTACGAGGAAACATCTGCCCCGCCCAATGTTTTAGAGAACTTGCAAACTCAGAAGTGTTCAGGCAGGCTTTTGTCAGGGTTTGTCGTGGTCTAGCATTTGGTGCACCGTTTTCGACTATATGTAGTAGAAATATATGTCAACCCTCTGGCGAACACGAAGCTGTGCGATTGGTTTGTGCCAAAAATCTCCTTAGAGATAGCGCAGTTCTCCAACGCCCCTCCCGGCATTCATAACTGAGCGAACGATAATATGGCACAATGGACGATCGAGGACGCGGATAGCGAACGACAGGGATAGCAACAAGAGCGCGAGGATGAAAACCGATGAAGAGAGAAATGAAAACCATGCGTATGGTGAGCCGAGTCACAAATAGGCCCCACGGTATGAAGGACGATGATGTCATCAAACTGTACAAGCCCCGGATGTCAGCCATGTGTTGTTCTCCACCCCTCACCTCGCGTTTAAACCAAGGGGAATAAGCTAGATATTCGTCTGCGCAAATCGTAGCAGCAAACGCTAGGCCTCCGTCCTCACACCGCCACAAGCAAGATGGAAGCCCTATAGGTGTGCACAACAAGGTGCTGGAGATAAATGATGCCCACCTCGTTAGTCAAGTAGAGCGGCTCCAGAATACTTCGACCGGCCGCACGGTGCTGAGACAGCTAGGCTATCAGATAGCGGACACCAATCACCCTCGACCGGAATCTGTGCCACAGGACACCCGTAAGCTCACCAGGGTTGGTCCGTTCCCGCGCAGCAAGAATCCCGAGCATCAAGTATAGCGCAGGCAAGCACGAGTACAATTACTGCAACGCAAGTAAAATGAACGCCCCACGTACAATTCACGGGCGCGGCCCTCTACTCATCCCACCCGGCAACAACAGTAAGCGTCATCGACGGCTCAGGGGATGTTCTCACCTCGACCATAAAAGCTAGGAACATCGTCGAAGTCGAAGAAACGAACATCGCACTGGCGGTTGCGTCCCGAAATACTAAACAACCTTTTGACATTACCACGGACTGCCAACAGGCGTGCAGAACCGTTACTGCGGTGCAGAACCGTTACAGGCGTGCAGAACCGTTACTGCATGCGACCGTTACTGCGGTAACGGTCGCATGTCAACCTCCTCCCTCCGAACACTCAAAAAAGCACATGAATTCCACAAACCCTACGGTGAAAATCAGGACGCGAAATCACGCAGGGCTCGATGGAAACGATTTAGCACACGTTACAGCCCGAGCGTGCACTCCCGGGCACTGCACCAGCCCCCCCGTGAACAACAGCCTATCCAGCCGCAGTTCCGTGCACTTCTGCAACACCACCGCTTTGCCAGATGTGCCTACCCACAACCGCACCCGAAGTTCACCCGAGAAGACGCAGTAGTCCCGGCAACTACAGACAAGCGCATACCTCCACCTTAACTTCCTGCATATCATACACCCCACAATATATCCACCAACATGCCCACACTGCAACGAACATATAACACCATAACAGACCAGGTGGGCTTCCCCCCCCCCCCCCTCGAGCAGTATAGGAGGTTGCGCTGTGCAGATCGGACCCTGAGAACCAGCGACAGTTGGTGGACCGGGCACGCAGGACAGCAGCCACTGCAGGGGCCCTGAAGAGACGGCTTCTTCCGCTTTCGAGCGCGAGCCTCCACTCGCTCGAAATAAATGTTTAACACCACCAACACCACAATGTGCACGGGAAAAATAGCGCCGCGTGAACTAAGCTATAGGTATCTCTGTGATGGCTAGCGCACCTTCGTCTATTCTTGGAGCAGAGGTCTGTCTAACTAAGGTGACTCCTGTTAAACACGCTCGCTCGTCGCCCGCTCGCTTCTTCCCTCGACCTTCTGATCAGCCGGGAAGTCGCAACGTGCACTCAGCTCAGTCTGCTATTCGCCGCATAGCGCATTGTCAGCCCAAGCCATGCTCTCAGTGTTCTCTTCACCGTAACACGAAAAACTGTGGTCTCTGTACCTGTACGCCAATACATTCGCTTCTCACTTTTTTTCCTCTCAGTACATCATAAAGCGCAAAACACGTCCAAATAGCTGCTTTTAGTTTTCACGTCAGGGAGTATGAGTTATCCACGATTCAGTTTTTTTTCTACATTAGGCTTCGATGGTGTGGGTGTTTCATTTTATTCCTCCCGTTCGTACGCAAGCTTCATCATGACCGAGCGCTGACTCTGGAGTACGACTTGGAGGCACGGGCCAAGGTGGCCGTTCCAGCAGCCCACATGGTCGAATGCCACCTCCGTTCCAGTGACCCCACATGCGTCACCATTCGTTGCACAGTAAAGTAAGTTCGCCCCATTTTAAAGCGAAGCTCTACTGTTCTCACTGACGGCGTCGGTAACGCGAAAACGGCCTGCAGAAAAGCCAACTTTCTCTGATGAAGATGATGAACGATCGTGGGTGAAATGAAACAGAAAAAAACGCTTCAGGGGCCGGAATTTAACCTGGGTTCTGCGTATTATAAAGCCGATGTCTATCCGATTGCTCTATTTCCATACGGTCGAATCGTAGTCCGAACGCCGGCGACAACCAAGGAATCCGTGCGCTTGCGTGCGTGCGTGCGTGCGTGCGTGTGTGTGTGTGTGTGTGTCTGTGCGCCTGCGTGTGTGTGCGTGCGTGTGTGCGGCGCATATACCAAATACCAACCTCTACATCTACCAAACGTCGCTTGCTCAGTTTATTTCGAACTGACATCTTGTAGAAACATCGATTGATAAGCTCTTGCCCTTGGCTGACGCCTTTTGTCAACTGTATTGTATTTTTATTTGAAGACGTGGACGAAGGGTCAAGAGCTCCACTTCGGTTACAACTGAAAGTGATTAAAAATTTATTATTCAGTCGAGCTTTGCGTAGGCAGCCCCTACCACTTGTGGTAATCAATCGGACCCGCATTTGGATCGATACATTATATAGAGGCTTAAAACAAGTGTCAATGCCGAGGTCGAAATATCGCACTGAAAACAATAATAGACAACGTATAAAGCCGGGATTTTTTGTTATCTGTCAAGGCAGGGGTGTCACATCCTTGGTATCCTCCCCTTTGCTTTGTATGCCGCGCAGGCTAGTTTATTCGATAGGGCGAATGTATCGCCATGTCGTCAATAGACTACAATGTTCTTCTTTGATCGCCAGTGCCCTCGCTCGAATTAAAGAGTTCCACGAAGAGTAACGGGGAAAGATAGATGCTCGCACGGTAGACGCCGCAGCACTCGTTTCGCCGACTATCGTCTGGGCACGTCACTTTGTCAACTGCTCCTTCTAAGCGATTGTGTATTGTCTAAGTATTTTTGCGGCGCACAGGTTCGCTCCAATAATCGTTCGCAGCTTCAAGAACGTGGCTCCGCTTTCATTGCGTGACGAGATTTAATATAAATCTTTTTTTACGTGAAGCGCCTGTCATTATGTTCGGTTGCCTACTAGAACTGCATTCAACGAAAACACGAAATGCTAATATTGCTTACATCTTTGAAAGCGTTATACCCGTGTGCCTTACATTGGTATCAATGTCTTGTCTAGAGTAAAACTGTTACTCGAGCATGCATGTGTGGCGTCCGCGGATGACACAGTTCTCGTGCCAGGCATGGCAAAATCAGGGCCAAATTTAGCACTGAGTGAGGCGTTCAAAAAAGACGTTGCACGAAATGGGTATGTCCCAAGCAATGTTTGTCGCGTTAGAGGGGGGTCATCGTGTCATAACCCGTATATTCATTCGAACTCACAAGAGCTCATGGAGGGTAAGAAGGCCTGAAACTGTGTAATTTGTCCCAGAAATTTGGCCGTGGTGTCCCCGTGTGTGTGTGGTCATACCCAGATACAACCAGAGTATCAAAAATGAGAGAGAGAGAGAGAGAGAGAGAGAGAGAGAGAGAGAGAGAGAGAGAGAGAGAGAGAGAGAGAGAGAGAGAGAGAGAGAGAGAGAGAGAGAGAGAGAGAGAGAGAGAGAGAGAGAGAGAGAGAGATAACATCTTGAATGTCCGGCAAAATTGACGCTGCCTAACGTCGTGTCAGTCGGTCCCTCGGCATCGGCTACCTACACGCACCCAGCCCCCGAGGGGACAGTGCTTTCTGCCGCTGACGCTCGAGAGCCTCCAACACTTGCTGGACGGCCCTGTATTGCACGTCGTAGTCCTTGCTTGCCACTGCATCCGCTAGGTGCGGCGGTAACGTCTCTGTAGCACCGTCGTTCATTTTGCAGTTCCACAGGATATGAGCCATCGTGGCCCTGTCCTTCCTACACACCGCGCACACATCGCTCGGATACACGTCCGGGCACACGTGCTTGGCTATCACCGGAGACCACATCGCGCACGTTTGTAGTTGTCGCAGCGTCACCGCTTCCCTCCTCGTAAGCTTGTGGTGGGGCGGCGGGAACACCTGTCTGTTGCCCCTGTACCACTCCAGAGTGTCCTTATACGAGGTGAGCGGCGTCGCCTCGTCGTCTTCCGTTTCCATCGGCGGGGGGTCCGGGCTCGCGCCGCGACTGGTGAGCGCGCGCGCAGCTCGGTCTGCCCCTTCATTGCGGTTCTCGACCGTGATGACCGGGCCGACGTGTGCCGGAAACCATTTCAGCGTCGCCGGCGTCTGTCGTGGTTGTAGGGCCCCGCACACCCTTACTGCGCACGGGGACACTCTATCCGTAGCGTAGTTCATGATCGCCGACCGCGAGTCGCTGATCACCGTTGAACACCTCGGGTTCGTGAGCACCAACGCTATGGCTAGCTCCTCGGCCTGTTCCTAACTCCGCGCACGGACGCTGCCGGCCGTGTACAGCTCCCCGGAGGTAGCCGCAACCACGGCAGCCGCATACATGCCCGGCCTGTCCGGGTACTTGGCCACATCGACGTAGTAAGCACCGTTGTCGATGCGTGTGTTGCCGTGAGAGCCTTCGCCCTCGCGATCCTCCGCTCTTGGTTGACTTCGGGATGCATGTGCTTCCGGATCGGCGGCACCTGCAACTGGCAGAGCAGCCTACGCGGCAGCGACGCCCGGCCCCCGTCCCCGTGCAACCCCCTTTCGCGGTATCCTAACCTCTGCAAAATCGAGCGCCCTGTCCTCGCCTGCGCTAGCCTTGCCATCTGCGCCATATGCTGTGCCTCGGCTATCTCATCGAGCGTGTTGTGCACCCCTAGCTCCAAAAGCTTCTCCGTACTGGTGTGCGTATAGAGCCCTAGCGCCGCCTTGTACGCTTTGCGTATGATGGCGTCCAGCTTTTGACGCTCCGCCACCTTCCACTCGTGGAACGCCGCAACGTACGCCACGTGGCTGACTGCAAACGACTGTACGAGCCGGAGGAGGCTCGCCTCCTTTATCCCCGCGTGTCTGGTGGACACCTTCCTGATGAGCCGGATGGCCGTCGCCACCTTCGCGTCTAGTTTCTTGATCGTGAATCCGTTGGGCCTGAGCGCATCGATGTGCCAGCCCAGCACTCGCAACGTCTTGACGTGCGGGATGGCGGTCCCGTCCCTCGTCCTCAGATTGATGTTCGGTTCGGTCGCGTCGCTCCTGCTCCGCCCGCGCGGCGGGATGATCAGGAGCTCCGACTTCGCCGGCGAGCACACCAGCCCCGTCCCCTGTAGCTGGCTCTCGATTTCGTCAATCGCTTGCTGCAACACCGCCTCGAGAAAGAGGCAGGCCGATTGCCCCATGGACAATAATAGTACGGTGCGGAAAAAAAAGGTTGGTACGTGATTTCAGCACGCGCCATGTTACTGTGCCGTTGGGTACGTTACCTCTTTTCCGCCCCCCCCCCAACCTCCGGCCAGCCTTTGCGACGATGAGTCATCGTTTTAGTATTCGGAGGCGTATGAAAACGTTGCTGCTGGTATGGCGGCCTCAGCTAACCATTAAAGCTTGGACAGCATGGATAGCAAATAAAATAGCTCCGTTCCCAAGCGCTTCTTTGACGACGAAGTAGCACTATCGCATCTCACATCTTAAGATCTAAGCGTACATGCCCTCTAAATCTTTTTTTTTCTCGTATATTTTCCCATTCTTTGAAGTACTGTTAACTCTGTTGGTACAGTTGCTGCACTGCCACGATTAAGGGTACGGAGATACGAGAACATCACAAAGCAAACAGCCAGTACTTCGAGATGGTAGTGACGTAACACTAACATAAGCTATGCATGTATGCATTTTTTGCAGGCATTGTGCATTTGGTTACGGCATCTCTGCAGCCTATAGGCTGTGCACACTTTGAAGCACGCGCATAATGTTTGTACCCCACTGCGGCTGAGTCCACGATACAGCCTATGTTTGTTTTGCATTTTTACCAAGACATACTTCAAAGTGGGCCCGCGTTCGCAGGAATGAGTGAATATATAAACAAATACCTTGTAAGATCATTTCCAAGATTCCAAGATGTGGCATTTACGTAGCTTACCCGGGGGGACCGTTAGAGTGGGACTACAATTGGAACCGACAACCTCGCTGGTTTGAGCTGACGCTGAAGTCAGGTTTCGCCGATTTTAAATGTTGGCGCCGGCGCAATCTCTCCCCCACGCAGCATTGCGCGAACCTACTTCCGCCGCCCACATCACATGTGCTACACCTTGGATCTAATAGAGTATGGTGAACATGGGAGCCCGTTTCAGCAGTGCAAGGCTCCGTGGACCTGGGGTAAGTAGACCCAAGCTGCACATCTTTCTCCAACCACTGTAATCACAACATATTTGTTCAGCCTCCAATATATTTGTTCAGTGTGTCCAACATATTTATTCAGGGTACACAAAATTAAAAACATAATGACTCAAGCTTTGTTCTTCACATAGACTTAGACGTGAAGAAATATTTGTTAACAACCTGCGATCCTAACTTTCTGTGCCCGCTATTTCGTGTTATTGTTGCTATTAATATTGGCTATTATTTTTTGAATCTGACTTTTCATATACTTCGCTCAATTCTCATTTCGGCTAGCCGAGAAAAAGTACAGCTTCGTCTTCACAGATTCGACTAAGCAGAAAGTTGCGTACGGGGAAACGAAGTGGGCAAATATAAGTTGATGCAAATGTAAAGGGGCGCTTTTCGTTACGGGAGCCGATCTTTAGACGTTTCTGCTGTTTTTCTGGCGTCGATTTTAGTAGGTGTAATTTGTGTTTATCACGGATGTAAATAGTTGGATGTTATGCAGAAATGCGGCAACACATTTTGATGTAGGGCGACATTTATTTCTTGGCAAAGCTAGAAACGACACTTGTAACTGGTCCGAGGTCAATTGGTATTATTAAAGCCTCATTGATCGCGGCACTGTACCTGTACCCTGTTGTAGAGAAGAGTATACACACGCTCTCCAGCGTAATAAAGTCTCAGGTGTAGTTCCTACAAATTTCTTTCTGGCACTACGTTTGTCTCACTGGCTGTCGGTGAATATAACCGGTAGATAACATTCACAAGAAACTAAATACACTTAAACCTGGATATAACGGAGTTGACAAAAATTCTAACTTTTTCGTTATATGCAGGTTTTCGCTGCATGCATGTTTCGAGTTAAGGCTCGCGTGAATGAAACAGAAACCAAACCAAAATGCTAGACATGAGTGAAGGCGAACTCAACCTTAAAGGTCAGTGAAAAACTGCGTGATTTGAGCTTGCTGCTTTCCCGCGAACGTAGTCACTGCACGGCGCTCCACTTACCCCCGTATTCACAAGCGTAACTTAAGTATCACTTTTACCTCTTTTTCGGTGTCTTAACCCGTTTCAAGGACCAAACTTATGCTGAAAGGCCGCCTTTTCGCAAACTTGGTGCTCTTTGCCGCAAACTTGTTGAGAGGGTAATAGCTGGGATACTGTACCGGGCGGGGACGTTCTTCTTTCTCGCCGGCGGAGACGGCATTTAAAAATGCGAGCCTGTCTTGAAAAGACAAAAGTTTTCGTTTTCTGGCAGCAGGACTCATCACTGACAGTAGTGGAGACTCACGACTACACGCAGACAAGCGGGCCTAGCACATAACCGACACCGCACTGACACTGGAAGCGCACGGTAGTTTTCGGTGCGGGCGAAGTTCGCTAGATTAAGGCATTTTTCAAGCCAATTTTTCAGAAAACGTGCAAAAACAGTGGATCGTCAGCGTAGCGGATCCGTTACTTCTTAACCGTCACAACGCCTTCGTTACATAGAGCTCGTAAACAAATGTCGTCTATGGGACTAACAAAAGGGAATAAAAAAACTTCGTTCAATCGAGGAATTCGTTACATAGAGGTTCATTACATCCAGGTTTAACTCTAGTTTAAATTCTACAAAATTAAGTCTGGCAACGCAGTTTTCGACGTAAAGGGAACTACTATCTGCTCATGCAATGAATGATGTCTAACAAGGAAGTTTTAGCTTAAGTGGACGTTTTTCTGTTCATCTTTGCTTTTTGTATGCATCGTGGCCAGACTAAAATAGTGTTCCACCTCGTCATGTCTATTATTCCCACCGCGACATTGCCAGAGCTCGAGATGGACGTGTACTGGACCAAGAAAGCATTGGCCGCGATAGAAGAAACGGGGAAATTTCCCGTCATCGTGCACAGACCCGAAACCTGCCTTCCCGACAAACTGTCCGCCATTGTGGGTGAAACTGGAATCGCCTACATTCTATCCATCACGCAGGTACGCCTCGTTTGTTCGCTGGTTTAGTTGCCTTCTGGCATAAAGCAGGCTGTGTGCACTGTGAAGGGAATTCAATCTTGGCGTTGTAGTTCAGGAACATGACGAAATTCAGTCAAATCGGTGCGCGGGGTGCAATTAGAACGACAATGGTACGCAGGTGTGTTGATAAAGTGAGACATGACTGAAACACAAGCTCAGGTGCAGAGCTGTGTTTCTTATATGCTAATTAGTGGCCGCTAAATGAAGTTCAAGGCACTGTTAATGCACATCTATGGCCCCAATAACCAAAACGCCATATGAATTGGTAATCCATACTTCCTGCTCGTTTAGGCAGAGCGGTACTGAGCCTTAAAGAGGTTAACTTATCTGTGCGTAAAGCGCGCAATGTTCGGGTTGCAAGCCACTTTGCTGAACTCACCTGTTACCAGCACTTCCTTTGCGCAATCACACAGCTCGCCCAGTGTGCACTCATTGCCATTCGATTGTATTCGGTGGCATGCTCACGCAGACACTGACAATGTTGAGTAAGGTAGGTGTTGTGCCGCCCCCACAGTGTAGAACTAAACGCGTTTTATACCGCCCCAGGGGCACACGAGATCGGAAACAGGATGTTCATATACTTGTTGTTTCAAATGCAATGCATTTACTTGACCATCATTTATAGAAGTGTTGCAGCGTCCGAACCATTTCGTCCATACGCGCAAAGAAGTTATTCAGATTTCAATGCGTTCACCGCGCTTTGCCATACAGAGCTATCCTTGCAAAAATGAAGGCGGGCGTACCAGCTCCTACACAAAATCATCGACATGGTGTGACTGAGAGACATGATGATCAGTGCGGCACTATGACTGTGAGGATTTTGGTGATGCGAATGACATTTCGAGGACTGACGCTATAGTTGTCGAGATACTTAGTTCTTTTTACCGGACCATCTTTTTTTAGTGTCTTTTGTATTGCGCGGTATTCCGCCACACTTTCTTCTGCGTTTAACCATCGCCCTCATCACCAGCAAACCGTGAAACGGCTGCCTTCACCCTACGCCTCGAAGTGCACCGACTATGCCAAGTACGGCAAGAATAAAGCATACGGTGGATTCATGAATCAAGACGTGAGTACGATGAGAATGTGTCAAACCTATTTCGTCACTGAATTGAAGAAAGCTTCAAAAACTTCGGCAGATAGTTGTCACAAGAATGTTTTTGCTATAACAGCGAAGTGAAACGAATTCATTGACGAAAATGCCATACCTTGCATAAAAGACAAGATATCTAGCATGTTTGACACGTTCGGAAAGCTCCATCTGGAGCCGTGCATGTGTCTCGCCGTTTAAGCGACTCCGAAGCTTTCATACGCACGTGCTTTTTTGTTTAATGCCCGTAGGTGTTCCTGGTCTGTGACCATATGGCACTCAAATTAGCACCATGGTGTGTTTCGAGCAGGCTGTCATATTGTTACGAGGAAGGCGCAAGGAATACTGGTGTATTAGCAGGTATTTACACAAAATCAGTCTGAGTGGAAATAGTCACCAGTCCGACAAGATGGCCGCAATACGAGCGAGAGGGAAATCCTCGTCTTCCTCTTCGTTCCCTGTCAGCGCTAGGCGCATAGCTGGCATGGCGCGGGCACATAGCCCCTTGGTCTCTCAGGCGGCAGCCATGAGGTTTCACCACATCATCCTCGGAACAATATCACGCTGGCATGAACCGAACACAACACGAACCATGACCTACAAAGTGATCAGCTCGTCAAAAGATGCAGCAGCTGAGGATGCATACAGAAAATGGTCACGTCTGCGATGGGTGTCGCGGACCGCCATTATAAGTCCTGGACTGTTCGCGGACTCGGAACACCAGCCGGCATTATATTTTACATGCATTCGTGTACGCCGCAGTTCTTGTCCGAGGGGAGTCCCCGGGCAGCCCTCGGACTGTCCAGAGTCGTAAATCGAACCGGCCTCGTGTATTTATGAGCTTGCGGCCGGGGACGGTCCGACCGCAAACCGCCTCCACACGCACATAGCAGACGAGCGATTGGACAACTCAACTACTCTTGCTGGACGGTTCCACAGAATGCTGGCAATGTGCTTGTAATAGCTTAATGCTAAATGTCAAAGCCACGTGAAAACCAACGTTTAGAGAACGTTGATGAAAAGTACGTTTCTGTCCAATGGCAGCGGTCAGTCGGGGTTTCAGCGAGCAGACGCAAAGAAGTGATTATAAGCATACTTTCGCTTGGAGTATCTAACCTATCTGCTTTTGTTTGATCTCAACGCAACGATCTCAAATCAGCAGCGATATGCAATCACAATGGGGATGCGGAAAAGGGCTGAGCCTTAACATCCGGGGAATTTCGTAGATGAGCCCACGAACGTCGGGTACACTGAGGCTACGTAACGGGATTCGTGGTCGAAGGTCTGAAAC
The DNA here is from genome assembly GCF_048455015.1 of Haemaphysalis longicornis. Taxonomy (NCBI): domain Eukaryota; kingdom Metazoa; phylum Arthropoda; class Arachnida; order Ixodida; family Ixodidae; genus Haemaphysalis; species Haemaphysalis longicornis. Next base: position 101,582,764 of record NW_027526361.1, on the reverse strand, counting down.
ACTAACCAAGGTTGTTATCATCGCCTCAGACAACTGTCCTGGAATTCGCCATCTTCACCCGAACAGCTACAAATTGGATATCAACTTTATCACGCGGCCTCGGTATTCGACGGGGCGGGTTCACTGGCCGGAAATCAAGCGCAAGATTTGCACCCAATATGAAGAAAGCTTCTCGTCAAGATGGCGAATTCACAGTTCCCAAAGTCGACAATGCTCCATAGGCCCGTCGTTGGAATACAATATATTTCGTAGACTGAAAGGTATTCAACGCTACACTTGATGCGCTGCTACGTGAGATACCGCATTCTTTTCCAGACCTGTGTTCAAGACTGTCAAATGAAGCTGCAAAAGCGGCATTGCGGTTGCGTCGACCCCGCGTTGGAATTCGCGGGTAGCGTCGGGATGAAAGGCTGTTCACCAGACAACGCAAGTGAGGATCTCGTTGTTATAATCTGTGTTAGGGTTCCGTTATATGGCACGTACCATAATTATAAGCAGTGCTAACTAGACCACTGCCGTAAAACGGCTTCGTGTAGTTATGTGAGGCAGCCGCTGCCCAGCGCTTGCCTCAACCATTTCCTGCTCCCAATCTACAGAACAATTGTAAACCTTTTATTCACCCATACCCCCTCCGGCTACTGCTTTACTAGGTAGCAGTTGCTTTCAGGCGGTGCACCACACGTATCGGGATTGTACTCGGTTATATACCACTTGTACATGATTTGACTAAATGATCTACGAAAACTGCAAAAATACCCTCTGATGAAATGAAAGAAGTGGGGCTGGACGCACCATGCAAAGCTGACAGCAGGTGACCACTTCAGTAACATAATGACTATCAAGCTTTCAAGGGGTGATATAGAGGTGCGAAAACTGACTTGCAAAGATAGATTAAGATGATGCAGGGCAGAGAGGTCTCAAGGCTATTGTAGAAGCGATGCGTGCTGCAGTGGATATTGACATACTACTTCTGATGATGATGACCGTCACGTGATACGTATTTAAAGTACAGTGGAAGTGCTGAAACTACGGCAATGCTTGGTAACAGGCCAAGCATTTGCATCAATGCATTAGTGACATTGCCTTAAGCTGAGACACCCTGTGACCTCCTTTTCTTTTTAACTATTTCAGAATTGTGTTTGTCAAGCCTAAATCAGAATAACACTTTCAAAGTGTGTGAAAAACGGTGCCGGGCGCCCTGCAGGTAAGCGCATTTGCCGTGTTCTGTTCCTTTGCATGAGCAAGTTCCTTTCACAGTATTTATCACAATTCTTTTTACACAGAGACACAACGTATGACGTTCGGCTTACTGGCATGGGTGTCGCATCAGTAAGTAAAACCAAAAAAATTTTAGACGCCAACTATCGGTTGCGGAAGTGCGAAGGGGTGCATAAGAGAAGATCCCCTCTAAAACAGACTTGCTCCTTAATGGCTCCGCTGAAACTTTTTTCCTTGTCGGGCTTAAGCCCTGAGGGTCGACAATGTGATGTTATATTTATTCCCTGTAAAATCTATAATGGATTCTGAATGTGCAGTTGGAATTACCCAGGCTCCACGGTTACACAAATATGTGCATGTTTTTTCCTATAAGCGGAAAAATACATTTCAGCCTTGTTTTAGGCGCAGATCTCCTAATGGAATAGGTCTTAAATGTGAAAATGGGGAAATGAAGAGGCATCTGCGATTGAAGAGACATTAATACTCAGCCGCTAGTTTTTTTCAAACCGCTGGTATAATTTGTGAGCAAAAACATAGCGCCAATTTCGAAGTATGTTTAAAACAATAGGGCAATGGTTGTAACTACTGCACATGAAACCAGGACATAATATTGCCTTACAGTACTTGAAACTCAAAAGTCTGTTTTTAACATTTTAAAACATCGGAGCATAGGAAAGATGGATTCGCGTTATACGATGAGCACCACGGGGAAGTTGTATTTTCAGTGATTGAAAGCACAATTTGAATTGGAATTTAGTCTCGTCACACTCACGCAAACAAAATACATATACGCAACCGGTGAGAGAAGTACGAAAATATTATTTGAGCCCTTTTAAAAGAAATTTCCCAGTGAAGTCACAGGAGCAGCTTCCTAGTTGTTCAGCACAACCGAGATGCGGTCGTTTTCATCCCTAAGTATGCGAAACCCATTTGGATTGATTGTAGCGTTTAACGCGCCGATGAAACGCAGGAGATGAGGTGCGCCGTAGTGGAGGGCTCCGGATTAATTTTGACACCTGGGGACCTTTAACGTGCGCCGAAATCTCGTACACACGGGCGTTTTTGCTTTACGCCTCCATGCGAAGAGCGGCTGCCACTGCCGGGAATCGGACCCGCGTCCTCGTGCTCAGCAGCGCAACGCCTTAGCTACTGAGCCACCGCGGCGGATGCGAAACACATTTCAAGAAACTTCTCATACTTGCGTAATAATGCTGCGCACAGTATTGCCTGAAACTGGGGTTCTGGATAAACGAAAAATTGTTGCCCTTGAGAGCCCACGACGAAACTCTACGTAGAACGATAATATTATCAGTGACGGAAGCCACGTGGCTTCAAAATGCAAATTATTACCTGGCACGCAAGAAAATAGTAGTTTGATCGGATAAAATAGGGGCACTGGCATCTTTCGATGCCTAAATTCTTGCCTTTTCCCTATCCCAGTCGAAGTTCCTGACCTACCAGTCCAAGTTTGTCGCCAGTGACGAGTAAGAACTCCTCTTTATGTAAAGCACTTAAAAGGCACAGGACCGCTCAAAATCAATTGTGAAGTATCCTTTTCGTTTTCTTTTCAGAATAAACCTCTTCAGTTTGGTAATCAAGTTTTCCTCGGACACCCAAAAGATTTTTGTCTACGAGCCTAATCTTACAGTGAGTATTGGGTGTGCACGCATGCGTGTATCTATACCAGGAAAAATGCAGGATACTCTTAGAGACACAAAAATACACCAGTAAGTACAAATAACCCTCATAGCCCGATCGGTAGAGCATCTGAAACGTAATTCTAGTTGTGTTAGGTAGCGTGAGAGGTGGAGGTCAGTGAAATGTTAGAAAAGCAAACCGGAGAAAAATGTACAACTCTCCAGCGACCTAACATATACCTATCTAGTTATATACAGGGTGATCAAAATTAATTCGACAAGATTTTTTAAAATTACGCGCTTATATTTACGTGAAGACAACCTCTACAGTGAGGTTACGCGCCCAGGGGGACACATGATTAAATGGTAATTATTTGATGGCGGTGGCTTAATTAACTAAAATTGAATAATTAACTTTTTAGTGCTTGCAGTAAGGAGGCATGTTTGTATTGATAGGTTAGACGCAATTGTGTTTCTACGTAGTTTTATTTGGCAGAATTTTTCTAGCGCGTCTGTACTCCGAGATATAGAACAGCGAGTTTTAATTGCTATTTGCATGATTACGCATGCTAGACAGCGAAGACCGGCCCAAAGCTCCTCCCTTTTGTGACGTACCTGCTGTGTACGGTGTTTAGTTTGACAACGGGGTGGAGGCAGGCAAAAGTGATAACTGGCAACCTTTCAGGCTTAGTTGGCGTTATCGCAATCTGATGTACCTGGAACTGCTATCGAAGCGCAGAACAAAAGAGAGGAGCTTAGCGTCAGTCTTCGCTGTCTAGCATGCGTAATCATGCAAACGTCAATTAAACTTCGCACTATTATTCAATTATATTATATTGTTAATTATTCATTACCTATTAATTATTCAATTTTAGTTCATTAAGCCACCGAGATCAACAATTACCCCGGAATTGTGTGTCCCCCTGAGCGCATAACGTCATTGTGGCCGTGGTCTTCACGTAAATCTAAGTCCCTAATTAAAAAAAAAAACCTGTCGACTTAATTTTGATCACTTTGTGTGCGTGCGTGCGTGTGCGTGCGTGCGTGTGTGTGTGTGTGTGTGTGCGTGCGTGTGTGCGCTTGTGCGTGTGCGTGTGTGCGTGCGTGCGTGCGTGCGTGTGTGTGTGTCTGTGTGCGTGTGCGTGTGCGTGTGTGTGTGTACGTACGTACGTACCAGTAATCTCAGACTGTCGAGACAAGTACGCATTGATACTGGTCCCCATGTCACACCCCTACTATGATGCCTTGCTATTAGACTCAAAATCAGTAAGAGCCTCTACTTCATGGGCTGTTCTCGAGGCCGCCGGCGGTAGCACCGCAAAAAAAAACGATAGCACTGAAGTTTGTTTAAACTACTCGCAGCGTGCGCGCTGTATGTCCCAACGTGGTGACGTAATAACCGCAAAATTAAACTTAAACCACACCGAAACGTTATGAAAGTGGTGAATGCGTTCTCAGCACGGAGAGGTTTCTAGAATGTGATTGTCCTTCATCTCCGCTAGTGTTCACCCTTAATATCTTTTACCTGAACTGCTCTCACCGAAGCAAATAGTATGCTTAGCTACCCTTTGCGTTTCTTTGATGTCAATCTTAAGCAGCACCACGGCGTAATGTTACGTGCGATAAGTGAGGTATTCTGACGTGGTTGCACTGGCGCAGTAATTCACATCTGGGTTGTTTTCCTGTTCGTTCGTTTACATTGTATCCGGATAACGCTGGCGTGCGTGATCGACGGTAGAAAAAAATTATTGAAGGTCCACTGGCGGATCTTTAAGAATACGTGATCTTTAAGCTCAGTCCAATGCGCACGCCTTGCTGGGCTTCAAAAGTCCGCCACGCGACTTTTCTCGAACGTCCCTCTTACACCGTACCGACCGTGTTCACCATACCCGACTCAGTGGTCACTTTTGCTCGCTTTTAGCAGAGGCATCGGCTGCCTGTCTTTCCTTTTTCGTCCCCCTTTTATCGGCGTTTCGTCGCCGTCCTTTCCACTCCTTCCACTTATGCCGCCTGCACTTACTGCAGACTCTATTCTACAACGCGTACAAGAGAGAGAGAGAGAGAGAGAGAGAGAGAGAGAGAGAGAGAGAGAGAGAGAGGGAGAGAGGGAGAGATAGAAAACTTTATGCCCCGTATGGCCCCTTATTGCACGTTTTTTCTGCCACGTGCATTCTGCATACGTGGGACTACCCCGCTGTGGCCGAGCTGCTATTGTCGAGTTCTTTCTCCTCCAGATCGTGGAAACCTTTGGGTACACGGGCGGCTACCTGGGAATGTGGCTGGGATTTTCCCTCCTCTCCATTCTCAAGGGACTGGAGAAAAAGATTATGGACTTCTTCGTCAGACGCACCAAAGTACAGCCGATTGCTCTTTCAAGGTGGGCTACTGTTTTCGCAATATTAAAATTGTCACTTCGAATTCATCAAGCGCTCAAAGACTGTCAAATACATCACAAGGCTTTAGGAAAACCACCTTTCGTCGTGAGACAGGCGAAGATGGTAAAGAGTTTTTGGGCCCTTTTATTACTACTATTTCTGAAATTCAACCCCGTCATAAGGTTTCAGCTTTTAGCACCACACTGCTACAGACAGACAGACAGACAGACAGACAGACTTTATTTGACCACAGCCGGGTGATCAAGGGCCGGCGACCTCTCCGTCGTCCGTCAGGCAGCAGGGCCGCTTTTGGGCGGGGGCCAGTGCCGTAGTCCAAGCGTGCCGTGTCTTCTAGTACTTGGGGGCTTGGGTCTAGAGCACTGCACGGGCCCGGGCCGGTCCGAAAGCCCGGGCCCGACCCGGCCCGCGGGCCGGGCCGGGCCGCCCGAAGTCGATTATCGGTGGGCCCGGGCCGGGCCCGGGCTCAACGCCGTGGGCCCGGGCCGGGCTCGGGCTCGACGCCGTGGGCCCGGGCGGGGCTCGGGCTTGAATTCATAGGCACGGCCGTTAATAGGTCCGACGTAAAGTGTAGAAAAGAGCATCAAAATGAATATTCTTGGTTTATTTTTGCGCGCTTCTTGCTGTTATTTGTACGCATTGTTTTAAAAACGTGTTTTGCTAGGTCTGATGGTCACTATACTGCAGTTTTAATGACATATATTTCTTGTACTGCATCAAGATTTTATATTTTGGTGTATAACATACCAAAGATACGATTACAAGGAATGCCCAAGAGGGTAAGGAATTAATTCAGACATCCTGGAGCTGTGCACCTATGTCTATGTTTGTACACGTGGGTTTTAGATGTCGCACCAATCAAAATGCGGCTGCCGTGGCCGGGAATCAAACTTTCGTGCCACAGGAACACCACTGCTTAAAAACCACTACAGGTGAAGTATTTCAACGCGCGTACATACTCGTGGATTCAAATGCGGATTAAAAAAATTAAGCAATACCAACTTGCGGCCGAGACAACCACGTGAAGTTGCCAAGAGTCTGGTCATCAAAGGTGATGGTGTATCTCGTGTAAGAATGCGAGCTATTATTACGCCGATGTGGCGTGAACTGCAGACGGTGAAAGCTAAACCATACCCAGCTTTCTCGCTCAAAATTCCGACCTCTCAGGAACCTAGGGAAACCACTTCAGGAAAGTGATATTTGGCACAAAGCAAGAAGTCAACGTGGAAATGAAAACACTAGGAGAACTTTCCAGGATTCTGAATATTTTATGTGCAATTCGCTGTCAAATCTTACTCCCCATGCATTTCTATGGGATAGTTTCCATAGCTCCGGAACCTAGCCGCAAAAAAACGTGCAAGAGTTGAAACTGCGCGCAAAGTAAGTTTTCACCCCCAGTATTAGCAGCGCAAAATCACTTTCAATTACGCGAAATAACTGCAAAGTATTCGCTGTTGAAAGGACTGCCATGAGCGGGAAAGCTGCACATGCTACGTGCACTTCTAAACCCTTATTTTGTTGCGTTTCAGTTCATGACGTGCTTGTACAGACTAGATGCTCCGTCTGATCGCCCGGAATATAATAAACAAACTTTCTTCAGCGTCAAAGACCAGGCCTGGTCACACACGCGTGGGCCTTCCCTAGGCCAAAAAATAAATTACCGGGCCGGGCCGGGCCTGGGCTTGAGATGGCGGGCCCGGGCCGGGCTCGGGCCAGGCTCACTTATGATTGCCCGGGCCCGGACCGGGCTCGGGCTAGGTGTTACGGGCCCGGGTCGGGCTCGGGCTTCGCGAAGCGGGCTCGGGCCGGGCTCGGGCCTTAAAATCAGGCCCGTGCAGTGCTCTACTTGGGTTGGGTCACGCAAGGCGACCTTCCAGCGCTCATTGATGGTGACAGCAAAATGATGAAATGAGATTGTAGCGTGGATAGTGTATGCTATCCACGCTACATTCGAGACTCTACGACGATTTAAATCGAATACACGCGAGTTTAATGCTGATCAGTTCGCGTTCGTTTTTGTTTGTTCGTTCGGTGTTTGAAATTATTTCATCCTTCGGAAGGCAAAAGTGCACCTACTGACTTTGAACGGAGAGGCTGCAACCGTATTTACATACATACTTTGTGAGTTCAAGGCAAACTTAGCTGCTACAATTTGAGGCCTGATGTTCTTTATGTGCTGTTTCCTAGAATCAATGGTTTAAATGTCAATGGGAAAAGTGTGAAAAGGATCAATGTGAAAAATGTGGTAGTTACAATGGGAACCAAACGGTAAATATAACGGTAGCCACGTACCTCAGCCTAACGGAAACGATGAACTGAAAACTAATGGGCACTTGAATAGACCCCATGGCTGCTTTTCATGCTACTCAGGGTTCCCCTACGGGAAGACGGTGTAATTTTTTTGGTACTTTCCTAAGGCGCTGACTATCCGACCGGTCGGCGCTCTTATGACATTGTCAAGTTTTTAGGGTGCTGTACATGATTTTCGCCGAGGCTACTTACCCAGCGTACGCTTTAACTTTTTGCAGGGATGGCAAGAAGCAAGACATGAAGCAAATATCCAGAGCTCTTCACCGCCGCCTTCACCCGTTCAGCATGGCCCTGTACTGAGTCGCCTCACTCGGACATGTGTTTGTGTTCCAGTTCCATTGTATTGCTGAAAGCAGTCCACTTTAAGCGCCTAATTAATGAAGCAGCTAAGTTGTTACAAATACTAGGCACAAACTTTAATACACATCGGAAATAACCTAATCTTTTGAACAATACACGCCAACAAATGTAACTCGCACATTTGTGAACCACTTGCTGAAAATGTTTCGGAATGAAATCCTTTCTAATTTGCACCGTAAGCGACAACCTGCGAAATAAAATTGTGGTGGGCATTATGGTGAAATATTTGTTAGGCACCTCTCCAGAAAGTAATGGCCGAATCCTTTCCGGGTAAAACATCAAGGCTGTGCGTGGAAGTGGTGCTAGCAGAGGTTTAGGAAGGTTAAAAGCATGGCGATCATCATTAAGTGTATTATTTCAGTGTCACGTTCTACGCTTTTCTTCCATAGTGTATTGTGCTTAGAAACATGTAATCCACTGCTGCGAAGCTTCGCCCACGTCCTCTGTTCACAGCTCATTCGAATGAGTACACACGTGATTATCAAGCGTGTTCCGCAATCTACACACAGCTTTGCTGATTGCGCCGATAAATCTGACGCGGCAATTTTTTCGTATTATCAGAGTCCTTCAATGCTTTTTCATTGAAGGACTCTAGTATTATTTATGCTGAGGTTGGCATAACTAATCCCGAACTACAAGGGTGTGTTTAAGCTTTTTACAAATTGCTGGTGCTGTGTGTAAAGTTTAACCAGATTATCTAATCAAAGTAAGCATATTGCCATATTGTCACGTGGCCTCTTGACGACGTGTTGAAGCAGGGCGGGGTCGACGAACAGCCGCGGAGTATGTCATAGCTTGTGGCTCGCGGGGTTCTTCGGGTGGCGTTGAAGTTCCCAACGCTTGTTGCACTTCTTCCCTAATACGTCGGTAAGGGTAGCGACTTCGGGCTGCGGCAGTGTGGGGAGACGTTTCCGCAGCTCCTCTCTCACTACTGCGCGGGTGGTCTCGCGTAGGCTATCACCCGGAATCCTCATGTTGTCGATGTAGTTCGCATTGGCCGCGCCAACAAAGTTGCGGTCATACTGCTTAGCACGCATTTCGAGAGCCTTCTCAATCGTGCTGGCTTCGGTCACGAATTCGGCGATGGTTTTGGGCGGGTTGCGGACAAGTCCAGCAAACAGTTCTTCCTTCGCACCGTGCATCAAGAAGCGTAACTTCTTTTCTTCCGTCATTTCGGGGTGCGCGCGGCGAAATAGTTGCTTCACCTCCTCAACGAAGATCACGACCCCTTCGTTGGGGTGTTGCGTGCGCGTTTCCAACAAAAGGTCGGCTCGTTCTTTCCGCACGACGGTGGCAAATTTTTTGAGGAACTCCCTCTTAAAGAGAGTCCAGTCGGTTAGAGAGCTTTCATGGTTTTCAAACCACGTTCGGGCCATATCTTCTAAATAGAAGAAAACATGGCGGAAAGTTTCTTCGTCATCCCACCTGTTAAAGATGCGGACGCGTTCCACTTTCTTCAACCAGTCCTCAGGGTCTTCTCCGGGGAATCCGTGGAACGATGGTGGTTCCCGGGGCTGTTGAAGAACGAGGGCAGAATTGGTAGTGCTGGTCATGGTGCATGCGTTGATCATGGTGGTGGTCACGACGTCTTCTTTCTCCATTTTATCCGGAAGCAATCCAAACTCCGGCTGAAAACCTTGCTGTCGGCGGCTGGCACGAGAGGGACTTGCTTGTTGGCTTGACGAGGGCGTAGGGTGCATCTACCCCGCACCTCCACCAGATGTCACGTGGCCAAAGAAGGCGTAGTTGTCTTTAAGGAAAACAAGTTTATTGGAGCGAACTTGTGCTCCCCTAACAGCTCAAAAAGTACACAGGTGGCGAAGCAGCAGTCAACAATTTGTCGTGCGTCGGCGAACGTCGGGGAGTGGAATGGAATCCCGCGGCGTCTGCTCTGCAGGCTTATTATCTTTAGGCGCGACTGTTTCTCGAACCGTCGATTTACATCCAGAACAAAGAAGATTATTCTAGGCTGTTCACGGTAGTTCGGAACGCTCTCCCTATCAGAAGAGATAACACATGCGGCACAGAAAGAAAGAACGGAACACGCGCTTCCCTTGGCACACAGATAACACAGACCGGCGCAGCCGGGCGGTAAAAGCAAAAACATAAATAAACAAACCCAATGCATGGTTCGCCGCAATATTGCCAGTTCAATTATTTTCAGTAACTCCTCTACACCAAAGCAAATTGACCATTGGGCGACAGAGCCGGCACCGGCGTTGTCCGGTGTCCGCCGACTGACACCGGAGCAGCTTCTGATTTAACATCGACTTCGACGTGTTCCACAAGAAGTGCGTCAAAACAAAACACAAAGCTACGGCGCGTTCCACAGCGAGTGCTATGGAATAAAGTACAAATGAAAGCATCGCACCGCCATGCGTAGAACCACATGGAAGCGCAGAGTCCCTGGGGTAGAACCACTTTAGGGGTATACCATTCGTATTCCCTGTGCGTGAAAAAAAAATTGCGACGGCTTAGCTGGGCTATGCCAGGATATACATAGCGTGAGTTAAGGTTCAGCTGGTTATTCTTTGCTTTCCTGGTGGTCTAGGCTTAGCTTGATTATCATGCTCATTGCTGCTTCAATGACCCACACACGGTATACGCATTATGTGACACATGTATATTTATCAAGCGGCTCCGGCGGAGCGTCTCCAATCGCCCCAGAGCTAAGCTGGTTCCACAGGCGCACGCCGGTGTTTCTGCGATGCACGAGCCCTCGGTTCCACACATGGCCACCCCTCGCATGATCACCAAGTGGACCGGGCCGCCACGTGCCGCGCTTGCGGAGCACGGCTCTCCAGGAGCCACGCGAAACTGCTCAACCTCGGCCAGTGTACAGTGTAGCTCACGCTACAAAAACCTTTCGGCAAAGCCAACTTTATCGCGAGTGCACAGCAGAAAACGGTCGTAAATTTTGGTTTATCAGACTTCCGGCTCCTCCCCCCCACACACACATGCACACACACGCAGGTACGCACGCACGCCCACACGCACACACACACACACACGCAGGCACACACGCACGCACACGCACGCACGCACGCAGGCACACACACACACACGCATGCACGCACGCACACTCACACATACACACGCACGCACTCGCACACACGCATGCACACACACACGCACGCACACACACGCGCACACATACGCACACACACGCGCACACATACGCACACATGCACGCACACACGCACGCACACACACACGCACGCGCACGCACGCGCACGCACCCAGAAAGATCCATTACACTCTGTGAAGGTGGGCGACCGGCCCCGAGGTGACAGAATCTTGAACCAAGGAACGGACTTGTTAGCTAACTGCGCATGACAAGTAAATGAAACTCGGCGGAAGGATACAGTAGTCTTAGCGGACAATAGTAATATACCTTCTGTTAAAAATGTGTCGATAAAACACGAGTTACAGCCGTTCTCTGTGACCGCACTACTCCCGTAGATGTCCATGCATTGACAGCACACAGGAATTCTGCAATGTCAACAACGTCATTGTGAACTAATCAGTTATGACAAGTGAATGAAGCTCGGCGTAGTGATATATTCGTATTAGCGACAAAAGTCATAATTGTTTCTTGGAAAATTTGATAAAATAAGACTTAAAACAGCTTCCTGCTGAGCATTCACGATAAAGTTGGCTTTGCCTCAAGGTGCTTTTTTTTTCGCGAGAAGGAAAAATGCAACGAAGGCGTAGATATATAAAGATTCGCTCTACAACGATTGAACTTGAATTTTTTTCCTAATATAGGGGGAGATGACGGACAGACCTGAAAGGAAAGCAAAAGGCTAGAAGCATTTTGATTTTTACGACAATTTCAAGACGATTAGCGGGTAAGAGGGCTCTATCAATAACTTACGTTTTATTTGTTTTATCGCACTCCCCCACAAAAGGTGTTTACGAATCCCCCGCTAGGACGATATATCCTTACGCCGAGATTCACTTGTAAGTTGTTAGTCCCCAGAAAATGAGTTCGTACATTTTTTCCTAATTCTGTGTCACGTCTGTGCCGTGTGCTCAACAAGTTGTTTGGTCATCCACCCTGACAGATTAGAATGGCTCATAATTTTTTTACTGAGAAGCAGCACACCTCTAACCAGCCAAGAAAATTTTCGTGTCCGCTTCAGCAGAAAGCTCCCAGGCTACTACTGGCTAAACAAGCAAACATCCCAGGCTACTACTGGATACTTGCTACTGGCTACTTGATACACCCCTGGCTACACAAACAAACTAATGACACCGCCAGGGATCGAGCCAGTACCCGCACGGAGAAAAGGAGCGGGAGCCCACCGTCTTGCCGACTAAGCTACGCCCATTCGTGGATTCTGATGAGGCAGACGGTGGTTTGGATTCGCGTTTGGGGATGGGGAGGTCGGCCTTTGGCAGAGACGCATTAAACACGAGTGAGGGGGAAGCAGTCAGAGAGTTGACGCCAAATACGCGCGTCTCGCCAACCTCCTCACCCTTCGAAAGACCCAAAAAGTGGCCGCCAGAAACGGCGCGTTGCAAACTGCGCAGTTAGGCGCCGGCACGTGCGACATGAAAGCAATAAAAAAAGAACAGAACTCCAGCTCGTGCTGTTCCAGGCAGGGGGCGCGCGGGCACTGCGAATGGATGAATTAATGAATTTATTTAGAAGGGAGAGGTCGAACGCCTCGTGCAGGGGAAGGGGAGGAAGAGGAGGGGAAATAAACCAGCGGGGGGATTGGGTTCAATCACAAAGCATGTCCGCCCCGCACACGGACCACTTAATTTAGGTCATTTTCACTACACCTGTACGTTCAGCAAATGCCCACAGGGCCAGTAAAGTTTCTTTCACGTCGCTCGAAGGCGTTATCCATTCTTGAAGGGAAGTGACGTGAGGAGGTAGACACCTACGCCGTTCCTCGGAGAGTCCGGCACAGTTCCAGAGAAGGTGGTGTATGGTGGGTTGGTCGGCACTGCACAAGGGGCAGGGAAGGGTAGGAGGGGGAACAGGTGTGGAGCCATCTGGTCTTTTTCTGCCGAAACGTCGGTACCAGGTCCATCGATCGCGGACGTCAGGAGTGACCGCTGTGCCGGAGCGGGCCTTGTGCAGAAGGACCTGGAGGCCTCGCGAAGGCTGGAAATTTCAATTGCACTCTAAAAACCTCCGTTCAATTCATTAAGAGAGGAGTGATGCAGGGAGGCGAAGAGTGTGATGGTTGGTAGCCGTGAAAGGATGCCAACTGTGTGAATTCAAGTGGCGCTGCACGGGTACCTAATCGTTGCGGGTGCTGTTCACAGCTTCGCAATCAAACCACCTTCACAGCGTTGATTGGAGCCACTTTTTTTTTTTTTCGTGACGCGCGCCCAGGCTGCTGCAGCACAGCGTGGACTACCGTACTAGGATGTCCACCCAAAAACATTTTCCAATCCAATTCAGTCCATATCCTCAACATGCGAAGGAGGTACGTTGGTGAATTGCGTGGATACGGACTTCTGGAAGAACCAAATGGCGGATAATCTAGCTAATGTTGTTACCGCAGCTCCAGTTCAGTTTGAGATCTCAAGTGTGTCACGTTTGCATGTTCAATGACGAGAAGACTTTAGGATCTCTACACCACTGGCCCACATGCTCTCTTCTCTTGGGACGACTTAATGAGTTCAGATTTAGCTAACGCGAGTACACATCTGCGTGCTTTGCGGCAGTGCGAGGTTATCTTCACTTGGCTCCACTGCCACATACCGAAGCCAACTTGGATACCTTCAGATAGAGGATACCTTGAAGCCAACCATACCCACTTAGGGAGATTGGACAAGACTAGCCAAAACAAAAATCACCAGCGTTCGCCGTAATCGTGGTAGCACTTGCTCAGAACGACAAAGGCCTGTCATAAAGTACGCCCCTCCAACGTGACGTCCCATGGTTATCACTTCCAAAGAAAATAAAGGAAGCTCGCACTTGTAGCAGTAATGATGGAGTATAGGTCGTTACGGCAGCAAAGAAGAAGCAAATCGGCTGCAATCGTGGACTTAAACCGTCGTTATGGCCGTGAAGTTCGCGTAAACCTTCGCTACCTTCAAGTCTTACGCGTTAGTGTGACCTTCCTTAATTTTTATTGACTTTGAAAGCTCCTAATGTACGATAGACGTCCATTCTTCGCATGAATACACTTTGAAAATCTCGTCTGTGAGTCCAAAAAAAAAAGTGGACACTGAGTTGAGATATCGATGGACGCCGTTGATAAATCGCGAAGACTGTGCGCCGACGACCACCTCACGTGTCTGCTTCGTGCATTTCCTGGACGGCAGCCAGACGGAGCAAAGCCCATTCATCACACGTAATGCTGTGATAAGGGTGACAAAACGGAACCCCCTAATGGTTAGAAGATACTTTATCACTCGCAATATAACACAACAATCACTTCTGGTTGCTGGTAATCAATTTAAAATAACGTACATTGTTACGTCATTACAGCCGGTCGGCATTAAACGACCCCCTTTTCATCGAATCCAAACTTTATAAATAGCGACGTATAGGTAATTTCTTTTTCAGGTGAACGCATTACACTGCCAAATGATAAAAAATGATAACATCTCAATCGCACACTGCTGGTAGGTACCAGGATAAGCTGGCAGAAGAATGTAGAAATGCATCTCAAGATACCCAAACGTTTCATATGTAAAATAGCCCCACCTGGACACAACGTGGTTAAAGGAAACGATTCCCATTCCTTTGCGTTGTCACGGAATCTAGGGTACTACAATTACAAAACAGCAATTACTGATTGCGTAAAGAATTCATGGAGCAAGCAGAAGGCCCACAAAGATCGCCTTCAAGGGACATTGCTCATACGCGGCACGGAGTTAGGCCAATCGTCATCACGTGCTTGGAAAAATAGTTTGCTTGTCGTACGCCCGTGTTATTCTTCTCTTGTTAATTCATACTCGTCAACAACCGTCACCAGACTAGTTCAGACGTCAACAGTCAGTGCGATGTCAACAGCCCGTAATCGCGTCTTCTAGCGCGGGTCAGCGAGACCCACACGCTATGCTTGCTCCGCATTTAACGTCTGCGATTCCTAGACATCACTAATCGGGGAACATAACAAGCAAGGTGGCATTGAAAGTATGTATTTGGTCCGCGATATCGATTTTTATATCAGTCGGCGCCATACTGGTAGCGTTTGCATCGCGGAACTGCAGAGTGGCGCCGGACCAACCACCACTGCTATTGCTGCTCGCAGCAGCAGCGAATTACGACCTCAAATCCACTGCTGTGTTCTTCTGCAGGTGATGAAACAAAAAGTACACGTACACACGAGCACTGCAACCGCTAACTTAAGCGGGGGGAGTGTGTTGTGGATAATGAATAAAAGAGGCAGGGCTGCACGGGCACGCGGGTACGGGCTTAGCTCGCGCCTCGTGCTCGGGGCAGTTGGTTCGTGATCAGCGCAGCGAAAGGGCGACCGGCTGTCTGGCTCCTTTCTTACGTCGCGATCCGCGACATTCTGTTAACCCACTATGGTTTATTTAGTAACGCACGGACACCGAACAGAAGGAAGGATGGAACACTGCATACCGGTTGCGGCGTGCGCTTAATAGACGGCGCTGGCGTCTGGTCGAAAAAGTACATCATCTTCCCGTGGGGAACCCTGATGAGGATGCGAAGCACCATGGGGGTTCCGTGTGGTTCAATTGTGCTACCGTTATGTTGAGTGATCTGGTGTTTAGTAGCGCCAGAGCGAATTCCGCGTCCGGGTCCACACCGGTGGCAAAGGCACGCAAGTGTATACTGTTGTGTTACGGTGAGTAGGTGGTGGTTCTCGAGGCGCCGAAACTCGTCCATCATGTTCTTGTCGATTTTGTCGTCTCTGGTAGAATCGGTAGTCTCCGTCAGCGTTGGTGAGGTAAAGGTTGTTGACGTTGGTGCACCGGCTGAGAGCAACGCACACGCCCTCCTCTTCGCAGCTTTGTCTTGTTCTCCTTCTTCTTCTTCAGCGGTTCCCCTACGGGAAGATGACGACGGTGGTTGAACGCGAAGCTAGCTCGTGATGGATTCTTTGGCTGGCCAATCCCTAGGGGCATCCTGCCACAATCATCATCAGAGGCACTGCGGACGGGGCGAGAGCAACGCACAGGCCCTCCTCTTCGCAGCTGTCTTCTTCTCCTTCTTCTTCTGCAGCGGTTCCCTTACGGGAAGATGTCGACGGTGGTTGAACGCTAAGCTATCTAGTGATGGATTCTTTGGTTGGCCAATCCCTAGGGGCATCCTGCCACAATCATCATAAGAGGCGCTGCGGACGGGGCACGGACGCGGGACATCCCCCCGAGCAAGAGATGCTTCGCATCTAAAAAAGCAAAATGGTGGTGCCCACGTCTAGAAAGAAAAATGGTATATAGGTTTACTCACTGGCGAGGCACGCATGCGGGCAACCATGTGAGTGCGCCGTCACTGGTTAAGTCGGGCTCCGCGGGATGACGGTACTTGTCCGTCCTAAGCCATGAAGTGTGTTGGACGTTCCAAACTCTACCCCACCAAACGCAAAGTAATGCCTCGACTCCAATGTGAGTTCTATTAATTACCTATATGTTGACACGACCGTTGAGAATCGGGTTGAAATCGAGCAGACGACGCACGCCGTTTTTGTTTTTCTGCGGAGTGCCGGCCCAGTGCAACAAGCCGCGCATTGTCCGTAGCGCTTTGGGCATGTCCGTAGCCGTTTGCAGTGTTGCCTAGAGAAGAATTGACAGCTAAACTTTCAGTCAATACCATCTATGTAGAACAAGTGCTAGCGCTCTTCACTCTTCCGTCACGCTGCATTCAGTGGTGGATGCATTGTGCAGGCGTGGCGACCACACCCCCAGCACGTGGCGTTGACTGAGCAGTGTTGCTGTAGACCACTGATTGTGATCGTCCTAGAAACATTTCGCATAAAATGAAGCACATGGACATCTTTCGCGTGAATTACCGTAACGAGTGGCTGCAATCGCCATTGTAAACCTCTTCGAGCTACTGGGAAGATCCGCTTTGTTGACCATTGCGTAGCCTGGTCTGGACGGCCCTCTGCCTACACCGTTCTGTTGGCTGGTGCGTTTGGTCCAGAAGTTGCCTTACACTGACCTTTCTTTACCTGGAATCCATTTGGAGCCCGCTGCATTACCCTACAGTTTTCCGCTGCGAACTCGTTCGAGCCTATGTTGACCGTTGCGAACCCTGTAGCATCGCTACAAGCCACCGGTACGCTGTCAAGTGGGCACGCAATTTTATAGGCGCACTTTTCTGCAGGTACGTCGCTTCGGCATAAAGTAAAAAGACACGAAGACGCCTGTGACTCCCGCAAATAAAAATTATCACAAGAACGTTTATTATGCACGGGGACGCCACATTATGGACGTCGAGGTGACTGATTCCTTCGGCTCCCGCTTTGAACATCGTGCCGGTTCAGCGCCTCGAACCGCTAGAAAACCAGGCCTCCAGATTGCAGCCCGAACTTCCGCACGTCGCTGTCAGAGTTTCTGGAACAGAAACGGGTTAAAGAGCTCTCTGTCATTAATAGACTATTATTATAACATTCTAAATCACTTTCGCCATCAGCATGCCTGAACCGAACGAGGTGCATAACAAATGTTTATGTGATGTCAGCTCTTGCATGCATACACGAAGGAGAGTGATCCCTCATGGTAACATTGACAAACCCCCCAGAAGAGAGGGAGCGATAGAGAGAGAGAGAAGCGCTTGTGGTTGTCCTCTGCTTTGTTGAAGTTCTCCGCGCTGCGTACAGAACTAGACCAACGTCAAGTTTTATTGTGATAGTGTCTTACCCCGATCGCCCCGCCTCCTTTAACTTCATTGCCTTTCAAGTACCCCCTCCGCACCCTTTCGCGTTACTCCCTTCTACGTCCCATTCGCAACTGTCTTCCATTCCTATTTCCACATTCTCTATACCCCACTTTCCTCCCGGCCCTTCCTTCTGCTACGCTCCTCTTTAATCACCAATCCCTTATCGCCAATCCCAAGCAACTTATTAGCGAGCACCATGATCAGTGACATTTAAGGCTGATTCGAGTGAGAGACAGGCACACAGAACCAATTTTAGATGCGACGCTGAGAGCACCTCTTGTCGGCGGCCCTGTCCTTCCTGCGTGCGTCCGTCGTCGTCGTCGGCGTCCGCACTCTCCTCCGCTCACCCCCTCTCCTCTCCGATAGCGAACGCTCTCTCGCGAGGGGCACTGGATTGGATTCAATTGAATTGGCTTGGCTTGGCTTGGCTTGGATTGGATTAAAGTGGATTGTGTTGGATTGTGTTGCGTCATAGCCGCGGCAGACGCACTGGCGCCGGCGCGTGCCCAGGTGAGGGCGAACACTCTTTCTCAACATCTGCGGGTGTGCGGCCCAGCGCGCTCTCACTCCGCCGGTGGGCGGCGCTGCGCGCGGTGCTGCGCATGTGCAGTACTCTCCCTCTCCGCGGTCTCCTCTCCTTCGGGCGCGCCGCGCATATAACCGGTGTGCCGCTCTCCGGTGGCCTTTCGGTCGACGGTTGCTCTCCGCTTGCGCTTGAACCCCCCTCAGCGTCGCATCACACCAGGGTTCCCGCGAGGGGAGGTGGGCGTAATTTTTTATTTTAAAGTAGCCCGTGAAAGTCTACCATTTTTATATTAGTGAATGTTGAAGAGATGGCACCGAAATAAATCACAATATCATTAGTGAGCTCCTACAACTGCGATCCTGCATCACGCGTACCTAATACTGAGCCCACGAGAACGGCTGGAGAGGGGCCCCAACAGCCGCACGCATCATGCACGAATACTTACGAAGAGGTTTGCGGGCTTGCGAAGACTTTCCACGATATTTCGGGTCGGCCTTCGCGGGTTGTTACTTGGAGTGTGTAGGGCGAAGCAATGGAAGAATAAAACGTTCAGCGCTATGAAGGTCAAGAAGTACACAGTCGCCAAGAACGGGTGAGCCTGCGAATGCATAAACGGCTAATTATACTCCGTGCTTTTTTAGCAACTTTTATTATGAAACAAAAGCTCCAGTTGCGGAAGTGGAGGCACGTGTACTTAAAATGCGCCATGTCTATTTGCCAAAGTTGATGGTGTCGTTCATTCTGAAATCACGAAAGGTGAGCAAGGAGTTTTTTTGAAGGGGGGGGGGGGGTGTTAACGTTATTGGACTTACGCACCGCCAAGTCTAATTGCGCTTTCTTTATTCCGACTATTTGTGACTGTCCCAAGCATTTTTAGGGACGCCGTTGTACCTCTGCGAGGACCTTTCGATTCCGTAGCCATGGTCATCTGCCGGCGTTGTGTTATCATGACAGTAGTGCGCCCGTCCGCCTATTAGACAGATTTGGTTGGGCGTATGCTGCGGAGGAGCGTACGCCTTGGAGATGCGGGTCGCGACTGCGCATGAGGAGTAGGCTATACGCATCCGCCCCGACGATGCATTTCTACACACGCAACGGCTTTCGGGACGCTCCGGCCGCTCTCGCAAGATCTCGGCGCGGCGAGAAGGGAGCTTTCAAAATGGCAGCTGCTCCGGCGATAACGGCAGCAGGAGGCGGGAGTGCCGGTGCCCCGACTGAAAACGCGTGTGTTTCGCATTAGGGGACAACGTTTCATTTCTAACAGGCGTACAAACTAAGTTCAACCCGGATTACTTCCGAAGCGGGTGGCGGTATTCGTGCGCGAGTCGCGGAGGTGGAATGCGCACAGTGTTTGTGCGGCTCGGCAGCCTCCATTTCAGGCCTTTTCAGACTTTTCACCTGCACCGTTATCGCCCCTTCAGGTGTACGCTGGGAGCATTGCGCTACGTGCGTGAAGTGCGAACGGCTTAGTTGGAGAAGTGAGTAATACGGATTCTTCGTATAATTCGTTGAGCTGCGGCATCCGAATGCAGGTGAATCGCTAAACCGCCGTGTCAGGCTGTTTGTTTAGTTGCGTGTCGCACGCCATGCTCAGCATTTGTCGCGGGGTCCTGGCTTATTTCGGCGCTAAATAAAATGAGTATGCCGAGCAGTGATGGTTGTTAGGAAAAATTGGTGTTGAGTGATTGACCAAAACAATCACGAAGGGTATACGACGTCTCCGCCTGAAACTTAGTAGAGGTGAGAGGGCCTTTTATCACAGTTTTCAGATTCCAACAATCAGAGTCAGGCTAACGCGTTAAATTTGAAAAAACAAAATCTCGCTGACGTTCTACTGTAGGTACTTCGCATTCGGTATAACAGATGGCATCACAAACGTTGGTATACGCAACTAACACAACGCTGCACTACAACTTTGCTAGGGCCTGTCGCGACGAGCGTACGCTCCACTTTACGGGCCGTAACACACTAACGCCCAGAACGCCCAACCAAGTCTTCTATTAAGCGGCCTGCTCCGCTAATCCGCCGCCTCACTGAACTTTCGCTGGGCTACCACATGACACGCCACTGTTGTAGGCCGCATGCATCTTTATCCTGACTATGCCATATGACCGAAAATGTGTACGATAGTTACGCTGGTAGGCGTTGCGTAAGAATCGCATGACCCTGTATAACGACGTATATTTGGGAGTGGCAGAGTATGTAAATAAATAAATAATCGCATGACAATCGCGACGATGGATTTGCGCGCGGAAACGCCCCCATAAACTCTTTGAACAGCAAATAATCATTCCATCGCTGAGAAAATTTGCTCACAGTGATATACTCCTTCAGGGACTGGAAGCGGAAAAGGGTCTCGTGCAACCTGGTCAGCGGACCCTTCTCGTCAATCCCCCGACACTTGTGGAAGACGTCGCAATAGCCGCGCAGGTCGTCGCATATGGCTCCCGGCCGCATTTTCAGCCCGCACTGTGCACGCATCTCGGGGATCTCGCACGCCGGTCGGCACTTCCCTGCGACCAGTTTGCGAAGAACACACACAGGTGAACACGCGTTCAGGCACATGCACACATTTCTTTTATACCTCAAGAAGTCGTAGTAGAGTAATTCAGAGAGTGTAATGGGAGAAGGATGATTTGCAAAATGGAAGGTTGGGAGGTGTTAAGTGTGGCTTGCCATGGAAACTTTCGGGCGAACCTTATGCGCCCGTTACGCGACACCGCGGCGAGAGCAAAAGCCCATGAAACTGACCACGGAAAACGCTTCAACCAATGCACTTTCCCTCAAGGCACTCGCGCTACCTCTCAACAAATGAAAAAGTGGTGATTTATTGGATACTTTCTGTGGGCATTAAGGAATACTATCATAAAGCGCCATCGTTACTCTCACTGCTCTCGCGCAGCACAAAACTGCCGAGAGACTCTGCCTAAAACGGGTTCGAGAGTGAGCCACGACTCGCGCCGCGCGTGTGCGTCGTCAGCCACTTCACAGGGAAGCGATACCTTTCATAGTAGAGAGGTTTATTACGCGGACAACCACGATACAAACACTACGCTGCACTACGCACCTAGCCCCTGGGGCATGGGCACGCTGACGGGTGTATGCCCCAGGGGCTGGGTGCGTAGTGCAGTGTAGTGTTTGTATCGTGGCTGTCCGTGGGAAGCAGTTAACGCCCGCCGGCGTTAGCCGGCAGCGACACTCGCTGAAATACGATAAGGGAGCTGTCTGCGGTCGCTATACATTTCACGCCACTGGACTCGACCGGGCGGCATCGGCGCTCATCCGATGACCTTAAAAGGCGAAAGCGGTCACAGCGCGGACGCAGGAAACCTTGCCGTTTGAACGGGGAATGCCCGGAGACTCACCGGACATCCTAGATAAACGTAACGACGCAGTAAAGGCAAGCGCAAATCGACACGGTGGGTAGCGTGACCCACGGTAGTGGGAAACAGCAGCATTGCAAGAAAGTGTCAAAAGTGGCCGAAAGGCATTTACGTACCGTGCGTTGCGCGTTCGAGGGCGGTCTCCCCAGGAGCCTCTCGCGCGCGTCCTGAGTCCCCCGTAGGGAGAGGAGGGAGGCGCGTGAGGATCACTCTCGCCCCACTATGGAGGAGGGTGTCGCCAGTGCCTCCTCGCCCCGATTTGGGGGGGAGGGGATTTTGCGTTCCCACATTCCTTCCCCACTGAAGATTACGCCCCGCTTTGCGAATGCAGACGCTGGCTAAAGCCACCGCCAAGAAACGCTTGGCTGTGCGATAGGAGAGGAGCCTCATATAATTTCGTTTTATCGTACCACTTCAAAAGCTAACAAGAAGTTAACAGACGATTAACTCTGTTTCTATCACTTCCTCTGTTCCGTCACTGCGGACACTGTGTAGCATAAAAGATTAACATTCTTCCACATTTGTCGCCTGTTGCTGGTAAAAAGAAAGTGCTTCGGGTGGTTACCGTAGGCTTCCATTAAAAAAAAGGGTGTAGTTTGTCTTCAATCTCCATTCAAGATCCCTTACTCGTCGTCCATTCCTGTACGCTCTCTGAGCGTGGTCTTGAATGATCACAGGATGATCATCACCAGTCTGCCCTTTCTACGCGGAGATGTATTTACATTTTCTGCGGCGCTAACACTTGCCGCTGCGCATGGATCATGCACTCTGCCATCAACCTCTATGTTTTCGCTGGAAAGTCGGAGTATAAGGGATATTTCGCATTTCATCCTCCTCCGCACCCTGTCTTACAATCGCAGAACGTGCAGCTCTGCTTTTTGTTTTAACTTTTACAGACAGAGAGCAAGTGAGGAGGCTAGCAGACCTGTCCAGGTGCCGGCCCAGCTGTCTTCGCAAAAGAAAGTGTTCGCTCTCTTGCGCTTGTGGAAGGAAAATTTAATTTCTCGCACCTCGTCATCTGTTGTAAACCGTTGCAAACCAGAGTGACCTGGGTTCGACCCTGCATAACTTGGAAACCGGCAAGAGCCTTTTATTTTCCATGTTGGTGCTCAGTGAAGCAGATGCCATAATACCATCGGCGGACACACAAAAACGGGCACGCACTTTCCCCCAACTGTCCCCTCTGTGATACCCTGGACACTCACGCCATGTGGGCCTGTACTCCAAACTCATTCGCCCCATCTGAAGCATCGCGAAGTGGGAGGACGCGCTGGGCATCTCGCATCCGGAGGTTCAACTACTTTTGGTTGACCGAGCCGCCACCGTTGCGTCCCTAAGCCGACTTGCTTTGCAGATAAAGTCATCCCCCCCCCCCCTTTCTCTCTCTCCGCACCTTCCCGAAAGCAAATACCCCCTGGAACAAACTATCCACAGATGATGCAAAACCGCGAGTGGTGGCCATCCCCGCAAAAATTTAAAATATCAGTGTTTGCGAACCTTATAGGACGTATAGGAGAGATAACAGATCAACTACTCATCATGGCAGCGGGATTCAGTGGTTGTACTCATTAGGTACAAAGGGGGAGAGGAAAAGAATAGGGTGACGCTTGCGCCGGCCGGCAAAAAATGAATGTAATTTACGTATTTCCCCTTCACAAGCTGATGGTGATGCTGAAGGATAGCAACGATGACAGCAGCAAGGTAAAAACTGAACATTTCGAAAAACACATCTACAGTTAAACGGAGAATAGTCACAGCTGGCAAGGCATAGCGGGTCGGGCTACGCCAACCAAGGCGCGAAAGGGAAACAGGGGACACAAAAAGGGGACACCCTGCCTTGTCCTTGAAATCTCGGCCTACCGTGACCAGGCGGTGCATCAGGTATGGGCCCATTTTGAAGGGGGCTTGCAGAAAAACACAAGTTCGTTTTATTTAAAAAATTTCGCGTTTTATAGTGCCCCTCACGCTTGCCCGGAAGCAAGCGATGCTTTATTCACTGATAAATTAATAAATTTAAGTTGAAATTTTTATTCTCCTGTCAAATCATGTGTTTTCGCCACGTTTGCACTGACATCGCAAGAGTCGCTCCCCAGCCGATCACGGAGTTTCGTTTACCGCTAGTCAACATAGATTGCGGCCACCATACCGTGCAGTGCCGTTTTCTGCCATTTCGGACCGTATTCGTACCTGGCTTGTTTTCGTTAAGGTAGAAAATAAACGTTTCGTAAAACATGCTGTTCGCTCGACAGGTATGTTCTTGTAAGGCACTGTAGCTTACGCCAATCGGCAAGTGTCGTCTGCGACAACCCCAAAGCGCCACAGGGATGTGCAACTAAAACAAGTATAGTGCGCGCAGTACCAACAGCAGTATGCATCGGTACTTCTGTGTTGACGTGTACTTTCGTAATTTCCACTATTTACCCCACCATTCTTACTGCTCTAAAAAGAATGTGGCCTTAACTTAAGCGCAAATAGCTCGTACGGCAAGCTTGTAAGCACTGTCTAATTTGCGTTTGCTTTTGACGGCCTCAGCCAATCGCAGAGCTGTCGCATATGACATCATAGGTTCTGTTGCGGGAAATGAGCTAGTGGGTCGCATGGCCATTCCCTTTTTTCCTAATTACATAGCTTGTTTGAGCGAAGTTTACGTTAAAAGTGGTGTCGGTAAGAATCTAATGAGGCAATCTTTGGAATGAATTAAACGTGTGTTCTGTCTGCATGGCCCCTTTAAGGAACTAGCGGTGCGTGGCCAGTTTTCCGGAGCATGCAGGGCAACCCACCACCACTGTGGCACGCCACCAGGCACTTGGCGTCGACCGAGTACTTCGATCCCGACAGGGTGCATCCCTCCAGACTGTAGTTGAGGCACACCGAGCCCTTGCACGAGCCCTTGAGGCACACTTCAGTGCCCCCGCTGCAGGGGCTGTAATCCGCCTTGTTCTTCGCGGCAGGGCAATCAGTGCTTAGCCCGCTGCAGTCATGGTCAAGGAACGTGCAAGGCTGGCACTGGCGTCAGAACTAAAGGCACTCTGGGGCTGTTCGCAATATTGCGCAATAGTGCGAAACATTGCGCAATGTTGCGCAATAGTACGCAATATTGCGCAATAGCACGCAATATTGCGCAGTAATAAACCTCAGGCATATATCCTGACGTTTAAAACCGCGTTTTCTTTAAGAGCGGGACACTTTAGGGGCCCGGCTTGTCATAGTAGCTCGTCAGGGGGTCACGGTGTCTAGCCGCCGCATTCACGCGGCGCCATGCACCCAAACAGAGGTTTCGAAAATTTAACCACTTCCCCTAATCGGGATCGAACCTGAATCGCTCGCGTTATGCAGCCGATGGCGACCGCATGCGACACAGAGACACACGTTACTCATATGCAAAGTGTTGGGGTGATCTTTCCGTTGCGCGGTTGGCACACAGGTTGCCGTTGCTAGGCCACAAATAAGTTCA
Source organism: Haemaphysalis longicornis (assembly GCF_048455015.1). Lineage (NCBI taxonomy): Eukaryota > Metazoa > Arthropoda > Arachnida > Ixodida > Ixodidae > Haemaphysalis > Haemaphysalis longicornis. The sequence goes on along the minus strand of NW_027526361.1, from coordinate 101,557,660 downwards.
CAATGATATTAAATAAGGAGAACACCATGAATTAGCGCATCAATTACCCCAAATTAACAGCAGCTCGATCCAGCGTCTCTTTATAGGCCTGTTCAGGGGCTGCGGTGCCTTCCCTTGACTACTTTCGGTATCGACGCCAGGCTGGTACTGAAATTACTCAAGAGAGGGCGCCACAGCCCATCTTGCGAATAACTGCTCCGCACTCCTACCCCTTTAACATTGAGCAGAACTGCTTTGGCTTTTGAAAAATCTCTCCCCTTGCATTACCGCCGCCAGATTATGTGACGCTTCTCGTCATAGGATTCTGTGTTTTCAATCAAGACGGATAAATACAAATATTCGCACGACGAATTCTCCTTTGCGGCTCCCGTATCATCCGAGTGAAGGTCAGTGTCTGAGGGTTATTTTTGCGAAATATATCGCTTCTGAACTCAATTGTATCCAACGCACTTCACCAATAAGTCATCACTGATGTCTTCTGAAGGCTGTTGCTAGACAATGAGTGAGTGAACAGGTACTAACAATGAAAATTATTGGTGTATACATAACGCGTAGTATAGTGATAACAATCCTAGGATATTTTAAAGACGATTGTCTTTCTTGGGATACTTAAACGCAGAAATTTTAGTCTGTCTGTCTGTCTGTCTGTCTGTCTGTCCGTCTGTCTGTCTGTGACTCGATTCAGCCACCCGGCCAAAGTAAAACGTGCACTGCGCAATAGTCTTATATACTCACAGCCAAATTTGAGCGTCTAAGCCCGGTTTATATGTTCATACTTGTCAACTTTGTTTAACATGAACAAGACATTACGCAAATATAAAACCGAAAATTCATACACAAGGGATATTTACAGTGTTCCTTTATTAAAAAATTTATGGATGCTTGGTTTTTACTGTAGGAATTTCAGCGAGCGGCCGCTATAAGAGGGATTTTGGAGTTTATTCCTTATGACATGCGGGAATATCAGAATCGCAATGACGTGTGCGAAACCGGACACGCTAACGAGTACTTGATCCAAGCCAAGGAAAAGTAATGTGCATTTCAGGAATATCTTAGCGTACGAAATAGGTGTTGTTGCCAGAAGAGTAGAGGGGTGCTTCGCATAGAAATGCGGTTCACAATACCGTAAACAATGTAAAAGCTTTTGTGTAATTAAAACGAAACTCCTAGATTTGAGAGCCTGTGTACAGCCAATTTCCTGCCGTGTCCCCGCACACTTTGCAGAAGTTTCGTACTTTGAGCTCGGTTTATCTGAGCAGATTCAGTCTGGACTACAGAGGCTACTGATCAAACTATGGTGTCGTACTCGTCAGGGACTTTGAGTTTTACATGGCGTTGTCACGGGTGCTGGAATTACTGGGAACAAGACGTGAATTATAGTATGTGAAAGATTGTGATGAACATTCGAAATTTGTGTTAGAATTGCATGCACCATCCGGCAGCCGTTCGCACGTTTGCTTCTCGGAAAAAAAAACAAACCAAAGGAATCTCTTTCAAAAAAGCAATCGCACCAACAAATTTGCTATACCTTAACTTAGGATGCCATCTCCTAGAACCACAAGGCAAAAGCTTAATGGTCGCTTCAAACTGTTCTGTTTTCTTTCTTTCACTGCCGCCAGAGCACGCTGTTTGAAATCCCGTGTTGTAGACACAATTCAAAGTTTTAGGAGCTGCAGCCATATGACCCAGCTGACACCTCAGCTTCGTGTTTCGCGTCAGTGTATTATTTGTTGTCGGTTACGTCGGCAATATGGTAGGACAGCATAGAAAAAGGATACGTGCATCGAGATTCTTCCTGGCACTCTGTTTCCTGACGGCAGACAACGGTTGAGTGGGACAAGACGCACCCTCCCGTGCAACAAGGGCCCGACGACGGACTGCAAACAAAGGCAGACGTAAATAAGACCCACGGGGTATACATTCTTGAAACGGGTAAGCAGAATGCAATGACAGCACGAAGTTTACGGCTATTATTACTTTATTGTTGTTGTTGTTGTTGTTGTTGTTGTTGTTGTTCTTCTTCTTCTTCTTCTTCTTCTTCTTCTTCTTCTTCTTCTTCTTCTTCTTCTTCTTCTTCTTCCTATTGTTCGTGTTATTATTATTATTATTATTATTATTATTATTATTATTATCATCCTGATTCTGACTTATCCATAGTCCCTTCCATCCCTTCCTTGAACTGCAGACGTATGCGTGCAGACCTTACATTTCTTCACAAAATTGTTCATGGTGACCTTTCTTGCGCAGACCTGCTTAACTGTTTAGAGTTTAGTGTACCACAAAGGCCCACCAGGTCGCATCGCCCGTTCTTGACCGCTGCGCGCAACTCCAATCATTCTCCTGTGCGCAGAATACAGAATTGTTACAACCGCTTCTTTGAACGCCTTGACATCTTTCAGAAATCCTTTACAGTTTACCGTACAACGCTGTTGAATACAGTATGTTAAACACCTCTGATATGTCTGTCGTTCTTTTTTTCTGGAATTTGATTTCTCTGCGGTTGTGTCTATCCAGCTGATAGTTGCCTATTTTTGAAACTGTTTACTGTCATTTGTTCGTTTTTTCATTTGTCTCTACACTCTTGCCGTTGTTTTTGTTGTATTACTGTCAAACTTTGTTGCTCTGCCTGTCGTGTGGCCTTTACGACGGGCAGAGCAACATAGGCATCTTCTTTTTTTATTTTTTTACCTGTACCCAGGCTCCGCCTGTGCTTTATTTCTGTCATTTTCACTACTTCAATTTGTGTGTGTCTTGTCGCTTGTTTGTTTCTTGCTATATGTTTCTTGTATTTTGTTTTCATGTAACTACCCGTGCGCCAGCACTCAGGCCTCTGGCTGTTCCTGGGCACGTAAATAAACACGATTGATTGATTGATTATATGTTATTTAGAAGTGGTGTCCTAAGGTTCAGTGAGCCCTGCGAAGGTGGTAGAGGAAGGGAGGGCGTGTGCATTGTCTTGTGTATCCCCGTGGTACTTGTAAAAGTTCTCAGGGACATGACAGCCTCTTTTGGGAGCTCTCATCCCAGAGTATTACAGCTAACTTTCTGCAAGTGTTGTCAATGGTGGGGGACGCTGTCAAGGAATGAAAAGAACGTCGAATGTAAAGGAGGTGAAGGCGCTAGTGTGGGATTCTTGCCATCAAAAAGAGAAACGATGAGCACCCGAATAGGGAGCAGGGATGCTCGGGTTCTTGCAACGCCCTACTTTTGAATTTCTCCCCCTTGCAACCTCTTCCACCAGCTGTGCTGAGTACGCCCAGGATCATGTTGACTAAGGGCGGTTCGGACACCGTCTACACCGGACTCTGCCTATTCCGGCGGTCATTCGAGGAGACGGAATAGCACACGTGTCTTTAGATTAACAGGATGAAAAGTTCGGTGAGTTGGTGTTGATTCATCTTGGAAACAGGCGCTAGTAGCGCGTCGTCCTGTGTATTTCTTTTCTTGGTCGACGTCTTTCCGCGCCTGTTTTCAAGCTGTCTTCGATGTTAAATGACCGTAATATAAGTCTAAGCAAATGTGCAAAACCCGACCTCTGCGTTAACGCGCTACTTACCTGCACAGTTTGCCGGCCTTGAGTTTGCATCCCGGGGCGTTGACACTGTTGCGTCGTGCGTAGCAGCACTTGTCCGAGCATTCCGACTCCGTGTAACCGCAGTCGCACTCTTCGCCGCCTTCCACCAGGTGGTTGCCGCAGATCGGCCCGTGGTACGCTGTGCATGTTTGCGGAACCAACAGGAGGATATCAGGAGAAAACAGGAGAAAAAGTGGGTCTCAAAACATTTGTGGGCACCTCTGTCGTATCTATACTCTGAAATAAAAAGTTGGCTTGAAAACATTTCTGGCCACCTCTGCCGTAGCTATCTCAAGCGCAATTGAAACACGATAGAATTTTGGAAGTCTCGATTCTCGTCGTGGTCGCCCACTAGTTTCCATGCCGATGCAACCCGTTCCCCGCATACTAGAGTTCCTGTATAAAGCTCCTGTATATAGCTCCTGTATATAGTTCCTGTACATAGCTCTTGTATATAGCTCCTGTAGCTAGAGTTCCTGTATATAGCTCGTTCCTGTTATACAGGAAAACATGAAACGATTGTGGCCCCTTAGGATCGGCTGTCTTGACGCGAACTTGACACCACTTTAAAACCAATACACATAGCAGCGACGACGATCATCCCGGTGAGACACTTACAGTGTCAGTGGGAATGAGGGAGAAATATGGCGTGTATGTTCACTAGCTGTGCTTAGTAATGTGTTAGTGCAAGTCACCCTACCTTTTCCAGTTTTATAAATGACCCATTATTATAAAATAACCGACGGCGCAAACTGGATGGAATGGAAAATAGGGCGAATATAAGTCCGGAACCAAAGCCGGGGGACTACGGAATGCAAGTCTAACACGCTTCCCATGTTCCGCGGGCATCTTTGGCTCTAACTCAAGGTGGGCCTAGTAAATGCACTGTGGCCGTTGAATTCAAAATCTGTTTAAGTTAAAGGCATGTACAGAGACCCACAGGAGTGATCTGAGCATACGCACGCGCCTTATATCAGTAAAGCATCGCCATGGAAAGCCACAACGCTATCGCATTAAAATCACGTAATAAGACTCACGTGTACCTCTAGGACCGTGTTATCCCCTTATTTGCCAACCCCCTTGAAAGCATGTAACCAGTCCGAAGACCATTCGAAACTTCGTACTGTGAAGCTATGAGTCTATTATTATGGTAGCTTCATAAAATCAGCATGACACCCGCGATGTAGCGGTATAGTATCGCCACGGAATGCCACAATGATTTTGCCTTCAAAATACGTAAAACAACTTATCTGCACCTCGAAATCCATGTTTCGTTTCTGTTGGCGTAGAATGTAGATCAAGACACTTGCCTGTCACCGCGAGCACATAGGTTCGGTTCCCGTTTTTGGCACGGTTCTGCTTTTTCAATTGAAGGCACGCGGAATTTCAGGGCCACCCGCTGCTTACAGCGCCAGGTTTTTCGCCTGATGGGGAACATGATGCTTTCTCATTAAAAGCGGAGTGAAAAATAAAACGACGTAAAGCAAAAATGCTCACAACGGCAACAACCAGCAGACACAATTGCTTCAGTGAAGGCCAGCAGGAGTAATTTTCCCGTGCTGATTCCAAAAGTGGCCAAACATTTTTACGCTAATAGAGTATAAGTATAAGGCTAGCTCTCTGAGTATTAGTACCACAGTGGATAATGACAACGCAATGGGAAAAGGATCATGATGGTGGTAATGACAGGACACAATCGCACCACTGGACAGGTTTCTGCTGTGAATGCGGTCTATACTGCAATGAACTCTGAAGCGCCCACCTCAGCGTAAGATGTAACACGGGGTCGCCCATGGAAGTGCGCCTCAGAAGAAAAAAGTGAAGAAGTTCGACTCAAAAAAAGCTGTCGGTAAACTGCGGAGTAGTGATTCATCCAAATGGACAGTGACGCCCTCTCTTGACTATCGTCAATACCAGCCTGGTGTTTATAGCGAAAGTAGTCAAGGGAGGGTGCTGCGGCCCTTGAAAAGTAGTATAAAGAAATATTCGACTGAGCTTTCAATAACTTGGGGTAATTATTGCGCTAATTCCCGATTTCTTTGTAAATTTATATTATTGTGTACTTATTTGCGGTCTAGCAACGATAGCCTCCATGGCAAGGGCGCACCGCAAACATGATCCCCCATACTTTGCATATGAGAAATGTGTACCTGAGTGGCTCAACTGGACTGACACCGGCTTTATAACGCGAGGGACCCAAGTTCGATCCCGACCAGAGGAAGCGATATCTTTTCGAAGCCTCTATTTGAGTGCGTGACGACGACGCGTGAATGCGGTGACCAAATACCATGTCCTTTGACGAGCTACGACAGTAGGCCGGGCGCCTGAAGTGCTCCGCACTTAAACGATGGAAATGAACGCAAAATGCCGCACGGGGATCAAGGACGGAGGCACTCGCTGCAGCTGAAACCACCACCAGCTGACAGCACCTCAACCATTACGACGCAAAGATGACAGCATTCCCACGCGTGAGCAGTCTTAACTGTCGTAAGAATGGCACGCTCAAATTTTTCTTCTAAGCAAGACAACACCGCATTGGCCGTCGTCACTTGTATAAAACTGGCTATTGTACGAGTCGCAATTCAAGATTCCTCAGACAAGTTGCGTTTTTCTTCTCCATAAAGAATATTACCTTGTGAAGTGTCGTAGCGCTACTTCTACCGGCAGAAGCGCCTTCTACCACTTGCGCGATTAAAGCTTCCCCAACCCTTCCGCGGTGCGCTCACCAACGAACGCTCTAAAGGCAGGCCGTTCTGAATAAATTGCACATTTAAAGGCATGCACGGCAAAAAGAAATGTGGCCCACTCATGGCCCACTCGCCAAATGCGACGTCTGCCGGCTACTGAAACGAAGAGCGAGAGGAGAAAACGCTCATTACAGCAAGTAGTTCATAAATGTGACTATCACTTTTCGGCAATCATACATTTCATGAATATGATGGCAGTCTTCTAATGTCTCAGAAATCAATTGCCGTGGTGGCGGGATTCACAAACGTAGCCTTTAGGCTCCCAAGGAATTGCGAACATGGACATTCCCTTTGTAACCAACTGCATTCCATACCTTCCAGCTGTGGGTGCAACGAACATACTTTATACTCTGCTTAACTGCCACTGAAAACTTTTGGCTTCTGTTGCAGCTCTTACGAGGCACAAAAAGAGCAAACGAAATAAAGCGCGGCGTAATGACTGCGCTCACCTTCGAGGCAGTTTTCTCGGTTGTTCGTGCCCTCCAGCATCGGTACGATGACGTTGGTCATGTTGCGGATGCTGCACGCGGAAAAGCGGTAGTTGTTGGGCATCTGGCCGTAGATCGCCTTCGGGTACATGATGTAGTTGCCACCGCTCGCGGAACCTGGGGCACAGGCGCCGCCTATAGGCTCGTCGTGCTGCACATGGAACAAGCGTGATGTGCTGTCAACCCTTGCAGACGCCATGTACACAACTGTGTACATTTCAATCCTGCGTGTTTTTACAAAAATAAATACCAAATCTGAAAGTTTTCGCTAGTTTAGCATAATTTTGCATCCTTGTAATCCTGAAGATTTCCGGGCCATCTGGCGGCTAGTAAGATTACTACGACCGTAAAGAAACAAAATGGCGACGCACGCGACGGCTTCAGCGGCTGAGCCTTTACAACTTTCTCCTCGTTTTCTCAAGAGACTTGCGATCCTAGAAAATATAGAAACAATGGATATCACACAAACAAATACGTATGCAGAAATATTCAGCACTACTTGACGCTCCTGACCTCTGGGACGCTATGTACACAATTCCTTACATGACTGTAAAAAAAAACTAAGATTGTGTTGGTGTCAGTAACCTGCCAATTTATCTTATTTGGTGAGATACACAGCATAGAAACAACAAGAAATTTTTTTGTAGGGGGAAATACCGAGCGGCATCTGAAAGGGTTAACTGGGTTTCCCCTCCATTGTCTCTCACTACCATGCGTACGAACACACACACGCACACACACAAACACGCACGCAGGCACAACGACAGACAGAAAGGAAAACCGTAAGGTTGAATGCCAGAAAAAGCATACGGGAACAGTTGTTATTTTAATATTGTGATATGAAAACTTAACTTTTTTTACGTGAGGAAAGACAGCGGAGAAAAACAAGCACCAGGAGTGGGGACTACCCGCTCTGGACGCGTGTTTTCCTTCACTTCTCCTTTTTTTTCTCTCTCCCCTCAAGCCGTTCCGCTACGTATGTGGTCTACCTGTAGGCCGTCAACCCCACTGCATGTTTCGCCCAATCCCACTTCTTTCGTTGGCACCCTATAGCTTCCTCGCTCAAAAAGCTGCCCGCTTAGGAACATAGTAAAGCTACACCCAAAAAGTAGTGTTCCGCCCACAGCAACAACATCACTGTAAACCTTCTAAATAACTTTGCGGAACTATGCATCGTTCTTGTGTGATCTGTTGTCCAAGGATACTGCCTTTACATTTCAATGGGATAGTTTACTCTGGAACCTGTTTGACCAACGTTCCAAACTTGAAACGATGCGCAACGCATGCTTTTGTCCTCAATGTAAGCTGTGCGAACATTCACTGGACTACGCTGAATAACACCAGAGTAACCACTTCTGAAAGAACTGAGGTAAACCCGAAAACTGCACCTTATATTGAACTTAAATGTTTTCCACGCGGGCTTGTTCTTTAGTCCACCCCGCTGTTTCCTTACCCCTGAGTGTTACTCCCATTGTTCTTTTTTCCCAAGCTCCTGAGCTGACCAAAGTTTTTTTACGGGGTGTTTAGTAAGACCCCATATTTGTACATAAAAAGCATTTAACAAATGTAGAGATTGGTTTGATACGCCTTTTAAAGCCAAAAGGCGGATATCTGTACGCGTCATTGAATGCGTGAATGGCCGAAAACCGAAAAATTGTTGATAAGTACCCAGAATCGTCCAAAAGAACGGCTGTGGCTTAGCTCAACTAACCGTAGATCATCTTCATCATCATCAGCCTGTCTATGCCCACTGCAGGGCAAAGGCCTCTCCCATAGTTCTCCAATTATCCCGGTCCTGAGCTACCTGCGACCAATTTATCCCTGCAAACTTCTAGATCTCCTCTGCCCACCTAACTTTCTGCACGCTTGCCTTATCTAGAGATCCACTCTGTTAGCCTTAATGACCAAGGGTTATCTTGCATTTGTATTACATGCCCTGCCCACGCCCAAACGTCTTCTTAATTTCTTCTACTATATCCTTAACGCACGTTTCTTGCTCTTCTCCACCACTCTGTTCTCACCTTGTCCCTTAACGTTACACCTATCATCTTCCGTTCCACTGCTCACTGAGTATACCTTAATTTAAGTCGAACCCTTTTAGTGAGCTTCCAAGTTTCTGCCCCGTGGTGAGTGAGGCAGCTGTTATACAGCTGATGCAGCTGTTATACACTTTCCTCTTCAGGGACAATGGTAGGCTGACATTCATTATCTAAGAATGCCTGCAGAATGCACTGCATCCCATTCTTATCATTCTAATTATCTCTGCCTCATGGTTGGGATCCGGGGTTCCTACTTGGCCTAAGTAGATATATTCGCTTATCACTTCCACTGCCTCGCCAACTATCTCGAACCGTTGTGCTCTCCCGAGGCGATTGAGCAATACTTTAGTTTGCTGCATATTAGTTTTCAGGCCCACAATTCTGCTCTGCTTGTCGAGTGCGGTAATCATGCTTCGCAATTCGTAACCCTGGCAATGCAAAGCGAAAGCTTGCCTTAGTCGCTTTAAGAGCTGGTTTCACTTGGTTAACCAATGATTTGGCTATAATTATTATACTAATCGCCTAAATACTGACTTTTTCTATGGTCTCAGTCCCGCGTCCGACGTTTTCCTAGCCGAACGGCTCGCCAGGCGATATTCGCAAGGCGATCGGACGCCGCTAACCGCCGACAGTCCAATGCCACCTGCTACCGCACAACGCTCAGAGAAGACAGCCTGGCCTCGCTCTCATTGAGATCATCCTCCGCCCTCAAGGTGGACTGGACCTCCACACGACCCCGGCCGCCACGCTAGCGGACTACGTTTTGATGCAGGCCGGCGTAGAACTACCCAACGAGGACCAAGTGAGAATCCATCACAAATCAAACTTCATCATTGTCAGCACCCCCTCTGAGGAGAGAGCTCTCAAGTACCTTGGCATGACCCAACTTCAACTGCCCAACGGCACGTACACCCTGTGACCACATCCCCCCGCCATCCGATACCGCGGTTGGAGTAATATTTACCGTGCCAGAAAACGACACTCCAGAAGAAATTATGCGCAGCCTGACAGCCTGCAACCACGACCTCCACATACTAGACGCCAAGCGGCTGCGGAACTCCACACTAGTGCAAGTGCTATTCCAGGGACGCCATGTGCCATTCTGGGTCCGCTACAGGGCGGCCACCCTCCGCTGCTACCCGTTCAAGAGAAAATCAGAGGCGTGCTTCAACTGTTGGCAGCCGGGCCATCGAAAAGACGTCTGCCCCAATCAACCACCTACCCAAAGATGCGCCGCTTGCGGCCTAGCGCAAGCCCCGGAACAGCACTTGTGCAAACCGAACTGCATCTTGTGCGGAGAGGTCCACCCAACGGGAGCCGCGGGTTGCCCCCGCCGCTTCCAACCAAGGCGTCGACAACCACACACCAAGAGCGACACACCGAATGTACCAACCAACAGTCAACAGAGCAGCAACCGCCAAGGAAAACCACACCAGACGGAGGGGAACCGCAACCACAAGCCTACCAAACCCCCCGAGAAGACGACAAAGGGGAAGCAGCTGCCGCCACTGGGGCAACCGCGGACTTACATCCAAGTTCTCCAAGGAACGACCGGCACCGCAACAACGGCAACACCAGCAAAGGCGAGTACCCAAGGCCTTTTCGCTCCCAACTTCACCCCTCCTCCCATACATACTACATCTCCTACATCTCAGGACAGCAAACTGGATCTAATTCTAAAAGAGATGCAAAATATGCGAGCCGACATAGCGCTACTTAGAAGCGAGAACGCCCAACTTAGGGCAGAGAGCAGCAACCTTAAAGCGCAGATAGCGAAGCTAACAACCCACAATGCCGCGGAGACAGAACCCACCCCGCCACCGCTTAAGCACAAGAACACCAGAAAGCCGGCAACTAATCCCAAGTCCGACGACAACATGGGCAGTGTAGACATGCAAGAACTGAAACAAGAAATGCTTCAGTCACTCAACGCCACACTAAAAGAATCCATTACGGCCCTGCGAGCGGAACTATTTGGAAGCCTGTCGAGCGCGAAGGCACCGGCAAGCAACTTAACCGACCAGGCGAGCACGACCCCTGTACCAATATATATCGAGCAAGATGCCGACTTCTAGACACATCACCATATGGCAATGGAATTGCAGAGGCTACAGAGCCAAGAGAAGCCAACTGCAAGCCCACTTGTCCACGCTAGATAATCAACCCGACGTCATAGCCTTACAGGAGACATGATCCAACACCAAGTAGCTACACTGGTCAACAGAAACATATGCACATCCACTAGCGAAATAACTAACACAAATATACCGCACGTATTTATAACTCTATTGCCAGTCAAGAAGAGACAGGCCAGTCAAGAAGCCTCTCCACGTGCTCAACATTTACAGCCCACCAAAGCAGACGACCCACAACTTCAAACTGCTCTTGCTGGAAGCCTTGAAAATAGCCGGACGCCAACCCTTGATAATAGTAGGCGACTTCAACGCTCCACACGAGGCATGGGGATACCACAAGACAACAAGCAAGGGAAGGAAATTGGAAGAATCAATCCAGACTTTGGGTCTCACCCTACACAATACGCCAGGAACGCCGACCCGCATCGGAAATAGCCTACAAAGAGACACAACCCCTGACCTAACCCTAACACACAACGTAATAGCGGGAAAATGGGGGGTCTCTTCTCAAAACTTTGGGAGCGACCATTATGTAATAGAATTCGAAGCCAACTACAAGACGCGGCTGGCACAAGAGCCACCCAGGAAATCCCTCACCAACTGGGATCTGTTTAGACAGAAATGTACGCAAGTGAAACCGCCCAAGGAAATTACAGAAAGCAACATCAGAGAATGGATGCAAACCATTTTGAAGTGCAAAGAAGACAGCGATGCACCAACAGACCCCATAGTCCCGGCGCCGTATGTTGATTCTAAGCTACAGCACATGTGGGACGCATATCGCAGTATCGAAGCGAGATGGAAAAAACACCGGCACAGGAAAACACTAAGAATAAAACTACAGAACCTCAAAACAGCAATAGCCAAACACGCAGACTACCTGACGCGAATGCAGTGGCTCCAAGCGTGCGACGAAATGCGCGGCACACTATCGATGAAGCGCACGTGGGCGATCCTACGGAAATTAATCGACCCCAGCAACAACAAGACAGAATCTGCTAAGAAGATCACCAAGCTTATACAAGATTACGAGGGCACGGAGCTGCAAATGCATGGTGAGCTCATAAAGCTATACGCAACCCAAAGTGATAATACGCGCTCCCCACCTGCGCATTATATGGGCGCGAGCAACGAAATACTAGACGCCGAATTCACATTCGAAGAGGTGCACGCCGCCATCAGAACGCTCAGAAGAGCGACCCCACCTGGAGAAGACAAGATATCCAACAAGATATTACGACATCTTGAAGAGACAGCGACTGAGACCCTGACAGCCTACTTTAACAAGGTGTGGCGAGAAGGGGAAGTGCTCCCGATTGGAAGCAAGCAAACATATCACTCATTCCCAAGCCAGGCAAGCCAATCAAAATTGAAAACCTCCGACCAATATCGCTTACGTCGTGTGTGGGGAAACTCATGGAGTAAGTCGTGAACGCCCGCATAGTAGACTACCTCGAGACGAACGACATGCTACCACACAACCAAGTCGGCTTCAGACCAAGGCTCTCCACTCAGGACGCACTTATACAGATTCAACACGATTTACTGCACCACCCACCGAAAAAAGACAACGCGGCCATTTTAGCCATTGACCTCCACAAAGCCTTTGATAACGTATCACACGAGGCAATACTAACAGAAATCTCGACGCTCGGGCTTGGAGCAAGAACATTCGCCTATGTAAAATCCTTCCTCACAGGCCGGACAGCCAAGATGAAACTAGGAACGTCCCAAACACAAATCTTCAAGATTCCAAACAAGGGGACGCCCCAGGGAGCCGTAATCTCGCCTATACTCTTCAATCTCGCAATTCGACCGATGGCCAGCGCACTTTTCACCATCCCAAAACTAAGATCAACGATATACGCAGACGATATCACCCTCTGGGTCGACCGGGGCAGCGACGCCGACATCGAACAGACGCTAAGGAAAGGCGCCGAAGTAATCGCGGAACACGCAACCAAAGCTGGCCTCATGTACTCGACTACCAAATCCGAACTTATGATCCTTCATCCCCCCAGGACGAAACCGGCCACCCAACCGCCCATCAAAGTCCACATCGGAGGGCAAAGCATACCCATTGTCTCGACCTTAAAAATACTAGGACTGAGGATACAGGCCAATAGAGGGACAACCGAGACAGTACGCGTCCTAAGGTCACATACGCTACAAACAATTTCCATGCTAAAAAGAATCACCTCGAGGCAACATGGCCTCACAGAGGAAGAAAGGCTAAGGATCGTACAGGGCTTCGTAGTCAGCAGATTCAGTTATCACCTGCCTTATGTGAATCTAACCCAATCTACCAAAGACTCGCTCGACGCGCTACTTCGGAGAGCCCATCGCACGGCCCTGCACATTCCGCACTCCGCTCCAACAACCAGACTTGCAAAACTGGGCATCCACAACACCGTAGACGAGATAATCGATGCCCATCGCACGGCACAGATACACAGGCTGGCGCAGACCACGACGGGAAGGTACATACTGCAGCGGATCCAAATAGAACCGCCCAACACCGACTCCGCTGCGGCCAGGATACCAAGACACATACGAGCCCTAATCAAGGTCAAACCCATCCCAAGAAACATGCACCCGACCTTCCACGCGGGAAGAAGAGAGGCACGCGCGCATTACCACTCGCAGCACTATCCACCTGACAAACACACCGTGTATGTGGATGCGGCACGGTACCCCGACAGAGCAGCCTTCGCAATCGCAGGCATTGCCTCCGCCACAGAACCGCAACCAGCAATCAAAGCCTCCGTCTGTACGGCAAACCCCACCACTGCAGAAGAAACAGCCCTGGCTCTCGCCATAACCAAGACGCCAACACCGACCTTCGTGCTATCGGACTCACAGCAGGCGCTTCGCAACTATGAGAAGGGCAACATCTCAGCCTCGGCACTAAAAATTCTTCTAAAAAAACCTCCCGACCAGCCCGTGATGTTGCTGTGGACCCCGGCTCACACTGGCGTGGGAACCAACGAGGTGGCTAATCAGCAGGCCCGAGCATTAATACCCCGGGCGAGCACTCCTCTTGGTCTTACGCGTGGAGCAGTCGACGTCACTGGGTACGCCCTCACCACATACCGAGACATCACACAACACTACCGCCTCACCCGCAGAACACTACCCCCACCCAACGCCGAACTTACGATAGAGGAAGCACAGATGTGGCGCACTCTACAAACCCACTCCTTCCCCCATCGCACGCAATTACAGCACTCCCACCCACACCTCTTCCTCTCCGCAGAGTGTCCGAGATGCCGCAACCTCGACACGCTGTACCACTCCTTATGCGAGTGCCCCGCGGACCCCTACCCCCCCTTCCCCACCCCCACCCACTGGGAGCAGGCCTTGGGTAGCTCTTGCCTCGTGGATCAACGGACCCTGACTCAACGGGCACTACAGGTCGCTTCGGCCATTTGGGCTGAGGCCACCCCCCCAACCTGAACCCGGTGTCTCACCAATAAAGTGTTTTTCTCTCTCTCTCTCTCATTCATGGCCAATCTCGCATGCACGCGGCGAGTCAAGTGTTAACGCGGGCGCCAGATGCGGAGAGCGCATGCGCCAAGCCAGAAGCGGTGGCGACAGCGGCGAACGCAGCCCTCTGCGGAGCTCGGCCCGCCGAGTCAAGTGATACGCAGCTGCGGTCGAATTAAGGTCAAATCCACCACGACAGCGAAACCGATAGACGAAATTAGCAAAGCTTTGCTTTAAAAGTTGAAGTTGCGCGAGCCTATATGAGTGTACCGGGGACCGGAGGCCAAGAAAATGCGTATCGTGGCGAACTTACTGGTGATCCGAAGTTGTGGCCAATTTCGTGGCAGAAGGCGATCTCACTGACGGCCTGGGCAAGGTGGTGGTTGGAATTGATGAAGGTGATTATACCGGTGTTCAGGTTGACTTTCATAAATCCTCGTGTCGGATTCCCAGGGTCCTCGGGCATGTACCGATTTCGGTCGCACAAACCAGCAGCTTGGGCTGCATGGATTATATGGTAGGTTCATGAAACGGTCAAGTACAGTGAGCTTAGACGAAGGACACGTGTTACCGGACACGTATACGCCTCAAGCGCGGCCTGTGGGGCGCCACTGAAATCCCCCTAGCGGCCAGTTTCGTAGGCAGCCGCGGGAGTCTCCGGCCCCCTCCCCCCTGTCACCGTTGCTTTTGGGGCTTGTTCAAGACTGCAATTTACTGTGCGTACGCGTTCGACATACAGAATAATGTGGAGCAGGCAGTCTGTTTGCCAGCGTGATGTCACACAGAACACAAATAAGCCGGAATGGGAGTAAATGGCTTGTGTCATAACTCAGTACCAATTCGGTGTTTTCAAAACTCCTTCCAATGGGAGTTTCGCCTTACTCCCATTATTTCGGCAGTTTTTTCAGTAGCATATGGGAGTTTCATTTTACTGCCACTACAATGGGAGTTTCCAGGGGTACCATTGGGAGTGTATTGTTTCCTCCAACTGGGAGTTTTCAGGGGGCGCATTGGGAGCAGTGTTGACCTGCATTCGAGGTTTTCTTTGTGTGTGTGTTTTTGTGCGCTTCATATATATGCGCTGCAGTGGAATGTATTACTGCATTTGGGAGTTCTTAATAAGGGCACAGGCCGCATTTTTATTTTTCGTTGGGGATCACGTAATTTCTAGTCTTTTTCCGCTTCGAACGTTGAATGGCGAAACGGGAAAAGTTTGTTTTCTGCAGAGTCAATTTATTGCATAAAAATTACATGAATACGATATACGTGTGAACACGTTAATAAGACAATAAGAACACTGAATCAACAAAACACCTACATCGAGAACACAAGGTATCTTGGTAAGAACTTTATCTACTCCAACACTCCTCAACGAAAAAAATTTAAGTCATTTGCAAACAATGAGGTCAGCATGTCGTCGGTGCGCTGTTTCCTTGCACCTGCCTCCCAAACGCTGACGTTGCCGCACCCCCTGGCACGTCCTTCTGGAAGCCACAGCAGCACATTCATTAGAGGTTTAAATCTGCGGTAAATCTGCACGGTTTAAATCTGCGGTAACAAATACATAAGCATATTGGGCATCTGACCTAAAAAAAAAAAAGAAACGGCACTGTAAAGACGCTGAACTTGTCACTCTTGTGTCCAACTTTCCGTAATGTCTGAATGTTTGTTTAAAGCTACGCAAAATTGCACTTCTGTCCGAGACACCTGCGCTCACTACTTCGTCAAAACGAAGTGTTCTGCTGTTCAAAAAGGTGCGCGACCCTTGTGGCGACCAACTTCTCAAAATGCTTCCTTTCCCTCTTTTCCTTGCGTGTAGTGTTCTGGGAACGAGCTTCAGGTTTTACCCCCCGCACTGCCCCTCTCTCCCCTCACCGAAAGTTAAGGAAAAATTTCGGTCGGTGTGACGCCTGCGCGTGCCCCCTTCAAAAAAAAAAAAGTAAAATAAAATGAGCAGTCGCCTGTCGACTCTACAGAATGCTCCCTCCAATGGCGTTTGCTGGTTATAGTTACACGCGCCTAGCGTACGGAGAGCTCCCACGGGGCCCCGACCTTCTCCCTTTCCAGTGAAAGCAATTAATCGCCGGCGGCACGCGGCAGTCACCCTCCTCGTAGCAGGCGTGGCTGGCACCACACCTACTTCTCAAGAAAAGCGGCCGCCCTGCGACGTTTGACCGGCCAACTTCACCCTCGCTTGCCAGTAAGCCACAGACACAGCCTAACAAAAACGCCTAACAGCCGTCCAGAGTTCGGACAGTTTTCATTCTGCTTGCGAGTGTGAATGAGTGAGTGTTCTGTTCGAGACCCGCGCAAATACGCATTGCTTTCACACCGTTCGGCCTCCCCAATGACGTTCCGGGCATTGTGCCGTCTTTCACGCACAACGCTCACGCACAACGTGGCGGAGAATCGCCCGTGCAGTGGCCCGGGAAACACGTTGAGTTTATTTGACGCTAGAAGGGGCACAAGTCTCCCAAAATGTTGCGTACAATAAAAAACGTGAAAATCTCACCTTCAACTACCTCGCAGAGGCACAACCGCGTTGTTTTTAACGAGCCACTCTCAGCGATCACTGCATTTAGGCCTCGCGTCGGCTCGCTGGCGTATTCCGTCGGCTCGAACGTCGGTGACACGGAGGCGA
This sequence comes from Haemaphysalis longicornis, assembly GCF_048455015.1. Lineage (NCBI taxonomy): Eukaryota > Metazoa > Arthropoda > Arachnida > Ixodida > Ixodidae > Haemaphysalis > Haemaphysalis longicornis. Next base: position 101,540,550 of record NW_027526361.1, on the reverse strand, counting down.
CGTTGCAGTCCGTCGCACGTCAGTCCAGGCTGGTTCCACAATGTTCGCAACGAGCTTCGGTTGTTGGGAAGCATTTCACATCCGTTCGTCCAGCCGCAAGTTCACACTGGCAATAAATTTTCGGGGACGCTGGGGCTCACACGACACACGACACCAACTGGCAGCCATTTTGTAAGGACGCGTAGAGGAGGAAGGGGTGAAGGTGGAGGAGAAGGAAATGGAGGTGGCGTGGGAGTTTTTAATACTCCCATTAGGACAAACGCAGTAATCACAGCCAGATACTGCGTTTTGTGAAGAGGTACAACCGTGGTAAATGCGCTTATTTACGACGGCTTGTGGCCCCCGGTGTAAACTGGCAGTTTTTCCACCATCATACTACCACACATGGGAGCAGGCCGCCTGTCGTGAGGAGTTTAAAAGACGTATTCCAGCCAAGAAACTCCCATTCAGGATAACTTGTGTTTTGTGCGTGTGTGTTTACGAGAGTATAAACGTTTATGACGCGGTATTAGTGTGGTATATTCGGTCTGTATGAGCGCCAGGTGTGTGTCACAGACCGGCGTCCCGAAGCCGGTAGATACATGCAGCTGATTGCAATTCCGCTGCCCTGAAATTAGTGGCAGTGTCTCCGTAAGTAGTGTTTCCTCCGATGATCATGTTGCGGCCATACACTGTGATGTAAATCGGCTTTATGCGCTTACATAATCTAGCGGAGCACTCGTATACCTAACAGCACGCAAGGTACGCTTGCCTATATCACATATCAGATATTTATCACTACCTTGGACAAGCCAACGCGGCATAAATTCCACAAACATTCAATGAAAGAAGTACGATGGATAACGCAAAATTACACTCCAGAGTCAGCACACGACGACAAATTTAGCTGTATTACCTTCTCGCGAGGTGAGCGCTCGCAAAGATTCATCTGTTACATTTATCTTCCACGAGATGCGCGGAGACGGGCTTATAGAGTAATCCGCGTCCGCGACTAAACTCTTCTTCGAAACATCGTCATATGACACAAAGAGACTGCAGAATCTAGCATAAACCGAAATCAGAGGGCCTTATCAGATACCACTCTTCCAACGAGCCCGTGTGTACGAGATTTCGGCGCACATTAAGGATCTCCAGGTGGTCAAAATTAATCTGGAGCCCTCCACTACGGCGCGCCTCATCGCCTCCATTGCGCCGGCGCGTTAAACCCTACAATCAATCAATCAACTCTTCCAACAACACCTCGTATCGCTTGTGAACTGCCTGCCCTATATTCTTCAACAAATGCGTCCGGTATCAGCCGTTCGTTGAAGGCGAAAAACAAACGGAAAATGAACGCGCAGCTTGTGTGCGTGATTACTAAAACGTTCATTCGTTGATTTTGCTCTGCATTTGTAAACAACAATAGTTGAGCTTCCTCCCCTTCCCCTCCCCCCCCCCCCCCATGCCTTGCGAAACATCAGTGCATTTCGCATCTAGTTGGTCTTAAACAAACGTCTTAAGCATTTCCGAAGCTCCACTGTTTTTTTTTTATTCCCGTACAACTATTTTATTTATTCTTGACTTGCAGACCATTCATTTTTCCGTGGTTTCATTCAACCTTGGTTCTTGCTATAAGGTGTGAGTGGGCACATATTTAACAACACCCAGCCATTGAGTGACCCTAACATATTCCCCTGGCTTATACTCCCATAAAAGGCACAAGTTATTCTCAGCTGTTGGGTTATCACATCGCCGATACATATTTTTCTACCACGTACATATCTGAAACGAAGACGCATTTGTTGGCGCGCTTCAAAACGAACCAACCTCTTACAGTGCCCATATCAGCTCTAAACGAGGCGACAATAAATAGAATTCACTTGTGCTGACGTTTTCGGAGGTGACAGTGGTGATATGCTGATGCCGTCGCCGACGCCCGCAAGAGCGGCCAAGAAGCGCGCAGAACGGCCTCCCTGGGTAGCTCTTGTTGGCGTTCGAGCGCTCTACCAAGGCGCAGCTGTTTTTTTAAGTGCCCTAAACGTGCAATTTGCTTACAGACGTCACCAAACAAGTTGTTTAGTGTGCGGAAAGGCAAAGAGAAGCGAAAGAGGACCAAAGCACTGCATGGCCACCTATCTGCCACGCAGTGCTAATCCCGTAAACGCCGCGGAGAAGTGGCGGCAGGCGGCGCAGCGATCGTGAAGCTGGAGGCGTATAACAGGCTCGTCCTTGTAATGTATGCCGCTACACGCACTTCTTGCCGTTTGATATGCAAAACTGTCCGCCTGAAAGGAAGACAGTAAATCTCCTCGCCCTTCGTAAACTTTGCGGAGAAGAAAACTCAGCGAGAAAATAAACAAAAAGAGACTGCCTGGAGCCACAGCTTACACAAGGCATATCTGTGTTTCCGCATTTCTTGTCTAAACATTAGCGAGTAGCGACCCATCCCGTACTCCGATCCACCGAGGGCCTCCTCGTGTGCGTCTGAAGGTGTATTTGGGGGACAGTGATCAATAGAAAAAAAGCTTTACCATCCCTCTCTAAGCAAAATTGAAAGAAGCGCAAAAGCTTTCTTGAATCAAGACTGCGCCAAAAGCGCGTCAAAACCTTCGCTAAAACTGCGCCCAACCTTCACCGAAAGTGCGTCCAATCGATCGTCAAACTTTCAGACCCCAAACGAAGACCGAACCCATCCGACGATTTTTTGCGCACTAAGTAAAGGCACCTGCGAACGATGTAAATGTATGCCGATACATGGTTTATGAGATATTGGTGCGCGTATTATCTCATCTAGAACACTTCCTTCATCGCAATTATTGGTGCGCGTATTATCTCATCTAGAACACTTCCTTCATCGCAATTTTCAAGTAACCTTTTTGAGACAATGGAAGCTCGGTCCGGACCTGTTTCTGATCATGGTCCTGAGCGACGACTTTGGAGCGGAACGCTGCGCAATGCGCAGTGTGGGAGCGTGACGTGAGCATCCGAGCGCCGTGGAGAGGGCCTCGCGGCGACAGTGCACCGTGTGCAAGATGATCACGTCGCGGGGCGCGCATACGGTGAGGAGGGCTAGTTCTTGCTTATGCACCTATTACGGTTTTCCACAGATCAAACTTTCCTTTTCCTTTTTCGCAGCGCAAGATTTGCATACTGGTATCTTGGTGTACGAACACCGTTAGTTCATGCATGCAATCAGGACTCTAAGACTGAAAGCGAATCCGGTCAACCTCTATCTCCTAGCCAAAATAGGCAAAAAACGCGGCCAAAATAAATGCTTGTTGTATGCACTCGCGTGAAAGCGCTGACATGTTTTAACACTTGTAGTTACTGTTATCTTCAGCGACTGCAAAGTAAACTCTAGCGATGCTTACGTGCGCGAAGACCACTTAAAGCACGTATTTCCCCCATTTCGAGACTGAGTATGGAAGCTAGCAAACGGGGAAGCTTTATCACGTCTCTACGAACTCAAGCAACGAAAGTGGGCTAGCTGATTATTCAGCCACTCTCACAAGCAGAAGTATGGCTCCCTCGACATACAAGCACGCGTTCGTCAAGAGAAAATTTTACAGTAGCTCGGTCTCTGGGGTGGTGTCTTCAATCCAATGCTGCATGATCGATGACAGCTTCTAACGCCCAACGCCCCAGGCCGTCCTGATCCTGGCTGGAGCTGGCGATCCCCTTAAGATGGGTAGTAAGAAATCAAAGGATCTAGGAGGGATCGGAGACAGCTGTCTAGCCTGCTGTAGAAGGTGCCCACGGGTCCGCAGAAGCGGCATAGCTGAATACCGCATAGGCAAAATTTGGTGGTACTTAAAATGGTAAGGAAGGGTGAGGCTTGGGTCGAGCGCCAATGACGCTATAATGTCCTAACTGCCGTGTGTAGGAGGTGAAAAATCACGTCCCCCCCAGTGCTGGGTTTCAGAATGGAGGACCGGGGAAGGCGACGAATCTGCTCGGTTGGTAAACTTTCGGCAAAGGAATGGGTGCGCCAATTGTTGGGGGATGGCTGGGCCCATACTATCCGCACTTGTCTTCTTTGTGGATGTTGGAGGGCAATGTATCGCGCACGCAATGCCGGCGAGGAATCGGCGACGAATCGAGTCGGCGGTGGTGGTAGTGGCGCTTGCTGGTACTGTGGCGATGTCATCTGCCTGGATTGTGTTGCACGGACTTTGCCAGCTTTCCCGACAGTAGTTAACCCGCCTTTATAGCTGGGCGCGCGGGCTACGACAAGGCATCCTTAATTAGATGCCATGCCAGGCTGCAGTCCTTACAGCTTTGATGTGGCTACTGCCTTCCTCTGCTCCAGTTGATAGAGTCGCATGCTCAACTAGAGGGATGCAACTGTGATGGTGTATTTTTGATTGCCTGTTGTATTCGGGTTGTATTCACTCCTGATAAAGAAAAGATCTGGTAACATGTGATGACAGTGGACAGACAACTTCTTGTTGGAGAGGTGCGCGCTCCAAAATCATTTTCTTAAAAGGTTTTTATCAAAAAGTGCTTACATTTCACATATTTTAAACACTATTCTCAAATAACCTGTGACGCATACCGGGCTAATATGTGGCGCGGATGATTCCCATATCCATTCTATCACTTAGGGTCACTCAAATACCCAGTTAGGAGTGCGTTTCCGCGTCCCTTGAAAGCCGTGCGGCGTACCAGACGCCACACACCCACGCACACGCACACACGCACACACGCACACACGCACACACGCACACACGCACACACACACACACACACCCATACACACACACACACACACAGCAAAAACGCCCGTGTGTACGAGATTTCGGCGCACGATAAAGATCCCCAGGTGGTCAAAATTAATCCGGAGCCCTCCACTACGGCGCGCCTCATCGTCTGCACTGCGTCGGCGCGTTAAACCCTACAATCAATCAATCAGCACACATACACGCACACGCACGCACACGCACACGCGCACACACACACACACGGACGCACACACACACACACACACACACACACACACGCACGCACGCACGCACGCACGCACGCACGCACGCACGCACCCACACTACGTGCCTGTACTGCAGTGTCGCATTGTGTTTATGCCCCAGATCACTTGTAATGGGCAACTTCTTAAATTCTAGATCATTTTCATTCCGCGTATGCTGCTGCGAGTTAATGACGTGAAGATAACGAGGGCCTCACCTGAGGTGTTGGCCGTGTAAGCAAGTCCGATGACACCGTCGTCAAAGTCCCGGTACGTCCAAGCGTAGGCCAGGCAGAACTCGTCGAATACCCGCCACTTGGACAAGGTAAGCAGGTACAAGGCAGCGTCCATTTTATTCAGGCAGAAGCCAGCGCGCCTGTTCGGGCAACTCGTTGTGTCGTTGATCTGCATCGGATGTTCATAGAAATTTTATTGCCGTGATTTCATTCAGGCACGTTTTGTGCGTGCCGGGTGTACCCCAGCAATAACAATACCACCAAAATATTTTACCACTGCAAGAGGTAAAAACATAACTAATTGAAAGCAGAAGCATAAAAAAGCACTGCATTGAAGGTCTTATTTAAACGAATAGGAAAACTGAAAAGTGAAAAGATTCATTACATGCCTAATATCAGTAGGCATCTACAGGTGGTTGGAGTCATTGGGTAGGTGGGCGAGGGTGCCCATAAATACGTTTTCAGACGCACTAGGGATTGACCATACCAGTGATATTGGAAATTTTATGTACTTCCGGCATTCAATGCAACACGTCGTATTCAAAATCGATTACAATACATACGTGGCTAGAAATTAGTAGAGCCATCTACTTACAACAAGTAATTCGAGATGTCCATAGATGACTGTAGAGTTTGCTATGCTTACGAATTTCGCAACAATTGGCTTTTCTGAAACGTAACCATTCCAATGAGGCAGCCGAAACGCAGTTAAGACGAATGTTCCATGCGGTGGTACGGGTTGTAAATTAGGTCATCGGTCTAAATCTAAACAGTAATTTTCACGCTCTGCCGGTGAGCCTTTCCCAGTTCCTCACTATAGTTCGTATTTTTATTCTCCCACTCAGGTCTATGCTTCATAATCGCTGGATTTATATTTCGTTTAATTTATGCTCTCCCTTGTGAGATCCTAAGCGGTTTCTCTTTTGGTATATCCGAACTCCTAAATATGTGTAACCCTTGACATCACGTATTTCGCCATGATGTATTCACATCTGGTCAGTGCTACTATGATTAAAAGCCATCATCCTTAACTTTCCAGCGCTAGACATTAACACGAGGTCTTGACTTCACGGCAACAAATATTTATAAGCAATTTCATATATTTCACGTTATACGCTAAAAGAACGATGTCGTCTGCGTCTAGCCCTACGGGAATTCGCTGTTGTACCTCATTGCCTTTCCACAAGTGCGTTAATTTGAACGCTGTCATGCTTCTAGTTTCTTTCCTAACCCTGCCATGCAAAGTATAAACAAAATTCGCTTCAAACGGCAACCCTGTTTTAATTTTCGATGGGTTTCTACCTGCTTTCTGCATTACTTCCGTTCTTATGTCCCGTGAACCTTGAGAAATTTCCCCCGAGGAACTGTTACCTCATCATTTAAGCACGGAGGCTCCCGCCCACTTTACAGCAGTTGTCTGTTTACATCGCCATATGCCCCTTGAATTGCCTACGCTAAGTTTCAAAATCTGAACATACCCTGTTGCCACAAATTATCACACAAGTGCCCGTCTTGAACAAATCCATACCTGCCAGGTTTCCCGAATCGTCAGGGAGAATACCGAACTTCAATGGTTTTGTACGAGTGTACGACCGAAACAAAAATATCCGGAATACGCACCCGGGCATGGCCAAATCTTTCTCCCAATCTGGCCGCATTGCGCCGGAGCTACCTGACACTCCAATCCTATCCTACACCATTGACACCGTTATCAGTGAAGAGCTAAAAAATCATAGCCGGCCATGCGCGCAAGTTGAACTGGTCAGTACCAAGGAAACACTGAACGCAAGAGGCAGTTTAGCTTAGTAAAACATTCACCCAATTCTGAGCACCCATGTTTGACAGAACCGTCAGTCGCGTTCTTTTGGCGAGGTGTGGCAACACTCAACAGTATTCCCATGAGTTCCCGAAAAGGGCGGCGTCAGCCACGTCGAAGATTTTGCAAATGACAAGTGGTGTAGCCAGTTAATAGTTTGAAGGAAACAGGTCAGTTCCTGTTCTGTTCTAACTAAATTAATAATGCGTCTAAATTACTCCATTCTCTTGCAACTACTCCTTCTATATCCCCCCCCCCCCCCCCGCCACCCGGCCAGATCTCCCTAATGCCTTCCCGGCGAACCTGGCAGGCATGTCGATCTATTCTCCAGTTCCCTTAGGATTTCATTTTCTTCCATCAATGCTTGAATTTCCCATTTCATGGCCTCCATTTCATGGCCTATATGTTTAATTTGTCCTACTCTCGAACAAAGGTCCCGGACTTTGCTTGCATTGTATCGCCCTATCGGGCGCCCCGATTAACTATTTCTCACTGTTTGGTCCAAGCAGGTTTATTAGCTTCATTGGTATTCCGGGCGGAAATCTGCGCTTGTTGGTTAACTGAGGAGAGTCGAACCTGCGCCAACCAACGGCAATTCCAGCGAGAAATCTTTGAGGCACTTCCTCCGTATTGGCGCAGAAGGCGGTGATTGTGTCAGCAACCCTTCCGTGCCATTGTCGGGCGAAAAAGTTTATTACATGAAACGCAGGTTCACGCGCACACGCGAAGAGTGAATAAGGTTTTCTCCCCCTCTCTTAACCACAAGAGCCGATGTTCTAGTAAAAGCTGGTTGATGTCTAGCGTACGTCCCGTGTATTCATTTCCTGTTCCCGTATTTGCGCGGTAATTTAATGTCCGCAGTTTTATTGGTATTCCGTCCGTACCAACGCTGTTTGCCGGGAATCTTTGCTCCGATTTTAGCAGCAGAACTGTTTGATTAAGCTTGGGTTCCATCCTTGCCTGGCGTCGCTCAAACCTCGGCGCAGCAACGTGGAGAGGAGGAACATGCTAGGCCAAAGCCACCTCTTCTAGGTGGCTTTGGATAGGCCAACAAATGTCAGGCCAAGTGACGAGGAGGTAAGGAGCTGGTGTGAGGAGGGCGCGCTTCAAGAGAAAAGAACACCCCGCGTGGTCAGAATCGAACCTGGCCTCGTAACCGAAAATTTGTAGCATTCAAGCTTCTTTTAAATGGCGGTGAGGGCGCATACATCAACCTACGTTTGTATTTTCTGCAAGCCTACCAGTTGCCCGAGTATTTACGCCCGCATACGCCTCGCAAATTTCACCATATCTGACAACCATACACATAGGTTTCACATTGTTAGGTTACTTCCCTTAAGAATTTTTAACCGCACAAAAATAGTACTAAAGCGCTAAGTTGGGCGAGTTGGTTACTGACTATGGTATTCATCGTACTAGCGAACATTAAGACAGGGACAAAGCTAAACGGAAGGCGAAACACACGCTAGAACTTCAACTCAGTTTAGGCCACATAAACAGGAAAACACCAATAAGTACATGAAATTCGAAGGGGTTATTGTACAAACGTAATGAAACACTATCGCTCATATCACAGGCCACATTACAGCGCCGGTCCATATCACATGGCGGAAATTTAACCGACACGTGCAAACAGCCTTCATCCTTCGCCCACGCTCCGCCATTTCCGCCATGTGATATGGACCGGCGCTGTAATGTGGCCTGTGATATGAGCGATAGTGTTTCATTACGTTTGTACAATAACCCCTTCGAATTTCATGTACTTATTGGTGTTTTCCTGTTTATGTGGCCTAAACTGAGTTGAAGTTCTAGCGTGTGTTTCGCCTTCCGTTTAGCTTTGTCCCTGTCTTAATGTTCGCTAGTACGATCAATTTCTTAGTCAAAAAGAGTAATTGTGAAGTGAATACTTTAAACCAAGCGTTTTTATCTACAGAAACAACTACCTCATAGTAAACGTGCGTTCGTTTCATTTTTATAATCAGGAAAAGTGCAAAGGATACGTGCAACACGAACTTCGCACCCCAACAACGTCGAATCGCTTGTTCGCCTGGGTAATATACAAAACTACATTTTGTTTTGAGGACGCCCAACGCAACAATTTATGAACTAAAACAAGGCGCTTTGTTTGTATCCACGTATCCCGCCTCCGCGAAGCAGGCCACATACAATGCTAAACAAAGTTCAGAACTTCATCCGAACGGCTCACCTCAATCCTATGGACGCTAAAACTGATGTCCTCGATGTCCCCGAATCTGGTCCGCCGGTAGACCTCGGAGGCGCGGGCGACGTGGCCCGCGATCAGCGTCGACAGCCGTTCACGCGTGCGCACTGGGTCGCGGTCGGGCTCGGTGAACTTCTCGTACAACAGATGGTCGATGGCAATGAACAGACCGCACACGCGTTTCGGACGACTCGTCTGTTGGTGCATTGCCCTCTTCTTCGCGCTCCCGCGGTCACCCTGTCCGCCGTCGAGGCCGCCATCCGTGTGCGAGGCACCTTCGGTCGGTAGCTCCCCCGCCAAGGGCCTCCGCCGACCTATCCGGGGCTCTCGCTGCGTGCCCTGGTGCCGGCTCTTCCGCTGAGTGAACACGATTTCAATGGGAAAGATGTAGTTAAATTAGTGGGTATTTGCAAACTCGGTGTCGTGGTGAGGAGATGGCAAACAAAATAGTCGACCGCTCAAAGAATAGAACCCAAATGAAAGAACTCTCAGATTGACGAGATATTTCTCAAGGAGGGCCCTGTGACTGGGGTAATTGTGTTGAAATCGTGGTTTGGATGGCGGTAGAACCCGCAACCTCCGGAATGCACTACCACTCCTATTAAGCATAGGTGCTTCAAGACGTCACTCTAAATAATTAATTCGTGTGTTTCATTACCCATTTTCCAAAAGCGCCTCTCTTCAATGCTTCGCCATTTAACGGCGATAAATGAAGCTATGCTTACTTAAAATTGTCTTTGTACAGACACTGCCATCTAAGAAAAGCCCGAGCTGGTCCCTGGTAGTTCCTCATTCACACCGCACAGTCTAGGGACGAAACAACCCAGACATCGAAGAAGGTGCTTAGAGAATTATACGAGAGATCTTAAGTAGGTTGCGCGCGTCTTTGAATGATTATTGGGGCAACATTACTCATGAGCATGCAGCCATATTGTTAATACCAAGCAGAGCATAGAACTATTGAGCTGGGTACTGGCCTCATGAATGAGTTGGAAGGCAGCTTAGTCGGTCCAACTGGAATGGCAGAAATGGTTCAAAGCTGTTCCATTCATATGAAGGGACATCTAATAGGCATATTCCCACTGCCTACAGCAACTGCGTATGGCTAACAGTCTTAGTTGAGCATGCACGACTTAAGGGCGAAAGTGCCCACTGCTCCAAACGCACTCTTATCCCGCTAAGCTGTGGTCTCAATACCTGATAGTGGTTACCAAAGGACTTTTGTTGGCAAATGTTGGCGTATAACGCAATTTTCAGAAATTTAAAACGTTTCAGTGCGCAAACCCTTCTTCCCTACCTGCTGCCCTTTCGTGGATGTAAGATGAAGCCTTAACAATGCCTTCCCCGTTGCTGAGTGGCCGGTCAACTGCTGGTGGTGCAGCGGGACAGGGGTCGCTGCATGCGCCGGCCTGGCCTTAGGCCTAACGAAGGTCTTTCAGGTCTAAAATTGTCGAACAGAACCCCCTGCTTGTCGTAAAATGAGTTTGATGTTGCTTGGCAGGCCACTAAACTTAACGCTGGGCTCTAAACGTTTAGCACAACCTACGTTTAGCAAAGGTGATTGGCAAGGGTTCTAAGTCATGGCAACAGAGATAACAAAAACGAAACAAGGGGGAAAAGATGATAAGACTTTTACGACCACATCTTAAGTGACATATGCCTATATATATCTTGTGCAAGTCGAATAAAGCTCACAGACTGTGGCACATACCCGAAAACGTGCATTGGAGAATACTTCCTAAAATAACTAATAAACCATTTCAGTCAGTGCAGAAACTCAGTCAAACAATCAACCAATTACTTAGAGCGCAGGCACCAGCTCCTGCATACCAAACACGTGTGTGTACTGAGAATTCTGAATGAATAGTCTTAATCATAGCAAGGTGTTGCATGCCCACATAGTGGGAGCGACCCTTAGTGGTGTATTGATTAACGCTGTAGAAGAAAAAAATTGGGCCCATCTCCCCGCGAGGGGGACTCGAGTAAATGCGTCGCATAGGGGGTGGGTGTATTGCGTTAACGTTTAGTGTTTGGGGAGTTAGTGGTAGTGAATGCGTTGTATCAGCAGCTTCTTGACGTAGTTTGAATGAGTCAAGGATATAAGGCGCGTTCGTAGCCTCCCATTCTGTGTCGGCTTTGTGGCGCAGTGGGTAGAGCACCATGTACATTGCGTTCCGCCCGCAGGGTCGAGGGATCGAAACCAGGCGCCGGATAGTATTTTTTTTATATAGTGTGAATGAGTCAAGGATATAAGGCGCGTTCGTAGCCTCCCATTCGGTGTCGGCTTTGTGGCGCAGTGGGTAGAGCACCATGTACATTGCGTTCCGCCCGCAGGGTCGAGGGATCGAAACCAGGCGCCGGATAGTATTTTTTTATATAGTGTAGGGGGAGGGGTGCGGACAACGACGGTGCGGACTACGACTACGGACGTCAACGCGGGTGACATCGTGAGTTACTGAAATGCTCTGCATTTAAAAATGCATTCTTCTTTCGCGATATATTATGTAGACGGGGCTGCCAAACCATGTCTTTTTTTCCCGCTATGAATAAGAAACGCGCCAGTAGCCGCATTAAAAACGAGCATTAACACGAGCACTGTCCTTTGCGGTGGAACAAGAGTGTATAGTTTGTCGTGACCATGGTCCTTTAAAGGAGCCATGAAGAGAAAATGCAAGTTGGTTTTATTCGAAAGATTTCGTGTCTTATAATGCCCCCAGCGCTTGTCCGGATACAGACGGTGCTTTATTCACTGAGAAATTAAACAATTTAGGTTAAAACTTTGATTTTCCCGCTCAATCGGGCGTTTTCGTGGTCCCAAATGACATCACAGGAACCGACCGCTCTGCAGCCTAGAGTACCTTCATTCACGCATCCGCCGTACAGGGTAGAGACACGTATACGCTGGCGCCGCCATTTCCGGTTGCTCGCTCGCCGCCGAAGCAAGTCATTGTGTCAAAACCGCGCTGAAATTGTCGCCGCAACGCGGTTTACTGAAGAAGTTTGAATCATATTGTCTGTTTCGCGTTGCTAGGTCTCGTGGGAAACGAAAAGAATAACGCGTTGAGCCCGTTGGCCCAATTGCGGCGGCAGGGGACCGTTCAAAGGTTGTCTACACCCTGTACAGCGGTGTTGGTTCGTTCCCGCGTTTCTTTACGTTCTGTAACTTAGATGGCACCACCATACCGTGGCAAGCGTTTGGTTTGTTTTTGCCCGCATTTAAACCTGGCTTGTTTTTGTTCTGGGAGAAAATATTCGTTCCCTGAAACAGTGCTCGCTCGACAAATGGGGTCACGTAAGACACCGTTGCTTGCGTTAATCGGCCAGTGTCGTCTGAAACAACCACAAGCCCCGTAGTGCTGTGCAGCTAAACCAAGCATGCTGTGCGCAGTACGAACAGCAGAAGGCATCAGTACTTCTATGTTTGCATGTGCTTTCGTAACTTCCACTGTTTGTCCCATCATTCTTATTGCTTTGTAAAGAATGTGCCTTAAATTTAAGCGCAAATCTCTCGTTCGTCTAGTTTGTAAGCTCTACCTAATTTGCGTCTGCTTCTGCCAGCCTCCGCCAATCGCAGAGCTTAGCTCATGTGACGACATAGGTTCTGTTGCGGGAAATGAGCTGGTGGGTCGCATGACCATTCACGTTTTTCCTAATTATGTAGCGTATTTGAGCGAAGTTTACGTTAAAAGTGGTGTCAGTATGATTCTAACGAGGCAATCTTTTGAATGAACCAAACTTGTGTTTTCTCTTCATGGCTCCTTTAAGTGAGCCTACGCCAGTTGAAAATCAGGTTCCCCAGCGCAATAAATCAGCAAGCCGGGAGAACAGTGCCGCCGCCATCGACGTCCCGCCAATTGAAATGATCACTTCCAGTGGTCCTCACAATACCTCTAAATAACATTTAGTGGTTGATACACTCGCTGTAAGTGTCAAGGCCTACTGTCAAACCAAGCTCATGTCAGTGCGGGAAAAGAGCTCTATCGAACTGTGCCAAAGCGCGTCTTTATTCATTTCCGCAAAGTGGCGCCACCTATCTTAATTATTTCAAAGCAATCGTCAGCACGCTCCGTAGAGCCTTAATGCCTTAACGCAGCAGTAGGCCGTGCGTGCCGCTGCTCACCTTGGCAGGGTGCACAAGCTTCGATCCTGCTGCCAGCCTGCTCATCCAGCGCGCAGTCTGCCCACGGACGCCGCACCAGCCTGGAGAACCATCCACGCGTGGCATCCTCACGTCCCTCGCTGAGTACAGCACCGAATGGAAGGGCGTGAGGCGCGAGAAGAACTTGTGCGCCCCTTCGACGTAGAAGCGTCCGCTGCGGGACTGGATGGTCCCTTCGAAGACGCCGTCATGAAGAGCACCGAACACGTGACTCGATGGTTCGCCTGCGCGTGCGTGCGTTCCCCATTTAACGTTAGCGCCAATCCTACCCTCTGACACAGAAACAAGTGGAGCAACCTTCAGGGCAGCGAAAAGACGATTTAATCATCGATCTTTCAGTAGAGGCAGCACTGGGGGGTTAATCATGTCCTGTTCTTCATTTCAATATTTGCAAGAACACAGGGTAGCTGTCCATGGCACCAACTAAGCTTGAGTAATGCATGGTGCCGGACAAATTGGTAAACCACGCCTTGACTTGCCTAGACTTAAGCTACTTGGTACGCCTAGATTTTCGCCAGCACTACTTTTAACTTGTTATCTTTTTATCTACCACTTTTCCGGTAGTAGTTGTTTTGCTTCTTCCGATTATATGTTTAGTCTCATTTACAATTAAACCAGTTTTAAGTATGCCGATTTCTTGTCAAAATGTACTCGTTTTTTCTGTGTGTTGTCTGTATCCGTAATGCCTACTAGCGCAACGAAAGCCTACTCCCAACGAAAGCAAGTCAGCCCTCGACAAGTCGTGCTGAGCACGCCGTAACTTTAACGGTGTTATACGCTGCATAGACATCGACGAATAAGACTGGCGTAGAAAACAAATCCAAGAAACATCTACGCAGCCGTGTAAGGTGGCCTTACATGAAAACTCAAGCACTGGCTCAGCTCCCAGCGTCAGCTAATGAACGGGAACGCAACGACAAGTGCGTTCAGCGCTTTCGGTTCTCCCGGAGCAGTGATGCAGGTTCAGTTCAAACGTGTTCCTCAAAAGGACATTGGGCGACAACACTGCGCGCCACACTGTGCATGAGAAACTGCGTTACAAAGTTCTTGAAGAAGTGCAATTTCGTGTTTCGCGCATTTTTTACCGCGCGATCACCTGGTTGTAACGAACTCTGATGTAACGGATTATCGAATGTAACGGGCAACATTGCAAATTTGTTCGCTCATGCTTACTTTTTTCAACATTTGTGCTATTTGTACGAAGCGTCATTAGTTATTGCTTACCACGTGACTAAAAATAGTGACCTAGCTAACGTGCAGAGACAAAGCCTCTTCAAAAGTCACCCCTTGACTGAAAAAGGTTGCATTACAAGGCCGTTCGAGCGGGAAATATGTGAAGATATTTTTAAAGTGAAGCTTCATATGGTAATGTGAATAAAATTCCGGCGGTCACGTGTACGCAGGAAAATAATCCCGCGCTCAACTATGTGCGTGCGCGAAAAACTACGTCGGAGATAAGTTTTAAGTAACGGGAGAGAGATTGGCTGGCTGTTATAGATGGCTCTCGCATCTACCGACAACGGTAGGTGGGAAGGCCGCATCGGAAGGAGTGAAAGAGAGTCTCCGCTGCAGCAGAGCGAGTGCGCTGCTAGCTACTGCGTGAATCGCAGCTAAAGTCACAACGGCGGGCAGGGGACAAAGCAATCTTTCTAATCAACAAAATTTTATTTGCCTTCATGGCCCCTTTAAAGGGACCCTGCAACACTTTTGATAAACGCTTTCACTCTTTCCTTAGCGTCTGGAAGCTCTGCGACACCTATAGTTATCACCAGCACGCAGCGGGACTGCGTGATTTGCTCGTCGCACCAGATTGCGCCTTCCGTTATTGCTTTGTTTTTGTGGCTTTTTTTCTGAAGTTGCTATCGAAAAGCGTTCATTGCTCCAATTGAAAAAACACTGGCCAGGTGACGCTACATAGCCTCAGTGACGTAATTCGAACCGTCGAAGAACGTCAAGACCGGAAAAGAGAGAAAATTCTTTTGAGCGAGTTTACAACTTAACTGATGGGCAAATTTTTGGCTTAGGTACTTTGGGACCCCGTAATCTAAGTGTGGGTGCGTTGGGTGACTACGTTCTGCAAGCATTTAAGATTTTAAAAAAAGTTGAGCAAAAGTGTTGCAGGGTCCCTTTAAAGCAATGAAAACTTCGGATTGCCTTATTTGATCCTTGATTGTGGGGTTTAACGCGCCGACGCAACGCAGGCGATGAGGCGCGCCGTAGTGGAGGGCTCCGGATTAATTTTGACCACCTGGGGATCTTTATCGTGCGCCGAAATCTCGTACACACGGGCGTTTTTGCTTTTCGCCTCCATCAGAAAAGCGACCGCCGCGGCCGGGAATCGAACCCGCGACCTCGTGCTCAGCAGCGCAACGCCTTAGCCACTGAGCCACCGCGGCGGGTGGATTGCCTTATTTAGGTACAGGTTCACCTTAATCAGCCTGGGCGTGAGACCTGCTTCCTTGTGGCGCTTCATTTTGCGCATACTCATTGTCTGCGTCGGTGGGAACTCCGTAAACTAGACAGTTCGGAAAATTGTAATACTTGAAAGGTGAATAAAATCATTCTGTCTGCTCTTCTCTCCTCCTTCTGGATTAGGCCAATATATCTCATACGCATGCACGTATGGAAATATGTAAATTTACACGCAAATTACCCTGATAAATGCCATTTGTCGTTTTCAGAATACCTAATAAAATACACTGCAATTATGGCGGTATTTGTAAAAAAGTAAATTTGGATTCCTTCCAGTCCACAGCAATCTTTTTAACAACCACTTTGTTATTGCACAGCCGGCATTTAGCGATGGTTCTTTATATGTAATAAGTCATCTGGTGTCCATTGACTAGGCTGTTGTTTTGAAGAAGGGACCAGGAAGGGCCAAGAAGACCATGGCGTAGCAGAATTCGGAAGAAACATACTTTGTCTTTTTTTTATTTGCATGCTACTGAGCCACGCGCACTTCGCCTACCTCAACTGTGATGACATCTGTGTTACCTACAAGGTTATTTGAGTGTCAGTTATATGAAAAAAGATCCAACTTGATCTAGGAACGTATACTGAACGTTTTAACGTCTTGTGCAACGATACCGACAACGCCTTGGTAGTTACGATCCTTGTGAGTGCAAGAAATCGCAATGCCGTTATATAGCCTCAACTGCGGAGATTTCAATCACGCAGGCTGAACGCATCACGTTTTATGAAATTTGAGCGCACATTATTAAACAGATTTATACAATTTACCTCACGTCCTTATATGTATTCTTGCGTGGCCGTAGTTACTGGGCGTAACGTTTCGTTGTAAAACTAGTATTCAGCCCTGCAGAGGAGGGCATTTGCTTAGGATCACGAATATAATTGACACAGCCTAAAGTCTTAAGCTTTTAAACGGTCACCGAATTCCAGACACGCAATAGCTCGTGAACCACCATGGTCACTAACTGCACTAAGAGTAAAGTCTATTAAAGGCGAGCGACAACTATGCACCTAAAACAAAGCCTCCCTTTATCCGGCTAAAAACGACAACACTGATTAGTCACACACAGTGTGAACACAATGTGGAGGATTCACGAAGTGCCTGGAAGATGGCAGTACTGGGTTCTAAGCGAGAGAGCCCTCTGACACTCACCGACAAGCTTGCCGCTGTAGATGTGACCAATGTCTGGCTTGACTCGGCCAAACCTTGAAGTCTGAACCACCAGGTCCGGATGGAACACGGACGTGTCGGGCCTCAGCCGCAATCGGAATATCCTGCGAAGGATAGCCGCATTATTACAATTTTTTTGTCCACTCTAGTTGTGCACGACACACCGCAAGTAGCGTTTCAACAACTGTTGTAGTCCGAGCCTTTTCGTCCGTCTGCTGTAGGTCGTGTGTCACGCAGAGGTAGAAGCAGATTCCCAAACCCACCGGCGGCCTCTGTTGGGTTGTCCACGGCGGTTCTTAGACCCACCTATAGAGAGCGTAGTGGTCTTGCAGACGCGATTTATTTCCCTCCCGCTGGGGGAAGGAGAGAGGAGGGGGCCTCCAGCTGCTGACGTTTAGCTGCCTATTCCTTTTAATGAGAACCGTAATAATTGCGCGGCGACGGCGGTGCCGTACTCGGGCGAGCGCCCGTGGACGTTTAAGCCAACACAAGAGCGCCACAACTCCGCTATTTCAGCAGATTTCACACTGGGTGGAACTGGTTTTAATTTTTCCTCTTTTAGAATCTAGCAGAATTGTGGCAGACACCTACAGCAAAAGTTTGCTGGTCACAGAGTATAGTTTATGAAGGAAGGGGGGGGGGGGGGCTTTTTTTTAGGACAGCTTAGTTCCGGTATCATTTAGAAACGGTTTGATCATGGGCATCCGCAGGCTGGTGCAAAAGGGGCATTTTCGCCCCCTCCCCCAAAGCCACACCAGCGTTTGCCCCTTCCCCCTCTCCTCCGCGAAGCAATGGGTTCGTCCCCCTGAAGACAAAATCCTCCCGGCGTCCATGAGTTCAGTGAAGGCACGTTTCTTTTTATTCACAATTATCTTGTCTCAATTTCTGCTTCTTCATACGACGCACTCTCTGCTAGGTACATTAGCGTCCATTCCAAGCGGTCCCCACCTTTTTTCTCATACAGCATGGTTCGAGGCGGCCAAATTTTTTGTATAGGCACGTTTAACGCGGTCGATTCCCGTTTATACGTCTTGTTGCACCCGACCCGCGGTACATCCGAGAAGCGCCTTACATCGCTCTATAGGTCACTTGCGCGTCTGTATTACAGCCACGAGGAAATATTAACTTTTTTTCTCTATTGCGCCTTCTGAGATAATGGTGAACACACCGAGCAGCGATTCCGACGGCACTGTTTTGCTAGCGCCTCTGGCACCTTCCCTTACCTCTCCAGGCTTTACGCAACCATGTTCACTAAAGTGTCTTCCTTCTCTCCTCTCAATCTCTTAATGAGAGTAACCTTCCAGTGTTCACTAACGTGAGGAGTAGCAGATCGAGTGGTGGACTTAAGTGACTGCGATGACGTCGAACACGAAAGATCCCTGCGAAACAGACACCACCAGCTTCGCTGTAGAACTGGCGAAGGGGATTGGGCGAGGCCCTCGCGGCGTGTGCTAAAGGAATCGGTTTCCTCGCTGCTGGAAGACGACGGCTCCGTCGTCTAGGGCTCTTAACCGTTGACTCGCGCTACAGGAGGAATCAATTCGTATATCGATGCCATTGAGAAGAAGATAGAATTCTACGACATGGAACGCGTCCACTATACCCCTTAGGTCGAAAAAGCTTGCGATCCTGATTCTAATAGTGAACAGTGACGGGTTCTTTACTGCCTTTACACAATTATGACACCCCTTCTCATGGAAGGTTATTTGGGATAAGAATTCTTATTCTAAATAACCTTCCATGAGGGGGGGGGGGGGGGGTGTCATAATTATCATAATTATGACACTGCGTCGGGAAATGCCTACATGCAGCACAGATTTTCGCTCTGAACAAGGCATACTCTGTCATGTGCTTTTATCATAATCTGCGATAGAACGCCAGAGCCAGAACAGAAGCGTCCTTGCTTGGTACACAGAGGGTGGTTGTGCTTGCCTGTTGAAGCCTCCAAAGCGCAGGTAGACGTGGCCGGGTCGCTGCTTCTCGCGGTGCGCAAGCGACCTTTTGACCCGCATGTGGTCCCGGTGCACGGGCAGGGGCGTGTACGACAGGGGCTCGAAGTGGCGCACGAACTGGTTGAGCCAACGGGCTGCGTGTGCGTACACGTCTCATTCCACACTGCTTAACTGCACGACTCTACTCAGAGGTGCACGTGACATTGGTGAGGAAGCTACCGCAAACAATAAAGCCTGGACATTTGACGAAAGGGGACCTTTTTGAGCATACAAGCACTGCTGGTGAACAAGTCGTGTGCGTTTAGGCCTCTGTCGCCAAAGAAGATCATGATCCCTGTTTCAACCAGCGTTAAGATGGAACAAGGAGCTGAACGAAGATTTTGGGGCTCTTCAATTTTCAGACTCGGGTTCGTTGCATAGTCCTCGGCATGGTCCAGCAATTTCCTACTCCATAGGAATATATGCGAAAAATGAATTCCGTATTGCTTCTCGGGGATTCGGCGGCGAGCGCGGTATTGGCAATCGAAGAGCCCCAAGGTCTGTTCTCACGGCAACCATGTCAGTTTACCCGGCGAATATCTCAAGGCTGTCGAGTGGGATTGGCTAAACACGTTGCTTGAATAACCTGAAGGAAAAATTATTGCGAAAACCTAAATCATCGAGTGCTTCCACGGCGCAGTGGCATGATACTAGCTTAAAGAATTCGCCTCGCTTTTGATGCCTGTGCAGTGCGGTCTTATTATGTACAGTTTTCAGGCTGTGACCAGTTTTCATGTGGCGTCATTTTCTTGGACTACCCTCGGCGCTGTTTTTATTTGTTTCGCTTGTAAGACGAGAGACGTGCAGGACTTGCGCTGAGTTGTTTTGCGCTTGGGGTATATATATAGGTAACACTTTGTTTGGTTTGCTTCGGCTGGGTTGAGCTGAGTTAGGTTAGGTTAGGTTAGGTTAGGTGTAAAATATAGACAAGGTTACGTCCGTATTATTTTCAACCACCTGGCTCTACAGGCCTCTGTGTTAAGTGCCATGAGAAATCGCCGTGAGTAATTTTCGCGTCTTCCGTGACAATAGACACGGCTCCGACCAACTGGAAGGCTTGGTGTGCATGGTTTTCTCCCGCGCCAGGGATTCACCATGACACGCCCTCCAAATGCCACCTAATTGCGTCGGGGTCAAGGCTACAGTTGTGACGCGAGAGAGGTATGAAGCACTACGTCTGATTCAGCGAGTTACTAGTGCCAATGCGCCCGTACGAGCTACACAAGGATCCAGGTTGTCGGCTCCGATAGAATCACTAGTTTGGCGCCAACGGTGGTAAAAAGCGAGCAGTGCGTCCCCAATGGCACTGATCATACGTACCTTCGACCGCCGTTTCCAGTGCGAAGCAGGTGAGCAGCAGCAGGATTCCGCCTGTGTTCGGAACCATCACCTCGCGAGGACCGAATTCTGGACTCGCAGCTGCAGATCGACGAGGAACGACCCAGTAGCCGCTACTTGGCATAAGCGAGACAGTAGCGGCAGATGACCACGCTGAAACAGCGAAGCCACTAAAGTAACCCAGCGGCAGTCACGGTAATAGCGCGGAGGAGCAGGAACAGTAAAGCGACTGCGAAAAACTGAGGGTCGTCCTACCTTCGTCACGAGTGGCACGAGATGTTTCTTTCTATTTCCTCGGATAGTTGTTTCTCTTTCCCCGAGGGGGCACATACGCACTTGGGCGATTGTCCAGGATCGGGACCTTCGCAGGGCTAACGTGCTTGCTTTACGAAACTATAATTTGGAAACAAAAAAAAATTGACGGAGAAAAACCGTACAATCAAATGTGAGAATTAGTAAACGAAAACGTCGCACAATGCGATAAGTTGGCAGAAAAGGCAAAGCCTTTTTTGTACTGTGCAAATAGACTGGAGACAGCAGCTACTAGTACGGGGTAGAGCGGCCTGTACGCACCATAGAGTATTCTAAGAGGATCCATCAGGAGGAAGAGGCAAGATACTCTCTTTATGACCTGACCAGTCGATTATCAGTCACACGCCCAACCGCTAAAACGTGGTAGAGAGCAAGTGCTGAGGGCCATGAAAATTCTACAAGAAACTTTTGAAAATCAAACACTCTCCCTCCCCCCCTTTCCCATCCCCCTCCCCAACCAATCATGTGACTCGCGAATGCTGCCGTACCCGCAGGTAACCTGAATTCCGTGCCCAAATCACCGCATGACATTTCACAGCCCCGCACACTTTTTATCGTTATGATGATGATGGGCTTGAGGTAGCGGTGGCACGAGTGCATGTTAATTACTATTATTATAAGGAGAAGCTCAAGCTGGTCTCCGTAACGCAACAGGCTGTTTTTGCCCAGGACATTCTGAAATGAGGACGTCCCCCAAGCGAGTGAATTGCTCCACCATCTCCCGTTTTTTTTTTTTGGAAGCAAACGTTCATTCCTCATCCTATTTATAATTATTGTGAAGAGGCTTACACAATGGCGGCTCCTGGGCTATAGACTGAGCGAAGTGTTCATGCCCCCATTGGGATTATGGGTGCTAATTATTAGTTTAAACTAGAGCTGCGCGTTTTCAGAATTTATATTTCGTGTAATCCGGTGGGTGTGTTTCAGAGTTTATATATGTGCAAAAATTCGGAGTTTGCCGCAATTTATTTTTCTTAATTCAGAAGTTCTCCGGAATTCGGAATAATTTTGCTGTATACTCAATATTCAATTCGCTCAAGCTTTGCACGGAACTGACATTCGCGGTTTATCTTAGTGTTGTTTAATTTTAAAAGACCATTTCTTGTGTATGGGGGCAGGCGAAGCCTTTTGAGGGTTTTTGTTACAAGTATCAGAAAGGGAAAATTAAGTTCCGGCTTGCTTTTACACCATAGGCGAACACTGATTTTTACCAAGAGCTCAAAACTAGGAAACTTGTGTCACCTGTGCTACTTTTAAGCAACATTGTTTTTGAATTGAAATGTGCACGAATATTTTCAGTTGGAAGTGTAGCGAAAGCCTCTCGGCACCCCAGCGCAAGCGGCGCCGCAAGACTGGCCTTTTCCTTTCCCTCCGGCTTGGCGACAATGCGCCTTTGTGGAAGACGCGCATTGGTGACGTCACCACCGGCTTAGCGCAGGGGCCATTCCCCTGCCCTCTTCAACGGTCGTAGTCGGGGAGGGGCTCTCTTTTCTCTCTTTTGAAGGACGAGGGGGTTCCCCTTCTTTCCCTCGTCGGGGGACGCTCTCGGCGTTCGCATCTCTTGAAAATAAGCAGTCTTGTCTTGAAACTTCAAACCAGCTCCACGTCTGTTTTCTCGCCTCCTTCAGCAGCCGACATTCCGGGCTGCTACAAAATTGGTGACCCGAACAACGGTTCAACGAACACGCCGCGATGAGCTCCGACGACAATACTGCTGCCTCCACACCTGCAGTATTCGCCACAGAACTGAAGCTACCAAAATTTTGGCCTGAAAATCCAAGAGTTTGGTTCAGCCAAGTGGAGGCCCGTTTTCAGCTCCGGCACATCACCTCGCAGTCGACGAAGTACCTTCACGTCGTCGCAGCCCTGCCCCCAGAAATCGCCGACGCTATCGACGACATTTTGGTTTCACCCCCCCCACAAGGGGAATATGACACCTTCAAGAAGACGGTGCTGGACCGCCTCGAGGCTCCTGAAGAAAGCAGACTTAAACAGCTCTTATGTCGGGAAGAGCTGGGTGACCAACGACCTTCCCAACTGCTGCACCGGATACTGCAACTACTCGGCATGCACGCGAATCAGAACGGCCAGCTCCCACTTCTTCGTGAACTTTTTCTGCAAATGCTGCCCCAGTCGGTGTGCGTGGTTCTCGCGGGTTCAGATGAGACGTCCCTTGATCGACTGGCGTAACTTGCCGATCGCATCACGGAATACTCTGCTCCAAACTTCGCGCCCATAGCTGCTGCAAGAACACACGAACAACCAGATAGACTGTCGCGCCTTGAGGAGAAAGTGCAACAACTTACCGAGACCATGCATCAACTTTTGCGGTGTGGCGCTCCCCAACAGGGCGAGCAACGACGCAACCGATCCCCCTCAAGACAGCCAAGCTCTTCCCAGACAGAGAAGCCAGTCACGAGATCGACAGGACGGAGTTTGCTGGTACCACCGTCGTTTCGGCATGGGTGCTAGCCGCTGCACTCAACCTTGCTCGTTTCCGGGAAACGCTCCGGCCAGTCGTTAACGGCGGTACGACATCGGCCCTCCACCCAGCCACCTGTTCTTCGTAGTCGACCGCGTAAGCAACTCGCGCCTGCTAGTCGACACAGGAGCCGAAATCTCTATTGTCCCGGCAAGCCCCGAGGATCGCCGACGTAGAAAGAACATATCGTCGCTGCACGTGGTGAGCAACACTGCCATCGCTACGTACGGCTTCGGATCGCTGACAATAGACATTGGACTCAGGCGCCTGTTTCGCTGGGTCTTCGTGGTAGCGGACGTTAATTTCGCCATACTCGGAGCAGACTTTCTCAGCCACTTCAACCTGGATGTGAGCGTACGTGACTGTTGCCTCAAGGATAACAACACATCCCTCAAAGTACGTGGTTTGGAGTCAAACATCTGGCATCTGCGCCTTCCAGCCAGTATCTGCCTACCACCACATCCTGGCCGAATTCCCTTCTCTCACCAAACCCCGCAATACAGAACAGTCGGAGAAACATAACGTGACTCACCACATCGTCACCGGCGGGCCACCAGTCACCGCCCGGCCACGATGGCCACGATGGCTTCAAGCTGCACGCAGTGAGTTCGAGCATATGCTGCAGCTGGGAATTATTCGCCCTTCGTCTAGCAACCATTCATCGCCGCTGCACATGGTGCCTAAAGACGACGGGGGCGACTGGCGCCCGTGCGATGACTAAAGAGCCTTGAACGCATCGACAACGCCGGACCAGTATCCTCTGCCACATATTCACGATTTTAGTGCGCGGCTGGCAGGTACAAAAATATACAGCAAGATCTACCTCGTAGCGGCACATCACCAACTCCCCGTCGCACCGGAGGACATACCAAAAACAGCCATAACAACTCCATTCGGTCTGTTTGAGTTTGTCCGTATGCTCTACGGCTTGAAAAATGCAGCACAGACCTTTCAAAGGTTCATGGGTGATGTGATCACCCGCGGTCTTCCTTTCGTCTTTCTCTACCTGGATGACATTTTGGTGGCCAGCAGAACTCCTACCGAGAACGAACAGCACCTCCATCAGCTCTTTCAACGTCTGGATGAGCACGGTCTGGCGTTGAAACCTCAAAAATGCGTGTTTGGTGTCGAGGCTCTCAACTTCCTCGGCCACCACATCACTGCTGAAGGCTTTGTGCTATTGGAATCGAGGGTGGAATTCGTCAAGAAGTTTCCTGCTCCAATATCTTTCCGCAAGCTGAGAGAGTTCCTCGGGCTCTTAAACTTCCCCCGGCAGTTCATTCCGTCTTGTGCTCGAGTACTCCAGCCATTGGCAGACCTGCTGCGCCGAGACGACCAAAAGGCAACAGAATTTTGTTGGTCTCACGAACACCAGAAAGCCTTCCAGAAGGCTGAGGACGAGCTGGCCGCGGCTACCCTTCTTATTCATCCACTGCCTGACGCTCCTACACGCCTCTTGGTGGACGCCTCCTTCACATCGGTCGGAGCAGTGCTGCAGCAACAGGAGGGTGCACAGTGGAAGCCACTGGGCTTCTTTTCGAAACGCCTAAAGCCTGCAGAAGTACGGTACAGCACTTTTGGAAGGGAGATGCTCGCAATCTATTGTTCCATTAAGCATTTCCGCTACTTCCTTGAAGGCCGGGAGTTCTACATCTTGACAGTCCACGAGCCCTACGTATTCAACAACAACACCTACGTATTCACCTACGTATTCAACAACACCTACGTATTCAACAACAACAGTTCCACCTACTCAGAACGGGACATTCGTCAGCTCTCATTCATCTCTGAATTTTCTACAGATCCGCCACGTTCCCGGGGTCGAAAACGAAGCAGCCGATGCCATGTCTCGCGTCAACGCTTCCGGCACAAAAGTCCTGGACTTCGAGGCGATGGCCGCGGCTCAGCGGGAGGACACTGAGTTGACGAGACTGAAAGGTGGGGGATCTTCACTCGTGCTTTCGGATGTTGCACTTCCCTACGTCCAGGGCACGATAACCTGCGATACCTCCCAGGCAACCCCATGACCTTTCGTCCCACTGAATTTTCGCCGAGTGGTATTCAACACTTTCCGCTCCATCAGCCACCCAGGTGTCCGTGCCACCCAGCGGCTAACAACAGAACGCTTCGTTTGGCCCGGAGTCAACGCGGACGTGCGACGTTGGACCCGGACATGTGAAACGTGTCAGCAAGTGAAGGTGACTCGCCGAACTCGGGCTGCACTACAGGAATTTCGGACTCCAGAGTCGCGGTTTGACCACGTTCACCTCGGCCTGGTAGGCCCGCTACCGCCCTGCCAAGGTTTTCAGGTACCTGCTCACATGCATCGACAGATACAGCCGATGGCCCGAAGCTATACCAATTGCGGACATATCAGCTGAGACGGTCCCGCAGCCATTTATTCAGACATGGGTGTCCCGCTCTGGCTGCCCCGCCCGCATAACAACTGACCGGCGACGGCAATTCCAGAGCAACCTCTTTTCCGCGCTTTCGACCCTCCTCGGCACGAGGCTGCAGCATACAACCGCCTACCACCCCGTCAGCAACGGAATGGTTGAGCGCTTGCTTGCACAGGCAACTCAAAACTGCACTTACAGCGAAACTCGATCGCCAGCACTGGGTGGAAAAGCTCCCGCTCGTTCTTCTTGGCCTGCGCTCAACGGTGAAGGAAGACCTCGGCTTCAGCGCAGCGGAAATGGTGTACGGCTCAACAGTGCGCCTCCCGGGAGAATTCTCCGACCAGACACTTGCCGCCCCAGCAGCCTCCGACCACATCGAGAAGCTGCGCGCATGGCTTGCGCAACTCAGGCCAACAGCACCTCGCATCGCCTGCAACAGAAAGATTTTCACTTTTCCCGGCATGAACTCAGCTACACATTTGTTCGTGCGACACGACGCAACGAAGCCTCCCCTCACTCCGCCGTACGACGGCCCTTTCACCCGCCGCGGTGGCTCAGTGGCTAAGGCGTTGCGCTGCTAAGCACGAGGTCGCGGGTTCGATTCCCGGCCGCGGCGGCCGCTTTTCTGATGGAGGCGGAAAGCAAAAACGCCCGTGTGTACGAGATTTCGGCGCACGTTAAAGATCCCCAGGTGGTCGAAATTAATCCGGAGCCCTCCACTACGGCGCGCCTCATCGTCCGCGCTGCGTCGGCGCGTTAAACTCTACAATCAATCAATCAATCAATCAATCAACGACGGCCCTTTCAAAGTTTTGGGACGTAATAACAAGACCACCACAATCGACGTGCGGGGCAAACGAGAAGTCGTCGACTGCGCCAAGCCTGCTCATATTGAGGTTTCTGTTCATGCAGCCTCTCACGTGCGTTTTCAGTAATAACCAGTGGACTCTGACCTTTCGCCATTCAGCCGGTAACTGCTGCCTTTCTTTAAAAGCTCCGCAATCTAAGGGGGCGGGGGGGGGGGGGGGGTGGAAGGAAGCCTCTCGGCATCTCAGCGCAAGCGGCGCCCGCGAGACGGGCCTTTTCCTTTCTCTCCGGCTTGGCGACAATGCGCCTTGTGGAAGACGCGGGGGTTCCCCTTCTTTCCCTCTTCCGGGGACGCTCTCGGCGTTCGCATCTTCTGAGAATAAACAGTCTTGTCTAGAAACTGCAAACTAGCTCCAAGTCTGTTTTTTCGCCTCCTTCAGCAGCCGACATTCCTGGCTGCTCCAGAAGTATTTAGCGCCGCTTAATTAAACGAAGGTTGTATAAAGAGGCTGATTTTTCTGTTCTAACATCGTGCCACGCAAGCATAAATACGCTAATACAAAATTTATTTATTTATTTACGAGTACCTTACAGGCCCATTGTGTAGGGCATTGAGTAAGGGGGGCACGAAAAGAAAAAAGTACACGTTTGTCTCGAATATACAGGGGTAATGCATAAAAATTACTAACAACAAGGAAACAGTGCAGCAAAATAAAATACATAAACCAGCATATCGCTTCGAAAACAAAGTAGAATGCACAAAGAAACAGTGTAGTAAAACAGAATACATGTCAGCATATCGCATCATGTCAGCATATCGCAAAACTTCTACGTATCTATATTTTATGGCATTAAAAGGACCCTGCAACACTTGTTGCAACTTTTCAAAATCTTAAAAGAGCCTTGCAACAGTTTATAACCTTTTTTTTCGAAATCCTAAATGGTTGCACAACGTAGTCTACCAACACATCCAGTCAGTTAGATTACGGGGTCACAAATTACCTTAGCCAAAAATTACTGCTGTACAAGTATGCCCATCAGATAACTTAGAAACTTTCTCAAAATATTTTTGTCTCTTTCGCGGTCCTGGCATTCATCGGCCGCTTTAATTACGTTATTACAGCGGTGTAGCGGCTATTGGCCGGCGTTGCTTCGGTTGCAGCAATGAGCGAATTTTATAAACCCTTTAAAAGCAAGCCACAAAAGCAAAGCAGAAACTGAAGGCGTATCTGGTGCAACGAGCAAATCACGCACGCCCGCTTCGTGCTTACGATAACAATATCTTTCGCAGTGCTTCCAGACCTGAAGGAAAGGGTGAAAGCGTTTATCGGAAGTGTTGCAGAGTCCCTTTAAAGTTGGTTGTAAGAAGAATACGTTAGGAAGCTTCTGTCACTGATACAAGCGCGCTCCTTTCGGTTGATAAGTCGCCGCATTCAAATGTTCTCTCAACGTTCCCGCTACAGACAGGAAGACCGATAA
Source organism: Haemaphysalis longicornis (assembly GCF_048455015.1). Taxonomy (NCBI): domain Eukaryota; kingdom Metazoa; phylum Arthropoda; class Arachnida; order Ixodida; family Ixodidae; genus Haemaphysalis; species Haemaphysalis longicornis. Next base: position 101,512,725 of record NW_027526361.1, on the reverse strand, counting down.
TTCGCATCGAGAACGCGTCGGACAATCTCAAGTTCCCGAAAAGACCGGGACTCACCAAGGCGAGGTAAAACAAAAATCCCTACGTCCAGTGTACCCAAAAAACTCCTCCGGCGCAACCCTATATGCATTCCTGAAAAGACCAGGTTTTTCGCACACAAATATTGGCTAAAACCAAGTACAACTTCACGCCGCGAAACATTACTGTGGCACTGGTTTGTCATGGCTTTAAGCCGTGCTTTTAAAGTCGAATCACCCTTCATTTCACGTAAATCTGTCGAAATAGTGACACTTGTGAGGCCTATTTTTCGAAAAAAAAATGAAATGACTTTCTTACAGCCTAATATATTTGTACTCCTTTCATTGCAAGTAAACAATTCATCCCAACATACGCTGCTGAAGTAAGTACGACTTGAAAGATCGAGCATTTAACGCCAATAAATGCCTAAATGACACTTTTGAGTGCCTGTTATAGGCGCCTAAAACCTTGCTTTTTCGCGCCTAAAGAACCGGTCTCTGATCATCATCGACCACCACCACCATGATTTCTAAAATCCCTGAGTATCAGATAAATCTGAATCGCCGAACATTTTACCGCGATGGTTTTCAAATTTTTTCGGATTTTTCCAAGAACGCGGAGCCCTAGTTATGACGGACTAAATGTCAATGATATTATGGCAGTGGTGCACTATGGGCTTTGAACCGAAAAAAATTGGGGCAGGCAGAGACGTCGTCACTTTAGGCCTTTCTAGAAATATAAGTTTCCAACTAGAAAGCGTTCATTTCAAGTGTAAAAGCTATGTTGGCTTTACGTACGGCCGTGGAAAGAACGTGTACACTTCGGACACCGGGCTTGAAACCGGTGAATCTCAGAGCCAGTCACTGCAAACCGCCGCATTTTCGGAATATTGATCCCCAAGTCATGCAAAGCTCCTATATAATTGAAGTCATGCATTGGTGAGACAACGAAGCGGCTCTGACACGTATGTGCATAACATCGGACGCGAGAACAGCTTCGACTGCCCTTTGTGTAGTTGTCCAGAGACTACCGAGAATTGGCTTAGTGCTTGCCCAGGGTATAGTGAGCAAAAGGACCTTGAGGCAGCAATACTACGCATGGACACTCACCCTCAGTCCGAACTGTCCGAGCTTTTGGGCACGTGGGCTGACACCAGAAAGCAAAATCTAGCCGTTAAAACCCTGCTGATATTTCTTTGCGACTCCTCTCACAATTATCAGCTTTATGTTGCAAACATCTAACAGACTGCGAGATAATTTCTCGTCCCTTTTTATATGGACGATAATCATGTGATGAAATGTGGACTGTGATAATCTGATTGAGCACCCGGTTGCATGGGAGACGTTCATTGGTCTCATTGCATATACACAATTTATTTGTCGATTTCTCTTTTATTCCTCTTACCTTCCATGTTCATTGCTTCCTGTTTTTGCTCGTGTTTTTTTCCCAACGGGGAAGTAGCGGGCCGAAGAACAGTTCCTTATGCAGACCTCTTCTCCTTTCAATAAACTTTACTCTCTCTTTCGGCTCTCAGTTTTCCTTAAAAAAATGTGTTCTCCTTCTTTCATTAGATTCCGCCGCCGCGTCTGTGCTCGAAATATGTTACGGGGTCACAAAGTACCTTAGCCAAAAATTACTCCAGTACAAGTATGCCCATCCGATAACTTGGAAACTTTCTCAAAATATTTTTGGTCTCTTTCCCGCTCCCGGCATTCATCGGCCGCTTTAATTACCTGGTCTTTTCAGGAATGCATATCGGGTTGCGCCGGAGGAGTTTTTTGCGTACACTGGGGTAGGGATTTTTGTTTCTCCTCGCCTTGGTGAGTCCCGGTCTTTTTGGAAACTTCCGATTGTCCGACAGGTTCTCGCTGCTTCCCCAGGACACCTTCCTCTAAACCACCCCCACCCAAATTTACCCTCTGATGACCGTCGACGTCCCTACTATGTGGGCCAGAAGCACGTCTTTCCCAGCTTGTCTCTGTGGCTTGCGCTGGCTCGTTTTCGAAGCACGCTTTCTACTGCCGTCCTTTCTCCCATTCTTTACAAACTTGCAATGACCCCTCCCGCTCACAAACTACCCCAAATTTCTGATCTTCTCCGCAACTTTTGCGCTGACGACATCAGACTCTCGTGCTCTTTTTGGCTCTTCGGGTCACCTGCAGGCTACTCTGCCGCGTGGCCTGGACCTCATTGAATCCTTTCTCACCACTCTTCATCCCTCTCCTACCCCGGATAAATCCCAGCTCCTGATTCTCGACCCTCGTCGTAACAACACACCCACAAACCCCTCATTTCCCAAGAGGACGATGAGAGGGCGTCACACTCACTCATATCATACAGCAATATTACCCGTACAACATGCTCACACGACGCACCTTTCTAAAGCCGGATGAAAGGCAACAAAAGATCAAGGGGTCACATCCTGACAACTCCACACAAACACATTTACACACCCCATGTGGGTGCGTATGTGTGTGTGGTTCATTGACACCACATTCGGTGACACCAAATTCAATGTCAATGACATTACATGTGTGTCATTGACACCGTGTGTGTCATTGACACCGTGTGCGTCATTGACACCACAATATACAACCCCCTATACCGGCACTGCGACCATCCAGGCGGACTCTACCATATAATTTGGGCATTCAAATCGAACCCAGACCTTGCACCAATTTCTAATCATACATACGAAGCAGTGGACAGTGAGCTTGCCGTCACCAATAATCAACTTAATGCTCTGGAAACAACGTTTTGGAGGCTGTATACAAGGCAGCCCTACACCTCCCAATCACCACCTTTGTGCTAAGCTCTTTGCCACAGGCCTTTTTCATTCTTCCACTCTCTTCGCAATCTCAACCGTGATTCCCAGCTTCCTGCGCTCCCCAACCTCGTCACTGTTACTAGCTCTGGCGAGTAATATTCTCCAATCTTGCCTCCATCATTACAACGCACAGCCAAATTTCGGCTACCGACCTTCGTATCCTCCTTTTTCCCCCTCCTTGTTCGACAAGTACCCTTTCTGCTTACAGGCCATCGCAATGGGGCCGCGCGGCACTATTCCCCCCTTTTAGGAAATATTAGTGTTGTGTGTGCAAACTTGCGTAACTGTGAAGGAGCATGTCTGTGGTTACGGTTTAGGAAAACAAGAGAACAGTTAGCAGACGCGAGCATACGGTTGACGTCATTATTTCACGTCTGCTAGGTGTTCGTCAACGAATATTTGCGTGGGATCTTTGTTCCAGAAGCCTGTTGTTTAATATATAAATTGTTGAAGATCAGGATGTCTGAGTAGTAAAGGACTCGAATTTTGTTTTAGCAGTATCTAGAAGCCACGTCGAACACCATGTGTTTGCCGTTTACGTCCATTTTGAGGTTGCCATGATCACAGTTACAGTTAATAGTACGATATGCGAAGCTGTCATCACAAAGTATTCTGGTATCATATTCCGCGCAGTATGGTATATATTATTAATGTAAATTAGGGAACCCAAAGACCCATCAGGCGTCCCGGTGGAACACTAAATGTTGCATTGGCTGGAGATAAGTTGGGATTGGTAACTGGCGCAAATTGCGTCCTCTTGGAGTATCATTTATTCATGTAACACCGGTATCGTCGATGTCCGCTAGTGAACGAGGCGATGAAACGGGACGCGGTCAAATGCTACAGAAAGCCTCTGAAGATTGCGCTTATCCATGCATCAGTTGCAATGGCTCAATGTTTGCGATACTGCTGAGCTGCTCTGCCCTGAAATATTTTTCACCTACTTGGAGGCCAGGTAATGGAAACGCGTTACTCACAGCACTGAACTGTTTAGGAAGAACGTGAACGGGTGATTTGCCCTTGGTTCTGTACATAAATTCTGAAGGAATGAGTGCCATGTTGTGGTACCTCTGATCTTCAATGAGTGGTAAAAAATGGGGCGCATTTATATTTTAAAGCAAAGCGTTCTACCTCTACCTGACAAGCGTTCTTTCGTGTCGTGCGGGAAAAGAAACTCCCAACGCGGCTGGGGAGGCGGAGGGCGCTTTTTGCTCACACCGCACAGTGTAGATGGCGCGGCGATAGAGCGCTATTACCCCGCGTTCCCCGCACGCAGGCGACTGCTCGCACCGGCGGGCGGGTAGACGGTAGGCTTTGTCGTCTGCTTTAGCGACAGTTGTTTTTGGCCTTTTTTGGCGCTTCTTAGCGTCCAGTGCGCGCTGTCTTCGCACGGCTTTGTTAGCTTTTGTAGCGTGAGCTACACTGGCCGAGGTTGAGCAGTTTCGCGTGGCTCCTGGAGAGCCGTGCTGGGCATGCGCGAGGGGCAGTGACGTCTCATGGCGCACAGCTGGCGCGCCGGAGCCGCCGCCGCCGTGACTGGAATGAATTGGATTGGATTAGATTAAATTGGATTGGAAATTGTTTTAGCAGCAGTAAGCATGATAACCAGCTAATCCTAGACAACCAAGAAACCTAAGAATAACCAGCTGAACCTTAGCTCACGCTACGTATATCCTGACATAGCCGAGCTAAGCCACTGCTAATTTTGCAGCGGGAGCTACACTGGCCGAGGTTGAGCAGTTTCGCGTGGCTCCTGGAGAGCCGTGCTGCGCATGCGCGGGGAGCAGTGACATCACATGGCGCACAGATTGTTGCTCGCTGCCCGGCGTCTCTCCTACACCCCACGCGCCCAGCGTCTTCGCCGACCTCCGTTCTGCGCGTGGTGGCCCGGTCCACTTGATGATCATGCGAGGGGTGGCCGGGTGTGCAACCGACGTCTCGTGCATCGCAGCGACACCGGCGTGCGCCCGTGGAACCAGCTTAGCTCTGGGGCGATCGCTTTATAAATATACATGTGTCACATATAGCGTATACCGTGTGTGTGTCATTGAAGCAGCAGTAAGCATGATAATCAAGCTAATCCTATACAACCAGGAAAGGTAAGAATAACCAGCTGAACCTTAGCTCACGCTACGTATATCCTGGAACCCGCCGAGCTAAGCCTCTGATAATTTTTCTTCGACAGCACCTGCTGGGTAACCCGGGCCCGACGGCCTTATTTATGTGGGTGTACGGCAATGATATGCTAAGGATTGGTTTGAATGGCGGGAAAACAAAATGTAGATCAAATACAGGCATCTGGCCGCTAGAGAAGCGCTACCTTTCGCGCACTGCTTGCCACGAATGGGACTCCGTTTTCTAAATTGGCGAATACCCATTCGGTTGTATTTTAAGAGGTACTACAAAATGCGAAAGCATAAACTGGATCTGATACATAGCAATTATAAAAGTTCCCCCCAGCTTTCTCACAATTCTCAAACTTACTAAACGAACTAGTTTAAATCGGTATAAATGGAAATCACTAAGCTCACATGCCCAATTGTTTCGGTGTCTGCGCTTGTGTCGCGCGGTGGTGTAGCCCCGAGCTAGCGCATCAGGATGGCTAGGTTCCGCTGTCTCACCCTTTGAAAGACGCCCCTCTGCGTTTTCTTTCAGCTGACGCACGGCCGGGCTACAGCGGCAGCGTCCGCCGCTCTAGCCCGGCCGTGGCCGACGCGGCTGTGTACGGGATGCCGCCTCCGCGAATCGCAGGTAACGGTTGGGAGAATTTCTGGTTTCACCCTTTCTTTAGCCATGTGTCTGAATTCAAGTGACGTCGCATGGGCAATCGTGGGTGTCGTTTAAAGCTTTGCTTTCTAACCGCTTTCACAGCGTGGATTGGAGCCAATTTTTTTAATTGGTCTCTAGAGTCTGTGGCGGTGGCGATTATGTGATAGGCATCAAGTGCCACTTATATAAACAAAGTCGTATTCCCGAGGAACTAGGGCGTTTGTATATGGTGTGTGTAGTTCGTTTGACCAAACACCTGATTGGTCCTCTCTTTTCAACGCTTGTATGTGTTTTTTTTTCGAATTTTGGTGCATTTGTGCTTGCCCTAAAACTCGTGTATTTTCTTCTTATATGCTTAAATATACGGTGTCCTTTGTTTGAGCGCATTGTTCCACGCAATAAAGAAAAAAATGGCGGAATTGCGACGACGTGGGCTTCAGAACGCGGGGACCCAGTTTCGATTCCGACCACCGCAATCGTTTTAATTTTGTTCACTTCACCCACCATCATCATATTCATCGTCAGAGAAAGTTGGCTTTGCTTCAGTGCGTTTTGGATGGACTACACACGACATAAGTGAGAGGATAGTAGCCGCGATGTCTAGTGCAGCAAGTACCCTGCACTACGGCGCCGACGCACCCATAAAAACACACGCATTCTGACGCGCTCACACGCACGCACGCAAACACACGTGCGCACGCACACAAACACACGTGCGCACGCACACACACACTCCTCTCTCTGAGCGTAAAAAGGAGCTTCCTTTCACCAATAATCCCTTTTTACAATCGCGACCTTGGCTTTGAAGTAGAGTGTTGATTGTAGGTTTGTATGCTAGGGAACTCGTGCTTTGAACCTTTCGGAAGTTCCTGGTAAGCTCTAAGCAGCACAGCTGCACGCATCCGCTCGCCCTATAAAGTGCGTCATAAATATCAACAGCTGTAATTGCTGTCTGCCCGATGAGGTATACACCAAGAGGGCTTTATTAGACAGCCTTGTCCTCCCGCACACTCAAAATTCCACCCCGGTACAAAGGATATAGTCGACGGCACGGATCAGGTAATACGGCTCTTCGAGCGTTTCGACCTTCTCTTGACCAAACGAACGGCTGCACGTCAGTCTCACCTGACCATTCAGAGTCGAATTTTAATCAAGGCGCTCAAATTAGATCCGCCAGCTGGCTAGAGGGAAAGTAGGAGCCAAAAAAAAAACCTCGTTATAATAACTTTATTACATTTGAATTGACGCTTAGAGAGGCTGGTCATTAAATCTGAACATAAATTTTACAGCAGCAGCGTCGTTCTTCCATCGACACTGTCCTGGTAAGCGCAAAAATAGCAGTAAAACGCTAAAACATCGCGGTCTTTACAACTTTTCTTTTTACCGCTAAAGTTAACTTCTTGCTTTTTTTTCTATACTCATTGCTGATTGGTTTTGATAAGACAGTATTCTAATGCGAAGTATTATATTATTCTGCAGCTCGAAAATCTGGCGTCGCTGTCGTTACAAGAAAAATGGAACACAAAAAGCGGACGGTGCAAGAACCTAAACAACAAGTGGAACAATGCTCGTATTGCCGCAAAGTTTTTCGGTGAAGCTACTCTAAACGAACTGCGTCAGTTGAGTTAAAAGCAAAATTTGTTCAATTAAGGTGCAAATGGAAATTGAACCCAGGGATTCCAGGATACAAGAGTACGTCTCATCAGTTTGGTAGTTATAACGGGCAATGCGTTCTGGCCTTGGAGTTCTAATCGTGCCCTAGATGCGAGTACTGAGTCATGTGTGAGTAATTTGAGCATGTTTATTACACTAGTAGTAATTAGGCCGAGTGGGAGAATCGTCACTTAAAAGGCGTTGCGAACGTCGGTATGAGCCGGCCTGACGTTAAACCGTATGTTACGTTTTGAGCTTTAAAGCCGACAGCCGTTAAATGCAATTTGACATGCAATGAGTTTAACGTAGCTTTTGACGTAGTAAGGATCATAGTTGCAGCCGCGTAACGTTAAGCCTGGATATTGGTCTAACAAAGGAAATCTGCCAATTCTGTCTATCATGGCATAGGTCATGTCAACGGAGAGAAGAAACAGAAGCAAAGGCACAGTAATGCTGCTGCTGCTGCTGCCGATGATGATGATAGTGAGGAGACACGTACGTTCAGAAATTGGGCCCTGTTGCTTTCGCCCTCACTGCATCATAACGAGCGCTTAGATGATCTTACAATTTTGTTAACCCTTTGAACACCAGTTAAATTTTCCTTCAAGCGTACCTTCGGGCTACGTAGTGAAGACGACACTGCTTCTGCTGCTTGGCAAAGCCTTGTTGAATCGCATAGCCGGGAATAAGGAAAGCATGCAAGTTTACGTCGCTTAATTGATACTGCTGTGCACAATGTAGTTGCCAAATACAGCAGTGGAATTGAAATATACGAACTGTGCAAATAAGTATAAGTGAGGGCTTTCCGCAATTGTTTCGCTACTGAGATTCGATTTTTTTTCGTTGAATAATTACTCAATCCGCTTCTATATTTTGTGTTAAAATTGTCCCATTCAGGAAACTCAAAGAAGCCCAATGGGGCTGTGAATAACGTTTATTTCGTTGTTTAATACAAGAAGCGCGTTTGTTGGAATATATTGAGTACGTCAGCATTGGAGTAGTTATAACCGTTTTTGTTGTGTTTTTCTCTGAACATGGCGATAACATTAAATAGTAAAATTATATGCTTCATTTGCAGTACTCGGTCACGTTAGCTCGAATATTTTGCTGATTGATGTATTTATTGCAAAGGTGTTACGAGTCGTCCCTGCGATTCTAGTAAAGCGTTCACCTTCTGTACAATGTTGCGCACATGATTCACCTGCAAGATCAGCTCCTTACATATGAACTGCATCGCCAAGAACTCTTCACATTTCGAACCGTAATTATCCAACGCACCGTTACCTTGAAAAAGGGGTTTATTTATTTATTTATTTATTTATTTATTTATTTATTTATTTATTTATTTATTTATTTATTTATTTATTTAGTCGAAGTACCTTACAAGCCCAGCAGGGCATTGGGTAAGGGGGGACTGGCAGAGCAAATACTTACAAAAGAACAAGTTATACAAAAACTAGACATAATACATGAACAAGTCAGTGCGAAACAAAAAAAAACATAATTACAACAAGCGTGGCAAGAGAATTAATAGAAGCAATAACATCAAGTGTAACCCCTTGTGGTAGCCGTAACAGCAAAAAAAAAAGACAAAAAAACCCATCAGTGCTCCCATGGAACGCAAGCGTACCTGTTTGGTGGTTTTACACAAACAAAATGCTTATGCAGGTGATGGCGGAATGTTTCTGCGTTAGTCAGTGATGCGATATTTTCAGGGAGATCGTTCCACAAGCGGATAGCACGTGGGAGAGCAGGTCAATTCAATGAGTTAGTGGTGCCGTAGATTCTGGTGAAGCTGCGTTGATTGAACAATCTGCGGGAAGTGGAAAGAGGGCTTATAATGGCTAATGGGGAGGGTCTGGTACGATAAATGTATTTGTGAAACATGTATAGAAGCCCGATTTGCCGTCGGATATGCAATGGTTCTAGTGAAAGATCGTGTTTTATTTTTGTTACGCTGGAACGGAAGTCATATGACTTGGATATGAACCGCGCCGCCCGATTTTGTACGGCTTTTAGTTTGTCAATTAAATACTTTTGATAGGGCGACCAAACTGAGGATGTGAACTCTAGCTGTGGTAATACAAATGTTTTATAGGCCAGTTGACGATTGTTAGACGGAGAAGCATGTAAATTTCGACATAAGTATCCTAATGATCGTGAGACTTTAGCACATATGGCGTTAATGTGGGTGGACCATGAAAGGTTTCTCGTTAGGAGCACGTTTAGGTATTTATATGGGTTAGTACAATGCTTACTTGCATACACACGTGACTCATTAGAACAAGTTTTTAATACAACTTCCATATTTAGCTAGAAGAAACCTCCGAGTTTTCTACGTTACCATATCGCTGTTCAAATCTAATTCTTCACCTCACAACCTATGCTTCTATACTGTGGAAAGGGGATTCCCAAACGGCCAGGTGAAAGCATCCTTATGTTAAGTAAACAAGCAAATATTTTAACATTGCATTTTAGTTTTTGTCTATTTCGCTTTGTGCTATCACGGGCACCGCCATTCGTCTAAGGCTGGAAGTATTGCCAGCTTGTCATCACGTGCCGTAAACAGGTTCAATGATTCCTTTCGAAGGCACGCGCACTGCGCTCGTAGGACCCAAAATGTCAAATCGGATATTTCAGTTTATGAATTCACGGATTACATGTGCCCGAACTGGCTGAACTCGTTGAGTTGTAATTACACCATTTTAGAAAGAAACTGTATGCGCCTGGGTTTCCCTACATTTTTCTGTCCTGCAGAAAACAATCGCAAATACACCTCCCAAGTCGCCGCGTGTCATCGAAGCGCGATGCGTTCCACACCACGCGCCGTGACTCGGTCGTAGCGAAAGGTGGCCGTCAATGCCAGGACACCGCAGACGAAGTAAGGAAGCGTAAGAATGCGGCCAAGCGAGGAAACAGGCAGGAATGGAAATCCACCATCGTCGTCTACTCCCACAGTACTTGGCTGCAGGAACAAGCAGACGCCCAACATGTACGAGACAGAACAAAGCCATTAGAAAGCGTGTCGCATAGCAAATCATGACAGCGGCAGAAGGGTGAATCGCTTCTAGAGCGTGGTGCGGAAGCGAAGCTCTCAGGGCGTTTAATTGGACAGTAATGCTTTCGCATTCAGAACATTTTTTTTACAGTGCTCAGGTACTCTAGGACTCTCCTCGGACCATGGCTATGTTGCAATGCCACTGTAGTCGTAGTTGATGATTTGAATGTGGACGTGTCGGGACAGAAAAGGGAGAGGCTAGCACGTTTCTTACTGTAGACATTAGCCTTGCGATTCCAGGCTCAGCACGCTTGAACGACCACCGAACGGAGTATAGGTTCATTCCTTTTGCGTTATGTCTAATGTCTATGCAGTTGTAAGCGTTCGGATCAGTTTGTATTATATCAACGGCCAGACCACTCTGATCGTCCTTACTAAGCGACTGTGAGCTTTTATAACACCCATGTACAATTCCCTGTTTTGGCGTAGCTATTTCCCTAGGTATAGCGTTTGTTCAGTGCCATTGGTGCAGGTACTATGAGCGCTGACCTCGAGACCCGCCTCTTGTATTCATAGGGTTTCTTATTATAATATATACTGGAGGTAAATCTGGCGCCACTGTTTTGGACGTGTCCAACCAGCGGTCAAATTAATTCATCACACGTTACACGAACTGCTACCCTGCCTCGGAATCATCCGGTATACAACTGCGAAATCCCTCCCGAAGCCCTTCCGCCGTCAGCCTGAATCAATCCAGCCATGTCTTCCTTATCCATCAACTCGGCTGCCGACACCCTAGAAATAACGCTTACATCCTCTCCAACTAAGCACAGGCTAATGCAGTCGCCCATTCACTGCTGTGCCAACCTTGTCTCATGGTGATTTTCTCGAAGCGTTGCAAGTACACATCCCTCCATTTGTCAAACGGCGTCAGTTGTTAGGGGGCGGGGGATCTTCTAGGACCGCGACGGTTTCATTTTGCTAGAGGACGAGTTGCGATCTACGACACTGCTATGCTCCGTAATTTCTGCCTGCGCTAGCCGTATCTTCAGCCCTCGGATCTCTTTGTCTCGCGCGGCTTTCTATTCAACGTAACGTGCCGCCTCTTGTGGCCACCCATTTCATTTTTGCGCTCGTAGAGGCTAAGGGTTTCTCCTCTTTGTAGAGTCCTAACGCGCCCGCAATCGTGTTCACATTTTCCAAATCTATCCCCAACTCAGCGAAGCCAGTGATTGGGCAGGATGAATGATGGTAGTTAATGGGGCAATCGTGGCAGGCTGGAGAAATATTGTCAGGGTTCTCGACGCGCTTGCGGAGAAGGATGGCTCACACATCTAAAGGGTTAATAAACCAAAAGGAAGACCCGTACTAGACAAAATACAATGTGGGCAACCCAGATGTGAAGCGCAAGAATAATAGAGCTAAAAAATAAGAAAAAAAGTACACCATCTTCCCGTGGGGACCCATGAGGAGGATGCGAAGCACCATGAGGGTTCCGTGTAGGTTCCATTGTGTTGCCGTTATGTTGTTTCATTTATCGGAGCACGAAGGGGAACGTAGTGTGAACCCCCATGTAGAGACCGAGAAATATAGGGACGCCCGAGTCAGAGTAAAACGGTACACTGCCGGGTGGATCTGGCCCTGGCACTTGTGACGCCTCCTGCTGCGTCGGTACAACTGCTCTGAACGATTAGCCACACTCCTCTGCGCCTCGGCTCCACCTGCCGTGACCTCCACCTACGACACTCCCTTTGTGGATGTCGCTCATTCGCCGTGTTCTTCTTGTTATGATGATGATGGCACAATAGCATAATTTGCCACTTGCTGCCACTCATCAGCGGGGCCGATGGGCCATTGGAGCTGCTTTGATGTGTCCATGTACTGCACGGGCAAATAAAGAAATGTTCAATCTTCAAATATCAGGAAGAGGCACTTCAAATGGCAATTGACACCGCCCAACGATATCTCCAATCCAGAGGACTGGAGTGCGCCCCCGAAAAGTCTGGTTTACTAACGCTCAGCAAGAGATCTACCCGCAAGACCGCACACAGTATACCAGAACCAGAATTATACATAAATAATCACCCTGTCCCTAATGTCCCTTACCTTAGGATATTGGGCCTCATTATACCTAGAGATGGATCTGGCTTACAAGCCCTACCACCATTACAGCGTACACTCAACCAGCTCATGCACATCATCCGCCGCGTCTCCAATCGTCGCTTCGGACTTCGTGAACACGACACCCTACGCATGGTCCAAGCCATTCTCATCAGCAGGATAGCGTATGGCACGCCATACCTGGCCCTGAGACCACAAGAAATACGGAAACTCGACGCCACCATACGCCAGGCCTACAAGACCGCTATTGGGCTCCCAATCAGCACGGCAACCAAAAAACTTTTGCAGCTAGGGGTCCACAATACCTGGCAGGAAATACAAGAGGCCCACCACGCATCTCAGATACGCCAACTACAGATAACGCCCACGGGAAGAGCAACACTTCTCCGTCTACACTACAACGTCCCACCACGAGAAGATGAGAAAATTCGAATCCCAGCAGACATTCGGCAACACATCCGCGTAGCCCCCATACCCCGAAATATGCACCCGGTTTTCAACAAACAGCGGCGCACTGCACGAGCTCGCTTGATTCATAAGAACAATCACCATTTACCATGCACTCGGTACACAGATGCATCGCCGTACCCTCATCAGAAAGCACATGCAGCCTGTGTCGTTAGCACGCAAGGCGCAGAACTGGCAGCAGCGACCGTTTTCACCACTTCCATCGAGACTGCTGAGGAGTGTGCCATCGCCCTTGCCGCTACAACAGGCGAGGAATTTCTTACAGTTATAACCGATTCACAGACCGCCTGCAGAAACTTCCTCATTGGCCGCATCTCTCAACCAGCACTGCACCTTCTACGCCAACTAAAAAGACTACCAGAAATTAACATCCTCTGGTCACCCGGCCACCAGTCCCTCGAAGGGAACGAGGCGGCACACGCCGCTGCCCGTGCTCATACACACCGGGCCGTTACCTCAGAGGGAGAAAACAATGACCGAAGCGCCTCAAAGCCAGCACCAATCCATACATACACCGAAATCTTATCCCACTACAAAAACGACCGCCGTCGCTTCCCGCCACCTCATGCACAACTAACACGCGACGAGGAAACCACTTTCCGGCGCCTCCAAACCAATTCGTATCCCCATAACACCCTACTGAACGCTATGTACCCCACCCAATACCCTGCCACCTGTAACTTTTGCCCTGTTGCAGGCACCCTATACCACGTGGTATGGGAGTGTCAACGGACCCCCACTCTAACCCCAAATCCCAACCCTACATATGAGCAGTGGGTGGAGCAGCTGACCAGCTCCGAGCTCTCGGACCAGCGCCGACTGGTGGAACGGGCCCGGACGGCCAGCCAGCTCCAAGGCATCTTGGAATAAGGATGCCTCTCACTGGGTGGAGGCCCTAAGAACATCCTCCTGCTCATTACTAAAATAAATGTTTGTCTCTCTCTCTCTCTCTCAAATATTTTTCCTGGCAGACACCTATAATTCATCACAGCTTTATTGCTCGTCCTTTTCCCTTCTAGCTCGTGACAATGAGGATGATGCAGGCTCTCACAAAAACGGATTACACAGACTCTGGTCCATGGCTGCTACCGACCGGGGAATTTCCCACCAGTGCTGCTTTCGTGCTGCGGTACGGATTCAGCACGTGCCAATATAACAATTTCTTTCCAGCCAAATTTCTCTACAGAAAGCACTTTCGTATATTACTTTGTCTGTAGACAGCATATATTATGACATTCTGTTGTTACTCTCCAACTTTATACCTACAGAGCAGATTAAATAGCCTATTCAATTCCCTCAATTTTGTGCTGCTGAGCCCAAGGACGCGGGTTCGTGCCGGCCCCGGCTGTTTTTGTGATGGAGGTGAAAAGCGAAAATGCCCGCGTGCCTATAGGTTTAGGCGCATGCTAAAGATCCCCATGTGGTCAAAATTAATTCGGAGCCCGCCACTACGACGCACCTCAGTTTCGCGCGCTAAACCGTACAATCAATCAATCTATTCCTCAGTGTTTTTTGCCGCTTTCTAACCTAATTTGTCCGTCACAATTGCCTTCTTTGCTACCATCAAGACGTAGTTCTCGTCACGCCGAGCCAACACGAGAAACCCTTTGAGATTTGCATACCAATCAAAATCGTTTATGTGGATGCCCGCATCTACCACTAATGTAATTGAACCGGGATATTCAAACTACAGTAATCCCTCGTTATAACGAAGTCAGCGAGACGGCGAAAAATTTCGTTATAAGCGATATTTCGATATAAGCGACCACTCGAGAAAAGCTAAGGTAGTTAAACCTTAATTGCGCCACAACTAGGAGGAATCAAAACACAATGCATTTAGTGAAGCAAAACTTTATTCAGGGACCAAAAAGACAGTGAGCTTTGGCTGTTTCATGTTCTTGCAGGGCGCGAGCAACCCCTTCCCCAATTGGACCAAACAGTGACCGGCGTCCGAACACCTCGCAGACTGCAGAACGAATGAGTAGGAGAAGGCAGTGGCCACTTTTATAGGGGGGGATGGGGGGGTGGTGGGGAGTTGGTTCGGGAGTTACGAAACGCTACGAGAGTTTCGCGCCGGAGAGCGGCGCGAATTCCGTGGCTCGAGTACGGGTACGAGGTTGTTTTTGTTGAGCTCAAAACACAACGATTAACCGCTCTTTGTGAGTACACAGCGCAATCATGAAAACTGACCGGTTTTGCACAAGGGTTTTGCATAATCACTGGGCAATTTTTTTTTCGAGGTGTGCAGCCGTCAATTTTGCAAAACAAGAGTTTTTCGGCACCCCGCTGTCGACAACACTGGTAATTCAACGCTTCGAGTGTTAGCGTTCGCGCACCGTCGCGTGCATTCCATTGACCGATGTCTAGGATCAAAATTCAGTGACCCTGCCACGCGTTTGGACGGTTTGTCTGATACCGGATGTCGCGAATTGAGTATGACGGGCTCGAGAAAATCGCCCGGGAAAGACCAGCTTGCGTTGACCCGCCATGTTGACCGCCTGAATCGCCGCTTGGTCGCTGCCGCTCGGCGACGACTCTGCTCGCCACTTCGCTCTAAGCTGGTCGAGCTCTTCGTGCGCTTCGAGTAATGCGGCCTAAAATGCATGCGTTTGGGTTGGGACCAGAAGAAACTTCGAACGATATTTCGAGTAAAACGATTTCGTTATAACGAGGGATTACTGTATTTAGTGTCCTTTCTAAAAAAGTTTACCATTCACTCATTCCCTTTTTTCATCCTCTTGCCGTCCACAATAACCTACTAAAACATACGTGCTTCTCTAAGTTTGGAAGCGTTTTCCGCATGTTTGTTTCTTGCATAATAGAATGCCAACTACTCTTCCATTTCTCATTCTTTCCTGGGTGTACCTGTGTATTGTATACGGGGTTCGAGATGCCGGGAATGAGTTTCAGCGAAAGTGTAAATGTTTATATATGCCTGGTCAAGTGGCTTTTCGTCTTTCCAACCACATTTTGTACTTTCCGCCGCCCTGTATATTTGTATAGTCAATAAGGGGTTACGAGCTTTCTTTTGTTTTCTTTCTGTTTTTACCTCGTGGATCTAATTTTTTTACTTACCTTTACATCGTACACATTTGTATTTCAGTTCCCGCATGATCCGACTCCCCCGTAAAGTCTGAGCAACACATATTGGTACGCCTGTTAGCTCTTTTTCTGGCTGGCACACAGCGTAGAGCGTGCATAAATTCCTGCCCACATCTCACACGTAGTACGCCTTTCTGGCGCTCTCAGAAACTCGATGAGTGCTACTTACCTCTCCAAAACTACTTGCTCCTTGTTTCCTAGTCTGGGTCTGAAGTAACACCCTCACGTTCGAAACGTTGCGCACTCTCTCCCTCTGTAATGGCGTCAAGCCTCACTAAAATCACTGCATGGTTTCGATCTTATTTCAACGTGTACAGCTTCCATCAGTTTCATCATCACTGTTTGTATAGTCTGCCCATGAAAGGCACGTTGACCCACTTTTTTATTTTACCGGTTACACATGTTTGAAACCCGTACAATAGCACTGCTGTATACACGTGCTGCTCTCTTCCGGCCACCTGTTTCGTGACCTACATAGCCAGCGTATCTATAGCAACGCTATCCGCGTAGCTGCTGCCTCCATTGACTTTTCCCACCTGAGCTTGTGGCCCCGCTTTGTTTCAGTGCACGACAAGCTGTTCATCATTTGTTTTCGTTTTCGTCCTTCGAAAATGGCGAGCATGCCTAATCTTCTGTTCAGCTCGTAATTTTCACTCAACTGCCCTGCAGCCTTCACGCCCGGCAGTTAGGGTGGTCTCTATAGTTTCGTATCCAGTTGAGCTAGCGGAGCGTTTTCCGCGTCCCCTTTTCTATACGACAGAGCTGAGCAAATACGGCACGTAAGTATAATTAGCTCGTTTCCTTATCACTCTCCCATCTGAACTAATCTGCGTCTACTTGTCGTAGACGCAGGCCCCTGCAGACCGTGTCGCAGCGCCATCCGGAACTGCCATGGTTCGAGGACATCACTAAACGAAAGACGCATACGCAATAATACATCCTCACGGAGAGTCAGGGCGTAGCGAAGCGAGGGTACAGAGTGCGTGATTGATGTCCTCACGAACACTACGTTTCACAGAGAGGGGAGTCTCTCAGTGAGTCTCTGCGACTGGAGCTGGTGGCGTTTTCGCCAGGGAGATTGAAACGTTGATACCACACTGTACTAGCTTCTTGTACGGTGTCATCCTGCCTCAATCAAACCCACAAAAAAAGGATTCCTCGCTCGGGGCACCTACATCTGCGTACAAGGCTGTGAAGGCGAAACGATTATGGCTTCCAATGTCGATACAAGTGAAATATTTCTTTAATGCAGCATCGTGTTCGGGTCTCTTTTTTCGAATCTTCATTTTTTTTTGCACGTGAATTACTCGACAGACATACCGGAGACACTTCGCGACGCAGCTCCCCAAAAATGACAGTTCTCCCGAGCTGGCACGCGCCTGATTTACTCACTTGCCGGCACGTTCACCTGTCACGCGAAATGACGACAGCGCGGCACGTGCTAGGCTAGCTTTTGTTCTGCCGCTGATAACGTGCTTACAATGCACTCCAGTGATAATGCTCTCGAATCCTGATTTGGAGAGCCGGGTTCGATTCCCACGCGAACTCAAACGTCTTTTCTTATTTACTCTTTACAGTAGCCGTTTCCTGAACAAGAACAACAACACCAATTTTTCCCGCAATGGGGTACTTAAGGCTTTCGCCTTAAAATAAAGAAACATGCGCTGAATATTTAGCCTAAGTGGTTTTTTTTTCGCTGTCTATGTGCGCGCCACGCTTTTGACTGGCCTCTGCGCTCCCTAAACCGCCAGCTTCCGCAGTGTTTTGCTGCCTGCCTTGGCTCCTCTCTTTCATCACTCCTACGGACTACCCAGCTTCGCGCCTCACAAAAGAGAGAGAGAGAGAGAGAGAGAGAGAGAGAGAGAGAGAGAGAGAGAGAGAGAGAGAGAGAGAGAGAGAGAGAGAGAGAGAGAGAGAGAGAGAGAGAGAGAGAGAACTTTAATGGTACATTGATTCCCCGGCAACGAGATCGCCAACCTCGTGGCTCGAGACTTGACCCGCCGAGCCAGCGCTGGTGAATCCGAAGCCGAGCCCGAGCGCATGCAACCTCTTGTCACCTACCAGGAAATCACGCAACACTCTAGGCTGTCCCGTAAAACCTACTCTTCGCCACACAAATCGCTACCGGGAGATCAGGAAAGATTATTGCGTGCCCTGCAGGTCAACACCTTCCCGCACTCCACCAGACTACACCTCTTTGACCGGACACACGTTTCTCCCCTTTGCCGCTTCTGTGGATCGAGAGCCCGGGACTCCCAGACACATAGTGGGCGGCTGCGACAAGTCCACCCTAGACCCCCCTAACATCCACCTTTCCACAGAGCTTTGGGAGAGAGCCTTGGCCAGCTCCGGCCTCGAAGATCAGCTGCGCCTGATCGAAAGGGCTGTCGACGCGGCCCGAGCTCAAGGCATCCTGGAATGAGGACGCCTCTCTCAAGCAGTTTCTGGATTAATTAAAGTTTATTCTCTCTCTCTCTCTCTTTCTCTCTCTCAGCCTATATTACCGAGCCGGAGTTGCTACTTCATATAGAAAATAGCGAAAACAGGTGAAACAAGCGAGCACACAAAAACCGCACAAAAACACACACGAACACTGAAAAGCGCAGGGACGTCCACTTAACGTACGTATAGGGGTTAGATTGAGGGAAAGCGTTCGCAGAATTTTGTCCATGACAACAAGGCCCCTGCAGACCCTGTCGCAGCGCCATCCGCGAGTGCCATGGTCCGAGGACATCGCTAAGCGGAAGACGCATGCGTAATAATACATCCTCATGGTGAGCCACGGCGTAGCGAAGCGAGGGTACACAGTGCATGATTGATGTCTCACATAAAGGGGAGTCTCGGTGAGCCTCTGCGCCTGAAGCTGGTGGTGTCCTCGCCAGGGAGATGGAAACTTTGAGAGTGTCTTCTGACGTCTCGTATTTCTTGACGCACTCGCCACGTCTCACGTCACTGTTCTGAATAATCAGCAACTCCGCCAAGCACTACAACACTAAAAAAATCGAGCATCCCTTTCTAAAGAAAGTTTCGAACAGCGCGAAAGCTCTCCGACATCAGAACTGCGTCAGATGGGCGTCAAAACCTTCGCTGAAAGTGCGTCCAATTGATCGCCAAAATTCAAAGACCCAAATCGCAAACAAAAAACAAACCCATGCTACGATTTTTCGCGCACTAAGTACACGCGCCTTCGAACCACCTGAATGTAAACCGCTACGTGGTTTAAATGACTCCTTCACGCACTCCTATTGCACTCCTTCATGATGGACGCGTGCCGCTCTACGGTTTTTTGCTCTCGAATATATGTACAACACATACGGAGGTCATACACATCTGTACACTGATGGATCAAATAGCACTTCAGTGGCTCCCTGCCCATTGCGGGATAACTGGAAATGTGAAGGCGGACGTTGCAGCATCCAAAGCGCATGACCAACGCGGATCAAAAATACCGGTGCCATTTTCTCGCAAAGATGCTTCAGCCCTTGCATCTAGTGTGGCATGGAGCATGCAGCGATCGCTTTGGGCAGACGCATCCCGCCATTACGCGCCCCTCTACTCTATCGACCCGCATTGTAATTTTAAGATGCCACCGGGACTATCCAAGCATGATGGAGCAGTACTCCACCGCATGCGGTTGAACGTCGTCTACACGCGATACTACTGCTACAAAATCAATCAGTCCTCCTCGCCTCTGTGCCCACAGTGTGGTGTTCGTGAAGACCTCCAACACCTAATATGTGACTGTGTGCGCTTTACTACACAAAGAGTGTCTCTCCCAGTGTCCCTGGGCCGGCCGCTGTCCGCAAAACTAGAACTGAGGGACGTATTAGGTCCTTGGAACTCTTCCAAACGTGTCGCTCGTGCAACGAAAGCCTTATTGGCATACCTAAAAGACACAAGTCTTGATCAGACTTTGTAATTAGTTAAAATCATATGTATTCCTCTTCATCATTGTAATTATCATCGTCATCGCATTCATCTGGTGTAGCAAGCCAGGCATCTTAGCTGGGCTGACATCGCCAGTTTTCATTAAAGACTGTTCTCTCTCTCTCTCTCTCTCTATCTCTCTCTCTCTCTTACCCAGAGCCATTCCTTTATCGCGATTTTAAGGTAACCGTATTGACACAATGGAAGCTTGTTTTAACGCACGCGCCGTATGTCCGGAGATACCATCAGGGCTTTCCGGTCGACCAACCGGTCTATGGGGAATGCATTAGTTTTAATGCGTAGCATTGTTTGCCGAGTATCTCCCGCAACCCTCCAGCCAGGCCCGCATAACGCCCTGCATTTCAGCGAAAATTCAGATTTTACGAAATTAACGCCTCTAATCGTTATAATTTCGTAATAGAGGTAATTGGACAAAGAGAATTTTGAAAAGCAATAAATGGGAAGGAAAGAAAGAATACAGTATTCACAAAAACTATCTGACACAAACAAAAATATTCATCTTATACACCTCCCCCCCAAACCCAAGAATAAACAAAAATATTCCGCAAGAAAGTTGTTCAAAATACAAATAAAAATTGCGTAAATGGTGAGCCGTGTAACGTCGTGTATTTACACAAAAATTCAGATTTCGCGAAACTAGAACCTGTAGTCGTTATAATAGCGTAAATTGAGACAACTGATCGGACACAGAATTCTGAAAAAAAAACAGGAAAATTAGAAACACCGATAAAATAAAATCTCCACGAAAATGATCTGACAAAATAAAAAATATGCATCTTATACATCTCCCCCGAGAACAGAAGAATAAACAAAAAAAAAGCCCGCAATAGAATGTTGGAAACGCGTATAAAAATAGCGTAAATGGGCCAGGTCTGCAGTACACCTGGCTCCTTAGGAAAAAAATAAAAATTAACGAAACAAAGGCGCTTCGTCGATGTAGTCGACATATTTAAATCTTTGGCGAAACCGAACGAAATAACACTTAAAAAGAATAAAATAGTCCGTATTTCGCTACGCATAGCCATACTTGGCTGTAAAGAATTCATACATTAGACAAGCGGCATAATAATTTCTTAATTTCTGCACATCTTTCTGTCAGGACGCCATCAGTCCCATTAAAAAAACCTTTCGCTTTCTTTCAACCCTGGTATGCCAGGATAAAAGTTCCGCGTTACGTCGCTCCCTACCTCTGCGTGGGACCAGTTAAGTTTTGAAGTGTGTTTATGCGCCGAAATTACACGTGGACCACTACGGGACGCGCTGTAGAGGAGGGTTCCGGAATAATTTTGACCACCTGGAAATCTTTCACGTGCACCGCAATATCGCCACACGGGCGTTTTATCTTTTCTTCTCCATCTGAGAAACGGCCACCGCGACTGGGATCGCTCCCGCGTACTTGGAATCAGCAGCACAACGCCGCAGCCACTGAGCCATCTTACGAACGCGGGGACAAGAATCTCCTGAAAAGTGCACCTCGAGGAGCATGGGGCCACTGCAAGGCAAGCTCGAATAGAGAGCATGCGTGGTGGTTATCGCATGATGGGTAGAAAGGAAGCAACGCGGGAGAACGTGCTGGCAAGCACTTTCTGACGTCAGTGCCCGTACAAATGTAAATATGTATTGTTACGAGGCAAGGCGGACACGTCGTGTGACGATGTAGATGATATTTTTGCAAGATGGGAAACCGATGAGAAGTAGTTGGTTGGTTGGTTGGATCCGGAACAAGAATGGCGCGTACCCACTCTGGGGGATTGGCCAAGTCTCATTCTGATTTCACTGTTGAAGAAGCTTGGTAATTAGTTTCAAACGATGGGAAAATAGGGTGCAGTGATGCTAACAATTTTGGAACCAAAAAAATTCAATAGTACTGCACCAACAGGTATTTCAATAAACGATGAAAAATTGGTTGATGCGATTGATTAACAAGGCACGCGACCTGTTTCGGCAATAAACGAGTGAAGAGCGCGACAACCATCTCCGTTGCACCAAGCAAGTCCGACTGCCCCAAATGACAACAAATTAGACACCGACAAGGCGAGACCCAGGCGCCGGAGGGGAACCTCCAAGTAACGATTTCGGAGGGGGGAGAACCGCCGGCAAGACAACAGGAAGTGGTCAAGTGTTTCCTCCTCTTGACAGAAGCCGCAGATGGCGGATGGCGCTATGCGTGCGTGGTGTAGATAAAAAATTACACCATCTCCCCGAAGGGAACTATGTGGTGATGCAAAGCATGGGGGTTCCGTGTAGGTTCCACACCGGAGAAGAACCGGCGGAGGCGGTGTCTCGGAGCAGACTGAACGCCGCGCAGCGCGCGCACCAGCTTTTATACAGCTGGAGGAGAGGAGAATGGAGGAGAAACGCGCATGCGCAGTGGGGGCGTGGACAGTGCAACAGCAAGGGAGGGACATAGCCCCGACCATGAGATGGCTCCTGGAGCGACAGTGTCGCCGGTGTCTTCCTGGGCCGGGACGAGACGAGCACGCTTCCCCTTTAAAGGAGCCATGAAGAGAAAACACAAGTTTGGTTCATTCGAAAGATTGCCTCGTTAGAACCATAATGACACCACTTATAACGCGAACTTCGCTCAAATAAGCTACATAATTAGGAAAAAAGGAAATGACCATGCGACCCACCAGCTCATTTTCCGCAACAGAACCTGTGATGTCACTTGGGAATGCTCTGCGATTGGCGGAGGCCGGCAAAAGCAAACGCATGTTAGGCAGGGCTTACAGTTTACATAGCGAGCTAAATGCCCGTGAAACATACTGCACATTCTTTTTATGACAAAGAACGGTGGAGTAAACGGTTGAAGTTCCGAACGAACACGCAAGCGTGTGCGCCAATGCGTACGAAACTACCGCCTGGCCGAGCTCGACATCTCGCCGTCGCGCAGACTAATTTTCGGGTTCGAGGCGCTCTGACCTTGGGGGAAAAATGCCGTAAACACCGCGCATTGACGCTCGTATCTTTCTGGTCGAAGCAGAGAGCTCGCGCGAACGGCTTTCCATACACGACACCGGCCAACTGGCATAAGCGATACTGCTACTGAAATTGAACTATTATTAACCGTAATAAAAATACGGCACATACGTACCAGTCTGTATTCGTCCGTCGCGACGGGGCTGACGAGGCAGCGGTGCCGACGGCAGGGCGTTCGTCTGTTGTGGCTATCGCGGAATGGTCGCTTTCCCGTCCACCGCGTATCCCACAACTCTTGCCGCTCGTGCGCTTAGAAGCATTGAGCGTTCAAGTGGTGTGAGGTTGTTAAATGCAAGCCCGAGCTCCTCGGCGAGAGTTTTGTTCTCCGGATCAGGCGATTCCATGACTAGGGCTGCGGGTGCACTAGGTTTTACTAGTATTTTTAAAATGGCCGCCGTCTCGGTGGACTCCCGCGTGTGAGTGCTATATGGAGTCGACATACTAAGTATCTGTTTCATGGACCGGCTCTATGACGCCATTGTACACGTCACGGAATGTTCAATTTTAGCGGGAGATTTAAAATTTTGGCTTAAATTGCCTTATTTCTCAGTGAATAAAGCATCATTTGCTTCCGGGAAAGCGCTTGGGGTACTATGAAACACCTAATCTTTCGAATAAAACAAACTTTTTTCTCTTCATGGCTCCTTTAAGGGCTCCTGGAGCGACAGTGTTGCCGGTGTCTTCCTGACCCGGCACGAGACGAGCCGAGCTGCGAGGAGGAGCGGCGAGGAAGAGAGCGGCGTTATCACAGCTGGTTAGGGCACCTGGAGTGACAGTGTTGCCGGTGTCTTCCTGAGCCGACACTAGACGAGCCGAGCGGCGAGAAGGAGAGCGGCGTTATCACAGCTGGCGTGGAGAGGGGTACAGGGAGGACAGGTGCGGACGCTGGGCGACGGAGGGTCGACTAAGAGATGCTCTGCATCTAAAATTCAAATTAGGTGTTCGATATCGAAAGCGAGTCAGTGTGTCTCGGCTGGCCGAACCGAGCACTGAGCGTTTTCTTCGTCCTCGTTCACGAGCGGTCCCCCTACGCCCTCTAAAGTTTCTTGTCCTCGTCGTTTGCGATTCTTCCTTCAGAAGGGTATGTTACATAACCCCTCCAGCAGTGAAAGCACCGTCTCGGTGCCAGCAACATTCAAGAGGAGCGGTTGTAACAGGGTCTCGAGAGTAATGTGGCTATGTTACAATATATATGTTGAAGACGCATGAAATACAGTCCAGTCCACTTGTAACAATATCCAAGTGCCAACGAAATCCCATTGTTATAACCAATAATCGTTATAAGCGGGATGTGAAATAAAAAGACGGAACAGAGTTCAAAACATTTTATTTCCGTGTCAGCAAGGTGGTACAACTACTAATTTGCGGAAAACAAGCCACAGTCGGTCACCTTTGTTTGCCGCGTGTGAAGCTAGCGCAAATATTTTCCAAGAGCATCTATAGGTGCTTCACCTAGCTGAGGTAAATGTCCTTTGCGAAAACAAAGTCCCCGAGGGACTGTGTCACGCATTGGGCCTCCTACGAGAAGACACTACCTGAGTAGGGTGCACAACTGCGTCATTAGAGTCATGACTGTTGCACTTTTGGTGCACAATATCACCGGATTCAATCGTTATAACCGATGTCGTGGCCCTGGAGCATTGTAATAAGCGGTTTATTTTACCATAAAAAGAATACAGAAGTTGACGGTGCCATAGCTGTTCATCGTTATATCCGATATATTGTTATAAACGGTATCGTTATAAGTGGACTCGAATGTAGCTATATCCTAATAAAAGTATATATTCAACGCATACTTTGGCGCATTCACTCCAACATGGCGCAATGCGAGTAGCCCGCCTTGCTTCCAACAGGCAACGAACTACGCCAGTACACAGAGTAGAAATGGGCTTGAAGGAACCGATGGCGAAAATCTGACCACGAGAGTGCCGTATACCCCGATTTCATGCTGTAGAACCATATCCGGCGGAATTATCAAGTCTCAAGTAGGCTTTCTTCACCTTTGCGGTGTCGTTCTATTGCTTGGTCGGGCTTGTGACGCATTTGAGTATCCCAACCCGTACTCGGCGTCTCCGGAAAGATCCCCAGAGAAAGATGGCGGCATTGCTGAATGTGCTCTCGCTTGCATCGTTGCTGTTCTGAGCGTGTGCGTCGTGGCTCTCCTAGTTGCGGGGTTAGAAGCCCGAACTCGGGAGAGATGGTTCGCAGGTGAACTGGCATCAGATCATTAGGTTCAGCCTGGCACCTACCAGGGCTGCCGTCTCGATGCATGCAGAGGCCCAGCCGGCACCTTCACCAAAATTCTCATGTACCTAAGAGTGACTGCGGTGAATGGGTTTTATTCAAGGCGAACCTCTTGTCGGCATGACACAAAAAAAATTCAGTGTCCTCCCACTCTGCGAAGGAGAATGGCCAACGAAGCTGGATGCATTCCATGAGTGCACGCAACAAAACCCGTTTGTTTGTAGTCTGCGATTGAGCATACGTCGTATAGCTGGTTAGCTGTATGAAACTTCGAAGGACTTCAGTTTTATTCTAGGGGACAAACATGGGGCTGTTCGTTTCCTACCCGTGTGATAGGCATCTTTACTGTCTGTGCAACCCACCAACCGAAACTGCTCGACCACAGAGGTCAGAGGAGGAGGATAAACTTTATTCACAGCATCGTAATATTGTGTGGGGCCCTCAGTCCAGGACTCCATTGGAAACCCCTGCCGCCATGGCCCTTTCCACCAGCCTAAGCTGGGAATCGAGACAGGAGCAGGACAGCTCCTTCTCCCACTGCTCACGGGAATGGTGCGCTATTCTTCGAATTTT
Organism: Haemaphysalis longicornis; assembly: GCF_048455015.1. NCBI lineage: Eukaryota > Metazoa > Arthropoda > Arachnida > Ixodida > Ixodidae > Haemaphysalis > Haemaphysalis longicornis. The sequence goes on along the minus strand of NW_027526361.1, from coordinate 101,487,027 downwards.
GGGGTTTGCGGAACACTCCCATACCACATGGTACAGGGTGCAAGGGGCAGGGCAAACTTGGCACAGTGGGAAGTACTGCGTGGGATGGAGCAAGTGAAGTTTTGACGGATGAGGAAATGTATTTCTTTGGAGGAGCCGGAGGCAGTGCTCCTGCCCTTTGGTTAGAGATTCATGACCGGGGGATAGATCATTCTTTGGCACTTATAATACCCCGTTATGTCTTGATATGTAACCAAATGACACGCAGTCTCTAACCTACGAGACTGCACGTCCTTTGGTTGCGTAGAGGACAAAAGTTAGGTCTCATCGGGCCGTGAGACTTCCACCTTTTGAAATCTCCCGCCAGCACAACGGGCATGTCATGAGTGAGCGCGCATGAGGCCTGGCTGCGGGTGCATGCCCCTGCCCCCTCCACCCACCTCCTCACCCGTGCATGCATAAACGAGCCACCAGGGATGGGCGTGGGCTTATAGACGTGAAAGACTCCGGCAACATTGTTACTCCGGAAGCCCTTCAAGCTCGACGGGGAAAAAACCAGCCAAAACGTCACACCAGGGGGCCTTTAAGACAGGAAGACTAGACACACAAAACACTAGCTCCTGTTCGCAAAAATTTTCAATTCTATGCCGATTTATTCAGACACGCTGTATGTGGAAACCGAGGCGCATACCGCTTCGCTGTAGAAATTCCCCAGAAACTTAAGTCCACATACATGCTTTGAAGGGGAAAGAACAGGTAAAGAAACAGTAAAAACAGGAAAACAGGAAAAACAGTAAAGAGCCAAGGATTTTCACCTTGAACATTGTTCGTAGAAATTCCCCAGAAACTTAAGTCCACATACATGCTTTGAAGGGGAAAGAACAGGTAAAGAAACAGTAAAAACAGGAAAACAGGAAAAACAGTAAAGAGCCAAGGGTTTTCACCTTGAACATTGTTCGTAGAAATTCCCCAGAAACTTAAGTCCACATACATGCTTTGAAGGGGAAAGAACAGGTAAAGAAACAGTAAAAACAGGAAAACAGGAAAAACAGTAAAGAGCCAAGGGTTTTCACCTTGAACATTGTTCTTTTTTCGATTATTCCCTCCCTTCCTTAATGTCCCTTTCCTTCCCCAACAGGGCATTCATGCCCCCTCTGATAATAAACGCATTCCTCCTCCTCCTTCACTGCTAATTGGCGCTTGCGTCTCTTTTGTCGCTTTCGTTTCTTCCTCTTTCGACGCGAAATACTCCGACTGGCTGATTCACCACAATTCAGGCTATTTTTGCTCCATTTTTGCAGGGTGCCGGGCTAGCGCTCTGGTTAGCGCTCTTGGGTGTCACTCTGACAACCCGGGTTCAAATTCCGAACAAGCCCAATTAGCTCTTTACAGCGGTGACCATTTTGGTACTATTCGTATTTACGCCGAAAATGACGAGGACTACGACGACTGCGACGACGACAACGACGACGACGGCGGTCACTTTTCCCGTTCGATGAGGCACCAAAGTTTCTCCTTAAAAGAAACCCGTGTACCGCTCACCTTGCGAACCCTATGCTCGCTTGACATTTTATTCTCGCACTGTGCCCCGGGATTTTTCGTAGAGTCATCTACACTGGCCGAGGTTGAGCAGTTTCGTGTGGCTCCCGGAGAGCCGTGCTGCGCATGCGCGAGGATCAGTGACGTCACACGGCGCACAGAACGTTGCTCGCTGCCCGGCGTCACTCTCACACACCCCGCGCGCCCAGCGTCATCGCCGACCTCCGTTCCGCACGTGGCGGCCCGGTCTACGTGATGATCATCCGAGGGGTGGCCGGGTGTTGAACCTATGGCTCGTGCATCGCAGCAACACCGGCATGCCCCTGTGGAACAACCTTAGCTATGGGCTGATTGGTGACGCTGCCACGGAGCCGCTTGATAAATATACATGTGTCACATAATGCGTATACCGTTTGTGTGTCATTGAATCAGCAGTAAACATGATAATCAAGCTACTCCTAGACAACCAGGAAGGCTAATAATAACCAGCTCAACCTCAGCTCACGCTACGTATATCCTGGCATAGCCGAGCTGAGGCAGTGCTAATTTTTTTCATGTCAGATTTGAAAAAGGCCATTTAAACTTTGCCACAGGTACCATTCCTCATAAGACGTTACATATTCTTGTTTAAAATCCTCCTACTTAACTCGCGGAGCTGGTCTGGACTCCTGCCCATACAAAGCTGGAGGGAAACGAGGCAGCCAATAAAGCAGCTCGAGAACTCACTGCCCGAGCACACGAATGCCTCGCCCCCTGAAATGCAGCCCGATCGGCCCGAGACAGCTTGCTTAGCTGTCAGGAAATAACTGCGCATTACGGCCTTGTCCTTCGCACATTCCCGCTGGGTCATCCCACCCTCTCGCACTCTGAAGATAATAACTACGCATTACGGCCTTGTCCGTCGCACATTCCCGCCGGGTCATCCCACCCTCTGGCACTCTGAAGATAATAACTACGCATTACGGCCTTGTCCGTCGCACATTCCCGCCGGGTCATCCCACCCTCTCGCACTCTGAAGAACGATTATGGCTCCTCAGTTGAATCAACACTTGGTTCTGTCGCGCCAGACTGCGCCTATCCCCACCCTGTATAAATCCCCCAACTGCCCTGCATGCGACACCCTCATTCACACCAGGTGGGCATGCAACAAAGACCCATTTCCATTAATCCGTACGACCGAGCAATGACAGGCGGCGCTAGCTGGCTCGGAACCTAAGACACAAAGGTCTGACGGAAAGGGCTGCCTTGGTCATCGGCAAGCTGGATTTACCGGTCAACGCCTTTCCTAACCAGGATTTGCCATGTAGTTTCTTTCTTACTCTTAATAAAAAAGGTCGTGAAAGGGTAGTAACGGCCATATTTACTAACTCCTTACGAACCTTACTTCCCCGCGGTACAGTACGCAGGCTCTGCTACTAGCAACTGCATGGTTGGGAAATTAACTGGGGGTAGGAAGTAGTCTACACTATAGATTAAGGTCGTGCTTATGAGTACGTTATGCATGGCCCGTTAGCAAACGCATGTAGCTTAGTAGGGTGTAATCTCGAGGTCTATACTAGTGAAGGTAGTGGTGCTTACTGCCTGCTTCAGTTAGTAACCCTGACTAGTGCTGCATGTACTACCTCCAGTTACTAAGTACACCTAGTGTATACTGGGACAAGTGAATAAGAGTGCTCTATCTCTCTCCCTCTCTCTTGCGCGCGTGCTCACGCGGGCCAGGTGAGCGCTCGCATAGCCCGTTGCGAGGCTAGGAACCCTATTAAAAGGCTAGGCGGGCACGTGCCGGCGTGACTCGCATGGCGCCAGATGTGGGGGCATGTGTCAATAAACCAATTTGAATTTTGTAGCACCGCACTATGCTAAACAGAAGGCTAAGTCAGTACTTTTTCGCATATAAAATACGACCCGTATGGTGGCGTATTCCATGCGTGAAATGTATAGTTGCGGTCAGTGACCAAGTATAACATAACATGTTAGACGTTTTGGAATTTCTACAGCTTCGTCGTCAGCGATCCTAAACGTCAAACATTTCATTTATGACTCGGTCAGTGACCGCGATTTTGCATTTCAAAGTACGACTCCTGACGGGACAAGTTTGTGTCGAACATATTTCCTTCGTGTCGTGATGACGCTACGGGAAGGCAACACGCTGTGAGAACTGCAGAATAGCGACATATATACGAGGAGCGGTGAAGGCACCAGAAACGTGAATACGATTTAGGTAGTGTTAAACATCATTCACTTGTCTTTGGTAAATCATTTGGCACTGTATTGAGCGGTCGTTGCGGAGGTTGCCCGCATCTACACTTTCCGACGTCCTCGGTAGTTTGCATCGGAGTTTTAATTTTAAGGTAGGTTGGGACGATTCCCCCCTGTTCTGGACTTGCGCTGTGCGTGAAACTGTAACTCACTTGTTGTGCGTCTGCCCTCGATTTGCTGCTGCGCGAAAAATTGCAGCAGGCTCCCTGTCTCGTGTACGTCATGGAGGCAGGCTCGAACTTTGTCATTGTATTGTGCCCTGGACCAATAGTGCTGACAGTACCTTGGATACATAAGTTCTGCTCCGCTTCCTACGACACTCTGAAGTGGACAAATATCTCTCAATCATAGACAGCGCAAATGTCTCATGATAAGTACTCTGTCGCGCTGTGGTGTTCATCTATTTATTTTTCTTGGGGTGGTGGTGTTGTTATTCTTTTTGCGCCGTTGACTTTGCATTTTGATTCTGTGTTTACATTAACGATGTTCCTTTTGATGGTATTTTTTATGTCCGGACTCTACTAGCCGCATTCCCTTGTTTCTCGGTTTTAACGTTTTTTTGTTTGTCTTTTTCCTTCCGTACCCCTAGTGTCCAACATTCACCACTCATCATTGTAGTCACCCCCCACCAGTTCACATTAAAGAGCTCTAGCTGTCTCTCTCTCTCTCTCTCTCTCTCTCTCTCTCTCTCTCTCTCTCTCTCTCTCTCTCTCTCTCTCTCTCTCTCTCTCTCTCTCAGAGCCTAAGTTTTTTCTTTTTCTTTTTTTTTTACGGGGGGGGGGGGGGGGGGGAGTGGCCGAAGCTTTTCCACAAAATGGCACATAAAATTTTTTTGCACCGGCTTTGCAGATACTGCATGAATTAAATTGGCCTATTTCATTGCGATCTTAAACGCAGGTTCACAGTTCAGCTCGTAACCTAGCACTTCTCTTGTGCTGGATATGACGGAATGTTCTGCAGAACGTTCGGCTAACATTTACCTTGCAACACACCTGTTCGTTCCATAGCAACCGAGGCGGGACTGGATGCCAGCAGGCCGGTTCAAAGTATGCTCGAATAGAAGACCTGCACTGTCATTAATCTCATTATCATATTGGGGGTAGAAAGCAAACAGACTAAGAGAAAATGGCCGCAGTAGCCCGCTACACATTTGTAGAAGCATTGTTGCCTCCACCCGCTTCAACAAAGAATTTCTCTGTGCCGTTCATGTCTACCCACTGCGCAGACTCGCATGAACCACCTTCGCCTGGCGTCGGCGTGAGAACTCTACGGCTGCCCCGGTTTCGTCAAGGACTGCAGTGCACGATGGCGTCTCTGCTGGGCCTAGCAGACGTGGCTATTCTTGCTGTGACGGCTTGCGTACTTCTTTACATGTGAGTAATGCGCAAGGTTTTAATTCTCGACCTCCTTCGGGGAAAGAAAGTATCGTGAAATAGGAGCGTTGAAAGTGATTTGACCTCGCCGACATTCCTTTTGCATTCGGGGCTGGTGAATGAGCAACGGACCACTTAAACGGAGCCTGCAACCATTTTTAAGCTTTTTTTTAAATCTTAAATGTTTTAAGAGCTTACTCAACAAACACATCTAGTACTTAGAAAAGGGCGTCACATACTACCTCAGCCGAAAATTGCTTCCGATCAGGTAACTTTGAAACTTGCTCAAAAGATTTTTCGATCTATTTCTGCCTTAGCATTCTTCGAGCGCTAGAATGGTAATACTAGAGAGGTGTGGCGGCTATCGGCTGACTTCCTTTTATTTGTACCAATAAACGCATTCGGTAGCCACATTCAAAATAATCCACACAAAAGCAGACACACAAGGCGGGTCTGCTGCGACGAGCAAATAACGCAGTGCCTCTCCATGCTGGCGATAACTATAGCTTTCCAGGTGCGAAGGAAAGAGTGCAAGCGTTTGCCGAAAGCGTTGCAGGGTCCCTTTAGGTGTGGCATCTAAAACGCTGTTTTGACGTACGCGCTGGGTAACCCGGCCGTAAGTTGTCCAACGCAAACAGAAAACCTCCAATTAAAGAAAAAAAAGAACGCTTTGGTTGGAGTCACCCTGGGTGCATCGCGTTATGAAACAGGCGTCCTCTCGATTGAGCCAGCCTCGCATTCTGGGCGCACAGCATACTTTCCGTGCGTTATTATGGACTTTGCCGCGCGTTCTAGCACGTGCTAACGCAGTACATTTTGGGAGACATTTGAAAGCCTGAGGACAAAATTATCCGGGCCTGCCAGCCATACAGAACTTTCAGCGGCCAGTTCGGAAATCCATGTGAGCTGCAACAGCCAGGTTTCCGGCGAAGGGAGAGGGGCCGCAAGCTCTGCCGTTTTTCCAGCCTTGGCCAGTCGTGCAACCTGCACCATTTTGTTTCCCTTTCTCCAGATATATTTGACCATTTTAATTAGATTTCTGTCACTCCCAAACAAATCAAAACTCTTCAGCGTTAATTTACACGTCTATGAAACCGCCGATGCTGATAATAGCAAGCTCATGTTTTCTACCTGTAAGGTCCAATGCGATTAGAATCGTCATCCACCCGCCGCGGTGGCTCAGTGGCTAAGGCGTTGTGCTGCTGAGCACGGGGACGCGGGTTCGATTCCCGGCCGTGGCGGCCGCTTTTCTGATGGAGGCGAAAAGCAAAAACGCCCGTGTGTACGAAATTTCGACGCAGGTTAAAGATCCCCAGGTGGTTAAAATTAATCCGGAGCCCTCCACTCCACTACGGCGCGCCTCATCGCCTGCGTAGCGTCGGTGCGTTAAACCCTACAATCAAATCAGATCAAATCACCAAATCCACCAGGACTAACTGAGATGTGTGTCGCTCTTTATTTCGATTCCCGCGGCATATATACAGACTTTATACGTGCGCCGTCGTGTTTTAAATGCCAACAGTATTTATACGCGCCAACCCGGCTTCCTCAAGCGGCAGTTCTGAAGGAGAGTGGAAGGGTCGCTTTGAGGCCACTGAATTAAAGGCCACTTCAAGGTCACCTGCTTAAAATGTATCTCTTATGGATGAGGAGGTGGATGCTTGAAGGCACGTGTACCCTCCCTGCAGAATGCCTTCAGTGAGGTAGCGGAGAAAGTGATGCCGCTTCCTGTTTTCACGCGGCTTCTGGCGATGTCATTGCCATTGGCATGAGGGTCGTCTGCTGGAATTAGCTAAAAGGTTGCAGCGGTTGTAATGAATCCCTCACTGGAATTAACAAACTCAGCCAATTCTCATTCAAATGCCCCAACAGGATTTATAGAAGACGCAGCTACTTGAAATATAAATAACCAGAGACGATGAGGCACTTGTGGTTATGCAAATGTGTCCCTAAAAAGACTCTTGCTAAGACGCACCCACAAGGTACATGTATTGTTAAAAAATTCTTGCTGGAGGTTTCCGAGCTGCGCAGATGGCATTGAAGGGGTTGTGGCATGCGGTAAACATGATCTTTACTGTAACATTCAGGAACCACATCTTTCAAGCTCTCGTCCTTTTTTTTACCCTTGTAAGTCTGGTGCATACGAAACAAGCCTCAATTCCCTGCAATGTTAACATCTTTTAAAAACGCTAGGAAGCGTGTCAAAGGACCTCATCAATTTTTCTTTCAAATTAAGATGTAGGGCTTTGTTTCGCTATAGGGTTATGTTCTTAGAGTAATACTACATTATATTCTGAGACAGAATTGTTCGCGTATTGTCAGTACCATAATGTGGCATTACTGCCAGGTTTCTAGCGAACTACTGCTTGATTTCTTTATAGCTAGGCAAAAAAAAATGAATTTGACAATAGCGTTTACGAACTTTGGCTACTTACCATGAATGTCAACTTCAGTAGGGCGGTGGTTCAGAGAGGGGACAAGGAAAGACGGAATGGAAGTCATGCGACATGCAACGAAAGCCACAAGAAAGAACTTTTACAAATGTGGTGTAAGTATTCCGAAAAAAAATGTGGTTTATGCCTCTTTCATAGAAATCGTCAAAACACGAAAGTAAAATGTGCCTTCACAGGAGCATTTAAATGTTTATTATGCATCCAAATTAACTTGCACATCACTATTTATATTACTTCGGTACGGCACCGTTAGACGCATCAACGTTAGAGACACTGGATTGCACGCGGCGGAACGTGGCGAAAATCCGGCTGAAACCACAGCCCCTTGAAAACCGTGTGAACGAAACCGAACCGAAACCGAAAGCAGTAGCTGGCGGAGGGTGCCTCAATAGGTGATGGGTAAAAAGCACAAAGGCTCATGGGTACGTCGTCTGCTACCGCCACTTCCGGTTCGAGATCTCTCCTGCCCTCCCGTACGTCTGCGTGCGCCGGCGGCTGTCAGGCGCGTGCCTGCGTGTTGTTTATCTGTCACAGGGTGCTTACCTGTCAGATAAACTCCTAGTAGGGTCAATCGTTGTTATTTATGAAATTCCCGATGCATGAGCGTTTTTTTTCCCGGTGGAAACAGATAAACCACAAGCACACACGCGCGTGAAAGCCGACGGCGTACGGGAGGCCAGGAGAGCTCCCGAACCGGAAGTGGCGGCTCTCCGCGGGAGAAAACAATGCACCCATGAGCCTTTGCGCTTTTTACCTGTCACCTATTCACCCGCGTCCCGCGTACACGAAGACGCTGCCACCGAGGCGCCAACTGTCGGCGCTCATTAGCGTCATGGTGAACTACTTTGCTTCGCCTTTCCTAGACGGCAGCACCATTTGAATAAACAACGTAGTGGGAAAGATTCTTAAACCTACTCGAGCTTGCATTCGCAGCGCAGTTGGCATAGCGCTATCTACCTCCCATTGCGGCGAGAGAGCTCGTGGTTCGAATCCGGGCGGATACGCGTCAACCGACCTTTTCTGGTGATGTCATTTCCGTGACTGATATGACGCCGGTGGGATCTTGGTGTACCTAGGCATAAAACACCTTCGTGTTAAAAGAGTTTTAAATTACGTATGCCAGCCATTTCACCTGCTTCGACGTTTCTAGGAAACCTTTTGATATGGTAGATTATATTTCGTTATTTCTACAGCGGTGCTGTTGAAGGCCGGTCTCTTTCGTCGGTATGCTGTGGGTCGTGCATCATGCCGGAGTAGGAGCAGGTTCCCAGACCCACCGATAGAGCACGCAGTGGTCTCGCAGGGGCGGATTCGGAGGGAGAGGGAAGGGAGTCTCGCGCCCCTGACGTTTATCTGTCGATTTCCTTGGGCGAACCGTAGAATTTGCGCGGCGACGGCACTGCCGTTCCAGGGCGAGCGCCTGTTCACGTTCGAGCAGACACAAGAGAGCCGTGTGCATAGCTCCGCTGTATGAGCAAATTTCACATTGGGTGGAACTGGGTTTAAATTTTGCTTTCCCTCGGACCGTGTTACCTGTGGTGTTTTCTTTTCCAATTCGTGTATAAACGTGAGCACGTGTACGTATTGCCGACACCGGCAAAATCACTTTGATATACTGCAGCCAGCGCATATTTTCTACACGCCATGAACACGCACGGAATTACATGTAACTAGACAGAACATAAATCTCATCCCCCTTACTGTTTTTTTTTCGTCAGCTGGGCATGTGAAGGAGGAAGGGCATACATCAGCCAACATGCACGGATGTGCGCGTTGTAGGTTAGCACCAAACTTGGCGTGAAGCGACGCTTGACTGTTTGGCGTGATGTCTCACCGCTCTCTCGCATAGTAACGGTGTTTGCTCACTATACATGGCCATCACAAAGGCAAAGTTTGAATTCACAAGCTCAGTTCATACCTGGGAAGCTGTGTATATCGTAAAATAAACAATTCTTTATTAAACAGAGACAAAGATTTCTGACAGGTTATACTGGCCGCGAGATCTTTTTTATCGTTTTGAAAAGTCCGAGGACACCTAAGCACTCCGTGTCTATTGTGAACTCGAAGGCATAAATGTCCAGCTGAACTCCTGGGACGACTTGTTTCCAACTCACTAACGTTGTCGAAGGGCTTTGTAATATTGCAGCTTGGGACAATTTACTTTCCGACTCGCCTTAACGCTTTCGAATGGCTTCAGTCTGTCTCCTACGCGTTTCGCCGTTGTTCGTTCCTGCCACAGGTACACCACAAGACATCGAAACTTCTGGAAGGAGCAAAACGTCGTGCACGAGAAGTTCTCTCTACTATTCGGACCAATCAAGACGTTTTTGTCGAAGGTAAGGAAAGCTGCGGGCTTCGAGGCAAACAGTTAGCAGTCGATTAGAATTGACAGTGCGCACATATAGCACACCTGTTCTGATGCTGCAACGGCATTCCTGCAGTACACCTCGCAGGTTATTACTGGACATGGTGTATTTCCGTTTTACTTTAAAAGGCTTGTCATTACAAATGGCAACAAACGTTTTATGTAATTACCAGCACACAGTTTCTACCACTACTTGCAGGACTGCCCCATAACAAAAGAACACAGAGAACAACTTTTTACAGTCTCTAGAAATAATCTCACAAGAAAAAAACCTCAGCTAATAATAAATGCAGAAACGTTAAAAATTCTAGAAGAAATGAGAATCCTAATTAACGGTAATATTCTACACAATTAACCCATCAAATATTTCGGTCAAAATTACACGAACACGCAGACACGCAACATCAGAGTCAAAGAACGCGAGAACAACTTTGGGATATTGTGCAATTGTGTCGTGTGAGTGTATAATAAGTTATTTTCTGGGCTAATTATCTCGTGTAATTACCCTTTTTACATTGATTTTTAATTTGAAACCGGAACATTTAATTTTCAGGTAGTTTTTACCAGTTATACATTGATGGTACGAGAGGGTTCTCAATTGAATGAGCCCGTTTAATAAAAAAGTACGGCCAGCGTCTGGAACACCCTGGTCGCTGTGCTAAAACTCTCGCAGTATTCCCCTTGTATCTATAGACAATGAGTTTCCGCAGTCATTTCTAACACGGCAAAGCCATGCCTCCGACGTCTGCGCAATTTGATCAGTAGCACTACGATCCCATTAGGATAAGTTTGGTGATGCTAACAAGGTCTATAGCACGAGCTCAACGTCCCTGTCGTAATTACTTCGTCGCCAGCTGCTTCCGACGAGCAGTTGCAGAAAGATGCTGAGGACAACCACGTTTGATTCGTAAGATGTGAGACGTGACAGGTTACTTCGCCACCGAAAGAGCGTTTTGGAACGTATCTGCTGCAGTCGCCATCCATGCTCCCCAATAGGGAAGCTGATGTGAGAGTGAGGCTAGCAGAAATGATTTTTGTTATGGGCCTCACGAAAACAGTGACTCGTCAGCGCGAGTAGCGAAAGGGAGGACCAACCCGACTGCGCAGTCGGGGCGCCGCCTGAAATTTCGAACCCTACCCACTTCGCTATAGTTGTCGGATGGCCGCTTCACGCTGCTGCTGTCGTCATTGATGACGTAGTTTGCGCAGACACCTGAGGAGCACGACAGCGGTGGACGTTTACTGCACGCGGAAAATCGCTCAGGGAGGGTAGTAACACCGTGGAGCTTTAAAAAAACGTACTGCAAATATGGCACAGTTGTTCTGCGCCACGCGATAACGCAGGTGCGCATGCATGGCCTTGCTCTGCCATTGCCCCGTGCTTGATCGCTAGTGGCGTTGCAGCCCGTGCTGCCAGAAACACATGAATCTTCGCAAAGCAAGCCAACCTTTATGGAAACAGCCGCGGCCGACACACCTGCATTGTTCCCAGCCTGCTTTCAACGCAGTTGCTTAACCGAACTCTACTCGCTTTCCCCGAACTATTCTCATCACCTGGGAGGACACGTTTTCCTTTGTTGTTGCATGCTTCTGGCTAAAGGGGCTTGTGTTTGGCGGCTACTCTTCGCTTCCCTCCAAAACGCGTGAAGGAAATGTCGCGTTAAGCGTCGCGTAGTGTTAGTTCCAATAAGCGGCTGGGCTGTCTATTCCCGTAATCGATTATCGCAGGAAAATATTCTTTTGGAATGCCCTCCACCCAGAGCGCTAAGACTTTTCTAGAAAGGAAGTGCATTGCAACTGTATTAATAAAACGAAGCTTTCTATGCCTTATTGATGCCGGCCGGCGTGCGGCAGAACGCATTACCAGAAAGCCAACTTTACACAAGCGCCTCAAGAAAAAAAAAACGCTTGCAGGGGTCTGAATCAAACCTGAGTCCCCCGCGTTACGAAGCCGACGTCTATCCGATTGCGGCATTCCGACATGGTCGAAGCGGTTTGGATTTTAAAGCGAGGCCTTCTTTGCCTCCCTGATGGCGACCATCCACACCAACACGCACTGCAGGAAAGTAATTTTCTCTAGCGATCCCCCTTGCTTAACGGCTCCCGAAAGATCTCCACTACGTAAGGCCTAGCTGAAGAAGCCGAACTCATGGGTGTTCTGGGCGCTGTCCACTTCATCTGCGACCATTGTGATTCTCTCTCAGCCCGAAACTTTCAGTCATTACGGACTCTCACGTCGCTTTTAGAGAATTGAACAGGACATTTTCACCTAATTATACGTCCATGGCACGAACATACTATATGCCATTCGAGACCTTCAACTGAAAGGCATCGCCATCCGCATCATCTGGTCCCCGGACAGACACCTGGCAACCACACGGCTCACACCGCCCCCTGGGAGAGACTTGACACACCTCCAGTGGTTTCCAGTGCCCCGTTGCAACACCTGCCGCGACCTGACTGGCAACTTCACCTGCGGAAATTCAAGGCAGAGAGTCGCAAGAGGGTGCAAGATACCACCCCGGTGGGTGTACTAGGCCCGCTCAAGGTGCTCACGCCCTCGGGGGAGGTGATAGCTTATAAGATATATGCTAACACGGCACTAACCCCTCATGTAGTACATAAATGTACCCACGGAGCCAGGTCGAACATACAACGCTGCCCGTATTATGATGGGATGTGCATCACTAACCTATATCATTTGATATGGCACTGTGCACACATCACGGCTGGTCGGGAGCCACTCTTGGACCTCGGTTCCCCACCCGCAGATGAAGAAGCGCATTTGCAACGCGTTCGAGCGGGCGCCTCAGCGCTAGAGAAAATGCTTCAATGCTGACTGACCAGTGGTCCCTACAAGTTGGTGTGAAAACTTGGACCGCCTCCTGTCTTAAACGTAGCATCTATCTCTTCACGAAATCTACGAACTATATATTCACGGAATCATTGCCTTTAAAATGCCATCCACCATTTCATGTGATTGAACTTTGAAAAGTGCTATCTTTGCGATTATTCCCTCCGTTTCCCTCTCCTTCCCCACCAGGGCATTCATGCCCCCTCTGACAATAAAGGTATTCCTCCTCCTGGCAATGATGATGATCGTGGGTGAAGTATCTAAAAATCTTTATTAAGAAAAAGGGTGGCCACTGGTCTAAAAAGGGGGGGGGGATGGAAGGGGCTGCAGGTATCCCCTAGGCCCTAAATTCTTCCGGCTACGTCTGGCTCTTCGGCGAACTCCCACAGGGAGAGCAGTCTCTCCTTGGCATGATTGGGATTCGTGGGCGCCGTGCACTCTTCGTATGATGGCGCCTGTAATGCGTGTCGGAGGCCCCCACAGTCCCATAGGGGGTGTCGAATGTCCTGCTTTACTGTGGAGACCTTCCAGTACGGGCAGTAGTACGGTGGGTCGATGAGAGTGGCGGAGCCGTCTTTCTGGGTTACTACGTGCCGCCAATTTACCGTAGGAGCACCAATTGTGCAGCACATCCTCGATAAGGGCGGCCCCTGTTCGGGCCTTGTAGGTCAGAACTTGAGCCCCTCTGGGTAAGCCCTTTGGAAGAGGGTGCACATTTTCTGGAGTCATGTCTCTCAGGTTTGCCTTCCTTCGTTTTCTCTCTTGTTCGACGAGGCTGGCCTGGTCGACGTTAATCTGTGGTGACACCAGGTGTTTGGGAAGCGAGTGGAGCGTAGAATTGAATTTTGCGCGCCCGCAATCGCGTGAGCAACCTCGTTTCCGGGGCTACCCGCATGTCCCGGCACCCAGTCGATGCATACCTGGCCGTTGTGGTTGTTAAAGCTCCGCACTCATTCTTATGACGTGGCACACTGAACCATCGATACTTGGTCCTTGAAGCCGTTTGATGGCTTCTGTGTTGTCGCACATTACAGCGATTTTTGTCGTGCCGTCCGCAGTGAGCGCGCCACCTCGGTGCGTACCACGAGTGTCGCCATCCACGAGGCATGAAGCTCTAGTTGTGTGCTCGCAGGCTCGTGATATTTGTAGGTCTGTAGCCTTCTGTATGACCCAAAGGCTGTGACCACTACAAGGGTGTCCTCCTGTGCCTCCTCATTCCAAGCGGCATCCGTGTATGCAGTAGTTGCCTGAAGCTCGGGGTCATTGGTGCTGCGTGCACGAGCCTCCCGTTCCTTCGTGTAATGCTCCTTGTTGCGTCTCCGTGGCAGCGGTTTTGATGGAGTAACGACCGTGTCCTCCCACGGTGGTGCCATTAGGGGTAGCAGTGTAAGATAATTGAAACGCGAAGCATTCTCTTGTCGAAGGTAAATGTCTTCAAAGTCCAAAGTCAAAGTCCAAAATCCAAATCACTACGCCCAAAACGCACTGCATAAAACCGACTTACACAATCGGTTAATAGAAAGGCACATCAAACGCACGTGTACAGTCAACACTTTATCCGGGCCAAACACTTCAAAGCCATCATCATCATCATTGCCGTCTTCATTAAGAAAGCGTTTCTGCATTAGACAACCCGTCAGTGTATCGCCGGCGGCCGTCATGGGCAGTCGACAGCAAATTCTAATTTGACAGACAGATTCTAATTTGACGACAGATTCTAATTTGATTCGACTTGGTTTGTGGCAGAAGAAAGCTTCGCGTTTCAACCATCTGTGTCGTTAGACGAAGAGGCCTTGATTTTTTTTTCATGAAAATGTGTGACGCATTCTTTCCCTCGAACTTACCCGTTTTATAGAACAGAACAATTCAATAACAGAGAAATGTGACAGCGATTACACCTGCTATAAAACGGACCCCTGACATTCCTGTCACGCGTCTAATGTAATTACACAAATAACGTTATCTTTGAATGCCTTTCGCCTAGCGCTACACAAGGAGACTAAAAGACATTTACGCGAATGGCATTCGGGGATCAAATGAGTCCGGGGAACACATTCGCCTTAGCTTCCAAACCGAATGAGTAGCCTCGACAGCAGTGGGGCGCCACTGAACAAGGCAATTTAATAGTAAACTGTGCACAACTGTGCCTAAAACCTGCCAGTGTGTCGATATTTTCCCCTGCAAGCATCTTTGTATAGTAATTAAGTAAACGACACTATTTCGAATCTCCGCCATATTTGTTGCTACGCAGAAACGCACTTGTTACTAGCCTCGGATTCCGATGTGAATGTCATGCAAAACAGATCTACACTTCTTTCATTTCAAAAGCAATTTCGTTTTGGTTTAAAAAGGTAGAGGCCATTATGGACGTAATTACATTACTTTCTTGCTACGAGTTTCCTAATCGTTCTGCTATCACCATCAAACGGAATTTACTTCGCCCTGTAGTTTATCACGGCCAAACCGAATGTCATTTATAGCTGATAACATTCGCTTTCAATGACACTAGATTACCCGTGTGACAGGGGTGCAAGTAGTACGACGAGCTAAAAACCACCGTGGCTCAGTGGCGAAGGCATTTTGTTGCTGAGCTCAAGTATGGTTGTTCGATAGCAGCCGCGGCGGCCGTTTTTCTAATTGAGGTGAAAAAGGCAAATGCCCGAGGCAGGTTTAAGATCCCCAGGTGTTCTATATTTTTCCATAGCCGTAGACTACAGCGCGCGCCTTAGCCAGGGTTATCTTCGGCGGTTAAGATACCAAAAATAAGGATGTTTAGTTTGAGCACATGCTCTCTGTCCATACACACTATCAGAAGGTTTAAACTTGCGAACTTTACCCTTATTACCAGGCACGCAACATCATTCGTTGACTATATGGGCATATTTGAAAAAAATTATACAGAGAGTGACACAATTATACTTATGTTAGGATAGGTAATGGCCAGGTCTAAATTCTCGCAGTAACTTGAACAGCGACAAAACTATTAAGGCTTAATTTCCTGGATATCTTTTGCTGCACCTACGCCGCCTGTATAAACATCTCCTAACGCGTCGCCCGCTTTCCGATGGGCGTGGTAGGGACGCTTAGTTCAGGCAGTCATCCGCTATGTGGCGCGCGCAGGCGGACGCGTGCCGGCGCCTTACGTCACTGCTCGCGAGTCGCGAACACTGCACCCACTTCTACAGCGTGTGTCTGTCAGCTTGCCTCGAAGGCGTCAGAGAGCCTGGGGAACACTAGACAAACTGTCAACTATTTTTGCATAGTTTCCGAGAAGCGGCGCTGGCTAGCGGACATTAAAACACGTAGGAAGGCTACGGAGCGGGAAAGGGTAAGAGAGAGCAACAGGAGAGTGGCTGTTTGGCCATTTTTCGCTCACGTGTTAGCCAAGGATTATACAGGCGGCGTTTGCTGCACTTTGCATCCCTGAAAACCCAGCGCCCGCCGTAAATGTATCACCCTCTCAGTACAAAATACGGCGATGGGGGCTACAGAGCAAGACGCCAGATGCACATTGGTCGCGCCGAAGAACGATGTGTGCTCTGACGTCACAGGCACGTGCCTCGGAGCAACAGCGGAAGCAGGGGCTGCCGGCCCCACTACTTCGAAAGAAGCGTCGTCTTCTCTCGGTTCACCGATGATTCTTCTTGGGTCAAACCCTTCTGTGGACACCAGCCCACACAGGCGCTAAAGAAGTGGTGCCCGCATGGGCTCGCGAACTAATTTAACGGGTCGCCATTTTCACTACCCCTACACGCGAAGCCCCTGCAGGCAAGCCAACCTCCCTCCTGCAATACAGGGCATTGCCCTGCACTACCACCTTCTCCACCACCGATACCCACCCCCGCACCCACACCTCTCTCCGGAGGCAGGCTACGTGCTGCGCATCGTACAAACACACACATTCCCCCACAAAACACAATTGATACACAGTCACCCACACCTCTTTACTGACCATGCCTGTCCAGCTGCGGGGCACTCGGCACTCACTACCATTCCCTCTGCAAATGCCCCGCAGATCCGTACCCGCCCCCCCCCCCCCCCGGTCCCTCTCCTACCCTCTGGGAGCAGATGTTGCGTGACAAGGGGGAGTCAGGCCAAGTCCTGACCACTTCTCAGGCCCTGGCGGTCGCAGCGGCCCTGTGGGCCTCCTCCACCCCCAATACCTGATCCCGATGGACGAAAAAATGTATTCCTTCCTTCCTTCCTTCCTTGGTTCACAGGGCATGTCAATGCATGCAGTTGCACCCGGCTCGTGCCGGCTCTTCATCGTTCGCAGGAGAGGTGCAAATAGCTCTGTCGCTGCTGTTCTTTTTGGTGGCCCCGCAAGCAGCACCTTAATTTTTCGACAAGTATCCTAATGTAAAAGCAAGAGATGGACGCCTGCATGCTTAATGGTTTGCGTTTTAAGGGGAATGCTGTAGCAGTGCGATGATTGCGCGATATTTTTAATGCGCAGCATTCTTTGCCGAGTACGTACCCCACAGCCAGGACCGTGTTACGCCCTGAATTTCCACAAAAAATGCAGATTTGGCTGACGTAACACCATTAATCGTTACAATAGCGCAGATAGAGAGAATTGGTCGAACACAATTTCGAAAAAAATACAAAAAAAAAATTGAAAAATAAAAACGTAGAATTTTCACAAAAATGATCTGACAAAATCAAAAATATTCGTTTTATACACCTCCCCAAAAACCGAAGGCTGAACGAAAAGTCCGCGAAAGAACGTTATAAATACGAATGAAAACTAGCGTATACGGACCAACTCTGCAGTACGCCTTCAATATTCGGAAAAAACATAATCAACAAAGTAAAGGCACTTCATCTCTACAATTGTATAAATTTACCTCATCGCCGAAAAGAAACAAAAGCAAACTTTAAAAGAATGATATAATTTTACGCCTTTCGCTACGCATAGCCATATTTGGCTTTAGAAATCTCATACTCCAGACAAGCGGCATAAAATGCCACGCATTAGTAGACAATTCTTTGAATTTCTGTCTATTTTATTTTCTTTGTGTCGGTAAACGAATCTTACTTCCTATTGAAATCGCCGTCGACTTTTGCTTTAGCAGGAAGTAAGCTGCCGTTAACCAAGTTTATTATATTTAAAAACTATCATAACGAATTAGCAAAAAAAATTACGCCGTAAGTTGGACTTCTGACAGCTGCATGTGGCTGGATGTCTTGATTTGCAGCCGCTATGCCTGAGTGACCTGGAAAGCTACCAGAAGTTTGGACGGCTGTATGGGTAAGCGCCTGCACTCCGGTACTCTCGCTTCTTCTAGAAGAAGAACACGGGTGTGTTGGTATTTTTTCGCAAACATAAACAATGAAAATACTTTCTATCTTTACTTTCAACGTCACAAATGAGCATGCCCGCGGTGTACACAGACCCAGCCAGTGCCACTACATAAACCACTAAGGCGTACTTTATCCAGTTGCGCTCCTCCCGACCGGTACACACGATATGCGTCAATATAGTTGTGTGCGAAAGAACGTTGTTTGCGAAAGAACGGTTGTACAAATGATCAGACAGATTAATACCAGCACTCAAAATGTCCCGGTACGAGAACGGTGCTCTTCAATCGCAGTACTTCCGCGCATAAACCACACCGAAAGTACCGCTTCAACTCAGTGCCGCTGATTACGATGTCGAGGGTTCTATCCAACAACTGCGACGTGTTTTTTTTTAAGCGTAGCTTGTTTTGCCTGACTCGTGTGGTCGTCGGTGTTCCTGTAGGCGCCGTACACCAAAACTCCTGCATCAGCCCCTTCACCTTACTCCTCACCCGCAACTGGCAGCCGCAAACTTCTCCTCGACCGCAGCTGGCGGCCGAAAAACCCTCTCTCTCACAAATGATGCGCCGGATCACGACATGCTCCCAGCCAATCAAAGGCACTCCCTCCCTTCGGAGAAGGAAAAGGGCTCGCTCCGCGCGCACCGTTTCTCGCTATTTCAAGGCCACTGCGCCATGGGTGGGCCGCGCTTGGTCCGCAGCGCTGAAGAGCAGGCAGCCCTGTAAGAACAACGGAAGAGGGCCCGTCAATGTGCGCGAGCTCGGCGAGATAATCCCAAGTTTCGGAAATTGGAAAGCCACGCGAAACAATCTGGGCGGGCCGCTGAAGGGCTTCGTCAAGTGGGGTTGCGCATTCGGTTTGGCAGATTATTCACAAAGGATTGTTTTACGGTTTCACGGGATTGGGCACGCTTCGCGCGCACTCTTGTGGCTGGTAGGAGGGGGTTGTTTTTTTGGGGGGCGAGGCCCGTTAAGGGTCTCGGGCTGTCCGCGTCTCATGTCGTCGTCGTTTCATGTAGTCAAGGTACTAAAACACCTGGACACTCATTTTACAACGCCTTGCGCTAGAACGTAACGCGTACTAAAAAAGTACATAATGGATGAAACCGCTTCAAAACCAGCTAACATTATTTAAAGATTTGTAGAAGGCTCCCTATTCGCTCTTTGATCACCGAGGACGACGCCCCAGGGCGAGGTGCGGGCATTGCCCTGCGCTCGCGTTTTCTTCTGCCACTGCCCCAAAATGGGGCAGATGGGGCATTCAAATTGCTTAAATCGGTTGCAACTCGAGAGAGGGCGCCACCGCCTCAGCAAGGGTGTGATTGCTCCTCCCACAGGCGCTTCTCTGGCTCCCAATCAGCGCGCGCCGTGTGGCAAGAGAAAGACTTACAGCCTTTGAATACAGTTACACACTTCCTGCTTCGCTCTTCCCCAGGTTTCATGTTAGTGGAGATGGCCCAGAATATTTTTGTTTTCTTTTTATGACATCTTCACTAGCCCCCACACGGTCAAAATTTACCCGAAACACTCCACTATGGCACCCCTAGCCCAGGCACAGTATTCGGCACGTAAAACGTTAATTCTAATGGAAATTTCTTTGACGACAAAAGCATCTGCGTGCATTATACTTGGACTCAGATTAAGGATGCCGACGGAGCAAATAACCCTTGCGTCGAATCTTTTTTTGCGATAGAATTCCTGTTCGCATAAAAATAACCTATTTACACACAGAGATGGGCGCCCGTCTCTCGGAGGAAGGCAAGGAGGGAGCGGTGGTGGGGCCTCCAGAGCCACCGCTGCAGGTCGGGGGTCTTCCAAGATGCAGGCCTGTGCCTCTCAGGTGTCGCCTTCTGGCTGAGTCTAGTGAAGGACACGCACATATTAGATGATCCGCATCCGCTTGTTCGGCAGTAGCTGTGCTTAAAGAGGCAGGTGTCATTGAACTGGGCATGGTAGCGTGGTGGCCACACCCGTCTCACACCAGGTGAAAGCGCCACTCCAACGCGAAATATCTTCCTCTTCCCAGCGAGCAAGTATAGGGAGGTCCGTTCCACAGGGTGAGATGAGTTTTCTAATGGACCGGTTGTTAACATTGGCAGCGGCCTAGCAATAGACGTAGGGTGACAAGCCCTATCCGCCGCATTGTGATCGGGGAGCGTATTCCGATGAACCCATAACAGCCGGAGAGGGCAAGGGTACGTGTCTAGTAGGGTGTGGATGTCCCTTAGTGCAATTTTTGGATACTCGGCGTAAATCCCGTATCGCCGCCGTGGAGTCCGTGTAAAGATGCAGGATGTAACTCACTGTGGCTCGCTGTAGGGCCGGCGTTAGTGCCTGTAGGCCATCCCGTATGGCTGTAGCTCCGCCAGTAGAGATGGCAGAGCGTGGGTGGTTTGGTTGAAGCAAGTTGGAGAGGCGTCTCGGTAGACGGGACACTGCATTACAGTAGATAAAACTCCATCCTTGGCCCCAGCGTCCGTGAAGGTCTCTACCGCCTCGTACTGGGTCTCAGCCGTCAGTAGCGTTGCTCTCGCACCTGCTTTTCCGGTCGACCGAGGGTGAAGTCGAGTCAGTGGTCGATTGTCGGTAACCTGGTGATACAGCCATGGCGGCCTGGTTACGGGGCGATCTGGTGAAGCAGGTAGGGAACAACCCATCTAACTAGCTAAGGCCGCTGCTTCCGCAACAAAGTACGTTTGTGCGTACAGGCTGAGCGGCATTGTTCATCCAGTTAGTCAAGCGTGTACAGCTGAGCCTCAGCCTGGAGACATGGTATCGGGGTCATTCTAGGGAGGCAGGTGATTGTCGCATTGCGGCTCTGTTAATAGCTTCAAGTCGGGCCCACTCCGTCTGAGCCATGTACTGGAATTTCGCCTGATAAACCAGTCGAGGCTGCAGTACTGACTTCACCAGGAAACAAGCCATCTCGGAGCAGGAGCCACCAGACTTCTGCGAGATGCGTCGAATCAGATGAAGCATCTGGCCTGCTTTTTGTCGGGCAGATCGAAGTCACATGGCAGCCGACCCCGACGCAGAAATTTCCAACCCTAGCTCGCGAAGAGATGTGGCGGTGTGTACGGGGTGGCCGGAAAGTTGGAGTTTGAGGGGAGAAATAGCCGGCCCCAAGCTCTAGCCGCAGCCAGAACGGCTGTTTAGTCTGCTGAAAGTGTCAGTCCAGCGTATTGACACCATTTCTGCGTGTCTGTCAAGGCTTGTTGAAGACACAAGCTTTGCCGATGCAGGTCTGGGTGGACGGTCCATACCGTTATGTCATCCGCGTAGACGAGGTACTAAAACCGACGTGGCTCGTGAAGTACCGAAGAGAACCAAGGCATGCCAGCTGTGTATGAGAAATGAATAATGATTAAAAAGTTAATAATGTTTAATTAGTGATGTATAGTAGTGATTAGTAAGGTGAGGTTAAGGTGAAATGAATTGATGTAATCAGTTAAGATGGATCAAGTTCAATTAATAGGTAATAATGCAGGGGTTTTGATAAATTACAACAAAATACGGTGTATTTAAATAAATTACGGTGAAATAATAAAGATTGAGGCGGATTAAAGTAGGAATTTAGTGGATTAGGGTGAATTAAGGTAGGAATTAAGACAGATTGACATACATTAGGGTGGATTATGATGCACTAAGGTGGGGTTTAGGTGTGTGAGGGAACGTCGATGTAGCGCCGAGATGGTAATATAGTGAAATGGCGTAATAGCGTTGTTGGTGTGTCGACGGGTGGACGTGTATATAAAAGGTATCCGAGTACCGCCACAATAGGAAACGGAACCGCCGCGTTGACGGTGGACATGAATAAGTATCGCCAAGCGTTCGACCTTCGAACAAGGAAGCAGGTTTAAGTGCCCAGAGAAACCTTTGACATTCCGGGAATGCGCGTACAAAGATTCTTAAGAAGAGGCCGATGCCCCAGGCAATGTTGGTCACTGCGACGGTTGTTCTGTTAGTTAGATCGGAAACTATTCTGGTGACAGCAGAGTTATCAGGCTACGCGTTCAGCCCAGTAACTGTTCGGATGGCGGTGCCGTAGTTTTCACTGGACCCTTTCCAAGTTTAACGGAAAGGTGAACAAGCACTGTAGTTGACGATTTGATTTGATTGTGGGAGTTTAACGCGCCGACGCAACGCAGGCGATGAGGCGCGCCGTAGTGGAGGGCTCCGGATTAATTTTGACCACCTGGGGATCTTTAACGTGCGCCGAAATCTCGTACACACGGGCGTTTTTGCTTTTCGCCTCCTTCAGAAAAGCGGCCGCCGCGGCCGGGAATCGAACCCGCGACCTCGTGTTCAGCAGCGCAACGCCTTAGCCACTGAGCCACCGCGGCGGGTAAGCACTGTAGTTTATACGTCCTCTAATGTCATCTACGAAGCTGCTTCTCTTTTTCTGCTTTGTCATTTTCATAAAAGCGTTTACTAGTTACACTACCTTTGGCGATTTCCAGCATTTCTTTTTTCACAGTTCTACTTTTGTGCGGCAAGGCTACTATACAGAGTCAACGAGGAGTGTCGCAGTGAAAAGCTACGGATTAATTCAGAGTGACTAGAAATCTTTAAATTTACGAAATCCCGAAACACCCTCGTTTTACTCTTTCGCTAATATTGAAAGAACGGCCGTCACGGCCACGAATCGAACACGCCGCTTCGTACTGAGCAGCGCAGAGCTTTAGCCACTGAGTCACCACGGTAGCTCTCCTTTCATAAGGCAACTTTGTATAAGGCAACACTGCAGTGCCATGAAGATTCAGTTCCTCCCCTTCCCTTGCATTAATCTCTGTTAAGTTGCGGAAAGAAATTACACGTTTTTAAAGCGAAGCTCAGTATTTCCAGGCGAAATAAAGATAGGGTGGTCCCGTGTGCGCATAAAACTCCTCCTGTGCAATTATACTGCTCCTGCGCACGAGCGAAAAACTCGGTTGGAGAGGAGTTATAAATAAGGGGGGATATTGGCTGGGTTTATAGATGACGTAGCTAAACACTTGTTCCCACGCTGGTAAGTGGGAACGGCGCACCGAAGAGAGTGAAAAAATGTCTCTCGCAGCAGAGCGCGAGATCAACGACCTACTGGGTGAAGCACAAATCAAACAAAAAATTCCCGCGCCTTCCCGCGAGGGGAACACGAGTAAATGCAGAGCATTGGGGTCTCAGTGCTGGTTGAAGGCAGTGTCTTCCATCGCTTCTTCCGTGATGCTGGAGTAGCAGACACGAGTAAACATGGGAGCGAGCGTCAACCAAGGAAGGAAGGAGCAACGCAGTGACTGAAGCACGAGCGACCGCTTGCCGCTTTATAGTTGCAGCGCGCCCAGTAGAGGGAGAGCAGTACGGGGGGGGGGGGGGGGGGGGAGAGCGCGCATGCGCAAGCAGCGCGCTCCCTTCAAAGCCCCACCGCGCTGCTATCACGCCCCTGTTACGCCGAGACCGCGACGGAGCGAACGGGCTGACTATGACGCATGCGCGCGCCAGCTGCTGTTGAGAGAGAGGAGGGAAGGAGGAGAGGCGCACCTGCTGCGGACGCGGAGCTGTTGACGCCGTCCGACGCAGGAAGAGGCGAGGCTAAGAAATGCTTTGCATTTAAAACGGCGGGCAAGGGTGGTGGCAACGCGGGTGAAGCAGCGTCAATGTGGCATTGACGAGCACCGGCAGCAGGTTACTTCGAAGTGGGCAGGCCACGCCTGGTACGCACTCCCGAGGTGCCGGCAGCTTACGATGAGCGACGCCGCTAGCAGGGAGGGAACGAAAGGAAATACCACAAACGCGCAACGTGCAACGAGGAAGACTTTAGCGAACCACAGAGTATAACACACGAGTAAACACCGCCCTCACGTTACAGCTTCGCTGGTTCACCAAATATACGGGTTTAATGGTCGCATTTTTAAAGCAAAGCTTTCTAGCTCTACCAGCGACGGTTCTTTCGTGGCGTGCTGGACAAGAAACTCTTGACGCATTGGAGACGGTGTCGGCGGGGTGGTGGGGGTGGAGGCACTGAGGGTTTCACTCACAAAGCACACTAGAGATGGCGCCCCAAATTTCCCAGCGTTCCCCGTGCGGGAGTGTCTGCTGGCCGGCGGCGGCGTCGGCGGCACGACTTTGTCGCCTGCTTGAGCGGCGGTTGTTTGGGGCATGATTTGGTGCAGCTTCGCGTCCATTGCG
Source organism: Haemaphysalis longicornis (assembly GCF_048455015.1). NCBI lineage: Eukaryota > Metazoa > Arthropoda > Arachnida > Ixodida > Ixodidae > Haemaphysalis > Haemaphysalis longicornis. The sequence continues at coordinate 101,462,740 of NW_027526361.1, read as the reverse complement.
CGGTGCCTTCGCACGGCTTGATTAACTTGTTCGGTAGCACCTCCAGGGTAACCCGCAGCCGACGGAATTAAGTGGTCGTACGGCAAACATACGTTAAGGATTAGTTTGCGGGACGGGAAAACACAATGTGCAAACCCCATACAGACATCTGGCCGCTAGAAAAACGTTACCTTTTGCGCACTGCGTGCCACGAATGGGACTTCGCCTTCTAAATCGGTGAATACCAATTCGGTTGTGTTTTAAGAGGTATTACAAAAGCGAAAGTAGCAACAGGTTCTGCTAAATAGGAATTATAAAAGTTCCCTCAGCTTTCTCACAATTCTCAAACTAAACAAACTGTATAAATGGGAATCACTAAGCTCACATGCCGAATTGTTTCGGTGTCTGCGCTTGTGTCGCGTGGTGGTGTAGCCCCGAGCTAGCACATCAGGATCGCTAGGTTCCGCTGTCTCACCCTTCGGAAGAAGCTCCTCTCCGTTTTCTCTCTCCCGACTCACGGCCGGGCTACAGCGGCGGCATCCGCCGCTCTAGCCCGGCCATGGCCAACGCTGCTGCTGCGTTCGGGACGCCGCCCCCGCGAATTTTAGGTAACGGCTGGCGGCTGGCAGAATCTCTGGTTCGACTTTTTGTAGAGCCACGTGTATGAATTATAGTGACGTCGCATGGGCAATTGTTGCGGGTGTCGTTCAAAGCTTTGCTTTCCAACCCCCTTCACAGCGTGGATTTGGAGCCATTTTTTTCCCTTTCGCTTTTCACCGACGCAGCATCTACGAAGGAGGCAAACCAACGCTGATGGTAGCCGAACCAGACTTGGTGAAGCAGGTTCTTCTAAGGGACTTCCAGTTTTTGCCAAACCGTACGGTACGTGCAATTTTAATTATGACAGGAAGCCGTTAATAAAAAGTCCGAGTTGCAAACATTAAATTTCTCAACCACCAAAATGAACCAACTATCAGTGGTGAAGTACACATTGATTCTTTTATTAATCTAGACATGGTTGAGTACTACAGAATAATATAGCTGTCTGTTACTGCTGCTAGTATTATTGCAAAAGAAGTACACGACACAGTCGTTAAAGAGGCCAGGGACACAAGATTGGTTTATATAGCTGGCTTTTGTTCACTCATTCAGTTTGAGTTTGGCCCGAAACGCTATTTGTTGGCCAAAAAAGGCAGGAAGCAGTAACAAACGTTCAAACCTCCAATTGCTAAAATGTCGAAATTGGTGTTTTCCTCGGCAAGAATTCTGCAGCGCTAAAATGGGCGCCCTACTGAAAGGCTGCATATTAATTTTCACCGCCAAGAGATATTTAATAAAGCGCGCCCCAAATCTCATGCACACTGACCTTCTTCTTGTAGCCTTCATAGTAAAAGCATCTGCCGTACCAAAGGAGCGAACCTCCGACATCGTGCGTGTTCAGTAACTGGTTGACTTAGTTACTGGGGCTACATAGCGTCTTGCCACACCCCTCTTTTTACCCAAACACGTGTGCCACGGCTTGTAACCGTCTTCTGATTGGTGCCCTGGATGGTGATTTTGTGGGTTTACTCAGTTTTCAAACACCTTATCAATGGCACATAGCTATTGTAACTGCAATCATCACAAGCTTGTTTCGTTTTCTTTACCCTTGTCAATCAGCTTCGTCGAATCGCAGATCCGACCCTTGACATGATGATGTCTTTCGCGCCGGTGGATCACTGGAAAAGGATCCGTTCTGTCGCGAGTCCAGCATTTTCCACGGGAAAATTGAGAAAGGTGGGTGCATTTGCAAGCCGCAGACCAGTTGTCACTGTTTCAGCGGCGAAAGCCATTCTACGGGGTCCAGACGCAGCTTCTGAAGTCGTTATTCACTGCGTAGCTGTTTTCTGCTGGCCCTGACGACAGCCGGTCATGGTATTGCGTCACGCTCTTTATGGAGCAGGTTTATGCGCCACGCAAGAACCGGTTCCCAGTACAGAAAAAAAATTATAAAAATAAAGAAAAACGTCCTAGTGCCTTACATTTTGATATAAGGAGACCTCAATTGCCCTCGAAAAAAATGTCTTCTCAGTAATGCATTTGTGTGAGGAGGTGAAGCGTACATAGGAGGTCAGTGTAAGCTTGGTTACTGTAAGCTGGCGTTTCCACATTGTGTGTTGCACAGTGAAGCATGGCAATCTACGCAGGCAGTAGGATTACACAAAACGGCTGTAATTCTTGTGTTATCAACAGCACACCGAAAAAATATACGCCAATTATATTGTAACGGTCAACCAATTCTACAACATTGGCTTGGCCAAGTGGATTGGATTAGCTGAAGAGGAGAAAGAGGATGCGGGAGCCGGGCTCTCTGGGCTAGAGGAAGAAGAAGCCGGACCGCTGCTCGCGTCGTGCCCAACGGCGCTCGACTTTTCCCTGCCTTGGAGCCTGCGCTCTTTCCTTAATAAATCCCTCCCGGACGTAACAATATTGTTTAAATGAAGCGCGGAAGACGAACTAAGGAAGGAACAGACGACAAAAAGCGCAATGTCGTCTGTTCGTTCCTTAGTCCCGTCTTCCGCGCTACTTCAAAAACGATATAATGCACCAACAAGCCCTTCAGTACATTATCCGCTAAGAAAAAAACTACCATTACGCCGAGTTTAATTTACTTGCCATAATTAGTTAGTTCACAGTAACGTTGTAAATTTTATGGAATTACTGTGTGCTGTTACAACATGACCATCGACGGAAGGAGTACGGTTACAGAAAATGACTGCAGCTGTTGTTTTACGCGAACTATCAGGAAACAGATTGTAGGGCAATTAGCCGCTAAGACGACTCTAACATACAGCTTCGCTGGTCATCTTTCTTCACAGAGGCGACTGGCACGCAATTTTTCTTCTATTTTTCGTCGCTGAGGAAGTTGGCACGCGCTAACCTCAGTAGAGATGAAGAACGCTCTTATCTTGCTTTTTCCCTGCGCACGCATGCGCTCTTGACGAGTTTACAAGAATCGGGAGCAGCGCAACTGCAAAGGGTGGCATGTGCCACGCGAGCCGCTTGAACCATAGACAACCCAACAGAATGCAGTTCGCCTCACCCTTAAAGCCTGTACCGTGAAGTGACTACCTCGACACCAGCGCACACACCACAACGCTAAGCACACGCTACACGGAGGTTTCGTGCGATTGAAAGAAACACCTGCTAAACCCAGAGCTTAGTTGGAAAATGTGTGTGATGTGTCATCGTTTGGATCTGCGTAGCTCCTAGCGGTTTCTCTAAAAGCATCTTCCTAGCATGCACACGAAACAACCATCTGCCTGTTTATTGATAATTTAATGCGAAAGCATTCATTACCGGGTTTCAACGGCAGGTGTTCCCGCTACAGTCGCCCCTCTCTCCTTGTACTGGCACTCCCGAGAGAAGCGCATGAACACGCAGTGACGAAACATGATTGGAACTTTCCTCCCCTAAGTAGCGTGCAAACCACTCATCGATGACAAATACTAAAATAATGGTCTCCAGAACCACGTTTCCATCCGAAAAAAACCTTGGTTCTCCTTTAAAACAGTGCTGTTCTGTTTTGAATTGTAGTTAGCTGCAGAGCATCCATAACACTTAACGGTTAGGTTCACTACACAAGCCATTCTACAAACGTGGCTAGTAAATATATAAAACACACCGAACGTAAATTTTCCGTGTGGGGGGATCAAAGTTAAAGCAATACCTTTCTCCGAAACGTGTAGATGAACGCGCTGATTCACGACTGCGCGAGGATTACATCCGAGCACCTCACGGCTGCTGCAGAAAAGGAAGATGACGTCGACATCAGACAGTAAGTGCAGCCGCTTGCATGGCAGTTGTGAAAAAGTTTGTTCTTAACCTTTACCCTTAATTGCTCGGCTTCATTTAGAAGAATATATACGTTGACTGTATACGTAACAGTATGTGCGTCGTCCACACGCCGTCAATTTTTGCCCCTCACATGCGTGATTGGTACGAAACTTCTGATGCATAACTGAAGCAGAAATTAGTGGTCTCTCTGGTTTTGTACAGAGGCGTGACCCACAAACATACTGTTAAGCTCGCGTACGCAAACATACAAAATACACACAGGGATGCATTTGAGTAGTCAGTAACCTATTTCAAGAGGGTGAGAGGCAATGTAACAAGCTGTGAAAGTAAGATGAACTCAACGGCTGAACAATCGCGCAAACCGCGTCGACGGTTCCAGCAATGGTGTTATTCTTGCACGGCGAAACAACAAAAAAGAAATAGAACGGCCAGCCGAGCCCGGATCACTGCGTGCAGCGTAAAAAACACTAAGACTAGACCTAAGGTTTTATCGGTTATTTGTACCCCATTGGGTTGCTCTCGATTGGCGGAAGCACAACTGAATGGCGAATGATGTCAGCACTCAATGGAGTAATGCATGTAGTCTCTTCTAGTGCGTGCTTTATTGGCAATTAAGATTAACCGTGCTATGATACTTCCCACAAATTTCTCGGGACACTTCAGCCTCCTTACGCGCTTTTTATGGCGAAAGTCTGGCGTCGCTGGAAAGGTATATGACCTGTACCTTTTATATACGTGCCCACCCGTTGACACAACAGCCACGCAATTCTATCGTCCCTAATCCCTCTTATTCCCTCTATTCTACGGTATTCTCCTTTCACCTTAATCACACCCTAACCTCAACTTGTTCTTCCTTAATTCATCTTAAGCCGTTTTAATCCTTCGTAATATTTTCCTTCATTCACACGTAATCCATCCTAATGCACCTAAATTTGCTGTAATCCCCATACTCCTTAATATCTCTTTACTAATCACTAATTTCCGGAACCCTTGGAACATTGTACACGGCAATGCACTGGATCACCTGGTGTTCAATCCATCGTACACTTCGGAGAGTGTACGATGGATTGGGGGATTGCCATGCATTTCCATGTAAAATATTCCAAGATTTCCGTAACAATATTAATAAGCGATAAATTATTCATCCATGTTAATTTACCTTAATCGCCATAGTCAATGTTAATCCAACCTTATTAATCGCTACTACCGATCGTTATTCATATCAATAATTAACTTCTCAATACTTGTAATTACTTTCCATTAATTTCCATTAATGCGTCCCGACACATATACATCAACTGACTTGCGTCAGGTTAACTCCCATAGTGTAGTAAAACTGCCGACGTATCATCGTATAATGTGCCATAAGGTGCTTTCTCACTATAACTACGGTTCCATAAAGCCTACTCACGTACGGCAAATACCCATGCGCAGCTGTTGCTTAGGGATAAGCGGAGGTCGAAAGGTTGCTAGACAGATTCAGGGTATCTTCTCGTTTCCAGTAAGCATAACTGCTCCCCGTCATCTGGTGTGGGAAACAAACTGCTCTACTCCACCACACAGCACATATCCACACACAATGTTGGGGAAGAACACATAAACGTTCTGAAACCGTGCCAGATTCATTCCCTGCTTGATTAACGGGGAATGCTCGGCCAAACAGTTTAGTTTCGCCTTTTGTGGACTACACGACTCTCTCGGTGAAAAGGTGCCCTACATCTCTGTTTTTCATGTGTCGCTATGGGGCTATCATATTTATCGCTTTTGCCTTCATGCCAGTTCGATACACAACAATCCCTAAGTGCAGTTAGAACTTTTCAGGCCCTTAGAGGTGCACTCAGTAAATTTTGAGCATTTAACACGCAGGTTCTACGGCCATTACACGTTGGACGTGATAGCAAGATGCGCTTTCGGGACGAAGTTTGATTCCCACACCAACGTCGCCAACGAATTTGTGCGCCAGGCCAGAAGTGCATTTTCGGCAAAAATGCCATGGAGACAGCTCGTCGCATGTGAGTTCAAAAAGAAAAAAGGAAACAAAAAATTATGGTTCATTTCTCTCTCATAGGAATCGGTAAAACACGAAAGTGAAATGTGCAGCGAAATCTGGAGCTGAGCACGACTTGTGGGTAGGCGGCTGGCTTGTGGTTGTGCTTGGCGAGCGACGTCCTGCTGGCGGGTCTCTTGGGCAAAGGTGTACTGGCGTCATTTCCGTGACGGATATGACGTCAGTGAAATCTTGGTGTATTCCGGCATAAAACACTGTCGGGTTAAAATATAAAACGCGAAAACGAACAGCCTTAAATATAACGCACTCTTTGGTTCTAAAGGTTGCTTCCCCGCAAGAAGACACTGTGTGCATGGGTGCCCCCTTTATAGGCCGCTTGCTTAGTTGTATTGGCGTCACTTCCGTGACGGATAATGTTTGTGTATCCTGACAGATATTATCCTGACGTATAATATTTGTGTATAAATGCTTGTGTATCCTGGAATAACATACTTTCGTGTTAAGAACGTCTCGCTGATAATAAAGCAACTTTCTGGGTATAAAGCTCGATTATTGTTATTGAATGTTCTCAGCAGCCGTGAAAATTAGCGTACCAAATGTAGCAAAGAAATGCTGTACTTTTGCATAAAATGCGTGCATTTAGTTTTACTGTACACAGCACAATGCTTATAATAGCAAAGTACAGTAAGCCCACGTTATACGCCAACGTTGATTATGAGCAGTACATCCAATATTTCGTTATTGCACTGCCTTCGTGTTCACGTGGCCTAAACCAGCAGATTTCTTTACCCTATTCGATTTGCTGATAACACATGCTGTAAATGTGCACACCAAACTGAAGACGTGCGTCATGCCGTGCTTAAATGCCCTCTATATGCCACGGAGCGGGAAAAATTAGTGACAAGCTTAGTCTGCTATCTCGGACATCCCCTTTATTGCAGAAACTTTTGGGTATGTGGGACAATCTACGTAGCCAAAACAAAGTCTGCATTGCCCTAAGGAATTACAACCGATGAGGAGGTGCGAACATTACTAAATGCGTGCACATTCCTCTGGACGAATGCATAAACACACAGTGGTGTTATGAGTGGTACTGTATATAAATGAAGGTATCTGCGTCGCATCATGGCAATTTTATATTATTTCTACATAGATGTATATAGGTGAATTGTTTGCATTATATTCCGCTGATTTACGGAAATATGTAGACGTATATATGCGCTATATAATTGACATACTACTGCTAAAAAAAACATGTGTACTGTACATAGCAAGCAGTTTACTGGGCGCGCATGTCATCTTCCAGCCGTTGCCCTTTCAATGTACTTATAACTTCGTGATTTATTAAGAAAACCATTGTATTTTGATTGATTGTAGGGTTTAACGCGCCGACGCTTCGCATGCGATGAGGCGCGCCGTAGTGGAGGGCTCCGGATTAATTTTGGCCACTTGGGGATCTTTAACGTGTGCCGAAATCTCGTACACACGGGCGTTTTTGCTTATCGCCTTCATCAGAAAAGCGGCCGCCGTGGCCGAGAATTGAACCCGCGACTTCGTGCTCATCCGCCCAACGACTTAGCCACTGAGCCACCGCGGCGAGTGCAAAAACCATTGTATCTTTTAACTACTGGAGTAGCCAGCTGCTCTTGATGTTGGAGCTAAATTCTCCACTAAATAATTCTCTCTCTCTCTCTCTCTCTCTCCCTCTCTCTCTCTCTCTCTCTCTCTTTAAAAGCCATGAAGGTTCCTCGTCAAACAACCGAGGTGCCTAAAATATACATTTTTAGGAAGCAGGCGTGCTTGAACATAAATGCATCATGGTTTTTCTTCTCTCTTTTTTTTGGTAACCTGTTAACGTTTCTTACAACCGAATAATGCAGGGACTGATAATGTGGTCCCTATTGAAGTGCGACCTGCTTTGCCTTCCTCCCTCCCCCCTGAGCTTGTAACCCTTCAAAAACACCCATGTCCCGTCAGCCTTCAATGAAAATGTACCGCTTACGAAGCCAATGAAGGTGGTCCATGTACGTCTTGATGCGTGTCTTTGTGCACGACAATGTGAAACTCGGTAGCATGAGAGGCTAAGCGAATGGGAAGGCGATGCGAACGGGGCCTGATAACGCTATAGCCTTGCATTCCTAAAGGCGATGCTGAAACGTTTTCAAGTTCCTGAAAATTATCTCCAAGATATGTGTCCAGCGTCGCGCAACTACCTGTTCAGAAAGATATAGTGTCATTTTTTTTTTCACACCAATCCTCAAATTCCGTTTCTTTATTCTTTGTACATTTGCGCTGTAACGTGAAACAGCGAGTATAGTAATTCAAATTCAATAAAGCAGCTTAGTCACCATGGTTCACGCTGACACGTTCTTCAGCACGCACACGTCAGATGTGTTGATATGCTTTTCTATTTTTATCCGCGAACTTCCGTACATCAATGTTTCCCCCAGTACTCTTCCCTGCCCTGCGGAGCCATCTTACCGTTGTGGATTCAGGCGGTCCCTTCGAATACTTCAGGAGCGTTTGCCAGTGCATCATCAGCGACAGACGCAAAAATGTGCAGGTCGGTATAACACCTAAACTGCCTCATTTTCTTCATTACAACGCTTTTTCTTCAGCTGGCCAGTTAGTGGAATGGTTTCTAGCTTCTAGTGCAGGCTAACACGGGGCTAACAAGGTACTACTCCTAATTAGTGGCGTGGTCCGGCAGTAAGCAAAACAACCAAAACGACAGTCTCATGGGTGTTCGCTGCGAAACTTTCTCCCACTCCTAGGCCGAGAGTTTTCGATTGCAGCACCGGAATAGAGTGCGCTGTCGCTAGGGGTAACGCATTGTACCTCGGTGAAACACCAAACCATGTGGCGCGGCTTCAAAGGCCACGCCAACGAGAGCGCCTAAGTAGTCGTTTGGTGGGAGCCAACACCGGGCAGCTCCGGGATCGTACAGTATTTTCGGCGTGATGACAGCCTTTTCCAGCTATCCTGAGCTTGTAGAAGAGACAGAACTTGCGAAAGCGGGCTGCTTGATAGGGACAATCGTGCTTGTGCAGCGCTCACGCACTGTTTCACGTAAGTTTGTTTACGGGTAGTTTAGACAGCCCCCTACCAATAAAAACGGTCTCCAAGGCGCTTCATTGCGGGCAACTGAATGACAACACGGTTAGTGCACGATTTGCATGAAATGAACAGTTTGGGTGGAAGATAGAAAAGAAAGTGGCTAATTTTCTTGCGATGTTCACTCTTTTTGTCTTTTCTTATTTTTCTCTTGATCGAGCTGCCTGCAGGCACAAGTTTAAAGGGACCCGGAAGTGTTTTGTAAAAATTGTGGGATTACTTGCGGAAATTGAAGTCTAGAGTCCCTAGGCCATGTTTCGGTGGCTCTGTGTGCGTTTGCGTTACTTCATTCACTAGAAAAATCAATTAGAAAGTGCTGCCTTTCTCTCTGCATGCATTCTCCTTGCCGATTTCCTTTGGCGCTTACACGAGCAGGCTTGGCTTGACTGCGCGGCTCACGGACCCTCCGCACAGAGTCAGTCGGCCGGCCGCTGGCGGGTCGTCGCTATTAGTGCGTTCAGTTAAAACTAATCTACGCAAAGGTTTGTTCCCGGAAGGATGCGGCATTAGTTGGTTAGTTTCGGAACTGTATCAAGCATCGTAAAATCGGTGAAGTCAAAGTAGCTCCACACAAGCGCACATGCGACGCTGTGGTAACGTTGCTTCCCTGGAGCTACAAGCTGCATATGCCTGTGCGACTGGTACGCTAGCAGAAAATGTGAAGTGATGAGACAGGGGAGATAAAATAGGTAATAAGGAATAAACCGCAGCCAAAACTTTTATTGTGAAGCGTAAAACCAAGATGCGGGGGGAATTTCTTGCGCAGGGTTAACTAGCACAGCGGGCAGCACCACGACCACACATTTGCGATCGCTTCTTTTGCTAAAGGAACGCCGTCGATAGGGAGACGATTATCTTGGGTATTCAGGGGACGCTTATTGCACAACTATTATTCCAGAAATACTCATCTAAAATGCTGCGAATGCTGAAAATAAAAAGAAAACAAAAAGCTTATACGGAATATACGTCATATTTCCTTTCCTGCCCCCGTGAGGGTTAATGGCCGAGCAGTGTAAAGCACTGGATGCAGTATGTCGCAGAGAGCAGGCTTGAATCCCCGATAGCACTTATTTTTTTGTTTATCTGGTTTCTTTTTGTTAGATTATGTTTTCTATACAGCCTTCACCGTTTCGCGCTGCAACCTTCATTGCTCCACAAGCGAGGTCACAGACCTCGTGCAGAGGAACACTGCCGCGCTGGCGTGGTGTTGCCATAAGCACCTTGCTTACAGCGTCGAATCGGCCGACTGTCGGCCTGGAGCGAACACGCCTCTTACGACACAGCGCGAGACAGGCAAGCTCCAAAGACGGGGGAGGAGCGCCTCGCAGTTCAACGCGTCCGAGGGCGTTCAGCAACTGCGTACGACTCGGCTAGTAGGCGTTAAGATTCTAAGCGGTGCTGACAGGCTTATCTGACCCATTCTACAGCGAACAACATGGTAGATTCCTGAGATACCGAGAATGCCCAATCAACGATAACGTAGCATGCCAGCGGCTGTTGCACGGAAACGAAACCGAAGCTGGTTTGAATTCCATTTTTGGACACCGTCTATCACATTGCACCTCGAATACACATCACGGCTCTTAGTTGTTGCGGCCACCGCAGAGTATACGCATGGTATTTTCTCTGCTTTCAGGCTTTATAAATTACGTACCGTTAAACACGGTGCAAAGTGTGCTGATTTCAATGAGTCTAGGCAATGCAAAAAAAAAAAAAAACAGAAGCGTGACAAATTTACTTCAGGTCGTCCCTTTAAATTTCTTCGTAGCGGAACGCCTGCACCGCTTGTGAGCCGGGTACAACTCCGCAGCGAAAGCGTGCCAGGAATGGTCGTTTGGCGATGGAAAAACGCGGCGCCAATGCGTAACATAAGCTGTTTCTGAAGGAACATCATTGAGCTGGCAGAAAACAATAGGCTTAATTTATTAGATGTGTCCACAGCTGTTGCTTCTTGGCGGTGCCACCGACACACCCAGTCTGATTCTCGATGAGCATTTTAAAAGATTAAATTTATAAGTGTTTGTTTAGACTCCAGCGTAGGTTAAAGGGGCCATGAAGACAAAATACAGCCTTGTGTATTTGAAGGAACTCGCCTTTGGTAACTCACTCAGCTCCATTCCATCCACTAAAAACGTTTTTAGCCTAAAGAAACGCAAGAAATATTACAAACCTTCAAATTTCGCTCTAAAGTAAGCTAATTGTGGCAGGAGATACCCACTAGAGTTCAGCACTAAAACAAACCCTGGCTGAATCCCTGCCCCACTCGAGCCTCCAGTTGAGGAGATACTTCAAAACGATTTTCGGATGCAGAAGTATTGCGTAATCTATAGAGTTTCATACTAATATACACTAGAGGGAAACCTGGCGCCACTGTCGGGGGGAGCCGCGCTTCAGCGAGCGTTCCGTCATGTACCGGGCAGGCACGTTCCTTTGGTCTTTGACATGGCTCATTAACAGGCTGAAAAGTTGGCTCTGGCTGCAAAAAAGCAACAATATTACTGCAGAAAGTTCATCAAATTTGTTTTATTATAAAATGAAACCTCAAAAAAAAAAAGAATAATTTGTCAGGGATAATGGAGAAGCTTCATGCACAACGAACAAGAAAAAAATGTTACACCTTTTTATTGACTTTGGCTTCAACCCGAAAAAGAAGCCATGTGGCTAACCAAGCCAAGGAGTCGAGGAACGTCGCTAGCTGCAATGGCGCCGCTCACGGGGGCCGGCGAATGCAGCGCCAGATTTCCCTCTAGTATATATTAGTATGGAACTCTATGGCGTAATCCTCCACTCAGCCGAGTCGATGAAACAGATGGAGTGGAGGACACCCAGAATACGGCCTAAAGTATCAGAGAGTTATTCGCTCGTTAGCATTCAAGTGATACAATAAAACAGGCCTAGGGGCCCCACCACAAGTTCCAAGTCTTGGTGGGGGTTTTGGTTGGAGGCCGAAAACAAACAAGATTCTGTGACGTCATGAGACGTCATCCTGAAGTGGCTGGGGAGTAGCCACCGCTTCACCTGATTTTTTCAGCATCTAGATCATTTGTTTGAAGTTTCCAATAAAAGTGGCATTATTAACTTGTGTTTCGTCGTGATGTCCCTTTCAAACAGCCCGTAGCGATCCACTGTACCACGCGTCCCTTTGCCGGTCGTGCATTCAGGAATAATGGCGTGGTAGCGGCAGCTCAACTTTTTAATATGCATACCTACAAATAAAGTACGCTTGCTGTTTGTCCACAGCGACAAGAAGATTTTCTCCAGCTGATGATGGACGCTCAGGACGGAAGCCTTGCTCCTACTACCGAAAACTTGGCTGGTAAAGAAGGCGAGCTGTTCGGCATCGGCACGGAGGGGGAACCGGTGGAGCCAACGCTACCCCCAAAGCGTACGTTTGGGGAATACTGTGGGCGCTTAGGTTTCACACAAAAAAAAAGCAATAGCGATAGTGTATACTGATTTTTAAAGGAGCCATGAAAACAGAATACAAGTTTGTTTTATTAGAAAGATTTCGCGTTTTATAGTGCCCCCAGCGCTTCTCCGGGAGCAAATGATGCCGTATTCACTGAGAAATTGATCAATTTAGGTTAAACTTTTGATCCTCCCGCCAAATCGTAGGTTTTCATAATGTCAGCAATGACGTCAGAAGCACGTGTATTTAAGCGAAATTCCACTGCGTCATTCGGGTTTCCGGCCTTGCCGTCCGTCAGCCCTCCCAGATGGCGCTGCTATAGTCATCCACGAACCGTTGTCCGCCGTTGCTTTGTTTTCGAGCGTATTTGCACCTGGCTTGTTTTTTTTTTTTTTTTTGTACTGTAAAAAATTTACACCATCTTCCCGCGAGGGGAACCATGGGGTAGATGCGACGCATCGGGGGTTGCCGTTGCGTTATTCAAATCATCGGACGATGTCATCGGAGCGCCGGCGGCGGAACGACTGAGCGGAGCGGCGCACTTACCGCGTTTATATGCAGCGGAATGAGAGACAGCAACGCATAGCAGCGCATAGCAGCGCATGCGCATGTGTTAACCGAGCGCAAGCGCGAGCGCAAGCTGCGCGCTAACCCACAGCTGGCACGGCGACGGGAGCGAGCTGACCGCGCTGTCGCACAGATGGGGCTGCGGTGAGAGCGGCGGAGCGCACAGCTGCCGCGCCGAGGATGCGGACTACGCCGCGACAACGACGCGGGACAAGGCGAGTTAAAGAGATGTGTCGCATCTAAAAAGTGATCGTCTCATGAAACCTGGGGTATCCTCGACAAACAGGGTCACGTAAGACAACGCCGCTTACGCCAATCGGCCAGTGTCCTGTAAAACAACTTCAAAGTGACCGAGTGCTGTGCAGCTAAAATTAGTATAGTGCACCCAGTACCAACAGCAGTGCGCATCGGTACTTTATGCTTACGTGCGTTTTCGTAACTTTCATTGTTTACCGCACCATTCTTACTGCTGTAAAATGAATATGCATTACACTTAAGCGCAAATAGTTCGTTCGGAAAGCTATAAGCCGTGCCTAATTTGCGTTTGCTTTTTCCGCCCTTAGCCAATCGCACAACTGAGCTCATGTGACATCATAGGTTCTGTTGCGGGAATTGAGCTAGTGGGTAGCATGGTCATTCCGTTTTTTCCTAGTATGTAGCTCATTTGAGCGAAGTGTGCGTTAACGGTGGTGTCAGTATGATTCTATCGAGGCAATCTTTCGAATGAACCGGACTTGTGTTTTGTCCTCATGGCTCCTTCAATTCACGTAGTGGACAGTGGTTGTTGGAGTAACAACGTGCTGGCAGAAGAGCCGGGTACAGGGAAAGAGTTGCACACAGACGTCCTCTGCAGTTGTTTCTCCGTAAGGGGCCGACGAAGAGCTTATACACATACACAAAATTGGATGAAGTTCTTCAGCGCTTTCTTTTTTCTGCTATGTGTAGAGTTTACTGAAAAGTTATTGCAGTTCACCAATACACATGTCCGTCAGTGTTTCCGCATCGCAGGGATGACTGAGGAAGAGGCGATGGCGCAGTGCGTACTCTTCTTTATTGCCGGACAAGAGATGACCTCGTCGACGTTAGCCTTCGCTGCCTACCTCCTCGCTGTTCACCCCAGCGTGCAAGACAAGCTGCGGAGAGAAGCGGACGAATGCATAGCGACACACGTGTGTACCCTCCTGTTAAATTTCTCAGGTTGTGTTGGTGTATCGAAGGGAGTGACGAAAACGGCTTCAAAATCAGCGGAAAATGAGACCGAATCTTTGTTTGAATAAGTCTCTGTCTGAATTAACAGCATTTTTTGCCGAAATTGTAGGTCAGATTAATCCTAATTGTTTAATTTTGGCAATGCCATGCAGGAAGAAAAGTAAACGGAGCCACAGTTAAACGGCGCCAGGATTAAAAATCTTTACTGTCAGCACTTACCCGCACAGAGGCGCTTACTGGAGGACGTACATACGCATGCACCGTACGATATGCACAAGACTGCAGGACAACGGCTACCTTCAGTCTTCTCGTTGGTGGCGACGGTGCAGTGACTTCAGCCATTCAGCTGCAATTTTTCTTCTTTTATTTTTTCTTTTATATGTATTTTGTAAATTTTTCACCTGGCTTGGACACTTCAGTGTCCACCCGATACGAAGGGTTCCTGGCCTCAATGATCGTCACCACCACCATCATCATCATCATCATCAGTACAGCATTCGACCACCCTGAATTTGTTCACCCTGATGCACTCAGATCCCCTAAAGCCACCGAATAATTTGGTCGCCTTTTGTGAGGAAAAAAAGAACAACATATTAGCCGAAAACTCAGAATCAAACGACAAAGTAGTCTCTGGAAATACTTCAGAGATGAGATGCCGCTTACAATGTAGCTGGTACAGAGAGAGAGAATAATGTATATACAGTTTGCCAGCTGTGATGCTTAATGGTCGGCCACGAGCCCTCGGGCTTTAGCAGCTTCCTCAGCCAGCTGGACGGCCCGGAGTTGATCTTCCGGGGCAGGAGCTGAGCAGCACGGCCTCCCACTCTGACAACTCCTATAGCTGGTATCGAAGTTGAAAATTTCGACACGTAATTCATAACGTCCCTAAATCTCCCTTCGGGCCCGAATAACTGTCACAGGGTTCGGAAAAACATTATATAGCTCTGAGCGAGTCGTCTGGAGCCTGAGCGCCTCTTTTAGTGCTGCTGGTGACGCACTTCTGTGGACAGATCTCTCTCCCCTTTACTACAAGTTATTGCTTTCAGCGTACCACGTATGAAGGTTATAGTTTTTATAGCTGCATATTTTAGCAAATGAAATACGCATCTTACTGCTCGTAAAGCCATGTTGATGTCGTTAACACAAATTGATGATACACATCATGGCGGGTAATTATTACTAGGCTAACAAGTAAAAAAGGGGAAAAACAAGTCGGCTTGTATCTGCAAGTTGTATCTTACAAAGCTGGAAATGCAGGTACAAATTATTGCCCGCTGTAGCTTTTATTGCTACAGAACCTTCAAAAATTGTGACCCGATAATCAACTTATTTTTGAACTGCCACCTCTGTTCGCCAAAAAACTGCGAAAGAAACAATGGAATTGGCCGGCAGTGTTTAAACATATCAATTTAAAGGAGGAGTTAGATAAGAAGCCTAACCAGCGAAATAAATGCTTGAGGAGTCACTGAACACATTTTTAACGTGATCAAAGCAGAAAGCTGGATGAGTGGGTTTAAGTCTATGCTTACAAAGGCACAAAAAGACACAGACAAAAGACTGAGGTATACACAGGCGCCACTCACAACTCTTTGTGAGTGCTGAGTGGCGCCCTGTTTGTGTACACCTCAATCTTTCGTCCGTGTATTTTCGCGCCTTTGTAAACATGTTACTAACTTAAATTACCAGACATGTTATATCGCAAGCTAGCAGGCAATCCAAACTGACGTAGGATTCACCATTCACCTTGCTGCTAGTGACGTGACAGCCTCTAAGCTTTTGGCTGTATGGCATCGCTTCCCGGCGATCTCGCTCATGATTGGTGGAATTTTCTACTAAGTCACAAAAAATGAGAAAGAAACCGTATAGAGCAATGACATTTTTATTATTTCGATTTTTAAATTAATCACGCGTCATGGGGGGTGGAAGAAAAGTGAAAATATAAACAACAGGGACATCTACATGATGCTATTTGATGTCAAAAAGCGTGAGCATAACTTTTCACTTAGTTATGCCGCCGAGTTTTGTGCTGCCAAGTTTAGTGTTGCGAAGCGGATGATGTCGCGAAACACGCAAGCTCTCAGTTTTTAACTTATGGGTAAGCTTCACTGCGATTTACTCCTGTGAAAAAGGCATATTTACAGGACCAAAGTGTACCCCCTGCACATCAAAACACCCCTTCACAGGTTTTCCAAATGCATTTCTGAAAATATATTTATCCAGGGCCCGTATGAGCAGTCATAACAAAATATGAAGGCCCTCGTTTTTAAGTTGTTATTTGAAGGACAGTTCCCATCCAATGGAAGTTTTGATAAAATGTCCCGGCTTCCCTCTGTGGTTACTAGGGTCTGGAAATGGCGCGTTTTTCGTCAACTGAGCCACGAAACGCGTGAGTTAAACTCCCGCATTGAACACAGCTAGTAAAGGGCTGCACTTTTGGTTCAAGTCGAAAGTCATTCAGCTTTTGGAGTCATTCAGTTTCCTAGCACTTGCATATCGAGAGAACCATCATTGAGTGGTCAGCTAAGAAGGTCCAGAATATCATAAAAATGCTGGTTCAGACACAGAAGTACGCACTGTCTATTCAGGCCAAACAATTAGAAGCATACGCTGTTTTTCTTATATTCGTCTTTGTCTTTTTAAGCTTTACTAGCCAATTTGAAAAAAAAAGTGACAGGTCGTTGACATACTAACGGCCAAAGCAACATCAGCGTACCAAATTTGAACTAGGTCCCTAAACCATAATGTTTTAAAAGGCAACACAAATAATGTAGTTTTTTGCAGCTGTAAACCATCGAGGGATCAAGTTTTTCTGATTAAACTCCTAATCCAGTGAGTTACACTAATCATGCCGCATTTCTTTTTTTTTTTTTCTCGCAGGGCTCTGAACCCAGTGTAGACGTCATTTTGAAGCTCAAGTACTTGCACTGCGTAATATCAGAGACCCTGCGCATGTATCCATCAGAAATACGGTGAGCAAAAGAAAGACTTAGGGGAAAGTGAATTGGTCAGTACTACTCAGCGCATAACGCCAAGACTTTCATTTATTCCTCCCAAATAACGGGGTATCGTCTGTGTTTCGTTTTAACAGCGAATCTGTTTAGTAAATCGTTAGAGTTTCGTGCCCGCAATTAAAAATACCGAGAAAATGCCGATCGCGCACACGTGAGCGCGTGTCTCGCGGCGACTACCCGGCAGTAGAAAAACAAGGACAAGGCGGTCGCGGCGTGCCTCGCCGCGACCGCCCAGCGTTCCCGGCGCACGCTTGTCAAGCCAAGCATACCCACTTAAGGAGAACGGCCAAGATTGGCCAAAAAAAAAAAAACTCCACCGTTTGACGTAACCATGGCAACACTTGCTCGGAAGCAGCAAGACACGTCATAGCATACGTCTAATGATTATCACTTCAAAAAAAAATTTCGGAAGTTCACAATTGTAGCAACAATGACGGAGTAAAGGTCGTTGCGGCAGCGAAGAAGAAGCAAATCAGCTGCAATCATGTACTTAAACCATCGTGGTGGTCGTGAAGGTTGCGTACAGCTACCTTCAAGCCTTATGCGTTAGCGTGAGCTTCCCTGCATTTTTTATTAAGCGAATTCATTAATACTCCACTTCGGGAAGTTTGCGCACCGTTGGCAAGGCTACACTCCCCGTATAGTCACGTAAATTGTGTCTGCCAGAGCCTCTTATATGACAAAATTGAGACTGCGTGCCGCCTATATGTGGCACGTGATCCGGGATGTGACTATAAGTGCACGCCGGGAATGCGGCCTATACGGAGAGCCGTTGCGGCGCCCCTAGCCATTAAGGGCAGCAGAGTCACTGACAATAATGTAGGCATACATAACGTATTTATACACACCAGCTCATCCGCAAGTTCGAAAACGCACTTGCACCAACACACGCCGATAAATAATCTCACCATCCCTTCCTCAAAGAAAGCAGGGAGAAGCGCGAAAGCTGTCTCACATCAAAACGCGTCAAAACCTTCGCTAAAAGTGCATCCAACCTGCGCTGAAAGTGCGTCCACTCAATCGGCCGCCAAGCCTTCAAAGACCCAAATCGCAAACGAGGAGCGAACCCGGCAGAGACAGCGCCCCCACGACGACCGCGCGTTTAGTTTAGGAGTCCATGCGCCCATTTTTCACGCACTAAGTAGACGGATCTACGAACGACCCAAATATATACCAATGCGTGGTTTTTGAGATAACGGTGCCTTATTGGGCTCTTTCTTCATGATCGATGCGTGTAATTGTCTTACCTAGAGCCGTTCCTGTTACGCGAGTTTCGTGTGACCGCTTTAACACAATGGAAGCCCGGTTTCACGCACGCTCCGTGCGTCCAGAGATCTTATCAGTGGTTTTCGGTCGACCAACCAGTCTATGGGGGTTAGTTTTTCTACAGGACGTCGACCAACCGGTCTATGGGGAAATGCATTAGTTTTTCTACAGGAAGCCATCGGTCCCACTACTAAATTTCTCGTATTAAAAAGATACATAAGGCATGGATTATTTAGTACGTCTTTCCTTCTTTGTTGCATTTGTAACGCCTGCATTCTTCAACCACGTTATGCCGGTGGGTCATCTCTTATTATTTATTCCTTCCTGTTCAGATTGGAGCGGTGTACTCACGATGACTATGTCCTCGGCGACACCGGAATAAAAATTCCGAAAAACTGCACAGTGGCCATCCCTGTCTACGCGATGCATCACGACCCGGAGTTTTTCCCTCATCCCGAGAATTTCAACCCGGAAAGGCAAGTATACCTCAGAAGCACGAGGTAGCACTCGCTTATTAGCATTTCGGCTCGCATTGCGGTTTATTCACTCGATACTTACCGGTATTTAGTATGCCTGTAATGATAATGAAAGAGGGAATGGAAGGCCGGGGTGAGTGAATGTAATCCTATCCTCAACAAGATGAACAAGCAGACTTTCTTTGTACCAAGCTGTCTAGTGTAGCTTCAAAGTGATAACGTTTGACATAATCCCAAAATCGAGCTAAATGCGTTAACTTATACTCTCCTTCCGTAAGAGCACTTTTCCCTCCAATTTCGATTACAGAATTGACCAGGAAACTTTACAGAGGGTCTCAAAATATAAGTATTTGGGTGTCATAATTACGCATAATTTATCTTGGTCGTCACACATTGACTACGTCTGCAATAAATCATTAAAAAAGCTAGGTTACCTCCGCCGTACACTAAGGAACTCTCCTAAAGAAACTAAATTAATGCTCTACAAGTCTCTAATCCGGCCTGTTCTCGAATACGCCTCCCCAGTCTGGAGCCCTTACAAACATACGGAAATAAATCAAATTGAGGGCATTCAAAAGAAAGCGGTTCGATTTATTTGTCGCCGCTACGACCGTTATTTTTCGCCGTCATCAACACTATCTTCATTGAATTTGACACCATTCTCAGATCGCAGGCGCGTTGATGCGCTAAAATTTATGCATTGCATCATAAATGGCTCCTGTCGCCTTTCTCAAAATACCCTAATACGTTACGCCGAACCACGTACGACTAGAAGCCAATCAAAATTAAACCTGGTCCCCTACTTCGCCCGCACCAACACTTTCAAATATAGTTTTTTTCCCACTTGCCGTAGAACAATGGAACTCGATGCCCTATTCCACCCGCTGTCTTCCTTTGACTGAATTCCTGTCCGCGCTTTCCTCGTCCTAATACGTATTAAAGTGTTCATGCCAGTGCTCGTGTTCCATTACAATACATATATGGGGTATTTGCTTTTTTTTTTCTTTTTTTTCTGTGATTTCTGTGTACTTTTTCCTTTTGTACTTTTTCCTTTGGTCATCTCCCCTCCCTCTTTTTGTTGTCATGTGCCTCGGTCTGTTGGTAGTTAGCTCTGGATGTATGCTTTCTGTACCCCCCACTCCTGCTATAGCCCCATGGGGCTGCAGTATGTACAAATAAATAAATAAAATAAATAAATAAACTTCACCTGGTTTCATCTATGCAATGCTGCGTTGAGTAGCTCGGCTACCGTTTATTTCTGTACAAGGTCCATGCATAACCTTCCAACATTTATTTAAGGGGTGCATACGTACTTGTCTGCCAGTGAGCAAATTCAGTGAAATTATTTGACATGCGCACACGTGGTTACACCCCTATGTCAAGTGGTGCTACCGATGGCATTCCAACGCAATTTTCGACATATATGATCTTTTCCTCTCTCGTGGTCTCCTGCGTAAGCCTGCCTTCGTTCTTGTATGTGATGACGCAGACAGAAAAATGTTCATAAACCTCTACGCTACCGAGTAGGACTTCGAAGTGCGAGATATCACGCTTCTGTTGAGTCACCAGGGCTGGCGAACGAACGTGGGCGAAACACCAAGTGTGCCAGGTGGCAGTGTCGCTTCGCCAGAGAACTGATTGGGACGGGTGCAGCTGTGGCACGGCCGCTTACTGCAAGGCGAGCTGCCGTGATCGGTGCATCTATGCCGCGGAACCGCGGAAGCGCTGAGAATTCACTGCAGCTGCGTATATAAGCCGTGGTGTCACAGCGGCTGAGGCATTGTGCAGCTGAGCCCATGGATGCGAGTTCAATCCTGGCCACGGCGCCCGTTTTTCTGGTGGTGATGAAAAACGCAAACGTACGTGTGTTGATATTTCGGCGCACGGTAAATCCCCAGGTGGTCAAAATCAACCTGGAGCCCTCCATTGCGATGCTCTTCAAAGACCTGGTGTAGCTTCAGCGCGTAAAACACCCTCACTTGAATTGGTCTGTAGCCGCGTCGTAGCTGTGCCGCAAAAAGTTCGCTAAAAGCATTGTAGCAGTGACAGCACGACATGGCCGGTTAAATAAGGCGGTGTTGGTTAAAGTCGCGACATGCTATATGCGTATGAGAGACTGTGTAAAAAAGACCTGCCCCGAAATGACCGTATCCGCCGCCTCTCGCCTTTGCTTTCTCTTTAACCCCTGAACATCGTATAGGGTCTTCAACCGGAATAAGCTTCTGGTTAGCATCCTAGCTCTTCTGTTCACTCTCCCTTCCTTAAAGAGGCCATGCAGACAAAAATGCAAGCTTCGTTCATTCGAAAGACTGCCTAGTTAGAACCACACTGACACCACTTTTAACGCAAACTTCGCTCAAAAAAGCTATATAATTAAGGAAAAAGAGAATGGCCATGCGACCCACTAGCTCACTTCCCGCGCTAGAATCTATGACGTATTATGGGCAGCTGTGCGATTGGCTGCGGCCGGCAAAAGCAAACGCAAATTAAACAGGGGTTATAAGCTTGCAGGGCGAGCTATTTACGATTTAATGCAATGCATAGTCTTTTTATAGCAGTAAGAATGGTGGGGTAAGTAATGGAAGTTCCGAACGCACAGGCAAACATAGAAGCACCAGTTCGAATGCGCGCACTATGCTGGTTATAGCTGCACAGCCGTCGGCGCGTTGAGCGTTCATTGGCAAAGTGTCAGAAATGGCATCGTCTTCTGTGACTCTGTTTGTCGAGCATACACAATGTGTCATCAAACGAGTACTATCAACCGTAACATACATTACCCAGGCACAAATCTGGTCAAAAACAAAGCGAGGCTGCACACTGGTCTTGAGCGGTATGGTGGCGCCATCTAGGAGGACTGACAGCAAAAAAGGCGTTCCGCTGTTCGCTGCAGCCCTAGTCCGCATGCTTACATTCACTGCAGTACTTGTCCTGGATATGTCGTCGCAGACGTCACAAAACACACGATACAGCGGGAAAATCGAAATTTTGCCTCAGATTGTTTAATTTCTCAGTGAATAAAGTCCGGGCGATATAACTGGTTTCAGCTAACCACAGGTTGATTCCTGTCGCCATTGTACGGAAGACCTGCTAGGTTAGGTGCCGATTAATGAACGCATTACTATGGGGGTTGTACGAAAAGTATTGCCGCGTTTTGTTGGAAGGTGCGTTCTCACGTTTGTACACGAGCGTGCTCTCCACCGGTTAATTACAAGAGTCGGTTTTTAACGGAAAGCTTTCACTGCGATTGCAACACACAGAAGGAAACCACGCCCCGAATTTAACGACAAAATAACCTTTATAAACTGTACTATGTAAAGAACAATTCCGACACAAGTCAATACCATTTAATGTTCGCCCGTCTAGCTATACGTTACAATAAAATGGCCTTACAAACGAGGCAGCATGAACTACTTATTTACATCACTGCACCTAACAAACCAGTTTTAACGAGAAAACACACATCTTTTCAAGTTGCCCTACAAGCTAAGCCACAAAATATCACTTGTAATCAATGAGCTTGTGGGGCCTCTTAACAAGTGCGTGTCAAGAGAAACGGGTCTTTCGTGGGCAGTTATCGCGTTAATGTTCCACGAATGCCTGAACCAGGGCCCGCCATGTAGAGGAATTCTGCCTCACTCTTGCGTCATTCTCGCTCTGGCTTGTGAAACTGCTCAGCGAGGTGTGGGTGACAAAGCGATTTCACGCTTCCCCTTTGATATCTGCAGATTCAGTGACGAAAACGTGGGCTCCATCCGTCCCTACACGTACCTCCCTTTCGGCGCCGGACCAAGGAGCTGCATTGGGATGCGGCTGGCACTCCAGGCGGTCAAGCTCTGCCTGCTGCATTCGCTGCACAACGTGCAGTTTGTGAGCACTGCGGCAACCCAGGTATGCAAAGGAACTACACTCACTAGAAGGATCGTATTTGACTAGCCCTTATTCCAGGCCAATAATTTTCGAGGGACCTTGAGATCGCGAAATTTGAGGCTTTAAAGAGAAACACAGCAGCCATGGGACCCCACTGCCTTTCATACCTTGATACAGGTGCTACTTGCCGGCTCATCTCAGTTCTTCCAAAAGTGATTCCTTTTCAGTTATTCAGTGTAATGCAAGGTATTTCGACGAGCTTATATTGAAGGCGAAAGCTTTCCCTTTGCGCAGTTCCAGGCTTAGCACGTTTCTCTGCTAGGTTCAACACACATCAAAGGTAACAGCTTTAAATCTACGAAGAGTAACTTTGACACGGAATACACACAAACTATTTGGAGTCCTGCGAAGTATCTCTACAATGTTCACATCCAATTCGACTCCGTGCTCCAGGCTAAAAAAATGGTCCCCATCCGGTCCTGCGAAACTGGATGTCCAACAAAGCTGCTGTAAACCACTACAAATGGTGCACGATGGAGGAGGTTCATGGGCGCCGCCATTTTGTTGTTAATGCGTTTTAGTCGGTCTACTCTGGTAGGCTTAGCTTGTCCTTTTTTCTCTGTGGCTGCGCGCGTTTGACATCGTTCCGAATGCGAATCAAAGATAACGCGTGTAACGGCATTTCAGAAGCGGAAGTGTGTCCAAAGATGCCGTTGTGCTGCATCTTCGATCGCATTGTTAACAAACGACCACGTCGAAGTTAACGGCGAGGCAGTAGGTGTGGAAAACTCGCAACACTGATAAAGCGGGATTCACACGACGGAGAAACCCTCTCTTTTTGGCCCGCGGGAC
This sequence comes from Haemaphysalis longicornis, assembly GCF_048455015.1. Classification (NCBI taxonomy): domain Eukaryota; kingdom Metazoa; phylum Arthropoda; class Arachnida; order Ixodida; family Ixodidae; genus Haemaphysalis; species Haemaphysalis longicornis. Next base: position 101,439,145 of record NW_027526361.1, on the reverse strand, counting down.
CCGCTCACGTGACCGGTTTTAGGCTCCGCCCCTCGGTGGGGATAGCCCGAGGAGGCTCCGTGAAAGAAAATGCTTCCGCATGTTTTCACTCGACGGCGGTGGCCCTCGGCGGGGAATGGAACCTGTTCCTCGGCGCTGTCATCTGCTAGTAACTCCGCGTAGCTCCACACGTGTGGATGTGCCGCCAGGCCGGATAATCAGGTCACGTGCTGTTGACGTCACATATCCGTCCGCCTCCGTGAGAGGGTTTCTCCGTCGTGTGAATCCCGCTTAAACGACAAAATGGCCGGCGTTGCTGACTAGCGGACCTCATCGGCGGTACTCCGATACCTTATCTACTGACTATGCTCGGTTTCTCTGGCGAGGTATAGAGCTTTGCTGCAAAAGCACGAAGTGTTCTAGAGCGAGGCATTGAAAAACGAGTGTTCCGGTGTGTACTTTTAGTACGCGTTTTTGCCCACGGAGACGGTTTTTGCCCACGCAGATGAAACCGTTGGGTGGTAGAGGTATACACGTTTGCTGAGATACTTCTTTTCTGCAATGGTTTCATTAATTGCGTGACCGTCGGCTTCTTGAGCAAACAAAGACAGATGAATAACGTGCGCGTGGCTTACCTTTAAATAATAAAATGTTTCGCCGGTGAACCCATTGCAATGTTGCTGAGCAGTTTTGGGCACCTCTTCGACTGCATTGATTTTGCCGGAGCCTTTTTTGAAGGGGGACGTTCTGCGTTCAAAGAAATGGGCACCCTAGATATTGCTTAGTATGAGGCTATTGAAGTCATCAGGACACACAGCAGCTATCACGGAACAAGGACAAGTGAAACCGACGAATTTTGTATCCCGAGGTTTTGCGCACTGAGACTACGCTACATGTTCGTGGAAACGAAATTTTTCGAATTCCTGAGAGCAGTATTGGCGGCCTGAGCTGTCATGTGAGCCCACTGACTTTCTCCTTTCCATACATTGACAAATGGCTCAGTTTTTTTTTTACAATTACTAAGCATTCCATACGAAGCTGTATGAAATACAAATCCACCATGGCTAAAAAATGTACACGTGTTTATTCTAGAATAAACTGTCATAAAAAATGGCGAAAGCTTTCATTATTTTTTATGACAGTGACTATAGCTTCGTTATTACTTCATGACAAATAAAATGAATGGAGCTTTATCCCAGCAGACAAACCTGGGGTCGTCTGTTCCCCTCCCGTAGAATCCCGTGTGTTGACTGCAGACAGAAATTCCGCAACGTTTACAACTTCACTATGGACCAAATATGACAAGTATATGAAACTCGGCGTAATTATAGGGTCGTCTTAGCGGCCTATTTCTATGCAATTTTCGATGGGAAAGTTTTCGTTAAACAAGAGCTGCAGCTGCTTTCTTGGGTGGTACTGCTAGGCGGCTATGCCTGTTTACTCAATTTAACCATGCGTCCTCCCGTAGATGCCCACGTGTCTACAGCAGACGGGAATAATTGTCTGACGTTTGCAACTTTACTGCGAACTAGTTAAAATAAGTAAATGAAACTAGGAGCAATGATACTGCCGCACTAGTGGCCATTTTTATAATAATTGAAGAATTGAAGAAAGTGCGCGTGCGAAGAAAAAAATGCACAGAGCCCTGGTCATGCAAAGTTTCACTTTAAAATACTTTGCCACGGTAAATCAGTCCCTTAGTTGTTTGTGTAGGTTTTCCTTTGTCCTTTTACAGGAAGTGTAAAACGCGAAAACAAAACCGCGAGGACATCTGGCAGACTTAATTAATTGCAAAAAGCACATGCAGCTACCGAAACAAAGAGGGTACTAAGACCTGAAAGAAAGTCGCCGCGTTCTTCCCAACTTAGAACGGTAATTTAGTGTTAAGATCTACCTCGCCATCACCCCCCTTCTCCCTCACCCCCACGAACAACAGGTCCTGAAACTGTGTCAAAGGCAATTCTCCCGCAATCTTCTGTGAAGCCGTCCTTCAGCACAAAAGCGTTCCTGCATGAGAGAGGGTACCTCACAAGCATATCCGGTTAACAGGGTCAAAATCCTGACTGCTAAATGCCGTGCACGCTTGCTATAGGCCCCCTTGGCGGCCGTCACGCGCGCCATTCCACGTTCTCCAAATTGCTTTCAACACTCACTCCATTGCGTTCCCAAGTGTCGGGCAGTCTTCGTTGGGCTTCACGGGCCGAAGCTTGAACTGGAAGGCGTCTGCCGTACTGCTGTTATATGGTGCATGCTATGTTTTGCCTGACCATCACCTCCTACATTTTTTCAATGGCAACCGCATCACCCACTTCACATTGGGCGTGATGGGGACGCGCTGGTTCGGCCACATGTCGTCGGGTGGGACCCCAAGCTTAACCAGGATCACCCGACCATGTCTGAATTCGAGAGTGGCTTCTAGCTGGTTGGCAAGGTAACGTGTTCTCGAAACCGCCGAAGTAGCAGTGCTCTGGCCAGCGACCTGCGGTGCTCTCCGGTGCTCCGGCCAATGGTGCTCTGGCCAGAAAACTTAGCGCCGCGGCGTCGCACGGTTTGCCTACGGTGCCGCTTCCACCACGCGTCGCCACAAGAGGAACTAGTCACGTGACTAGAGCAGTGGGAAGGCTAGCAATTGGGAGAGGGTGGCAGATGTACAAGGAAAGGGCTTGGTTTGCCGCTCGGGGCTGATGCGTTTGACATTTAAAAAATACAGGAGGCGATGACTTGACGTCCTATTGACGTAACAGGAATACTGTTCACTGGTTGAAAAGCCCACGGTGCGGAATACTGTGTAGGGCATAAACTTTTTACACTTAGGAAGTACGTGTAAAAATTGCGCTGGCCGCTAGAGTGCTGTAATAATTACCTGGTGCTGCTCCTCAATAACTGGCTTGCTGAAATTCTGGCGGCACAGTGAGGATAAAAGCTAGGCAGCATTTCATAACCTAGTACTCGCTGATTGGGCTTTCGGGCAGTGGTCCTCAAGGTGACCGCATTGATAACACGGCATGGACGCTTCCCGCACCACTTTTACCGCCGGCAATCACAAATGAATGGCCATTGCATTGGGGCCCACAGCACCTCATCTGTGGCCCATTACTTACTGGACTGCATTAAAACAAGACTCTACGTCCAAAAAATTGCCAAGGCAAACAAAACCTTTCCTTGAACCACCACACCTGAGATCATTACTCGATAATTACGCAGCAATTAAAATTCTTACAGACCTTGTGGACAATGTGGCTAGGTTTGTTTTGCTGTCTCACCTGTCTTTCTGGAAGCCAACTTCATCACGAGGCGAAGTCACACGCAGTCTTGTGACTGATGTGGCGCTATTGTGTTCTGCAGTGTAATGCAGCAGTGCCGTGGTTTGTGGTGAATTTCCAATCGACCTATTCCGCTTTAGTAGCGGCACCTGCTCCGTCTAAGTGCGGTGTGGTGAATGCTGAACTCCGGTTTTGCAACACAGTGATGCAGGCACGGCAGCGCAATGGAGTGTAGTTACAGTGAACGACTGTACAATGGCGAAGACGGTGCAACGTTTAGTTCATGGTGGAGTTTACTTTCAAACCGAGTACTGTTCCTTTGAACTACGTGGTTTTGTGTCACCGCTGGGGGTTTATCTCTCGTTGATTCGTTTTTAGTGTAATTATTGTGCGTGTGGGTGTGTATACGCTGAGAAAGGAGACATTGATGCACCAACTAATTTCGCATAGTTCCAAAACCTGCATTAGTGACATTGTTAGTGTACTGTTTTGCATGTATTTTTAGTGGGTCTCATTTCATAACACCCTTCAGCTTTTTACCCATTTTTCAGTTTTATGTTACTAGCGTTACAAATTAGCTCTGGTGTATTATTTTTTTCAGTTTTTTGTATTTATAGACCACAGGACAGGAATTAAATTGGATTAAATGGTTGAAAAGCACAGGGCACGACATTCATTGTTGCGCCACGTTACATGGTAAGTGGCGCGTGCGCTGTACTCGTAAAGCGGTCCCCAGGTGATAAGGTGGTACGAGAGGATGTAGGCGGTCTTGTGTATGTTGGATAGCGTCCATTATCGTGGTCCCGCACGTCGATATTATCCTCGAGCCGAGGCCGTGTAGCTGATACGGGTGGCCGTGAGTAGAAAAATAGGCAGGCATAGTGGCTTGCGCCCGACACATCTCGCGCATTTGCACCCAGTCCACCCACCATCGCGCGCTTCTTTCTTGTGTAAAATATATCCACTGTCGATATTTCGAGGTCGTACACCACGTTTACATTTTTAGTTTTTTTTAGCACGGCTGCTCACACTTTGTAATTCAAGACGACTTCATGACCATAGATTTTAACCTTATATCCAATGTTGCTCAGCAGGTACTACGAGCTTTCATTGCTTATATCAAGGCCGCTTCACTAGAAGTGCGTTCTTTTTTCATTCAGCCGCAATGCCAACGCTAGGCGTTACATTCATGAGGCTTGTGGACTAGTCAAATGTAACAATGCAATCAGCTACGACAGCTTTTGATTGCGCAGAGCTGCATCAAATTGATTCACCAGCGGAAAAACAAGTATAGATACCCCGAACAACGTGAGCAAGATGTTTCCAGGGTGTTCTTAATCACAGAAGCTAAGAAACGTCCCTTTACTGAGCCGTAACTTGTAAATCGCATTACAATGAGCTAATATTAAAGCTTGATTGATTGATTCTGGGGTTTAACGCGCCGACGCAACGCAGGCGATGAGGCGCGCCGTAGTGGAGGGCTCCGGATTAATTTTGACCACCTGGGGATATTTATCGTGCGCCGAAATCTCGTACACACGGGCGTTTTTGCTTTTCGCCTCCATCAGAAAAGCGGCCGCTGCGGCCGGGAATCGAACCCGTGACCTCGTGTTCAGCAGCGCAACGCCTTAGCCACTGAGCCACCGCGGCGGGTTAATATTAAAGCTAGCGGAACATGGCTGGAGCCAGGGGCTGCAGAAGGTAACGGCCTATATTCTGGCCGAAAAAAATACAAAATTGTGTCACACCTTCATTTCAAATTAATAGTGCTAACTAAAGATACTCTTTTTACTTCTGTGAGTGTGAGGCAGAGGGAGAATACGAAAGAGGGAAGCCTGCAAGTCCCTTCGGCAAGGCGCTTGGCTCTGTGGGCGCTTGCACCCGCACGGAGCTTTTCACCGGAAGTTTGGCTTCTGTTGCGCTCGCAATCCGTTCACACAAGCGACGGGGTAATCAAGCACGTGTGGTGTGATATCTGCGTTTGAGGCCATGTAAACATCGCTATCTACGCCATGATACGCGCCGATGTACTCACAGTAACACAAATTATTATCGCTTATCTTATGCTGGGCTCCACTTCAAGAGAAGTGGCGCTCTTGAAGCTGCAATTGTTTACTACCAAAATGCATGAAGGCCACTGAACACTGCTTTTCGCAGTAACACAAGTAGTGCCAATCTTATGGGCTCTGTGCAACATCACTGGCCAAATGGAGGTCAGTCAAGCTGAGTAATTGTGGTTTAACTCGAGTATCTTTCCAACCATTTCACCGGGTACGTCGAGCGTGAGCTTGACGGCCCTGCAATTACACCAGAACGATTGCAGTAGCTGTGCTAATGCAAGATAATAGCATCAGCTTGCTTCTTTTCCCGAAAGACAGAAGTTAGGTGAGTAATCTCGCTCTGAATTGCTCTAGCGTATTATCTGTTTCAAGCATGCTCTGTGGTTATGATGACGATACCGCGTGCACATTGCTGTTTTTGAGACTACGCCCTTAAAGACGAAGTCTCTCGCCTCTATATCTCTGCCTGCTCCCAAGGAGGTTCTTTGGGACTAAAAAAGCCTGTTCACGAATTTCTTACTGGCAACATGTGCAAACAAAAATATTTCGTGAAGTGTTGAGACCATCTTGTGTAGACCCCTTGGGTTAATGCAATATCACTGAGCTTAATTATTCCTTCAAGTCCAAACCCTGGGAGCCCGTACGCACACTTTTATGGGCAGGTTGTCCTCCTCTGAAACTCACTCATCTACGTATATTAGTGTCTGAAGACTGCTTTGCCACTAGGGCAAGGTATCCGATGTTCGGTAAATCTTGGGTTGTGGCAATGGTATTTTGAGTTGATGCGATTAAAAACAAGGCTATGGCCAATACTTTTTTTTTCTACTCATTCCAAGGAATTCTTGTTGTGGTAAATGAAACATAGAACAGGGGAAATGCTCGATAACTGCTCATTCTGTCAGAACTGTGGCGGTTTGCGATAGCAGACGTGGAGGATATATGTAGGTCATTTGGCACTCGACAGCGAAATAGCGGTCGCCTATAAGATCTGTTGACAGATACGATGCTGTGAACGCAGCAGAACCAACATGTGCGACACGTAGATTCACGTTTTAGAGCTGCGGCCCTCTCATATATGTCAGAGAGCAGGCCTGTGTTTTTTTTTTATGAGCTCCGGTGATGATGCGATGCTGCGATTTCCTTGTTTATGTTTTACAGGTTCCCTTGAAGATTAAAAAAGGATTCGGTGTTCTGACCGCCGAGGACATTACAGTCCGAATACGAAGAAGGCCGAGCCAGCAATCTTGACAGGCAAACTAAGCGGAATGAGAAAAATAAAATGTATATAGTACATACACCGTACGTCTGCGTTGTGGGTTCCAGGGTGCAGACGGAATGCAAAATATTACCCCAAAAATAAAGATGGAAGATCATACTTCAAAAAATTACCACCCCTTATGATTAAAAATTTCATGGGCTTTAACCATATACGCCATCGAAGGTCGCATTGAAGTATCTATACCAGTGAACTATGGGTGCGCGGTAGCATGCATGCTAGTGCAGCGATTTACTTACGTAATAAGATCCCCAGGGGGTCAAAATTAATCCTGAGACCTCCACTATGGCACGCCTCATCGGCTGCGTTGCGTCGGCGCGTTAAACACCAGAATCAATCAATCAAATCACGTATTCAACGCAAGCCCTCAAAACACAACCAAAATTATTCCACACGTCAGACAAACAAACAATTCAGCGTTAGAAAAAGTAATATACTTAAGTTAAATAACTGAACAATGACTCTCGTGGCTTTGTATCCAGCAGAAAGGAATAAATTGCCAGAATCAGCGGTATCATTACAAAATCCAGTGTCCTTCCACTCTGTGAATGAGGATGACAGGCGAAGCTGGGCGCAGTTCGAGGAGTGCACAAACCAAAACAGGTTTGTTCGTAATTAGCGATTGAGAATTTCGTTGCCAGTTAGCTGAACGAAACTTGGAAAGACTACAGTTTTATTCGAGCGGAAAAACATGTGGCTGTTCATGCCCTGCCGCGTCACAGTCATCTTAGTGTCTGTGTAACGTGCGCCATCACAAACCGCTCGACCACAGAGGACGCCAGTCGGGTCGCATCGGGGCTTGAGGCGACCGCGTTGAAACCTCCCACCAGCACAATTGGCATGACGTCGGTGAGTACATGAAGCCTGGTTGCGCATCACTAAGCAAGGGTGAAACGGCTGCTTCCCCTGCGCTTCGTCACTTAACGCCGGCTGGGCATGCGCCTCACGGGAGTGAACCACGTGACTAGGCGAAGTTTTAATGGCTGCTTCGCCGGCGCTTGGTCCCTCAGTCTCGCCATCGGTGGCGCGCCGGCTGGACTGTCTGTGCGTGCCTTTCAGCGCAAGCAAAAGAATGAATTCAATCATTCAGTAGATATAGCTAGGCGGCAGGCTCTGAAAGCTCAAGCACAAAACCCTGTTTTTATAGCCTTTGCTTTCGCTTGTGACCACTAGATTTGAAAGTGTTAAACCTGAACCATCTTTCTTCACGTTTCCTCAAGCGGAAAAAAAATTCGGCTACCTTTTTTCCTGATAGAGGGAAACTGGATTTATTCGATTAATAAATGACCGAAGAACTTTTGCTGTCAATAATACATAATGCAGCGTAGCTGTATAGCTACCCTCCATCGGCGGTGGTCGATGTCCGCCCGTCTAGGCGTCGCGTCAGCGCGAGAACTTTTTGTCTCCAGTTTCTCTCGAACGCTCTGTAGCTCTCCATGTAGTGTAAGTGCTTTGAAAAAAAAATCATATTGAAATTGTACGCTAATACGACTCTATAACTACGCCGCGTTTTATTTATTTGTCCTAATTAGTTCCCAGCGATGTTGCAAACGTTACAAATTTATGGCCGCTTACGGAGCGAGTATGGTTAAAAAAACGGTTGTACGTTTCAATTTATTGAAACTATCCAGAAACAAATTATGCGAGAGAGAGAGAGAGAGAGAGAGAGAGAGAGAGAGAGAGAGAGAGAGAGAGAGAGAGAGAGAGAGAGAGAGAGAGAGAGAGAGAGAGAGAGAGAGAGAGAGAGAAACGTTTATTGTCAGAGCATTTACGGTGTTCTTGTAGGAGTGGTTCCCTCTTCACAGGAATCCATGAGCTGTCTTAGCACCGGCTGCCCTCTCGGTGAGCAGGAGCTGGTCCGAGAGGCAAGGGCTGGACAGCAGTGTCTCCCACTGCTCTGGGGGATTTGAAATGCGGGGAAGGGGTGGGGTGCATGTTTTTTTTTTTACATTCTAGGATAATATGTCTTAGTGTTCCAGGTTCTTGGCAGTATTTGCACTCTGCTGGATATTGGGTGGGGGATATCCGGTGTAGCCTAATTGGATGCGGGAAGGTGTTGGTTTGTAGGAGTCTAAGTGTTGTTTCTCGAGATTTTGTGAGGCTTGGGTGAGGTAGCGGGAACGTCAGTCGATTAAGCTTGTAATGTGGTATTTCGTGGTATGTTACAAGAGGTATAGGTTTCCCCACATTCTCCGAGGCCTGGTCGTCAAGTTCTTGGGCCTTTTGCGGGCAAATTCGTTGCCCTCCATGGCAGCACGTGCAGGCGTATGCGACACCTGGCTGCTTAGGAGACCCTAACATTGCGCCGAGTGTAATCTACTCTCCCTAATAACGTAATTCGCGGAGAAGTTGTAAATTTTGTGGTATTCCCGTCTGCTTTCAGTACATGGGCTTCTACGGTACGGAAAGGGACAGCCTTAAGTTTTTTCTGTAGAATAAAACCCTATTCTTTCCAAGTTTCCTTCAAACTAACTAGCAAGCATGCCCAATCGCAACTTAAAAACAAACGTGTTTTGTTTTTTGAGCACCGCGTGCTTGAATTCGGTTTTTTGAAATCCTCGTTAGCTCATCGCATGTTTTTATTGTTGTTGAAAAGAATGGAAATGCCGGGATGCATTAGTTGTTTGACATGCTCGGTGTGAGATGGCGAAATTAGTTTTCTTGAATTTTGGGGGGCAATGTTAACTTGGAAATCGCGAACTCAAATCATTCAACCGTGACGCAGTCATTTGCAATGTGCTCGCCCCTGTAGTGCCACTGCTCATGAGCTGCAGCTTTTGTGAATGGTGATGTCAGGTGCAAAAGAGGTACTTCTGACGGCTAAAGGCAGACAGTAATTCCCGACGTAGATCGAGCGTTAAAAGTTAAACAAACCTCCCCTCCCTTCGTCTAGTATTTCGCTAATGCTAGGATGCATTAGCGAAATGCTAATGCATCCAAACAGCTAAACAGCCAAACCTATCAAACACGGATCGCAGTGACATGGCATGAAACGCACCCCCTTGCGAAGCTCTGCGTATGGCGCAGAGCAAGAGACGAACGGCTGATGGCTAGGTGCCGTCGAAAACACCATATCTATAGCCCGTAGGACCTTCGTCTATTATCGAACAAAAGGTGCAGAGAGAGTGTCAGCGTGTCCGCTATCTGCTTCGTATCGCCCGCTCTTACCTTGACTGTTTCCGATATCGGGTTTGTGTGTCAACGGCCAGTCTATCCGTGTGCATGGCACTCGGGCGAACGTACTCCGCGTCAACTGGGCGGGAACTGGTAACGTCGTGGCAGAGTAGAAACCTTCGCTTCACCCCACAAATACGTGCTTCAAGTTCAGTCTGAGAACTCCGCGGTTTACCCTTGCGTCGGTTGAGGAGAACATTGCAGGATGTTGTTCGTCCCAGGCCTAGCAGAGGTGGTCATTCTTCTGGCAACGGCGTGCGTCTTCTTCTGCATGTAAGCAATGCATAGCGCTTTCGTTATCCACTTCTGGCAGGTATATTATGCAATCACTTTCCCACTCCGGCTTGGGCCTAATCCTGGCCTGCATTACTGTCTAAATAAAAAAAAATAGACTCCTTTACAGTTTAGTTAAATAGCCGCTAAAATAAAATAATAAATACTGTTAAATAGCTACAGAAAAAGTAAATTTTTGGTCTGGCTAACGTGCACTGCGAATATACGGATGCGGAACGCCTCACGTATGCACATAGCTAAAATGTGCATACCGATAGCTTTACTTGTTGTAATTGCAAAGTAGCGAGAAGGCAGCATTTATCTCCACAAGTGGTTTATTCCTTTAATTTGAATGGCCTAACAAGCCTCAAGCCAAATCAGATAATGTGGTCCCTTTACGAGAAGTGACGAAGTTAAAACCGATTTGCCGCATGACGAAGACCAGCGCACGAGGAGCCCGGTCACGTACTTCGTATTGTAGTAACACTCACGCCACAGTACAAGCGAGTAAGACTTTATGGTACTGGTTTGTCTCGCTTTTCTTGAGCGCCATTGACTACGCTGCTGGTGTCGTAGCAAATCCGCCTAAGGATAATCCGAGAGCGGTTATCAAGTTCTGACGGCTGAACGATGTCGACGAGTCGAATTCATCGCAGAAAGCAGGCTGTACAAGAGAACAATGTGTGTAGACGGCAATAGGGACTGCGTTTGTGTGAACGTTTTGGAAATAGCGTGAGGAAGCACCGTAATCGAGACAGGAGCGTGTTGATGCGACCGCATCAACACGATCATTAACATGATGCATCAAAATGATGCATCAACACATCTGCCTTAAACTTAGGAATCAAGAATAGGATCTGTATGCAGGTCAACTCTTGCGGGAAAATGAAGCTTACAGCCTCTCCCTCCCTTTTCTTATTCGGGTATCATGTGTACGTTAAATTCAGAATTGAAGACGAAGTCGGATATCGCAATCTAAATTTTGTCGCCATTCTGTGACGTGTTCACCTATGGCGTCACCACTGCTGAGCGCGGTGAAGCAGCCGTTGCTAGCGAATTGGTCATGAAGCCGATGAGACGCTGAAAAAAGAGACAAAAAAGGGCTTAAACGCCCGCCATAGAAACAGTGTAAGAAAAGAGACATGAACTGAACATCCATATTAGAGACGCAGAAAGCTGTCAAGGCGCCCTATTGTGTACCTCAGTATTTCGTCCGTGTCTTTTTGCGCCTAGTGAAGACTAATCCAAACCAACTCGCTCAGTTATCTGTTTTGGTGGAGTCAAGGCTGTTGTGCTAAAGCGCGCTCTAAGTTGCTGCTATAGGATGCACAGGTCCAGTTTTCCGGCTCACGGCCAGTATTGCGGGCTTTGGCCACCTCAAGCCGCTTGAAGTTCTGTTTTCGAAATTTCCTGCTTCCGCGTCAGCGTTTGTTTATCGAGCGTAGATGTAGAAAGAAAAGAGCCGACCTCTTCATGTCAACGTTGGCTGTCGGGCCGTGATCCGCCGATTGCGAATGATAAGGCGTCAGTAGCGCACGACTGACAAACAAGAGAAGTTAAGCTGCGTTGTGATTGCGAGGCGTGGGTACAGATGAATTGTTCGCCGTACGAAGAACGTTGCTTTGGCGGTCGAACTGTTTTCACGTTTTTTTTTTTTTTTTTCACGAGTTGAAGCAGAGGGCACACTAGAGCCAGCCTCGCATCGAAAATGTATGCAAACGTTGAAAAGCCCTAGCTCACCATGTCGACATACAATTTACGACAGGCACGACATTGATTCCCATTATTTGTTTCGTCTTAATTCATTCCTGATTCACTTTGATCCCTCTTAATGCACTATGATTCCTGTTACCTCACTTTGACTGCTTTCCGTGCTCTCTGATTATTCTTGATTCATTTTGGTATCCTTCTGGATTGCTTTTACTCCACTTTGACTGCTCCCCATGCACACTGCATTACTATTGATTCATTTCTGTATCCTTCTGGATTCGCTTTGACTCCCATTCACGCCCACTCATGCTTTGGTCCCCTCTAGCTTGCCTTAAACAGGAAGTGAAGAGGTTTTACAATCAAACAAAACGTTGACCACCAGCAAGTACACATTGAATAGTTCCCATGAACGAAATATCTTCGCAACTCGTGCAATAGAAGTGGCGCAATACACAAACTAAAGGGGCCTTATGTCCGCTCCCGTTTGGGCACGCGATGCCAGAAAAGCGAAGCGTAGAGATGAAAACCGGCGGGGATACCTCATAGCGGGGCAGCCGGCCGGAGCGGCCGTTTGCGCCACGGTCTTTTCCCGTGCTTCTTCCGGAGCCTCGCCACAGGAAGAAGGCCACTCGTTTTTTTTTTTTGCTGGATAATCGCACCCATATGTACAACTTTCATGTGCAAAAAGTATGAACGAACGCCTAGCCATACATCTGTTACTATGCCGTGTCCCTGGTGGGACATTACTATGCCGGGATACGGAAGCGATAGGCGAAGTAGCCGAGCTTGATGACAGCAAATATACCGCCCTACGTTGGAGGCTTTGGGAAACACTCCAATAAGTTTTTGTTTTTCACAGCGACGGACATGAATGATCCCGTCTAATTCTAAGGATAAGAAGGATAGGAAAAACTGCTACACGTTCCTTTTACGTTTCAGAAAAAAAAGCCAAATTTTTTCATGATATCCTTATAGTTTTAACCCGTCGACTTTCTTTCGCTCCAGGGCTTAGAACTGTGCTCAAAATCCCGACTTTAGCGGAACTAAAACAAGATTACAATCGCGACATAACTTCTCTCCCGGCCAATAGAAATTTATATTCTTACAAAGCAAAAGAACGAAGACCCCAAAATTACTTACTTTTTAATTATACATGCCACTAGAACCTAATACTTGTCTGGAATGGGAAAATACCGCTCCGAAGCACCAAAGTACCTTAGGGTCGCGAGTTGCTAACGTGGCTTAATTCCTTTGCCCAAGGTGGGCTGCGTTATCTCAGGGGCTGTTACGCTGTGCGCCCGCATGGACTGGTTGCTGTTGAAGCTCACCTGTGCTCCAGTGGTATGAGCTGATAGGAAACATCCCAAAGTAAAATGTCCCGTAAATCACGATGAGATTTCAAAAATTCGGCCACCTTCACAATTTAGATGCGAAGACTGGAGAAACAGTGGGGCTGGTAGTCTTCACGAGCTCTAACTTGGTGCTCCTTATGTCTGTCCCTTTCTTAAGAAAAAATTGGTTAGAAAACGAAGCATACTCCACGAGTTAAATCAAAGTCCATAATCTACCCTCCTAAAGTCCACACTCGAAACTGCCAAAGTCTGAAGCCAAAGTCCACTCCAACTGAACCTTGATTACAAAACCAATGCCCGCGCTGGTAACTGATAGGAAATACTGTGCACCCCGAATGCGATGAGACCTCAGTCGGATAGACGCCGCGGTTTCATAACGCGACATACCCAGTATCGATTTGGACATCGGAGAGCGTTTTTTAACAGCGAAGCTGTGTAGTGAATCGAAAATTTTTCGTGTCCGCAGTTAAAAATACCAATAAATTGCCGAGCCCGCGCACGTGAGCGCGTGCCTCGCGGCGCCCGCCCGGCAGTTAACTAAGCCAACAAAATGCCTAGCGCTCGGGTGTGCTTGCCTCCTGACGACCTCCCAGCGCCCCCTGCGCACGCTTGTCAAACCAAGCATACCCACTCAGGGAGACTGGCCAAGGTTGCCCCCTTAAAATACTCCAGTGTTCGCCGTAAGCGTGGCAACACTTGCTCGGAAAGAGAAATACACGTCATAGCGTACGCCCCTACAAGATGATTTCCAATGATCCAATGATTATTACTTGCACAAATGAAGGGAGCGTACACGATGGAGTGAAGGTCGTTGCGGCAGCGAAGAAGAAGCAAACCGGCTGCAGTCGTCGACAAAAAAACCTTCGTGATGGTCGTGAAGGTTGCGTACAGTTTCGTTACCTTCAAGTCTTACGCATTAATATGAGCTTCCTTCATTTTTTTTTTCAATTGGCTGAGCATGTTATTGTTACCCGCCGCTGCTAACCGCGTACCCCTCGGACCTTCGGGGTGGCCCAGTGGTTAAGTTGCTGGTTTCACGGCGCGAAGGTCCCGGGCTCGATTCCCGGGATCTGTCTACCCCACTTTCTTCTTGAGACACGCCCTTTTCGCGGGCTCCTTGTCTACTCATCACATCCGCATGGACAGAAGCAGGCTTCAACAGCTCTGCTGTTGCGAAGTGGCTAGGAGCGAGAAGTGCGCATACCGAAGTGCACTTCAGCCAAGGGTGAAGGCGAAGCAGAGGTGGATGCACGGACGATTCGCACCAACCCCCCAGAGCGCACACCGCCGCTTCGCTTTAGTCCCACATTATTCATTGTTCATTCAACGCGCTAGGAACGCGCGTACATACTACTGATTTGGAGCCTGGACTGATACAAGGGCGAGACAGAGAGTCGACCAATTGAGCAACACGTGGTCTGCTCCGGGGACGACAGGAGCTGATGATGATGATGATTCCTATTGGTTTCCCCTTTAAAGCGGGGTGATGACATGTCATCTTACCAAAAAGGACTAATATAACCATGTTTTACACTCTTGGTTTAATACTAGTGCTGCTTAGGGCAGGCACTAAAGCTTATTAGGCCCGAAATACTTTATTTTCCCTGTTACAGGTGGTAACTGTCCTAGGCAATATTCCCCTCTCTGCTTTTCGTCCACCAGCATTCTAATCTTCTTTTCGTCCCCTCGACAGCCTTGATGTTAACTTACTCTCTGATACCCTTAAATCCTAGGACTTCTGAAAGCCCAATATTCCCTACATGTAGATTTGGATGGATACCCTTGAAGCTTTTCCGCAATGCTTCAAGCTTCTCCGCAATACTCCCCCTTTAAACCTCTCAGGAACCTAGTGGAACCAATATACTGATGCCATATCTTACATACTGGTAGTTTTCACTCCCAAAATAAGATGCCCTCATAAAAATGCTTACCGAGATTTAAGACGAAGTGACGGACCGTCCATAGCGCGATCTAGGTTCAGGCGGCAGGGCGCGCGGCGCAATAGCACCCCACATATATGCACCGATAAACTAGCTGACCTCCGTGGGTGGGCTATAGAAACGCAATACAAAGTCTATTGAAACTCAACATAAGGAAGGTAATACGATGCTTCCTGTGTGTTCGTAATAGAAAGCTTTTTTGCCTGTCTAATGGCCCCAGCCCACAAATTCGGAGTTCGATTGAACCTATGCAAAAGCAATACAGAGTATGTTAAATACAAGTATATTGAAGACAATAAAGGCTTGTTGCATTTTGGCAATAAGGAGATTACTGATGTTCTATTTTTAGGCCGCAGTTCTTAAAACGGCAGTTTTGGTTCACTCTATAGAAATGCAATATGAAGTGTATTAAAACTCAATGTCATGAAGGCAATAAAATGTTGGTTCAGTTTGTGCAATAAAAGGCTTATTGACTTCCTCATGACTTCAGTCAATAAGTATGAGTTTTAATTGGGTTTTTAATAACTTTATAAAACTTCAGTACAAACGTTATTAAAACTCAAAAGCTCCCTTTCATGAGGGCGATAAGAAATATATCGCAGAAAATCTCCGAAATTTTTCGTTATCATGCTGAAAAGATCGCAGCCCATAGAGTAACGCTCGTTCCTGAACACCTGGTGGCGGATGGCTGAACAAGGCGTGAGCCGGAAAGCTGGGTATGAGTTCCAAGGGGGACATCTGGTCCGCTGGTTGATGACGATGGCCGTCGGAACTTGGCGCACCCAAATAAAATCTATAGACGTAGAACGCGAGTCATAAGGACCAGAGTAACCTTTATAGCTGCATTTAAGAACTGAATCCTTCACGTTTCAACCTTTTTATAATCGGCCAATTTTCTGCTTAAAAAGTAGACAAATTTTGCGCTCTTCTAGTCGCTTTGAAAACACTTTAAACGCATCTCAAAAGATGATTGCATATCGGCGGCATGACCAGTAACACGTTTTGAGAAATGCTTCTCGAAGAAAGGCTGCAGGGCGGGACAGATGTTAACTAGCAGTAGCTTCCTGCCATCACTTTTATCTGCAACTAAAATAATCCTCCAAATAAATAAAACTGAGACCGGACCATGGGCGACTTATAACCAAGTCCACGTTTGTCGATGCACACCGTATCATTCCCCGCTTCCACCGTTCACTTGAAGTTTGCATTATTCGCCTACCTCTCCCGGTTTCGCGGGAAATCGTGAGTCGTGTTTCGTGAATGCTTATTTATGAAGCTTCTTTCGTGAAGGCGCTTTTGTGAAGCCTCCCTTAACTCACTTCATAACTTCATAACTCACATGCACAGAGCTTAATGTGTAGATGAAGGAGGAGAGGACGCGGGGATGAGCGAAACATCGTCAACCGGTACCCGCATCTCGACATACAATGAGTATGACGTTGCTGGCATGCCGTTAAGGTCAAAGTTAGGGGTTCCCTAACGTTAAGCCTAAAAATATGACTATAGGCCTAACGCCACGCTTTAAGGTTTAACATCTCACACTAATCTTCATAAGAAAGAAAATACAGGATATGGTTAAAACTTTCCAAGAATGTGAAGGCGAAAGTCTAATTAGACCCCGTCTGTTGATCTGCTGCTGAACTTTCTGTTGAACTTTGCGGCCTCGCCCGGCCCCACTTGACCAGACCCCTAGTCAGCACCATCGAAAGTTCGTTCCGCTCTCTCGCCGTAGCAAAGAGCCACATGTTCGCACCCGTCAGCACCATCACCCCTCAAGGCGTCTGGTATTTCACGAGCGCAATCGGCCCCTCTTTCTCTAAGCGCTTTCCATCAGCCGTTCTCAGAACCCGCCTCCACCGATGTTTATCAATAAATCAGTTCGAACCCAGTCAGATCGAGATTATCTGGATGCCTGCGCACTTGTCCCATCCACGGAACATAGAGTTTCATACTAATATATTCTAGAGGGAAAGCTGGCGCTGCAGTCGCGGGCCGCTGTGGGCGGCGCCATTGCAGCTAGCGGCGTTCCTCGCTTACTTGGCTTGGCTAGCCACATGGTTTTTTTTTGTCTGGAAGCCAAAATGACCAAAAAAAAAGGGTAACATTTTTTTCTCATTCATCTTGCATGAAGCTGGTTACGTATCAAGAAATTACATCTCACTACAGAAATGAAAGACTAGTTTACCCTGCCCCTCATCATTCCCTAACGAAAATCCCGCAAGCGACATGGAGGCAACTCCAATCTCATGCCTTCCTGAACCCTTATGAATTGGCCCTAATGTACCCACGTCTGTACACCCCAAAATGCAGAATGTGTGAGGCTGAAAAAGCAGACCTATAGACCACATCCCTAATGAATGCCCTGAGCTCCAACCTAAAGCCAAATGCCATCTCTCTAACTAAATAGAATGGGAGACTGCGGTGACCATCTCCCAGCCTGAGACCCAATTTCAGGCCGTGGACTGGGCTTTGGAAGTCGCCATGAAGCAAGGTCTTCTGGCCACCTCACGGAGTCAAGAAAAAGCCCATCATTAATCAAACAACTCAATGATTGTTGACTAAATAAAGTTGTTCCTCCTTCTTCTCCTCCTCTGAGACACATCACGCCCCAATTTTCTCTACAGTTATGCGTATATCACAACAATGTTCTGCACCTCACGCATTCCAAAAAATGTGGTGAAATAAGACATTCACCTTAAAAATACGCATTCTACGTCGAGCTGCCAGTACCGGTTGAATACTTCCGATGGAAACGTTAAAACCTACTTGGTGCATAGAAAACAGTTGCTAAGGTTGGTCTGGGGAAGGGATACATACCCGCAGGGATGTAGTGGGCAACGCTGTATAAGCTTGTCGCATGCTCAGCTTTGTGCCAAAAATGAATGACTGAGTCAATCCAATCTTGTATTCAGAGCGCAAGCACTAATGATTTGAACGACAAGAAATGTGCAGTTCGTACTCGGAACCTTGAGTGCGTTCTCTGAAGCCTACCAAAATGTGTCATACCCTCAAAGTAGCACATACCCGCCAGCGCTTTATAAACATAAGACTAAGCTGCTTTTGCAAGATAATCTGTGGTTGGCCCAACCAAATCGTCTGTCCGATTTCTTTTCTTAGATTTCATTGTTGCTTCAAATAGGTACGCCACGAGGAACAGAAACTTCTGGAAGGAACAAAAAATCATTCATGAGAAGTTCTCCCTTGTAATCGGACCAACCAGGAGGCTTCTGTCAAAGGTAACAAAGGTTCTTGCTTGTGAGCCGACGATATCGTCATTCAGTCAAGAGTTTAATTATACTGCAATTCTGCAGTGGGCTGGTACTCAGCTTGCTGCACATGCTGCTATGTATTTTTAACGGCAAATGCTTCAGCGCAAGCATTATGGCCATTTAAGAATCCAGCCATGTTCACTGCAGTGATTGCTACTGGATAGAAGACCTGTCGAAAGAAAATTTGAGGACGCTTAAGCTTCGCCTTAAGTGTGGACGCTTAAGTGTGGAACAGGATAGCATTGAAGGGCCCCGTTCGCATCACGTGAAACGTCTCCATTTGGTGGAAACTTTCCGCTCTAGCTCGCACGCCATCTGTCGGGGCAGCGGCTTACGATTCCTGTGTTCCCAATTCACAAGCTCGGCAGAGAAACCGCGTTGTGGGAGCAAAGCGAACGTCCTGGTGTTCGCTTCTCCTACACTTCGCGCTCACTAGCGAGGTCGTTCACAGTTAGAATCGTGACATAGACCTACGTGTACCGTCAGAAGGTGAGAAGAATAGAGGTAAAACAACTCAGGTACTTAAGTCTCTGTTACGTACTGTGTTTAGTACTCCGAATAACTTAATTCGCTCGAGGTATACATGACTCACGGTTCCCAATATGAAGACCGCTCCGGCAGCCTTGGCGCGTAAAAACCGTCACGTGACTGTCCCGCACAAGATACAGGCCCGAGACGTGGAGCCACCTTGGGAGCCACCAATCGTCACACTGGGGAACCTAGCGTGTAGTTCTACAAGCTCCTGATACGCGGCGGCACCTGCCCACGTTTTCGAATCCCGGACGCAACCCTCTCCTACGCGGATTGAAGACGAAATCCTAGAAATTCAGAAAGCCTTCTGAACTACCACATTGCGTCTGCGTGTCTTTCCTCGTTTTCGTTTCCTCATCTTTTTGGCGCGGATTACTTGGACAGGCACAGTGGCCGTACTTCACACGACATCTTTCCCAGAATCAGAGCTCTCGGTGGCTGACGTGCTCATGTCTTTCTCACTGGCCGTCTCGTTCATTTGCACGCGTCACGCCCCAGGCCAACTCCTGTTCACCCTCTGGCAGTGTGCCGGCAGCGTTAAAGCCCTTGGCTCCTGTTCTGGAGACTCGGGTTCATGTACCGCACGAACGTAAACTTGTTTTTATTTGTTTGTATCGCCTGCAGTGCCGGTCGGCTTGGGCGCGTCAAGGTGGTGCTACGAAATGTTTCGCTGGCGGTCAACGCCGCCGACGACGCCGACTTTTCTGCGACACGGGGCCCTTAACGCTACGCGTTGAGAAATGGCGCAAAAGCGTTTAGACGTCAGGAAGACCTTTCACGCTTGCGAATTCCCGTAAATCATTTCGTTGAGTTTATTATTAAATGCTTTAAGGTATTCTTTCATTCCTTTATTCTTTATGAACTCAAATGCCCGACATAGATGTCAGCCCTTTTAAGTTCGTGCCTAATTGCAGGGGTTTAGCGCAAGGAAAAATTGTTTTAGTACACTTCGCAACTATCTCGCATATTGAACTCCTCAAGTGCGCATGCCTGAAATCCGCATCTTTATTTTCAGCCGGTATGTTTGACGGACCAAGAAAGGTGCCAGAAGATGGGACGGCTTTTTGGGTAAGCGATTGCTCATCAGCATTTTTGATGTCTGGTAGGAAAGATAGTGTGTGTTGTATATCCTGAAAAATAATAGCCTAAGAACTATCGTTTAGACACTTGTCGCTTTAAGTTAGCGCACTAACTTTTGCTAGTTAGCGGGTGAACTTAGCATGCCGGAATTAGGGTTCAGATTTCTTAGAGATTTTTTTTTTTCACAGCATTGAAAGGCTACTTTGGAAAATTGTTTGAACCAATACTAGTACTGGTTTCTTCATATAATCACAAGAGGCATGAAAGGATTGGTTCATGGCCGGCCGCTTATTTATAAACAAAACACGATATCGCAACCGACGAGGCACTCATAGACACACCAAACAACCGTTCCCACAACCCCATGCCTCCATCACGCGACAACCAGCCACCACTTAAGATAAGATAAACTTTATCTGCCACTTTTTACATTTATTACATGAGAAGGGCTGAGGAAGAAAAGCTGCCAAAGCAGCTTGACGGTCCCACGAGCCCCTTCGGTACATGCAGCAGTTGGCAATTAAAAAGAAACATGTAGTTGCAGGCAGCTGCAGAGACCTTGCTACATATACACGTACAAAAAGAAAGAGTTTGCATGACAGCGCATGACATTTCATGCATGACAAACTCCGTACACTTCAAGTTCATCAACGGCGCAGTACACAGCAGCCCGGAAGAAAAAAATAGAAACCAAAATATGCGCAAGAAACAATTAAAGCTGGTAATAGACGTCCCATATACGGAAAAATAAAGAAAAGACCATAGACATCTATCCACTGAGCTGCCTGTGTCACGCCCAATCTGGTACAGCATGATTTAACGTACAACACTTACAGTTTGTATGGCATAAATGTAACAACAGCGAAAACAAAAATACGTACACGCAAAACGGTGAATACGAGAAGAAAAAAATACCAAATGATAAGCACTAACATAGGCCTGTATTCTAAGAGCTGCTAGGAAATTTTTATTTCTGGTAAACATTTTGAGCATGGAACATTTAAAAGCGCGGCAACATGTTTGATACACTTTGCAAACGGTAATGGGACAAGTAGGCATCTGCCAGTGTTCTGGGTTTCGGCTGGCGTAAGCATGTTCGTTAACACACAGGCCGGCAAGTTTGCGTACATTATCATACCCCTTTTTTATCTCCTTTGTATGCGCGTCGATGAGCCACGCGTGGTACATGTCAAATATCTTTGTAATCTTATGCATTTCAAATAAGTGACCCGTGTGCACCGTATAACCAAGATTGTGAATGGAGCGTAGTACTCTTATCTGCAAAGCAAAAAATTTTTGTTATTTAACCACAGTTGTTGTTCCACACACTAAGTGAGCATAGTTCAGATGAGACATAAAAACTTTAGTTGGTAGTAAGTAACGGTGCCGGATGATGATTCCTGTAGTTCTTGAAAGTTTACAAACAACTTCCTTACCATGTTGATCCCGGTTAAGCGACTGCTGAAGATTACACCCAACACTAATTTTTTCCACAACTTGTATGGTGTCACAATCTGACCGTACCTGAGTAGGAATCGCACCTGCTTTGTTCCGCAATCGAAAGAACACCGCTTTCGATTTTCTTGCGTTTTCTGTAGCGTGAGCTACACTGGCCGGTATTGAGCAGTTTCCCGTGGTTCCTGGACAGCCGTGCTGCGCAAGCGCGGCATGGCGGCCCGGTCCACTTGATGATCATGCGAGGGGTGACCGGGTGTGGAGCCGATGGCTCGTGCGTCGCAGCAACACCGGCGTGCGCCTGAGGAACCAGCTTAGCTCTGGGGCGATCGGTGACGCTGTGCCGGAGCCGCTTGATAAAATATACATGTGTCACATATAGCGTATACCGTGTGTGTGTCATTGAAGCAGCAGTAAGCATGATAATCAAGCTAATCCTAGACAACCAGGAAAGCTCAGAATAACCAGCTGAACCTTAACTCACGCCACGTATAGCCTGGCATAGCCGACCTAAGCCACTGCTAATTACTTTTAGCTTGTTAATTTCAGACCAATGTTGCACATTATTTAGTGTGATGTTGGCTTCTTTAGTGGTATCCTCAATAGAGCTAGAGGAAAACAACAAAGTTAAGCCATCTGCATATAGTGTACCTTTCGAATTGGTATTAAGATCTACAATATTATTAATATACAACTTAAACAGTCATGGCCCTAAAGTGCTGCCTTACGACACGCCTCTAAAAATTTTACTGATGAACGCATATGAGCGCAGACTACATGCTCAGACTGCATACACAGATTAGCGCAGACTAAATACTCAGACTACATACGCGGATGAGCGCAGACTACATACTCAGAAGCTCCTCACTCCTAAACTGGACAGCATTATCTACCGTTATGCTTGTTCATATGGCACCATACCATGTGCCTCACTTCAACACATCCCATGGGCATGCCCATCCATCCCGTCCAAGCGAAAGCGCCCGCCTTCCATCATTTCTCGTATCACCTCACCTTCATCATATAGAAGGCCGTTATAACTGACCCAGCCCCCTTCCTGCAAGAACTGTGCCGCCTTATGGAGGACACCGTATTGCCTCTGTATGATGCGCTTCACCCGTCGACACTAACGCAGGGACCCTGGCGAAAAAAGTTAAATCTCTCGAGATAAAGCTCCAGCATGTATATACATACACGGAAAGTTACGTCTATGAGAAACTTCCCGTGACAAAATGTTGCACAATATGTCCAGCACAAACTAGTACCAGCAAAGAAAATGTCCGGATACAAATCCGGCACGCTGCCATTGCTCTATCGGTGGCTTCGGTGAGTAGATATCCTCGAGAAATACCTCCGCGTGGTTGAAAGGCAACAGCGCTAAACTGTAGACTTTCGATAAATGGGGTGTGCACCCAGAACGTCACTGAAACTTGAGGATGAGAGGTGAAGTGCGACTGCAGTACATCCGGGGGTCAGAAAACATGTATAATAGTATTGGGTCAACTGGGCGTTATTTGGATTGGATAACACTGCCCAAGTGTAATTCGTGCATCGCGCCAGTGTTACCTGTTATAGTCCCACAATAACATAACCGTGATTGTCTGTGTAACCTCTCACATTATCCATACCCCGTCTCAGTATTCCTTTTTGGATTTTAGGGCTGTACACACATATTGTATAGTGGTGCAGAGGCATTTACTCTCGATTAACGCTCATCCTCCATGTATTCCAATCATATATGCCGAACTACCAGGATAAGTTCAGCGTGCACTCAATCTTTTTTGTTGCTTCATCCCTCACCGACGCAGCATCTACGAAGGAGGCAAGCCGAGCCTTGTGGTAGCCGAACCGGACTTGGTGAAGCAAGTTCTTGTAAAGGACTTCCAGCTTTTGCCAAACAGGAGGGTACGTGCAATTTCACTATGGCGGGAGACCGCGTAATTAAGTGGTCTAGACTAGAAATTCTTAAACCCCCTGATACAAACAAAAATCGTGTTAAAGTGGCCACTGAATGATTCCCCCTTCCTGCATATGCTTCCTCCTCTCCCCTCATTTCCCCCTCATCTGTCGACTCCTTTATCCTCTCCTTCCGCCAAATCTCTCAAGCGCACTATGCATGCATCGCTACGATACCTTAACTATTGATAACCTCGTTTTGTCTCCCCTACCCCATCCCGAAATAAGGTGATGACCAGTTCGGACCCTATTTTTGACAACATGATGGTGTTCTCGCCCGTGGAGAGCTGGAGGAGGATCCGCCCAGCCGCGAGTCCGGCATTCTCAACAGGAAAGCTGCGAAAGGTGCGTGAACTGGAAAAACTACAGACCGCGTATTTTGTGAATCGTTGTGCTGCTGGCTTTTACTTTGCATGAAAATGCGGTGCTGAAGCCTACGTAAATAATACACATGCCAGAGAAACCATTTTAAAGCACGTAATTATGCTGGAGATGAATGGGAATCCAAGAAAGCATAAAATGCATGTATGTGTGGTGGAGGTGAACAGTCGTACACATGATACGAAACAATCGTCGCATCCATAGCATGCACGATACACAGTGAGATGCGGGCCTGCGTGCGCGATGTTCCGTGCTCTACACTTGCATATACCATATCACGATGACCCGCATCCTTGCTGCCCTATGAAATATGCTTGTAGGTCATGCTCCAACCACCGGTTGCAGAGTTTCGAGATAAATTCCCCCAGGCCGTCATGTCTGGCGACGACATCGTGTTTCAGAGGCTGCCAAGTGACTGCGGTATAATCGTCAGCGTAGATCGAGATTATTGGGAGAACAGGATTTCAAAAAAAAGAAATACTAAAAGATCAATTTTTAGGTGTAATTAACTCAATAAAAGACAAATAAAGGGTGCAATGAACAGAGGATAAGCAGTCAGTGTCGGATTCTGGAGGTGACCTGAACACGGTGTCGACGTCGCTGTTCCGGTAGACAAGTCGTATGTCATATTTTTGAAGCTGTATTGGCCAGCGACCAAGTCAGCTGGAGGGATTTTTGAGGAAAGACAGCCGACAGTGGGCATGATAATCTGTCACAACAACCTGTAGAGCCAAGACCCAATTTTCGCAACGGCCAAAACGGGGGCCGAACATTTCTTCTTGCTGACGAAGTAGTTTGCTTCTGCCTTCACCAGGGTTCGGCTGGCATGAGCAACAACTTGCTCCTACAATCTGGCCACGCTTTGCACTAGTATGCGCCCATTCCGACCCCGTGGACGTTGATATGCGTTTTCGTGGGGGCACGATGATCGAAATATCGTTATACTGCTTTCGGAATGAGAATACGGCGCAAAATAATGAAGGCATTGTTGCAAGCAGATGACCAATCACCTATCTCGCTGCTACCAACGAAAACCTTTGCCAAACGCACAATGACGGTGATGAAAGTGCTGACGAATTAGCGTAAGGAAGAGCAGGAGCAGATGAACGTGCGAAGTGTCTTCACTGTCCTCGGTTTGGGAAAATGTGCCACTCCTCGAACTTTTACTAGGTCAGGGTAGGCACAGTCTTTTGAAACTCGTGGCCCAGAATATTAAGCTTGCGAGCAGCTAGCAAGGTGGCACGTTTTCACGTTCGTCTGCAAGCCCGCCGTAGGAGGTAGTTCAATGCTTGTTTGAGGCTGTTCAAATGTGCCGCGAAATTCGGGAGCGGGAACACAAACACATCTTCCACTACAGTGCACGTTACCCAGCATTCGTTTGAAGGTCCCTGGTGTATTTGGAATTTTGAACATAGCATGAAGTTTTTCGTGAAGATCCACATGCGTCACAAAGGACGACCGGAAAGCCTCACGGTTTCGTCGAAGTTCAGACAACGTTGTATATAAGCATGTCCGCGTTATATACGCGTTTATCAATAACTTGCCGCTGGCGACACACGATGTCTCTTAAGTGTGCATGAACCGATGTAAATCTGAAGCCAAACACTAAATGTCCGACGCAAAGGAGCTTGCTCGCAGTCACGAGGTCTGCGGCAATGAAAGGGAACAGCAAGGAACTCGTCGCGTCGTGCATAATTTAAGGCGTATCAAATGGAGGGTAGAAAAACATTTGGGAATCTTAAACAAGGGTTAAAGGCCACCCAGCCGATTTCTGTGGACTATATGCTCTTTCTCTTAAATGAAAGGAGATCACTTACAACACCTTGAGCCGAAGTAATTTTTCTGATAGAGCGCTATAGAGTGGATTGAACAGCGCTAAGGCGGGATAATTAAAGAATAGCAACAAACACGGACGCTGTTCAGTCCATGCAATGAACCAACAAGCCCAGCTACAAAGCCCCCTATAGAATGTTTGAAAGCGGAATTTTTAGACCTACCAGCCTATGTTACCAAAACGAATGCTGGCAGCCATTACAGTGATCCGCGCAGCAACACTCGCTTAACTGTACGTGAGATGAGAGGAGGAACTTAAAAACTTCCCCCAGATAAAACAATAATCAAGTGCAGTGTTTCCGGTTCCCTTACGTGATTTTTGAATACCCCATTTAAATTGAAACAGACGGAGCGGTTCGTAGACGAACGGTAGTGTCACGTTTCGACACTACATGCCTCTACCTTTCAGATTTCCGAATGTTCAGTACCAAATTAAAATTACTTTCTCCTATTCATTTAGGAATTCCTTGTGGTTACCCCACTACATAAGCCGCTGGCTTTCATATGAAGGAGAGGACATGCAATCCACAATTGGCTGTCCCTTTAAGAGCGCTAAGATGGAGGAACGGGCACTTATCGGGGCCGTACATGCCCAGATGAGCCTCAACGGACTCGACGTGGTCAAGACATTTGAAACTATAGGAGTTAGAAGGTCGCGATGGCGGCTGAAAAACAAGCTTCCTACTCATGGAAGGTCGAATGTTAAAGACGGCGAAAGGCCAAGGTAAATATTTGCGGGAAGAGAAGAGAGTTGACGGTGTAAAAAAAAATGACCGCGTATCTGCTTCTTTCGTTGCAAATGTCATCAAAACAAGATAGTCTTTGTAGACATTTTCCAAGGAAATGCCCCCTTTTGCTTTACCGCTCACCTCTCATGCTGTTCCTGTACCGTCGCGCTCATCCCACGGTAAACACACCAAGGGTTTACTCAAGGCGATTTGAATTTACCGCGTTCCACTGCTACAGGCCGGGTTCCTCGATGCCAGCGCTGCAGTATACAGCGGTGACGCGCGTGAATTGAGGCTGTCGACTTCAAGGCTTATAGGAGCGCGTGGCCGGGCTCCACGTGCGTTCCAAGCAGAACGTGGAACCTAGGTAGTGGAACAATCGATTTAACCCTGGCCAATCCCCCCTCGTGGGTGCGTTTCAAAAACTTTGAGGACATCATGATCATCCTCTTTCGTTGCTGTTGTCGCGTGATTCTTCGTATACCACCTGGAAGTGGCGCGGGCAACAGCAGGAGGCGGTTTTCTGCAGTAGATGTAGAATATCATTTGCTATCGAAAAACCAAGCATCCATGAATTTTTCTACTTCGTATGAGATGCTAACTTTACGGCGGAATGGCATGACAAGCGTCGTTAATCAGCGCTAAATAGCTAGTCGTTATAATGATGAGATCAACTGATTTGAACATGCGCAATGACGATAGTTACAGCAAGCAGAACACTGTAAATAACCCTTGTGTACTAATTTCCTGTCTTATATTTGCGTAATATCTTGTTCTTGATCAACAAAGTTGACAAGTATGAACATGTGAACCGGGCTTAGACGTTTACCTTTGGCTGTGAGTATGTAAGACTATTGCGCAATATCTACTTTGATTTGGCCGGGAGGCTGTATCGAGTCACAGACAGCGGGTACTAGCTGTAACTAGTTTTTTTCGCCTTATGACAGACAGACAGACAGACCAAAATTTCTGGGTTTAAGTAGCCCAAGAAAGACTACCGTCTTTAAAAAAGATTTTGTCGTCCGACACACAGCCACATGACCCGGAAACAAGCACAGAATAATCGAATGTAACGTCCCCATTCTCGGTAGCAACCAACTGGGCGTTGAGTTTGCTCAGCTGGTTTTTGTGGAGCGGTAAAAGTTCAACCTCAGACCGAGCAGAGTGAATGTCGGGTCGATGTCTTGATAAAAAAGTCCAAACTTAATACAATTTCGTGCTATTGTGAGGGTAAAACTATGAGTTGCATGATATAAACGTCATCCTGGGTCGTAACTCGTTCAGTGCATCTGGCTAACGGTTCCGCGTCTATGGCGTTTGCACCCCGGAGGCGATGTCATGAAATTTTGTAATTAACGGTGAGGACACTCGTGTACAACGGCAACATCGGTTTCTGTATAGATGAGGACTCGTCCGAGGACGCCCGGTATACCATAACCTCAATTACATCGTTAACGCAAGAGCAGGACTGTACTATTTGAGTTGTGATGCACTGTTTTCTCCAGAACCGCAGTCAATAGTGTCTCTAAGCTGCCGCTCTAACGCAAACACAGCCTGTTCGTTTCTTTCTGTATAGTATCCGACAGGCCTCAGCATGTCCCAGTTGTCCTGAACCATACGCTAATTTAGAACATATTATTTTCTCCTGGTCCATTGCAATTCAGTTCCCACATTTTCCAACTTGGCAGACTTGGCTAGCCTATCGGCTCCGGACACTGAAGTTTGCGCGCGACTGCAGTGCCGCCTCTCGCCGCCGCTTAGCAACCGGCCGTTCAGCGCACGTAAAAACACACGCGCCGCGTGTGGTTAGAAGTTGTGTGGCGGAAGTTTTTTAAGAAACATAGTTAAAATTTCAAGTTTTAGGGTTATAAAGGATCAAAATGCTGCAGGAAAGAATTAGTGGCAGCACCGCTACTGCTACGTGAAGGAGTGCTACAATCGCGAAAGGCAGCCTGCCATCGTTTTGTACAGGTTTCTCGCTCGGGCAGCCGTGGGGGAAGCGTCGCAAGAAATAATTTTAGCAGTAAGAAAAGTCAAGTAAGTAAGAAAGTCATGACATTTTTTGTCAATGGAAGGAGTAAAATTTTGAGTACGATTACCGTTTATGCGCAGCGCAGACACGAAGGGCCGTAAAACTAAAACGTTTGCTTTCAGTGTTTCATACACATCGCGCGCTGCGATGAATCGCATGTCGTCGTAGTATTTGCATAACAAGGTAATACTAAATCCGCCACTATTGTTTTATCAGCAGTAACCTTTTTTTTAACGACATTCACGGCACCGAATGGATGCCAAAAGGCGGCACAAGAATACGTTCACAGCACTCCACGGGTGATGCCAAAAGCAATGCCAAGACGGTCAATACGCATATCCCGCTTACTGCCCTACGCCCTACTTTGTTCCCCGAAGTGTAGAGTTCGGCCACGCATTCCAAGCGAGAACGTCGCAAGCTATCAAAGGCAAGGTTGCATTCACACGCGCTGACTTCTTTAATGCGTTTAACGTACTCTGAAAGTTGAGGTTATTATTGTTAAGCAGAGGATAGAGAGGAGGAGAAGGAGGAAATACTTTTATGGAGAATTCCGAACGCCCTGAACAAATTATATCACAATAAGCCGCTAAAAAAACTATAGCATTACTCACAAGAAAGAAGCCGGAACTGAACGTAATCTTCTTAAAGAACCCTTAGCTCGACCCGTTGTATCAGCAGCTTTCACACTGGGTGGAACTGGGTTTTGGTTACTTTGACATCAGCTAAAAACGTTTAGAATCCGTTGTTAATCAGCGACAACACCAACCGAGCTGAAGAAGGGCAACCGAAAAAGTAACTGTAGTGTGTAAACACGGGCATTGCAGCGCAAAAGACACCACACGCAGGAAGGACGGGACGAGCGCATTACGGTCACGAGCGGCCAACGCCCGTCCTTCCTGTGTGTGGTGTCTTTTTCGCGCAAAGCCCGTGTTTATTCACCAAGATGCACCAACTCGCCCAACAACAAGTTCTTAACTGTATATATATATATAGTGTGGTTGCGCGAACAGAAGAAACAACAACACAAACGCGCTTCTGTCGTGGAGCGCCGTTGTATACACTTTATTAGGCTGTGATACAAGAAAAAAATTGCTACTGACCTGAATTGGCGCTGCAAATAAGCTTCCCTTGCTGAGAATGGGACTTCGCAACGATGTCTGTCCCGTCAATTTCTTTCACGGCGTACACGCGCGCGGGAAAGAATGCGTACGCGAGAACTTCTCGCGTATGCGAGGCCGACAGTAGTAGTTCAGCCCCGTAATTGTCCGGAAATTGCACAGAAGCACTTGAAACATGGGGAAACTATTCGCCAGAACAGTTTTCAAGCACGAGACACCTTTCAAAAACAACCGCAGAATCGCAAAAACAAACAACCGAGAGGTGCCGAATATATGAACGCGCG
Organism: Haemaphysalis longicornis; assembly: GCF_048455015.1. NCBI lineage: Eukaryota > Metazoa > Arthropoda > Arachnida > Ixodida > Ixodidae > Haemaphysalis > Haemaphysalis longicornis. Next base: position 101,409,451 of record NW_027526361.1, on the reverse strand, counting down.
CCCGCCGTCTGGCTCACACCGACCCAAAGTTAGCTCAAGCTTCTGCGGGGCGGCGCTGGGTGTACTTATCGTCGTATGAATTTCGCGCCGAGTTAGTCAGTCGAACGGCTACGTTAGTTATTCACGCGGTAAATAAAAAGCGCGCCCATCCGCTCAGTACAATCGGCTAACCAATGAAGTTCTAGCGCGCGGCCGCTGTTCGTCTACGTATGACGCGTGTCCTGATTTCGAAATGACGTTTGGCCGGCGTTTCGCGTGTGACGCGCGGCATTTAGAAGCTGCGTGCGGCCTGTGTTTGCCATTGCCACGTCGACGCTGCTCCGCCCACACCGGCTCTACCTCGGACCGCCGTTGTCGCTTGAGCTGTGCTTTACGCGGTAGCTCGCTGCGCACTCGCTCTGCTGCGGCAGGCCCTATTATTGGTTAAGCCCCTCAGGGGCTCTGGCTGTCGGCGTCTCCTGATGTCGTCGTCGTTTCATGTAGTCACGATAGCGAAACACCGGGACACACGTTTTCCAGCGTCTAGAGCAAGAACGCTTCGTGCTGCAAAGACGCAATACTTTTACAGCAAAGCTGAACACCTCTACCCCCCCCCTCCAACGGTGTCATCTCCGTTGGCAAGAACGCCAAGGTGCCAAGAATACACTTATACACTGCATGCTTCGCCCCTCCCCAGGTTTTAGGTTTGTGGAGATGGCAGAGTTTTTTACTCCCTCCGATGCGCCGTTCTCTCTTACCGTTGTCGGCAGATGCAACAGTGCAGTTACGTAATCTATAAACCAAGCCAATCTCCTTCCCCTTAGTTCTAACTCTTCTCCAACCTGGATTTTTCACGCATGCGCATCAGATGAGTGTTCTGCGTACCCGGGACCAACTGATTTTCCTTTCGCCTAGCCGTATAAAGCTACGCTTTAAAAGTGATACAAGCACACAAGAGGTCAGCACTAAACAATCAGTATTTTTTGTCCAATATCTGCAGATGAATTCTTTGATCCAAGATTGCGCGAGGATTACATGCGGGCATCTGAAGGCTGCCGCGGAAAAGGAACGTGACGTCGACATCAAACAGTGAGTGGGCAACACCTGTGCCGGTTCTGATTAGCTGCGCCTCGAAGGTTTTCGCTCAGTCATTTCATGTTTCACTCCGTGTAGTGCCTTACAACGTTATCGCTACGCCAAATTTTCCCGTCAATTCTTATGGTTGCGCACGTCAAGACGAAAGTGCAGGCATATGAAGCGTGCAACCAATACGAATGGTTTGATGGTTTTGATGAAGGTCTATTGCGATGCAATGTTACTTAAAAAAGAATGCTCCAGTGTTGATGTATACGTTGACCTGTGTGGTATGTTATTACAAGACGGAAGACGAAGACGTGTCTCACAGCGCAAGATAGGATCCTGGAGGAAGAAGAAGCAGGGTGCCGCACGGAGCCGGCGTCGGTGCTGTCATGACCATGGCCATCATCTTGTAAATAGAGCGCTTCACAATCAACCCTCGTTCGCCTTATTTCTCCTGCCGCCACGTAACAATAATATAACAGTTCCGTGAAAACAAAATTTACCAGTTGCTGCAGCCGCAGTGTGTTATTAACCCACAAAGAAAAACGTAGAAACAAGTATCGCAGCATTTACATATTCCGAAGTATACGATTTGTGCTGGGCCAAATCCTCAGGGGTAAATTTAATTGGGTGGGCTTGCTAAGCATTTTTTCGAACCAGCAGCAACGGAAAGACGTGTAGATGTAACATCTACGTACGTCGGATTTCCTTTTTGCTAAGTGTGCGTTCTTTCCCACACTTCCGCTTTTATACATGAGTAAAAAAGGACACATCTCACTATAGCTGGTGGCAAGATTTGAACAATTCAAATTTACGTCTAATATAAAATTGCACCCGGGCGTAAAAATTCAGTGAAAGGATTTATGCTCTTGAACGCGAGAGTTATCATTTGTTTTTCCTGTCGGCGTCCATATTAAATCCGTGGGGTTCTTGCGCGTCCGGCTGGGCAACGTGTCCGGCCATGAGCGTTACCTATAGAGGAAAACAAGCTTATGGAAAATAATCCTCTTCGGCCACCCGGCGCATTGCGAGAAGTGGGGCGGATTTCGCGCGACTGCGACATACACATGTGCGTTCAAGCAATCCGGTTTCCGATGCGACGCCGCAAGATATCTATCAGGGTGAACGCGTGCAGGAGCGGGTGACCTGAAGGTTTTCCGGCAGCCAAACCGGTTCCCGAAGCGGGAGACGCGTGTGCAGATGCGTCCATATGTTTCGCCCTTCCGAAGGTCGATGGCAATGGCGCCGTACCCATGGTGGTTAAAGGCTCTACGCCACGAAGCCTTGCGTCCCGACGCTGCCCAACCGGTATCCAGTGATAGACACATGCAGACGGAGCAGACGGCAGAGGAAGCGAGTAAATGCGGAGGAGGTGGCGGCTGTGCGCAAGATACGAGACATAAGGCAGACCTCTTAAAATGGTGTTTCCGGCTTCAGTGGAAGTGTCGTCAGCGCTTTCGCAAAGATATTTTCCCTCCGAATCTTTAGTAATGCTTGGAAATTGGGCGGTTATTTTCTAAAGCTTGTCCTAGGCGGAATACTACCTTTGCCCGATTCATCGTAGGCGGCCGACCGTCGTACTGTTTTATGTGCTTTTTATGTGTCACGACAAAATGGAAGGGAAACAACAGAAGTAAATGTCCCGTGTATACATGTAAACAAATCATTGTGGCCGCCTGTTGCTTTTTGAAGGTATTGCCTTTCGGTTAGAACAAAAAGTAATTAAGTCTGCATATATATATGTTATTCTGGCACTTGCACCTGGCAGCACGCCGGTTGTTTTTGACAAAAATACTACGCAGGACATACCTGTTACTTTTTGCTGTATTCTTCGTATGATTCTATGATTCCTGTATTTTGCGTAGAGAACATTTAAACTTTGCGAAGTATTTTCTTTTGTCAGAGTACTTACCCCTTTGTGGCTGCCTCTCTCTCTCTCTCTCTCTCGATTACCATCAAGGGATGTTCCGGTCCACGGGGTAGTAATTCGGCGTGCTGTGCACCTACATTACGCAGGTTCTACGGCCACTATACCGTGGACATGATCGCGAGATGCGCTTTTGGGACAAAGCTTGACTCGCACACCGATGTTACAAACGAATTTGTAACCCAGGCCAGGAGTGCATTCTCACCAAGACTATCGTTTAGCATGCTCATCGCAGGTGAGTCCGACAAGATTCCGCCGTTGTGAAAGCTTAAATCAAGACGAGCACATCCAACCAGTCATGACTATATCACTGTTCTGCCTTGAGAACATCATGTGCAGTAACAGCGACGAATACCACGGTATGCATAAAAAGTACACGCACTCGTTTTTAATGCCCCGTATTTTACGCCTCCGGCGTAAAAAGTCAAATATGATATACATTTGTTTGATATGCTTTCGTATTTTCTCACTCTCAGAACTCAGTCGTTGCCGTCCTTATCTCCTAAGGACTACGTGATTGGTGGCACGAATCTCGCCTTGGCGAAATCTTATTTTGTAATTGTCTATTGAGTAACTAGCAATCACTTAGGTTAATTTTTCTATAGTTTTATCTATCTATTCTGATCTAATCTGTAATCTAATCTATGATATGTAATCTATGATTAATCTAATCTACATTTTTTTAATGGCATGCTTCTCGCTTTGCTGCTGGACAACGTCACGAATTTCCCAACAACTCTCCAAACCTGCTGTAAGGGGTGCCTTCAGGGTTGCAGAGCTTCTCCCGGTTTATTTTCAATGTGTCGCTCGTTGTCCCAGTACTCTTTCCTGGCCTGCTGAAGACCTTCAGTGTGCTGAATCCAGGAGCGGCCGTAGAATACTTCCGGAAAGTGTGCCAGCGCATCATCAGCAACAGACGGCAGAACGGAAAAGTAATCATGACACTTTATACACCTTATTGCCGACTTTTTATTACTTATGAGGGGTAAAATTCGTTTTAAAAAGAATCAGTTTGTGCTTTTAGTGCAGTTTTTGGAGTACCCCAAATGACATTGTCTCTCCGCACAAGGTCATGCAGCGGAGACATTTGGCACAAACCTGCTCCAAGGCATTTCAATCTGTAGAAAGCCTTGATTTAAGGCAAAAAGTTAGAATACTCTTTTCTGAAACATCAAGGATGTATGGGCTGAAAACTCATAAATTAACAGCTTCGTTAGAATGTCCCCTCAAGCTCTGGTACCTCCGCAAACATTTGAATACCACTTTATTACTAGCGTTAAATGCATTTTATCTTTTATATTTCTTATCTATACAATTGCTGAGGCACTTTTGCACGTGCTCCAGGCGAGACATCCGCGAAAACTATTCCAGCGAATCATCCCGTTTAGAAACTCGCCAAGCGAGATTTTTAGCTTGCCTTGCCTGCGTTCTGATCCACAAGCATACCCTTGCCCCGAAGTGTAATTACGCTACATAGATTTGCCTTGCCCGAAGTGTAATTAGTGTACATACTTTTGACAAGTTGACGATCGAATTAAGGGAATTCTACTTGTCTAACCATTCGCTATATAACCGCCTTGTTCCGAGCCACACAAAACCTTAACTCAAGCCTCCATGCTATCGAAAGTATTATTCTACAGACGCAAGATAAACATGATAGAATTTAACCTTGTCCCCACAACAACGCTCGAACCGATGGGAAGAATTGAGTTATTTCAATTGATGCCTCCACGCGTGCTTTTTTCTCCTCAGCGCCAAGAAGATTTCCTGCAGCTGATGATGGACGCTCAGGATGGAAGTCTGGCTCCAACCGACGAAAACCCGGCTGGTCGAGAAAGCGAGCTGTTTGACATCGGCACGGAGGGAAAGCTGGAGTCAATGCTCTCCTCAAAGCGTATGTGGGCACGGGCATACACGATACTTTGGGGACGCAGGTCTCAGAAGACAAGACAAGATCAACACTGCCTACTGGTTTTGGTTCACCCACTGACCAGCAGCCATTATAGTAACGTCAAGGTCACAGTGGAGAGTAGACAGGTTATTAGCCAAAGATAGCACACAGACGCAATGGAGAATCCATTTGCCTGTACTAAATGGTCAGGAAGAACTGATCTTTAGAAGGGTTTTTTTTTGTTTTAGGTAGATTGTACCAGATCATAATTGGTATTTCCCAGTTTGTATGTCCGCCACAGTGTGTTTGCATCGCAGGGCTGACCGAGGTGGAAGCGATGGCGCAGTGCGTGCTATTCTTTCTTGCCGGACAAGACACAACCTCGTCTACTTTGGCCTTCGCCGCCTACCTTCTTGCTCTCCACCCCGACGTGCAAGAAAAGCTGAGGACAGAAGTGGACGAGTGCATGGCAGTGCACGTGAGTGCCTTACGCGTGCGTGCGGATTTATGGAGGGAGGAAAGGAGGGAGTCAGTATCATCAGTAGCAGCAGCAGCAGCTTACTCGGGTTCACTGCACGACGTAGGCCTCTCCTATTGACCTCCAACTGATCCTGTCCTGCGCTGCGCGAGTGCACACTTTACCCCAGAATTTTCTTATTTCATCCCTCAATCTCATTGATTAATGGCCTTCCCCTTCTTCTGGACCCATCTCTTCGTATCCACTCAGTTAGCATAACTGTCAACCTCTTGTCGGTTTGTCTCACTAAATGGCAAGCCCAAAACCGCTTCTTTTTCTTCTCTTTTTGTTCTCTGATTCATCTAGTTCGTTTCCTATCCCTAAATGTTACTCTTAACATTAGTCGTTCCATGGCCCGTTGAGCTGACCTAAGTTTGATTTCTAGTTGTTTAGCAGGGCGCCAAATTTCAGCTCTGTGTGTCATAACCGGCAGTATGCACTGGTTGTAGATTTTTCTTTTCAGAGACAGAGGCAGCTTACTTTTCATTATTTCGGAATGCTTGCAGAGTGCTCCCAAACCCATACCTATTCTGAGCTGGTATTCTCTCTCGTGGTTGGGGTCAGCACTAACCATCTGACTGAGCTAGCTATATTCTTTTACTTCTTCTATATATGTCCTTGTCTTACTCTCTTTCGGATCGGGAATTTATTGCTTTGCTTGTGGAGGGTTATCCTGGCCGTGCATTCCTTATGCATGTCTTCTAGAAGTCTTATATAGGTCTATTTTATTCCGTTATTTAAGTGCTTCAAGCACGGCTGCGGTGAGTACGGAATCAAACGCCTTCTCGTAGTCTATAAATGCCATGTAAAGGGGTTTAGTGTATTCTGCGGATTTTTCTATCGCTTTATTGACAACATGGATGTGATCCATGGTTGAGTAGCATTTTCTGTAGATCCAGCCTGCTCTCAGGGTTGTTGAAAACGCAGTCTGTCCCCTATGCGGCTAACTATAACTTTGGCAAATCTTGTACACAACCGGGAGTAGGCTGATGGGTCTGTAATTCTTGAGGTCATTGGGATCTCCCTTCTTACGAATCAGAATAATTTTGGCGTTTTTCCATGCTGTGGGCACTTTTCGAGTTTTCAGCATTCCGAAGATAGTACAGCAAGCTTTTCCAGTGCAATATGTCTCCCCCTTCGAGACATCCCTGGTTATACCGTCTTCACCTGCAGCTTTTTCTCCTTTCATGCCTTTAAGAGCCCTTCCAACTTACTCTTTAGGTGCTAGAGGGACATCGCAACTTGAACTTGTACTCTCAATAGTTTCCCTGGTCTAACATCGCCTTGTGTAGAATCGTTCTGCCACCCTTATTATCTCGTCCAAGTAGTGCGTAATGTTACCCTGCTCGTGTCTGAGCGCGTCTTTGCGATGGCTAGCTTTCTCCTAGTTGCTTTCATGCCTCCCCCTATTTGCAGCGTTCCCTCGACCACTGCCATGTTATATGCACGAAGGTTGTTTATCTTACTTCTCTTTACAAGTTTCGACCGCTCGGCTAATTCAATCTGATCCGCCGTACTTGACACGCTCATGTTGTTGCGTCTGGCAATTAGTCCTTCGTTTTCTTAGTTTTCTTTTCTTATTTTGTTCCCTACATGCTGCTTCTCCCACAGCTGCTGCTGATTCACTGAGTGCCGATGTTAGGTTGTCATTTATAGCGCTTTCCATTGGGCGAACAGGAGCACTTCTAACTGCACCCAAAGTGCTCTCGCGAGTTCTGGCGTCTTCCAGTGGTCGGGCAGGAGCAGGGGCGTTGTGTTTCATTGGTCGATGAGGAGCACTTTTTTGGCGCCGAGAGCAGACGAGAGCAGTTCCCGGTGCTCCGTCGCCAGCGGCGGAGTAACAGGGAACGCCGAGGAAGTCACGTGACCTCTCTTGCGTCACTTCTGGTTTAACCCCGGGTGGCGGAGGAAAAATGGCGGAATCCAGCAGCCGCGGTAGTCGCTCAGTGCGTACGGCAGCAGCTAAGCGCGGCCGTCTGGACAAGGAATTGCTGCTACTTTTAGATGATGAAAGCACCACAGGTTCAAGCGCAAGCTCATCATCGGACAGCAGCAGCAGCAGCAGCGACGACGACGACGACGATTTGACATTGCATGAGTTTATGTTCGAGCACCTGTTCACCCCGCCGGAGCAGCGACCGAAGGTAGAGTCGTATATGGAAAAGACGGTGGACGTTGCTATCGTTCGCAGCTAATTTTTGGGAGACACGATGGTGACCCCTTTATCGTGAACATCAACATCCGCTCGGCTTCTTCATTCGTCGCCATGCGGAAGGCACACACAAAATCACCGGCACGTATCTGGCAAAACTGGCGAGGAATAACCACAGAACAGGGAGGATTTTAGAGAAGCAAAGGTCTAGCTTTGCCTGTAGTGCCAGAAAAAGCGTAGTGGCGGCGTCGTGAACTACCCAGTACGCCCGCTTGATGGCGCTGTAAACACGGCTTTGTAAACATGGCGGATGCTTTTTGCACAGGCCGCTTGAGCTCCTTAATAACATGGCTGCCCTCGCACGGCGGCCGCCGGCTCGCTGCTCCACGGCCGGACTCGACTCTCCTCCTCCCGCGCGCGAAAGGGGCGTCGAGTCCGGCCGTGGCTGCTCCTGCTGGCTCCTGGCTGGCACGCTGGTCGCGTGTTTACTTGCGCCGCGCTAGTGAAGTGATGTTACGCCAGGTGACCAGATGGCCTCGACTGGCACAGACCACAGTGAGCAGCAACTGAGAACAAATCGTTTATTGACATCCGCAGGTTTACAGAGGCCACTACATCATTTCATTTCGATCGCTGCAATTGTACGTCGCTTTCGTGACAACACTTTTTTTTTTTTTTTTGCCATAACAACTCGTTCACTTGCGCTAAGATTTCGAACGAAGGGCACAAATGAAGTATTGACGCGACAACGGTTTCCTTTGCACCGTCTTTCTAGCGGAGTGCATAACACTCACCTTCTGTTGGAAGAATCGAATATTCTGGCCTCGACAGCTGCCTTCCGATGCGGAATTTCCCACATTTGTCATTCCACAAGCACTCAATTCCCGTGTTTTGCCAGTCCTCTCAACAACTGATGGACGCAAAAGCACATAACAGCAATAACAGTCACGAAACCGGTGCTCCGCGCACATTGAAACGGTCGGCCGTTGCAGCGGTTTCAATTTGAATTGGCGGCTTTGTGGTTGCGAATTCAGAAACGAGGTGGTGCACCAGTCGGCTGTCCGTAAAAAGTTGCGTACATTTTTGCTCAACGGATGTTTGATGCGGAACTTGTTAATAGTATTTTTAAATGACACATTGTAAGCGAACTGTGTGGGCTCTTTGAGTCACGGAATGAATGTTTTGTATTCTATACCAAAAGTAACATTTTGCCTGCGCCGTCTGGTGGGCTTGATGGTCGAAAACAGCGCTTTAGGTTGGTCATGTGGGGCGTCGATTTTTACGCCGCCTATAGGGAAGACAGGGAACGTCCAAGCTTGAGAGGCCTGGAATAACTGCGTGCGGACATCACGAGCGCGCGAAATGCTCCGGGAAGCGAGTGCGGGAAACTGGTTTGGTCACATGACTCTTGACATCTTGCCCTCCCCCTCTTTTCACTGCTCCCGGAGCAGCGCGAATGTTTCATTCGCGGAACGAAAGCACACGTCCCCGTTACTCCCGTGTGCTGCTCTGGCTGCTCGCTCCACTTGCTCCTGTTCGCCCAATGGAATTCGCCATTAGCCTGTCTACACTGACCTCGTTCTGCTCGTTGACAAGCGTGAATTTGTTTTGAAGAGGTTTTTTAAACTCCTGCGATATGGCTCTGACTTATTCCATGCGGAGTTTCATAGTTTTCACAAGTTTCGTTATTTCTCTTGTAAGATTCAGCCTAAGCTTTCGTTAAACCATCATGTGGTCGCTGCTCCGAATCTTACTCACCGCCTATGCGTCTGGAAGGATACCCCGGTTTGTCACTTAGATTGAAGTCAATTTCGTTTTTCGTTGTACCATTGGGTCTTTTCCATCTCCATTTCCAATTCTTTCGTTTGTAAAAGATTGTGTTCATTAACCGCAGGTTTTAAATGCAGACAATTTCTTTAACTCACATGTAGCGTCCGCCGTCCGTCCGCAACAGCTCAGCGCGCAGGTGCGCCCTCTCCCCACTCCTCCTCTCCCGCATCACGCTACCCTCCTAGCTCTCAACAACAGGTCCGCACCCCTCCCCCTACACTATATAGAAAAAAAAAGTTATCGGCGCCTGGTTTCGATCCCACGACCCTGTGGGCGGAACGCGAGGTACATGGTGCTCTTCCCACTGCGCCACAAAAGCGACACAGAATCAAAGCGTACGAACGCGCCTTATATCCTTGACTCATTCAAACTACGTCAAGAAGCTGCTGATACACGGCAGCAGTTGCATCGATCTCGTCTTCACCAGTTGCTGCAACGCACGACCACTGCTTAAAGACCCCTTAACAGTACACTTTAGCGACCACGAAGCCGTCGTTCTCAGCGTCCAATACAACGACAACAGCAACAAATAAATAAATAACAACTTACAACAACCTACTCCTTGCCTTCACTTCTTGCGTCACAAAAAAAAGAAAAACCCATCTCTCCACGAGGGGGGACTCGAGTCACAAAATCACGAAAGTAATAATTAATATATGAAAGAAATAATAATAATGAATAGTAATAAGCAATAATAGTTAACGCATTCAATACCACCCCACCACCACCCCCCAAACACTAACGTTAACGCAATACACCCACCCCCTACGCGACGCATTTACTCGAGTCCCCCCTCGTGGGGAGATGGGCCCATTTTTTCTCTCTGCAAATCCCACCAGTGTATCTCCTCGACTGCTGCGATTGTCTGCGAAGTTTCCGACTGACTTCTGCCCCATGTGCTGCTTAGCGGCCTTTGCGTTAGTCTCCCATCACCATCGTGAACTGCGTTGTTGCCTTCTTCATTGCTGATTGGATGTCCCCGTAGAAGCTATCTACGGCATCATCCGAGCTGGTTGTTGGCGCATAGGCCTGTACTATAATTGTTTAGCTTGATCACAACAGCCGCGACTCTCTCCCTAATGCTGAAAACCTCCTCCACGTTTCTTGCTATTTCTCTGTGGATTAAAAACCACACCCAGTGTTATTTCTTATCTTGTGGTCCCCTGCACCACAGAATATGCCCACTAGTGAGCTCCATGAAGCCTTGACCTGCCCTTCTAACTTCTTTATAATATCCGACTTAATTTCCGAGAGCTCCTCTACCCGCCGCGGTGGCTCAGTGGCTAAGGCGTTGCGCTGCTGAGCACAAGGTCGCGGGTTCGATTCCCGGCCGCGGCGGCCGCTTTTCTGATGGAGGCGAAAAGCAAAAACGCCCGTGTGTACGAGATTTCGGCGCACGATAAAGATCCCCAGGTGGTCAAAATTAATCCGGAGCCCTCCACTACGGCGCGCCTCATCGCCTGCGTTGCGTCGGCGCGTTAAACCCCACAATCAATCAATCAAATCAATCGAGAGCTCCTCTAGTAATACAGCTAAGCCGGCCTCGCTAGATGAGTGCGTGCGTTGAACGTTGCCAGAGTCAAGTACAAAAGGCGGCCTGTCTGTACCCAGAGATCGTTAGCACCCTCTGCTGTGTCGCTGTTCTGACCGCCGCTGTGTACAGGTGTTCTACAGCTGGTTTGAACTGCGGGCCGATAGTTGAGGTGGTCAGACATGGAAAGTGGCGGCCATGTGCTACACCAGGGTGGCCAGGTCCTTCTCTGGTGAGGGAGTGCTGTTTGTGTCCCTAAGAGCCTTCCTAGAATGGTTGAACCTTTTTAGTGCAGCCTCTTAGCTATCCGGGATGATTGTTACTTCCGGAGCACGCATAACTCCATACCTGTATGGGTACGGCACATAGCCGGACGAAAAAGACTGAGAAAGCGAGAGAAGTTTCCCGCGGACGACGTTGCCGCCCGCGCCTGCAGTGATATTGAGCCAGCGTTTCTCTTTTTTTTATATATACGCGCGGTTCTGAAGGAATAAAATTAGGCACTAGCTTACTGACGAGAGAATTACTGACGTCTGGCCGTTGGAAAAGCACGCCATTGCTGTGCTCAAGTGTATAGCTACGATAAATGGCTAGTTTGAAGCTTAGCTGGCCGAAAAGGCCGCTGAAAATGTATTACCGTCCTTCCTCACCATTTGAATACTACTGTTGGCCAAAAAAATGTTTATCGGAACAACGGTGGCCTTTTGGCAGGGCTTCGCGAAAGGAGGCAGGGCTTCGCGAAACCCTAAAGAGCACAGGGTTGTTCTCCAGGGTTCTAATGCTTTCGCAGTCCCCCTTCAGAACGTTCTAGAGCCCCTCTATACCAAATTTGAACGTCCGAGTACCTAGACTTTTACAAATATAAACGTTGTGTTTTTTTTTCGGTTGCGGGAGGGGGGGGGGGGGGGAGAGGGAGGGGCTTCCCCTTCGTCTAGTTAGGTGTCAAGGCAAGTAAACCAAATCTAGCTATAGCTTCCGCCTCAGTCCATACCTTGAATGCCATACTCGCGTTATCGCGCGGCTGTTCCGATAGTTTGTCAAGTGAAATCAGCTCGCTCGGCGCATTTTTGCTAAGGTTACAGCCGAAAGCCCCAACGTAAACGAAACCGTCACTGTAGCCCTATATTTGATGAAGCCGCCTGTGAAAAATAGCAATGTAAGCAATTAATTCACGCGGCGGCGCTTTTAAATAGTGAAATAGGGTAGAAAACCCTTCCGCTGCATCGCACAGACACTTAAAAACAACAGAAGGCCGAAATAATAACAGCGCTCGTAGATACGCTATGTAAACAAACCGTATAATAGCCGCAAGCCTAGCCGGCCCAGCCCCGGGATTAAATTCTCTCAGTTGTTCTCTCAGTACGATGACACTATTCATTAGGTAAGGTAAAAGATTGCTCTAAAAGCCAAAGAAGACCCTCCGCAACATCGGACACTGAGCTACGAAGAAGTAAAACTCTGAATACGTTCAGCGCTATGTGACAACCGCCATGCCCATACCGAACTAGACTATGAAGGCGATCCGGGGTGACACGAGCAACATCGCAAAAATTTCAATAACTCAGCAACCCTTGGGTTCACAAGTAGGTACAACCAATTTCTGTGACAGTCCTAGCAAGGGCTACCAAGAAATGTAGAGTGGAATCTGGTTAAACCGTACCCGCTTAAGCTGTAGTTTTTTTTTTATACGTAGTTAATCTGTATCCCTGACATGGTTTGCCATTAACCTAATGCATCCGGATAATAGAGACGGTTAGTACGTACTTCCTTGGCGTCGCCGTCAGGTACAGTTTAACGAGGTTTCACTGTAGGGTTTTTGTGTGAAAAATACGGAAACAGAGTTTTTGTACCCCTGTCACGGTCCAAAGGTTTCCAGACTTTAGGGAGTCAGTATGCGTGTTGCAAAAAAATGATGTGGCATACAAAATCGATGTGTTCTGTATACTTTGACCTAATGACTAAAAAAACATCTTATTTTACACATTTCGTATGCATTTAACGTGCGAATTAGTTGTAATATGATGTTTTCCCCAAATTGTTTTCGCAGGGCCCGGAACCAGGGTTAGACGTCATTTCCAGGCTCAAGTACTTGCATTGTGTGACATCGGAGGCTCTCCGCTTGTATCCACCAGCAGCTCGGTGAGCGGGGAAAAGAGCAGGCCTAGAATGTGGAGAAGAAAAAGGTATTGTCTGCAACCAGAAGAACCGACATTTAGTATTAGTGCTAAGTAATAGGCAAGATAGAAACTAGCACCAACCAGTATATACGATAAGGGAGAATAAAACAAGAGTAAGAGCAAGACCCGTTGTTTTCTGCCGCCTTTTTAAACGGAAAGTATTAGCTGATCTGGCAGTTCGAGTATCCTGTGTTGTAGTTAGATGCTATACAAAACTGCCGACGGCGCGGAAAATCTTTGACTCTGGTTAGTAATAGAACCCAGGACCTACAGAATGCAAAAGCAAGCACGCATCGCCAACGCCATTATTTATTTATTTCACAATACTGCAGGCAAATGTGCTGGCCCGAGCAGGAGTGGGTACATCAAAACATAATTGTAAAAAACAACAGACAACAATACAAAAGAAACAGTTAAGAAAGAAGGCGACGCTCCAGGTCACCAGGAAACCTATTAGAATGAAAGATGTCACAGGGCAAACAATTCCAGTCTTCTATATTTAAAAGCATTTAATCGAGCAAAAATGGGGGTTAGAGCATGATCATGACCATGACGAGTACTTCGTGCTGATAGCGGTTCAACACCGTAAGGGAGATCAATTTTTACATTACCACACAAACAATTGTAAAGAAAGAAAAGGCGGCTGAACTTTCTCCGAGCTTCTAAAGCAGAAATGTCGTTTAATTGCATTAGGGTGGTCGGGGAATAAAGCCTGCGATATTTGCCAAAAATAAACCTAACCGCTTTTCAGTTAATACGTTCAGGATTCATAATATATTTCTTGGTGGATCCCAAGTAATAGAAGCAAACTCAAGCCATGAACGAACGCAGGCATTATAGGCTACAATTTTAGTGCGCGAGGGTGCAGATGCTACTTTTATTTTTAGAAACCATAGCTCACGTAATGCGGAAGTGGTAATGTCAGATGGGTTGAACAAGTTAGCTTGCTTGTGAAAGTGACCCCCAAGTACTTATATTTCTCTACATTATTTATGTTAGTGCCTCGTATAGTATAGTGGAATCACGGCTCGACGGCTCTATTCGACTCAAGATGCACTTAGTTAACGCGTGGAGGCCTTCAATGTGAAAACGTTTGTTAGATACATGCACCGAAGTCTATGCCTACATGAGCGATTTGGGTATGTAATTACAGAACAGGTACTTTTCCCTTAAACATATTTATTGCTTGGGGTGCAACAGTAGCGCTATGATGCGGCATCCACTGGTACTTTTGATCCTACAGCACTGACCCCATAGATGGCGAATGATGGTACGAATGCGGGTATGTGCCGGCCTGGCGTTAAAGGAGTACTGACACTAAATTAAACGCCTAAAAACGATATAATTGGCTTCAGTAGATTGCAGAGATGCCTCACAGAAATTTTCGCAGCGATCCGAGGCTGGAAGGACATCAAAAATGATTTTTAATTGTCTCTGCGGCGAGCTACCACAAATCGGCAGCATTAGCGAAATCGCTATCGGCGTGACGAAACTTCTTCCGGCGTTTATGGTGGGTTCAGAGTGGCGTCATATAGACATTTTCGAAACCGGAAACTATAGCCTGCGCTGCTGTTGTCGGTGGTCTCGTTTCGGCAGGAGGCGTGGGTGTGATGAACGTGATACCTCTGTGAGCAAGGCTTGTAAACTTTGCGCACTTTGCGTATTCGACGTCTTTGCTCTTCAGTTCGAGGCCGCCGCATGGTGTTCCCCTGCACTGATGCCGCAAACTGTGTGGTGTATTGGCTGAGTGGCCTGTGCGCGTCGCTGAGCTCACCAAAATTCTGCTATGGCAAGCTCACAGAATGCGAAGTACTGCTCAGTGGAAGCCTTTTCGGGCATATCGAAGGACGGCGCCAAGATACATTATTTTCTATGTGACGGCGCGCAGCGCGAAAGGTGGGCTGAGTTCGTGGCGGCGGCGGCCGCAAGAACTGGGCCCGCTTGCACGAACACACGTTCTTATTGGCAGTCTTATTCACAGTCTAGTCTCTTCCACGGACTTAAATAAGACCACGAATAAGATTCGGAGTAGTGCGCTTGCTCGAAAGCACTCGGGCCAGTCTACAGAGCGGTCTTATTGAAGACTATAGGGACAGCGGGTACCTAGATGAGCACGAGAGAGGCCCTAGGGAAAAGCGGGGAATACGCCGCAAAACTGCTTGTTGCCGTCACCGGCGTTGGGCAAGCGTTTATTTTCAACCATGATTGGATAAATTCAAGAAATGCTGACCATCAGGCGCCGTATTTGGTCCTTGCGACAGATACGTTACAATGATCCGCCATCCTTGGTACGCCAACTCACGCGGCCGGGCCTCGGTCACCCGGCGGCGTAAAACAAAGATCGTCTGCTCGAAGAGTGGGCCCGAGAAACCCACTGGGCTGAAGCAAAAAGCAGCGACGTTGACTCACGTTGTCGCAACACGAGTCGTGCGTTTCATCTCACCGTCAATTAGAAAGTTGCGAATTGGCGTCGGGTTCATCGCCGTAGACCCGGATGCAACGAGCGCTCCAGCGGCACACGCCGCCTGGAACGGCGACACGATCGCAACAACCCGCTGCCTAGCCGGAAGCACGCTTAGCGAGGGCTGAAGCTGTAAACAATCGCGCTGTAAAATATAGACGAATGTTGATATTATGCATGCGGCTTTTATATGCCGGCTCCGGATCCCAATTGCTCAAGCAGAATGCGCAATTAAAGTACAAACCCAAACAATCAAGCTTCGTAACCGCCACTTTCGAAGAGAAGGATTTAAACATTTAAAACATTTTTCTTCCTCCATGGATTTAAAGCGGCGGTCTGCGCAGCTTCTCCTTGAAAACGCGATTTTATTTGACGCTCACGGGTAGAGGACTACAGGCTGCTAGCGTTTTGCTGTTGTGTGTAATTTTTTGTCACATTACAGTTCTATTGTGAACGCCTATTTGCTGTTCCTGGGTTAATGGGCATGATTTTATAAAACAATACAGTTGTTCCGTCATTTCCGTGCCGCTTTTTCGTAGCTACTGTGGTAACTGCTGGCATAGCAGACGATCACACATTCACTTCGCGCGCTTGGCTGCCTGATGTCTGCTCGGGACTATTATCGGGCCGCAGACTATCATTCCTGTCCATCTTTGTTTTACGTGAGGGAGAAAAAAAGCCGCGCTACCCGGGAAAAGCAAGCATAAGCCCATAGCGCACAGCGAAAGTTGAAAACGGTGGTTGGCTGCAGCCATCGGTGCCACATCAAAGTAAGTAAGCCTTGCGGCTTCCGGCGCCGGCGTTGTCTGTCCCTTTCCACCCCCTCTCTCGCGACGGCGTTTCCAACGGCGTCGATCTCCTCGGAACAGGCATTTATTTGTTCCAAGCAGACGATCGAACGGCCGTCGCCGCTCGGTATCGTTCGTGACTTCTACGGCTACTGCACTCGTTTTTCACGGTATGGAGGTTGATCTTTATGATGAAATGACCGACCACGTAAGTATAAGACTGTGAATAAGACTGCTCGGAGCAGACTTATTCACAATCTTATTGCGTTCTTATTTAGAGTCTTATTCACGGTCTTATAAGTTTCCAGAAAGCGTCTTATAGCCTAGGGAACATAAGACCCCGAATAAGACTGCCAATAAGATTAGACTGCGAATAAGACTGTCTTATTTGGCTTCGAGCAAGCGGGCCCTGGTCGCCGAAGCCGGCGAGCAGAATTTGCTCGCTGCACTTCTCGAATGACTGCTACCTGCTGAGACTGAAGTTGACGGAGGAGCTGCAGAACAAGCGGAGTGGAAAGGATTACGCAGTTTCACAATCGGAAAACCCGATGTTTCGGGCTTCCAAGAAGTTAGGGGAACCCAAACACAATGCTCTCGCGGCCCGGGAGTTTTAAAAGAGGGGCGTCCCTAACAGCCCGCAACTGGCTTGCCTTGCTCAGACCGGCTCGGGTGCTGGGAACTTTAGGTTTAGCATCGTGGCGGATATGTGATCATTGCTATCTCTGCAACTGTGAATTACAATCCCTAACACAATTTTTCACCACCCTATCATCCCCTTTCGCGCATGTGGAACTTTATTTTCGCGATAATTGTCATGTGAGTGATCGGTGACCAAGACATCTGCCGTGGCCCTTTTTTGTTCTTCCGCGCAGGTAGAGCCATCTATCGGCCGCTCGCCGTACCGCGAACCGGGGTTCCCGGTCGGACCGTCATACCTCCGTGGCCGATCAGCGTAGGCTTAGCATCGCGGCGATATCTGACTGCCGATTTTAAAATCAGCGCTGATAACAATCGCTAGCACAATTTTCCACCACACCAAGAACTACTTTCTCGCATGTGGAACTTCTTTCAGGCATCGGATTGATTCGGCAGAGCGGCGAAAAGCTGTTGCTACCGTGGTCTGAGCCAGTTCGAGCCACAGCGATATTAAAAAAACTCGTGTGGCAGCGATTCATCCGAGTATGACGATTCGGACATGTCGACCGCGCGGGCGAGTGCGAATTATGTGCAATTGTAGCAGACAATGAAACAAACGTTCCTGACGTCACGGGTTTTTGATTGACGTTAGCACCAGCAGTTTTTGCGGTCATAAAACCGGGACGTAACACCCTCTGGCCTGCATTCTAACGGCCATTTGGCGCGCAACGACTGAATTTTAAACTGATTGAAATAAATGCGTGTATAATTGATTCTATGGTGGCGGGTGACCGCTTTTGGTTCGATTTTCGTAATTACTGGGCCAATAGATATTCTCTACAGCGTAAAAACCGAAAGCGAGAAATTTAGTCTCGGAACTCATTTAAACCTAAGGCTAATCTTTAAACTCTAACGTCTGTAACGTGTACCTCTAGCTTGACGTAAAGTGAGTTGTGAAGGCTCAACGTTACACCTACCGAGCGGTAAGCCTACATATAGCCCTACCGATTGGCCAAGGCTTTCAGTCATAGCAACACACAGGAGAAGGAAATAATGTGTTGGAAAAAAGCTGAAATGATATTCAGGGGACGTGTGCACTTGAGGATACAACGCTGCCTCACCCAGTAGCCCAGC